>NC_083316.1:162571899-163771899 GCF_963455315.2 Globicephala melas | reverse complement strand
GTCCATCCATGTTGCAAATGGCAATATTTCATTCTTTTATTATGGCTGAGTAATATTCTATTGTATATATATGTGTGTATCTATATACATAGATACACACATACCACATCTTTATCCATTCATCTGTGGCTGGATACTTAGGTTGCTTCCATATCTTGGCTACTGTAAATAATACTGCTATGAACATTTGGGTGCATGTGTCTTTTCTGCATATATTCTTGTCTCCTTTGTTGTAGATTAATTGACCATAAATGTGTGGATTTATTTCTGGGCTCTCTATTCTGTTCCATTGATCTGTGTCTGTTTCTGTGCCAGTGCCATACTCGTTTGATTACTCTGGCTTTGTAGTATAGTCTGAAGTCAGGGAGCATGATACCTCCAGCCCTGTTCTTCTTTCTCAGGATTGCTTTGGTAATTCAGGGTCTTTTGTGTTTCCCTACAAATTTTAGAATTATTTGTTCTAGTTCTGTAAAAAATGCCGTGGGTATCTTGATAGGGATTACACTGAATCTGTAGATTGCCTTGGGTAATTTGGTCATTTTAACAACACTGATTCTTCCAATCCATGAACACCGTGTAACTTTCCATCTGTTTGTGTTTCTTCAGTTTCTTTCATCAGAGTTTTAGAATTTTCTGAGTACAGGTCTTTTTGAATCAGGTCAGGTTTTGCTTCCAAATGAATTTGTCTCGAATTTATTTTTTTTTTAAGTTTGATTTTTTTCCTTGAGCGTGTTGGGTTTTGGATTTATGTGGAAGGGATTGTGAGCACATGTCAGTTCTCCAGCACTCCTGTTAGGTGTATTTAAGGTCCAGCACTGAGGCTTCTTGAGCTTTGGAGGAGATCAGGGATGCCGGGAGGATGGAGGAGTGTTTTCTCATACGGTCAGGCGTGTTCACCAGCAGGCAGGGGTGACAGCTGCTGGTCCTGGCTCTGCCAAGATTTCTGACCCTCTCTATTCCAGTTATTTAGTCATGAAACTGGACTGAAGAAGTTCGGGCTTTTGATCTGTTATCCAGGAAGATATACCCCCACCTTTCAAACGAAGACTTTTTTTTTTTTTTGAATCAAGAGAATTAAAAATGTTCCTGTACTTTTTCAAGATTTAGTCTTAGAATCAGGAGAGCCCAGTAGAGCTTAGGGGCAAAAAGATTCATTCCCCAAACCAAAAAGTCCAGAGAAACAAAAGTAGATTTGTGGCATGCCAACAAGAGAGGGGCTTTTGATAATTAATAAGGACCTACTTTAGAGCACAGGGAACTCTACTCAGTACTCTGTAATGGCCTATATGGGAAAAGAATCTAAAAAACAGTGGGTATATGTATATGTACAACTGATTCACTTTGCTGTACAGCAGCAAGTAACACGACATTGTAAATCATCTATACTCCAGTTTAAAAAAAAAAAAAGAGGGGCTTTTAAATAACTCAGGATGCATCAGGACCAGGGAACTTGGTGGAACTGCTAGAATTTGTGTCTTGAAGACTGTTAAATGATGAAAAGCGTCGTAGGTATGATTCTCTGAAGAGAAAGCTGGCCTAGAATGTGCTGAGTAATTCTGTAGAGCGGGTGTCTGTGTGTGGAATAGCCTCGAAGGAGAAGCACTCTGGAGTGTGGCCGGGTCCCAGCGGGAGCACCAGTCAGCTGTCCATCCTGAGAGGGCTCCATCGCCACAGCTCTGGGGGGTCTGGGGAGCTGCAGCCCTCTCTCCCCACACGTACCCCCTCACGCCACCCTGCTGGGCGGGAGGGGTAAGGAGGGCAGGGCTGCTTCTTGATCTCTGCAGGGCCAGCAAGCACTTCACCTCTGTGTCTGGTAGGACGGTGGGTAATTTTAAGTTTCTGTATTCTTTTTATGTTTTCCAGATTTCAGCACTGAGAATGTATTACTCCTGACAGTCATGACAGATTGAGGGTTCCCTGAAAACTGAACCCTTACTGTAGGGAGCACTTATAAAATGTATCAGCTCACAGACCAATCGTAGCAGTCATAACTTGCCAACGTCATTGGATATTTTGTTACCTGAGTTCTGGATCTTGTGGAGGCTCGGGGTCATAGTTCCGGGCCTCAATTTTTAGTTTGCAGCACTTGAATATCACTTTTGAAGTATTTGACGTATCAGAGTGCCATTAGTCCTGTAATATTTCTCTTTAAAAGAGCTTACTTTTAAAACTTAAATTCATGTATTTTAAAGGAAACTTGGTCTCACTGCCTTAAGTGGAAACCAGCATTACTTGCTATGAATATGTGTTTTAGTTGAATTAACGAAGGTCCCGTCAGATGCTGTTGCCAGCAAAGGCTTTGAGCCTTAGTCACGTTCTTCTTTTTTCTTAAATAGGAAGATGAGCAAGTGTTGGAGTGATGTGAAGGGTGTGTCAGCACTGCCCTGAGACGTCCTCTCTGTTGTAATCAGAAAGATACCAGGGGAAGTGAGGCAGTATCACCTGATGTCCCCACCTCCTGAGTCCCACCCCTTCCTCGGGGGACTTTGATCTGATTTTGGGTGCCTGATGTATCACCTCCTCGGAGAGGAATGGAGGAGAAAGGACTGGGGCACTGGGGGTGCCCGTCCAAGGCACCAGCTCCCTGTCAGATGGGTGCTCTGACATGACTGTGTGTGATCGTCCTTGACCTGCCCTGACCCACCCAGCCGATGGCTGTGACCCCCACGCTGACTGGGACTTTCTTCCAGCAGGAGACCACTATCCGCAGCTCCCGTGAAGATGTCCACTCCAGACCCACCCCTGGGCGGAACTCCTCGGCCAGGCCCTTCCCCGGGCCCGGGCCCCTCCCCTGGAGCCATGTTGGGCCCTAGCCCAGGTCCCTCACCCGGCTCCGCCCACAGCATGATGGGGCCCAGCCCAGGGCCTCCCTCAGCAGGACACCCCATCCCGACCCAGGGGCCTGGAGGGTACCCTCAGGACAACATGCACCAGATGCACAAGGTAGGGAGCCCTGGGCCTGCTGCCCCACCAGCTGGGTCCGCACGATCAGAGACGGGAGGGGAGCAGCAGCACACCCTGGCCTCCACTGTGGGCCGGCAGCCACCCCACCCTGTGTCTCTCACACCCGTCGTTTTAGTAGTGAATTAAGAATGTCCAAATCCTAAAAGATGGCTTACAGCCCATGGTTTCCCCCACTCAGGCTGTTCGGCTCACCCGGGTAACTCACAGAGCATAGCAGCAGGTGCCCTTTGTCCCCACTTGATCCTGTACTCGGGTGCCATTGTCTTCACCACGTACCTGAGTTGATCAGTGGTGCTTTTGCCTGTGAGATGGAAAAAACCTCTTATAACACAAATGGTTGCCCTCTCTCTTTGCATTCCTGGGCGGTGGTTGAAGGAAATGAGGAAATACCCTCTTATGGATAGTATTTTGCCCATTTTGCAGACGAGGAAGTAAGGTCTCAGAGAGATGGTCACTCAGTGAGTTGGTGGCAGAGCCACCTCACCCCTCCGGCCCTCCCAACCCCTCAGGCATGTGTCACATCGCTGACCTCCCACACAGTGCAGTGACCCCTTCCCCTCCCTGCCCTCCCCATCCCCCATATATTTCTGTCAACTTCGATACAGTATCTGTCTTGTCACTTCCCTCTTGGGAAGCTGTTGGTGATCTCCCCCCATCCCCCCACCCCCCGCACACACGCTGACTGAGGCCAGCTTCTCCTCTAGCACCATCTCCTTTTCCCTCTCTGACCATCTTGTTTCTTCCTCCTGGACACTTGACCCATGTTTGTCAGACGCCTGCCATGTGTCTGGCCTAGGAGCTGAGGTCCAGTGGTGCCCTTCACCTGCTTGCACAGAGCTCCTGCTCTGGGGGAGGCGAGCCCATCAGTCAGCTCCACCAGCCCAGGGAAGAAGGAGCAGAGGGTGGGCCCCACCCAGGGTTCTGCTCAGCATCCCGAGGGCCCCCTGCTTCTTCTGCTTGTGAAGCTGGCCCTCGTGCTCCTAGCCCGGTGCCCTCTCGTCCTCCTCTCACGGCACACACTGAGCTGTAGCTGACTTTGCTGGGCCAGCTATTAGACCGGAGAGCTGGATGTTTGCATTAACTGGGCCCACAGAGGGCCTGGAAGGGTCTCGGAAAATGTCCCCTTTCCCAGCCATTCCGTAGGGGGAGTGCTCAGTGCTGAGCATCAGGAGGGAAAATGTGTGTTTCTGTCCCACCAGGATCTGATCGAGCCTCCGCGGAGGGGCAGAACGATGCTGCAGACAGCCTCCCTCCCAGCTAGCAGGTGGGAGGCCAATCTCGGATCAGTGAGGACATTTGACATACTGTTACCATACTTCATGGGCAGGAGTTACTGCCCGTCTCTCTGATTTACAGTCTCCCAGGCAAGAGGGTCCCCCATCCAAAGACTTGTGGTCACAAGGTCATCTTGTGATGATAAACAGGGAGCTTGGTATCCCAGCTAAAACTGCTCCTGACTAGGAGCTATGTGTGTCCTTTCCTTGTGAGATTTTGGCTGTCTGAAACTGTGTCCTCACCCTCTCCCTGATGTCCTAGTCCAGCTGTCCCCTTGCCTCTAGACCACCAATCTGCAGGTTCCCTGGGTGGCATTATTTCATGCACCTGCCTTGACACCCAAGTAGATGTTAGGACCATGTCTTGGACCTAAGCCACTTGGTCATGTTGGTGGTTCAGTAAATGCCATGGCGACTTTGGATGGGCATTGTTAGTGATATTGAAGTCCTCTCATTCAGCGCCTTTCTGTGCAGCCTCTTCCCTTCCCGCCTTGCTGATCCTGCCCTGTTGTCCACTCTCGTAGCCAATGGAGTCCATGCACGAGAAGGGCATGTCGGACGACCCCCGCTACAACCAGATGAAGGGGATGGGGATGCGGTCGGGGGGCCACGCCGGGATGGGGCCCCCGCCAAGTCCCATGGACCAGCACTCCCAAGGTATGGTTTCCTTTCTTTTCTTTCTTCATGTTTGTTGCCCTCTGGAAGTCCCGAGGTCATTGTCCTAATTGGATCACCCATGCATGGATTCAGAGGACCTAGGGCAGTTGAGCATCATGGGAGACCCTGCCACAGAGGGCTGTTTAGCTTGGGCTTGTCTGGTGCCCTGTTCAGGGCGTCTTTTCTTATAGCAGCCCCAGGAGAGCAGATACTGGTGGGACAGAACTGTGTTCAGCGCTGGGTGTTAGACAAGCCCTGGGCAGGATGGGCTCCTCGGGATAGCCGCTCTGGTGCCACCCAACGCAGACTCCTGGGATTTCCCTGACGGTCCAGTGGTTAGGACTTGGTGCTTCCACTGCCAGGGCGCTGGGTTCGATCCCTGGTCGGGGAACTAAGATCCCGCAAGCCGCATGGCACAGCCGAAAAATAAAAAAAGAAGAAGAAATGCAGACTCCTGGGCTCTGCCCTGCTCCAGACCTGCTGAGTCAGAATCTCAGGAGGGGGCCGGGGCTCAGCTTTAACAAGCCCTACAGGTACTTTTCTGAACAGGGAGGTTTGAGAAGTGATGGGGTACATGGCTTCCTGTCACGGGGTGGGAAGCTCAGGGGCTCCACAGGTAACGGAAGTGAGAGGAATGGGCCTGGCCAAGCCGAGGGGCAGGGGGGCAGGCCCAGAGAAAGCCCGGATCTGTGTGACATCTCAGCTTTAATCGTTGGCAGGTTACTGAAAGATGGGCCGAACCAAACCAGCTGTGCAGGCTGCCAACCAAGCTGCGAGCGTGTGCCCTCTGGGTGCCTCTTGTTTGAATCATGAGAACGAAACCTCAGGGTAGAGGCCCGTGTAATCACGAGAACGAAATCGCAGGGTAGGGGTCCGTGTAATCACGAGAACGAAATCTCAGGGTAGGGGCCAGTGTAAGCAGGCAAGGGTTCCCGTCTCTGCCTTAAAAATTACTGGACATGTGCTGCCGAGTGACCGCTCGGATCCACGTTTCCCCGCAGGTTACCCCTCGCCCCTGGGTGGCTCCGAGCACGCCTCCAGTCCGGTTCCAGCCAGCGGCCCGGCCTCAGGCCCGCAGATGTCGTCCGGGCCTGGAGGCGCCCCGCTGGATGGTGCTGACCCCCAGGCTTTGGGGCAGCAGAACCGGGGCCCGACCCCCTTTAACCAGAACCAGCTGCACCAGCTCAGAGCTCAGATCATGGCCTACAAGATGCTGGCCCGGGGGCAGCCCCTCCCTGACCACCTGCAGATGGCGGTGCAGGGGAAGCGGCCGATGCCCGGGATGCAGCAGCAGATGCCAACACTACCTCCACCCTCTGTGTCCGCAACAGGACCTGGTCCCGGGCCCGGGCCCGGCCCCGGTCCTGGACCAGCACCTCCAAATTACAGCAGGCCTCACGGTAAGGCCCATGGCCCTCAGGGTAGGGAGGGGTCTCAGAGCAAACTGACAGGAGTGTGGGCATCAGTGTTGGGCAGATCTGGACTCTGCCGCCCATCAGCTTCCCCGACAGCAGGGTTGCTGTCGTGATAAATGTTGTTTCTCCAGCTGCCCCCTTTCTCCCCTGGTGCCCACAGTGAGGGGCTTGTTGTTGGGTGTGTCCCCTGGAGCCAGGGCTGCCCAGGGAGGCAGGTGCAGGGAGAAACACAGGACGCGTTTTATCCTCTTGTCCGTTTCTCCCTGCGTGCAGGTATGGGAGGGCCCAACATGCCCCCTCCAGGACCCTCAGGTGTGCCCCCCGGGATGCCCGGCCAGCCCCCTGGAGGGCCTCCCAAGCCCTGGCCTGAAGGTAAGTTCCCTCTGTTCTGGTGACACGTGTGTGCCCTGACTCCCATGTCAAGTTTGCATCATGCAGACCCTGAGATGAGCCCGGTCAGAGAGAGGCAGGCAGGATGTCAGGGCAGCTCGGGGTTCTGTCTCCCCTGTGTTTTGTGTAAAATGTAGTTAGTACTTATTTGAAGGTCACATCTGTTAGGTCAAAGCAGTGGATAAAATGGACTCATTCCCCATCCTCACGGGCCCTGAGGTTCAGTGATGGGCATTGAAGGGCTAATCGCTTAAATAGGATTCCGTTGGAGCTAGGGTGGATGAAAGGCAGGCAACTGCTGCTCCTGTGAGGCCACAGCATAGCAAGATCACACCCAGACCCGGCACTTGGACCAGTAGGGGGCTTTGGGGAAGGGGCCTGCAGGCTGAGATCTGGAGGAGGAAGAGGAAGCGCGCCCCATGGGCGAGGAGTGGTGTGGCAGTGAGAGGTGGGGGTTACGGGGAGCTGCCCAGGCCTTGTCAGCCTTGGGGACGAGTTAGACCCCAGGGCAGTAAACGCCCAGCAGGCTTGTCGTCTTCACGTGGAATGGACTTGGAACGCAACGCTGTGCCCTGCTTCTTGACTCCCCCCAGGACCCATGGCGAATGCTGCTGCCCCCACAAGCACACCTCAGAAGCTCATCCCCCCGCAGCCAACGGGTCGCCCCTCGCCTGCGCCCCCCGCCGTCCCTCCTGCTGCCTCCCCCGTGATGCCGCCCCAGACACAGTCGCCAGGGCAGCCGGCCCAGCCCGCCCCCATGGTGCCGCTGCACCAGAAGCAGAGCCGCATCACCCCCATCCAGAAGCCGCGGGGCCTGGACCCCGTAGAGATCCTGCAGGAGCGGGAGTACAGGTGAGGGTGCTGCCGCCCCCCCCCCCCGCCCCCCCCAGGTCACGCGTTGTTGTGGTTCACACTTCTAAAGGCCTATGGGGTATGCAGCCAGAGATCACCCTCCTGCCTCTGTCCCCAGCCTCCCAGTTCTCTGGGTCAGTGTGTATCCTTCCAGAGAAATCGAGTATGTATACAGGCAGATGGGTACAAGTGGCTGTGTGGTCCCCAAATGGTACCTGACATGTGCACTGTTCCTCCCTTCGCAAAATATCTTAGGGATCATCCCCTATTTGTACAAAATAAGCTCTTCTTTTTTCTGGACACATTCTGCCTGGTGGCTCTACTGTGACTTATTTAGCCAGTGTCTTACCCGGAGGGACGTTTAGGTGGTCTCTAATCTTTCGGTAAAACGATGCCGTAGTAACTACACTTGCATATTTCTCTTCACATGTGTGCATTTATGTCAGAATAAATTTGTGAACACGGCATAGTTCAGGTGCAGGGGATTTACGTGCACGTGGAAATTTCATCAGTTCTGCAAAACTGCCCTCCATGGAGATTGTATGTGTTGGAGTGAAAGTGCTATTTCACCTCTCCAGCACAAGTGTATTATCCAACTTTTGGCTCATCCGCACTCAAAAAGCCACCTGGCAAGCTTTGCGGTGGATGTTCCTCAAACATAAGTAGTTGTTGGTCGCTTTGCCAAGGCCTCCTGAGCGCCGGGCGCTGTGTGAAACGCCTGGTGCACAGTAGGTCTGTATCACCCTGTCCCACACTGCTGGGGGCGCCTGAGGTTCATTCCCTGAGCACCTCGTGCTCCCCTGTTTCTCCACTGCATTTATAACCTGTTCAGGGCTGGCCTCCCTTGGTAAATGTCAGCTCCCTTAGGGGAGGGGGCTGTGCCTTGTTCACCGTAAATCCCCAGCTGCATCAGTAAATCTGTGCCAGTGACTGTCTCCGGAGTGCATCTCCAGCTGTGACATGCCCTGGAGCTCCAGCCCCTGTACCCAGGCGCCTCCCCGCCTGCTCCATCTGGACGGCTTAAAGACGGCCTGTCCAGATGGCCTTATGCCCCCCAGTTTTCCCTTCTCTCTCTGTTCTCATGCAGCAGCTGAATGGACCATGGACCCTTCGGCTCCTTGACCCTCGCTTGTACTCCCTCATCCTCGGTGTCTGGTGAACTCTCTCAGCTCCTTTCCCCCCAATGCTGTTCACCCTGCCATCTGGTCTACACCTCCTCCCTGGCCTCCCTGCTCCCATCCTTCCCTGTGCAGTGTTTCCCACACAGCCGTTTGAATTCTCTTTTTACAGTTAATTTATATTAGATCTTTTCCTGGGTTAAAACTGGCTTCCCATTATCCATTGAGTAACCCTTTTCTCTGTAGCCCCTGCCCAGTGCTCTGTCCTCATCTACCTGACTGTCCCGGTTCCTCTTTCTGTTGAACAGGTTAGACTTGTTCCTGCCCCAGGGACTTTGCACATGCTCTGCATGACTCTTTGTAGTTATTTAAGCTTTATTGCCAAGGTCCCCACCTTATAGAAGCCCTGCCCCCCCCCGCGACCCCTCCCCTCCAGGACCCTCCTCCAAGTCCCTCTCCGGAATTACCATAGATACTTAATTTTTTAACTCCTTTATGGCCTGTCATCCTGATAATGCTGTGAGCTCCATGAGAGCAACAAACAGCCTTGTTAGTCTTGTTTAGTGCTGAATCCCTTCACCTGGAATGGTCCCTGGCACACAATAGGTGCTCAATAAGTGTGTGAAAGACTGAGTAAGGAGATTATCCCATTTGAACTTCAGACCAAGCCTGTAGGGTTGCTCTGAGGGGTCTCCCCACTTCATAGCTGAGGACGCTGAGGCTCATGGGCTAAGTAGATTCCCAGGGCTGGGATGGAGACCCTGGCCCGCCTGACTCCAGAGGCTGGCTCCCACTGCTGAAACGCCAGAAACCAGCTGCGCCCTGTCAGGTTTCCGATTTGCAGTGGCTCCCGAGACTTCTGTGGCTGCCCTCCTGTATGTAGTCTGTGTTGTGGGGCATCCTTTTCTCAGCCATCTCTTGTCTTATGATTCATATCGGCTTCCCTTGAGGGATGGATACTTCTGAGGCTCCACCTTCAAAGAAAGGGAACAGATGGGTTCCTTGTAAACAGGTGACACCTCTCATCACCTGTCTTTTTTTTTGTCTTTGCGCCCTAGGCTGCAGGCTCGCATCGCACACCGAATTCAGGAACTTGAAAACCTTCCCGGGTCCCTGGCCGGGGATTTGCGAACCAAAGCAACCATCGAGCTCAAGGCCCTGAGGCTGCTGAACTTCCAGAGGCAGGTGGGCGCAGGCGCAGGCCTTTGCTTTCAGAGGAGACTCTTTCTGCCAGCCTTGATGCTTAGATTAAAGAGCCGCTCACTGGGCAGTTACTAAATGTACCCTGACCATTAAAGCCGCTGTGCCAGGACTTCCCTAGTGGTCCAGTGGTTAAGACTTCGCCTTACAATGCAGGGAGTGCAGGTTCGATCTCTGGTCAGGGAGCTCAGATCCCACATGCCTCTCGGCCAAAAAACGGAAACTTAAAAAGCAGAAGCAGTGTTGTAACAAATTCAATAAAGACTTTAAAAATGGTCCACATCAAAAAAATCTTACAAAACCAAAGTCGCAGTGCCCAAGCACACTTGTTGGCTCACTGTCCCCCTTCCTTTCCATGTCCTGCCCAGTGGAGGGACATTGGGATGAATAAGTGTGGGCCTTCCCTAAGGTGGCAGTGGCTAGCTTGAAGCAGTGTACTTAGATGGGTCTATTTCTTTCTTTTTTTTTTTTAATTTTATTTTATTTGGCCATGCTGTGCAGCATGTGGGGTCTTAGTTCCCCGACCAGGGATCAAACCCATGTCCCCTGCATAGGGAGCGCAGAGTCTTGGCCACTGGACCGCCAGGGAAGTCCCTAGATGGGTCTAATTTCTAAGGGTCCTTTACTTTTGAACGACCAATAAGGAAGTTTGTTTGTGGTTGAGGGAGGGCAAAGCTGGAGACCTGAAGGCCTGAGCATAGGGCTGTCTGCTGGATGTCCGGAAGCAGCTGTCTCCTACCCTGTGCGTGCCCCGCCCGCGGGCATCCACCACGGGTTCTCCCCACGCATGCGTTTGTGCTCACGGGTCCTCCTTGCTGCCTGGCTTGCTATACGGAGGTGCACGTGTTGCATAGATGTTACCAAGTTGTGCCCGTCGCCAGTTTCTCCTCTTCCTTCCCGAAGCTGCGGCAGGAGGTGGTGGTGTGCATGAGGAGGGACACGGCCCTCGAGACGGCCCTCAACGCCAAGGCCTACAAGCGCAGTAAGCGGCAGTCCCTGCGCGAGGCCCGCATCACTGAGAAGCTGGAGAAGCAACAGAAGATAGAGCAGGAGCGCAAGCGCCGGCAGAAGCACCAGGTGTGTCCCCGCGGCCGCAGGCTTGACCGTGTGCCTGAGTCGTCAGCTCCGCACTGTCGAGTCTTGGTTTTCCTCTCAACACGATGTCCGAGTCTCTTTTCTGTTCATTATAAGAGTATCCTAGGCACTAAGAATACTTCAGTGGACAAAAACCAAACGGTACGGAAAGGTGGGTCGTAATCAAACGCACGTATAACACGTTGGGAGTTAATAGGGTGTAAGGAGACATGAAGCAGGGATAGGGAGTGATGGAGGAGCCCTTTATATAGGACGGTCGACTCAGGGACGGTCTCCCTGAGGATGTGAGGTCTGAGCAGAGCCCCGAGGGAGGAGCTACACCGACGTGTGGACGAGGCTCTTTGCAGACAGAGGGGAGTATGCCTCAGTGTTCTGTGAAAAACAATGACCCAGTATAGTCAGAGTGGGGTGAGCGAGGGGGAGGGTGGGAGGAGGTGAGAATGGGGAGGTGATGGGCAGAGCGTGCAGGGCCCTGTGGGGCGGGAGGATGACTTGGGCTTGTGCTGTGAGTGAGGTGGGAGCCACGGAGGGTCCTAAACCATGGAGGGTCCTCAGTCAGTGATCTGACTGAGGTTGATACAAGATCCGTCAAGGAGACCAAAATCTCTACTCAAGTAGGATTTGGGGTGATTCTGTTTGTTCATTCATTTATGTTTTCTAAAGTTTGCCTCCAAACAGTGTCTGTTACTGGCATAGTTTAAAATAACAGAGAAGTCAATATTCAGTGTTAACTACTGTTAATATCTTGGTATATCATTCTGACCTTTTTTGTCTATATACATATAGTAATCAAAAGTTAAACAGCTGCCTTTAAAAATATATATATGTGCACATTGAGCTGTTTAAAGTATTATTGAAGCATGATTTTAACATATGTGTTGTAGTCCATCTCAGTGTGCCCAGCATCCCGTGATTTATGAAACTGTTTCCCTGTTTGGGGACATGCAGTGTACTCTCAGCTTTCCAGTGTTAAAAGTAACACTGGGATAGGCATTCTTGTCCTTGAGTTTTTGGGCCAATCTCTGCTATTTTCCTTAAAATAAATCGCTAGCAGTGAATGATTTGGTGGGAGGGCGGGTGCATTTTGCAGCGGGTGGCAGACACTGCCAGGTTGTCTCAGCCAGGGCATTTGCCCCGTCTGCTGTGCATGAGAGGGGGGTCCCTTTTCACCACACAGTCCACGCAGAGAATGTTGGGCCTCGTAGGCAGACAGTGTCTCGGTATCGTTTTGGTTGCGTCCCCTTGGCTTTCACCAGGCCCCCTTTAAAGTTTCGTCTCACTTGGGGTGACACCACGGCAACTCCTGTCCCATAGTCAGTCTGCTCTTCTGTGTGCGTCCTGCAGGAATACCTCAACAGCATTCTTCAGCACGCCAAGGATTTCAAAGAATATCACAGGTCGGTCACAGGCAAAATCCAGAAACTCACGAAGGCGGTGGCCACATACCACGCCAACACTGAGCGGGAACAGAAGAAGGAGAATGAAAGAATCGAGAAGGAGAGAATGCGGAGGCTCATGGTACAGTTGGCCATCATGACCCGGGTCCCTTCACGTGGTGCTGGGTGTTGCAGGCATGGGGGCGGATCAGCCGCCCAGGGTTACGCCGGGGCATTTTGGTGCTCAGAGTTGGAGGCAGGACAGAGAAAGAAAGGGCTTGGGTTTGGGAGTCCGAAAAACCTGACTCCAGACCTTTGCCCACTCACTGACCATCGGTGACCGCGTGACCTCAGCTGGTTAACTGGCTGCTCTGTGCTCTCTGGAAGGTGGAGGTGGCACCCCTCCCGGTGGAGGAGCCGCCGATGGTGTGAGCCTGACCTCCCACCCCACCCTTCCCGTCTGACCATGTATTATTCGTGGAGGGTTCTCTGACCGGGCCGATATTGACAGGCACTGCTGAGTGGACAGGGCCACGTTAGTACGAAGGAGAGTCCCTGCCCTTGGTGGGGCTCGTGCTGGCCCTAGAGAGACAGATGCCCAAGCGAGACAGACAAGATAGTTTTGGGTGGTGAAAAGCGCACTGAGGAGAACAAAGCAGGGCCAGGGAGTGGGGATTGACTGGGTGTTATGGGCAGGGTGGGTGTGACCCATGAATGCGGAGATCCAGGGGAAGCACCTCCCGGCAAAGGAGCTGAGGGCAAAGGCCCGAGGCGGGAAGAAGCCGTGTGTGAGGCTCAGCCAGTGGCCCCTGGAACAGCGTGGCGTGGGGGCAGAGTGAGGTTGGAGTCCCGGAGGCAGCCACGCGGGGCCTTGCAGGCCACGGGGAGGGCTTTGGATTTAATTCTGACCATGATGGGGAGCCGAGGGAGGCTGTAAGCTGGGATGGCGGTGGTGGGGGTGGGTGA
Organism: Globicephala melas; assembly: GCF_963455315.2. NCBI lineage: Eukaryota > Metazoa > Chordata > Mammalia > Artiodactyla > Delphinidae > Globicephala > Globicephala melas. The sequence continues at coordinate 163,758,592 of NC_083316.1, read as the reverse complement.
CATGATCCGATGTGTTCTCAGAAAGCCGGGGCAGACGGTCTGTGGGAGAGCAGTGGAGAGAAGGGTTGGGATTTGGGTGTGTTTGTGGACATAGGAGACAGAGCTTTTAAATGGCCCTTGGCAGGACCATGTCTGTCCAGCAGGTCCCCAAGGAGCCTGGCCCAGGGTGGGAACTGGGGAAGTTCTGAAGGGGAGTCAGTAGTTATGTGAAAGGTGTGAATATAGCGCAGACCCGGGTGTGAGCTCAGTGCTCCCTAAATGTGGGTCCGGCTGCTGGTTAACTGCAGCCCTGCGGGCTTCTTGAGTCTGGTTTGCCCGCCCTGGGTGCTGGTGGACGAGCGTGTCATGGGCACGCGCCATAACCGCACGCTTCTGCAGGCCGAGGACGAGGAAGGGTACCGCAAGCTCATCGACCAGAAGAAGGACAAGCGCCTGGCCTACCTCCTGCAGCAGACAGACGAGTACGTGGCTAACCTCACGGAGCTGGTGCGGCAGCACAAGGCCGCCCAGGTCGCCAAGGAGAAGAAGAAGAAGAAGAAAAAGAAGGTGCGCCCCTTGGTGGGACTGGAGCGGCTGTGTGCGCGTGTGACTCGGCCTCCCCGGTTGGGGGGTGACTGTCTCTCTCTTTCCTTCCAGAAGGCAGAAAACGCTGAAGGACAGACACCTGCAATCGGACCTGATGGCGAGGTGAGGAACCAGGGGTTTCTTCTGTGGAAATGCCAGCCCAGCCCCAGAGGTTAGGTCTATTTCATCCTTAAAAAATTTTTTTTTTCCCTTTGAAATTATAAAAGTATATGACAATGGTAAAAATCCACATAGGTCCCCTGCCACACTCTACCCTTCCTCTCTCCCACTGCCCAGAGAGACTATTGTTTACTACTGGGTGCGTTTCCTTCCAGAGCTTTTTCTACGCACGTGCTGTTATTTATTTCTCAGTTTTCCCTTTAAAGTTTCAGGCTCACAGGAGAGGTGTAAGAACAGTGCAGAGAGTTCCTGCATACTCTTCACCCAGATTCCCACTTTTCATGTGTCATTATTTTTTCTTAAACCATTCGAGGGTCAGATGCACACGTGAGGGCTTTTTACCCCTCTGTGTATTTCAGTGTGTACATCCTAAAAGCAAGGCTGTTCTTTTCCACAACTGTACAGTGATCAAAACCAGGAAATGAACATTGACGCAATACCGTGATCTAATTCACAGCCCTTGTTAAGGTTTCACAATTGACCCTCCAGTGTCCTTCACAGCAACAGAAAACCCTGAAATGATGCCGGGTCCTTCTCTGTGCGTCATATCAGGAGTGTGTGGCGTAGATTTCTTCCCCCACTGGTGATATTGACCTTTTGGTGGCCGCCAAGGTGTCTCCAGCTGTAAAGATTAAGTACCTTGTGCAGAGATACTCAGACATGTAAAGATAACGTGATTCCTCAAACTTTCATCGGCTGTTTCATCATCTGTTGTCTTTGCCTGTATCAGTTTTTGCCATAATGGTTACAAAATGGTGATGTTTTTTCCCTCGTCTTTTCTTCTGCATTTATTAGTTGACTTTCTGCAGGAAGGAAAAGCCTTCCCTTCTTTTTTATTTGGCTTGTTCATAGTTTGGCAACCCTTGGTACTAACTCATGGATTCTTATTTAGTTTAATGGATTTACTTAGTTTAATCCTGCACTATTATTATGTATTTTGATGCTCAAATTGTTCCATTTTGGACCAGTAGGAACCCCTTCACATTGGCTCCTGCCTGCTTTTGATGTGTCCCCATCGTTCTTTTAGGGGTTTCTGACTTCCTTGCACACGAAAATGGCCCAGGCTCATCTTCTGCTTTCTCTGCCCGAGTCCTGGACTCGGTCATTTCTCCAAGGAGCCCTGATTCCTTTAATCAGAGAAGAATATTTGGAAACCATGATCTAGATGTGTTCGTTGCTACTGAGTTGTCATTGCTTCTGGGCCCTCTCAGTGGACAGATCTAGGAAACAGATGTGTGTATGCTCACACATCCACCTTGCTAGTTATATATATTAACTAGTTATTGTAGTATTAAAAATACTGAGGTCACACTGATACTTCCAATTCTAATCCAGTACCACGGGGTTCTTTTTCTCCTTCTCCCTGTCCACGTTATAATAGCCCAAAACCTGACCCCCGTCTGCCACGAGATAGGCCCTCATTTCCTCAGTCCTAGACTGTGCAGGAAGTACATTCAGAATGGCTAACATGTACCCCTCTGCAAAAGAAACCTCGTAGCTAGGGGCTTCCCTCGTGGCACAGTGGTTAAGAATCCGCCTGCCAGTGCAGGGGACACGGGTTCGAGCCCTGGTCCGGGAAGATCCCACATGCTGCGGAGCAACTAAGCCTGTACACCACAACTACTGAGCCTGCGCTCTAGAGCCCTTGAGCCACAACTGCTGAGGCTACATGCCACAGCTACTGAAGCTCGTGCACCTAGAGCCCATGCTCCACAACAAGAGAAGCCACTATAGTGAGAAGCCCGCGCACCACAACGAGGAGTAGCCCCTGCTCCCCGCAACTAGAGAAGGCATGCATGCAGCAACGAAGACCCAATGCAGCCAAAAATAAATAAATTAAATAAATAAATTTATAAAAAAATAAAAAGAAAGAAACCTCCTAGCTAGAGGTCAGTGTTTGTCTGAAGTTGAAAGTACATGCTCCAGATACTGCATTCAGAAGATTAGTTCTCCCCTTGTGCCCCCGTTAGTGAGGCTCCCCCCAACGCTTGTTGGTTTTATTTATTTACTCCTCATTTCTTTATTTAGGATGTGAAATACTAGCCTGGTTCCAAAAGTCAGAACCGTGCAGTGAGGCCCACTCAGAGAGGGGTTGCTGTCCCCACACACGAGTCTTTGAGTCTTTTCCATGGCACTCTTGTCCGCCTCCTCTCGGTTAACACACTAGTGTGAAAGAAGGCTGCATAGTGAGGTGTGAATGCAAGGTGTGGCCTTTACCACCTCCTCCAACCCCTCCTCAGTCCCCCTTCCCAGAGAGAAACCTGAGTAACCTTCGGTGTGTTTGCTCTGGGACCTTTTCCGTACCTGTGTCTCCAGGTGGTTTTCTTCTCCCCGCCTGGTATTGTATCTGAGTCTTTCCAAGTTAGCTCATGTACACTTACTTACCTGACTCTTTCTAATACCACCGTATTAGAGAGGTGGCTAGTGCTTGCTTCTCTGACTTATAAATGTAATACTTCTAGGAAGAAAATGATAATAACATGAAACGTAAATGTAATGATAACATGAAAAGTAGAAGCCCCCATGGTGCCTGTTCTCTCACAAGCATGCATGTTGATCCTTGGTTGATGTCTCTCTCTGTATCTTTCCAGAAACCTTTGTGCTTATATTCTCTTTGTTTTGTTTTGGGACCATTTGGGTCAGTCTACACATAGCAAGACTTTTCCTGTGTAGCAGGTATCTTGGACCACTTTCCATATCAAGCAATTAGTTCTTTCATTTTATTGTATTGATGTACTAGGATCTCTTTCATCGTTCAGATTGATAGCTATCTAAGTTGCTTCCCATCTGTAGCTGTTAGATCCTGCACTGAACAGCTCTGATGGACCACCATATGTCCCCTCCTCTATGGGTGGCTATTTCCATTGTTTCCTTTCTTTCTATCCCACATGTTGTTGTAATGAGCCCCCTTGCTCTCTTAGCTGGGCTGCCATAACAAAACACCGTGGCCTGTGTGGCTTTTTTTTTTTTTTTTTTTTAACCACATGGCACATGGGATCTTAATTCCCCGACTGGGGATTGAACCCGCACCCCCTGCAGTGGAAGCACAGAGTCTTAACCACTGGACCTCCAGGGAAGTCCCTTTTGTTGTTTTAGTTCTTGTTTTTGTTTTTGTTTTGGTAGCCTGCATGGCTTAAACGGCAGAAATATACGTTCTTATAGTTCTGGAGGCTGGAAATTGGAGATCAAGGAGCAGCAAGGTTGGTTCCTGATGAGTACTCTCTTCCCGGCTTGTAGACTGCTGCCTTCTGGCTGTGTCCTCACATGGGAGGAGAGAGAGCAAGCTCTGGTGTTTCTTCTTATAGGGGCACTAATGCCATCCTGAGGGCCCCACCCATATGACCTAATTTAACCCTAATTACCCACCAAGGGCCCCATCTCCAAATACAGTGACATTGGAGAGCTGGGGCTTGGGCATATGAATTTTGGAGGGGACACAGTCCAGTCCGTAGCAGATGGCACGCTTTTTCCTGTTGGCCTGATTCCCAGAAATGAATGACTATAGTGATTAACTCAAATAATATTCTTATTTCGCATGATTTTATTTGAAACGTTAAGTTGAATTTTTTAAGAGAAATGTGGGCTGGCATTTTACTACAGTGCTAAGCCTTCACACGGCCATTTGTGGCTTTCAAGGGGGAAGTCACATCACAGGAAAGCGTGACTCGGGGAATTCTGTTGGGGAATCACTGCAGCTGCTCATCCTGTTTAGTAACGGGAACCATCACTTGATGATGGCTGCTGATTGTCCTTGTTCTCACCCAGTGGTTCGCAGCCTTGGCTGAACGTCAGAATCAGCTGGGGAGCTTTTGAAAACCAGAGAGGCCCAAGCCTCACCCCAGAGCAGTTCTGTCAGGATTCTGGGTGTGGGGACATCCCGGCATCAGCACCATAACCGCTCTCAGGAAGGACTCAGGGGTGAAAGTCACTGATTGAGGCAGCCTGCAGAGCTCATTCGTGGGGCGTGGGGTTTCTGTTCCGCTTCATGGTGGGCCACTTTAAGGGTGAGATTTTAACCTGCATGGAGACTAATCTCTGCTGTGGGTCAGTGTTGATGGAGGGAGGCGTGGGAGGTATAAGTTCCTGGTAGATGCAAACAAAGGTTTCCATCCTCATCCTCGTCCTGAAGGTTTTCACCAGGAAATGTGAAGGAGCTGAGGAAGGGGAAAACTTCATCCCAAGTTGATATCTCAGGAAATTGAGGAATTCCGTATTTGTTGCTACAAGGAAGTTTTATTTTTCAAATATTCTAGTTAGCTGTTTAACAGAAAAGAATGAGGACCCTTGTTGCAGTCTACAAATACAATATAAATTGAATAACTCAAGGACCAGAAAAATGGGAATAGTGTAGTCACTTGGGTAAAAAAGGAAGGAGTACGTAAGTCCATGTTCCTTATGTGTGGAATTGATCTGGGAGAACACACGAGAAAATGATGCTGGTGGGCGCCTGTGAAGAGAAACTGTTGGGCAGGGGGATAGGGAGGGAGAGTACACACTCTATACTCTTGAATTTGAACTATATGTTACCTATTTGAAAATTAAAACGTGGATATCAGTTCCTTCCAAGAAACAACTGTCGTCAATGGGTTATATATATATTTTTTTACTGAATGGTTAATGTGCAGCTAACCCATCTCCACAACCACTGGTCACATTGGTGTGCTGTTTTCTGGACGTGGAGTTGGGAGGGCACTTCTCCAGTTGGCCATGGTTAGTGGGGCACCGAAGGTATAGACTCTACAGAACCTCAAGTCACACGTGTGACTTTTTCAGCCTCTGGATGAGACCAGCCAAATGAGCGACCTTCCGGTGAAAGTGATCCACGTGGAGAGTGGGAAGATCCTCACGGGCACAGACGCACCCAAAGCAGGGCAGCTGGAGGCCTGGCTGGAAATGAACCCGGGGTGAGTGGGGCTTCGTGTTCCAGAGGCAGCCAGGATCCTGAGTCAACAGTCGGCCTCATTCCAGGGGAGCTGGCAGCTGGGGGTGATCCTGCCTACATTTGGAAACAGGCCAATTTGCTAAGGAAAGTGAATCATGCTGTTTCTGGGGAGATTTATATTAAAATGCTGATTTTTTTTTTTTTTTTTTTTAGGTATGAAGTAGCTCCGAGATCTGATAGTGAAGAGAGTGGCTCAGAAGAAGAGGAGGAGGTAAGAGTTCATTTCCTGGCTGTCGAGGCCCACAGTGCTGTGTGGTGTGGCCTCTACCCACAGCAGGCACAGTGATCCTCTCCCGCTCTAGCCAGGCATCAAATGGGGCAGGAGATCGGCACACGGGCAGGGGGTGAGGCTGAAAGTTGGTGCTTTAGAGCTGCGCTGTCCAGTACCGTAGCCTCTAGCCACACATGACTGTTTCCACTTTCACTTAATTAAGTAAAATGTAAATGTCCTCACTCATATGTCCTCAGTCGTACGGGCCACATTTCAGGTGCCCAAACAGCTCTCCCCTCCAGAAAATGTTGGTATGAAGTAGTGAGCATGAAATCATATACATGTTGGCCCCTTGTAACCTATTCTTTGGCAATGTTACAGATGGTCGCATTTATTGTGTATGTTCTCTAAATCATTTAATTATTCCACGTTATGGTGATTTTTGGATGTTTGCTGGTTGACAAAGCTCTGATGAGAGCCTTGTTCCTCTGTCTGTCCTGGGTGGCCTCCTCGGGAAGGGTGACTCAGAGGGAGCCCGGGGATGCAGTGTCCGAAAGCAGGGCTTGTTTTCCACAGTTCGCATCCAGTAGGGTGCTGTCCTGACTCCCCCTTCAGCTGGGGTAAGAGTGTCTTACAAGGCTGTTAAAAAGCTTTGGCCACCTCCATAAGATTTTAAAAAGGGAATTTTAATGGGCAGATATTTGCTTATTAAGGTTGAACATTTTTTCAGGTGTTACTATTTAGATTTCTTCTGTGAATGGTTTGCTTCATTTGCCCATTTCTAATCAGTTGTGTTTTTTTACTGGATTTTTAAGTGTTCTTTATGTATTTACCCCAGCCTGAAATCAGCTTGGTGTTCACCTATATCTTTCTTTTGGTTTGTCCTCTTACCTCTTCAGGTCATCTGGAATTTATTTTGTGTAGGGCTTGAGATGGCGCCCTTTTTCCCCCTTCCCAGTAGTAGCGTTAAGCCAGTTGGTATACTGTTAGTCCATCCCTTCCCCATTGATCTGTGATATTTAAAAAAAGCTAATATTAAAGACACACTGGTGTCTTTTTAGGGTCACATGTTCAGTTTCTTTTTCTTTTTTCTTTTATAATTTATGTTTCTGGTTTTTATTTTATTTAATTTTTTTTTAATTGAGGTATAGTTGATGTACTGTTCAGGTTCTTTTAAAGTTCTAATAATTCTTAGACCAGTAACATTTTGTTGTAATTTTTTAAACAGCTTTATGGAGATATAATTTACATATGTAAAATGCACCCACAGTAAGAGTACAATTCAGTGATTTTTTAGTGAATTTATAGAGTTGTGCAATCATTACTCTACACCAGCTTTAGAACGTTTCTGTCACCCCAAGTGACATCTCACCCATTTACAGTTTGTTCTTGCTAACTCCTCCAGCCCCAGGAAACCACTGGTCTGCTCTGTCTCTATAGATTTGCCATTTCCGGAATTTCACATAAATGGAATTATACAACATGTAGTATCTTGTGTCTGGCTTATTTTATGTGGCATATTTTTGATTTTCATCCATGTTGTCTGTACACCAAAAGTTTGTTTTACATCGCTAATTATTAGAGAAATGCAAATCAAAGCTACAATGAGGTACCACCTCACACCGGTCAGAATGGCCATCATTAAAAAGTCTACAAATAACAAATGCTGGAGAGAGTGTGGAGAGAAGGGAACCCTCCTATGCTGCTGGTGGGAATGTAAACTGGTACAGCCACTATAGAGAATAGTATGGAATTTCTTCAAAAAACTAAAAATAGAGCTGCCATATGATCCAGCAATCCCACTCCTGGGCATTTATCTGGACAAAACTATAATTCAGAAAGATACATGCACCCCTCTGTTCATAACAGCACTATTTAGCAGCAAGGTCCTACACTTAGGAAACTATATTTAATATCCTGTAATAAACCATAATGGAAAAGCAAAAAAAAAGAAAATATTCTATGCTTTGAAGGTGTAGATTTAACCCTTATATGCATAATTCCAAATATATCAAACTCAACTTATCAAAATTTTTGATTAGATATGTACATTTTACTCTAAGTAATTTCTATCTCAGTTAAAAAATATTTTAAAAATAAGTGGAGAAACCATTAATAAAAGTTAAGGTCTTAAAAAAGAAATTTGTTTTATTCCTGAGTCATGTTCCATTGTATAGATATACCACACTTTGTTTATCCATACACCAGTGGGTGGGCATTTGTGTTTTTTTCCATTTTCTGCTATTATGAATAACATTGCTGTGAACGTTCACATACATGTCCTTGTGTGGACATACGTTTTCATTCCTCTTGGGTAGATACTTAGGAGTGGCATTGCTGAGTCATATGGTAAGTTTATGTTTAACTTTTTAAGGAATTGACAAACTGTTGCCTGAAGTAGTTGTACCTTTTCACAGGTTCCAGTTTCTCCATATCCTTGTCAACGCTTGGCGTTATCTGTTCTTTACATTATATAGCCAACCTTGTGGGTGTGTAGTGGTATCTTGTGGTTTTACTTTGCATTTTCCTAGTAAATAATGATGTTGAGCATCTTTTCAAATGTTTATGCACCATTCAAATATCTTCTTTGGCGAAAATCTATTGAAATCTTTTGCCCATTTTTAATTCGGTTGTTTGTTATCTCATCAGTGAGTCCTAAGAATTCTTTATATATTCTTGATATGTGTCCCTGTTCAGATATGTAGCTTGCAGACATCTTCTCCCAGTCTGTTTGCTTTTCTTTTCCCTCAGTGATGTCTTTTGAAATGCAGAAATATTTCATTTTGATGAAATCCATTTATCGGTTTTTTCTTATATGAATTGTGCCTTTGGTGTTGTATCTAAGAGCTGTTTGAAGTCACAAAGGTTTTTCTCTTATGTTTTCTTTTAGAAGTTTTATATTTAAGCTCTCACATTTAGGGTCATAATTGAGTTGATTTCTGTGTATGGTTTGAGGTACAGGTCTAAGTTTGTTTTTTGTGGGTTTTTTTTGCTATGGATAACCTTCTTACCCAGCACCAGTTGATGAACAGACTGTTCTTTCTCCCATGAATAGTCTTGGTAACTTTGTGGGAAATCAGTTGACCATAAAATTAAGGGTTTGTTTCTGATGCTCAGTGTTTTCCTGTTGATTAGTATGTCTGTGTTTGTGCCACTACCACACTGTCTTGTATTACAAGTTTTGAAATCAGGTAGTATTATTTGCTTGTTTGCTCTATTGGCTATTCTAGGTACTTTGCATTCCCATATACACTTTAGGATCAACTCATCAGTTACTACAAAAAGGCTTGCTGGGATTTTTATTGAGATTGTGTTGAATATAGAGATCAGTTTTGGGAGAATCACGTCCTAACAATATTTAGTTTTCCAGTCCATGAACGTGAGATGTCTCTCTATTTATTTTGATGATCTTTAATTTCTCTTAGCAATGATTTGTAGTTTTCAGAGTATAGGTTTTGCTTTTTTTGTTGTTATATTTATTCTTAAATATTTTATTCCTTTTCTGCTACTATGAATAGAATTGTTTCCTTGATTTTATTTTTCGATGTGTTGTTGCTATTACGTGGAAATACAATTTTATATGTATATTTTTAAAATGTTAATCTCGTGTTCTGTGCACTTGCTGAACTCATATTGGTAATTCCAATAGGGTTTTTTGTTTGTTTGTTTGATTCCTTAGGATTTTCACATGCAGGATTATGTCATTCATAAATAACCATAATTCTTCAATACTTCTTCCTTTCCCCTCTGTGTGCCTTTAATCTTTAATTTCCTTCTCTTGCCTTATTGCACTGGCTAGATCCTCCAGTACAGTGTTGAATAGAAGTGTCTAGAGCAGATATCCTTAGTTTGTTTTCGATCTTAAGGGTTATGCAGTTAGTCTGTCACTATTGTTTGGTGTTAGCTGTAGATTTTTCATGGATGCCCTTTATCAGGTTGAGTAAATCCTCTTCTGTTCCTAGTTTATTGAGAGTTTTTAGCACGTGTGAGCTAGATTTTATCTCATACTTTTTCTATTAAGTTGATCATTTGATTTTTTAAAAATTTATTTATTAATTTTTATTTTTGGCTGTGTTTGGTCTTCGTTGCTGCGTGCAGTCTTTCTCTAGTTGCAGTGAGTGGGGGCTACTCTTCGTTGTGGTGCGCAGGCTTCTCATTGCGGTGGCTTCTCTTGTTGCAGAGCACAGGCTCTAGGGGCGTGGGCTTCAGTAGTTGTGGCACGTGGCCTCAGTAGTTGTGGCTCAAGGGCTTAGTTGCTCCCCGGCGTGTGGGATCTTCCCTGACTAGAGCTTGTACCCGTGTCCCCTGCACTGGCAGGCGGATTCTTAACCACTGCTCCAACAGGGAAGTCCCTGATTTTTTTTTTAATTTAAATTAATCTTTAAAATTTAATTAATTAATTTATTGGCTGCATTGGGTCTTCATTGCTGCATGGGGGCTTTCTCCAGTTGCAGTGAGCAGGGGCTTTCTCTAGTTGTGGCAAGTAGAGGTACTCTTCGTTGCAGTGCACGGGCCTCTCATTGCACTGGTCTCTCTTGTGGTGGAGCACGGAATTTAGGCACGTGGGCTTCAGCAGTTGTGGCACGTGGGCTCAGCAGTTGTGGCTCACAGGCTCAGTAGTCATGGCGCACGGGCCTAATTGCTCTGCGGCATGTGGGATCATCCTGGACCAGGGCTGCAATCTGTGTCCCCTGCATTGGCAGGTGGATTCTTAACCACTGCGCCACCAGGGAAGTACAAATTCTTACTATATTTTTAAAGTTATTTTCTTTGTAGTTGCTCCAGGGATTATGATATGCATCTTAATTTATGATGATATGCTTCAGGTTAATACTAACTACATTCTGGTAAAATATGGAAATTTTGTTCTAGCTTAGCTCCATTTGTTCTTCTTCCTTTGTGCTGTTATTGTCACATATGTTACATCTATATATGTTATAAACCCAACAATACAGTCTTCTAATTAATACCTGATATAATCTTATGACTTAGTCTAAAGAAGTTGGAAAAGAAGAAATAAGGGAAAATATATTTATAGAGTCTTTTATATTGATACATGCATTTACCATTTCTGATGTTTTTTATTTCTCCTTATGGATTCAATTTACTATCACCTATCATTTCCTTTCAGCTTGAAAGACTTCTTTTTTAAACCATTTTTTAAAATCAAAGTATAATTTACAATGTTGTGTTAGTTTCAGGTGTACAGCAAAGCAGTTCAGTTAGACGTGTGTGTGTGTATGTGTATTCTTTTTCAGATTCTTTTCCATTACAGGTTATTGCAAGATATTGAATATATTGAAAGATTTCTTTTACCATTTATTATAAGGCATGTATGCTAGCAACAGATTCTCTCAGCCTTTGTTTTTCTGGGAATGTATTTCTTTAGCTTTCATTTTCAAAGATAGTGTAGCTGGACATAGAATTCTTTGTTGACAGTCTTTTTCCTTTTGAATATGTCATTCCTCTACTTTCTGGTCTCCTGTTTCAGATGAAAGTCTAGCTACTAATTATATGGATGCTCCTTTGTACATGATGGTTCATTTTCTCTTTCTTGCTTCCAAGATTTTCTCTTTGCCTTTGGGTTTTAGAAGTTTGTGAACTCTCTCTTTGTGTTTTTTCTCGTTAGTGTTTGTTCAGATTCTTGGCTTGGTAGAGTCATGTTTTTCATCAAATTTGGGAAGTTTATCATTTCTGTCTTCTATTGAGACTCTGTATTTGTTGATACATTCTACTTAAAGATGGTTTCCTTTGTTTCTTTGAACATATTTACAATAGTTTTGAACACATATGTAGTAATAGCTGCTTGTATGATTGTATGCTAAGTCCAACATCTAGGAACAGAGACAGGCTCAACCGACTGTCTTTTCCCCTGAGTTCGTATCACATTCTCCTCCTTTTTGTTTGTCTTGTAATGAATGTTTAGTGGAAGGCTATTTTAACCACTCTGGATTCTGACTTCCACCCCTGTGCGTTCTTTTTGGTGTTTTTGTTTGTTTAGTAAATTATCTAGGCTGAATCTGTGGAATGTTTTCCCAGGGTGTGTGCTGCCTTTGGTGTCTCTGCTCAGTTTATTGTTTTTGTTTTTTTCTCATTTTTAGTTTTAATCCTGGCTCTCTAGGAGTGGGTTGTGTTTCTTCATAACTTAGTAGTCTTCCAGTGATTGGGGAGAGTTTGTACTCAAACACCTTGAGCCAGTAAGGCTTCTTTCTCCAGCCAGTGGATCAGTGTGTGTAGAAGAACACATTCCAAGTTTGGGCCATTTTCAAGCCCACCCTGGCTTTTACTTTCTGCTGGGCCCTTTCTCCCTTTCTCGTTTCCTCTGTGCATGTGCACAGCCCTCAGCCAGTAATATGCTTTCCCCACCCATGGCTGAGGTCCTCACCTCCACTGACAGTGCTGCTGGCCTGGGCATCGTCCACTGCTACAAAATGACTAAGTCCCCATCAGCCTCAGCTGCCAGGCCTCGTGGCTTGCCCACCCTGGGAGAACTTGCACATCAGAACTGGGAGCTGAGGGTAGGAGAGATGAAAGCACCCCCAAGTAAGAACTCCACAAACTCCCACTCTTCTTGCCCAAGGCTCGGCAGTTTTCTCAGTGTTAATGCTTCTCAGACTCCTAGGGCTCTGAAATGGTTGCCTGTGCTACTTTTGTCCAGCTTTAAAGCCACTTTTTTTTTTTTTTTTTTTTTTAAATATAAGTCAGACCTCAGGCAGGGCTGTCAAGCAGCCCCACCTTTCTCCCCACCTACTCCCCAGGAGGACTAGGGGAATTCTTTTTTTTAAAATAAATTTATTTATTTATTTATTTTTGGCCGCGTTGGGTCTTCATTGCTGCACGTGGGTTTTCTCTAGTTGCGGCGAGCGGGGGCTACTCTTTGTTGCAGAGCACAGGCTCTACGTGCGCAGGCTTCAGTAGTTGTGGCGCACGGGCTTAGTTGCTCCGTGGCACGTGGGATCTTCCCGGACCAGGGCTCGAACCTGTGTCCCCTGCACTGGCAGGCGGATTCTTAACCACTGAGCCACCAGGGAAGCCCCTAAAGTCACTTTTTGAGGGGAAAATTTGCTGACCCCTTTAATTGGAATTAGCCAGGCTTCCCATTCCTATTTTAATTCCCAGCATGGTAATATCAAGTAGGATAAGTCTTACCGGTTATGATTTTTTTGACCAAAATGTTTGTGCTGTCATTACCTGTTCATTATTCCAAATGATCTATAAAATTATTTTGCATGCTCCAAAGGAAATCCCACTGGGTTTTGACTGGAATAATTTGACAGGTTAATGACAGATACTTTTTCTTTTTTAGTTTTATAGCAGTTCCATTATACACACACATTTTGTGTGATTTATACAGGAATACAAGGATGGTTTAATATTGGGAAATGTATTTGTGTGTGTTTTTTCAGTATGTCATACAAAATCCCCTTTATTATCTGCTCAGTAAATGTTGGAAAATCCTTTTAATGAAACACGACACTCATACTTAATATACAGATTTATAGAAAACCTCTTAGTAAACGATGATGCCTTATCATCAGTCTTATTTGACATATTTTAGACATTTTGGCCATGTCAGTAAAGCTGAAAGTAAATCAAGAGCAATAAATATTGAAGGTTACCTATAAAATGTTTAATACCTAGGAAATCCAAGAGAAGGGAAAAGCTGTTTTAGTAGTATGCATTGTGTACGGGGGACTCGGTGCAACAGAAGTACAGCATACCCTGAGAGGCCCTTAAAAAGAAGTGTCTGGACTCTGCTAAGAAAACTAAAAATCATATACTGAGCAATTAAAAGAATGTGCAAATAAAAAGCGTGACATGTTTTGGGATTGGTAGGAAGAGGGCACGTGGGTTGTAAAAGCATCACTCTGGGGTGACCTGAGGTGAACTGGCTTGTCTCTTGGTAGGAGGAGGAGGAGGAGCAGCCACAGCCAGCACAGCCTCCCGCCCTGCCCGTGGAGGACAAGAAGAAGATTCCAGATCCAGACAGCGACGACGTCTCCGAGGTGGACGCCCGGCACATCATTGAGTAAGGCATCCCTCCCTCCACCAGCTTCCCGCGAGGTGGCACCGGCAGAAGCTGTTAGAATCCCAGCTTCTCCCCGGACAGCACTGTCCAGCCGGCAGCCGCTGTGGGACCACAAACACCGGATTGACTTACTTCAGATGTCACTGATGTTTGTAGGGGTCGAATGACGTTCCATCCATTCACGTGGCTCATCCTGTGTTTAAGAGATAGTCGGGGGCTTCCCTGGTGGCGCAGTGGTTGAGAGTCCGCCTGCCGATGTGGGGGACACGGGTTCGTGCCCCGGTCCTGGAGGATCCCACAGGCCGCGGAGCGGCTGGGCCCGTGAGCCATGGCCGCTGGGCCTGCGCGTCCGGAGCCTGTGCTCCGCAACGGGAGAGGCCACAACAGTGAGAGGCCCGCGTACCACAAGAAAAAAAAGAAAACCAACAAAGAGATAGTCGGGGGGCTTCCCTGGTGGTGCAGTGGTTGGGAATCTGCCTGCCGATGCAGGGGATGTGGGTTCGATTCCCTGGTCTGGGAGGTTCCCATGTGCCGCGGAGCAGCTGGGCCCGTGGGCCACAATTACTGAGCCTGCGCTCTAGAGCCCGTGGGCCACAACTACTGACCCCGCATGCCACAATTACTGAAGCCCATGCGCCTAGAGCCCATGCTCCACAACGGGGGAGGCCACCGCAGTGAGAAGCCCGCACACCGCAACGGGGAGTAGCCCCCACTCGCTGCAACTACAGAAAGCCTGCACGCAGCAATGAAGACCCAACACAGCCAAAAATAAAATAAACAAATAAAAAATAAATAAATAAAAAAGAGATAGTTGGGTTTACCACAGAAGGCCGCTTCATGCTTGTGCTTCAGCCGCAGCCCTCCCCATCTCCTCCCTGGAAGAAACTGCTTCCAGCATCGCGTGTCTTCCACACATATTTTATGCATCAGTAAGCATGACATGTATCTGTGTTTTGTTTCATTTGCACGAGTGTATCTGGGGCACAGTGTTCTGCCCCTTGCTCCTATGTCTGTGCACACAGGGTGTCTCACTCCTCCACATCTGGCCATCCTGTCATGGCATCCCTGTCATGGTCTCACGTTGTGGCCTGAGTCTGGCGGTGGTCGTTTAGGTTATTTCTCATCCTTTGGTTGTAAGCACAGTTACAATTAACATACCAATTTTATTGTGGCTTACAGGACAGAGTTAATGGATACTCTTAAATAGAGCATTGAGAGCATTATGTATTACATAAGCACTAGGTATGAAGGGAACCATATGCGGTATGCGGGCCTCTCACTGTTGTGCCCTCTCCCGTTACGGAGCACAGGCTCCGGACACGCAGGCTCAGCGGCCATGGCTCACGGGCCCAGCCACTCCGCGGCATGTGGGATCTTCCCAGACCGGGGCACGAACCGTGTCCCCTGCATCGGCAGGCAGACTCTCAACCACTGCGCCACCAGGGAAGCCCAAACATACAGTCTTTTGAATCCATCAGAAATATATAGGAAAAAACCCTCTAAGCTAGGAAAACCCAGCTCACTGTGCAGGATTTGTAAGAAGATATAAAAACAAAACACAGCATAAAACAATATGATAGTTAGATCACATATATCTCTCACATTAATAAAATGTAAATAGTTTAAAGACATTTTTTAAAAGAATTCCAGGGAGTTCCCCTGCGGTCCAGTGGTTAGGACTCTACACTTTCACTGCCAGGAGCCTGGGTTTGATCCCTCGTTGGGGAACTAAGATCCTGCAAGCCTCGTGGTGCGGCCAAAAAAATAAAATAAAATTATAAAAAGAGGTTTTTTTAATTGAAGAATTCTAGATTAGATTACAAAACAGCCTAAGTATAAATGATTCTGGTTTGTGCAAGGCTGTTGAGTGTACATTTTCCCTTTAGACTCTTGAACTCCAGGTAGGGAGGGTGGGCCATGTGACCAGCCTCTGGCTAAAAGTAACATTCCTTCTGTGGTGTGACAGTGACTTGATTCCCATGGCACCCAGAAGTCTAGTCTTGGGCCCACCTGGATTAGTGTTTGCTGCCTTGCCTGTCCTCAGACTGTGCGGCTGCTCTTTGGCTTATCTTCCGGCTCAGGCCATAAAGCTGCTCTGCGGAGGTTTGTGTCACAAGCACATTGTCACAAGTAGGAATGTGTGTCTTCACACGGCCCTTTGATCTTGCTCCCAGGAACGCCAAGCAAGATGTTGATGACGAGTATGGCGTGTCGCAGGCCCTCGCTCGTGGCCTGCAGTCCTATTATGCCGTGGCCCACGCCGTCACCGAGAGGGTGGATAAGCAGTCGGCGCTCATGGTCAACGGCGTCCTCAAGCAGTACCAGGTAGGTTGGAGGGGGCCGTGTCCACATAGCAGTCTCGGCAGAGGGGTTTCCGCGTCGTGGGTGGCTGCTGAAGGCAGGCAGACCTGAGTTCACGGTCCACTCTTGGTCTTTGGGCAACTTGCTCTTCCCCTCTGAGCCTCAGTCTCCTCATCTGTAAAGCAGCTTCATGGTCTGACCAAGAGGAAATGAAATGTTGCAATGAATCTGTATCTGCTGGGTGCTTGATATGTGCCAAGAAGAATAGGAGCACTTTATAGGCTGTTAGCATCTGAATTCCCTCAGCCACTCTGAAGTAGGTGCTGCGGTCCTCCGAATTTCATGGGAAGGGGGGGTGGTTGGAGGGACAACTGAGGAACAGAGAGGTACAGCGATTCCTCAAAATCACACAGTTTGGGAATGGCCGAGCCAGAATGGGACCCAGGTGTGGGCCCATGGGTGCTCAGTACATATTTCCTAGAGCTCTGTGCAGCATGAGGCAGCAAGGCAGGAGAGGTTAGCAGCCCTAGACTCGGTCCTTCCTTCTGGGAAATGGGGCAGCAGCCCCTCCTGCCAGCCTCTGAGGGTGAAGTGATGACACCTCTGAAGCTCTTTGTCAGGGTCTGGCCTGGAACAGCCAAGAAATGGAGCTGCTTATAGTAAAAATCTCTTCTCCTGTGGCCCCATATCCCAGGCTCACCTGTAAGCTCCCAAGAGGCAGCTGGTGCTGATATCCGTGCTGATATCAAGTGCCAAAGGTGAATCCTGTGGCCAGTGGAACTTTCCAGAGACCAGTGTAATCAGAGAAATCAGAACATGGCCAAGACTTAACTTGCTTAATCTGTTATGAAAATTTCCAGATTTTCCCTGAAGACAGTATTCTCTCTAACTGACTGTGTTTCAGAAAGCTTCACAAGCTTTGGAAACCTTTCAGTTAATCTTGAAATGCTGTTGAGGCAGTTGTTAGTCATGTGGTGGACTCCTCACCAAGTTCCCCTGAAACCCCAACGCTCTCCTGAATCCAGTGTCACACGGTTGAGGGCAGGTTGCTCCCGATGTGCTGTGTGGCTTGGTGTCGGGCAGTGACAGACGGACACTGTAACAGTGAGAAGCTTAGCTGTTTAAATGTGCGCCCAGAAAGGACATTTCATATACATCTCTCATTAGCACAGCAACCCTGTGATTTCAGAGACAGGATTGCTGAGGATGAGGCTGAGTGGGAAAGGAGTGGGCTGACTCAGAGCAAAATACCAAGTGAAGACGGCCGCAGGAGGTCCCTGGCTGGGGCAGAACTTGTGAGTCTCCGAAGCGCGGGGAACACCCCCAAACCCAACCTGGGCTTCAGTCCTGGCCGCTTTTCCTTGCAGATCAAAGGCTTGGAGTGGCTGGTGTCCCTGTACAACAACAACCTGAATGGCATCCTGGCTGATGAGATGGGCCTGGGGAAGACCATCCAGACCATCGCTCTCATCACGTACCTCATGGAGCACAAGCGGATCAACGGGCCCTTCCTCATCATAGTACCTCTCTCGTGAGTGTGCCCACCCCAGGTGCCAGGAGTGCCCAATGGGAAGGCCCCACCGCCCGAGGTCACTAGCAGCCCGGCCTGGGCTCAGACGCCTGTGTGTTAGCTTGCTTGGGCCACCCTCACGAAGGACCACAGCCTGGGTGGCTTAAACAATAGGAACTATTTCCCGGGAGGCCACAAGTCTGAGAACAAGGTGTCAGCAGGGCTGGTTTCTCCCTAGGCCTCTCTCCTGGCCTTGTGGATGTCCATCTTCTCCCTGTGTCTTCACACTGCCTTCCTTCTATGTGTGTCTGTGCCCTAATTTCCTCTTCTTACAACAAAGTTATACCAGTCATGGATTAGGGCTTGCCCCAGTGACCGTGTTTTTACTTCATTATCTCTTTAAAGACTCTATTTCCAAATATAGTCACGTTCTGGGGTGCTGGGCATGAAGATGTCAACATACAAATTTGGGGGGGGACACAACTCAGCCCATAGCCACCTGCCTCTCGTGTCAAGGCTCAGGATAGAAGGGCAGGTGATGGAGTGCCCGTCCATGATTCCTGTTGGGGCAGCTCTCACAGGATGTCCTTGGTGTCCTCTTCAGGCCCCACAATGAGCAAATTCCACACAAGGTTGTCACGGGAGTCAGATAACTGCCCACTAGAAATGTGGAGTGGAACCATTTGTGCAGACACTGTCCACTTACTGCTGGGGCACCGAGCCCTGTCGATCGCGTCCCAGCCTGGTCCAGGCACCACAGACGCTCAGGTGGCATCTGGATACCCAAACGGCGTCCAGAGGAGGCTCTCTCACTAGCCACCTCTTGGTACCGTTGGTCTTTTCCTCCCAGCAGGCACCCTTCCAGGGGCCAGGATTCCTCAGGCCATCTGGGCATCCCTCTTCCCAGCTCCGCATGTGTCACATAATGGTTCTCCTGTTCCCAGGTTTTTTCCAGAAGTCCCAGGACTGGCTGTCATTGACCCAGTTCAGGTCACATGTTAGGCAACAGTCCAGTCATGGGCCTGGGGGATGGTCTGCTCTGATGTGGCCAGGCCTCTGAGTGTACACTTGGCTTTGCCCTGAAGGGGAACCCCCTTTACCGTCGGCCCAGCACTCAGGGGGAACCATGTCTGCCTCAAGTCAGCTGTCGAGGGGGAGGATGGGAAACCGAGTACTCAGCCCTCAGCCCATGGGAACATGCCCTCCTACCTGTAAGGAGGCCAGGCCTCCAGAGGCCACGCACCCACCGCTGGGGGCCCCAGAACCCTCCCAGAATTCACCTCGAGAAGTTGATTTCCTCCTTCTGCCTTCTGTCCCTCATGGCGGTGTAAATCTGGCTGCCTTGGCAGGAACAGATCTTCATGGAGAGGGAACTGTTTCCACGGTGCAGCGGAAGGTCCCAGGCCGTGGTCAGGCCCAGCTGCTTCTCTGCTTCCCGCTGCCCTTGCCTG
Organism: Globicephala melas; assembly: GCF_963455315.2. Taxonomy (NCBI): domain Eukaryota; kingdom Metazoa; phylum Chordata; class Mammalia; order Artiodactyla; family Delphinidae; genus Globicephala; species Globicephala melas. Next base: position 163,739,404 of record NC_083316.1, on the reverse strand, counting down.
TGCGCTGACTCCCTGCCCTCCACTTACTCAAGTCCCTTCCCTTCTGTTTAGCCTCCCAGGCGTGACTTCATCTCCACTGGAATAGCTCTGTCCAGCGTGCTGCTCTGCAGCCTGGGTTTGTCATTCTTAAATTTTCATTTTGAAATGATTTCAGACTTACAAACAACTGCAGAAGTAGTGTAAAGAGTTCCTATATACCTTTCACCCGGCCTCCTGCATCTCACATAACCTTAGGACAGTTTCAACACCAGGATAGTAACAATGATTTAACAAATCATTGTTAACTGGTAACGAATCTAGAGACTCTATTCAGATGTTGTAGACTTCCCCACTAAAGGCCTTTTTCTGTTCCAGGATCCCACTTTGCCTTTTGTTGCCGTGTGTCTGTCATGTCGTGTCTGTGACAGTTCCTGAGTCCATCTTTGTCCTTCATGATCTTGACACTTGAATCCTGACCAGGCATTTGGTAGACTGTCCCTCAGATTGGGTTTGTGTGATGTGTCTTCTTTCTGGAATTCTGGCGAGAAACTCCAGGGTGGGTGCTGTGCCCTTCTTGGGGCCTCACATCGGGAGGCACAAGCCCAGGGGCTCCGTGACAGGAGAGCATCGCTTTGGTCTTTCCTTACGTGGTGCCTGCGGGTTTCCCCACATAAACCTAAGAGTTTTCCTTTGTAATTTATAAGTAACTTGTGAGAAGGCACTTAGAAGCTATATGAATATACCATTTCTCATCATAACTTTCCCCCGTAATTTCAGCATCTGTCAGAGGAGTCTCACCTGAAATGATCACTCTGGAAAGTGCCGAGTACTGGTTTTCTCTTTCCGGCATTCCTTCTACAGGTCTTGGAATTCCACTACAAGGAAGAGCTGTCTCTTCTCCCTTATTTAATTGTTTAATGGTGTAATTCTTCATAGAAGAATTGTCTTGTGGACACTATTGTTATTTACTTTGCTTAAATTGTCCCAGATTTGGCCCAGGGAGACGCTTCAGATCCGTCCCTGTGTCCTTTCAGCACGTCTCTGTCATTGCATTGTGGTTGTTTACTTTAGAATAGTATCAGATTTACAGAAAAGTTGAAAAGGTCGTACTCAGAGCCCCCGTATACTCTCCCCAGGTTCCCCCTGTGGTTGATCACATCTTACGTGACCGTGTTACATTCGTCACAAGTGAGGAATCAGCACTGGAACATTACTAGTAATTAAACACATTACTATTAAGTAAACTTTATGTGGATTTCTCTAGTTTTGCCCTGATTTCCATTTTCAATTCCAGGATCCCATGTGACGTACATACATACATACATACATACATTTATTTATTCATTCATTCATACATACATACATACATACATACATACCGGGTCTTAGTTGCAGCAGGCGGGCTCCTTAATTGCGGCTCCAGGGCTCCTTAGTTGTGGCACGCAAGCTCCTTAGTTGTGGCATGCATGTGGGGTCTAGTTCCCTGACCAAGGATCGAACCCTGGCCCCCTGCATTGGGAGCACGGAGTCTTATCCACTGCGCCACCAGGGAAGTCTCCCATATGACATTTAGCCTTTACATCTCCTCAGTCTTTTCTGGTCTGTGACCATTCCTCAGACTTGGTGTAATTTTGGTGACCTTGATGGTTTTGAGGAGAACTGGTCGGGTGTTTTGTAGGATGTACCTCAGCCTGGATCTGTTTGGTGATTTTTCATCCTTAAATGGGATGGTGGGTTTCGGGACGAAGACCAGAAGTGAAGCACGTGTCTTATCACCTCACAAGGGGGGGGCAGTTACTGTCTACATGTCTTTTCACTCTTGAGGTTGACCTTGATCACCGGGCTGAGGTAGTGTGTGTCAGGTGTCTCCACTGTGAAGTTACTCTTTTTTACCCCTTCCATACTGTATTCTGGAAAAAAGGGACTAAGTTCAGCCCACAAATAATAGGTGGGCAATTAAGAGCTACCTCCTTGAAGGTGAAATCCCTACATAAATTTTTTGGAGTTTTCCTGTGTGGAAGATTTCTTTCTTCTCCCCCCAATTGTGAATGTATTCAATCATTTATATCAATATGGACTCCTGGATATTTATTTTATACTTTGGGTTAAACTCCAATACTAGTTTATTTTGTTGCTCCAATCATTCCAGCCTTGGCCATTGGGAGCTCTCTCAGTTGGCTGCTCTGTTCCTTTGACATGCTCCCATCATTGTGGGGTTTTTGAGCACGTCTTTGCTTTTTGGCACCCAAAGACGCTCCAGGCTCAGCTGGTACATTTCCCTCCCAGGCCTAGAACCAGCCATTTCTCCAAGAAGCCCTGGTTTCCCTTATTAGAAAATGGTCTTAGAAACCAAGATGTGGGTGCTGGGTGTGCTCCTTGCTTCTGGGGCGTCATTGCTTCTAGGTCCTCTCAGTGTGCAGTGCTAGGAAGTATACGTACGTGTACTGACCCTAGTGCACACGTGCTGACATGGTTTGCGTCTGGTCATCTGTGTCTCTGTTAAGTGTGACCATACTGCTGTCTTTGACTCAGCCGGGACCACAGGGCTCATTCTAGCCTTTCTCCTTACTCGTGTGTTCGTTCCCAGTGTGCGTGTACAGTGCTTTCAGAATACTTAGCCTGTGAAGGACAACCTTGCGAACTAGAGATCCAGTTCCTTTTGTCCTTAGACTTACAGTTTCCAGCCAAAACATCTTTTCCAAGGTCATTTAAGTTGGCTGCTTTCCCCCATTCCGTTCAGTGAAGTTATCCCGTGTGTCGATCTTCAGCCCTTTTCACCCTTGTGCTACCCAGACCGGGGCCCAGGCTGTTGAGTGTCATCTCCAGGAGCCACCTGTGCCCTGGGGGATGTTTTCAGACTGTGAGTGTCCCGCTGTCCCGTCCACCTGCTGGGGCATGCTGTTCTCCGCCATGAGTTTGCTTGTCCTGCCTCCCTCTTGACCCCTGACTCTGGCCTGTCTCCTTAACTTCCGCTCCCGACTCTCCCTCAGCTCTTCTCCCGCTCTGCAGATGCCCCTCCCCCACCCCAGCCTTTGGCCCTTGGCTTCTCTCTCTCTCAGTGCCCCGACCTTCCCCTATTGCTCCCTGTAATAGGAACCAGACCTCGGTGACCGAACCAGGGCAACCTTGCTGATCCCTCAGTAAGGGGAAGCCCACAGCCAGGTGGCTTCAAGCTTCCAGGACCCAGGCTCCTGCAGTTTTCTGCTCAGTAATCCTTAGCACGTGACTCCTGCCCCTAGGCCTTTACCCTCTTGGTTGCAGGATGGCCACGCTGCCTCCATCATCTCCTCTGGGTTCCCAGAATGATGGGCGGGGCACAGGGCAGCAGGAGCGTAGGGCAGCTGAGTCTCCACCCTCCTTCAAGACCTTTTCCTGACTTTCAGCCCAGCGACTTAAGCTTCCATCTCATTGGCTCAGACTGCCCACCTGGTTGGCCCTGGCTGCTGGGGGAGCTCCTCAGTGGAGCTTGCAGGGAGGAGCTGGGTGAGCCGCGAGCAGTCCCTTCCACTTGGCTTTTGCATCCTGTCTTTACAAACCCCCTGGTCTAGACTGTCTGAGTGAGTTCCCTCCCCCACCGAAGACTCTGTGTCCCAGTATTTCCCCGAGAGCCCACCCGCTCTGAACTTGGCTTTACTGTCGCTGTCACCCTCTCCTGAGGTTCTCTCTTGTAGTCGGGGGTGACTTGTCCCTCCTCACCCGCCCCCATGTCCGCTCACTGCCCATCTCTGTCTGTCCCCCCTCTTCCTGGCCTCGAGCCCTCCTGCGCTCCCCCTCCTGCAGTCTTCTGCCCGGGCCTGGCTTGGTCTCGCCTGCCTCCCATCCTCATTCTGCCTCTTACCGGGCAGGAACCTTCAGTGGCTGCCAGTTTCATTTTGACATGGCACTGCGACTCGGTGGTGTCTCCTGTAGCCCCGGCCTCCGTGGCATGACTCCCGCACCCCACCCCCAGCGTCCTGAGCCTGAAATGAGGCACCATGAATCTGCGTTTTTCTGAGCAGCAGGTCTGCAGCTTGTGGTGTGTTCTCACAGGGGCCTGTGGCCACACAGCGGTGACAGAGAACTGATCTCCAGGGTCCAGCTCCTGGTCCTGGCCCTCTCCGGCCGCCCTGGCGGGGGCTGACCCTATACCCACCACCACGCCTTTGTGTGTCCCTGTGTCTTCCACCTGGGGCACCATCCCCTCCTTCCCTCAGATGGTCCATTACCCGGCCAGCTCTGAGGGTCACACACACATCAGCTTCACTCCCTCGTGGGCATCTGTTGGACAGTTGCTGGCAACAGAACTAGACCCTGACTCTCCCTTCCTTGTTTCCACCAGAACGCTGTCCAACTGGGCATACGAATTTGACAAGTGGGCCCCCTCGGTGGTGAAGGTGTCCTACAAGGTACGTCACCCCCTGAGGAGGTGGGCATGGGCAGGGTGGGAGAATAGGGGATACGTGTGGGTGAAGAGGGGCATCAACTTGCATTAATGACAGGATGCACGTGTGCATGTGCGCGTCTTCTTATGTTATACACATGGGATCCTGCCATTAACACAGGGTTTGGATCACTTTATTTCGAGGAGTGATGCTGCTTTTTTACCTGAAGTTATGGACTCAGTTTGTGGAATGTGATGACATTAACGCATTCACCTGAAGATTTCATTATTCTTGCCGAGCTTTGGTTAAAACCCATTCACGTGGGATGACTTAGCGAGTGTCCACCGTGGGCTGCTGTGTGACGGGGGACACCAGGACACGTGGGCCCCGTGCAGGCCTGCTCTGAGTGCCACCCCTAGATCAGTTCTCCTGTGAAGTGGGGACTAAATGTGCCTCTTGTCCTCGTGGGGAGAGAGGCAGAGAGGGCCTCACACAGCCACTCAGTGGCAGAGCCCCGTTGTGCCCTTGGCCGCAGGTCTACTGGGCCCAGGCTCACTACCCTGTGCTGAGAGGCTCTTGGCCCCATGATGGGGAAAATCGGGTCCCGGCAGAGGGGACAGCGTGTCTGGGGAGAACTTGGTGCGTTTGAGGAGCTAAAAGTCGTTCGGCTGGCAAGAGCTTATGGGAACGAGTGCAGCTCTGTCTGGAACGTGAGCTTTGAACAGGAGGGATGGGGCAGATTTGCTAACCGGAGCTGCCCTTTGGGAGTGATCACGGCGGTCTGCGCCTGTGTGGGAGGCCTGGAGGCCTGAGATGGGGACCCGGGAAGAGGAGGGTGTGGGAAGCGGAGCTGGTTGACCATCAGGAGTGAGGCCGATGGAGGTGCAGGCAGCAAGCCTCCCAGGGGCCCAAGCCGCCCAGGACCCACACTCCTCTCTCCGCTCCCCACACTTGGCCCTCTGCCCTTGCCGGCGTGAGGGGCCAGGACCCGAGGCCCAGAGGCTGAGGCGCGAGTGTCTTCTTTCCCTCACAGGGCTCTCCAGCAGCCAGACGTGCTTTCGTTCCCCAGCTCCGGAGCGGCAAGTTCAACGTCTTGCTGACGACCTACGAGTACATCATTAAAGACAAGCACATCCTTGCAAAGGTAGCGTGTCTGCCTGTAAAACAAGCCAGCCCAGGCCGTCGCGTGCTGTCAGGGAGCCCGTGATCCAGCCCAGGATTGTCGCAAGTGTGTCACGCTTCCCATCTTCTCAAAGCCCCCGAAGACATTTCTCAGTGATTCCCCCACATATGTGTAAAAAGACAGCTGCTCTGTGTGCGAACAGCCCCGGTCGAGGTGACCTTGGGCTTGCCTCTCCGACCGTCTGTCCCCAGGCTGGCCCTGGGCCACGTCCAGAGACTGGCTGCGTCTGCGCAACATGTGGACTGGCTCCTCTCGGGCCTTCTGCCCGAAGAGCCTGGTCACACGCGGTGACTCTCGACCCACCTGTCTTGCCTGCCGTGTCCCTGGCAGGGCTGTGGTGAGGCCCCCCTTGTCTCCGCCTGTCTCTAGAGGCCTCAGACCTCCCTCCCTGGTGGCCATGTCTCCCTACCACAGCCTACAGGAAAGCGGCCCACGAAGCAGGAGGGATTTGGTATCCAGGTCCAAGCACTCTGACGTCCTGTGTGTTCTCTCAGCCTTGGACCGCTGGGTTGGCGCATTCAGTGGGGGCTGTGCACATGGGGCAGCCTCTTAGCTGACACAGTTGTGAAGGCAGCTCTAGTTGGGCCATCAGGGAATTACCGAGAATAAACCATGACCCAGATAGGAGGCAGGCACCATCCCTCGCCTACAAAAAGCTCTTTTCCCGGTTTGGGAAGGGGTCGAGCCAGAAGGTGCTGCATCTGGCCTCACTAACCGTGTAGGGGATTAAGTTAAGTGGTGGAGTTTTTGACCCAGTGGATGGAGGAGATGTTTACGTGTTACCACACCTGTCGGCCTTGGTCGTACTGATGACATTTGTGCTTGATGTGCATCTCTGAGCTACGGATGAGGAAACTGGGGCCCAGGGAGCTGGTGTCCAGTGTGCAGGCTCACCCTTCTGACCCAGTACAAAGCCAGGCCCATCCCAAGCATGAGAACAGGGCTCTGAAAATCCTGTGTTTGTCTGACCGTGGCTTTAATTAACGTAAACCCTCTGCCATGGGGGTTCCTCGTGGGAAGTGGCTGCTAGGCCCCACCCCAGTCGGTTCTGCCCTTTTCGTCTGGGACACCTGATGGGCAGTTCCTCAGCCAGGCCATGCCAAGGAAGCCAAAGCCAGAGTGGCTCTGAAGCTCGTCACAGTCACATGTAAATAGGGATTTACACCTGCGGCTCCTGCCTGCAGACTCACACTTATGGTTAGAATCGACATCTAGCCTGTGTCCACCAGCCGTGTGGCCACTGACAGGCTCTGGGGCGCAGCCGGCGCCCCCAGAGGGCACCATCTGAACCCACCTGTGCTGCTCCTGCCTTAGAGCTGCCGCCTGCTGATTGGAAATGCACCCGTTGCTGAGCCAAGTCCCCTGAAGACCCCACCCCTGAGGGCCTCTGATCAGCAGGGGGGTTGTTATTTGGGGTGTTTCTTTGTGTCATGTACTAGCATACATAATTTTCTTGGGAAACCAAAGTACTTTTCTGCCCCTGGATTTGTTCACCCAGTCGCAGGTCACAGCCGTGTCTCCCTGTCCGCGTGTCCGTCTTCACCCCCTGCTTTACAGAGGCTGCGGTGTGAGCTGATCCCTCATCAGGGGCTGTTGTGCTCACGTTCTCCAGCTCAGCAGGCCGTTCTGCCCAGGACCTTCTTGCCTAATGGCCGTGAGGTCCTCACCCAGGTGGGCAGCGCCGCTGCCTGTCCTCCCCTGACCTCCTGCTCTCGGCCCACAGATCCGTTGGAAGTACATGATCGTGGACGAAGGCCACCGCATGAAGAACCACCACTGCAAGCTGACGCAGGTCCTCAACACGCACTACGTGGCCCCCCGCCGCCTGCTGCTGACGGGCACGCCGCTGCAGAACAAGCTCCCTGAGCTCTGGGCGCTCCTCAACTTCCTGCTGCCCACCATCTTCAAGAGCTGCAGCACCTTCGAGCAGTGGTTCAACGCGCCCTTTGCCATGACCGGGGAAAAGGTGGGTGTGCAGCCAGCCACGTTGTGGCGGGGGGTGGAGTGGGGAGCCGTGAGCCTCGGCCACAAGCAGCTCCGAGGACCCTCCAAGTTGATGGTCCCGGCCCAGCTGGCTTCCCTGGGTCGTTGTGGGTTGAGTGCCCACCACAGCCGGCCCAGCAAAGCACAGGGCAGCCCTGGCACCAAAGGACCCCAGAGGAGAAGGGCAGAGAAATCCCAGGGGATGCTTGGGGCTTCCCTGACCCTGTGCCCCAGGCACAGGGAGGGGACAGCAAGGAATATGGCCCTGAGGTGTGAAGGTGCAGCTGGAGGGCCTGAGGAGAGTTTAATTTTCACCCTGAGGGCAGCGGGTAGCTTGGATGGTTTCAGTGAAAGGAGTAACATGGTCAGATTCTGTCCCTTTTGTTTTTAAAGACGGCTGTGGGTTGTGGCCAGTGTCTCTCAATGTCTGCGTGGCTGGGAGTGGCGTTGTTGGTGTGTCTGTGGCCGCCGCGTTTTCTGTTGAAGGAGGTCAGCGGCCTGAGCCTGATGACCGAGGAGGTGGGCACGATCGCAGGGCTTAACGTTGAGCGTCACCGCCCACGGCAGCCGTGCCCCAGCTCACTCGTTCCCAGTTAGCGGATTTTCCTGAGGCAAGTCTGGGACAGCTGTTCCTCAGCTCTTACAGGGGGGCCTCTGTCAGCATCATCCCACCTCCTTGGTACCGGCTGAGGCAGAAGCCCTCCTGAAGGAGAAATTGAGGCCTTTCCAAGGATCTCATAACAAAGGAGCCCCCAGTTTTCAGATTCCCAGGGACCGCCTCCTCCAAGAGCTGAGGAACAAATGCTCTGGTTTCACGTATTTTTTTTTTTTTTTTTTTTTTTTTTTTGCGGTACGCGGGCCTCTCACTGCTGTGGCCTCTCCCGTTGTGGAGCACAGGCTCCGGACGTGCAGGCCCAGCGGCCATGGCTCACGGGCCCAGCCTCTCCGTGGCATGTGGGATCCTCCCGGACCGGGGCACGAACCCGCGTCCCCTGCATCGGCAGGCGGACTCTCAACCACTGCGCCACCAGGGAAGCCCTGGTTTCACGTATTTTCAAGTTGAGCAAAAGCTCTGCCCAAAGGGACCCAGAGAAGAAAAGTTCAGATGTCATGTTTTCACTTAAAAAAAAAATTTTTAATTCACATTTTTATCAGAGTAGCAGGCCTCCTGGGAGAGCAGCATTTCTTTCCGTCCTTCCCACCCAGGCCAAAAGGAGAGTTGACTTGGGCTTCCAGTGACAGAGCCCTCTTGGAGCACCCCCCCAGTTACGCCACACGCTCTATCCGCGTGGCCCCCGCAGTGCTATCCGGATTTCGTTTGGATGTGTTGGCAGGACTCCAGGCACGTGGGTTTGTTACTCTTCGGGAAGCGATGCAGCATGCTGCTGTGTTTCATAGTGCCCTGGGGCCTTGGCTTCCGTGTCCCAGGGCTTCCATGGAAGGTCTTAGATCCTTGCAGTTTTTCAGAGGAAGAGGTTGCCCTGCTAGGCTCCTGTGAAGCTTAGGGTAGTCTGAAAAGGAGGTGCTGAGCACAGGGTGACTCCAGATGGCCCTTCGCTGCATCCCTGTCCCCTCCTTTGGAGGTAACGCTTGGTTGTCATGTCTTGTTGGGGCTGCCAGGTGGACCTGAACGAGGAGGAAACCATTCTCATCATCCGTCGTCTCCACAAAGTGCTGCGGCCCTTCCTGCTCCGGCGGCTCAAGAAGGAAGTCGAGGCTCAGTTACCTGAAAAGGTACCACGTTTAGTTTTTTTCTTTTTGGCCACGCTGTACAGCTTGTGGGATCTTAGTTCCCTGACGAGGGATCGAACCCTGGCATCCCGGTAGTGGAAGTGCCGAGTCCTAACCACTGGACTACCAGGGAATTCCACGTACCATGTTTGTTTTGAGCGGAAGTCCCAGTGCGGCATCGTCCAGGGGGCCTCCCTGGGGTGGGCCCAGTCAGGTGGCTCCCCTGGGTCCCAGGCCTGGCCCTGGTCTTGCCTCGGCATTCAGGAGTCGATCCTGCCTGGGGTTGGCCACTCTCCCTCACTGGGTCTCTCAAGTGGAAGGCAGGTGTGCTAAGTTAGAGCACTAAGTCCCCCCAGGGCCCCCTCCCCTTTCCCCTGGGTGGGCTTGGGGTCCCTGGCCAGTCGCCCCCCCCAGTCACATTTGCGCTTTGTTTCTTGGCCGGCTGTGGGCAGGCCTTTGGAAGGTAGCCGAGTTGCCCCATCTGGCCCAGGAAGCCCCCCACATTCCTCTGCCCCGGTGCGTCTGCCACATCCCATCTCCCCTCGTCCCCCTGGGTATGGGGTTTCCTCACGGTCACCCCTGTGTGCCCTGATCAGAGCACACAGTCCAGGGCCCAGGATGCCTCTGAGAGGCTGGGCGATCAGAGACGGGCCCAGGCTGGGCGTTGGGCTCCGGGACCCTCGGCTCCAGTTCCGGCTGACGGCGGTGTGTGCCCTGCAGGTGGAGTACGTCATCAAGTGCGACATGTCCGCGCTGCAGCGCGTGCTTTACCGGCACATGCAGGCCAAGGGGGTGCTGCTCACCGATGGCTCTGAAAAGGATAAGAAGGTTGGCCCGGGGCCCCCCTTCCCCCCCAGGTGTCCACAGCAGGCGTGCTGGGGGCCACTGGGTGCGGGGCTTTTGCACACTGTAAGCAGCAGGCTCTCGCCTCCTCGGAGGTGATAGTCGTGGCCGAGGCCCCATCTGGCCGTGGTCCCGAAGGTGTTGACTGGGCCTGGTTTAAATCACAGCTGGTGTGGATGGGTCCAGTCCATAAGGCTGAGGGGACAGAGGCTGATGGCCCGTTTCCAGGGAGGCCCCCGAGCCTCCCAGTCAGCAGCCTGGGGTCCTCTGCTCGTGAAGTGCTCTCTCCCGTGGATGCATCAGTCGGAAGTGGGGGGCCCAGCACGGACCCCAGCCATTAGAATATTCTAGGGAGTCCCACCTTCCCAGCTGGGAAAGAGCCTCGACGGCCAGGGCCACTGAGCCCGTTTCCCTCGTCATTACGTGGCGTTGGGGTGACGTTAGTTTACGGTGGGGAGGTGGGAGCTAGGCAGGCTGCTGCCTTTCGGCCCCTCTGAGGCCCTGGGCCCCCCCGCCCCTGCTCCCCTCACCAGGACTGCAGCTGTCCTCCCAGATCCCTCGCTTCTGCCCCCGCGGCCTCGGGCTTGGCCCTGCCACCCCATTTTCTCTTCCAGATGTTTCGTTTGGGCCCTTTCTTACCCGAGCTGTTGCAGCACCCTGTTTCCTGGTTTTCTTCTTGGCCCACGGCACCCACCCCGGCATCCTTCCTTCACCCTGTAACCAGAGATCTTCCTAAGCCGTCTGGCTGCAGCCCCGCCCCGGGGACTCCCCCCAGTGCCCACAGAGCTGGCCTCACAAAGTGTTTGTGATCCACCCTCAGCTCTTTGCCAGTCACGTTTCCCCTGTGTCCCACCGGCCCCTCCTCACCCTCCACCCTCCACCCTCCAGGGTGCCAGGGGGTCTCCGCTTCCCCCAGCGCTGGCTTCTTGCTGGCTTCAGGCCTCTGAGCCCCGACAGGAGCCAGCTGCACACGCCCCGTCTCCTCTGCCACAAGCCACAGCTCCTCTCACGTCCTTCTTCCACGCCTCCTCCCCCAACCCCACCCCACCCCACCCCGGAACAAGACCGATCTGGGAGCCTCTCTTCTGCCTCCTCAGGGCAAAGGTGGCACCAAGACCCTGATGAACACCATCATGCAGCTGAGGAAGATCTGCAACCACCCGTACATGTTCCAGCACATCGAGGTGAGGCCCAGGGCCGGGGCGGCAGGCCCAGGGTACCCGGAGCTCGGGGGCCTCAGCCCTGCACAGGGCCCTGCTCTCAGAGGGGTCTGTCTGCGCCTAGCCCCTAGACAGAGCTAGGTCACTTCTCTCTGGCAACTTTAGAGAAAAAGAGCTTGTAAGGTTTAGACTAGATGATGCTTGTACATTTGCCTTTTTATGGATTTTTTGTTTGCAAGTGCTTATATATTGTAAAGAATCCAAACTGTAGGGAAATATGCAAGAGAAATGAAAATCCCACCTCAGGTAACTGCCGAAGCCTTCGGAGGCTGTTCTCCGGAGTCGTTTCCCCCGCGGTGGGGTTGTGCTGCCTCTGCTTGTTGGTTACTAGCCTTCCCCACTCGGTGACACGTGGGGCCATCCTGGGCAGAGCATGGAGAGCAGCGTCCCTCTTCCTGACGGCTCTGGGCCCCAGTACCCTTGAGAGTCTGGATGCTTGCTTCTGAAAAGCACACATATGTCCGTACATTCTGGCATAAAGTTCCGGGGTCATGCCAGAGGCCCCTGGGCTTCCATTTCAGCTCACCAGGTGTGGTCTCAGGCGCGCGCCGTCCTCGCGCGCTCCTTTCCGTGGTTAAGAATGTTAGGTCATGACGGAAGGGATGTCAGTGGGATAGAAAAGCTGTGTTCAGCATCTGTGTGGCCTTGGGGCCGCCGTGGGCGATCGCTGAGCATGGGTGGGAGGGCTCGGAGGCATGGGGCCTAGCCGTCTTTTCCTGCCCCGCACTGACCCGCCTCTCATTCCATCGCAGGAGTCCTTTTCCGAGCACTTGGGATTTACCGGTGGCATCGTCCAAGGGTGAGAATCTTCCTAGCTTAACGGGGTGGGCAGACCATCTGTGTGCCAGTATTTCTCTCTTTGGTTGGCTTTATTTCTGTTGTTATACTTGTCTAATTTCAAAGGCAGTATATTCCTGGCAGAAAACTTTGAAAACATAGATGAACCCAAAGAAGAGAATAAAAATTCTCCACTTGGAGAGGTGACCACACCTGGCTTCCAGGCCCCACCTCTGGGCTCTGTGACCTGTGACAGCTTTCTTAACCACTCTGAGCCTAAACTCTGCCCACCAACAGAGGGATACTCTTTATACAGTGCGCCACGCACCTTGCTCTGGGGGTGTTTTCTCCAGCGTTGTTTATAAAGCGCAGCCCAGGCATCGTTCAGCCCTGGTGTTGGGACACAAATGCTGCCTCAAGATTTCACCGTTAAAACATTCTTAACCCTAAAGCCACCATTATTTCTCTGGGATAGTAAACTATTTCCTAGAGCAGAGGCACCGAATGAAAGGGCAAAAGGTTCTTTAGCTGTGTAGTTCTTTATACCAAATTGCATAATGGGGTCCCACAGACCTGGTTTTGAGCCCGGCCCTGGCAGGTCAGCAGCCGTGTCACACTGTCCCCCAGCCTCAGTTTCCACATCTATAAACCAGGAGCGAATGACAGAAGTTGCAGTGGCCCTTAGTCCTGTGTGTGGTGCGGTGTGGGCACTCTCCACTGGGAGCCTCTGCTCTTGGAAAGTTCTTAAACAGGAGGCCTGGCTTCCCGGGGCAGCCCCTGTCCATGCCCATTGTCCCAGGATCTTTACTAATAAATAGCACCTTCTTTCGCTCTTAGAAGTATCCAAGTTGGTCAGTAATTTCATGACCAAGTTTATTTTAGTTGGGTTGAAATGGCTTTGCTGAAACTTTGGTGGGGGGAGGGGGGCGGGGGCGGGCACGGGGGTAGTCTGCCAAGGAAGCACTTGTGTGCCCCCGAGCCTGGTGGCCAGCCTGCCTAGGCCGGCTCAGGTAGCCTGGGCATGGGAGCGCACATCCTCCTTGACCTGCCTGCAGGGCGCTGTGGTTCATGTGGTGTGTGTGTCCTTCCCCACCCCCTCCACTCCGCAGGCTGGACCTGTACCGAGCCTCGGGGAAATTTGAGCTGCTCGATAGAATTCTTCCCAAACTCCGGGCCACCAACCATAAAGTGCTGCTGTTCTGTCAGATGACCTCCCTCATGACGATCATGGAAGACTATTTTGCGTATCGCGGCTTTAAATACCTCAGGCTCGATGGTGAGTACGATCGGGAGAGAGACGTTTGTTAAAGGGCGGCCTCGTTATCCGCTGCTGCCAAAGCTTCTCTAGGTCTAGCGGCAGGAGTGGGCATAGCGGCTTACTCAGTGACACAGGCTTGCGGGAATGGGAGGGAGGGCCCTGGGAGTATCATGGCTGGATCTCCTGAATGTGAGGCTCATGGTGTTTGCACCATAATGCTGCGTCCAGTCCAGTGGTTAAGGGTTGCTCTACGGTCCTGTTATGGTGGGAAGTGACAGAAACCCATATCCTGTGGGCATAAAGAAGGAAGTCTTGATAGACTCACATAACTGAACCTCAAGGGTTGCTTCAGGCACAGCTGGATCCAGGTGCCCAGATAGTGTTAAGAGGGGCTTTTCTGGAGCTCCTGGCTCTTTGTCCTCCATTTTGGCTTCATTCTTAGCCAACCCCTCCGGGCTTTCCTTCCACCTACCTGCTCAGTGTCCCGAACAGAGAAGCAGCTTGTCTTTTCCCCCAGGGGTCTGGGGGTGAAATTTCATTAGGCTGCTGTGAGCAACATGCTCTTCTCTCCACCGCCTGGGTGGCTCTGGAGCTGGAATCGGGCCCGTTCATGCCGGAACTGTGAGCACTGAGAGAAGCAGGAAAGGGAGGGAGGAAGAGAGGGAGGAAAACCAATGCTGCAGGGGTGATAGCGGCAAGTTCCCTGGGAACAGCACTGACTGTGACCACATGCACTCATAAGAAGCCCTGTTTCTCCCTTGTTCCCAGCACGCAGGAGCTCCGGGGAGGAGGGGGCTGAGTGAGATGCTGACAGTGTGCAGGACCCGTGCTCTGACACGTGTCAACTGACCGGGAAGACCCTAGAGGGAGCCCCCCACCCTCTGTCAGATGGAGTGAATGGGGCTCTCGAGAAAAATGAACTTGGGGGCCTCCAGGGTAAACACAGTTAAGAAGTGTGGGATAAACCACACTTCTCAGAGCCTTTATCTAAGCTCGTTGCTATGTGCATCCACAGCCAACACCCCAAACCTTTTTGCCCCCATTGTGTCTTTCACGGTACATCTTGTGGAACTGTTGTTTTTTTCAGACGCGAGGTTGCTGGGCGGATCTGTCTGTCGGTCTCTGCCCTCCCCACTCCCACCCAGAACCTTTTCTGCATCCCTGTCTTGCCTTCCTTCGGCCTGTTCTTGGAATTCTGTCCAGGGCGACCTTTACAAACACAGCTGTGGTCAGGTCCTCCCTCAAACCTCCCTCCTTCAGGTGCTTCCCATGGCTTGGAAGGCCTGCGTGGCCAGGCTCACCTCGCCCCTCCCTCTGTGTGCTGGCCTCCCCAGTGGCCTCTCTGTCCTTCAGGGGCTGAGCCTTCATGAGCGCTACTCCTTGTCTGTGTCACTGCCCCGCCCCCTAGAGGACAGGCCAAACGTGAAGAGTGTGTTCCCACCCACCCCAGCGCCCATCCATTTGCCCGCCCCCCCTTTTTTTTTCCTCCATGATGAGAGTCCTCTATCTAGGATGAGGACTTTTGTTTGCTTGGCTGTGGCTGCATCTCTGGGCACCTCATGTGGTCACTGCCACATGAGCGGAAGCTCTGGGAAAGAAAGGCAAAGGGGGGGAATTCCCTGGCAGTCCAGTGGTTAGGACTCCGCTCTTCCACTGCAGGGGGCCCAGGGTCAATCCATGGTCGGGGAACTAAGGTCCCGCGTGTCACACAGTGCAGCCAGAAGGAAAAAAAAGAACGGCAACGGTGGGGGCTCGGTGACACGTGGAGTGGAACCTTCTGCTCTCAGAATGCCGAGAGTGAGGGTGCAGGCCGGGCATCTGGGATCGGCCCCTCCACCTGGGCCTGCCTCAGCCCCTCCTTGGAACTGGGGCAGCCCAGGCACCAGTGGGCATCAGGCCTCCATGCTGTTCATTGTGACGTGTAGGAGAGTGGCTGGAAGCAACACCAGGAATACACCTGATTTCCCCAGAGGCACCTCTGCTCCCCAGGCTGGCAGTAGCCCGAGGAGCTTAGATGCCCCTCTGAGCATCACGATGCTGAGGATCATGTCCTGGGCCATCACATTAGAGTCCCTGTGGCTCCACGAAGAGGGGAGCCATCCTGCCCAGAGGGAAACAAGTCTCCATTGTAAGCCCCCCGTGTGCTCGCCTGTAGATGATTCCCTTTGTGAATGGAGAAAACCCATCACAGTAGGATGGAGGCAGGCGCCAGCCCTCTGGCCAGTTGTTCGATACCATAGCAGCCCCGTCTGCCCGCCTGGAAACCCCATGTGGGTTTGGGGGCACGGCGTTAACAGTGTTGCTGCAGTGTCTCCCACCACCGCCTGGACAGCTGGGCAGGGCAGGTGGTGGCGACTCATTGGGCAGCCCCATTGCCTGGGTGTCTGCTGGGTGCCGGGCACTGTGCTCCAGCGCCTGCCCACTTAGTTCCCACAGCAGCCCCGATTTACACGGAGGAGACACCGGAGGCCCGTTGGGGCTCGTTTTCTTCTCCTGGGGTGGGAGGACTGGCGGTCAGTAGTGTCACCGTAAATCTGAGTTGTTCGCCAGTCACCACTCATGGCCACGTGTTGAGCGAGTGTCCATGGCTTGGGTGGCCCAAGGTGGACGGCTGTGGACTCTATACCTGCTCCCTGATGTAGGTGTTCCTCTGTCTCCTTTGCACCACCGCCCGCCCCCCCCTCCACCCGCCACGGTCACCTTGCTAATAACCCTGCTCTCCCCACCCGCCGGCAGGAACCACTAAAGCGGAGGACCGGGGCATGCTGCTGAAGACCTTCAACGAGCCCGGCTCCGAGTACTTCATCTTCCTGCTCAGCACCCGGGCTGGGGGGCTGGGTCTGAACCTTCAGTCAGCCGACACTGTTATCATATTCGACAGTGACTGGAACCCCCACCAGGTAACAGCTCTCAGGCCCCCTAGGGGGAGGGGCTCGAAGCCTCAGGGAGACCATGCCCACTAGCATGAGTGTCCGCTGGCCTCTTGACATTCTCCTGGAGTCCCGGAAGCCCCTGGAGAGAAGCCCAGAGAGCAGTTACTTTCCTCTGTTTCTCAAAACGAAACTAGTTTTTTGCTCTGATTATGAAAAAATTCATGTTCCGTTGTTATTTAAAAAAAATAATCCTGGGAATTCCCTGGTGGTCGGGTGGTTAGGACTCTGCGCTCTCACTGCAGAGGGCCTGGGTTCAATCCCTGGTCAGGGAACTAAGATCCCACAAGCCACATGGCACAGCCAAAAAAACAAAAAGAATTCTGGTGTCGCGTAAATGTGCAAAGAAAGTGGAAGATGCCCCAGTCCTATCAGCTGGCAGTAATGGTCACTGTTTTAGTCATGCAGGTCCTTCCTGGCCATGTTCTGGCCCAGCTCTCATGCTGGCGCCTCTTAAAACCACACTGGGGCGTACTTTTTGTGCTCTGTGCACTGCTGCCCTTGTTTCTTATCCACATACCCTGCACAGGGCTCCGTGCCTGTAGATAACAGGGATGTGGTATTTTATAGATGCAGTAGTTTTTTGTTCGTTTGTTTGTTTATAAATTTATTTATTTATTTTTTGGCTGCGTTGGGTCTTTGTTGCTGCGTGTGGGCTTTCTCTAGTTGCAGCGAGCAGGGGGCTACTCTTCCTTGCAGTGTGCAGGCTACTCGTTGTGGTGGCTTCTTTTTGTTTCAGAGCATGGGCTCTAGGCACACGGGCTTCAGTAGTTGTGGCATGTGGGCTCAGTAGTTGTGGCTCGTGGGCTCTAGAGCACAGGCTCAGTAGTTGCGGCACACGGGCTTAGTTGCTCCGCGGCACCTCCGGGATCTTCCCGGACCAGGGCTGGAACCCATGTCCCCTGCACTGGCAGGCAGATTCTTAATAGCTGAGCCTCCAGGGAAGCCCTGGTACAGTAGCTTTAAAGTAAGTATTTACCTCTTGCGTCTTACTATAAAAGTAGTAATTTTTTCAAATGCAAGTACCAATAAGTGAAAGTAACAAATTAAAGAGTCCAGTTTTCCCCTTCCCCACCAACCCCGCTCTTCTCTGAGCCAGCATCTACCCGTGTACACACATATATTTTGGCTTTGACATGAACACGGCATGTTCCAGCACGTGTCTCTTCCCGCCAGCAGCTGGTGTGTTCATGTCTCCATGCAAGCACATGGGGACTCTCCCCAGCCGCTTCCTCAGCAGCCAGCTATCTTGGCATATGGTGGCCCCAGGATTTTTTTTTTTTTTGCGGTATGCGGGCCTCTCACTGCTGTGGCCTCTCCCGTTGCGGAGCACGGGCTCCGGACGCGCAGGCTCAGCGGCCATGGCTCATGGGCCCAGCCACTCCACAGCACGTGGGATCTTCCTGGACCGGGGAACGAACCCGCGTCCCCTGCGTCGGCAGGCGGACTCTCAACCACTGCGCCACCAGGGAAGCCCGGCCCCAGGATTTTTGACTCAAATTCCAGTTGGCAGACGTCCGGGTTTTCTGTTCCCCTTGGGGAACCTTGTCCCTGTCTTGGAGCACCAGCCAGGCCAAGCCTGAGAGGTGGGATTGCTCAGTCCACAGGCCTGTCCCTTCACGTTCTGGTTGGTTCTGCCACAGTGGCCTCCAGCAGGCTGCTCCAGCTTTCACTCCTGTTGACGGTGCGAGCGAGCCCTTCTCCACAGCCCAGCAGAGCTGGTTATCGGTGTGTAAACCACGGGCGCCTGACAGACGAGTGCCTGGGATGGTTGCTGCGCCAGCCTGGGGTGTGGCTGCCGCCCGGACCTCGATGACTGGCCTGTTTCCTGAGAGGTGGTCCGAGTGTGCTTCCCCCACCCACAGGCTGTCGAGGGGAGAGACCCCCGTGGAGCCCTGTCCTCCTCCACACCCGGGGGGTATCAGAGGTCATGAAGCACATTGCAGAGCCAGGAATCACGCCGGCTGAGCTGCGGGGCAGGGTTGAGGGTACGAACCGTGGACACAAAGCACGCCTGTTCCCACCAGGTGTGGCCTCTGCTGCCCCCATGAGGTGCAGATCTGGAGGTCAGCCCCACACAGCTGCAGGCCCCAGACACAGGATCTCGTAGCCCCTCCTGGGTCTACGCTGGGCGTGATGATACAGCGTTGGCGCCATACCTGCCACTTTATGGGCGCTTGCTCCACACCAGGCACTGGCCTGAGCACCCGATGCCCGTTGGCTCCTCTCACACACGATAGCCACGAGACGGGCTGGTGTCAGCAGAGTGGATCCTGAGGCTCCGAGAGGTGGGGCCTGGGCCTGGCTTGCGTGGCAGGGCCTCCAATCAAACCAGGCATCAACGTGGTGCTGCCCAGCTTTGGCGTCATTCTGTGAACAGTGCCCTCGCTGTGATACAGCCACGCCAAGCCAGGCCCTGCCCGGGGCAGCCAAGGGGCCCTATGCAGCTGTGAGAGGAGCTGCTGGGGTATAACCCCCTGGGGTGGCCCTCTACAACCGCGGTTTCTTCCTGAGTATCCGTCAAATCCCAGTGAAGGTAGAAAGTGACGCTTCTGCAGGAATTTGGGGTCAAGTCATCCTGGCACGGGCTCCAGGTCTTGTTCCTGAGCTTCTGGCCTGTGCAGCTTCTGGCTGTGGCGGGCAGAACAGCCAGGCGGGCGCCCGAGAATTGCAAGACCCCTGCCTTTCCCAGTGGCATCCAGTGATCCACTGTCCCTTAACGATTTAAAGAGCTTGTTTGGGACTGACCGGCATCTCTCTCCCCAGGACCTGCAAGCGCAGGACCGTGCCCACCGCATCGGGCAGCAGAACGAGGTGCGTGTGCTCCGCCTCTGCACGGTCAACAGCGTGGAAGAGAAGATCCTGGCTGCGGCCAAGTACAAGCTCAACGTCGACCAGAAGGTGATCCAGGCCGGCATGTTCGACCAGAAGTCCTCCAGCCACGAGAGGCGCGCTTTCCTCCAGGCCATCCTCGAGCACGAGGAGCAGGACGAGGTGAGGACAGCGCCAGCCCCGACCCCCTCCCCGGCGTGAGTGGTGGACGCATGAGCGGCTTTCATTTTTGTTTTTTTACCTTTTTTGCACTCTTATTTTTTTTGCATCCCTTTGGAGTAAAGGGAGTGTGGGCTGAAAGGAAAGAGGATGAGTACTTGCTTTTTCTTTGAAGTGGTTTTTTTTTTCTAAACTGCTGGTGAAAGATGCCGGATTGACAGCCCTGGAGACTGAAGTCCTCTATTTATCCACAGAGCAGACACTGCAGCACGGGCAGCGGCAGTGCCAGCTTCGCCCACACTGCCCCTCCGCCAGCGGGCGTCAACCCCGACTTGGAGGAGCCACCTCTAAAGGTGAGAGGGGTAGTTCAGTCTCCATGCCCATTCAATCCTCGGCTTCTCGGCTGAGATGGCCAGCAAGGGCCCTGATCCCACGGAGCGTGCGTGTGCGTGTGCGTGTGCGTCTCTCGCTGCCGTGTGGGTCCCCATCCACCGCAGCCGGACTGGGACCGCCAGCTCATTTCCCATGGACCGCCGCCGCTCGCCTCCGAGCCCGGCCGCCTCCCACCCCGGCCTCCCCGCACTCCAACTAAACGTGTGACATCTTGTAGGAAGAAGACGAGGTGCCTGACGACGAGACGGTGAACCAGATGATTGCCCGGCACGAGGAAGAGTTCGACCTGTTCATGGTGAGCGCCGCGGGCACTCGGGCCCTGCGCACCCTCAGGGGCTTGGTTCCCCGCCTGTGTGAACCATGTGCAGTGGAGCTCACACACACACACACACCGCCCCCTTCCCTGCTGACACCGAACAGAGCAAAAGGTCTCAGTGACGGTGGCATCCCCAGCGGGTAACGGGGCCGGGGGCAGCCCTCAGGGTGGCCCCTCCATGGCTCCTAACTGACCCATCTTCGTTCTGTGGCCTCCTAAGTGTGTCATAGGGATGGCAGGACACACGTACACGCCCAGCCCTGCTCCAGTTTATGGCCCTCCGTCTGGCCAATGCCTGTTGTCCTTGAGGCTCCCTTTCAGAGGGAGCCACACTGTCCAAGACTGAGGGACTGGCGAGGGCCTCGGTCTCAGATGCCCTGTTGCCCCTCGTGGGCACGGAATCGGGGGGAATTGGGGGCGCCCTCGGCCCCAGCAGGCCTGTGCCTTCCACTGAGCCTGTATCGCCTCAGTGGGGCAGGGGAGCCGCTGCCCCGTTTCAGCCCCCGTTCCAGCCCCCGTTCCACCACCATCCTGTCCTTTCCAGTTCTCTCTGCCCCTGAAGCAGAGCCCCAGCCAAGGTCTGACATGGCAGCCCAGCCAGCTCAGCCACCGCACGACCAAGTTGCTGTTTAACTACCGCTGCAGCGATGGTCCTGAGGCAGGGAAGCAGCCCCTGGTCAGGGTGCCCCCGCGTGTGCCCACTGGTCATCTCCTCTGTCCTCTCTGTGCTGACGCCTGTCCCTCTGTCCCTGCCGCCCCTCACCCCACAGCGCATGGACCTGGACCGCAGGCGTGAGGAGGCCCGCAACCCCAAGCGGAAGCCACGCCTGATGGAGGAGGATGAGCTCCCCTCGTGGATCATCAAGGACGACGCAGAGGTGGAGCGGCTGACATGCGAGGAGGAGGAGGAGAAGATGTTCGGCCGCGGCTCCCGCCATCGCAAGGAGGTGGACTACAGCGACTCGCTGACCGAGAAGCAGTGGCTCAAGGTACATGCCGGAGAGGGCCGCGGGCGGGGCTCGGGCAGCGCAGGGCTCGGCCGCCAGGATCGAGGCCTTCGTCCGAATCCTGGGCAGTACCCTTCGGCCGTTCTTGGTCGGTTTTCACTCACGACAGCGACCCTTCCCACGTGGGGTCAGGTTCACTCAGTTCCTCCTGATGGAACTCGGGAAGGCACCCCTGTGCGGTTCCCGAGCTGCTCAAAACCCACTTCTGGGTGGAGTTGGCCCTTCCAGCGTCAGGTTTAAGCAAAATATTGCCAGTCTTTGCATGAGGCTGACCGGAGGACCCAGGGATATATTGGGGATCGTCAAGTCACCCTGCAAAATGGTTGAGATTGGTGATGGGGTCAGGCAGCCCCGCCTTCGCGTGTGTCACCCCTGGGAGCTGTGGGGAGGGAAGAGGAGGAAGCCCCCGCCCGAGGCTCCCGGCACCAGCTGCTCACGGAGGTGATGTGAGCACCTGTTTTCAGCAGGTGGCTCCCGGCCCTCGCAGCTGCCGACAGCTGAGTCAGGGCTGCGGGCGGCTGCTGGTCCTCCTGATTCCGCCCCCCGCCCCCACCCGAGCGAGGGCGCTCTACATTTGCACAGGGGCCTGGCACTGTGGTTACAGTGACAAATCAGACCCCATTCCTGCTCCAGGGGTTCTGAGTGCAGAGGTGATGAGTAAGAGTCCAACCCTCGAGTTGTTGTCCCTGAGACAACACTTCCTGAAAGGCAGATGGCGGCTTTCGGTTACGCCCTGCTGAGCGCCACACCCTGGAATGAGCAGCTGTCTCCCCAGGCCTCTTATCACACACCCTGGGGTTCCCCTTAAGTAACTGCAGCCCCAGTGCTTTTTCAGCCATGTGGCCAGGTGGCCCTGGTTCCCTCCTGGGAGCTCAGAACACCCCAGACTTGCGAGCTCGCCCACTGAGCTGTGCACCAGAGGGAGCTGTTGAAACATGCCAGGAACCACCGAACCTCGGGTGGGCTGGGGGCGTGTGTGTGTCTCATTCCCTGCCGTCAGCCCAGGGCTCCAGGGCCCAGAAGAGAACCTTGGATGAAGGAACGTCGTACCAACCACAGTCCCGAACGGCTCGCGTGGGGCCTTTGCCAGCCCGGCATTACTGAGACAATGGGTGCCCTTTAAAAAGTAGCTGCCCACACGCTAATGATGATAGTCCGTGCGCATTTCTTTCTCCCTCCTCCCTTTCTTTGAGGAATAACTTTACCCGTGTAAGATGTACAGTTCAGTGATTTTTGGTATATTCACAGTGTTCTGAAACTATCACCACAAATGAAGCTTACTACATTCTCACCCCAAAGAAACTGTTTTCTCTTTAGCTATCTTCCCATCCCTTTATTCCCCCTAGCCTTTGACATCCGCTAAACAACTTTTCTGTTTCAATAATTTTGCCTAAACAGGAAATTTTCTATAAATGAAATCATGCATTATATGATCCTTTGATGTCTGGGTTTCTTCACTTAGCAAAATATTTTCAAGATTCATCCAGGTTCTAGCATATATCAGGACTTCATTCTTTTTGTGGTTGGATAATGTTCCATTATAAGAATATACAACACTTGTTTATCTAGTCATTAGTTGGTGGACCGTGGAGTTGTTTCCACTTTTTAGCTATTGTGCATAATGCAGTGGTGAACATTTGTGTACAAGTTTTGTGAGGACATATGTTTTGATTTCTCTGGGGTGTGTATCTAGGAGTGGATCAAATGGTAATTCTCTGTTTAACCTTTTGAGGAACGAAAACTGTTTTCCAAAGTGGCTGCACTATTTTACATTCCCACCAGCAACACAGAAGGGTTCCAGTTTCTCCAGGTCCTCGCTGATAACTTTCTATTTGCCTTTTGATTCTAGCCATCCTAGTGGGTGTGCAGTGGTATCTTATTGTGGTTTTGAATTGCTTCCGGTGGGGTGGGAGGGTGGTGGTGGCGCTAATGGTGTTGGGCACCTTTTCACATACTATTTCGCCATTTGTAGATCTTCTTTAAAGTCTTTTATCAGATATATGATTTGCAAATATTTTCTCCTATTCCATGGGGTGGTTTTTGTCTTTGCTTTTCACTTTTTTTTTTACATATTTTTAAATTTTATTTATTTTATTTATTCATTGTTTTTTGGCTGCATCGGGTCTTCGTTGCTGCGCACAGGCTTTCTCTAGTTGCAGTGAGCGGGGACCACTCTTCCTTGCGGTGCGTGGGCTTCTCATTGCAGTGGCTTCTCTTGTTGCAGAGCACGGGCTCTAGGTGCGTGGGCTTCAGTAGTTGTGTCTCACGGGCTCAGTAGTCATGGCTCGCGGGCTTTAGAGCTCAGGCTTAGTAGTTGTGGCGCACGGGCTTAGTTGCTCCGTGGCATGTGGGATCTTCCCAAACCAGGGCTCGAACCTGTGTCCCCCGCATCGGCAGGTGGATTCTTAACCACTGCACCACCAGGGAAGCCCCTGTTTTTCACTTTCTTGATACTGTCCTTTGAAGCACAGAATTTTAAAATTTTGATGAAGTCAAATTTATTTGTTTGTCTCTTTTCGCCTGTGCCTTGGTAGCATGCCTGAGAATCCATTGCCAATTGATGGTCACAAAGATTTACCCCTGTGTCTCCTTTCAAGAGTTTTAGAGTCTCAGCTCTTACATGTAGATCCGTGATCCTTTTTTTTTCTTTTTTTCTTTTTTTTTTAAAATTATTTATTTATTTTTGGCTGCGTTGGGTCTTCATTGCTGCTCACGGGCTTTCTCTAGTTGGACTCTTACGGTGCGCGGGCTTCTCATTGCGGTGGCTTCTCTGTTGCGGAGCATGGGCTCTAGGCACGCGGGCTTCAGTAGTTGTGGCACACAGGCTCAGTAGTTGTGGCTCCTGGGCTCTAGAGCGCAGGCTCAGTAATTGTGGTGCGCGGGCTTAGTTGCTCCGTGGCATGTGGGATCTTCCCGGGCCAGGGCTCAAACCCATGTCCCCTGCACTGGCAGGAGGATCTTAACCACTGCGCCACCAGGGAAGTCCACCGTTAATCGTTTTTGAGTTAATTTTTGCGTATGGCGTGAGGTCAGGGTCCAACTTCATTCTTTTGCATGTGGCTATCTGGTTGTCCCAGCACCATTGTTGAAAAGTCTATTATTTCCCATTTGAGCACTTGCCATTTTTTTAATATATCATACTCAATAAAATTTACATTAATAAAAGATATTTACTCAAATCAGGCACTCCTCTGTCTTAGTGGTGGACATGTAATTCGCACCACTTCTCTGGCAGCCACTCTGATGCCATATGTACCCAAACCCTGTAGAATGTACTTGGCTCTTGCCCTTCTGGGCTGACCTGCATGTCTAGGGCACAGGACCAGAGACCCCAGTATTAGATTCCTGGGACTGCTGTAACAATTACCACAAACTTGGTGGCTTAACACAATAGGAATTTATTCTCTCACAGTTCTGGAGGCTAGGAGTCTGAAATCTGTGTGTCGGCAGGACCATGTTCCCTCTGAAGGCTGCTTCCTTGCCTCTTCCAGCTTTCGGTGGCCCCAGTATTCCTTGGCTTGTGGCCACATCACTCCAGTCTCTGCCTCCGCCTTCACATGGATGTCCGCAGTGTCTCTCTTACGGCCTTTTCTGACTCCTTGGATTTGAGCCCATGCTAATGTAGTATGATCTCATCTCTATTCTTAACCTATTACATCTGCAAAAACCCTATTACCCCATAAGATGACATGGATGGTGGATGCCTCCTTCCACCACCCTGACCCTTCAGATCTTAAGTGCCCACCTCTGGGAAGCTCTCCCAAACCCTGACCAGGACACATCTGCTCCACCATTCTCAGAGCACTTCTTACCCTCCTTCTTGGCACTCGGCACACTTGTCACCATGTTTGTGGGCTGTGTATTACTGTCTCCCCTCCATGAGGGGCTGTGTTCAGTGCCTGGCCCTGTACCTGCACTCAGATGCAGCTGGTAACTGAGATGAATAACCAGTGCATCCGTTTGGGTCCAGGCCCCACTCCCATTTCTGATTCCAAGCCCCCGTAGAAACCTGGCTTCCCATCACTTTGTGTTCACGGCTAAAACATGCAAGTTAGTTATTATCGTTGAGAATTAATACGTCGGAACTATTTTAAAGTTAACACTCACGTTCGTGTTCTTCAACCCAGCGGTTTCACTTCCAGGAATCTATCTAAAAGAAAGACAAATGTCAGTTATGACGGTACTTAGAATAGCCCACCCACCCATTCTTGCAAAACTGGAAAGAACCTAAATGCCCAACTACAGAGGAAGTTAAGTTAAGGCCCATTTTACAAGGAAATACTATTAAATAGGCATTAAAAATTATGTTGCAGAAAAACGAGAGGAAGTATATCCAGGACATAATAAGCAAAAAGATGAGTCGTGATGTGGTATGTGGCTCGATCCCGGTGCTGCCTCGATTGTGCACATGTGCGTGGGAAGGTGGGACATCCTACAGGTGGAGGGTGGGGACGGCTGCACAGCAGGAGCGTTCCCAGGGCCACTGAACTGCATACTTGACAGTGTTTGAAGCGGCTGACTTTATGTTATGTGTATCTTACCACAGTTTTTTAAAAACATGGAACATGGTCTAGAGCAGAAGTGTTGACGGGGTCACTCTAGGTGGAGGGTTTACAGGAGCCCACTCTTCAGGCTTCACACAGTGAGGCTGTGACACTTAAATTTGTAACATACGCCATTTATCTGCGAAGAACTGGCTTGGGTGGGCTGGCATCGGGGAGACAGAGCTGGCCCTCACAGCCCCCGTGCCCTCGGAGCCCATCCAGAGCCCCAGCATGCGTCCCACCCCAGGCAGGCCCCCGGGTTTGCGCCGCGGCCTCTGCTTGTCGACCTCGGTGCTGGCTGTCCTATTTTTACCACTATTGACCCTGAAGGCCATCGAGGAGGGCACGCTGGAGGAGATCGAAGAGGAGGTCCGGCAGAAGAAATCATCGCGGAAGCGGAAGAGGGACAGCGATGCCGGCCCCTCCACCCCGACCACCAGCACCCGCAGCCGCGACAAGGACGACGAGAGCAAGAAGCAGAAGAAGCGTGGCCGGCCGCCTGCCGAGAAGCTCTCCCCCAACCCGCCCAACCTCACCAAGAAGATGAAGAAGATCGTGGACGCTGTGATCAAGTACAAGGACAGGTAAGCGGGGGGCGGAGCGGGCGGGCGGGGGCCTCTGGGAGGGGCCGGCGAGCCCGCTGCCCGGGCAGTCACTCCACAAACTCAGGTCGAATCTCTGTCTCGGAGCCTTTGTCCTCGTGGGACGTGACATTAACGTCCTGGAAGAGGGCAGACAGGCAGCGTCAGCCATGGTGAGAGGGCAGGGGAGGCAACGTTCAAGAGGGGCCCTGTGGAGGGCAGATCTGGGGACAAGGGGTCCAGGAGGTGGCCGGCGGGTTCGAGGCGAGTGGCAGGGTGAGTGTGGGAGAAGGGGGTCTGTGCTGTGATGGAGGCCGATCACGTGGCTGGTGGACCGTGGTGAGGAGGCGCCTGTGGCTGGAGCAGAGAGCCAGTGGTTTTCCTTCTGTAGACAGTCCCCCACCCCGCCTGGCTATGGTCTCCCTGGGCCATTCACAGGTCAGCCGCTTGTGGAGAAGACATAGACCAGGCTCCCCCTAGGCACTGGGGCCCCTGCCCTCACAGACACGCCAACCACAGGACAATGCATGCTTTCTGCTTTGTAGATCCATTTGTGGATCATGAGTACTACGTAAGTAAGAAGAAGAAAATAATGGCTCTCCCGCGGCCCTCCTAGGAGACTTGTGCCCATGCTGCCAGCGCAGGGTGGGTCGTGTGGAGCTGCACAGGGCAGCCAGGGGCATCCTTCCGCCCGCCAGTGTCTTGTTCCACTTTCTGCTATATGCAGATCGATGAGGCTGTCCCCGTAACGGGAGGGTTTTACGACTTGAATTCATAGTAATGCTCTGCAGTCAGTCACAAGCAAAGTAGGGGAGAATTTAATCTGTCTGAGGGAATAGTGTCAAGGCATGAGCCCATGGTGTATCATTTGGAGAAACTGTTACCAAGCCTGTGATTTCAGGGGGTGGTGATGGTTATAGTACCCAAAAAAGGATACAAATTGCTCTTTAAAAAGAATCCTTTATTATTGGAAGAGAAACAAATGATGAAGTGGAAAAGAGGCATATTTAAGTTCAACTGCTAGGCCTAAAAATATTACATTTTGTGTCAGTGTTTTTTTGGGTTTTTTTAAGTGTATATTGGGGTTTTTTAATTAATTTTAGTTTTGGCTGCACACGGGCTTCAGTAGTTGTGGCTCGCAGGCTCTAGAGCACAGGCTCAGTAGTTGTGGCACATGGGCTTAGTCGCTTCACGGCATGTGGGATCTTCCCCGACCAGCGCTCAAACCCGTGTCCCCTGCATTGGCAGGCGGATTCTTAACCATTGCGCCACAAGGGAAGTTCCTTGTGTCAGTATTGAGAACAAAATATTGAACTCATTTGCAAACTTCACCTTTGAGGCCAATTCCACAAAGAAAAAAGTAGACCAACAATTATTTGTAATATGGAATGTGCAAAAATCCAATGAAAATAATAGACCCTGATGTTTTCTTCCTAATAGTATTCTTGCAAGGGAACCTTAACATTGTCAAAATGAAGAAGACCCTTGAAGGTCAGTGGGGAAGGATGGACTTTCCAAAAAGTCATGCTGATCACTGGGATATCCATCCATACGGAGAAGATGAATATTGACCCCTCCTCACGCCATACACATATATTAATTTGAAATGGATTACAGACATAAACGTGATGTAAATCAACTATATTTCAATAAATCTTTTTTTAAAAACCCATAAATGTGAAAGGTACAACATGGGAAAAAATTTTCATGTCCTTAAAGGAGGCATAGATTTCTTCAGTAGGACAGAAACGCCACTGGCCATAAAAGACTCACAAGTTAGACTTCACTCAAATTAAGAACATTTGTTCATCGAAGGACACCCTCATGAAGATGGTGAAAATTGCCACAGACTAGGAAAAGAAAATTCAATTTTAAAATGGGCAAAAGGCATGAACAGACACCTCCCAGAAGAAGATACCCCAGTGACCAATCAACGTGTGAAAAGGTGCTCGGGATCACCACATCGACGTCATAACAAGAAGGAAATGCACAATAAAATGAGCGTGAGGTGCCTCCTCACACACACCAGAAGTGTTAAAGTTCCTTTTAGTACCACCAAGGACGTGGAGCAGTAGCACCTCACACCCTGCTCATGGGAGCATGTGGCTCTGGGCAGTATCTTCTGAAGCTCGACACACAGATAACGCTTCTGACCCAGCCACTCCCGTCCTAGTCCTGAATGCATACATCCACCAGAAGACATGTACAGGTGCATCCATAGCAGCTTTGATCACGACTCCCCTAAAGGAAACAGCCCAGTGTCCACCCACAGGAGAACACGTCCACAGTGACCTAGTCGAAGAACAGAATTCTAACAGCCACGAGAACAGACAAGCTACCACTCCCTGGGAGAATCTTACACTCTGTTGAGTGAGAGAAGCCAGACACAGAAAAGTACCTGTCGTATGCTTCCAGTTATAGGAAGTTAAGCTGACCGACGGTGATGAGCATGGATCAGTGGTTACCCCAATTTGGAATTGACAGGGATGGGACGCCAGGGAGCCTCCTGGGACGTTGGGATCTTGGTCTGCACATGAAAACCTTCGCCAGGCTGTACACCTAAGATAAAGATGTGCGGACTTTCCTGTAGTAGGTTACACCTCGGTTTAAAAACAGTACACTTGAAATCGGCACCCTGCACTCAATAAGGCCTTGGATATTTTCAAACTAAAAGTATGTCAAGTGTCAGTCCACTTTCTTAGTCATCCTATGACTTAGAGAAAAGGCACTGTGCTTAGCTGAAGGTCACGTGACAGAAGAGAAGCTGGCTCCCCTGGCTGCTGCAAACAGCTGTTCTCCCAGGCCCATGCAAGATTGGGTGATAAATCGGGCAATGGATTAAAACTAGCTTTTAGGGTTCAGGGACATCTTGTCAAGACTGGCCTGTGTCAGGACACCAAGATCCTGGTAGGGATTCTGAGATCCAGCCTGATGAGAGCCCTGACACTGCAGTCACAGAGCTGAGCTCCCAGGTCTGTCAGACCCACGTGGTGGTGCCTCCGGGGAGGGCTTGAAGCATGGCGTATGCTTAACCTCACGTCCTCCCGGAACAATGGCCCCACTGGACGGGGAGTTCGACGTTAGACTGGGGAGAACTGCAAAGGAGTTACAAGTGGGATGGAGAATATGACCATTCCAGGAAGCCTCCTACACGCTGGCTTTGAGAAACGTTTGGTTCTCAGTTGGAGCAGGGCCTTCCACTCGCTGGTTTGCTGGTGGCCACACAGGAAGAGATCAAACAAGGCACGTAAACTCAGGAAAATAGTCACATCATCCTGGTTGAAACGTTGCTTCATGGAAAATGCTTTCAGAGATGATGTTTGGGTACAAACTTGACCTACTTAATGGACATTTTTGACATTCTTATCAAAACATAAGAATTTGAAACCATGGGGAAAACTACAATATGGTTCATGCAGCTGTAGGGTTAGGCACGGTCTGTAGACCACGCTGTCTTCTGACAACAACTGCAGAGTTCAGGGTCCCCAAGACCACCCTCAGTCTCGATAATTTCCCTAGAAGGACTCTCAGCACTCTCTGAAAGCTGGTGTACTCACAGTTATGGTTTATTACAGCGAAAGGACACAGATTAAAACCAGCCGAGGGGAGAGGCGCAGGGAGCAGCGTCCTCCCCGTGGAATCACCGGGCCACAGTGACTTTCCTGGCAACATTACGAGAAGATGCGCACAGAGCATTGCCAGTCTGGGAAGCCTTGGTGTCTAGCCTTGAACTTGGTCAGTATACCCGGCCGACCTCCCACGTGGCTGCCCAGTCTCCAGTCCCTC
Organism: Globicephala melas; assembly: GCF_963455315.2. Taxonomy (NCBI): domain Eukaryota; kingdom Metazoa; phylum Chordata; class Mammalia; order Artiodactyla; family Delphinidae; genus Globicephala; species Globicephala melas. The sequence goes on along the minus strand of NC_083316.1, from coordinate 163,709,521 downwards.
TGTGGTTGAACCAATGCTGCTTGACCCGACGCCCCTGCCTGGAATCACACTTAGACTGTGCCAAAGGCCCCCAGCTAAACAAAGGTACCCCACCAGGCGGGACATTCAAGGACAGAGACATGGCCTCCCAGGAGCCAAGGGCAAAGGCCAGACCTTTCTTTGGGCCAGGTTAAATTCTTTATGACACAGCTGTCACGTACCTGGAAGGTTCTGAGGGACTGGCCACCACGCCAAGGAGAACAGGATTGGAACAAAACCAGAGGTAGCTTGACGTGCACTTTCTTGTCTCAGACTTCCGATTGCTCCTTTCCAGAAGAGAAAATGAAACTTTGGATTTAAAAATCCCATTTGCTTGCTAGAACCCTGTGATTAGCTAAACTCTGTACTTGAGTTAAATGTGGATCCTGAGGAGAGAACTTATTGTTACAGCTTGGTTCTTCCTGGACACCAAAGAATGATTACAGGACATCGCCAGCGTTTGGATTCGGAGTGGGGAGCCCGCCTTGCTGAGCAGGGGCCGTGGCGCTGCTCTTCCTGCCCCCAGTGACCGTGGTGGGAGTGGGGTTGCACCTTGAAGCAGTGACTCCAGAGAGAAGCGGCTCGGCCATGCCTCTGCTGCTGAGTCTGAGCAGGGCTGTCCCGCCCCCAATTTGCACCACTCCAAATGTTGCTACTGAGTGTTGATTTCAAGATCCCTACCCCCCCACCCCCCACCCCAGTGGTGTTAAAATACCAGTGCCGTCGTGTTTGATAGAACCTTTGCATGTACATCCTGATCTGCACGCAGGTAATGTCCTGATTTGGAAGCTTTTGCGTCTTTCATGTGTATTCAGATTCAGGGCTGCCAGGCCCACCCCTCCCGAGGCCCCAGTGCACCCTGTGAGTGGCCCTCCCTCAAGTTGTGAGGTCTCCAGCCTTCGCAGCTGCGACCCTCTGCTGGGTGGCGGTGAAAATACATGTCCTTCTGTGGGGTCACGGTGGGAAAACGCTGGAAGAGTCTGCAGTTTAACGCAACTGAGGGCTGGCACAGGCAACCTTGGGGTCCAGCATGGCCTCCGGGAGGAGTGCCACATAAGCAGAGCCTGAGGAAAAGCAGGGGCCCACCAGGGAAGAGGAGGGGAAGGAGCATCACAGGCCAAGGAACTGCGCATGCAGGGGCCTGGAGGCCAATCCCACACGCAGGGCCTCGCAGGGTGCCTCCTCCTTGGTGGTTGGAAATCCCGAAACTGCACAGAGGAACCCTCGGGTTAACAGCCAGAAGTGAAACCAGAATTAAGGAATTAAGCTGGAAGTAGGGATTTTCACTTTAAAATATCTAAGTGCACCAGTAAGTTAGGCTGCAGGGTCAGGTTGGGATTTGTCGCGGAGCTGCGTGTGCTGCCGGTGGCTGTCTTCTCCCCTGGTCCTTCGGAGGGATTCAGCAGCTGGTGTCCGAGGCATTTAGGCACCGTCTCCAAGTGCCAGTCAGCAGGTGTGTGCTCCAGGGCGCATCCTGTGGCGCCTTTAGGATGGCTTCAGAGAAGTGCATCTTCTGGAAGGCGCCACCTCGGGGGACAGGCTCCAGAGGACCCCACAGAGCCCCTTCTGTGCCCCGCTGGCTGATGTGTAGAGCTTGACCGTTAACTGCTGCAGGGCAGAGTTGTCACTGCTGTAAAGACTGTGCGTTGGACAGTGGAGGCCCATCGGCACCAAGCTGCCTGAATTTGATCATCGAGCCTGGGTGGTGGAAGAGAACATCTTTGTTTTTAGGAGATACTCATAAGTTATTTCCAGATGGTTCAGAAAGTTGGTGTTGAGTACAGGCCGCCCAGGCTAAGCCTCCCAGAGCTGAGCCCCACTAGGTGGACCCTCTGGGTCCCCTTCTCCTGTCCTCTTACCAGGAGGCAGCAGCCCTGTAAGGACCATAGGGTTTGAGTGTCACAGAGACCTGGGATCAATGCCAGATCCACTGTGGGTGACGAAGGGCCCCACCACATCCACGGTGGCAGCTTCAGCCAGGCCTGGTGGCCACTGCCCAAACCCCATCAGCACTTGCCCTCTGCCCTTGCAGGAGCCCTGCATCACCTTGATTAGAATCAAAAAGCAGGTGGCTCTTCAGTTGCAAGGTTGTGCTTTGATTGGCAAGAAAAACCGGGGCAGTGTAACAGGCTCCAGGGCAGGTTGTCAGGCAGAAACATTCTCTAGGAGAGGGCACCTCGGTTGGCTGCAGGCCCTTCAGAACAGGCCTCTGGGGAGAAGGGAGAGGGTGGAGGGTGGGCGGGTCTGGGAGCCCTTTCCTGACAGGGCAGGGAGGCCTCAGGCTTCTCCTGCCTCGGCCTTTGGAAGGGTGCACTGGCCCTTCATCGGGAGCCCAAGCTTGGAATGGGCACTGCAGGGCAAGAGGCGGCCCTCCGCCTGTGGGGTCAGCGCTGTCTGCTCAGCCCCGAGTCCAGAGCCTGGAGTGAGAGGCGCCGAGGTGAGATGTCTTGAGAACAGTGCTGATCCCCATCATTAATCCCCGGGCCCGCCTGAGCGTGGGCACAGGCCAGGCTGCTAGCCGAGTGGGGCTCAAAGCCACGGGAGGCTTAGCCCAGGTGGCCTCGCTGAGCCGTGCTGAGGTTCTGAGCCTGCCACGGAATTTGCGGGAAGAAGCCCACCTGCCCAGTTAGTCAAGCCGATTCCATCCCCCTGCTTCACTCCCTGCTGCTAATCGCCATGGTGGAGACAGAGCACGCCAAAACAACAACAAAAAACAGGGTTCTAATTTTAAGGGTCTTAAAAGTAGAATTAAAAAAAGCTTAAAACAGGACAGGTACAGATAGATACCTGGACTCCAGAAACAAGTAGATTTGGGTGAGCAGGTGGCAGCCTGCCCCTCCCGTCCCTCTGCCCACCTCGGAATCCCCTGTGAGACCCTGTGAAGTGCTCAGAGCATTTCAGCAGGCATGTGCTTCTTCTGTACTCAGGAAGCAGTAGAGGAACATTCGTGAAAATATCAGAATAGGATAAACAGGTAAGGCAGGAGGTGTAAAATGGAAAATTCCAGACAACCGGGGGAAAAAAATGAGGGGGAAAGGATGAATAAAAAGGTCCAAAGTCAAGGTCAAATAAATGAGAAATTACCAAAACACAGGTAAAATTTAAAAGGAAGCCAGGAGACAGCTAGATAAAAGGATTGAAAGGCAGATAGAGAGGTGTCAAACTTCTGAGGTGAAACTCAGAAACTAAATTAAAAATGTAATTTAACTAAGATTAAAATTTAGGAGGAGGGAAGAGAGAGTGTCTGCGGGGGCCTCCGGGGAGGTGTGGAAGTGGGTCTGTGGGTCCCGGACGGTGGCAGCACGGTTTCCCCACCCACCGACCCCCAGACACACCACAGCCCCTTGGTCCCAGCAGTCCAGGGATCCCCAGCACCCGTAGCTCCCAGGGTGGCCATCCTGCAGACCCTGCCACCTGAGAAGGAGCTTGAGGCCTCTCTGCCTTGGCGCCGCTCGGTGCTCAGAGCGGATGGTAACATGGGGGCTCCAAACAGGAAGCACGCTCCTTAAGACCAAGATCACTCAGCCCTGCAGAGTGGCCTTGGGCCTCCCTGCACTCACATGACCAGCTCCGCCCACCCCTGGCCGCAGCTCCTGGGCTTGCTGTGCCTCTCATTTTCATCTTCTCCTTGGTCCTGAGAAATGTTCTTCGAAGTGCCATGAACGGTGCTCGTCACCCGCAGCTAACGTCCCTGAGCAGCTGCCACGGCAGAGCACAGCACTGGCTCTCGCGGCGTTCAGGTCAGCTTGGGGAAGCTGGAACGTACACTTGGAGTAGATGCCACCCCTGAGAGCCAGGCTGGATTATGATCCGGCTTCTGCTGCTTGCCGTGTGACCCTCTTCTCCAGAATGAGGGTTTCACACTAAGTGGTTTCAGATCCAGCTTAGCGGGGGTGGGGGTGGGGTGGTCAGGTTTTCTTTAAAATGAGATTTGGATTTCATCATTGAACTGTATTAAGAAACATGAGCCCCCAGGTGTGTCATTGGCTTCTGTAAAATAATCAGTTCATTAGAAATTTTGGCTCATGAGATTCTTAATCAGCTTTGTGACCTACAGCCAGTCCAGCCCTCAACATGTGGACCCTGCAGTAAAGCTTCCCCACCCTCCCTCTTTGTTGGAAGAGTGTGCTAAGAGTGCAGGGCAGGCAGCCTACAGACCTTCCTTGTTGGCAGGTTCCGTGGTGAATATCATTTCCTTTCACTCGTGCATGAGTCAGGAGTTTTTCTGTACCACACAGCCATAAATCTGACACTGAGATTGATCTTTTAAGGGTGGATGCCTGGCAGGTGGAGGCTCTTAGTAAATATTTGTAAGCGGATCTGCCCCAGACTTCTCACTTTTCTAATTCTCCAGATATCCTTGACTTTGTAATGGGTCAAAAAATTGAACCTGGAAAGTAATTTTGTACTAATACCTCTTTAATGTGTTTCATTGTATCATTTTCAAATTTCATGAATGGTGTACATACACATAATCTGAGATTCTGTTTCAGATAAATGTTCTGCTGCTAAGTCAATTTTTAAAATCCTGACCTCATATCCAGGACCCTTGCTGGCTCAGTTCACTAAGAGTCAAAAGAGAAAATAGTCCCAGGGTGAGAAGATGTTATCAAGAGGTGTCATGGGAAGAGGGTCTGAACTGCACTCTAGGAAGGAGAGGGGGACTGAGGGACTGGGGAGGAGGCAACTAGGATCTGTCTTGAGTACTATCTTCAGTTGATTGCTTCTGCCTGCCTGAGGCTATCAGGGCTCAAGAGATAGTGCTCTGATCCATTTGCAATGTCTGCCCTGGTCAAAGGGTGAGAAACGGAAGGAATCAAGCAGTATGTTATCATCCCCAATACAGACATTCTTTCTGTTATTTTCAGGATTCATACCAGGGGTCAACAAACCAAATTTGCAAACTAGCAAAACTATAGATATGGCCCACGACTTGTATGTGTACAGTCTGTGAATTAAGAATTTTTTTTAGATGAGTTTGAGAGAATCAAAAGAATAATACTATTTCAAGATGTAAAATTATATGAAAATCAGATTTTGTTTCTTATAAATGAGGAATACAGCCAAACTCTGTTGGCCTACATGTTCTCTGTGGCCACTTTGGTGCAACGATGGCAGAGTTGAGTAGTTGTAACAGAGGTGGTATGGCCCACAAAGCCTATAACTTTTTTTTTTTTTTTTTTTTTTGTGGTACGCGGGCCTCTCACTGTTGTGGCCTCTCCCGTTGCGGAGCACAGGCTCCGGACGCGCAGGCTCAGCAGCCGCGGTTCACGGGCCCAGCCACTCCGCGGCATGTGGGATCTTCTCGGACCGGGGCACGAACCCGTGTCCCCTGCATCGGCAGGCGGACTCTCAACCACTGCGCCACCAGGGAAGCCCAGCCTATAACATTTATACTCACTGTTCATAGACGAAGTTTGCTGACCCTTGATTTAGAACAGTACATGGGGGGAATTCCCTGGCGGTCCAGTGATTAGGGCTCCACGCTCTCACTGCCAAGGGCCCGGGTTCGATCCCTGGTTGGGGAACTAAGATCCCGCAAACCACACAGTGCGCCCCCCCCCCCAAAAAAAGGACGACAACAACAACAAAAAGATTCTAGAACAGTATATGGGAAAGGATGAGAGAGACCCCTGACTTAGCCTAGGGCACCTGTGCTGAGGTCCTGCCTGCCACCAATTTTCTGTGTCTGGGCCAGCTCTCATAACCTCTCTGGTTTCTCCATCTGTTCGAATGGGATATCAACGGATGACCTCTTAGATGCTGAGAGTTTGTGGTTCTGTCCTGTTCAGGGGTTTGGGTCTGTTTTTTTGTTTGCTTTGTTTGTTTTGCTTTTTGTCTCGTCTGATTCTTTGTTTCTCCTTCACATGTTATCTTTTTGTTTCAAGGACACATCAAAGGATGTGTCCATTTAGACTTTGGGGCTCTATGTATCAGGAACTCAGGTGTAAGCCCCGCAAGCAGAACAGGGGTTCCTTTGGCTTGGAGGCCATGGAGGAGTTAGTGAAGTCTAGCTTTCAGGACCCAGAGCCACCTGCCACCTCTCCCCTTACCCCTGTGGTGAAACACAGCTCTGGGCACCGTCCTCAAGGCCTCACACACCAAGAAAAAAGACCTCTGCTTCCCCAGCTCCTGGTAAAAAGGACCAGGGAAGGGCTCTTATTGGCTGGCTGCGTCCCAGGCTCTTGCCTGGACCAGTCACTGAGACCAGACGGCTGAGGAGCTGTGCTTGGTCGCGCCATAGTCTTGTGGGGAGAGGTGGGGACTCAGTGACGGGCAGCCCCACCAGAACCCTGAGTTGGTGTGGCGGAGGGCACATTCCCATAGGGAGGAGACCATCTGGGCAGGTTAAATAATAAGGGTCCCAACCAGGGCTCTTCGGGCTCTAAGGAGAAGGGCTTAGAAAACTAGATAAGGCCCCCCCCACCGCATGGTCACAAACCTCGTTCAGTAAGAAATGACCTCTGGGCTAGATGTGGGAGGAATTGGAGCTCCAGGCAAGGCCCTAGTCACTCTGAGCCCCTCTGTGTCTCGTGTCCCGATGTGATGGGGACAGGGCAGTGAACGAGGTAGAAGAAAATCCCTGCTGTGGGAACTGACATCTAGAGGCTGGAAAATAACGTCACTGTCGTATGTAACAGCAGCCACCACTGCTAGTGTTACCAAAAACCAGGTGACAGGCCAGGCTGGAGGCACTAGGGCCATGGTGTGTGCTTGCTTTCTTTGTGTCTGAATTGGGGTCACAGGGCCGATCCTGACGGCAGCAGGATTCTCTCAGGCTCCTTCATTCGCGTGCCCACCGCTGCCAGGCGGCCGGACGCAGAGCAGAGTCAGAGGTGGAGTTCCAGCAATTCTGCCTGGCAGAAACTTCTTCAGAGCAAGTCTCACAAGGCAGGAGGCATGTCTCACCGACAGTGGTGAGCGGGGAGGCCAGGCCTGGGGGCTCACCCTGTGGGATCCCGTAACCTCAAATTCAAGAGGAGGCCAAGCTCGGCCAGGTGCGGGAGGTCGGGGAGGCTCACGGGAGCAAGCACTGAAGGTTTGTGCCTTTACGTGTCATCTCAGTCGTCCGTGTTATTACGAGGCGTCGGGAAGATGACATTTATGCGGAGGTGAGGGTGGGAGCCAGGGTTCCCTGGGGGAGCAGCCGCTTCGGTGATTCTGAGGCGACTGAGCAGGTGGAGAGGGGCGCTGACATCGGAGGTCACGGGCAGCCCATCCTGGAGAGCCAAGCAGCCCCGAGGAGGGGGGCGCCGGTGAGCGAGCCTGGAAGGCCGTACCAGCCCCTGGTCGGGGGGAGGTGAGGGCTCTCCAGGGGACTTCTAAGGATTAAAAATGACTTCTCAGCACTTTGGCAACGAAAATCTTATGGCAGTGGCTTTTCAAGAGGTCTTCACCGTCAGAGAGGGCGGTTTTAAAAGTCCCCCGTGACCCTGGCGCCCTGCCCCTCCCTCACACACGACCAGTGCCAGGCCCTCTGCCCTCAGCACGTGGCACCAGATAACAGTTCTCAGGCCAGGTGGGCCTTTTATTCCTCAAGGACGCGATTTCCCCAGAGGTTTGTGAGGGTTTTGCCCTGGAATTTCCCTCTATATCATGGCGCTGGAGTCCCGCTTCCTGAGCTCCCTGAAGGGCCACGCACACCCTGAGGCCAGGCCACCTGTGTGGATGCCACGGGTGAGCACAGAGCCCATGGCCCTAGCACCACATACAAGCCTGTTTGTGGGCTGCAGCGTTAATTTAGCGGGTCTAAAACTGGCGTTGCCAGGAGACAGCGTCACCACGCTGGAGGCTGAAGGGAGGCTGAGGGTGGATGTCTCTCTGTTCGCCCCCTCCTCGTCCAGGCACTGGGAGGATGTTGCCTCAGAGCTCCTGGCCCCAGCATAGCCGGGTGCGGGGGTGGCACAGCCTGGCGTCCCAGTGCTCGGGTTCCTCATCTCATGGCCACTCACGGCACGTCTTTCCTCTGCTCCCTTGTGCAAAGCAAGCACCTTCTCGTTGGAAAAGACTAGAAAACAGCTTTTGTCATCCATTAGCATCTTGCCGGGGGGGCATCTCTCCTTGGGTTTTGGCCAGATTCTCTGAAGTTCGCCGCTCGTAAGTGCCGCCTGTGAGAGGTGCACAGTGTGCTTGGGAAACTGGCCTCTGAAGGTGCGGGCACTTGATGCTCCCAACGTGAGCAAACTGGTTTTTGCGTCGTAAACAAATAATCAGGGCTCTTCTCCCTCTTTCAAGCGCCAAGGCTTTCGCTGCATGTGGCACGTGATGCTGTTTCCTCCAGGGCTGGGGTGGGGGAGGGGAGATGGGAGGAAGTTGGGTGAGTTCGGAGCCTCGATTCAAATGCATCAGGGGCCTCTCTGCATGGCTGCCCCTCAGGAATGTTCCAGAACTCACAAGACAGCACAGGTACGGGAAATAATTCCCGAGTCAGCCTTGAATTTCTCACCGGCTCTGTCCTCAAGCAATGGGGGAGTGGCCTCGTGGGGGGGCGCCAGGCAGGGGGTGAGGGCTCCCCGGCAGGCAGGGCCTGTGAGTGACGCCGCCGTGTCCCTCCTTGCAGTAGTAGTGGACGTCAGCTCAGCGAGGTGTTCATCCAGCTGCCGTCCCGCAAGGAGCTGCCTGAGTACTACGAGCTCATCCGCAAGCCTGTGGACTTCAAGAAGATAAAGGTAACCCCGTGTCGAGTGTGCGGGGAGAAAGACGTGCCACGTCGGCGTTTGGGGGATTCCGAGCCTGGGCCTCGGGCCCCCCCAGGCAGGGAGCCAGGCGTTGGACGCAGGGGTCCTGAGGATGTGACGGGCGCCCCCCGCCCCCGGCACCCACAGCTGGGCCTCCACGTCTGCACAGAGCCTGGGGGTTCAGCCGTGACCTCGTCAGGCAGAGGGACGCCGGGTGCGAGGGGGTCCAGAGGTAAGGCCGCTTCTCCCGCCCACAGGAGCGCATCCGCAGCCACAAGTACCGCAGCCTCAACGACCTAGAGAAGGACGTGATGCTGCTGTGCCAGAACGCGCAGACCTTCAACCTGGAGGGCTCCCTGGTGAGCAGCCCCCAGCCCCGGGTGACACGCCCCTCAGCCCCCCGCCCGTGAATTGACTGGTTTTAAAAAAGACTCCCTCCAACTTGGACTATTTTACTCATAACAGAAGCAATGTGTGTGTATTACTGAAAAAATAGCAGAAAATAAAAACAAACTAAAAAGAGGAAGTAGACTCGGTGCCATCCATCCATGGTGACCCTGGGAACAGTCTGCGTACATCTCGGAATCTGTTTTGAATTCCCTCGGGGACTCTCTTGAAAGGAATCCTGTGCTGTGTCCCATCCTGGGATGAAATTCGTGTACACACACAGCCTTATTAGCCTAGCAGTTTCCCTAAGTGTCGGGATGGGTGCCTCTCGGAAAAGAGGTCTGATAGTCATGTATTTGGGGGAGATGCTGGCTTCAGCGAGGGGCACGCGTTTCTAATGTTACGGCAGACCCCCTCAGAGCCTTTAAAAACGCGCTCGGTGCAATTCTTCAAAGGGAGGGAGGAACGTGTGGTTATTTCTGAACGAACACACCGGACCTTTTGTCTGGGGCCCCTTCATCAACCCGGTGCTCTCTGGGGCACCAGCTGAGAAAGGATTATTGAGCTGTCCCTCTGCCAGGACTGGGGCCCAGCGGGCGGGGAGCTCCCCAGCAGGCCCCGCACCTGAGCCCCGTGTGTTTCCCCCCAGATCTACGAAGACTCCATCGTCCTCCAGTCGGTCTTCACCAGCGTGCGGCAGAAAATCGAGAAGGAGGAAGACAGTGAAGGGGAGGAGAGTGAGGAGGAAGAGGAGGGCGAGGAGGAAGGCTCGGAGTCGGAGTGTGAGTCTGGGCGGGGGGCGCGTTGGGGGGGGCTGCAGCCCAACCCCGGGGTGGGGGGAGGCGGGGATGGGGTCACACCCACCTGAGGGGACCCGAAGCCCGCACGGCTCCCAGACGCCCCTGGCTCCGAGGTGCCATGCTCTCCCGAGCTCACATCTTCTTTCCTCCTGGTGCCCACCCCAGCTCGCTCAGTCAAAGTGAAGATCAAGCTGGGCCGGAAGGAGAAGGCCCAGGACCGGCTCAAGGGCGGCCGGCGGCGGCCGAGCCGTGGCTCCAGGGCCAAGCCGGTGGTGAGCGACGACGACAGTGAGGAGGAGCAGGACGAGGTAAAGCCTGCGGGGCCCAGGCAGGCGGGTCACTGCACGTCTGCGCCGTACCACGTGCTGGCCCCTGGTCCAAGGCCAACAGCCCCACTCCCCAGATGCGGAGACCGAGGCTCAGCCTTATATGGCCTGGGACTCAAGTCCAAGCCCACGCGGCCCTACAAGCAGTGCTCTTGGAGCTGGTGGGCTTCAGGCAGGGCATCCCAGCCTATTCCTGCTGCAGCAGCCTGCAGAGCTGCCAACCCAGGGCACCAGGGCTGCCGAGCTCGGGCTGGCAGTGTTGGGGCGGGAGGCGGTGAGATCGGAGGTGCCGCCAGCAGGTCCCCATGCCCACAGCACAGGGCCCTCCAGCCGCCAGGACTGCCGTGGTGTCCTCACTGCATGGGGCACACGCCCTGCACCCCAGGTCTCTGCTTGTGGCTCTGTTCCGGCCTGTCTAGAAGGATTTCTAAACAATGGTAGTGGGTTAAGAAAAAGCAAGCAAAAAACAAAAGGTCCCATAATCCACAGTCATAAAAACATTGTGCAGCAGACCCTGTGAACGGGGCTGTGAGTGGTGCCTCGGTGATGGTCCCCCTGGCACAGGCTGCAGTCCCTCGCTCACCAGGGAAGAGCCACAGGAGCATCAAGCCTGGACACTTTCATGGGCGTGGGGGCACGAGCAGACCCACTGGCTGGGTTTAAATAAGCTTTGCTCTCTGGCTCTAGCCCGGATGCCAGGCCCTTCCCTGCTGTAGGGCCTGGGCATTTCACTTCACTTCTGAGCCTGTCTCCACTTCTACAAAGCACAGAGGTCAAGTCGATTACACGGGGCCTGGCTCCCAGAACAGCCTGACAAGCACCATTTTGTTGTTGTTAGTCTTTTTTTCTTTTTTAAAATATTTATTTATTTGGTTGCACCAGGTCTTAGTTGCAGCACGCAGCCTCCTTAGTTGTGACATGCGAACTCTTGGTTGCAGCATGCATGTGGGATCTAGTTCCCCGACCAGGGATGGAACCTGGGCCCCCCACACTGGAAATGAGGAGTCTTAACCACTGGCCCACCAGGAAAGTCCCTCGTTAGTTTTCTTGTATAGCTGTTTGCAATAGCAGCAAAACCAGGTGCCTTCGGACTTCCCTGGTGGTGCAGTGGTGAAGAATCCGCCTGCCAATGCAGGGGACACGGGTTCGAGCCGTGGTCCGGGAAGATCCCACGTGCCGCAGAGCAACTAAGCCCATGCGTCACAAGTGCTGAGCCTGTGCTCTAGAGCCCACGAGCCACAACTACTGAAGCCCGCATGCCTAGAGCCTGTACTCCGCCACAAGAGAAGCCACTGCGATGAGAAGCCCCTGTTCACTGCAACCAGAGAAAGCCCGTGTGCAGCAATGAAGACCCAACACAGCCAAAAATAAATTAATTAATTAATTAATTAGGAAAAAAAAAACCCAGGTGCCTCAGAATAAACTGACCGTAGACATCCATGGTCTTATGGGGACGTTAATGACATTGTGAACACGGGAGTGGCGGCCCTTGTTTCTGGAGAGGAGGGTCTGAGCTGTAAAGCTCCCCATCTGCCTGTCTGGATCCAGCAAGGCTTCTGTGGCCCTTGCCAAGCTGTTTAAAACGTTTATACAGGAGAGCAGAGATTTTACGTGGTCAGGAATCGCCAAGATGGTTTTAAAGCCACAGGTCAGGGGAATTCCCTGTCGGCCCAGTGGTGAAGACTTGGCGCTGTAACTGCTGTGGGCCCGGGTTCCATCCCTGGTCAGAGAACTAAGATCCCGCAAGCTGCGTGGCATGCCCACAAAAATAAAATAAAGCTGCAAGTCAGGGGCACAGGGACAGGCAGACAGCAGTGGGACAGAGCAGGGAAGGCCCAGCAAGCCTCCCACGTCCCAAGGAAGAGCCGATGTGGACACAGGAGACAGTCTGTGGGAGAACGGTGACGTCACGGTGTGGCCATGGCAGCAGGGGATGAGGGCAAAGGCCAGTCCGCACCCAGCCTCGTGGAGCCAGTGCTGCCCGCTCCCTGCAGGGCAGAGCGGTTCTGCTGCCTGCATTGGTGGTTGAGTGCATCTAAAGCTGAGGTCGGCGCCAGTCGGGGTGCTCCTGAGGGCGGGGCTGACTCACGCTTTCTCCTCCTGTCCCCCCTCCAGGACCGCTCAGGAAGTGGCAGCGAGGAAGACTGAGTCCCGACATTCCAGAGTCTCAACCCCGAGCCGCTCGTTCCAGATCTGAGATGGTGTAGCCCTTAGCAGTAACGGGTAGCAGCAGATGTAGTTTCAGACTTGGGATAAACTGTATAAACAAAAATCTTCCATATTTATACAGCAGAGAAGATGTAGGACTGTTTGTGTCTGGCCCTGTCCTGGCATCAGTAGCGTTGGTAACAGCATTAACTGTTTAAAATGAGAAAAAAAAAAAAAAAGAATTATGAATTGGGGAACACGCGACACCTGTTTTTCTTTTCCTTCCCTGGCAGTACTGTTTCGGCCGCAGTTTGGAATCACTGTAGTTTAAGCTGTGGATGCATGTGTGTAGCCGTCCACTCCTCGTACTGTATTTTATTGGACAGGTCAGACTCGCCAGGGCCAGGGGTCCATAGGCCCGGCGGGGGTATGTCAGTGTCACTGGATGTCAAACAGTAATAAATTAAACCTACAACAAAAGTCTTGCCTTCTGGTGGACTCATTCCCAGCTCCTGGGGTGGTGGTGAATGTCCGCTGCCACCCCAAGCGCTGTGAGGCCCTGGGGCCCCGTGTGGGGCCTCACCATACCCGGGCCCCTGTCCTCCCATCACCAGATCCCAGGGGTCCCATTTCACAGGGGAGGACACTGAAGCCCACGCAAAGGCAAACACCTTGCCCAGGCCTCACACCATCTGACTGCAAGCCTGGGCTCTGGCTCCCTTACCACTGCCATTCTCCATCATGTGTTCAAGCCTGCCCTGTCATGCAGGGAGCAAACAGCTCAGTCCCTTCCCCTCTGCAGCTAAGGTGGGGTCGGGGAGACAGTCACATAAACAGGCAGGTGCAGGACTTCCCTGGTGGCGCAGTGGTTAAGAATCCACCTGCCAGAGGGAGGGGGTATGGGGATATATGTATACGTATAGCTGATTCACTTTGTTATACAGCAGAAACTAACACAACAATGTAAAGCAATTATATTCCAATAAAGATGTTAAAAAAAAAAAGACACTTAAAGAAAAAAAGAAAAAATCCACCTGCCAATGCCAGGGACATGGGTTTGAGCCATGGTCCAGGAAGATCCCACATGCCGTGGAGCAGCTAAGCACATGCACCACAGCTACTGAGCCTGTGCTCTAGAGCCTGCAAGCCACAACTACTGAGCCCACGTGCTGCAACTACTGAAGCCCGCACGCCTAGAGCCCATGCTCCGCAACAAGAGAAGCCACCGCAATGAGAAGCCCGTGCACCACAACGAAGAGTAGCCCCCGCTCGCCGCAACTAGAGAAAGCCCGCGTGCAGCAACAAAGACCCAAAGCAGCCATAAATAAATATATTTTGGAAAAAAACGGCAGGTGCCACACAGCAGTCAGAGCTGTGACACAGGAATCCCAGGGCATTGTGGGAGCCCAGGTGATCAGGGAGAGCTCCCAAGTCCAGAACTTACTTTGGGTTCTATAGTTTTTGTCTCTTCATTAAGATCTTGTATTTGCGAGTCATTGTCATCATATTTGCCTTTAATTCTTCAAACACTGTTCACTTTAAATCTTTGAACATTTTTTTTTCTTTTTTTTTTTTTTTTGCGGTATGCGGGCCTGTCACTGTTGTGGGCTCTCCCGTTGCGGAGCACAGGCTCCGGACGCGCAGGCTCAGCGGCCCTGGCTCACAGGCCCAGCCGCTCCGTGGCATGTGGGATCTTCCCAGACCGGGGCACGAAGCCCTATCCCCTGCATCGGCAGGAGGACTCTCAACCACTGCGCCACCAGGGAAGCCCCTGGTGGCATTTTTGTTTTGTTTGTTTTAGTTATTGCTGAGCTGACTCTGTAGGGTCTCTCTCCCTCACTGTGTGCAGCTGTTTATGTCTCTGCACCATGTTTGAAAGTTACTGTTTTTCATTATCTTTAAGCTGACTCCCTCTTGGAGTCACCCCTGGGTCGGCCTAGCTTCGGGGTCAGCCAGTGATGGCACAGAGGTTGTGCCCAAACCCCTGAGTCAGTGAGGCCCTGTGCCAGGGGCCCGTGCTCAGGCAGTTTGCAAGCCAGACCTGCCTTTGCTTCCTGCCGTCCCTCTTGCATCTTCTCAACATGTGCACACGGCCTCCTGCTGAGCAGCTGGGTTGACGGGGCTCAGTGCGCGCGCGCACACGCACGCGCAGACGCACACACACACACACACACACACACACACACACACACACACACACACACACACACACACCACACACACACACACACACACACACACACACACACACACACACACACACACACACACACACACACACACACGGCTTTGAATGCTGATTAGTTTACCCATCTGCAGCCAGCATCTCAACCTCAGCTAGTTTGGAGGCCTTGGCCTTCCCCATTCATTCCACCCTGAGATCCCTGCTGTTTCCAATTTGCCCAATGGCCTGAGGTGTTACTTGGCTCCTAGTCAAGTCAGCCCGCTCCAGCAGTGATATTCATGGCTTGTCCAGTCCAATAGGAGCTGGGAGGCCAAAAAAACCCATTACCTCCCACTGCTCTTACCTTGCCATTCAGTAAATATTTTTGAGTAAATTCTTAATTTGTCAAATGCCTTTGATTAATCTCCAGAATCCTGAAATGGTTGTTTTTGACAACTCTGTCTAGTTTTAAGGTTGCTTTTATGGAGTGGATTTGCCAAGATACTCATGTCATTTTGAAAGTCCACATTTTTGTGTGTGAACGGCTTTGACTTCATTTTAACAAATTTGAATTTATTTTAATGTTTACAGAAAAGCAGCTCACCTTGATTTCACGTCTTTAGACTGAGGCCAATTTAAAAATGTGTCCCTTGAGGGGGCAAAAAGTATATGTGAAATTTGAGTAGGAGAAAAGTGTTTGTCTGCCATCGTTTGTTGGTGAATAGATGGCAGCAAAATCCAAAATAATATTTGCCATGAGTTCATACCTCTCTCATGTCAAAGTCTGGAGTTGGTGCCTCAGTGTTGGAGAACAGCTCCTTCTCTGTCTTGTTGCTTTAGTACTTGCCACCCCTATGTCCAGCATCACCTCATGGCCCAAGATGGGTGCTGGTGCTCCATCTATCCATTCCACATTCCAGCCATCAACAAGGAGGCAAGGGGAGGGAGATCCTCTCTGGAAACTGACACTTCACTCTCTCTTAAGTGCTCGTTGGCTACAACATAGTCAAGTGGCCACACCTAGCTGCACAGGAAGCTGAGAAATGCAGCCTATCTTCTGGTGCCTATGTGCCCAGCTAAAGTTGTGGGCACACCACTCGCTCACTGCATACTTTGAGGTGGTTAGCCCCAGTTTTCAGATGAGCAAACTGAGGCACAGGGAAGGGAAACATTTGCCCAAGCCTGCACAGCCAGTCCTAGAACCAGTGGTTGTCAAGCCCCACTTGCCTTCCTTCCACATTGAGTGGTCGTGGGTTTGAATCCTGGCCCTGCCACGTCCAGGCTATGTGACTTTGGGCAGTTCTCTGCACCTCTCTGAGCCCACTAGGAGATGAGAAGCCAAACGATGCTCACGGAGGTTTCTTATTTCTTTCTTTGGGCATTTCTGTTTTTTCTATGGTGACAATGAAAAGAGAAATAATTGAAGAAAACAAATGAAGGGCATCAACAAGAGGAGCTAGTTGGGCTGAACACCCACACATGCAAAGCCAAGTGTGATGGTGACCCGGGAACACGTGGGCTGTGCTGGGGGTGAGAGGTCATCCCCCTGGCCTGGCTCTCCCACGTTGACCTTGGCCTGAGGTCCTGGAACCAGCCTGGCCTTCATGTGGACACTGGCCAGGAACCACGGACCTCTACCAGCCTGAACTCCTGTCGCTCCTGGTGACAGCTGCTAACTGCCTACCCACCACCCCCCACTGGCCTTTGCTCTCAGCACCCATCTATCTGGACAGTCCTTTCCCCTCTATCTCGGCCCGGCTGGCCAGTGCCTTCCTCCCCCATTTATCCCAACAACCCTGAGGGGTGTGGACTTCACTCCCATTTCACAGATGACACAAGTGAAGTTCTGAGAGGTTGAGACACTTGCCCAAGGCCACACAGATTTGGGCCCAGGTTTGTGGGGCACAGGAGTGAGTCCTCGGGGGCTGGGACCTGCTCCAAATCTGGAGGAAAGGCCCTGGGTCTGGGAGGGTGAAATGGCCCCTGGAAAGGGTGCTGTGTTGAGTAATGTAGCCATGTCTGTGTCCTCAGGGAGTCAGGGAAGGCCCCAGCAAGACTTGGGTGAGCAGGTCCCTTTGGCTGGAATACCAGATGGTCAGGGCATGATGGGAGCCCCTGGGGTGCCCTGACACAGCCAGGACTGGGAGGGGGGCAGTCAGAAGAGTATAGACCATCACATGTGACAGATGGCCACCACAATATCTCCCACCCCATATGCACTTCTAGAACCTTGCAACTCCCCCACCAAGACCTGGAATCTAATTCTCCTTCCCTTGACTTTGGCTTGGGACTCTTGGTAAGCAGTAGAGTGCAATAGAAGTGACAATGTGACCACTAAGAGTGGGTCATACAAAGCACCTCAGTTTGTTGGAACACTCCCTGTTAAAGCCGTCAGCTCTCATGGAACAGCCCAAATGCCTAGAAGCCACCATGTTGTGAGGAAGCCCGAAGAAGCCCATGCCGAAAGACCACCAAGACCACAGGAGGAGAAAGAGACGGCTGGCCAAACCCCACCTGTGTGCACCTGCCCAGATGAGCCCTTCCCACCTTCCCGACACAAAGAAAGAGAGAGAACAAACTGTTGTTTTAAGCCACTAAGCTGTGGGGTGATTTCTTACACAGTGATAGCAACTGGAACATCCTAAAACAATTTTTCAAATGACATGGGTCTAATTAAGCTAACATGGAAAGATCTTTAGAGCAATGTTAAGGCTAGGAAAGCAAGCTACACAAATGTCCAGCAAGATGCCTTTTTTAAAATTAATTAATTTTTTAATTATTTTTGGCTGTGTTGGGTCTTCGTTGCTGCGCGTGGGCTTTCTCTAGTTGTGGCGAGCGGGGGCTACTCTTTATTGTGGTGTGCGGTGGCTTCATTGTGGTGGCTTCTCTTGTTGCTGAGCATGGGCTGTAGGCACGCGGGCTCAGTAGTTGTGGCTCACGGGCTCTAGAGAGTAGGCTCAGTAGTTGTGGCTCATGGGCCTAGTTGCTCCGCGGCATGTGGGATCCTCCCAGACCAGGGCTCGAACCTGTGTCCCCTGCATTAGCAGGCATATTCTCAACCACTGGGCCACCAGGGAAGCCCTACTTCTTCCTTTCTTATTTGGACGCCTTTTATTTTCTTTTAATTGCCTAATTACACTAGCTAGAACTTCCAATACTATGTTGAATAAAAGGGTTGAAAGCAAGCATCATTTTCTTGTTCCTGATCTTAGGAAAAAGTCTTTTTACATTTTCCTAACCAGAGAAATGTTTCACCAATTCAAGATAAATGAAAATATACTTTTTCTCTAGTAGCTTTCCACATCTCATACCAGAAGTAGCCTCTGCACTCTCCATCTGGCACTGCATGGGCTCATGTTTATATACATATCCTGCCGTGTTCTCTCTCCCGGAGTCCTTGAGGATGAGGTGGTGTCTTCCTCAATTTTGAATCTCCCCAACTACAGACTTGGGGCTTTCTCCATGTTCTCAATACAGGTTTGCCTTCAAGTCTGGTGTTCTGCTTGAAAGGAAGGACAGGCAGCCCAGAACAAATTTGAGTTCTGAATTATCAAAATCCCAACAATAGTGGAATTCAGAAGCAGGGCATCTCTAATGTTGTTGCAGCTACGCCAGCAATAATATCTCTTGGACTTCCCTGGCAGTCCAGTGGTTAAGACTCTGCGCTTCCACTGCGGGAGTGGCAGGTTCGATCCCTGGTCAGGGAACTAAGATCCCACAAGCCACGTAGTGTGGCAAAAAAAAAAACACCTCTAATTTTCATTTATTTATTTAACCCTTACTACCACAGGGCGCTGGATATATAAACCATTGTCTCTGCCCTCATATGGCTTATAGGCGTTTTTGTGGAGATAATTGATAATTGTGGAGATAATTTCTCCAGGTGTTTGCTCATGATCTCATTTTGACCCTGATACTGAACCTGCCAAGTAAGGGAAGTGGCATTACTTTCTCTCCCATATTTATTTTATCTCCCATTTTTAATTTTTATTTATTTTTTAAAAAATTTATTTATTTTTGGCTGCGTTGGGTCTTCTTGCTGTGCGGGCTTTCTCTAGTTGCGGCGAGCGGGGGCTACTCTTCGTTGCGGTGCGTGGGCTTCTCACTGCGGTGGCTTCTCTTATTTCGGAGAGAGGGCTCTAGGCGCGCAGGCTTCAGTAGTTGTGGCATGCAGGCTCAGCAGTGCTTAACTGCTCTGCAGCATGTGGGAGCTTCCCTGACTAGGGATCAAACCCATGTCCCCTCATTGGCAGGTGGACTCAACCACTGAGCCACCAGGGAAGTCCCTATCTCCCATTTTTTAATTGGCAAAGCTAAATGACTCGGGACTTCCTTGGTGGTCCAGTGGGTGAGACTCCGCGCTCCCAATGCAGGGGGCCCAGGTTTGATCCCTGCAGGAAACTAGATTCTGTATGCATGCCACAACTAAAGATCTCCACATGCTCCAATGAAGATCCAGCATGACACAACTAAGACCCTTCACAGACTAAATAAATAAATAAGTGTTAAAAAACAAAACAAAACTGAGTGACTCACCCAAGGTCTGTCTGATTCAGAAGCTGGGGCTCTTTACTGCCAAACACTGTCTATAAATTTCTTCCCCTGGATTAAATCACTGTTTTTCTTTCTGTTTCCTCTCTGCCTCTTTTCTGCCTTCTTTCCTGGGTTTCCTGTAAGCCTGCTGAGAGGTAAGTATGCCTTGCCAAGCTCAGTTTGTAAAACCTCAGAGAACTCTGCTCATTCCTGAGGGAACCCTCCAAAACTACCAAACCCCTTACGGGAGGCTTTCTGGCCAGGGGCCTCTGGGAAGTTCATGAATCTCCAAAGAGACACCCTGATTCTTGAAAGCTGTTCTCCATCAGCCCTCTGTGGTTTAGGCAATCGGGTTCAGTTCTGAAAGCTCTATTTTGTTTTCATTTTGCTTTGGGGAGAGGCTTTGGGCCTCTCTGTTGATTCAACTCCTTCTCCTTAAAGGATAAATCAATATTTATGTCCAGATCCCAGGTATTGGGTCAATTGATTTTAGAGATGTTTTTGCTCATAATTCATCCAAGTGCTGGATTCCACAAAACAAAATCAGTCTTTGGCTGTACTTTCGTGACGATTTTATTTAAATGCCTCATTAATAACTGTTTATGGGGTGATTTGGAAGAACCCTCTAAGACTGTATATGACGAAACAGTTAAAATCTATAAACAATTCCTACAAAGGAAAAGGCAAGGAGAGACAGAGGTAGGGGGGTGTAGTTTCCAGCATCTCTAGTTTTTTTCCTTTTGAGTCAGAGGGGAGATGTCAATTGGCCAATTAGACGATTTGGAAGGACAGGTGGTTGCTAATCTCCTTTGGGCACCAAAGAGAACGTAACAATTAAAAGTGGAGTGAAATGTAAGGGAGATCCTTCAGGAGACGCGCATTTCCATTTGGGGGTGGGCGTGGCGGCGGCTCCTCTCTTCAGGGGCTACCCAAATGGGACACATCCGGCAGCCTGTCCCGAAGCGGCTTTGGAAAGGACTGGAATCCGAGTCAGGGCTTCACGGGTTAAGGAGCCCATGTCACATCGGCCGTTCCAAACTCCTCCTCTCGAAACTCCTCCTCTCGCAGTGAGGTGAAGATGTTTGAAAATCACCCCACTGCAAACTCCTCCCTCTACGGGAAACCTCACATTGATATGCTGCAAATGACTGGGGCCCCGCGTGCAGTCGCGTCAGGGCCGCGCGAAGCCCGGGTTTCCAGAGTGGACACAGCGGACAGCAGCCCGGTCCGGGGCGTGACAGGCAGAGGCTGGGAACATGAGGCTTGCGGGCTGCGGGCTGCGCTGGGCCGTCGCCCTGCTCATCGCTGCGACTGCGGGTGCAGGTAAGGCTGGCTCCAGAAGCCCGCGCGGGGTGGGGGTGAGCCTGCGAACTAGGAGAGCCTCTTGGTAATTTTTTTTTGCAGGGGAAGAGAACGTAAAATCATTCCACCCTTGTAAGACTTGTGGGAAAATGGCACGAAATCCTTCCCAAATGGCTGCAGGGAGCACTAAGGGGAGCGCGAGGGTTGGGAGGGTCTGAGGGGTCTGGGGAGTCAGGGGAATGCGAGATGCGGCTTTCCCCACAAGTCTCCACCCGACCGCAGACCCTCTTGTCTTAGAGCCGGGTACGCGGGTCTCCACCAATGGGGGGAGGGACCCCCTCCCAGAGTTATTCTAGGGGTGAGAGTGACCCGAAACCCGGCTGCTCAGCCTGGTCCCGGGCTGCACGCTCAGGGTAGTCTGCGGGCGCGCCCCTGCGCCGGTTCACCCTCAGAGGTTACGGCGGCGGGCAGGTTGGCTTTGTGCGGCTCAAGGGCGCTACTGGCTCCCGGAACTGAGAGGAACGCGTCCAGCGCGAACCCCGCACCACACTTCCTCCCAAGGCCACCGCCTTCAGCCCCGCCCCCGAGCTCCCATAGGGCGCCATTGGAACAGGCGAGCCTCGAGCCACTCCCCTTGGCCAATGGGAAGCGGTGGCTGCGGAGGCGCGCGCGGCGCCGGGCGGGGCTGGCTCAAGAGTAGCGGCGCACCTCGTTCTCGGTGAGGACGTCCAAGGAGATTCCTCAGGTTGGTCCCAGCTTCTGTCACAAAGGAGGCGTCACGTCCCGGGCCCCTGGAGAAGCTCTGCTAGCGTGGCCGAGGCGCTCCGTGAGCGCCTCGGCCCCCTCGGCGGAGGCCTCAGTTTTCCCCTCTATCTGTGGCGAGGCCTTCGTCCCCGCTTTGTCCTCGGGGGCCGCCCTCACCCACCCCGCCCGGGACATGTTCGCAGACGTGCCCCCCAGGCCACCCTCATGGCCCTCGGGTTGCCTTGTTTGTTCAGAGGCGCTGAATGGGTTCAGCTGTGCTGCCCACAGGACAGCATTTCGTTTTAGAGGGTTTGAAATTTAGATTTGGTTAAGAGGCTAGTTGAGGCACCATCCTGAGTTGTCTGCTGGCTCCCAGAGGCATTTGACCTCGCTCTGGAAAATAGAGAAATGGTCCTTTTCCTACTTACGACCAGCTGGGCCTAGAAAAGGATTGGGATTGTCTGATTAACAGGATGCAGGAAGCTTTTCCTTTTTATTGGCAGGGAGGTGGCTTTGAACTCTTGGAATCAGTACCTGTGACCCATCAGTTTCCTCTGGGAGGAGAGGAAGGGAGGTTGCACATGGCAGAGGATTACTGTAATAATTCGGCCATTCAGTTGTGTGAAGCAAAGGGAGCGTGGCTTGGTCAAGAGACGCTTGATTAGCCTGTGTTTCACACGCGATCCACTCCTTTCCTAAGAGGAAACGATGGCAGTGAAGTCTTGAGCAAGATGTGTTGCGTGCTTCAGTTTCCTCTTTCACTGGGTGGCGAAGGATCTGGTGTATTTTGGGTCTCAAGGAGGCTGATCCTCTGGTGTGTTTCCCAGGCTCCTGAGAGCTGGCAGCTACTAAGTATCTTCTCTGGTGTTAACACAACCATGTACATTTGTAGCAGCCCTGACTACTCCAGTTTGCCCCGAGGGGGAGGGAATTTCTTGTCTGTTTCCTTTGGGAATGGAAGTAATTGGGATCTTAACTGCACGCTTTCCCTTAGCCAGATCAAAATCAGTTAACAGCTGTGTGTGGAGCCTCAAATATGCCAAGGACACATCCAAACTCAGAAAGTAGAGTGGTCCCTCTAAGAGTTGTGTCTGCTTTGGCAGCAGGCTCCAGGGTTGTTCATTGATCATTGCCAAGCATACTTTTCTTCCCGGGCAACACTGGCAAAAGATAGGGAGAGTGTTTTTGAGACTGCAAATCTTTAAGAGAAATATGTGCCTCATTCTGTCTTTCCACAGTATTCCTGCTCTTATCTGTAGGGTTCCTCCCCTGATAAGACCCAATTCTAGATGCCTTTTTTGCTCAGAGCTTGGATGGCCTTTCATGTTCCACTTTAAGTACATTAACAGCATCCATACTCTGCCCCGCTGTCAGGAAAGAGACCATGTGTTGCTGAGACACTGGAAGTAGCCAGCTGTGAACAGTGATAGAAACAGGCTACCCCTCCCCAAAGGCAACAAAATCTACCATCGAGATCACCCTTGGGGAAAATACCTTGGCGACACCTGGTGTGGAAAAGAGCACTGGTAAAAGGATGTCTCCTTTGTTTTCCGCGGAGTCTGTTAGGTCCCGCCATTTCTTTCTCAAGAAAATGATTCCATGTATTATTTTGATTTCCCTGCACAACCACTGTCTTCAGTAACAGGAAGGAAAACATCGAAAGCGTTTACCACCTCATTTGTGTGCTGGAGAAAAAGCAGAAATGTGTATTCCCCTTTTGTGTTTCAATTATGTTGTTCCTGACTTGTCATTTGTGACAGGAGAGGTCTAAGGGCTAGAGTTTAGTTTTTTTGTTTTTGTTTTTTTTCCTAAGGGAGGGTGCAGTGCTTATGTAATTTTAGGCATCTCCAGCATGAGGAGATAAGGGATTGGGAGCTCTGGTTTGCTTTTGCTGAAATTCAAATGAAACTGACATAGAAAACCCAAATCTTGCTTCTGGAACAGGGAGAAAACAAGAAAGAGGTGTGATTTCTTTGGGCTGTGGCGTTTGAAACAGGCCTAGTTCTGACCCATTGTTCAGGACTGTGTTGCCTGCTGTGGAGACACCCATCTGATGTGCTGTCCCTTGGTGCTCACTGTTCCTCATTCCCATCCCCATGAGCAAGGCTATGGGATTTATTTCCCAGCTGACCGTTCCCTGTAATGGTGAAATCCATTCACTTTTCATTTAAACACTGTCTGGAGCTGTTGGCCAGCTGTTCAGATAGAAATAGGTAGTAGTGGGGTCTTCCTGTTGGTGGGGTCTTCAGCCGTCTATGACAAGCAAATATTTGATTAACTGTTGCCAGGGGAAGGCTTGTTATCCAGGGAACGGGGTTATTGTTCTTTAAAGGGCCTTAAGATGTTTTAATAGTTCTAACCTTTCCAGGAGCACATTTTGTGTGTAAGATGATTCCTTGTGCAAAGTGGATTAGTAGTGGCAATCGAAACTGCAATCGCCTGGTTGGGAGAGGGGATGACAGAAGGTCCTCCTCCGGGATCCTCACTGAGAATGCCCCTTGCCTGAACTTCCTTTTTTACTTTTTTCTGAGAGTGTTGGAATTCCGATTGGTTTTTGCTCACCCTGTGTGCCAGGATCTAGAAGTGAGTCATTTCCTTTTTCAGGCATGATCACAGTTCGGTTGTGAGTCAGTGGGGTGTGGGGTGTATTGTAGAGGCAACTCTGAGGGAGATATCCTGTTTGGCTCAGTAGCTGGGCAATGTGTTTATCAGTCTGTGTTCTGATAGCAGTAGATTCCAAAGCTCAGCTCATTCACTTCTCTTGAATGAATGGGCTCCACTGGGGCCACCTCCAGCCTGGCCTCCTTGTAGTTCAGTTACCAAGTTCTGTTGATGCTTGTCAACACTTTGTATTTCTATCTTTATCACCTGTAGCCTCCTTGTGGCCCTCCTAATCTCACCTGACTGGTTTCCTAACCTCTG
This sequence comes from Globicephala melas, assembly GCF_963455315.2. Classification (NCBI taxonomy): domain Eukaryota; kingdom Metazoa; phylum Chordata; class Mammalia; order Artiodactyla; family Delphinidae; genus Globicephala; species Globicephala melas. The sequence goes on along the minus strand of NC_083316.1, from coordinate 163,685,499 downwards.
GCAGGAACCTTGGACATGATCTTTGAAGACTTAGAGTTTCCATTTTGAAATTGAGGTATAATTGACATACTATAAAATGGACAGATAAGTAAAGAGTTCAATGAGTTGTGATAAACATTTACTTCTATGTAACCACCTCTCATTAGGATCTAGAGAATTTCTCACATCCCAGAAAGTTCCCAGAAAGCCATTTACACCCAAGCCTGTCTGTCTGAGCACCTCACTACACTGCCTCTCAGGGAGTCTACACAAAAGTGCTGGGTGAACCAGCAAAGTAGAAATGGATGAAGGGATACATTATTCTCCCTTGGATCCCTTTACCAGAAATGCCAAATCAAGTTTCTCCATCCGTGCATGCATATTTGAGAACTCAAATACATACATATACACACATGTACACATAAATAAATAAGTAAGTAGCTGTTTTTCAAAGAATAACTTTTACAAGGAAAAGCAATCCAAACGTTAGTTTCATTGTGCTCCATAGACTCCAGGGCAGTGAAAGATGATCTTTTTGCAAGGTTCTCCAAAAGTCCTAAAAATGCAGAACATTCCTTGACAGCTGGAATCAGGCCATGGAAAGTCATCCACCATCATCTTACCTTTTCCTGGCATTCTGTGGCTGCAGTAAAAGGTGTCCTCCCTCTTGTATAAATGTAATACATAATACACTCATCTGGGTAGTGGAACTGTTTACCAAAGGAAGCCAGAGGAGAGTGATAAAGTACAGCATATGGTGTCCCATTTCTCCAGGAAGGTGGTTTTCAAACTGGGTCCCAGAGCCCCTGACCCCCATAGCCCTCAACCCAGGCTCAGGATTGGGTTCAAGACTGAGTGAAATGTTCAAGGGCCTGCAGAGGTCTCTGGCCTTGTCAACCCCCATTGGAATGACCAAAGGCACCAAGAGCCGACAAAAAGGGAGGTTTATTGAATCAGAGGAATTGGGGCTAATGCCAGGGATAGGCACTGACTGATATCTTAGTTCTTTCACTTAATCATTTTCTTCCTTTGTTTAAAAAAAAAAAGAATCTCAAGAGTAAAGCATTCTTAGAAGAAAACCAAACAACCTGAAATGAATTGAAGAAGGCCCCTTGCCACTGTTTCCTATGCAGAAGCACAGATAAGACTTTGTTTCTTCCAAAAGTAGGATCACACTGAAAACTATTACAAACTCTTCTGCCCCTTGCTTTTTTCCCCATTTAGCAAAATACTGTGGACAGCTTTGCACAGTGTCACAACGTAGGATGGTTGACATCACCTTTTTCAGTGCCTCTGAAGGATCTGCATTATAATTAGGTATCGATTTTGCATGTGTGGCTACATAGTTCCATTTGAATATAGGCATACCTTCTTAAGTTAGGTTATGTATTAATTATCTATTGCATATCAAATTACCCCAAAACTTAGTGGCTGAAAACAATACACATTTATTATCTCCAAGTTTCTGTGGGTCAGGAATTTGGAAGCAGCATAGCCAGATGGTTCTGGCTCAGGATCTCACTTGAAGTTGCCATCTAGATACCCCAGGAAAAAATACATCTGCAGGGGCTGCAGTCATCTGAGGGCTCTATGGGGGCTGAAGGTTCCCTTCCAAGATGGTGTCCTCAGTGGCTTTTCCCAGAAGGCTTCAGGCACTCACTGCATGGAGCACCTCAGCGTGTGCAAAGGGCTTCCCCCAGAGTAAGCAATCCAAGAGATTCTGGAGGAGGCTGCGGTGGCTTCATGATGTAGGGTCAGAAGGCACACCTCATCACGTCTGCCTTTTTCTCTATATTAGAAACAAGTCCTGAGTACACGCCAGGTGTGGGGAATTAGGCTCACCTTTTGGAGGGAGTGTCATGGAATTTGTGGTCATATTTTAAAATACCACTGGGCTTCCCTGGTGACGCAGTGGTTAAGAATCCTCCTGCCAATGCAGGGGACACCGGTTCGCGCCCTGGTCAGGGAAGATCCCACATGCCACGGAGCAACTAAGTCTGTGTGCCACAACTACTGAAGCCTGCGCGCCTAGAGCCCGTGCACCGCAACAAAGAGTAGCCCCCACTCGCAGCAACTAGAGAAAGCACTCACGCAGCAATGAAGACCCAATGCAGCCAAAAATAAATTAAATACATAAATAAATAATACCACCAATTGTTCCCCCCTTTTCTCTATTATAAGAGAAGTTTTAGGGACTCCCCTGGTGGTCCAGTGGTTAGGACTCTGAGCTTCCACTGCAGGGGGCATGGGTTCGATCCCTGGTGGGGGAAGTAAGATCACGCATGCCGCCAGGCACTGCCAAAATAAACAAACAGAGAAAGCTTTGGACCTCTTTTGAACTTGACATTGTTATACACCTGTGTTAATATTTCTTCTGGGTCCCAGGGACTTTGCACTTTAAATTTTGACAGATTCTGCCCTGTTGCCCTCCTAAGAGGTGGAATGTGGAAGAGTTCCACTTTTCCAAAATCTTTCCCCGGCAAAGGTGATGGACCCGGCCCTGATTTTTGGCATACCTATTGAACAAATCTTACTGTGACTGTGTCAGGCCTTGGGCTCTGATGGTTTCATGCTGAAACGATGAAAAAGACATTCCTTACTCTCAAGGAGTTTAAGTCTAGCCTGGGGGTACACAATAAACAGGTGCTTTCGATACCGTGTTAGGAGTGAGAAATGGGTGTTTTAGGGGCTCATGGGGGTGCCAAACCCAGTTTTGGGGAAGGTCAGCTTCAAAGTTGAACTGTTAGGGACTTCCCTGGTAGTTCAGCGGGTAAGACTCGGCAATCCCAATGAAGGGGGCCCAGGTTCAATCCCTGGTCAGGGAACTAGATCCCGCATGCTGCAACTAAGAAGCCCTCATGCTGCAACTAAAAGGTCCTGCATGCCACAACTCAGACCTGGCAAAGCCAAAATACATAAATAAATAATAAAATAAATAAATAAGTATTCAAAGTTGAACCGTTAGCCAAACAAACAGGTGGGAGTTGGGAGGGGGCTTTGCAGCAGAGGGAACTGCAGGGATTTGGGATCTGAGGTTGTGAAATTTTTACCAGATCCAGTACGGAGGCAGAGAATGCCATTTCCATAAGACTGTAATTCACACTGCTTTGGAGTGGGTACAGTTGGTGAAATCTGGTGACCTCAGGGCCTCCCTCTTCCTTGTTTATAGAGGTTTCAGGATGGCATTTTATGGGGAAAACAGATGTCTTGCAGATGGGTGTGTATGAAAGGAAATGGGATGTGTGTAGGGAACACCGGCCTACATCCGTGAGCTTGGAAAAGAAGTATCCAGGCATGTTCTTTTGTTCCCTTCCGGCTGTGGGCCACCTTCACCTCTCTGCCACCTTATGTCTTGACTTTAACTTAGATGGAGACCACACTTCCATTTTGGCCAAGAATGGGATGAGTTGGAGACTCAGCTCTTCCTTCATCATCATAAGGTCTGGCCTTCACATGCCTTCCAGCCCTAAAGACTTTTTTCCCCACTGATGCTCCCCAAGTCTTTATTCACATTCATTGTTCATTTTAAGGAACTGCAGTGGGGACTTCCCTGGTGGCACTGTGGTTAAGAATCCTCCTGCCAGTGCAGGGGACACGGGTTCGATCCCTGGCCCGGGACAATCCCACATGCCACGGAGCAACTAAGCCCGGGGGTCACAACTACTGAGCCTGCGTGCCTAGAGTCTGTGCTCCACAACAAGAGAAGCCACCGCAATGAGAAGCCCATGCACCGCATTGAAGAGCAGCCCCCGCTCGCTGCAACTAGAGAAAGCCTGCACACGGCAATGAAGACCCAACACAGCCAAAAATATTTAATGAAGAAAGGTAGGAAGGAAGGAAGAAAGAAAGAAAGGAAGAAAGAAAGAAAGAACTGCAGTCATCTAATGTATGTCATCTTTCACCTCAATGACTTGGGAAAAAAATGACCTTCTTATTTTGGGATTATATTCAATGTAAAAAAAGTTGCAAAGATATTACAGAGAATTCTCATACCCCTCATACATTTTCCCCCAATATTAACGTCTTACATACTACAGTACATGTCAAAACTAAGAGATTAACATTTGTATATTACTATGAACTCCAGACTTTCTTTGGGTTTCATCCATTTTTTTCTTTAATGGCCCTTTCCTCTTCCAAGATCCAATCCAGTATTTCACATCACATTTGGGCCCTAAAGTCTTTGATCCTAGTCTTAACCAGTTGGTCTCCCAACTCTTTTAATCGCATACCCTCACTGGTTAAAAAAATTTTGAGGAAGTCCTCCCTAATATAATTATTTATCATATACTGTACTAGTGTATGATGTACATGACAAACTATAACTATACAGAAAAGCAGAAATGTTAAAAAGGTGAGATTAAAAATCAGACACACAACATTTAAAAATATCTTGTTATTCGTGATGGCTTCCTGCTATAGTTAGTTAAAATCTGAAATCATGATGTAGTCAGAGCGTTTTTTTGCAAAAGTGATTCAGATTCTTTTTCAATTTTTTTTCTCTTATAGGTTATTACAAGATATTAAGTGTATAGTTCCCTGTGCTATACAGTAGGTCCTTGTTGGTTATCTATTTTATATATAGTAGTGTGTATATGTTAATCTCAACCTCCTAATTTATCTGTCCCTCACCCCTTTCCTCTTTGGTAACCATAAGACTGTTCTCTGTGTCTATGGGTCTATTCCTGTTTTGTAAATAAGTTCGTTTGTATCGTTTTTTTTAAGATTCCACATATAAGCAATATTGTATGATATTTGTTTTTCTCTGTCTGGTTTACTTCACTTAGTATGATAACCTCTAGGTCCATCCATGTTGCTGCAAGTGGCATTATTTCAGTCTTTTTTATGGCTGAGTATTAAGGGCAAGGTTAATCATTAGCAATTGGGCACAGAAGGCCACATTTCAAAGGGTGTCCTTGATCATTTTGATTTTTTTTGGCTTGACCTTCTATCATATCTGATTAGGTCTCTTTTTATCTTGTATGTTGAGGGTAGGAGGGGCAAAATGCTCATTAATAGGAATAACCTTGGGACTTCCCTGGTGGTCCAGTGGTTAAGACTTTGCCTTCCAGTGCAGGGGGTGTGGGTTCAATTCCTGGTCGCGGAGCTAGGATCCCACATGCCTCGTGACCAAAACATAAAACAGAAGCATTATTGTAACAAATTCAATAAAGACTTAAAAAAAATAGGAATAAACTTGTCAATGCTGCCATCTAAGGTTGGGAAGTTTGCACATTTACATCCACTCACAGCTCATTAGCTTAAACTCAGACTCATGGCCACACCTAGCTGCAAGGAAAATTGGGAAATTATAGATCCTCTTTTGGGTCGTGTGCCCAGCTAAAACTTGAAGGTCTTAATAATATGGAGAAGGAGGAGGAGAACAGATACTTGGAAACATTCTTCAATAGTCTCAGAGCTAAAGAATTATTAATGGAAATTCTTTTTTTTTTCTTTTCCAGGCAACAAAATTTTAATTTACCTGTAACCGTTTACTAGACTAAGTGTAGATGATTCACGTTTTCTAGGCAATACCACCATGGATAAAAACAAATTTGGGGGGCTTCCCTGGTGGCGCAGTGGTTGAGAGTCCGCCTGCCAATGCAGGGGACACGGGTTCGTGCCCTGGTCCGGGAAGATCCCACATGCCGTGGAGCGGCTGGGCCCGTGAGCCATGGCCGCTGAGCCTGCGTGTCCGGAGCCTGTGCTCCGCAACGGGAGAGGCCACAACAGTGAGAGGCCCGCATACCGCAAAAAAACCCAAAAAAACAAAAAAAAAACAAACAAATTTTGGGTGTTTAAAGAGAATATCAAAGGAAAAGAAAAATCTAAATACATAAAAAGCCCTAAAGTGTGTAAGATCTTGAATCTTCCTCACCCATATCCAGAATGAAGGAAGGAGAGACTTCTCCCATGAGAAGAATCATTAAAGGATCTACTGTCTTCTGTTCTTCTTGTCTGGAGTTTTCTCCCAGACAATGCGTTCATTAATTGCCTTTGTGCAAGATGAGCTCATGAATAAGTTTTGCACAAACCATTAAACTCTTTATTTGGTTATGGCTAACGTTCAAAATAAATTAATAAAAGAAAAGACATTCTTAATCTTCTTACAAAGGTAATAAAAATATAACAAATGTAGCCATCAGTTAAAACTTCTATTTTACATACTATTTGCCTTCAGAACATCTGACTAATCAGGAAAATCTTGCTAGCTTCTTTTTTTTTTTTTTTTTGGTCTTATTTCCTTATCCTGAGATGAACCAGATCATAATTTTTATTGGCCGCATTACTTTAGATTACAAAGGGGATCAAAGTTTATATTTAGAGGTTAAAGGATTAGTACCAGGTTTTACCAACCAATAAAAGTTTGCTTTGATCGTAGTTCACACATAACATGCATTCTAAATCAAAGCATGATATCTAAAACTAAATGCAGTCAATATTATTTTGTTCTCTTTTCTAAAGTGCAAAAATCATATATTTTAGAAAACTTCCCAAACACTTACTTTGTTCTCATTTTTTTTTTTTTTTTTTTGCGGTACGCGGGCCTCTCGCCGTTGCGGCCTCTCCCGTTGCGGAGCACAGGCTCCGGACGCACAGGCTCAGCGGCCACGGCTCACGGGCCCAGCCGCTCCGCGGCATGTGGGATCTTCCCGGACCGGGGCACGAACCCGCGTCCCCTGCATCGGCAGGCGGACTCTCAACCACTGCACCACCAGGGAAGCCGCTGTCCTCATTTTTATCTCAAAATCCAAGTCTTCGTTTTCCTAAGGAAAGTTTTCTCTTGATTAGATCTTTTGTTACTGTGTCTGTCCCATTTCTTTTGATCTGACTTTTAGTTATATGATTATCTTTTCTGCTGGATCTCTGCTCACTGACCTCTACATTAATAATTTCTCATAATTTTTATCTCTTTATAGTTCCTTTCTACCTACTGGAGAAAGCTTTTCAAGTTTTCCTCCAGCTTAATGCTTTTACAGCCTCAATTTTCCTTGGTACTCTTTCCAATACAGATTTGTAATATGCGAAATAATTTTCTTTTCTTTGTTAATGTACACCCAGTTTCTAATATTTTATTCCCATAGACCAATGGATCCATACTTTGGACTCAACAACCATGATGCCAAAATCTCGTACTGGGGACAAATCTCTCTTTTGGATGTGTTCTTTGCATCCTCCACAATACTTACATTTCAGTTCATGAAATTTAATTTGTTGTACATGTTTCATTTCCTGGGAACTTGACTGTTATAGTAAGGTTGTATTTCTGGTTCGTTCTTCAGTTGGCAGGAAATAGACACAGGGAGCATGGTCGTTTCTAATCCTGACCCTGATCCTTCCTTCTCCTTTCTTTCTCTCTCAGTGGAAGACAAATGTGGGAGAAATGAGTTCCAGTGCCGAGATGGGACATGCATCTCCTACAAGTGGGTTTGCGACGGGAGCGCTGAGTGCCAGGACAGCTCCGATGAGTCCCAGGAGACGTGCAGTGAGTCCCCTTTGGGCGTGACACGCGTCCTAACCTTTTTTTTTCACTCTTTTTTTAAAATTTAAGTATAGTTGATTTACAACGTTGTGTTAATTTCTGCTGTACAGGGATTTCCCTGGCGGCCCAGTGGTTACGACTCCACACTTCCACTACAGGGGGCCGGTGTTGGATCCCTCTTTGGGGATCCCCGCAAGCCATGACACAACAAAAACCACTTTTTTAAAAATAAATAAATAAACATTTCTGCTGTACAGCAAAGTGATTTGATGATACTGGATGACAGACTCGGTGGAAATTGGCCAGTGTATTGATGTATTCAGCTGTGAATTGGGAAATGGAGAGAGAAGATATTACTGGAACTGAAACTTTCCTTTAAAGCCTCTTTTTTTTTTTTTTTTGTAAATCGAGGTGAAATTCACATAACAGAAATTAGCCATTTTCAAGTGATCAGTTTGAGACGGAGGGGGTAGGGATAAATTAGGCGTTTGCGATTAACATATACACACTGCTATATAAAAAATAGATTAACAACAAGGTCCTACTGTATAGCACAGGGAAACTATATTTAATATCCTGTGATAAACCTTAATGGAAAAGAATATATATATATATATGAATCACTTTGCTGTACACCTGAAACTAACACAACATTGTAAATCAACTATACTTCAATTTTTAAAAAGCCAAAAAAATTTAAAAATTAAAAAAAGTAAAGTTCAGTAGCATGAATACATTCACAGTGCTGTACAACCACCACCTCCATCTCGTTCCAAAACCTTTGCAGCACCTAGCTTCTAATTTTAAACAAGCTCCATTAAATGTCCTTCATTTTGACTCAGAAAAGTGGGCTCGGCACTCCCTGTCAGAAAACTCTGGGTTTTTCCCTTTCAAAGCTCGGACTGGCGAGGCAGGTTGGTCTTCCCTCTGGGTTAAGGCTGAATCCTGTTTCTCCCATAGTGTCTGTCACCTGCAAGACGGGGGACTTCAGCTGTGGGGGCCATGTCAATCGCTGCATTCCTGAGTCCTGGAGATGCGACGGCCAGCTGGACTGCGAGAACGGCTCAGACGAGGAAGGCTGTCGTAAGTGGAGTCACTGGCCTGGTGGCCCGTGGGTCCTGGTTTAGTCCAAGTGACCTGACCGGGTTCCTGGCTAAGGTCAGAGTTTGTTCCCCAAACTGAGGGTTCTGTGAAGAAACAGGCCGAGAGTCTTGGAGGGGAAGGCACTTTGCAGTTGGTTCTGTCTTGTCTCTTTGATTTTATTCATTGTTTATAATTTCATTTTCAATTGCATAGGTTTTTTTTTTTTTTAACAAAATAAGGCCCTTTAAAAAACAAAAAACAAAAAATCCTGGGGAAAATTTAAATAACTGAGATCACATCAAATCTTCAAGTTCACAAAATATGAAAACCCTTAAGAGAGTCTTAAAAAAAACTAAAAACGGGGAGTTCCCTGGTGGCCAGGTGGTTAGGATTCTGGGCTTTCACTGCCGTGGCCAGGGTTCAATCCCTAGTTGGGGAACTGAGATCCCACAAGCCATAAGACCCAAAAAGTGAGTGTTTGCTTACATTTACCTTAGAAATGCACGTCTAACCTTGGTTAGTGGTCATCTGATGAAACAGCTCCCTGGGGAACATTTTAATAAATTTATTTTATTTACTTATTTTTGGCTGCGTTGGGTCTTCGTTGCTGGGCGCAGGCTCTCTCTAGTTGTGGCGTGCGGGGGCTACTCTTCATTGCGGAGTGTGGGCTTCTCATTGCAGTGGCTTCTCTTGTTGCAAAGCACAGGCTCTAGGCACGTGGGCTTCCATAGTTGTGGCTTGCAGGCTCTAGAGCGCAGGCTCAGTAGTTGTGGTGCACAGGCTTTGTTGCTCCGCGGCATGTGGGATCTTCCCAGACCAGGGCTCGAACCCATGTCCCCTGCAGTGGCAGGCAGACTCTCAACCACTGCGCCACCAGGGAAGCCCCCATATATTCTTTTTCATATTCTTTTCCATTATAATTTATTATATGATATTGACTGTATTCCCTGTGCACACTATTTTTTTGACTGCATTGGGTCTTAGTTGAGGCATGCAGGATCTTTGTTGAAGCATGTGGGATCTTTCATTTCCTCGCTGGGGCTTCTTCCTCTGTAGTTGTAGGGCACAGGCTTCTCTCTAGTTGTGGCGTGTGGGTTTTCTCTCTCTACTTGTGGCACGCGGACTCTAGAGTGCATGGGCTCCGTAGTTTGCAGCACGCAGGCTCTCTAGTTGAGGCTCATGAACTCAGTAGTTGTGGTGCAGGGGTTTAGTTGCTCCCGCCCCGGCATGCGGGATCTCAGTTCCCCAACCAGTGATTGAACCCGCATCTCCTGCATTGGAAGGTGGATTCTTTACCACTGGACCACCAGGGAAGTCCCCTGTGCAGACTCATACTGCTTCCCATGTACCCAGCCCAACGTGAGAGCTTTATACCCCAAGTCCTCAGCAATGCCTTAAGACACGAACAGATGAGGGAACTGAAGCACAGAGGGGGCCCAGGAGCTGGGCAGTCTTCCGGCCAGGGCAGCGGTTCCGTGTTCAGGGTTCCTGACCACTGCCTTGAGCTCCTGACCACTGGGCTCTGGCCTCTCCTTGGCTCAGTGTCTGCATCTGTGCAATGGGCTTGTGTCAGAATGTGGTGGGAGGCTCCCTGCTGACCGGGCTGTCGTCTCCCGTCCGTCCCCGCAGCCCCCAAGACGTGCTCCCAGGACGAGTTCCGCTGCAATGACGGCAAGTGCATCGCCCCGAAGTTCGTCTGCGACTCGGACCTGGACTGCTTAGATGGCTCAGACGAGGTGTCCTGCCCCGTGCCCACCTGCAGCCCTGCCAGCTTCCAGTGCAACAGTTCCACCTGCATCCCCGAGCTCTGGGCCTGCGACGGCGACCCCGACTGCGAAGACGGCTCTGACGAGTGGCCGCAGCACTGCGGGAGCCCTCAGCCGTCGGACCCCACACAGGGCAACAACCCCTGCTCGGCCCTCGAGTTCCATTGTCGCAGCGGCGAATGCATCCACTCCAGCTGGCACTGCGACCACGACCCCGACTGCAAGGACAAGTCTGACGAGGAGAACTGTGGTAGGGGCGCCGCACGGGTCCCCTCATCTGTCCCCAGGCTCCCCCAAGTCGGGGCAGGGGCAGTGCCTTTAGGTGGTTGAATGGTTTCACATCTCATAGCAAGAAAATCGGTCCCATTTCATGTTCGAGTCTTTCCAGTCACATGGAGGACAAGCTATCCTCCAAAGAGTGCTCAGTCTGGAACACCTATTTAATTAATCTCTTTTGCCCAGGGGAGCAAACTGCAACCTGCAGTATAATTTGGGTCCAGAAAGGATCCTGGGCTCCGGGCCTGGCTGGTGTCATCTGTGCTGTGTGACCTTTGGCCAGGGACCACTGTGCTGTGGTCTCCTCCCCTGCAGATGGGGCAACAGCATCGGCCTTTGCGGGCCTCGGTTAGAATCCAGTGCCATCCAATCGAACTTGCTGTGATGCTGCCCAGTGCACGAGCGCTGGCCAGTGTAGCTGGTGCCACTGAAAGATGGAATTCTTAGGTTGCTTTCATTTTAACTCATTGAAACTTAAATAGCCACAGGTGGTTAGTGGCGACTGTGATGAAGACGTGGCCCTGAGTCAGTGCACCCTGAATCAGGGCCGTTCTTGCACGGCTAGTGATGTAGGTCGTTTTCGTCTTTCTGTTTCTTTGGCATCTTTGCCCACGTGCACAGTGTTCAGAGTTGCAATCGCTGTATAGGTGTAATTAGACATTTTATTTTTTAATTATTATTTTTTTCCTTTTTGGCCGCCCCACATGGCATGCGGGATCTTAGTCCCCAACCAGGGATCGAATCTGTGCCCCCTGCATTTGAAGCGTGGAGTCTCAACCACTGGACTGCCAGGGAAGTCCCGTAATTAGACTTTTTAAAAACTTCTTACACCTTTTAAAAACGATTGAAGGGACTTCCAGCCTGCGGAGTCCAGTGCACCCGGCCGGGTTCAGTCCCTGGACAGGGAACTAGATCCCGCATGCCGCAACTAAAGACCCCACATGTCGCAATGAAGATCCCGCATGATCCCACCTGCGGCAGTGAAGATCCCACATGCCACAACTAAGACCTGGCGCAGCCAAAAAATAAATAAGGCAAAACAAAACAGTTGAAGACTTTGTATGTGATCGATCGGTTCTAAAACTGAACACCCTGGCAGTCCAGTGGTTAGGACTCCGCTCTTTCACTGCCAAGGGCCGGGGTTCAGTCCCTGGTTGGGGAACTAAGATCCCACAAGCCCCACGGCGAGGCCAAAAATAAAAAATAAATAAGTAAATAAACAAATAAAACTGAACACAAACTCATTTAATCCCCATGACTTGTGAGAGCACGCTTCCCTCATTCTTTACAGATGAGGAGACTGAGGCACAGAAAGGCAGAGTAACCCTCTGAGGACACACACCTGTGAACCCGAACCCATCCCTGATCACCCCACCATGTGAACTCTCATCGGAGAGCATGTTTTGCGAGAGTTATGTTCAGTTGTATTTTTTTCCTTAATGCAAAGATAGACACAGGGGTTAAAAATAGGATCATTCTAAATACACAAAGCAAAACAAAAAGTAGGATCATTCTCCTCTTTTACCTAGGTCACAGCAGAGCAAGTACACTTGAAAATAACAAGCTCCAGACATTTGCATATTTTTATTTTATTTTATTTATTTTATATATATATTTTTTGCGGTACACGGGCCACTCACTGTTGTGGCCTCTCCCGTTGTGGAGCACAGGTTCCAGACTCAGGCTCAGCGGCCATGGCTCACGGGCCCAGCCACTCTGCGGCATGTGGGATCTTCCCGGACCGGGGCACGAACCTGTGTCCCCTGCATTGGCAGGCGGACTCTCAACCACTGCGCCACCAGGGAAGCCCGTTTGCATACTTTTAAAAAGGTGGGTGGGGAGGATCATTCTGCCCATAGATTTATCATCTTTTTTCACTGACCTCCTGAAATCGAATTTTCAAATTGTAAACATTTTGATAGTGAAATGTAACCCATGGGAAAGTGCGGAAAACTTAAGCTTAGAGCTTAATGAATTAGGGTAAAGCAAAAACCTGTTGGAGGTCAAGGTCTGGACCGTGGTTAAAATGACCCTATTCTAGTCATCACGTGTGTCCGCCAAGATTTCATTGTAATGGCCTTTTTAGGTAGTGTCAACTGAAACATGTTTTACGTTTGCAGTGTGAGTCATTTGAGGGGCTGTATGATACTCAGTGGTATTGATATGATTTATCATAGCTTACCTGGCCGTGCCTCTGTCTGGGTTGGGACCACATCACTGCTTTTCTGCAGAGAATGGCCTGTTGGCTCTGCCAGCTTTTTAATGAATTTCCTGCATACGAGGATAGACTGGAGAAAAGTCTAAGAAAACGGTTGTGTTAGGGTGCTTTCCTGCCCACTTTCTTATTTTCCACACCTGGCTCTGTCTTTCCCAGCTGTGGCCACCTGCCGGCCTGACGAGTTCCAGTGCTCAGATGGGACCTGCATCCACGGCAGCCGGCAGTGCGACAGGGAGTATGACTGTAAGGACCTGAGCGACGAGCTGGGCTGCATCAATGGTGAGCTCTGTCCCGCCAGGGTCCAGGGCCATGGGGAGATGTAGGGGGATGAGCATGGTGCATCCCAGACAAGGGAGAAGCCTCCTGTGTGTCCTTGGGCAAGTTACTTGACCTCTCTGAGCCTCACGTCCACTTATCTGCCAAATGGGCAAAATGTAAGCACCTACTTCAGGACTGTGAGATTTAATGCGGTCGGAGTGTACAGAGCTCATGTCCCTGAGCTCAGTTACATGCACAGTACGATTCCATGTAAAGCACTTTGCTGAATTTACAACATAGCAGTTCCGCTCCTGGGAAACTTGCACTGGGAGAAAAGCTCTAGAACAGGCAGAGCAGCACTGTCCTAACAGCAAAACACTGGAAGCAACCCAAATGTTCATCAGCAGTAGAATTAATTTAAAAAAAATACGTATTTATTTATCTATCTATTTATTTATTTGTTTATTTATTTACTTATGGCTGTGTTGGATCTTCGTTGCTGTGCGTGGGCTTTCTCTAGTTGCAGCCAGTGGGGGCTACTTTTTGTTGTGGTGCGCAGGCTTCTCATCACGGAGGCCTCTCTTGTTGCGGAGCACGGGCTCTAGGTGCACTGGCTTCTGTAGTTATGGCACAGGGGCTCAGTAGTTGCGGCTCGCGGACTCTAGACACAGGCTCAGTAGCTGTGGCTCGCAGGCTTAGTGCTCCGCAGCATGTGGGATCTTCCCAGACCAGGGATTGAACCCGTGTTCCCTGCATTGGCAGGTGGATTCTTAACCACTGTGCCACCAGGGAAGTCCCAAAGTATTTTTTTAATTGTGGTAAAATACCTATAACATAAAATTTACCGTCTTAACCTTTTTTTTTTTATCTTAGCCATTTTTAAGGGTCAATTCAGTAGTGCAAAGTAACCGTCACCACCATCCATTGCCAGAACTCTTTTCATCTTCCCAAATTGAAACTCTGTCCTTGTGAAACACTCACTCCCCCTCCCCCTCCCCCTCCCCCAGCCTCTGGCACCCACCATTCTACTTTCTGTCTCTATGAATTTGACTCCTCTAGGGACCTCATGTAAGTGGAATCACACAGTATTTGTCTTTGTGTGACTGGCTTATTTCACTGAGCATGATGTCTTCAACGTACATCCATGTGGTAGCAGGTGTTAGAATTTCCTCCCTTTTTAAGGCTGAATAACATTCTATTGTATGGATGGACCACATTTTGTTTATCCAGTCATCTGTGGATGGATACTTGGGTTGCTTCCACCCCTTGGCTGTTGTGAATAGTGCTGCTGTGAACAGGGGTATATGGAAATAATTTTAAACGGCACATAGTGGAATACCATACAGCTGAGAAAATGAGGCTACAGCCCTTGTCTGCAGCCCAGGCAAACCTCATAACCTTGGGGTTGGGAGCAAGAAGGAAGTTGTAGGAATTTACTGGGTACAGTTATTATATCATACTCAAAAACAAGCAGAGTTCAACAATATATTGTTCATTCATACATGTTTGATAGAATGATTAATGAAAAAATAAGGAAATGGTAAACCCATAATTCAACACTATCATTACCTCTGGGGGTAGCAGAGAGTAGGGGGATGGGATGGCAAAAACCACTATAATAGTCTCTGTCAGGGCCCAATGGTACAGGCCAGATAGTAAGTATTTTCAGCTTTGTGGGCCATAGTCTCAATTACAACTACTGGACTCTGCTATTATAGCGTGAAATCCACCGCTGATGATATGTAAATGAATGGGCAGGGCTGTGTGCCAATAAAACTTTATTTAAACCAACAGGCAGTGGGCCAGAGTTTCCCAGCCCCTGCTCTTGGTGACATTTCTAATTCTTAAGCTGAGTGGAGGCTTCACAGACGTTCAATAATTATTCTGTTTTATTACCAAATACGTTTGCATCTATTCTTGCATGAATAAGCTATCATATTAATAAAAAGCACTAAGTGGGCTCCTGCTGCTCAGAAGCACCTGATCCTCCTCTGTGGCTCTCATAGTGACTCTGTGTGAGGGACCCAACAAGTTCAAGTGCCAAAGCGGCGAGTGCATCTCCCTGGACAAAGTGTGCAACTCAGTCAGGGACTGCCGAGACTGGTCGGACGAACCCCTCAAGGAGTGCGGTGAGCCCCAGGGTGCGGGCAGCTGGCAGAGCAGGGGTGGGACCCAGACGTGGGTGCTGCGGTGCTGCGAGGGGCTGGCCCACCCAGGCCCACAAGTGCTGTGGGGTGAGACAGATGGTGGGGGGTGGGTGCTGGGGATAAGTGGATTGGCTTCTAAGCCTTAGTTTTCCCAGCTGTAAAATGGGACAGTAACTGCTCCCACATCCTAGGGCTGCTGGGGATCAAATGATGCAATGCGTGTAGTTTTAGCAGTGCTATGACCCATATTTTGGACTTTACAGGCCATAAGGTCTGTGTCACAGCTCTTCAACTTGGCCATTGTAGCAGAAAAGCAGCCATACAAATGCATACACGTGCATATGAATGCTTGGGGCCGTGCTCCAAGGAATATTTTATTATGGATACAGAAACTTGAATTTCATAGAACTTTTTCACGAAATACCATTTTGCTTTCGATTCTTATTTTTCTTTTCAACTGTTTTTAAATGTAAAAACCCTACTTAGCTGTGTAAGAGCAGGTGGAGGGCTGGCTTTGGCCCATGCCTGGTACAGAGGGTAAGAGCATAGATTCTGGAGCCGAGTGCCCTGGGTTCGAGTCCAGTGCTGTGATCTTGGGCAGGTCATTTAATCTGGCCATGCCTCAGTTTCCCCAGCTGTAGTTCCCTTGCCTTTAGGGTTGTAGGGAGGATTAAATGGGTTAATATATGTAACTGTAGGAAGTTGTATGTGGCTTTTATTTTTTTTTTTTTTTTGCGATACACGGGCCTCTCACTGCTGTGGCCTCTCCTGGTGCGGAGCACAGGCTCCGGACGCGCATGCTCAGCGGCCATGGCTCACGGGCCTAGCCGCCCCACGGCATGTGGGATCCTCTCAGACCGGGGCATGAACCTGGGTCCCCTGCATCGGCAGGCGGACTTTCAACCACTGCGCCACCAGGGAAGCCCCGGCTTTTATTTTTTATAATTAAAAAAATTGTAATTACAGTTAAAAAAACATAAAAATTTACCATCGTAACCATTTTTAGTGAAGTTCAGTAGTGTTTTAAGTACATTCACGTTGTCGTGCAACCATCACCACCATCCATCTCCAGAACTATTTCATCTTGCAGAACTGAGACTCTGTCCCCGTTAAACACTAAGTCCCCCTCCCCCTCCCCCAGCCTCTGCACCCACCATCCTACCTTCTGTCCCTATGAATTTTACTGCAATAGGGGCCTCGAGGTGGAATAGTGCAGTATTTGTCCTTCTATACCTGGCTTATTTCACTCAGTATAACATCCTCGTGGTTCATCCATGGCGTCCCATGTGACAGTGGCTGAGTCCTCTTGGGAGTCATGGTACTTCTGCAGCTGCACAGTCATTGTGGTGATTATAATGATGACGGCGAAATAGCACAGGGTGGCGGGAGAGTGGCGGCTGGAGGCCAGAGTGTGACCGGTCTCCATCCCCCACCTGGCACAGGGACCAACGAGTGTCTGGACAACAAGGGCGGCTGCTCCCACATCTGCAACGACCTCAAGATCGGCTACGAGTGCCTGTGTCCTGAGGGCTTCCAGCTGGTGGACAAGCACAGATGTGAAGGTGATTCCCGAGCCCCGGCCCTTTCCCTGGACATGGGGAAGGTCAAGCCCTCAGCCTCAGTTTTCCCATCCATTAAGTGGGCGTGGGCACCGTCCCCTCTGTACAGGGCTGGTAGGAGGCCAGGTACACGGGCCAACTGTCGCCGGCTTGGCTCTCAGGGAGGACTTGCTTCTGGCCTTTGGGGATTAATAATTAAGAAAGAAATCTCAGCTGACTCAGCTTGGCCCTGCTGGCTGTGCCCTGAGGTGAATGGTGAGGTCGGGGTCACTGTTAGAGGTGACACTTGGCTGTTTCCAAGATTTTGTTGGTCAGAGTCCCTGGCCCTGGAGGTCTTCCCCAGAGGGGATGAGCTATCCCCCATTTGATGAGCTGTCCCCCATTTGCCACTGGGATGCACGGCCTTTGGTCAGAGCCCATGGCTCCATCTGCATCCCATGGGGAAGATGCCCCAAATCTCTCTGTGTCCCATCCCGCAGACATCGACGAGTGTCAGGACCCAGACGCCTGCAGCCAGCTCTGCGTGAACCTCGAGGGCAGCTACAAGTGCCAGTGTGAGGAGGGCTTCCAGCTGGAGCCCCTCACCAAGGCCTGCAAGGCCGTGGGTGAGTGTAGGGAGGCGGCGGGACGGGGAACGAACGTGGTGGGGAATTTTATCATCTGAACTTTGCACCGACTGCAGTGACCCGGGGGTAGACCATCTGCTCCGGAGGCCTTTGGTAGGTGAACACCACAGCCTAGTTAGGAATCGGGCTAGGGAGCTGCCCACACCTGTCCGGCTTCTCTGAAGATGCAGATCAATCCCGTGGGGGATGGTTTGTAGCCCCCAGTCCCATGAGGGGCTTCAGGGCACAAGAAGTGGAAAGCCATGGCCTGAACAGCCTGCACCCCCTCCAGCTAAAGGAACTTATATCAAAAAAAGTAAATCCATTGAAAAGAGACCAAAATATAATTGTTCATAATGAAACAAAATAGTACAAATCACTGAGTTTCTTCTACCTGACGTTTAGGTTAGAACTGCAACCATGCACTAATTCTTAGAATCACCTAGATCAAGGGATCCCATGGTTTTGGAGGCATAGCTGTCCTGGTGAAGTTGACAGGTCACCCAAACATCCTTTGTCTTCTGTCATGTTCTGCTCTTGCAGTGTGATTCCAAATGAGGGCCAGTTTTGCAGAAATATTTTAGAGCTGTTTCCCCTAGGGCCTCTCAGTCATCATCCCTTTGACAGCTCCCTGGCTTCCCTCTGTTACATGCCCATGTGTGAAGCCCTCCAGGATTTGAGATTTCATTTTCATCCCATTCTGTAGGGGCAGGTCCCTACAGATGCCATCCCAGCTGGAATGGTGTCATGGGAAGGGATATTCTGAGGGGGGTCAGTTGTAGAAGGCTCGGTGTGTTGGTGGATATTGATGTCATGGTTATAGCACAGCCCCCAGAGTCAAAGTGACCCAGGTTCGAATCCCAGCTCTACCACCCACTAGCTGTGTGACCTTGGGCAAGTCACTTCTCTCTGAGCCTTAATTCCCTTATCTGTACAGGGAGCTGACAACAGCCGCTGCCTGTTAGGAGGGTGAGGGTCAATGAGAGAAAAACGTAGGAAAAGCACTAAGCAGAATTCCCTGACATTAGGAATCACTTTGTTTACATTTGCCGTTATCATTTCTTCATCTTACGTTCTTCAATGTAAAATGCTGGGGCCCAGATGTTTTCAAATGTAGGTTTTACTATTATTCAGCTATGGTGAGGCCAACAGACCAAACCGGGGTTGTGGGAGAGCCTTTATTGTGGTTTCTGTGGGAAGGAACAGGCGAGTTTGAATAATTTCAGTGGTCTCTGGGGAATAGACGCTGGCCCTTGTTGTCTGGCACCTGTCCCTGGGGTGACTAGGGAAGGTGGATAGTGGGCAAGAGTGTGAGACCCCAGTAAAGGATGTGGCGGGGTGTGGGCTGGTTAGTTTGCATTTGAAGTGAGTCATTTACCATGTCCTCCCCGATCCACATCAGAACCACTTTGTTAATACCCCAGGCAGGCATCCTGGTGTCTCCCCTGATTCAGTCAGACCCTGCAGGGTGACAGTGGAGGCCAGGGTCCCTTTCACTCTCCTGAACTCCCCTTCCTGGCTCCCCAGGCACCATCGCCTACCTTTTCTTCACCAACCGCCACGAAGTGAGGAAGATGACTCTGGACCGCAGCGAGTACGCCAGCGTCATTCCCAACCTGAAGAACGTGGTCGCCCTGGACACGGAGGTGGCCAGCAACAGAATCTACTGGTCCGACCTGTCCCAGAGGAAGATCTACAGGTGAGCCTGGGCCCCGCCCCGTGCAGCCCCAGTCCCTGAGTGGACTGAGGGCCCCTGGAGCTGACACTCTCCTCCTCTCCCCTCAGCGCCCAGATCAACAGAGCCTCCAGCTTCTCTTCCTACGACACTGTCATCAGCGAGGATCTCCAGGCCCCCGATGGGCTGGCAGTGGATTGGATCCACAGCAACATATACTGGACTGACTCCATCCTGGGCACCGTCTCAGTGGCTGACACCAAGGGTGTGAAGAGGAAGACGCTCTTCCAAGAGAAAGGCTCCAAGCCACGGGCCATTGTGGTGGATCCCATCCACGGGTGGGTATTCCCAGGGCTGGGGGCACAAAGAACACGGGTGGGGTTCATGAACCGATTAGGGCTCCAGGTGGGGGGAGGTTTGTGCTGAGGTAGACCAGACTGAGTTGGATGCGGGCTGTCCCGAACCCCGGGATGCTCTCGATGTCAGAAAAGAACAAGGCCCAGGGCTTCCCCGGTGGCGCAGTGGTTGGGAGTCCGCCTGCCGATGCAGGGGACACAGGTTCGTGCCCCGGTCCGGGAGGATCCCACATGCCGCGGAGCGGCTGGGCCCGTGAGCCATGGCCGCTGAGCCTGCGCGTCCAGAGCCTGTGCTCTGCAATGGTAGAGGCCACAACAGTGAGAGGCCCGCGTACCGCAAAAAAAAAAAAAAAAAAAAAAACAAGGCCCAGAATGTGGGCCTCCCCACCCATCCTATGGGGGCCCTGGGGGTCGATGCCCCACCATGTCTTCTGTGTCACCTGAGGTGGAATCAGACCCTGAAAAGCCCTGCCCTATGGAATAGAATCCAAAATCAGAGATAAAATACTGATTTAAATTGATATTAGAGGGACTTCCAGGCGGTCCAGTGGTTGGGATTCCATGCTTCCACTGCAGGGGCCGTGGGTTCAATCCCTGGTAGGGGAACTAAGATCCCAGTGCCAGGAGGTGCGGCAAAAAAAAAAAATTTATATTAGAAATGAACACTTGTTAGAAGTTAGAAATTTAAATTCCAGTGTATTATACGGCAGAGTATCCTACACTGAGACGGGATTGCAGAGATGTTTAAAAACGCTCTGGGACAATGTTAGCCGACTGACAGATCACCGCCCGTGGATCACCCTCCTCGGGGTCCGCAGGCCCCGTGGCTGACTCAGCAGCTCCAGTGTCCCCAGGGACCCGTGTCCCCTGGCGGAAAGCCTCTGTCCTCTGTCACACGTACCCTGCACCTGCAGCACACACCAGCTGCCCCGGTACATCATGTGTGGCATTTCACAACCCCAGGATGGGCAGGATGTTCTGGCTGCAATAACTGGAGAAAAGGGAGCATTGGGCCTCAGGGAGAAAATGTTGGCAAAGGCGCACTTGGCTGTCCTTGCATGGTGTCCGTGGCTCAGAACGGACAGACCCCCCTTGGGGTGAAGGTGGGCATGTCAGGTCCTCATCAATCAAGACTAATGCTCTCATTTGGTGGAGGGTCACCCGGTCCACCCTACTGCCAGCAGAGAGAGACACCCTCCCCGACACACTCCACTTATCATTATTTATTTTAAAATATTTATTTATTTGGCTGCGCCAGGTCTTAGTTGCAGCATGCGGACTTCTTAGTTGCAGCATGCATGTGGGATCTAAGTTCCCCGACCAGGGACTGAACCCGGGTCCCCTGCATTGGGAGTGGGGAGTTTTACCCATTGGACCACCAGGGAAGTCCCACACGCTCCACTTAGATGCGTGTTGTGTGCTCTGCTATTGATTGATTGATTGCCTCGCTGCATGGCTTGTAGGATCGTAGTTCCCTCAACCAGGGGTCAAACCCGTGCCTGGAAGCTCAGAGTCTTAACCACTGGACCGCCAGGGAGTCCCCAAGTGCTCTGCTTTTGTGTTTCTTCTCCCCACCCCCAATAGCATGGAACTCTTTGCCCGACCTGGCTCTTTCATTTGGCCTATGGGTTTCCTTCCCTGCCAACCCGATGGGCCATGATTTATTTAAACTGCTCTCCAGCCCCTGGAAATTTAGGTTTTTACCCCCTGCCTCATACAAAGTAGCCATGAATACCTTTGAATGCCTTTGAAGGTGAGTCGCTGCAGTTTATCTGCAGGATAACATTCTAGAATTTGGATTACAAATAGGTCTGAGGGTACTTACATGGACATAGCCTCAAATTGTCCTTCCAAGCAAACATTGTGATACTGACCCTCCCGCCAGAGGCGCACCCTAGGACCCGTTTCCCCACACTCTCACCAAAGGGTTTTCCATCTTTGTAATCATGATGGGGAGGGTGTATTCCAGGGTAGTTTTAATTTGTATTAGGTCACTTGTGAGTTAGCCTGAGCATCTCTTCAGATGTTTAAAAGCCTTTGGAGCGACTTCCCTGGAGGTCCAGTGGTTAAGACTCCGAGCTGCCACTGCAGGGGGCACAGGTTCAATCCCTGGTCGGGGATCCTGCATGCTGCAGGATATGGCAAAAATAAATAAAATAAGATAAATTAAGATTTAAAAAAGAAAGAAAGAAAGAAAATAAAAGCCCTTGGAGATCCACTTGTAAGTATGGATCCAAAAGAATTGAAAGTAGGGACAGAAACAGATGTTTGTACACCCGTGTTCTTAGCAGCATGATTCACAGTAGCCAAGTGTCCATCTGCAGAGGATTAGATAAACAAAGTGTGGCATATGCATACAGCGAAACTTCATTCAGCCTTAAAAAGGAAATCTGACACCTGCTACAACATGGATGAACCTTAAGGACATTATGCTTAGTGAAATAAGCCAGTCACAAAAGGATAAATACTGTATGATTCCAGTTATGCGAAGTCCCTAGAGGAGTCAGATCCACAGAGACGGAAAGTAGGAGAGTGGGTGTCAGGGGCTGGGGGAGGGGGATGGGGAGTCAGTGTTTAATGGGGACAGAGTTTCAGTTTGGGGAGAAAAGAAAGTTCTAGAGATGGATGTTGGTGATGGCTGCACAGCAGTGTGAATGTACTTAATGCCATTGAATTGTATACTTAAAAATGGTTAAATGCTAAATTTTATGTTATGTGTGTTTTACCACAATTTAAAAAAATCTCTCTTTGTGTGTGTGTGTATATATACATGTATGTATATGTAGGGGTGTGTGTGTGTGTGTGTGTGTATATATATATATATATATATATTTGTATTTAAAAAGCCAAAAAATTACCCCCTCCCAAATTTATAAAAAACCCTTAGAAAGCAGTGTTCAGGGTGCAGATTCCAGGGCCTCAGTCCCAACATTGGAATGAAAACCTCCCTTTGTTCTCAAACGTCCTCCAAATCCTGCCAGGTCTCACCAGGTGTGGGCCTTGAGGGCAGCAAGGTCAGGGAAGCAGAAAGAACCCATCCAGGGTCTCCCCAGAACCAACTGGGAGTCCTGGCCTGGCTGCTTCAGGGGCAAGCAGCTCTTCTGGGTAGGCAGAGCCTCCCTCCCTGATGTCCTCCTGTCTGTCCTTCCCGCTGTCCCACCAGCTTCATGTACTGGACAGACTGGGGAACCCCCGCTAAGATCAAGAAGGGGGGCCTGAATGGCGTGGACGTTTACTCGCTGGTGACGGAGGACATCCAGTGGCCCAATGGCATCACCCTGGGTATGTTGGGAGCACAGTGGTCCTGTGGGGTCAGGCACAGTCTGGAAGAGAGGAAATGGCCACGGGCCTCCCTGAGATTTTATAACCTGAAACTCAGCTCCCATTCCCCCACATACCTGCATGCGGTTCAGGCTCACACATGGGGGTGGGGATGGGGGCAGGGTCTGAACTGCTTTCCTGGGCGCATCTCTGCTGGGTCCTTGGGGGTCTCCCTCCTGTGGGGAGCAGCGTGCCCAAGCCCCAAGCACCGCCCCCCGCATCACGTGTGACCACTCCTTGTCCCCCCCCACCCCCATCTTGGATTCTAGATCTTTCCAGCGGCCGCCTGTACTGGGTCGACTCCAAGCTGCACTCCATCTCCAGCATTGATGTCGCCGGGGGCAACCGGAAGACCATCCTGGAGGACAAGAAGAAGCTGCCGCACCCCTTCTCCTTGGCCATCTTTGAGGTGGGTGCTGGGGGCAAGCGGTCGCTGCTTCCGCGCTTGCGGGAATTCACGGTCAAGTGCTGCTGACTGAGCATCACTTACATACAAGGCGCGAGCGCTCCTGCTAACAGGTCCACACACATCGTGTAGTCATTCAAGCCCAGACTAGGTCAGAAAACTGCTGGTGACCATGAAGAGGTCTTAGACCAGGAATTAGGGATTTCCCTGGCAGTCCAGTGGTTAGGAATTAGCACTTCCACTGCAGGGGACCCGGCTTCCATCCCTTGACGGGGAACTAAGATCCCTGCAAGCCGTGAGTCAAGGCCAAAACAAAAGGATGCTGCTCAACACCCTGCAAGAGAATGGGGGTGCCCATCAGGAAGGCTTATGTGGCCCTAAATAGCATCCCAGTGGGGAAACTCTGCTCTAAAGAATGTTGCTGTACAGTTGACCCTTGAACAACGTGGGGTTTGGGGCACTGACCCTTCACACAGTCGAAAATCTGAGTATAGTTTAGAGTCGGTCCTCCGTATCCAGGGTTTGTTGGTATCTGTAGTTCCACATCCGTGGATTCAACCAGCTGGGAATCGTGTATTTACTACTGAAAAAAATCCACGCAGTTCAAATGCATGTTGTTCAAGGGTCAACTGTATTCGTAAACCCACGTTCAAGCAGCACGATCCACAAAAGCCAAGAGTTGGAAGCAACCCAAGTGTCCATCAGTGGATGACTGGATAAACACAATGCGGTCCATCCATCCAATGACATATTATTCAGCCTTAAGAAGGAAGGAGATTTTGACACCTGCTATAACATGGATGAACCTTGGGGACATTATGCTCAGTGAAATAAGCCAGGCACAAAAAGACAAATACTGTGTGATTCCACTCATCTGAGTCCCTAGAGGAGTCAGATTCATAGAGACAGAAAGTAGAATGGTGGGCGCCAGGGGCTGGGGGAGGGGTATGGGGAGTGAGTGTTTCATGGGGACAGAGTTTTAATTTGGGAAGATGAAAAAGTTTTAGAGATGGATGGTGGACACAACAATGTGAATATACTTAATGCCAAAGAACTGGACACTTAAAAATGGTTAAGATGGTAAATTTTACATAATGTGTATTTTACACAATTATTATTATTTTTTATTTTTATTTTTATTTTTTTGCCACGCTGCTTGGCATGTGAGATCTTAGTTCCCTGATCAGGGATCGAACCCACGTCCCCTGCACTGGAAGCGTGCAGTCTTAACCACTGGACTGCCAGGGAAGTCCCCACAATTAAAAATTTTTTTAAGAAAAAGAAAAAAGAAATGATGCTACCACCCAGCACTGCTTGTTCCCCAGAGAACCCCAGTAACTTCAAGGGGTGTGGAGACAGTGGTCTGTGTCCCAGCCCCATGGTTGATGGGATCTTCCTTAACTCCCATGTAGGATAAAGTATTTTGGACGGATATTGTCAATGAAGCCATTTTCAGTGCCAACCGCCTCACAGGCTCGGACATTAATTTGATGGCAGAAAACCTGCTTTCTCCAGAGGACATCGTCCTTTTCCACAACCTCACGCAGCCGAGAGGTAAAGATGGGATGGCCACCCCCACCTCCACGTCCCTGCCGGCGCTCTGGAATTTTCTAGAAATTTTCTGACCTCGTTCTCACCCTGCCTCCCTGCCTTTTCCGCCACAGGGGTGAACTGGTGTGAGAGGACTGCCCTCCACAACGGTGGCTGCCAGTACCTGTGTCTGCCAGCCCCGCAGATCAACCCCCGCTCGCCCAGGTTCACCTGTGCCTGCCCCGACGGCACGCGGCTGGCCGAGGACATGAGAAGCTGCCTTGCAGGTGGGGGCACCAGTCTGCCTCCTGCCACCCTTGCAGGTCAGCCCAGCAGCCGGACCTTCCTGTCCCTCACTTTACTCATCCATCAAATGGGAGAGTGAGGCCCCAGGAGGCCCTTGTAAGGCCTTTCTCAAATGCTGGGCGCATCAGCACTGTGCCTGGCAGGGAGATGGACTCAGTTCACCTGTAAGGTCTAGTTCTCTCTTTCCCAGACCTCTTGGGTGGGGGAGGGACTGGTTTTATTTTATTTATTTATTATAAATTTACTTATTTTGTTTATTTTTGGTTGCGTTGGGTCTCTGCTGTTGCACGCGGGCTTTCTCTAGTTGCGGCGAGCAGGGGCTACTCTTTATTGCGGTGCGCGGGCTTCTCATTGCAGTGGCTTCTCTTGTTGCGGAGCATGGGCTCCAGGCGCGCGGGCTTCAGCATTTGTGGCGCACGGGCTTAGTTGCTCTGTGGCATGTGGGAGCTTCCCATACCAGGGCTCTAACCCGTGTCCCCTGCGTTGGCAGGTGGACTCTTAATGACTGCCTGCGCCACCAGGGAAGCCCGGGACTGATTTTAGTTGCAGACACTGAGGGAGAAGGTGGCCCCCTTTTGATTCTCCTCATCCTCAGAGAAAGTCTCCATTTGGGGCCAGTGTGTCTGTAACACTTAGGAATCTTCCTTTTGAAAAACAACGTGTAATATAATAACATAGATATTGGTGGGTTTGTATTTTCAGTGCGTTTGTCTTCAGTTATTTCTTTGTGGCCCATGGCACTTGCTTCCTATCCGTTGTCAGCAGCAGCGCAGCTATCAGTGGGGCTCAAGCTGCAGGGCACTCAGGAACTGTTTATTCTTTCAGAGACTGAACCTGCAGTGACCACCTGGAGGCCCTCCACAGTCAACTCGACAACCGTGGGTCCGAAGCGCACAGCCAGTCCTGAGCTCACCACGGCAGAGTCAGTGACGATGTCCCAACAAGGTAAAGGCTGGGGTCACCCTGGCCCCGGTTCATTGATATGACCATGTTGGTGAAGAGACAGAGTGGATTTAGTCTTGGCTCCTTTTCTCACTGTCTCTGGCATGGTGGAAGCCTCAGTTTCCCTACCTATAAAATGGAGCTAATAACAGTGCCCACCCACCTTCCTGGAATAGTGGGGATCACATGGGCTTTTTCAGGTGTCTGCCCAACAGGGCCAGGACTAGCATGAGGCAGGTCAGGCACTCCCTGGGGCAGCATCTAAAGGGGGCACCAGGGACTTCTCTGGTGGTCCAGTGTGTAAGACTCTGAGCTCCCAATGCAGGGGGCCTGGGTTTGATCCCTGGTCAGGGAACTAGATCCTGCATCCCACAACTAAGTTCGCATGCCTCAACTAAAGACCCCCGCAGGCCACAACTAAAGAAAGACCCACCCCTGCATGCCACAACTAAAGATTTTGCATGCTGCAACTAAAAGATCCTGCATATGGCAACGAACATCCCATGTGCCGCAACTAAGACCCGGAACAGCCAAATAAATAAATAAATATTTTTTAAAAATAAATAAATAAAGGGGGCACCAAAATACCCAAGATTCAAGTAATATTTTAATGCAGTATTTTTTAAAAAAAATTGAATCCTCAAACTATGGCATGTGGGGTCAGCCACCTGTTCTAGTAAATAAAGTTTGCTCGGAGCCAGTGTCTCAGTGAGGCAGGATCTTGCAAAGTGTATAGTCAGATCCTGTTTTCCTAAAAGTTTTGCTATTTTGGTCACCATGAGGTATCGGCATTAATTTTTCTTTTCTTTTCTTTTCTTTTTTCTTGGCCGTGCTGCGTGACTTGTGGAATCTTAGTTCCTTGACCAGGGATTGAACCTGAGCCCTCAGCAGTGAGAGCGTGGAATCCTGACCATTGGGCCGCTAGGGAATTCCTGTTGGCATTAATTTTGATTTTTAAAAACAATGCAGGGACTTCCCTGGCGGAGATCTAAGATCCCACATGCTGCACGGTGTGGCCAAAACAGGAGAAAAACAAAAAAACAATGCATTATAATATTACTGGTTTACTGAGTTTTGGGGGGACCCCTTTAAATTTAGTGCCTGGGACGAGTCCCTCTCTCTCCTCATCTTAGCCCACCCTCAAGGTCATGATCTACCTCCCCAGCTGGAGGAGGTGAGAGCTGGGCTCTCAGTGAATTGGAGCCCACCATTTGCTGCTTTGTCCAGCAGAGGGCGCCCGACCCCGTTTTTGAGCAGCCCGGAAACGGAGCTCAGACTTTTCTGGCCAGGAGAAAAAAAAAAGGCACATCAGCAAGTTTCAGACTTTTTTTTTTTTTTTTCCCCCTCAGAATAGCTGAATCCTTTGTTCAACCATAAAGGAGATAAAACAGGAACTATATGGTTGAGGGAGGCCCAGAACCCTTCTCACTTGAAGGACCACTGCTTAAAAAACCGTTTCACAGATGGGCCCGTCGAGGGCTTCTCGAATTTGGCAAAGGAGCCCTTTTAAGGGAAAAATTTTTCAAGGACACCGATGCTGCTGCCCAAAATTATTTTTGTGACAAGGTTTCTTAAATATGCGTAAGTGTAAAACTGCATGTACTCTGTCCACAACACGTGGGACAGCGGATTGAATTAAAACCCAGAGGGATTTGAACACAACCGGAGACGGTCATCACTGTTCACCGGCCTATGTGTGGCTTGGATGTGGCTTGTGCAGTCTTCCCAGCTCACTGGCCTGTTTGTAGGCCTTTAAACTTTCATGTGCACGGCCCCTCACATTGTCCGGCCCAGGTGCACGGGCATGGTTATATAATGAGGTTCCCCCCGCTTCTAATATTTCTTATTAGGTGGGGACAGCTGGCGCAGGACTATGGGGCTTTGGTGCGATGCAACCCAGGCACTGGGATTGCTGAGTATTACGGGGACAGAAGTTGGCCCCGGCCCCATCCAGAAAAGGCTCCTTGTCATCAAATGCAGAAGCAGGTTGAAAAATTCCACCAGTGACCTCGCCAGCCACTGGGAATGTATCTGTAGGCGTTGGTCTCAGGGACCAGCAGTCCCTTCCCCAGTGCCTTGTAATGTGAGGCGAAAGGACCCTCTTAAATTTGCCCCAAATCCCATAACCCCGATTGCTAACAAGCGAGGCCCTGGAGGAAGCCAGCCCGGCTCCTCTCACACCTGGGAGATGCTTCAAGTTCCTTTGAATGTTTGAGGACACTGAGAAATGTCAGGCATTTTCCTTTGCGGGTTGTCATCATACACCTGCTGTGTTTTCCCGCCTCTCACTGGGGAACTGGGCCTCACTTTCTCCCTTCTCCCTCGCAGTCCTGGGTAATGTTGCCGGCCGAGCGGATGCGGAGAGGCCCCAGGGCGTGGGTGCTCTGTACATCGTCCTCCCAATCGGTAAGCCTGTGGCCGGTCCTCCCCTGGTTCCCGGGTTCCTACAAAATGATCTCCGTGCCCAGTAAGCCAGTCTGGTCCACCTTTCCTCCAGGAATGGGGTAGCCCTGCTGCGCATCCTGTTCATCACTGGGCCCCCCTTCCTAGCTTCATTTACTTAACAAATATAGTTGAGTGCCTGTTGTATACCAAGATTGCTTCCGGGCACTGGGGACCCAGCCCTGAAAGAAACAAACATTCCTCCCCCCACCCCCCACCCCGCCTCGGAGCTGACGGTGAGCAGAGTGGGGCAGTCGATGTGTCACATGGGGGAAGTGGGGCTGGGCCAGGGTCCCCGGTGTGAGTATGGGCGGCCTCACCAACACCCAAGGGATGGGAGGGCAACCAGCAGGGGCGCCTCCTGGTGAGCGGTTCTCTTGCAGGGGGCAGTTTGGAGATTTCTGCTTTCCCCCCCGTCACCCATCAATCATGGCTTGGTCAGCATCACACCCATTTTTCCTTTTCGAAAAAAGTCCTTTCAAGGTGTCCCTTCACAGAGATGAGAGATCTAAGTGCCCAACAGCTGTGCGCTGTGGGTTGGCGGCTGGGCCCCTTACCTTCCTTGGGGCTGCCGGGGGCCCAGCAGAGCCTGAGCCTCTCCCACCCTCTGAACCAGAATATTTTTCAGACCTGGGCTGGGTGAGCCCTTGGCTGTTCCCTGGATCTGGGGGAGGGGGTAGGGAGGGGACAGGAAGTGCCACCCCAAGGCCCACCATAAAGGATGCAAAGAGGGATCCAGCCCCACCCAAGTTCAAACAGAACCAGAGTACACTGTGGCCCTGTATGTAGAGAACAGTCCTATTTCTGAAAAAGCAGTGGCTCCCATGTGACTAATCACAGAAACAAACTGGAAGAATTGAAAATAGTTGGGTATTCAGAGGGTGAGGCAGGGCTTCCCTGGTGGCGCAGTGGTTGAGAGTCCGCCTGCCGATGCAGGGGACACGGGTTCGTGCCCCGGTCCGGGAAGATCCCACATGCCGGAGCGGCTGCGCCCGGTGAGCCATGGTCGCTGAGCCTGCGCGTCCGGAGCCTGTGCTCCGCAACGGGAGAGGCCACACAGTGAGAGGCCTGCGTACCGCAAAAAAAAAAAAAAAAAAAAAAAAAAAAAGAAAGAGGGTGAGGCAGTCACAGTGGTCTTCAAGCTAGAGATTTGTTATGCTCATAGATAGATTTTTTTTTTTTTTTTTTACAACGGGCAAGTACTGCTTTAAATGCAGAATAAAACCCTTTACAAGTTGAAAGGGCCTGACAGCTGAAGGCAACATCTCTCCCCTCTCCCTGCAGCGCTGCTCATCCTCCTGTGCTTCGGGACCGTCCTCCTCTGGAAGAACTGGCGGCTTAAGAGCATCAACAGCATCAACTTTGACAACCCTGTGTACCAGAAGACCACGGAGGACGAGGTCCACATCTGCCGCAGCCAGGATGGCTACACCTACCCATCGGTGAGCCGCGCCACTTGGGACCTCGCTGGTGCCCGTGTGTCCGTCTGTGTGTCTGTCATGCCTCCTCAGGGCCAGGTCCTCCCCGGAGAGCAGACATTCTCATGGTGTGGGGACGGGGCCAGAGGATAAGCAAAAGGATCGTAGGTCCGAGGGTGAAAGCCAGAAGGGGGACGGAGAGTGGTTTGTGGGTCTGGGAGGGAGGGGATGCAACTTTAGGTGGGCAGGAAGGCTTCTCTGAGCAGGGAGTGTATGGTGTGCAGAAGGCACCACCTGTGCAAAGGCCCTGTGGCGGAACCCTGCCTGGTGTGTTTGAGGAGCAAGGAGGCCACCAGTGTGACCGGAATGGAGAGAGTGGGGGAGGGTGGGAGGGGACAGGGCAGATGGAGCAGCACCCTCGGAATGAGGTGGGAGCCACGGAGCCACACGATCAGACTTGGGTGGTCACGGCGCTCCCTGGTGGCTGTGAGGGAGCAGGCTGGGACCAAGTAGCGGAGCTCCGAGACCCCGGGGGAAGCCACTGTGTGGGTCCAGCAGGCAATGCGTGGGGGCTGGTTGGCTGGAGGGGCCAGGAGAGAGTGAGGCGTAGGTGGCCTCTAGCCATGTTTACTGTATGTTGGACTGATGGTTTCCGGCGTTTACCGTTTTGTTGACAGAGACAGATGGTCAGCCTAGAGGATGACGTGGCGTGAGCTGCTGCCTTGAGTCCCGTCCCTTCCCGGAACCTGCCGCTGGTCAGTCGCTGGCAGGAAGAACACTTTCTCCCCGGACCCTTGACCTGCCTCAAACCCTTCCTGAGACCTCGGGCGCCAAAAGCAGTGCTGCTGGTTGCAGCCCCGGAGCCTGTCTGCCTTGTCTGCCAAAGCTTTGTTTTATATATTTATTTGTTTGGGAGGCAGAACAGGCTTCCGACAGCGCCCACGGATCGGGTTTGGGTTGCATTTTTTCTTTCTTTCTTTACGCTTAAAAGAAAAGAGGAGGAAGGCGGACGAGCTGGGGGATGTTTCTGAGCTTCTCTCCTCCTTGACGTGCTCTTCCCCCAAGGGAATGATGGACGGAGGGACACGGAGCGGGAAAGCTAGTGGCTTTGAACGCACCAGAGCAGTTGCTACCAACAGGGGCCCGGGTAGCTGCTGCTTCACGTGCCCTCCAGCTCGAGCCTCACACTCAGGACTGGACGTGTTTACCTCTGCCTGCCGAGCTGATGGGATGGCCAGTGTTGGCCTTTGCTCTGCCACCCACAGGTTAGGATCAAACTAGGGTTTTCCAAGCTGGGTTTGCCCTCCCCTTATGCTGGGGAAGGGCCCCTGGTGATGGCTGGATCCAGCCTTCTGGGGGTGGCACCCGCTGAGCCCTATTCATTCACCAAAATCCGGCCATCCCCAGGGAAAACCTGAGCCACCTGTCACCCTTAATATGTATTAAGTGCCTGAGACCCCATTGCCTTGTGCGTGAAGATAGGTGGCTCCGACCTCTAACTGTGTCCCTCTGTCTGGGTGTGGGTGTCTGGACCCCAGCCCTGCCCCTTGCACTTTTTCAGTTTAGTTGTACACTGTGTAAAGTCGACAGTCTATTATTATTTTGCACTGCTTTCCGTTCTGGTTCTGTTCTGGCTGGAGAGAGTCCAGGTCGGTGATGGTGCGGACCTGGCCCCTCTCCCAGCACATAGGGAGACGTGCGTGAGGAGGAAAGGGTCGGCCTGATCACAACTTCAAAGCCAAGATCAAGATCGAGACTATCTGGCTAGTGTTTCCACTTCTGTGCAGATGCCCCCCGAGCCGTTCATTTCCCCAATAAGCTGGTCATGGTTGGCGGGGGGTCCATCTGAAACGTGCATGGCAGGTCTGCCCTGTAGGACATGCTCCTGGCCTCGAGCATTTCGCGGGACTTATGAAACAAGAATGCTTTCTGAAATTGACACACGTATCCCATTTGTTACCACAGAGTGGGGGTGGGGGGGTGCCTCCCACGGAGACTCTCTGAGGGGACTGTCTGCTGTACAACCACAGAACATGGCGGCCCTGCAGGAGGCTGTGAATGCCTTTTCTCTTTCTGAAGCATGTAAATAGATCCCCGGGCAGACAATGGGAGCTTTTTGTTATGTTTGCACTTTGTATATTTGTTGAAACATTTATCACTTATATGTATATAAAAAAAAGATCTATTTATTTTTGCAAACCCTGGTTGCTGCATTGGGGGAAACTGTCTCTGAGACGCCTCGTCTTTCTGTACAAAAAGATTATTCGCGCGTGCTGCGCGCAACGCTCTTCAGGAGAATCAGGTCTGTGTTGTATATATGGGTTGCTTTTCCGGGATGGGTATCGCTTTTTAAACCACTGTATAGAATGTTTTTATAGCCTGAATGTCGTACTGTGATCGATTAAATTTCTTAAAGTATTTGGCTAAACCAGAAGTGCTTTCTTCCTCTGTTCTCTGGCTCCCTCCATCTGTTGAGGGACTAGACTCCCCGGGAGAAGGATCTGGAAAGGGAACATCTCCCCAGATCTCCAGCAGGCTGCAGGCTCTTGGGGATATTGTGCTCAGCTGGGGAGCAGCTCTGCTGGGTGCTTCCCTGAGTTGGGGTTTTGCTAAATTTCCTGCTTGTTCATTCAATGAACAACGGGCACCTGTTGCGTGCCAGGTCCTGTTCTAGGCGTGTGGGACACTGCAGTGAATAAGAGTCCGTGCCCTTGGGACTTCCCTGGAGGGTCCAGTGGTTAAGACTCCATGCTTCCAATGCAAGGGGCGGGGGTTTGATCCCTGGTCAGGGAGAGCTAAGATCCCATATGCCGTGTGGCACGGCCAAGAAAAAAAAAAGTTATATATATATAAAAAAAGAGTCTGTGCCCTCAAGGAGATGACGTTTTAGAAGAGGAAACAGATAGAAAAAATTATATTTTACAAGATTATTCTGGAAGAATATTAAAAAGGAACTGAGTGGCAGGAGGCTTTTTTTATTTTGGGGGGTGTCGGGGAAGGATTCTCCTGAATTTAGTCCTATTAAATTCGTTGCTAAGATGGAAAAAAATTGAGAGATTTCACAACACAAATCCAAATAATCATAAATTCAGGTGAATCTGGCTACATCATGGAAACATTTGGCCAGAGCCATGGGTGTCAGGGTACGTGGGCTGCAGTCCACCTCAGTCCCCTACACCCTCATTCTCTTGTGCACCCCAGCTTTACCTGAGTCTGGGCCTTGAGGGCATTTCAGACCCCTGTCTTAGGGCATGACGGTCAAGCCACAAATAGTCCTGGCACATCAACTGGGGAACAGTCAGGAACACAGCAGGTCACTGGATAGAAAAAAACAATACAGGGATCTAAGCATAACACACCAAATGGGCAAATCATAATGAGATGCCACCTCACACCCATTAGGATGGCTGTAATGAAAAACAAAAAACAGAAGACAACAAGTGTTGGCAAGGGTGTAGAGAAACTGGAACCT
The DNA here is from genome assembly GCF_963455315.2 of Globicephala melas. Taxonomy (NCBI): domain Eukaryota; kingdom Metazoa; phylum Chordata; class Mammalia; order Artiodactyla; family Delphinidae; genus Globicephala; species Globicephala melas. Next base: position 163,652,257 of record NC_083316.1, on the reverse strand, counting down.
TCGTACATTGTTGGTGGGAATGTAAAATGGTGAAGGCACAGTGGGAAAACAGTATGGCGGCTCCTCAAAAAATTGAAAATAGGACCTCAAATTTTTTAAATTAAAAATAGAACTATTGGGACTTCTCTGGCGGTCCAGTGGTTAAGACTCCACGCTTCCACTGTAGGGGGCATGGGTTCGATCTCTGGTCGGGGAACTAAGATCCCGCAAGGCGCGAGGCATGGCCAAAAAAATTAACAATAAAAATAAAAATAGAACTATGATGTGATCCAGCAAGTCTACTTCTGGGTATATATACACAGAAGAATTGAAATCAGGGACTTAAACAGATATTTGCACACCCATGTTCTTAGCATTTTTCACAAAAGCCAAAAGGTGGAAACAACCCAAGTGTCCATCTGCAGGTGAACAGATAAATAAAATGTGTATATATACAATGGAATATTATTCAGCCTGAAAAAGCAAGAATATTCTGACACATGCTCCAACATGGATGACTCTCGAGGACATTGTGCTAAAGGGAAATCAGCCAGTTATAAAAAGGTAACTACTGTATGGCTCCACTTATATGAAGTCCCTAGTGTAGTCAAATTCCTAGAGACAGAAAGTAGGACGGTGGGTGCCTGGGGCTGGACGAAGAGTCTGGGGAGTTGGTGTTTAATCGCTATAGGCTTTCAGTTTTGCAAGACCAAAGAGCTGGATGGCTGGTGGTGCTGGTTGCACAACAATGTGAATGTGCTTAAGGCCGATGAACTACACACTTAAACTTGGATAAGATGGTAAAGTTTACGTTATGTGTATTGGAGCACAACTGAAAATAATGCTAAATAATACTTTTTTTAAAAGACCAGGGGGCTTCCCTGGTGGCGCGGTGGCTAAGAATCCGCCTTCCAATGCAGGGGACACGGGTTCGAGCCCTGGTCCGGGAAGATCCCACATGCCGCGGAGCAATTAAGCCCGTGCGCCACAACTACTGAGCCTGCACTCTAGAGCCCTCAAGCCACAACTACTGAGCCCGCAAGCCACAACTACTGAAGCCCGTGCACCTAAAGCCTGTGCACCGCAACAACAGAGCCTGCACTCTAGAGCCCGCAAGCCACAACTACTGAGCCCGCAAGCCACAACTACTGAAGCCCGTGCACCTAAAGCCTGTGCACCGCAACAACAGAAGCCACTCAATAAGGAGACCACGCAACGCAACAAAGAGTAGCCCTCGCTCTCCCCAACTAGAGAAAGCCTGGGGGCAGCAACCAAGACCCAACGCAGCCAAACATAAATTTATTAAAACAAAACCAAAAACCCAGGGAATTCCCTCGTGGTCCAGTGGTTAGGGCTCCATGCTTCCACTGCATGGGGCACAGGTTTGATTCCTGGCCGGGGAACTAAGATCCCAAATGCCGCAAGGTGCAGCCAAAAAAACCACAAATGGGGACAATGAGGCATCTAGAAATAACAGCAGAAGAAGGGGTGGCATTACTGGAGCCCAGGAGCTGTGGGAGCCTGGGAGGAGACCCCTCCACGGCAGAGAGAGACGAGAGAGACGAGAGAGACGAGAGAGACTCCGTCCTCTCCCCTCCTCCGGGCCCCCCTCCTGCCAGCGCCCCCATGGGCTGAACCCAGCAGGACCTGGGAAACTGGGTTCCCTGCAGGAATGGGCCCAGGGGCAGGGGACCCAGAGTGTCAGGGCAGCAGGTGGGAAAGAGCGCAGACTGGGCCAGGCGGCCTGGGTTGAGCTGGGTGACCTGGGACCCATCAGAGTCTCAGTTTCCCCAACTGAAAACGGGGCCGATGCTGATCCCTACCTCCTGGGCTCCACGGGTGGCCAGCGTGGTGGTGGAGAGAAGTGCCAGGAGCCGCAGGGACTGTTATCTCTTCTCTGTCCACAGGGTGGCACTTCCTTCCTTCCTTCCGCCTTTTGTCTTGGGAAGGTTCCAAAATGCCTCTGGGGGCGAAAGCTGAGCGGACCGCACAGGAAGCGTCCGGGGCCTGCAGGCAGGCGGTCGATAATTGGTTGATTGACTGACTCCATGCTCAGCCGCGTGGCAAATGGGACAAATGAGCTCGAATGGCTGGGCCTGTGGGAGGGGCCGGGAGGTGGCAGAGGGTGCTGTGAAGGGAGGGTGGGCAGGACTCAGGTGTCCCTGAGCAGAGGAAGTGCCTGGGAGAGGCTGGAGGTGATGGAACTTTCTGGTCCCTGGCCTGGGCAGTTTTCCATTAAGGGAGTGAGTAGTTGCTGAAATCCTCCCTCGGGCGTCCCCACCGTGGCATTGAGTACGACACAGACACGCAGGACTAGAGCCTCAGGAAAAATAAGAGCAAACACTTCTTGGGGATTAACTGTCTGCTCCCCTCGGTGGCTGCCCAAGGGGCGGGGAGGGAGGGCAGGCCCAGAGCCCATTTTACAGATGGGAAAGGGGAGGCTGGGGTCACCGGTCTCAGCTCCTGCAGCTCCTGGTGAGACCCAGACGTCCCTCCCCACCAGCAGCCCGAGGGGTGGAGGGGGTGCGGCCTGGTGATCCTCTCTGGGCTCACAAGGGGTCCCCTAGGGAAGGGCGTGGATGTCACCCAGGTGAGATGCAGCGCAGCTAGCAGGCCACTTGGAGGTGGTCTGTAGGCGCAGCCTGCCCAAAGGGGTGGGGGGCAGACTGGAGCTTTGGAGCTGCCATCCCCAAGGACAGGGTGTGGGCAGGCGTGACCCTGGCTCCCCCTCTCCAAGGGCTCAATGGCTCTGGCCAGGACTGGCTGGGTGGTGGGAAGAAGCTGCTCCCCCAAGCCTGACACCCCAATTCATGTCCTCTGCTGCCTCCCCCTCCTGCCCCCACCGGCATCTGAAACCACAGCTGCCTGTGGTGAGTCAGGCTGGAGCCTGCGGGGCTGAGCCCAGGTCTGGGGGAGGGAAGGGGGGAGGCAGGGAGGGGGAGCCCTGTCCCTGACGCCGGCCCCTCCCCCACAGTGGGGGTCAGCACCCCTTCCTCTCCCCCAGGAAGTGAATCCCCTCCACGATGAAGGGGTAAGAGAGCGGCTGAGAGGTGGAGTTTGAGCGAACACTGGTCACATCACCCACCCCACTGAGTGGAGTGGGATGGGGGGGGATAGCCCCCAGGACTCCTGGGTCCCATCCAGCCTCCCCTCCAGGCAGCTCAGGTTTCAGCACTGATTCCTGCCCTTGGTGGAGGGGCTCCACCCTCCCGGCACAGCTGCTCTGCTCACCCCGGAGGCCTCCTCTCCCACGCTGTGCCTGGGATGGAGGTGGGGAGCTTGGGGGTTCATAGCGAGACCAGCCCCCTAGTCGGCTGGGCCTCTGCACCATGACCTGTGTCAAGAGGCCAATGTCAGGCTCCCCTTTCCAAGCCCCAACTCTGGGTACCCCCTGGAATCTGCAAATCCTCCCCATGCCTCACTGTGGACTGCAGGCCTGGCATGATCCAGCCCCACGGCCTCATGTTCCCTCCATGCTGGCCTCTTTGCTGTCCCTGAACACCCATCTTTGCACTTGCTGTTCCCTCTGCCTGGCTCACTGTCTCCACACCTTTATCCCCAGAGGGCTCAGGTCTATCTGGGCTCAAACGGCTCTTCCTCCCTGGGGCCTCCTGCAGGCTCTGTCTCCATAATCTGTGACACCTTCCACGAATAGCCTGCCGTCTCTGTGCCTCAGTTTCACCACCCGTAGGGCACTGGGAGCCAGCACACGGCACCTGCTCGTGGCCTCCACTGGAGTGTGGCTCCCTGAAGGGGGGCCTGGCAGGTCACAGATGCCCAGTGCACACTTCTGAGACAGTCGGGGAGCCGCCAGGAGGTCCTGGAGCCTCCCCGAGGATGGTCCATGCACTGCCGTGTCTGTGCTGATGCCCTGTGACCAGTCCTCCCGGCCTCTCACCAGCCTCGGCCCACCAAGCTTGCCGGAGGTCCAGTGTGAGGGGTTTGGCTATTTTCCCCAGAAACACCAATTATAAGACAGGTTGGCCAGGTGTGTGGATGTCTGACCGGCAACCACTGATCACTAAGCATCTAGAACTTTACCCTGCTCCGTCGCCCAGCAGGGCTCCACCCAGTACAGGCCTGAGTTCCAGTCCTTGGTCTCTTTCTACCTGGGTGACGTCGGACAAGGGGCAGATGCCTTGGAGGCCATTTCTCATCTGAAAAGCCAAGATGCTCCTCCATGGACCCCAGGGCCCCACTGCCGAGTTCAGCCTCCCAGGGTGTCACTGTCCTGTGACTTCGGGTAACCAACTGGACCAAGCTGTGCCTCGGATCCCCCACCTGTAAAACGGATACTCCTCACTGGCGTGGGACGGTGTTGGCCTGAGGGGTGCAGGAGGAACAGGCTGGGGGTGAGGGGTCAAGTCTCACCTCTGCAGGTGCAAGGCCTCGGTTCCCCACTCACTGCCTGGTCAGGGGAACTCCGATCCTGCATGCACTCCAACAGGCCCGGCCGAGAGAGCTGGTTGCTGGCTGCCCATGGGCCGGCTGTCAGAGGGAGAGCAGGCAGGGGCGGGAGTGGGTGTGCAGGCTGGAGGCCGCGGGCCGAGGCTGTCCGGGCGTCCAGCCAGCGCCGGGCAGTGAGTCAGGGCCCAGGCATGTGGAGGGCCAGGGCCTCTCGCGGCCCCTGTGAGCTCAGGCACCTCCCTGAATGCGCCCGCCAGGCCCCACTGGGCTGCGTTCCTCACGCACTTGCTCACTCCTTGGGCTGGTTGCGGGGGAGGCCTGAGGTGACGGGGCCCCTCTAAGCCTAGGTCCATGCTGCCTCCCTGGAGTCACCTTCTTCTTCTTGGGGAAACTGAGTTCAGGGCAGGCAATGCCTCCAGGGCCCCTCCCAGAACAAAGCGAGGCCACTGCTCAGGGGTTGGGGAGCAGGCCCATGGGGGGTTCAGGCCCTGGGCCCGGGGTACAGAGAAGCCTGCGTCTGTAACTGCACCCGCTCCTCAACACTGGCTTTCTCTCCCAGGGCCTCTGCACCTGCAAATCTGTTTGCACTAGAGAGCAGTATGCCTCTCTGCCCGCCCTGGGACCCTCAGCTAGGCCAGGTCTACTCAGGGCGGGGAGCACTCCTGCAGGGGAGCAGGTGGAGGCTGGCTGTGTCAGCAGGAACAGCCACCAAGGTGACAGCAGCTAGTAAGCTGACCTTGGCAGAAGACTGACGGGTTCCTGGCTGAGGCTGCAAGGCGGGGGGTGGCAGCCCTGAGTGTGCCTGCCCCCCCCACCGCAGGGTTTTTGCTACAGGGGTGTGCTCCTCCCATCTAGTGGGTGGAGGCCAGGGATGCTGCCAGATATCCTGTGATGTCCAGGACAGCCCCCACCAGAGACAGTGACCTAGCCCAAACATCGCGAAGGCTGAGGCAGGAAAACCCTGGTCTAGATCAAGTCTTTTGCCCTTTGGGGGCCAAGGGTACGAATAAAGGGCTCTGCTTCTTTTTCACATCATAAAAAACTCTGCCAGCCTTGAAAATGGAAACAGCCCAGGAGGGCTTATGTGAACATTTCCTTGAATATGTAAAGCCAGGCCCTCGGCCTCTGAAGTTCTTCTGGGAATCTTTCTTTGTGAGCCAGATGGACTGGGGCTGCTTACATTTCAGGGAGACTAACAACCCCTTTTTTGGGTCTATCTCCTGGAGCCCAACAGGCAGGATCCCTTGCTCTAAGGCCTCTGAGAGACACCGGAATGGACTATTTTTAGTGCCCACTTGATGTACTCAGGAGCTGCTAGAACTCACTGCTCCCTCAGCTTAGCATGTCCCTCTCTGATCAAGAAATACAAATTGTACTCACTGTAAATGGTACAGAGGTGCACAAAACCCAACACCCAGAGGCTCATGTAACTACCAAATCTACTGGCTTCAGGAAAAGCTGTATCCAAGAGGCACTTGATATTGAAGGGACCCTACTTCTCACTCTCTACCCTCACACAGGCAGGCAGGCTGGCCACAGGCTTCCCACTCTTAGTAGTACCTCAGTCACTGAGGATGGGGGTTAGGTGAAGAAATCAATTGGCTGGCCCAGGCCCTGGTTGCATGCTGAATCAGTTAGGGTTTATTTTGGCTGTTTGTGATAGAAAAACTAAAATAACAAAGGCACACATAATAGTTTAGCCCCTACCCGCAAGGAAGTCCAGCATTGATACCCAGCTACACCATCATCAGGGAACCAGGTTCCTATCATCCCTAGAGGATTGCACCCCTCCTTAAGTGTGGCAATACAGCTGCTAGGGCTCCAGCCTTCACACTCAAGTTCCAGAAAACAGAGCAGAGGGGGAAAGGGTATACTACCTTGCGTTTTAAGAAGTCACACACAACACTTCTTTTTACATTTCACTGTCCTGAACTTAACTGCAAGGGAGGCTGGGAAAAGCTGTGTTTTGACTGGGCAGCTAAAAGGATTTCCTTACCAAGGGGGGAGGGGAGAACAAATATCAGGGAGGCAAACGGTGGTCTCTGACACACAGCCCACCCTGGAGCCAGCGATGGGCCCCTATACAGCCTATAATGTAATCTCTTCATGACTGACTCATCCTTTCCAGTCCCAGCAAAAATGCCACCGCCATCCCCTGGGGCAGGCCCCCTCCCTGGCCAGGGTCCTGAAGCACTCTGGATGCTCTCTAGCTCGAGGGTGTCATCTGATCACTTTTGACTCCTCCACTGGCTCAAGGGATCCTTCATCTTGCCTTGGGTTCCCAGCACAGCTCGGACACACAGTGGCACTCAGAGAACGAACAGATAAAAAAGGGCCAAACCTGAATCACAGATGACGAAGACCTGGAATTTGTCATCGGATACTACGGTGTCATTTGTATGTGTTGTCACAGACGTGAAGTCACAGGCCTGGCACAGTTAAGTCCGTTTTCTTTGGTTACCTAGTCCAGCATTTGAGGCCAAAGTCAAGACGGGGGAACGGGGGAAGAAATCCAGTAAAGAACTCATTTACGTATAAATATTTAATTTTAAGCTGATCTCACCACTGAGGCACTGACCACCCACCACGGGCTGATTCCCACTGTGTGGGACTGTACGATGCAGTCCCAGAGGCTCCTGGCTACCACTCTGTGTCCACCAAGCTCCAGAGATAGTCGCTGATGAATTTCTTGGAGAGCTGGGTGCTGTCCAGGTGGATGGGCTGAGCAACGCTGGGGCCATGATGGACTGAGGGTGCAGATGTAAGGGAAACCCAGCACACATGGCCCTCCCTCTCCCCCCACGACGAAAGGACACTGCCTTTAAATTGTTATTATTAAGATAATTGGAGACTGAAAGACATTTTCATGAACAGAAAGTTAAGATAATGAACTGTCTTTTTTTAAATTGTGGTAAAATACATATAACATTATATTTACCACCTTAAACATTTGAAAGTGCCCAGTTCAGTGGCATTAAGCACATTCATGTTGTTGTGCAACTATCATTACCATCTCCAGAACTCTTTTCATCTTGCAAAACCAAAGCTCTGTCTCCATTAAACACTGACTCCCCCTCCCATCATAATCCCCTTCCTACGTTCTATTTCCATGAATCTGACTCCTCTAGGGACCTCATGTAGGTGGTATCATACAGTACTTTTTTTTTTTGCGGTACGCGGGCCTCTCACTGTTGTGGCCTTTCCCGTTGCGGAGCACAGGCTCCGGACACGCAGGCTCGGCGGCCATGGCTCACGGGCCTAGCGGCTCCGCAGCATGTGGGATCTTCCCGGACCGGGGCATGAACCCGTGTCCCCTGCATCGGCAGGCGGACTCTCAACCACTGTGCCACCAGGGAAGCCCACAGTACTGACTTTTTGTGTCTGGTTTATTTCAACCAGCAGATTATGTTCCAGGTTCATCCATGTCGTAGCGTGTGCCAGAATGTCTTTCCTTTTTAAGGCTGAATAATATTCCACCGTATGGATGGACCACATTTTGTTTATCTGGTCATCTGCAGACGGACACTTGGGTTGCTCCCACCTTTTGGCTTTTGTGAACAGTGCTGCTGTGAACATGGATGTACAAACATCTGCTCAAGTCCCTGCTTTCAATGCCTTCGTGTGTATCCCCAGAAGTCGACCTGCTGGGTTATGTGTTTATTCTGGATTTTTTAGGACCGGCCATAGTGTCTGCACCGTTTAAGATTCCCACCAACAGTGCACAGGGTTCCACTTTCACCACAAAGGATACTGCCTTTGATCATCCCCGGCTCACATTCATAATCCCACTCAATTTTACTAATTCGGCGATAAAGTTGAGCCACATACCTGCGTGAGAAGACAAAACGGGGGGGGGGAGGGAGAGAGAGAGAGACAGAGAGAGAGAGAGAGAGAGAGAGAGAGAGAGAGAAGTTACTCCAGCGTCGACTCCAACAAAGAGCTGTGGGCTGCGTGCACGCACACATGCGCACTCACACCGCGTCTGTGGACCTACACGGCTGAAGGGATGGTGACTGTCGTGTCTTCGTCAACCTCCCTCTCTTGTCTTTCAAGATCAGTCTCGATCTCCTTGAGCTCCTCCAGCTCTCTGCTGAGCTGAGTACACAGGCAGTTAAGGACTCCTGGCTTTGGAGGGAGGGCTGCCCACGTGCTCACACCAACCCCGTCGGGCCCGGGGCTGCTGGCTCCAGGTGTGCTCTCTAGAGTGAACAAGGGCATCCTGGGTGAGGCTGGGGCCCGGCTGTCCTGCACACACAGGAAAGGATATAGGAGGCTGGCCTTCAGACGGGCGTCCTCCTCGCTGGCCCTCTGAAGCTCGGCTTCAAGCTGCTGCAACTCGGCGCCGCCCTGGTGTGCCTGCTCCTTCGCGTTGAGGAGGCTCTGGGCCACCTCCTTCTCCGCAGTGAGGACCTCTGCAGGGCAGGGAGAAGTCTGCGTTCCTCATCTCGGGCTCCCCAGGAGAGCCCCGGAGCAGAGGGCAGCCTCAATGCTCCCATCTATGGCCACGTTCCCACTTCCATCTCTAGCTCCCTGACCCATCGTTCTATTTGCAAATGCCCGCCTGAGAGTCCCACCTGGACCTGGCACACGTGCTTCCATTTCACCGAAATCACACTTGAATCCATCCAAAGTAATAAAGCCTGGTCCTTGTTTGCACACCTAGTCTTAATTTATGACGTCACTCTCGACACCATTGTCCAAGCAACAAGCCTGGGACTCACTTTCTGGATCCAGTTAGCCATCCCGTCTGGCAGGACCCCTTCTTCTGCGTGCTGGTCCTTCATGCCTCCAGGACCACCCCAAAAACCTCCCGGCCGTGTCCTGCTTTGGTCTCTCCCGTTGCCAATCCTTTCTGCTCTCTGCCTTCAGAGCAGCTGCGTCAGAGGCCAAATGTGAAGTCGCTCCCCTGATCAAAGACTTCCCGTGGCTCCCCAGAGTCTCCAGGATAACGTCCAGGTCTTTTTGGGCACCTTCGGCATCCCTGCCAACCTCCTCTCTCCCTGCTTTTTGCCCCACCATGTGCTTTTCCCTTTGCTCTGGCTGCAAAGATGCCTCATCATCGTGCAGACACGCCATGTTTTTTCAGTCCTGGGCCCCTGCCTGCCGGTCTTCCAGGGACCTGTACCCCTGTGTCCCTGCCCACTGGCGCATCATTCCCAGCATTAAGGCCTTCTGGATAACGCCTGACTCAGGCGGCTGGACACTCTCTTCTCCCTCCTAAGGCGAGACTGTGCTCCCAGGACAGCCCTTATCACACTGGACTATTTATTCCCAAGTCTCTCTTCTTCAAAGCAGATTGCATCTTAAAATCACCGTACATCGCCAACACCTACTCAGAATAAACACATTTTGAACAAAACATCCAAAAAGATCAAAAGCACCCTAAGAAGGTTACTGTGTTCCTTCCCACAGAGTCAGAGAAACCTGCCAACTCAGAGAAGGCACGGATGAAAATGCTTCTTAAAGGGCCAGTGTTTAAGTGTTTATAAACTTATATTAAGTTAATTTTTAATCAAAGCACCACATGTCTATGGTTGTGAAAATTTAAACACACACACACACACACATATAACCCTCTCTAAGCCTCTCCAACCCTCTGAAGCAGCCAGTTAAACTCTTCACTGTTTTCTCTGGCATCGACCTTCATATTTCTAAATAATTTGCTTATGCTGCTATTTCTTGATCTGTCTGTGTTAGACGGTGCCTGCTGACTTCCTGTTAGGAGAGCTGAGGGTCTGGCTCTCTTTTGCAGCCTTCCCGCCCCTTCTCCACTCACCCTCCTAACAACAACCGAGTCTCCTGGGATGATCTCTTCCCCATGGATGTTCATTATAAGCTGTCGTTACCCGAATGTGTGCTAAGTGCCACAGGTGACCACGGGGCCCCAACTCACTGAACTCTCACCACTCCCTGAGGGTGGCTGAACCCCTCCCCCGATTTGAGAGGCGATGAGCGGAAGCCCAAGGTCCAGTGGCTTGTCCACACACTTAGCTCTGAAGCTGGCATCTGAACTGGATCCTTTTGATCGAAACCCCAGCTCCCTAGAACACCGACTCTTGTCTCCCTGCCCCAAATCCCTCCGTTCTTCTGAAACCCAGGCAGGTTGGGTGATGCGGAGCTTCTCCTCAACCATCAGTGAAAGGGGAGTTAATGGAGCGGGAGGGGAGGAAAGAAAGGAGAGAGAAGGAAGGAGAAAAGAGCAGAAGACCCTGATCAGGACATCTGTTGTGCTTAGCCTAACATCCAAACTCCTCCCGGGGGCTCACAGGCTGGCAAGTCTGGCCCCTGATGACCTCATCTTCTACCTCTTTCTCTTGGGTCTCCAGCTCATTCTCACCTCATGACCTTTGCATTGACAGTCCCCTCTGCCAGGAACACTCTTCCCGGAGCCATCCCATGGCTAGCTGCCAGATCATTCAAGTCTCAACCCAAACGGCACCCCCTCATAAAGTGTAATTGTCAAAAGGCATTACAAATCCCTGGCACTGAAACCACAGTGGAAAACTAGATGACAGCCCCTCAGAAAAATTAAATATCAAATTACCATCTGATCCAGCATTTCCACTTCTGGGAAAATACAAAAAAGAATTGAAAGCAGGGACTCAAAGAGATTATTTGTACACTTATGCTCATAGCAGCATTATTCACAATAGCCAAGGGGTGGAAGTGTCCCAAGTGTCCAGTGACGGATGAATGGATAAACAAAATGTGGTGTATCCATACCATGGAATGCTGGAGATGATGGTGGTGATGGTCACACAACAATGTGAATGTACTTAATGCCACTGAACCGGACACTTGAAAATAGGTAAAATGGTAAATCTTAGGTTATGTCAATTTTACCACAATAAAAAAAAAGTTTGAAGCCTTTAAAAGACAAAAACAAAAAAACCCTGATGCTGAGAAAAGCCGCAACAAGGGCAGCTCCTGTGCAAGCATCATCTCCATGAATCTCACTTTGATCCATCAAGGGGTGCTATCAGCAACCCCATTTCACAGATGAGGAAACTGAGGCTTGAGAGGGAAGCACTGGACTGGGACAAGAGGGTTCATGAGTTAACAGCTGAAATCCTTAGCCCATCACCTCCTGACAAATCCATTTTTCTTGTTTATCCTCTGCCTCACCCCACTAGAATATTAGCTCTACCCCCACCCCAGGGATTTTGTTTGCTTTGTTCCCGGCTGTCACCCCATGACTGGCACTATGCCTGGACCCAGCAGGTGCTCAGTAAGACATGGGAACAGTCTCAGCAGGAAGATGCGGACTATTTATTATTACAACCATTTTATGGGAAACAGAGGCATTGCAAGGTTAAGTAAGTCACCTCAAATCTCACAGCTGGGAAGTGGCGGTGCTGGGATGCAAACCCGACGCTTTGACACCTGAGCCCCAATTCAAACCCTGAGTCCCAGCTCCTGCTCACAGCGCGTCAGACCTCCTACATTCACCACTAAACCCCTGGGAGGTGGCTGCTGTCCTGAAGCCCATTTCATGGGTGGGGAAACCGAGGCTCAGAGGGGACAATGCTCATCCGCCGGTCGCACGGGGAAATACGGTAGCGGATGGGGCGCCCAGAAGGGAGGAGGTTTGAGGCCGGCCTGGTCACCATCACCACCACTCGGGCCCGGCTGCCCGCCGCCCCCCGCCCCGGCCTTCACCTCGCAGCCGCTGTTCGGCACCGTCTTGCGTCTCCAGCAGCCGCTCCACCACCTGCTCGTGGCGCCTCAGCAGCCGCCGTTGCTGCGCCTCGGCGCGGTTGGCACCCAGCAGGCTCAGCAGCCCCTGGCTCACCTCCTCCATGTCGCGGAAGGCCGCCATGACTACACTAGGACCAATCCCGCGCAAATTTAACTGCCCGCTGGGCCCCGCCCCCTTCCCGGAGAGGCCCGTTTCCATTGGGTTTAGCCCACGTCAGTCATCAGCCAATGAGGGAGGCCGCGTCTAGTCGGACTAGTGCGCCTGCGCCGGCTCCTCTGTCAACCATTGGCGATGGCCAGTCTGCGTAGGGAGCGTGGGGGTGCCTCCGGCGTCCTGCCTGATGCGCCTGCGCAGGCTGGAAAGCGGCTGCAAGATCTTCAAGCTGTTTCTTTCCGGGTCCAGTGCCTGCTGCGAGCAACGCGCTGTTGTAGGGGCGAAGCCAAGAACTACTTCTCGTGGAGCTGAGGTTCAGCGGTGTGTGTGTGGGACACTCACAATAAACATCATAAATAAGTAAATTCTATAAGAGGCTGCGTAGCAAAATGGAGTCTGCGTTTCAATCCCAGATTTTCCACTTACTAGCTGTGTTACCCCGAGCAAATTGCTTCATCCTTATGTGCTTCACTTTCCTCCTCAGTTAAATGAGGATCATCATAGTGTCTACTTAAGAGTTGGTGTGAGAGTTGAATGAGGTCAGTGCCTGGTATTCAGTACGTGCTTTATAGGTGTTAAATAAAAAATACGTAGAAGGCTAGTGGGTGAGGTGTTTGATTCTCACCGAACACCATGCTGTGTGCGGGGTTACGGTTGAGGAAAGACAAACTGTTCACCTTTGTGACATGTCCCTCAAAGGAGGTGAAGAGGGCTTCCCTGGTGGCGCAGTGGTTGAGAGTCCGCCTGCCGATGCGGGGGACGCGGGTTCGTGCCCCGGTCCGGGAGGATCCCACATGCCGCGGAGCGCCTGGGCCCGTGAGCCATGGCCGCTGAGCCTGCGCGTCCGGAGCCTGTGCTCCGCAACGGGAGAGGCCACAACAGTGAGAGGCCCGCGTACCGCAAAAAAAAAAAAAAAATGAGGTGAAAAAATAAGCGGGTCATGACCAGCATTTTCAACAAAATACAATGAAAAAAAAAAAATCAGTGCATTGTGTACAGAAAGCTAAGTATTGTTTTGGGAAACTCCCCCCATTTGTCTACTGGGTGTGGAAGATTGTATTTTCCAAAAAAATGGCTACAGAAATAGTTCCAATTTTGCCAGTCCCTATCAAGAGACAGACTCCAATTCTTCTCTTGAACTTGAGCAGGATTTGTGCAACAAACAGAATGTGGCAGGAGGGACGCCGTGTGAATTCCAAGTCTAAGTCAGAAACTAGAATACATCTTTTGCCTGGTGCTAGCTCGCTCTCTCCCTCTTTCTCAATTCCAGGATACTCTCTGTGAGCCCAGCTGCTATGTTGTGAGGAAGCCCAAGCCACGTGAGGAGTCTCCCAGATAAGGTCCCAGCTGAAACCAGCATCAACCACCAGAGAAGTGAGTGAACATTGAGATGATTCCGGCCCCCAGGCTTTGAGCCGTCCCAGCTGACACCAAGAGGAGGAGAGAGAGAACTGTTCCCATCAAGCCCGGCCCAAACTGTGAGCAACATCCATGCCTTTGTTTAAAGCTTTTGTTTAAAGCCAGTAAACTTGGGGGTAATTTGTGATGCAGCCATAACACCTGGATCACTGGGTCACATGTGAAATTTGTATCTTGCTGTGGGTTGTGTAAAAAACCATTGAAAGCCACAGCTGTAGTGGCAAGTCCTCACAGTAAGCAAAGAAACAGATGAACAGAATCATTTTAGCCAGGAACACCTGCTACAGGGAATAAACCAGGGTCATAGGACAGAGTCACCAGAGTTGGGGCAGGGGAGGGAAGTGGCTTTAGGTTACGTGGTCAGGGATGGACTCCCTGAGAAGGGAACATATGAACTGGGACCCGAGTGATGAAAAGGAAACAAAAAGGAAACAAAGCACCAGGAGAGGAAAGAGTAAGTTCAAAGGTGTTAAGCAGGGAAGAGCTATGGAGTGGATTGGCTCCAGATCTTCCAGAATCAAGAGAACTTGCCAGCAAGACTGGATTCCATCCTTCTCTGAGGAAGAGAAAGGATACTTCTGGGTGTTTGGCCCAAACACCTGTTGGGTGGTGGGTAGTGGTGGTGGCACTGGTGGCCAAGGCGGGTAAGGGAGCAGGCTTGGAGGTGGAGGGCTGCGTGAAATGGAAAGCTTGGGGAAGTTCCCAGTGCCTGGAGGCTGACCACGTGGAGCTATCAAGAGGGTAGTTGCAGGGCTTCCCTGGCGGCCCAGTGGTTAAGACTCCGTGCTTCCACTTCAGGGGACGTGGGTTCAATCCCTGGTCAGGGAACTAAGATCTCACATGATCCACGGCGTGGCCAAAAAAAAAAAAAAAAAAAAAAAAAGAGGTAGTTGCTTGGCCATGAGCCTGCGGAGACATTTGAGCTGCAGATAGAAATCCGGGCGTCGTCAGGGTGCAGCCAATATCAGATGACAGCTCTCCTGGGGGAGAGTACGGAGAGGACAAGGTCTGAGGACTAAGTTCTGAGACCCACCAATTGCAGACGTTGGACAAGAGAGGAGAAGCCGGCCAGATAGAGAAGGCACAGCCAGGGAGAGAGGAGAGAAACTGCAACAGAGGCGTCAAGATTTCCACTGACCATCCAGAATCTGACAGGTCCCCAAGCCCAAGCCTGGAGCCACCTTCCTCCTTAGAGCTTACTTTCATGGGATAATTTTTGCCAAGACCCCAGGGACTGCTCACGTTGTAATATTTTTACAGCGATCATGGAGCTGGGGACACCCTAAGACTAATATATTTATTTAGTCTTCCCCGGGTCACAGATTCCTTTGAAATCTAATGAGAGCAACGAGACAGGCTCTTCTTTGAAAAACGTACCCAACAGGCACACATTTTTGGATTTCAGGACCCCAGAAGGCCATCCCCAGATTTTCAGGTTAAGAAGCTCCACAGCCTTTATCTCATAGGGTGGCTAGCAGATGTATAAGTGATGACACCTTAGTTGTTTGCTGCAGAAATGTCGGTGTCCGGGCACGGAGCTGGGTCCCCAGAGTCAGCACTTATGGCATCGCTCACCCTCCTGTTAGCTGAGCATTTGATGCTGAGATTGCTCTGTCACCATCAGCTACGTGACCTTTGGTGGTGGGGGCTGGCCTTCTCTGTGCCTAAAGGCGGGCACAGTGCTGAGTGAAATGAAGAAGAGATAAGACCATGGGTTCCGTTTCTGGCTCCGCAGTTCACCTATGACCGTGGCAAGTTCTTAACCTTTCTAAGTCATGGGCTAATGATAGCTCTCTTATCAGCTGGGAAAGGTTTTTCAAGAGTTAAGCCATTCCAGGTTGCACAACCAGAGCCTGAAATATATAAATGCTCCTGTCAAAAAGGCCACTCACCTCACTTCCAAAAAATAAAGAGAGAACCACTCACAGCCATTAGGATGGCTACTATTAAAAAAAAAAATCAGAAAATAACAGTTGTTGGTGAGGACATGGAAAAACTGGTTGGTGGGAATGTAAATTGGTGCAACTGCCCCGGGAAAAACACTGGCTATTCCTCAAAATACTGAAAACAGAACTACTGTATGACCCAGCCATTGTACTTCTAGGTATATACCCCCCAGATTGAAAGCTGGGACTTGAAGATGTTTGTATAACCAGCATGATTGACAATAGCCAAAAGGTGGAAGCAACCAAGTGTCCACTGATGGATGAATGGATAAATAAAACGTGGTGCATGCAAACAGTGGAACAGTATTCAGTCTTTAAGTAAGGAAATTCTGCCACATGCTACAATGTGGATGAATCTTGAGTATATTATGCTAAGTGAAATAAGCCAGCCATAAAAAGACAAATACTGCACGATTCCACTTATATGAGGTCCCTAGAGTAGTTGAATTCAGAGACAGAAAATAGAATGGCAGTTGCCAGCGGCTGGGTGTGGGAGTGATGATGTCAGTGTTTCATGGGGACAGAGTTTCACTTTGGGAAGATGAAAAGAGTTCTGGAGATGGATGGTGGAGATCGTTGCACAACGATGTGAATGTACTTAATGGCACTGAACTGCACGGTTAAAAATAGTTTAGATGGTAAATGTTTTGGTATGTATATTTTGCCACAAAAATAGACATATATTTTTTTCAGACATATATTTTTTTCATGCACAATTTCTATTCTTTTTCTGTAATGTCTTTTTTAAAAATTTTTATTTATTTAATTTTGGCTGTGTTTGGTCTTCGTTGCTGTGTTCGGACTTTCTCTAGTTGTGGCGAGCGGGGGCTACTCTTCGTTGTGGTACGCGGGCTTCTCATTGTGGTGGCTTCTTTTGTTGTGGAGCACGGGCTCTAGGCGTGAGGGCTTCAGTAGTTGTGGCTCGCGGGCTTAGTAGTTGTGGCTCACGGGCTCTAGAGCACAGGCTCAGTAGTTGTGGTGCATGGGCTTAGTTGCTCCGTGGCATGTGGGATCTTCCCGGACCAGGGCTCGAACCCGTGTCCCCTGCATTGGCAGGCGGATTCTTAACCACCGTGCCACCAGGGAAGTCCCTGTAATATCTTTATTGAAGTATAATTACTTTACAATTTTGTATTAGTTTCTACAACAAAGTGAATCAGCTATATGTATACATATATCCCCATATCCCCTCCCTCTTGAGCCTCCCTCCCACCCTCCCTATCCCACCCCTCTAGGTGGACACAAAGCACTGAGCTGATCTCCCTGTGCTATGCAGCTGCTTCCCACTAGCCATCCATTTTACATTTGGTAGTGTATATATGTCAATGCTACTCTCTCACTTCATCCCAGCTTCCCCTTCCCCCACTGTGTCCTCAAGTCCGTTCCCTATGTCGGCATCTTTATTCCTCCCCTGCCACTAGGTTCATCAGTACCAGTTTTTTAGATTCCATATATGTGTGTTAGCATATGGTATTTGTTTTCCTCTTTCTCTCTTACTTCGCTCTGTATGACGGACTCTAGGTCCATCCACCTCATCACAAATAACTCAATTTCATTCCTTTTTGTAGACATATATTTTTAAAAAGCAAAGCAAGACACTGGGTTTGGAGGGTGGGGAATGGGGTCTTAAGCATGAGCTGAACAAGGTAACAAAGACGATGAAATAAATGGTCCTGGGTGATTGCTTGTGAGAAACAATTTTTTTTAAATTTAATTTAATTTATTTATATTTTGGCCACGCCATGTGGCTTGTGGGATCTTAGTTCCCTGAACAGGGATGGAACCCGGGCCATGGCAGTGAAAGCACCACGTCCTAACCACTGGACCACCAGGGAGCGTCCGAACAATTTTTTTCTTTTTAATTTCCGAAAGGCCCCTTCTTGGCTCACAGACCCTTCTGGAAAACTGACAAGATCAGTGGACCTTCCACTTAGAAATATACAACTTTGAGTAAAATTTCTGGGACTTCCTATAACCTCTGAAAACCACCCGTTATCTCCTGGTTGAACAGTCCAGAGGAAAAACAGAGGAAGTGAGAATCAGGAGAGCAATCATCCATCATCAGTCATCCTTGGGGGAGAGAGAGGAGTGGCCTAGGGCGTTGCTGAGGATGCTCCGCTTCCTTTCGTGGAGCTGGTGACTCATAGATGTTCACTTTTCAAAAAGCCATGGAGCTGTACACTTTTGTACACGACTTGTACGCAAATGGTATACGCCACCTCAATAAAAAATAAAACAGCAAAACAAAGTATTTTAATATCCAACCTATAAGAAAAAGGTTTGGGCTTCCCTGGTGGCACAGTGGTTGAGAGTCTGCCTGCCAATGCAGGGGACATGGGTTCGAGCCCTGGTCTGGGAAGATCCCACATGCCGCGGAGCATCTGGGCCCGTGAGCCACAATTACTGAGCCTGCGCGTCTGGAGCCTGTGCTCCACAACAAGAGAGGCCGTGATAGTGAGAGGCCTGCGTACCGCGATGAAGAGTGGCCCCCGCTTGCCACAACTGAAGAAAGACCTCGCACAGAAACGAAGACCCAACACAGCCATAAATAAATAAATAAATAAAGCAAACTGTCAACAAGTAAAAATAAATAAACACTAAAAAAAAAAAGAAAAGAAAAAGGTTTGACAGGAGATTCTCCAAAGTATTGACAATGGCATGCATTGCTACCAAGTAGGACCATGGCACCCTCCACTATGCCAAATGGTTTTGTATTGCTTAAACTTTGTGTTTTACAATCACTATAAATTCTTTTGTCATGAGGAAAAAACAATTAGTAAACATTTTTTTCTGCCCACAGTGGGTTTTTAAAAAATAAATTTATTTATTTTTGGCTGCTTTGGGTCTTGCACGCGGGCTTTCTCTAGTTGCAGTGAGCTGGGGCTACTCTTCATTGAGGTGCGCGGGCTTCTCATTGCGGTGGCTTCTCTTGTTGCGGAGCACGGGCTCTAGGTGCACGGGTTTCAGTAGTTGAGGCTCACGGGCTCTAGAGCGCAGGCTCAGTAGTTGTGCCGCACGGGCTTAGTAGCTCTGTGGCATGTGGGCTCTTCCCGGACAAGGGCTCGAACCCATGTGCCCTGCATTGGCAGGCGGATTCTTAACCACTGCACCACCAGGGGAGTCCCACCCACAATGGGTTTGATTAGAACTTTCTGCCACAGTGGCAGTGTTCTGTATCTCTGCAGCCCAATAGGGTAGCCACCAACCACATGCAGCTACTGACCATGAATTAATTACAGTTGATTTCCATCTAAATGGAGATTGCCACAGGTGGCTAGTGGCTATAGTATTGGATGGTGCCAGCGTAGGGCAGAGCATAAGGGCATTTATTGTAATATTCTTGTCACCTTTCTGTAGCTTGGAACATTGTTCAAATAAGTCCATTTTAAAAAAAGAGATCTATTTTAGGGCTTCCCTGGTGGCGCAGTGGCTGAGAGTCCGCCTGCCTATGCAGGCGACACGGGTTCGTGCCCCGGTCCGGGAAGATCCCACATGCCGCGGAGCGGCTGGGCCCGTGAGCCATGGCCGCTGAGCCTGCGCGTACGGAACCTGTGCTCCGCAACGGGAGAGGCCACCACAGTGAGAGGCCCGCGTACCGCAAAAAAAAATAAAAAAGAGATCTATTTTAAAACTTCAAGAGTAGTACAGTAACAAAGACCAGACACAGATGCTTTGGCATAATCATAAGGTAGCTTTATTAAATTCCTTTACTTTCTAAAAAACGATTACTAAAAGGAATACTTCATTTAAGTGTAATACTGTCTTTATGGACGTACCGTGGTTGGAAAGTGAAGTTAAAGGTCATGAATACACGTGAGAAGAGAGTGGGATCAGAGGCAGGACCCCCTGTAGCCTACCATGCCAAGTCCAGTGGGTAAGCTGGGGAGAAGGGAACACAGGGATAACTATGGACTTATAGGGGGTGTCAATGAACTGCTTCTAAAAGCTTAAAAGAAACACACCCACCGGCTCCAGGGCCAGACACACAGGCACACAACGCTTGTACCGCTTCTCAAAGCTGCCCAAAGCTGTGGCCTTCTGTCAGTGGTCATCCCCAGTCAGCTTGGGTTTCCTTTCCTCGCCATTTACACACACACGCACGCACGCACGCGCGCGCACACACACACACTGGGGTGTCTCTCTCCTTTGACCATTTAAGCTCTCTTGACTTGGGTACCATCCCTTCCATCAAAATCAAAGCAAGCCAGACTCCATCAAGCCAGGAAACCTACTTTTCTAGGAGAGAAGCCAGCACTTGGCTGTATTGAATGAACGTGTAAGTGCCGAGGGCTTGCTCTGTCCTGCTGGGGTTTTGGCTTCCACCCCAGCGGCTAGGCTGAGAACTGGACAAGAGAGGGCAGGACACCTAAGAACTAGGGATCTTACTCCCTGGTCACAAGGCACTTTTCGACGCTCGGAACCTGTCCCCCTTCCCCCCTCCCCTTTTTTTTTTTTTTTTTTTTGGTCACAAAAGGAAGGAACAGGAAAGAAAACTTTGTTGAGATTCTAGGGACAAAATAGGCCATGCAGGTAACTACGTGTGTCGGGAGAGCCCCGTTTCCAGCAGGCTCCGTTCCAGGCAGCTCTGGAAAGCCTGTACGTTGTTAAAAAAAAAAAAAAAAAAAAACAACCCAGCTGGCCCTTGTTTGGTTTTCGGCAAAGCCCTGTCTCTTTAAGTTTGCACTGGGAGCCCTTGGGGGCAGCCAACTTTTAATCGAGCACACATGGAGTTTTTGGAACTGGTCCTATGCTTTGCCAACAATCTCATGCCCTGTTTTCTTTCCTTTGAGGAGAGAAATTCTGGAGTCTGGGGAGAAAAAGGATGGCCCTGCTACTGGCGTTCTAAGCCTAGGGATGCAAGGACCACTCTGGGGACCGGATTCATTTCCTGCACCTCCACATCTAAAGGATTTTCTAGGAAAATGAGTATTTGCCAGGCCCCCCATGTGGGGAGGGGACGGATTTCTGGGTAATCTCTCGATATGAACTACTTGCACGCCTTGGCTGCTGGGTCCTGAGCCCCCCACCTGAATGAGCGCGTGGGAGACGCTGGCAGTGGCCACGTGAAGGCAGAAGAAACGACTAAACTTCCTGCCCCGGGTGACAAAGACAGGGTCTGCTTTGTGAAGAGACCAGAAGAAAATTCCACCAAGAAAGCCGTCTGGGGAGGGGGACGTGGACAAAATGCTATTATATACCGAACAATTAAATGTAGGGGAGCGAGCGGGGGGCGCATAAGGCCACTCCAGACGTGATCCGTGCGTAATCACATTGAGGATTAAAATGAAAATATGCGATTCCAGTGACTTTCACATTTCCCCCCCCTTCCCCGAACATGATTCCGAAATACAATATTTTTCCCTCTCACCCTCCTCCATCCTTAATTGCCAGTTGATTGTTCTCAGCGTTCTTCGCAAACCCACGCCCCAGCATCAGCCACTGGCGCCAATTTATATAAGAATTTAGCTTCGGTCTGCGCTGCGGCTGCTTTGAACCGGGGTGCTGGGAAAAAACCTGCTTTCGGCTGAAGTCTCAGGGCTGTTGGGGGCTCCCTGGGGAAGCAGAAGAAAACCCCACTTGCATTTGAGACTTGGGCCTTGGTGGGTAGAGTGGGGGCCGGCCAGGGAGGGGATGAGGGACCAGGGATGGTTCGCTCTGGGGCTGCCTGGCCCCCGGGAGAAGCGCCTCGGGCCCCTCTGACGGCTACTCTTCTGCGGAGGACGACGCAGGACTCTCCTCATCCGACATCGGGGCAAACTGAAACGAGAGGCAGAATTCCTTTTGTTTGGCATCCTTTCCTGTGCTATGAGGCGCCGACTTTGTTGGCTGGCCCCGCGCCTGCCGTGAGTGAACAAGAGGCCTTGGTTCCTTGGCCTCGAGGAGGTGACGTTGGGGAGATGCTTCGGAGCAGCTCACAGATGAATGCAGTGGAGGGTTTTTCCTGAGGGATAGGGGGTGGAAGGCAGTGAAAGTGGAGAGTGGGCGGTTGGGGAGGGTGACGTCTGAGCTGAAGGATGTTAGGGGTCCAGCCAAGGGGCAGGGCGTTCCAGGCAGCGGAAACAGCAAGTGCAAAAGCCCTGAGGCAGGAGCGGCGATCGGGCCAGTGTGGCTGGAGCAGGGTGAGCGAGGGGGAGAGGAAAGAGAGTGGGGGGAGGTGAGGGGCGTTGAGCAGGGCTTGGTGTGCTCTGGAGGTGACTTCTGCTTTTTTCTCTAAGTGGGGTGGGAGCCACAGAGGGCTGTGAGCAGAGGAGGGATGTACCCCGACTCAGGTGCTCACAGTGGCCTCTGGCCGCTGTGGGGAGAACAGAGTGGAGGGGACAGTGAGGGTGGGAGCCAGGGAAGCAGAGCGGAGGCAGTGGCAATGGTCCAGGGGGACAGTGATGGAGGAGTGGGATTCATCCCTCAGGAGCCCTGGGAAGCAGGACCACAGATCAGACAGCAGGACGCCACCCAGCCCCATCACCCCCCATTTTCCAGCTGAGGACATGAAGGCCCACAGCTGATCCCAAGGGGATCCCCTAAGCACCACAACGGAGGCTCAGGTGTCCTAACACCCTACGCAGTGAAGACGGAAAGACTCGGGGCCTCAGGAAGAAGCTGGAGGCCAGTCAGGACCCAAATGGCTTTGGTCTCAGCAACCTTTTCTCTCCTAGACCATTTGGGGAATTGCTGTGGTTGACGCCCACCACGCCACCCTTGAACCTGGCCCCAGACGTGCCTGGGGAGGCCGGGGCAGGTACAAGGTGGGGGTGAAGAGGAGGGGGCAGAGGGCTCCTGCCCATGGTCTGGATTCAGACCCCGAGGTCTCTCCGCCCCTTCCTGTCTGTGAGACTTTGGGCCAGGAATGTAACCATTCAAAGCGTCAGCTTCCCCGCCTGAGAAATGGTAATAGTAACAGTACTTTATGCAACTGAATTGGGTTATTGTGGAAGGTTCCAGAAGTCATGCTTGGGAGGCACGCCCAAGTCCTCTGTGTGGTAATTAAGAGCATGATTTGGAACTAGACAGATCCGGGTTCGAATACCGTGCAGTCTCAGCTCTCATGCCTTACTTCCTCGTGAGGGCACCATGAAGGTTCAACAAGCAGCTGACCATGCAGCCCTCGGGATGGTCCCCATACACCATCCCTTCCCAGAGCCCCGCACCCGCTGCCCTGCCCGGGCCGAGACTCACCGAGCACTTGATGTTCATGCGAGAGTACAGCATGGATGCAATTTCACTGTGTCCTGCATCCAAGGCCACCATCAACGCCGTGCTCCCGTCCTGCAAAGCATCAGTTGCTATGCTGACACCCTGCACCATGTTCCCGCCCTCCCCGGAGTGCGCCTGGGTGGGGACTCACGCGGTCGGTGATAGAGATGTCGCAGCTGGGCACAGCCAGCAGCAGCGCCGTGATCTCCCTGTGGCCGTGCTCGCAGGCACACATGAGGGCCGTGGAGCCGTCATCATCTTGGACGTTGACGTCCGCCTCGCAGGCAAGCAGGGCTTTGACCACGTCCACCCGCCCGTGGCTGACCGCCAGCATCAGTGCTGTCTGCCCCGCCTGGGTAGGGCAAGGAACAACTTATGGATCACGCAGCCTCCAGAGCGTGACACCCCTGCTCCGGAACCATCCATGGTTCCTGGGTACTCTGACGCTAACAGCACCTCCACTCACGGGCCTCCTTCTGTATCTCAAATAATCCTTCCTACCACTGGGCCTTTGCACTTGCTGATCCGTCTTCCTCCTGCTGGCTCCTCCCTCAGGTCTCAGCTTAAATGTCTCCTCCTCGGGGAGAAGTTCTGTGCCTCCCCACCGCTATGCCCACTTAAATCAGATTCTTAACTCACAGGTGCAAACGTAAGTAAAATGTGTTGAGCTAAGAGTTGTACGCTTTTCTGTCTGCCAGTTAAACTTCACTGTAAAAAAAAAAAAATCAACATCCATCAGTGGATGGATGGATAAAGAAATTTATATATCCATACTACAGAACATTATTCATCCTTAAAGAGAAATGAAGGCCTGAAGCATACCGCAACATGGATGAACCTTGAAAATATTATGCTCCGTGCTAGGAGCCAGACACGAAAGGACACAGTACTACGTGATTCCATTTATATGAAATACCCGGAACAGGCAAATCCATAGAGACAGAGAGCAGACTGGAGGGGGCCAGGGGCTGGGGAAGTGAGGATGGGAGTGACAGCTGTGGGTGCCGGGTCTCCTATCAGGGTGTAAAGATGTTCTGGAAGTAGACAGAGATGGGGCTGGCACAGCATCATGGATCGATTTGTTCACTTTAAAAGGGTTAATCTTATGTGCACTTCACCTCAATTTTTAAAAAAGCAAACCACCTGGGCATACATCTGGAAGGACAAAAACTCGAATTCAAAAAGATACATGCACCCCAATGCTCATAGCAGCACTTTTACAACAGGCAAGACTTGGAAGCAACCTAAGTGTCCATCGACAGATGAATGGATGAAGATGTGGTACATATATACACAATGGAGTATTACTCAGCCATAAAGAAGAATGAAGTAATGCCATTTGCAGTAACATGGGTGGACCTAGAGATTACCATACTAAGCGAAGTAAGTCAGAGAAAGACAAATATTATCATATGATACCACTTACATGTGGAATCTAAAAAAATGATACAAATGAACTTATTTACAAAACAGAAACAGACTCACAGGCATAGAAAACAAATTTATGGTTACCAAAGGGGAAAGGTGGCGGGGGGGATAAATTAGGAGCTTGGGATTAACAGATACAAACTACTATATGTAAAACAGATAAACAACAAGGTCCTACTGTATAGCACAGGAAACTATATTCAATAGCTGGCAATAACCTATAATGGAAAAGAATCTGAAAAAGAACATATATGTAAAACTGAATCACTTTGCTGTACACCAGAAACTAACACAACGCTGTAAATCAGCTATACTTCAATTAAAAAAAAAGTAAACCACCCAGAAAAAAATTTTAATTAAAAAAAAATCAGGGGCTTCCCTGGTGGCGCAGTGGTTGGGAGTCCGCCTGCCGACGCAGGGGACGCGGGTTCGTGCCCCGGTCCAGGAAGATCCCACATGCCGCGGAGCGGCTGGGCCCGTAAGCCATGGCCGCTGAGCCTGCTCGTCCGGAGCCTGTGCTCCGCAACGGGAGAGGCCACAACAGTGAGAGGCCCGCATACCGCAAAAAAAAAAAAAAAAAAATCAGTAAAAAAGCAAGGAGGGTCTGCCTGTTATGCACCACGGCAGCACCTCCCCCTTTTCCTTTGCTGCGGTAAGGCTGCTGCTAATCTCTCCCCTCCTTGCTGTTCCCACAGGGTCCTGGGTGCCCTGCTCTTCTGCCCAGACACCCATCCATGCGCCAGTCACCTCCACAGTCTCCCAGCTTCTGCTCCCCAACATATAGCCGAAGGGAGATTCCAAACCAGAAAGCAGCCCTCGCCCCTGCCCTGGTGGCTTCCCACAGCCCTGGGTCCAAACCCCTGCTAAGCCTCCAATGCTTGGGCTCCTGGAGCTCCTGGCTGGCTAGTGAGCTTTGGGAGGGTGGGGACTGTGCCTGCTTGTCAAACATTTAAGTCCCCAGCGTCCAGTTGCTGGTCAATGAATTACCAAGCAGGATGTGGGATGGCGTCGGCTTAAGGAAAGCTGAGGACTTCCATGTCTTCCCACACCCCCATTTCCACCATGAGGTTCTGTATCAGAGGCACCCTGGCAGGCAGGTCATTAAGAATGGGGCTCTCGGGGGCTTCCCTGGTGGCGCAGTGGTTGAGAATCCTCCTGCCAATGCAGGGGACACGGGTTCGATCCCTGGTCCGGGAGGACCCGCGTGCCGCGGAGCAACTAAGCCCATGCACCACAATTACTGAGCCTGTGCTCTGAAGCCAGTGAGCCACAACTACTGAGCCAGTGAGCCACAACTACTGAGCCCACATGACACAACTACTGAAGCCCACATGCCTAGAGCCCGTGCTCTGCAACAAGAGAAGCCACAATGAGAAACCCACTCACCGCAACGAAGACCCAATGCAGCCAAAAATAAATAAAGAAAAGAAAAGAAAAAAGAAGAAAAAAAGAATGGGGCTCTCTGGACTTCCCTGGAGGTCCAGTGGTTAAGACTCCGTGCTTCCACTGCAGGGGGCGCAGGTTAGATCCCTGGTTGGGGAACTAAGATCCCACATGCCATGTGACACGGCCAAAAAAAAAAAAAAAAAGGATGGGGAGCTAGACCCCCAGGTTCAAGTCCCCCCTCCTCTAGTTTGACCTTGAGGAAATGAATACGTCCCTGAGCCTTGGTTTCTTTGCCTGTGGAGTGGGGATTCTCCCGTTGGGCTTGGATATGGTCAGGAGTTAATAAATGGGAAGAGTTATCCCGGTCTGCAGCGCCGAGGGCCCGTACCTGGCTGGCTCTGGCATTGACATCGCCGAGCCGGAAGAGCTGCAGGACAGTCTCGAGGTCGTGCTGGGTCTTCAGGGTGGCCAGGGCGGTGAGCATGATGGGGCTGTAGCCGGCGCGGTTCTGCTTGTCTACCTGGCAGACACCTGAGGGGAGGGGACCGGGAGGACGACAGGCCTCAGACACCCCTGATGCTGGCCAGGTCTGCCTTAAGGCTGGGGGGCTGGTCCCCGAGGACCAGGTCATGTCTCTGCCATCAGACTGGAAGCCTTGTTCACGACCACAGTGAGCACCGGGAATCATGCCTCCTCCAGCAGTCTAGGCCTGGCCTAATTACTCCTTTTTCTTGGACTGAGAACCCCATTCTGGCCTAGGGTCCCCATCTCTATTACGGGAGGGGCTCCTAAAGGTATAGGCTGTGCCTCCTCCATCAGACTGGGGCCCCCGGATACTGGCGCCCACATTCAGGGCTGAAAGGAGCAGCTGTGTCTCCCCCATTGATCTGGAAAAGTCCCTAGTCAGTTTCCTCCACGAGACTGTGGGCTCTGCCTCCTTCATCAGACTGACTAGGGGGCTATGTCGTCCCCGTTACACTAGGGGAAAGCAAATTTCTTCATGTCGAATTGAGGACCACATCTTCTCTCCAAGCCCCAGGCCAGAGGCCGCATCCATGTCTTTCCCTCAGACTAGGGTTCCAGAGGTGTCACTTTCATTATACAGGGGTCATTCGTTGCGGGGGGAGGGAAGGGCCACATATTTTCCATAAGACCATGTCTGCCTTTTCCAGTACACCGGGGCCACAGGTGGGGCCTGTATCCCCCTCACCTCAGACTGGGAGAGCAGCGTCTCCCCCATCATCAGACGGGGAGGGCGGCGTCTCCCCCATCAGACGGGGAGGGCAGCATTTCCTCCATCAAACTATGAGGGTGGCCTCCCCCACAGACCAGGAGGGCAGTGGCTCCACTGTCCCCGCCTCGCCTGGCTCACCGCTGTCGAGCAGCTGCCGCACCACGGGGAAGTTGGCGTGGGACACGGAGTAGTGCAGCGCAGTGTTGCCGTTGCTGTCGGCGATGTTGACCACATAGTCCAGCAGCCGCGCCGACATGGCCCGGAAGGTGACCAGGTGGCGCCGCACAAGCTCTGGGTGGGCATCGCTGCGGCAGGCCAGGCGCAGCCACTCCTGCAGCACCGTGGTGTAGGCCACTTTCTGGTTGCAGATTGGGAAGGAAAGGGGTGTGAGGGCCACGGAAGCCCACCCCATCCCAGACGAAGCCCCCCAAGGGGAGTGCAGACACCCCACCCTGAACCCGAGCCTTGAGGGGAAGCATGGGTGCCCCACTCCAGTGAGCCCCCCTGGAGGAAGATGCAGTGTCCCCTGCCCTGTACAAGGACCCTAAAGGGAAGTGTAGACACTGCAGTACCAGGTACGCCCCCAGAAGAAGGTGTGAGCATCTCCACCCTGGATGTGACCTTCAAAGGCCTGTGTAGACACCCATCAAGGGAAATATGGCAGCCCCTTCCCTCCAGCCCCCGAAGGAACAGGAACCAAGGCTGGGTTTGCCGGCGGGCAATCGTCCTTGGCCCCTCCCTGCCTCCCTGGAGCCTCTCCAAAGACCAAGACTCAAGCCTCGGAGCCCCCCACAAGCTCCCAGCTAGGATCCTGGGGTCCCCGTGATCCAAAGCACAAGGAGAAGCCAGGGTGAGGGTGGAAGGGACAAAGCCCTCCCTGCCCCGCTTTCAGGCCCAGGGCCCCACCATACCAGCTCCCGCTCGGTGAGGGCATTGGGGTTCTCCAGGTACTTCTCCAGGGCCAGGCAGGCTGAGATGAGGTCGGGGCTGAGCTCCATCCTGCCGGTGGCAGACAAACGGGGAGTTGATCTTGGAAGCACCCACCTCAGCCTCCTGGGTGCCCCCTACTCCCCACATCCAGCTGGGGTGCTCGGAGACGCCCTCAACACTCTCCACCAAGGCACTCACCCAGTCCTGCCAGGGCTCACCCGAGTGGTAGAATCTCAGACCCCCTTCCCTGGGGACATAATTTTACACAGCACCCCAAGGGGCAGACATGGGGAGCACACAGACCCCAAGAGAAAGTGGACACGTGGGCCAACATTTATTCCAAGTGGCCAGTGGCAGATGGAAAATCTTTCTCTGAGGACAGATTTTTTTTTTATCAGGGGGAAAAAAAAAGAGACATACACAGGATGGACAGGTGTGGCAAATGTCCCAAAGAAGGTGGATGGCTTAAGGACAAACTTGGTCTGCCCCTTAAACCCAAACCTGAACAGCCCAAATTGCCCCCATCAGGCCCTTTATCAAAGCCTCCGGACCTTCAGATGCCCAGAAGGAGAAAGTGCTTGTTCACTAATTCAGACTAAGGTGGGCATGACTGATGGGAGGTTCCCTCAGAGGGTTTGAATGGTGGGATCTGAGGTCACCCCAGGCCCTGCCTAAATCCCTCCCACACAGAAAACTGACCGGATCTCCTCTTCCGCACTGGATCCCGACGCCCCCTCAGCTGTGGGCGCCTGCTGAGACTCTCGGGACAGCTGGCACTCCTCCCGGCTGATCTTGGCCTTTGCCGTCTCCTTGGGCCTGAGCTGGGGGGCTTCAACCACACTCGGAACCCTCTCCTCCGGCTCTGGGGCCTCGTTCTCTGTACTGTCATTGTCCGAGAAGTTCTCTGCTGTGCTGGAATCCTCGGATGAGGACTCATACCTGGGGGAGACGCTGCAGGTGGTGGGGAGGGTCATTTGACCTCTCTGGGCCTCAGTTTCCCCATCTGTTAAATGGGGGTAATGGCAGTATCTAGCTCACAGGGCTCCAGGGATGCAGCTTATAGCACCTGGCACACAGTAAGTGATCAACAAACACTGGCCGTGATTGTGATCATGCTTGGGGGGGCCAGGGAGGGACATTGCTTTTCCCTTCCACCCTTTGCTCCTTACACAGGTGTTATACTGATTCAGACCCTTGTCCCACTGCAAATAGGACCCTCATGCTTCTTGCTACCTCCAAACACATCTAAACTTCTGGGCCTGGCATTCAAGGCCCCCAACTGGCCCGGTTCCCCAGGCCTCCCCCTTTTTTTTTTTTTTTTTGCGGTACGCAGGCCTCTCACTGTTGTGGCCTCTCCCGTCGTGGAGCACAGGCTCCGGACGCTCAGGCTCAGCGGCCATGGATCACGGGCCCAGCCCCTCCGCGGCATGTGGGATCTTCCCGGACCGGGGCACGAACCCGTGTCGCCTGCATTGGCAGGCGGACTCTCAACCACTGAGCCACCAGGGAAGCCCCAGGCCTCCCATTTTTCACGTCACTGCTTCCTCCCACCGCTGAGCCTTTATCCAGGCTGTGTCCTCCATCAGGAGACCCCACCCCTCCCACTCTGCACCTCGGAAGCTTCTGCTTGTCCTGCAGCACATGTGCTCCCCTCCGTCAGTTATTTCCTTGGTCCCCCCACTGCCTGAGCATCCCCCATCATTGCTCCAGTCATGTTGTGTTGGGATCGCCTATTAGGGCCCAAGATCGCAGTGGACCAGGAGCTCCATCAGGGCAGGGAGCCGAGTCCGGCACCTCCCAAGGGGTAGTGTGGTACAGTGGTTGCAGCACAGGCTCTGGAGCCAGCCCACGGGGCCTCGTTGTGCCTCTGTTTCCTCGTCTGTCTACTGTGCTTTGGTTAAATGAATGAACCATAAAGTGAGGGGCTCAGACCAGGTTCTCTCACCTGCCGTTGACCCCCACGAACTGGAGGCTCCTCCGGCGGGTCTCGGGGTCTGCGGGCTCCTCTTTCCGCTTCATGATGGATGGCACACCTGCCGGGGGCCCTCCTGGTGGGGGAGCGTGCTGTCGTGAGGGTCTCCCGAAGCCAGACCCCGTGCCGGGCCTCTGGCACCTGACCCTCTCGGTGGCCACCCCCATTTACCTGCACCCCCGGCCTCCTCTGACTCCAACTCCTGTGGGGCTGCTTGCCTGGTAGGCTCCCTGTTGGTGGCATCGTGGGCAGGCACCAGGCCTGTGTTCTTCTCTGGCTGCGCGAGGGAGTCCCCCTCAGACTCCGGGGGTGACAAGGATGACTCTGCAGGAGCCTGTGGGAGACCTGAAGGGGCAGGAAAAGAGGTGCTTACCGTGGGTAACAATAGCAAAACAAGAACAGTAACAACGGCTACCTCCTGGCGGGGGGGCCGGGTCACATACCCCAGGCCAGGTGCTCCAAGGGCTAATTCTTGCATTAGTTCATCAAATCTTCCCAGCCCATACAGAAGTTGGATTATTTACCGATGAGGAAATTGAGGCACACAGATTGCCTGAGGTCACCCAGCAAACAAGTAGCAGAATCCATTCCAACCCTGGTTTGTTGCCTGCCTCGCAGCGGGTCAGGGTCAGGGAAGACTACGAGACCCCATAATCCTGGCTTGTGACCCCCTCTGACTTCATACTAAGTAGTGTCTGGAAACTATAGCCAAGCATAGTAGTCATGGTCGGGACTCATATCTCTGACAAAAGAGCTGTGTGACCTCAGGCAAGTCACTTAACCTCTCTGTGCCTTGGACAAACACCATTTCCTACATCATGGCATTGTGCAGACTAAAGACAGTAATGTGAGGGAGAGAGCTTAGAACAACACCTGCACATCAAGAGCACTTGAAGAGCATTTGTTAATTCAAGAGAATTGTAAACTATATTTTGATAAGATTTAATATTATACTTTTTTTTTTAACAGAAGTAGGGTTGTGCTGTAGATAACATTTTGTATTTCACTTCCTTCTTCTTTACTTAACATAAAGCAGGGGATTTCCCCAGTGGCGCAGTGGTTAAGAATCCATCTGCCAATGCAGGGGACACGGGTTCGAGCCCTGGTCCGGGAAGATCCCACATGCCACGGAGCAACTAAGCCCGTGTGCCACAACTACTGAGCCTGTGCTCTAGAGCCCACGAGCCACAACTACTGAGCGCACACGCCTAGAGCCCATGCTCCACAAGAGAAGCCACCGCAATAAGAAGCCCGCGCACCGCAACGAAGACCCAACGTAACCAAAAAATAAATAAGTAAATAAATTAAAAAAAAGAAATTAAGCAGGTGTTCCTTTCAATAATCATGAAAAAGAAACAATAAGGGCTATTAGAAACTGAAAACTAAAACCCCACCCAGGTGGTTTCAGTTTGGGCCAATGAAAAAGTTCTGGGAATGGAGGGTGGGGACAGTTGCACAACAATGTGAGCTGGACACTCAAACATGGCAAAAATGATACCTTTTATGTTATGTATATTTTATCATCATTAGAAAAAACCCCGCCCAGTTTGGCCTGAGAACAAAGGTGACATTACAGGACCTGGGCCCCAAGGGTGCCCACTGCACAAACGGGAGTGGGCTTGGCAGACAGCTCCAGCCCCGGATCACCAGCCTGGAGCTAGAAACAAAAGTCCAGTTGCCACTTGGAGTGGCTGCCCGGGTCTCAGAACCCACTCAGGTTTCCCCCCCAAGCCCCGCCCCGGCCAGGCCACGTGTGGCTTCTGTGTCACCACTTCTCCAGGATGTCCCCTTCCTGCCAACTGGCCAGGGGCTCTGCAGACCAATTCATTTTAATTCCCTTTAACGGTTAACTTTTTTTGACATCCACAGTAACTACTTCCTCAAGTCCATGGGCAACACTCAACTTGAGCTAAGAACGGGGAGTAAACACTCAGCAGAAGTAAAGCACATAGAACGGATAAGACATTGGCCATGAATGCTTCCGACAGCGCCCCAGCCCAGTCGGGCCAGGCGGATTCCTGAGCGGGGAGCTCCAACTCCCATGGGGAACCAAGAGCAAACACCGGGTTTTTACATGAATCTCCAGATTGTTTTTTAAACCGTGTCAATAAATTCACATCAAACAAACAAACAAAAGCACTATGTGAGTGGAATTTATCAGGAGGCAGATGGGCCACTTCACGGTCTCACGGTTGCCCGAACTCAGGCCTCCTGATGTAAACACCTGGGATGTTTGTTACTCAGCAAATCAGACTATGCTCAGTGAAAGAAGCCAGTCACAGAAGGACAAATACTGCATGAATCCACTTATATGAGGTTCCTAGAGGAGTTAAATCCATAGAGACAGAAACTAGGATGGTGAGTGCCAGGGGCTGGGGAGTGAGTGTGTGATGGGGCAGAGATTCAATTTGGGAAGATGGAAAAGTTCTGGACAAAGATGGTGGGGATGGTTGGACAGCAGTGTGAATGTGCTTATTGCCACTGAACTGGACACTTTAAAATGGTTAAGAGAGTAAGTTTTATGTTATATGTATTTTACCGCAATTTTTTAAAATGTGAAAAAAAAAAAAAAAGGTGAAGTGGTGCAGCTGTATGGCCCGTTCTGCCCGGAGGGAAAAGCATGGCTCCTTCCAGCTTGAGAAGTTCAAGGTCAGACACTGCAACACTAAAATAACAATAACAAAACTGATAACAGTTATTATTGTTATTCTACTGGGAGATGGAGCAAACTGTTACCAAAATTTATAAGGAAGAACAAAAGTCCATGGCCAGCTAATTTTACAAAAATGGGCAGGGATGGGGAAGCTGGCTTAGGAGACAGTAACACATATTCCCAAAGTCACAATAATTAAATCAGCAGGGCATGGCTGCAAGAAGAAATGGGCCAAAGGAAAGGAGTTCCAGCACAGACCCTGTCTGAAAGAACTTGGGGTAAAGCAGAGGGCTTTCCACAAATCAGTGGTCAAGGGTGAGCTCTGTGGGGTGGTGTAGGGAAAGCAGCTTACTCTGCCCAAGGAAAATCAGGCTGTATCCCTACCTCACACCTTATGCAAAAAATAAACTCTGAAGGACTAATATGAAGGCACAATGACAAAGCTACAGGAAGAAAATATGGCAGAATATCAGTGGCCTCAAGAAGGGGAAAGATCTCTTTACAAAGCCCTCTGAGCACTAACCATATATGAAAAGTATGAGGTGATCTCACTTAAATGTGGAATAAAAAAAACAAAAACAAAACAGAAAAACCTCAGAGATACAGAGAACAGATTGATGGCTGCCAGAAGCAGGGGATGGGTGGGATGGGTAAAGGTGGTCCAGAGGTACAAACCTCCAGGTATAAGATACAGGCATACCTTCTTTTAGTGGGCTTCACTTTATTGTGCTTCGAAGATACTGCATTTTTTTTACAAATTGAAGGTTTGTGGCAACCCTGCATCGAGCAAGCCTATTGGCACAATTTTTCCAACAGCATTTGCTCCCTTTGTATCTTTGTGTCACATTTTGTTAATTCTCACAATATGTCAAGCTTTTTCATCATTATTATATTTGTTATGGTGACCTGTGATCAGTGATCTTTGATGTGACTATTGCAAAAATGTTATGACTCGCTGAAGGCTCAGATGATGGTTAGTGTTTTTTAGCAATGAAGTATTTTTTAATTAAGGTATGTACATTATTTTTTAGACATAATTCTACCACACACTTAATAGACTACACTACAGTGTAAACATAACTTTCATATGCACTCGGAAACCAAAAAATTGTGTGACTTGCTTTACTGCAGGGGGTCTAGAACCGAACCCGCAATATCTCTGATGTATATTTGAAAGTTGCTAAGAGAGATCTTAAAACTTCTCATCACAAGGAAAAAAACCTGTAACTCTGTGAGGTGATGGATGTTAATTAAACCTATTGTGGTAATCATTTTGCAGTATGTACATATATCCAATCATTAATTTGTATACTTTAAACTGATATAATGTTATATGTCAATTATATCTCAATAAAGCAGAAAATATCAAAAATTTAAAAAAGAAAAATACGATGGGTTTAACTACATCAACATGAAGATTTCTATTTGGTTAAAAAAAAAACAAACTCTTAGACAAAGTTAATCTACAGAAGAATACAGGCTGTGGGAAGATAGTCATAATGCCAAAAACAGGCAAGGGATTACTTTCTAGAATAGGAGTCAACAAGATTTTTCTGTAAAGGGCCAGATAGTAAATATGTTGGGCTGTGCGGGCCATAAGGTCTGCTGCAAATAGTACAAAAGCAGCCCTAAACAGTACATAAATGAGTGGGCGTGTCTGTATTCTAATAAGTTAGAATTTCATATAATTTTGCTCATATCACACAATGTTATTCTTCTTTTCACATTGTTCAACCATTTAAAAACATAAAAACCATTCTTAGCTCATGGGCTATATAAAAACAGGCAGTGGGCTGGATTTGGCCCTGCAGGCTGTAGTTTGCCAACCTCTATTCTGAAATATGCCAGGAACATCTCAAACTTGCCCAAAGAGAAATGGACAAAGGCTAAAACTAAGCAGCTCACCAAGGAGTCTTGTTAAACTTATATGGTGATGCTCAACCTCACCAGAAATCAAAGGAATGCAAATTAAAACAAGGAGATATGAAACGAACACATCATCGTAAAACAACTATACCCCAATTAAAAAAAAAAATACAAAAACGAAAAAAAACAAGCAGATACCACCTTGCACCGGTGTCAAATGGGCAAAAAATTAGAAAGACAGGTAAAACTGTACGTTAGTGCAGATGTAGGGAAGTGGGCACTTCAGGCCCGAGCATGGCCGCTGGGAACGTGGACAGGGAGACCTTTTCCGAAGAGGATAAGACGAAATCTGGAGTGAAGTTGTACATTCCCTGTGACCCAGCAGGCCCACCAGAGGGGACATGTGAGGATGGCGCCATACTGTTCAAAGCGGCCAGGAGCTGGAAGTAACCCAGGGGGCCCACCAAGGGGGGGGGGGCGGGATCAGATAAGAAAGTGTAGCACATACCTAGGGCAGAAATCTACACAGTCATTAAAAGTGACAAACCAGATTTATAAACATCAGGGTGGAGAGTTCCAAAATAGTGTGTAGAGAGGAAAAAATAAGAAACAGAATGAGATTTTTTTTTCCCTAAAGCGCAATACCATTTTAGGAAATTAAACAAGTATAGGGCATAGTTTTCAAGAACACTCAAATATCTAAATAAGCTTCTGGAAGATGGGTGGCAAGGAAGGATATTACAGTGGGGGTGGAGGTGTATGACTGAGCAGCGGTTGCTGAATCACGGCCCACGGACACGGTTTTTACATTTTTAAATGGTTGGGAAAAACATCAAAAGAAGGATTCTCTCTGGGACACGTGAAAATTATAGGAAATTGAAATTTCAGTGTCCACACGTTAAGTTTTATTGGTACACAGCCATGCTCTTTCATTTATGCATTGGCTAAACCTGCTTAAGTGCTACAAAGGCAGAACTGAGAAGCCAAACTCATCAAAATGTATACATTAAAAATGTGGGGCTTCCCTGGTGGCGCAGTGGTTGAGAGTCCGCCTATCGATGCAGGGGACACGGGTTCGTGCCCTGGTTTGGGAGGATCCCACATGCCGCGGAGCGGCTGGGCCCGTGAGCCATGGCCACTGAACCTACGTGTCTGGAGCCTGTGCTCCGCAACGGGAGAGGCCACAACAGTGAGAGGCCTGTGTACCGCAAAAAAAAAAAAAAAAAAAATTAAATCACTTGGCCAACCTGTACACGGAGTGTGTGTGTGTGTGTGTGTGTGTGTGTGTGTGTGTGTGTGTGTGTGTGTGTGTGTGTGTGTGTGTGTGTGTGTGTGTGTGTGTGTGTGTGTGTGTGTGTGTAAAGCAATTTGGTAACACACATCACGGTCCTTAAAAATGCCCTTCCAAGGACTTCCGCAGTCCAGAGGGCCCAAGTTCGATCCCTGGTCCAGGAACTCAGATCCCTGGAAGCCACTTGGCGAGTCCAAAAAAAAAGGGGGTGGGGGATCAAGGGTTCCCATAGAAGGACATTTGCATAGCATCTTTGACAGTAAAGAGTCACCCGGCTGTTAAAAAATAAATAGCATGTCCCAAGAATTTTTTTTTGGCCGCGCCTTGCAGCTTTCGGGATCTTAGTTCTCTGATCAGGGATTGAACCCACACCCTTGGCAGTGAAAGCATAGAGTCCTAACCACTGGACCGCCAGGGAATTCCCCCAAGAATTTTTAACAATGTGATGAAATGGCCCTGGGATAATGTTAAATTAAAGAAATCAGAGAGTTTAAATCCTGGCTTTGAAAACTGTGGGCAAATTCCTTTACCTCCCAGTGCCTCAGTTTTCTCATCTGTAAAATGGAGATAAAAACACTACCCACCTCATAGCGCTGCTGGGGGTGTAAATGAATTAAAATATAAAAAGGGCATCAAATAATGCCCTGGCCCATTGTAAGGGCTACCTAAATGCTTTTAAATATAAAATAAAGCAACACAACAAATTCCATCAGCTATATGTTGCCAGACTTGAAAAATACATATTATTTTCTGCATTAAAAAAAATCAGAAGGGGGCTTCCCTGGTGGCGCAGTTGTTGAGAATCTGCCTGCCAATGCGGGGGACACGGGTTCGAGCCCTGGTCTGGGAAGATCCCACATGCCGCGGAGCAACTAGGCCCGTGAGCCACAACTACTGAGCCTGCGCGTCTGGAGCCTGTGCTCCACAACAAGAGAGGCCGCGACAGCGAGAGGCCCGTGCGCCGCGATGAAGAGTGGCCTCCGCTCGCAGCAACTAGAGAAAGCCCACACACAGAAACGAAGACCCAACACAGCCAAAAATAAATAAATAAATAAAAATCAGAAGGAAAGAAGCAAAAGTGTTGACAGCAGCTGTGTCTGGGTGGTGGTGGGTTTATGGGGCTTATATTTTGTGTTCCAGATTCGTCTGTACTTTCCAAACCTTCCACAAACAATATGAATTGCTTTCATAGGACTATGTTTCAAACAAGAGCACAGGAAATTTCAAAGCCTTGGAGAGATCTCACGGATGCACCTGCCTGGCTACCCCTTCTCCCACTAATCTCTCTGTGGTGCCTTTGAAAGGTGAGGGGTGAATGAGACTTTATGGGGTCTCCAGGCCTCTGCCTGCCCCACCCACCTTTGCCAGCCTGAGGGGGAGGCTGCCTCTCACCTTCCCTGCCCTTGGCTGCAGCAAGCAAATTCTAGATGTCAGAGAGGCTGGGCTCCTTCCTGCCTCCTCCTCCAGGGAGTCCTCCCTGACCTACCCATTGAGCTGACCGACCTAAAAGAACACATGGTCCGAACACTCATCAAGGACTTCCCTGGCGGTCCAGTGGTTAAGACGCCATGCTTCCACTGCAGGGGGCGTGAGTTTGATACCTGCTTGGGGAACTAAGATCCCCGCATGCCTTGTGGTGTGGCCAAAAAATAGAAAAACAAATACACAAACAGAAACCACTTGTCAAGCAGCCACCCGGCTGCTTCTTTCCTTTCACATCTTGGTTCAAAGAGCAACCTACCAGCGCCTGGTACCATACTGAACACTCACACCAACTGATGCACTTAAGATCACACTGATCTGGTGACATCAGGTTGTGAGGACCCCCAATTTGCAAATTTGGCACAGAGAGGTTAAACAGCTTGCTCAAGGGCACAAAGCTAGGGAGCAAGGAAACCGGAATTTGAACACAGGCCGCCACCCCATCCAACCACCACCCACCCCGTGCCCATTTTATTTGCTCCAAACGTGTTCTCTGAAATTATTTTTCTTCACGTGTTTTTGGTGGTCTCTTATTTGTTTAACGCAGGGGCTTTTGTCTGTCTTGTTCACTGCTGTGTCCCCAGTGCCTGGAAGAGTCTGGCACATAGCAGGCACTCAATAAATGTCTGCCGGATGAGAAGGTATCGAAATGAATTAGCACACACCAGTTCCACCCAAGCAAGGCAGAGATTAGGGCTGGCTGCAGCAAGAAGGAGTTAAGTGAGACACAAAGAAGAACTTTCTCAGGGGCGGTAGCTTGCACAGGGTGGGGACATTGCTAGGTCTGTGTGTTCTGCAGGCAGAAGGCCCCATGGCTGCCCTGAGAGGCATGTCTGGAATGGAGGTTGCCTCTCAAGAGATCTCGAGGCTGGGCAGGGCGGGGCCTCTGGCTGGGGGCCAGGGTCGCAGGGCTGGGTGTTTGGGATAGACAGAGCAGAAGGGTGGAGTCCAGAGCTGTCCAGGAACAACATGGGGAAGTAAGAAAACACAGCTGGGTCCCTGACTCCCAGCTGGTGCCCTCTGGTCCCTCCATGGGCTCTGGCCACCTGACATTCAAGGCTGGGATGGGGATCTGGGCCCCACCTTTGAGCTCTGCTATAGGTTCAGAATGGCCTGGGCTTAGATCCTGGCTGTGTGACACAGGGCAAGTGAAGCTTCTCCCCAGGCCTCAGTTTCCCCAGCTATGACAAAAATTGACCTGAGAATCATTAGTAGATGGAGTAACAAGCACTGGCTAAGCACTTACTGTATGCACTAATTCACAAGAGTCTTAGAGGTGGGGGGTTATTATTATGCCCCTTCACAGATAAGGAAGCTGAGGCCCAGGGAGGTGGAGCTTCTCATTCAGGGTCACACAGTAAGAAGTGAAATTTGAACCCAGGTTGCCTGGCTGCACTGCCCACCGTCTTAACCTCCTCTGTAGGTGAAACACTTATCAGAGCCCTCAGCACCAAACTGGTATTCGATAAAGAACAGCTGTTATTATTATGAATCATTCTGGCAGCTCCTCCCAGGGGCCTCAGGACGGGCGGTGGTGGGACAGCTGCCATTCTGCACATCCCACATCCCCTTTCCTGGAATGAGGACTCAGCAGTTCCTCCAGCGAGCAGCCCCTTCCTCCCTCAGGACTTGGGTGGGGCTCCTCTACCCCCAGGATCTGGGCCTGGGCAGTGAGATACACAGTGATTAGCTCAGTGATGGGCATATGACCCAAGCCAGCCAAGGAGAGCCACCCGTGGGATTTTTCTTGGTGCTATCTGGATTGAGGGGCTCCCTTTCCACTGAGCTGCAAGGACAGATGCCCGGAGTGGTGGAGCCACCTTTGTCTGCCTGAGAGAGAAGGCTCCACGATTCACAGAGGAAGAGAAAGAGGGAGTTAGAGATTCCTGAGGATATCTGAGTACCTGGATCCAGCTACGCCTGAAGCCGTCCGTCACTAAGTTACACGGACAACACATTTCCTTTTCATAGTCTGAGATTGGTTTCTGCCAATCAGGGACGATTTTTTGCCCAGCAACCAACAGCCTTGGGGACCCTCCCCTAAATACCTCCTGTTTTCCAGACATTTACAATGTGCTAGACATGAGCACACACGCTTAACAGACACCCAATTTCTTTTCATGGTACCTAGAGGTACTGAGTCAGCAGCATAAGTGTCCCCTTTTCACAGATGAAGAGACCGAGGCTCTGAGAGCTGGTAGGAGGACAGGGCTGGGGCTGGACCCCAGCATTCAGAGGAAGAAGGAGGGACCCTCCACCATCTGCCCCCGCCCACTAAGGCTCACCTGCTGCCCCATCGCAGCTGCGCTCTGTGATGCTGATCTTCTTTACCAGGTGGACATTGCTGGTGGATGCAGGGGGTGTTGGGAACACTGTCTCTACCACCTCCTGGCTGCGGAACACAGGGGGGCTCTCGGCCCCGCCGGATGTCGCCAGGGCCCGCAGCCCTGCCCCGTAGGGCTCCAGACTCTGGGCCC
Source organism: Globicephala melas (assembly GCF_963455315.2). Lineage (NCBI taxonomy): Eukaryota > Metazoa > Chordata > Mammalia > Artiodactyla > Delphinidae > Globicephala > Globicephala melas. Next base: position 163,612,744 of record NC_083316.1, on the reverse strand, counting down.
GCTGTGCAGGGGCCCCCGCAGCTGTGCTGGCCGCCACCTCTACCTCCCTCGGCCCCTCCACCACCCGGACAGTGTCCACACGGACTGGGCTGTCTGGTGGCGGCCAGGTCTGGGGCTGGAGGTCGGCCTGCCGGGCCTGAGCTGCCTGCAGCTCCTGGAGCGCTTTCTTGAGCTGGGTCTCCAGCACGGCGACCTTAGCGGCAAGGGCTGCCTCCCCGTCGGGCATGCCTAAGTCCTGCTCTCGGACCCAGGTGCCCACGCTCCGGGTCTCGAGCACCGCCGGGTCCTCGGGGGGCTCAGGGAGGTCCAGGCAGAGCTCGCTGCGCCCCCGGGCTCCCGCCGGGTGGCCTAGGAATTTCTGGCTCTTGAGCTGCACTGTGAGCTGCCGCTTCTCCTCCTGCAGCACCGACAGCTTCACCTGGAGCACGGGAATCAGTTTCACCTGCTCCTCCAGCTGCCGCAGCTTCCGCAGGGCCCCCGCCATCTGCTCCCGCACGTGGGCCAGGTGCCCAGCACTGGGCGGCACCGGCGTGGACAGTCCCGATCCCCGCGGCGTCGGGGGTGGCAGCCCCACGCCCACCAGTGAGCTTGTCGAGCCAGCCACGCTGGGGGTCAGGGAGCCCAGGCCGGTGGGGGCGGCCGCCTGGTCCTCGAGGCGGCGACGGGCGTCCAGCAGCGTGCGCTCCACGCGCGGGTTGAAGCCAGCGCGGGTCTCCAGGGCGCCGTACTGCGGGTAGAAGCCTCGGCCGCAGTAGGAGTAGGCCGAGTGCCGGCTGTCCCCACTGGCGTTGGAGCACAGAGACTCGGTGGACGTCCACCAGGAGCCAGGGCCGCGGGGCAGGGAGCCAAGGCGGGGCCGGCGCTGCACGGCCACCCGCCGCAGAGTGTGGCCCTTCTCGATGTCATCCACGTACTTGAGAAAGTCCAGGTCCAGGCGGTAGCCGTAGGGCGTCTCCACGGAGTAGGGCAGGTCGGGCTCCTTGGAGGGGAAGGTGGGCGGGGAGGCTGGGCCGGGGGTCCCTGGGGTGGGAGGAAAGGCCAGTGCCTCTGAACACTGCGGTCCCCTCCTCGAGGCAAACTGATTCCCCTGGGAAGGTCAAGGCTTATTTGCCCAAAGGATGGGAGGCCACCGGGTGCTCAACTGCTCAGCTGTGTCTGCGGTCTCCGAGCCTTCCCCGGCCAGGGCAAGGCCCTGTCACCCCCTCAGACCCTCCCAGGGCAGGGCTGTGCCTCCAACCTCCCAACCAAGACAGGACCCTGTCTCCCCACTCAGACCAACCTCCTTCCCTGGAAGACCCAGTCTCTCCCATCACACTCTCCAGGGGAGAATCAAGTTGTCCCTCTTCAGGCCCTCAGGGCAGGGCTGCGTCCTACCCTCAGCCTCCTCAAGTAGGGCCCTCTCCCCTCCCCGAGGCCGTGTCTCCCCTCCCCCACCTCCAACCCCAGGGCAGGGCCCTCTTCCCCGTGAGACCCCTGACCTGGGAAGGGGGCTGGCACGTGCAGGACTTGGGCCATCCTCCTGCCTGCAGACGCTCCTCAAGAGTCACTTGGGCGACTGTGAATCAGACCACCTGCAGCACGGGCTGAGGCTTACCTGGGGAGAGGGTGTGATGAAGCCCCCCCCAGTTGGGAATCTGCTGGGGGAGGGGAGGGGATGTGGCCACCTCTCCCCTCTGCCCCCTCCACCTCCCCGCAAGTTCCCCCTTCCCCTGGGCGTGGGACCCTCTCATAGGTGCACACCCAGCCTGGCTGTGGAAAAGGGTGGGGAGCCCCCAGAGCATGGAACAAAGAAACCAAAACTCACAGTCTGCCCGCACATCTGTCCGGCCCCTGGACAGGCTCCAGCTGTTCCCACAGCCCCGCCTCCACAAGGCTCCCGGGCCGAGGAGGAGCCCTAAGCCTGACAGGCCCCACCTTTCCTGAGCCCCCTCCCCTTAGCCCAGGCAAGAGCTGGCTGCTGGGACAGATGGGGGCTTAGGTGGACCGAGGGCTGGGGCACTCGTGGGGAGACAGCCTTCCTGCAAGGATCCGAGGAGACAAGAGACACAGGGCACAAAGAGGAATAGAGCTCAGGGTAGGGGACCCCAAAACAGAGCTGGGTCAGGCCAGGCGGTGCGGGTCGGGGGCGGTAGGGAAAGTTGGGGGGAGGCAGCGAGGAGCAAAGCCTTTTCCCTTTATGGAAACAATTTTCTCTAAAAATAAACAGTTTCGCTGCCGGGCTACACGAGAACTTCCTGCCCCCACCCCCCCACCACCCCGACCAAGGACGCGTCCGGCTCAGGGCTGGGGGGGGGCGCGGGGGGCAGCGCGGCGGGGATAGAAGGCCGGGTGGAGGCCCGAGAAGTCGTGGGGGTGGGGGGAGGAAGTAAGAGGGGGTGCCTGGAGGCTTCAAAGAGGAGGGACAAGGAGGGCCTCTCACTAACCTGCCCCCCCCAGCCCTGGAGGCTGGCCAGGGCACTTTTGTCCCCAACACTCCACCTGAGTTTGGCCAGTCCTTTCTGCTGTCTGACCCCTAGCCACCCTGCTGCAGAGGTCCCGGCCCATCCCACCACCAGAGAGGACCCTTTGCAAGCTGCAGGTGCTGGGGCAGTGGGTACCTGGGAGGATGGGCCAGGTGGGCCACCTGCTGGGCATGAAGGCGGGGCCGGGGCTCCAGGGGCAGCCAAGCTTCTGTCTCACACCCTCCTTGCTTAGCGTCTTGCTTCGTCTCTCCACGTCTCTCTGTGTCTCTCCAAGTCTCTGTCTCTCTGTGTCTCTCTTCACTTGTCTCTCCCTGTCTCTCCACGTCTCTGTCCTCACTTCTCTGTCTTTCAATGCCTGGAACACACAGTCACCCAATTGTAGGAAATTTGGTTTTCCAGCTGCCTGGAGGGCCATTCCATGCACAACAGGGAGGTGATCAAAAATATTTTCTGCAGGGACTTCCCTGGCAGTCCAGTGGCTAGGACTCTGCACTTCCAATGCAGGGAGCATGGGTTCGATCTCTGGGGAACTAAGATCCCGCATGATGCGTTGTACAGCTGATAAAATAAAAGTGAATTTAAAAAAAGTTTCTGGGGACCTGAGAGAGACTGGAGGCAGGGACCAGGAACGGTCCCCGGTGTGGAACCCTGGAGGTGGAGGGTGTGAGGCGAATAACAGTAATAACTATAATCATCATCCCGGCAACTCATCTGATCATCATGACAACCCTACCAGGTGGGTAGTTATCACCCTGTTTTACAGATGCGGTGTTTGGGGACACAGAAATACACAGTGACTTGCCCAGGGTCACTGAAGGGGGAATTAGCTGGGTCTGGATTTGAATCCTAAGGCTGGTAGATTCCCCCACTGCCAGCCAAGCCACCCTTAAGCCCCTTGCCACATTCCTCTGCCCATTTCCCAGGCAGAGACTGAGGTCTGAGGGTCTCCAGCCACCTGACCGTCTTCCACGTGGGCCGGTGACTGACTCCAGGTGGAGAAAGCAGATGGTGGGGGAAAGTGTAATGGTGGTGGGTGTCTGTGGCTGAGGCTCCTCTCCCTCTATAGGACCCCTGGAGAAAGCGGAGGACACGGGATAGGACAGAGAGACATGGAGAGAAAGGGACAGGACACTCCAAGAGGGGACAGGTGGGAGGCTCAGGGAAGGGGCGGGGGGTCCCGGGCAGGTCTGAATGTCCGGCGGGGTCTCCCTAAAGCCCCCCTCCCAGACCAGCCTGGACGTCTCTGGGGTCTTCCCGCTCCTCTCCCCGCCTCAAAGACGGGGGCGAGGAGGACCCCGCCCCGTACAGGGTAGGGGCGGGGCCTGCGGGGTCCCCAGCTAATGGCAAACAGCTGCTGCTCCCCACGCCGGCCCAGCCGCCAGGCCGAGGCCCAGCCCGGCCGGACGCCCGGCCGCCTTCCCGCCGCCTGGGCCTGGCTCCGGCCCGGCCGCGGAGGAGGGCGAAGGAGGACCGAGTGGGGGAGTGGGGAGGCGGGACAGAGGTAGAAAGGAGGATGGAGACGTGGGAGAGGGGCAGAGGGGAGGCAGTGATGGGGCAAAGGGGTAGGGAGGAACGGACGGAGGATGGGGTTGGAGGAGAGAAGCAGGGACAGGGTCAAAGATGAGGACGGGGCAGAGGCGCGGGACCAAGACACTCAAAGTCCGGAAAGTTTGGGCATAGATGATGGAGTTGGAGGCAGCAGCTGGTAGAGACCGGCGAGATCGCGCCCCGGGGTTAGGCGTGGGGTGGGTGGGGTGGGGACCACGCTCGAACCCCGAACCAGACTCGAACCCCGACCCAGCCCGGGTCCTACTCGCCTCGCGCGCTCCGGCCGCCGCTGTCCCAGCGTCCCGCCGCCCGTGCGTCCTCAGCGCGCCGCCGCCCGAGCGCCCGGCCTTCGGCGGTAGCTCCGCCCCGCCCCGCCCCCGGGCTGGCCCCGCCCCTCTAGTCGCCAGCGGCCCAGCCACTGTTGAGGGGGATGGGGGGGGGGACACGATCGCACCTGGACGGGCAGGTGTGTGTGCGCGCGTGGGGTATCCGGCCTCGCCCCCTCTTCCTGTCCTCGGGGCAGGGTCCCACCACCGCTGTCCTCCCCCCCGACAGCTGCCGCTGGGCCGCTGCGGGGGGCGGGAGAGGGCGGGGCTGGCCGGGATCCAGCTCCTGGAGGGAGGGCGGTGGTGGCGGCGGCGTCTGCGGGAGGTCACCCCACCCCCCGCCGGCTCAGGGCTGGAAGCCGCCCAGCACAGGCCTGGTACACGGTGGCGTGACCACCGCGGGGCGGGAAGGCAGGGCTGGGTCAGCGCGAAGCTGCACAGACCGTAGCTAAGGCCCGGGTTCCATGGCCAGCCAGACCTGGGCTCCAATCCTAACTCCACCAAGCCTTTACTTGCTGCCTCAGTTTCCCCATCTGTAAAATGGGGCTAAGAATGCTGCCTGTCTGATAGTGGTGTTAAGATGATTCTATAACCATGAAGCAGGGGCCTAATAGAGGTCCCTCAGGCAGAAAGGCCCATAAACGGGGCAGTGTCTTTGCGGGAGCCAATTATACAGGGCTGGGCACTTAACGAGAGTTTAATAAATGTTACTATTATTCCCCCTGCACACATGTGACATTGTCCTTTGTGTGTTGCCTTCCCCACTAGAATGTCAGCTCTACAAGGGCAGAAATTTGCATCCGTTGTCACTGCTATGTCCCTGGCACCCAACTGGTTCTCAGTGTCTATGCATCAACAATCAGGGTGTGCAGGTAGAGGGTGCACATGGGACCCAGCTCCCAGGGACCACACCACACAGGCTGTTTATAAAAACCATTTTAAATTAGAAAAGGTAAGAGGCATCAGTGCACACAGACGAGAACAGAGGGACAGAGGACCCAGACCCATGTGTGATGTGGTCACCCCATGGCTGAGTGGGCAGTGGGGGAGACTGTCAGGAAGGCACAGACAGCTGAGTCCAGGGTGCTGGTTCCTCTGGGTGTGGCTTCAGGCCCTGTGGGCTCAGAGGTCAGCCTTCCGGAAACTTGCTCTGTTCAAGGAGTTCCTGGGGGAGGAGTGAAGTGGATCAACATGGCCACAGGGCCCCCAACTCCATAATGCTCCCCAGCCTCCTCCCCCTCCCCCTTTTCCTCCGCCCTCCTCCTCCAAGGAGGTCTTCTATGGTCTTCCTGGCTCCTTTTACATTGGTTCTGATCTGACCATGGAATCAGAAATTCTCTCTTAGAATCCACCACTGGAGATGTGAATCACGCCCATTTTACGGATGTGGCAACTGAAGCTCAGAAAAATGAAGTCACACACCTGGGAAATGATCAGAAACGGTTGCCCTGAGCTTGAATATGTGTACGTGTCTGAGTAGTCACATGACTGTGCAAAGCCCTGAGCACCCGTGTTGATGTGCACGTGTATGACGGCCCCCAAGCTCTGCCTGGCTTTGCCTGCCCCCTCTCTCCCTCTCTAGGGTGGGAGGCCTGGGTCAGGCACCTGAAGCCGGCTGTGTTTGGCGCCAGCAGCTGAGGCAGGCGCTGGGTGAGCAGAGGCTGCAGAGCCTCCCGCAGGCGGGAGTAGTTGCGCTCCAGCTCACGGTGGTACTCCTTCTGGTCCGGCCCAATCAGGGCTTTGTTCTTCCGCAGCGCATCCTCGCACCTGAGGGAGGACCAGATGGCAGGAGATGCTCAGGGGCTGACACTCAGAAGACAAAGCAAGACCAGAGGTGGGGAGTTCGCGAGCTGGGGTCAGGCATGCAGAGGAGCCTATAATGGGGGTCCGGCAGGTGGATGTGACTTAATGGAAATCAGAGAGGCTACAATGGGGGCTCAGGTTTATAGACAGGCTGTACTGGGGAGTCAGATAGGCAGAGAGCCATAATGCGGGGGTTAGAGGGACTCTGATTGGGGGGGTGGTCAGGCCTACTTCTTGCAGAAGTCCTTGAAACAGAGCCGCAGCTTGTTGTGATGCCTGAAGAGCTTAGGGTCTTGCGGGATCTCGGCCAAAAACACCTGGGCCACCTCCAGTGGACCCTGTGGGGTGACAGGGGCTTGTGACGATGTCTGCACGGCCCCCGGGGGCCTCAGGCAGCCTGCATACCCCACCGACCGTGCCTGGTTTACAGTGGGCCCCACGGAGCCCTGCAGCACCATCTGCAGCATTTTGGCATCAGGCGGGTCCTGCTCGGTGGCGAAGGCCAGCTCCCGGGTCTTCTTCTGCATGTCCTCAATGGCCACCTCTACTGGCGTCAGCACTGTCTGCGGGGTAGAGATGAGCGGGCACACGTCGGGGCCTGAGGATGTGCTGACCCAACCCAGCCCACGGCAGCTTGGACCCCAGCTGGGGGTGGACAGGGGTACAAGAGGCTGTAAGGAACCAGGTCTGGGGCTCCTGCCTGCTTGGGTCTGGCAGGGTGGGGGTCAAGGTTCAGCTGCCTTTGTCTGGTTCTGATAACTCTGGTCTGGTTCTCGTCCAGCCTTGGGTCAGCAAGGTCTGGAAGTAGGGGTTTGAGTCTGCAGATTGGGGTCTGGAGGTTGGAGTTTGGGGGTCCCTGGCCTCCCTTGGTTTTGGGGTCTCTGTACCTCCCCTCCCTGGGCCTCCCCCAGGCCTGGGCCCCGCCCACCTCCTCCCGGTGGCACACTCGGATTCGTGTCTTGATGTAGGGGAAGGCGTGGTCTGTGCTGAGCAGCGTCTTGCGCTTGTGCTGCTCGGGCAGCTCTCCGTGTGCGCGCCCGTCCGGCGTGAAGGGCGTGCAGAACAGGAAGGTTCGCAGCCCGTAGTTGCGGTCGAAGTAGGTCACCCGGTCCTTGAGCTCATAGGTGTCGAAGTGCGGCTCCACGTACGTGATCTGGATGTAGGCCTGGGGCACGGGGCTCAGGGGTGAGGCTCTCAGCCCCAATACACACACCTGGGGCTTGCTGGCCTCCCGCAGGGGCCCCATCCCTGGAGAAAGGGGATTTGGGCCTCCTTGGGTCTGGGGGCTTTGGATCTGGGGTTCCCAGGTCTCCCTATATCTCCTTTGGATGTTTGGGAATCCCATGAGGAACAGGACGTGGGGTCCCCGAGGAAGATAAGCTTTGGAGTTTCCCAGAGATATAGGATTTGAGGGGCCACAGGATTATAGTACTTGGAGTCTCCCTGAATATAGGATTTTGGGGTCCCTGGGGGGATAGCAAGGAGTCCTCACCTTCTGGGGGTCCAGCTTGGTCTTGTCCACAGGGTTAGAATCTTTGATGATCTGGACCACGTCCTCCCCAAATCTCTCCGTGTAGAACTCCTGAGAACACGGGGCTGACTCACAACTGCAGCCCCAGTGCTCTGTCCCAGGGCACCCCGCCCCAGGGCAGCCCAGTGCCCTGTCCACCCCCCCCCCTCACCGCCAGGACGTGCCTCCAGCCGGTGTGAGATCTCGGCCAGCTTCGTGATGGATGGCTCCTTGTACACGAACTCCTGTTCATCTAGGTCACCAAAGCGGGCACCGTAGAAGCCCACGCGGAAGTATGTCCCGAACACACGCTGGGGCTGTGGGAAAGCTGCTGTTGCCCAGGAGGCCCTGCTGGAGGTCCCCCTACGCCAGAGACACATGGGTCCTCAGGCCCCACGTGCAGAAGAGGTGGGCGTGGGCGGAGGACCCCGGACACCCTAAGAACATCGCATCACAGGCACAGGCAGGGGCATGGACCCACATGACTGCCAATTGCCCACACCCTCACTCTTTTTCCCCAGCCTGTCTCCTACCTCCCACAAATCTTTATTCTCATTTAACACAAACCCCTAGTTTCTGATTCTCCCTCATGACCCATGCAGTTCTTCAGAGTCTGGATCTCAATATGAAATGAGAACCGGGGCCCTATTGCTCATAACTAGGTCCTCAATGCCTATAGGTCTGGGTATACAGTAGGTGCTCATATGCATGAGTGACTGAGGGAAGGCGTGGCCGTTTCTTGCTCTGGGACAGAGGCTCTAGTTCCCTTGTTCCAGTGCATTCCCTCCCCTCCCAGATCTAAGTTTGCCAAGAAGGACCCCCTCCCTCCAGGTAGGCTACTTTTCACCGGGAAGGATGGGGGTGGCTCCATGTTCACTCACCAAGGCAGATCCAGGCAGGGTGAGATAGGTACCAGGAGATGGAGGTGGGGAGCAGGGGGCAGAGAGACAAAGTCATGGGTGAGGTCAGAGGTCACAGCCCCCAACCCCCAGAGTCCTGGTTATGCTACCCCATGAGAGCTATTCCATGGGCAGAGACAGGAGATCCGGGGAGGGAGAGGACTTAACCGCCCCGCCCAGCTCCCACCCAGTCCTCCCCCCTTGGTTCTGGGTTCCTGCCATCTTTGGCCAGAAAATTCTCCCCAAACTAGGAGATGCCTAAAAATAGACCCAAGTCGGGGAGAGGCGGGAGAGGGGGGACATTAAATGGCAATGAGCAGAGACCCTGGGGGAAGCTGGGGAGACAGGGAGAGACAGAAACCAAGGGAGACACACAGAGAGAGTGATCAAGGAGAGAGGCAGAGACAGGGAGAGACAGAAACCAAGGGAGACACACAGAGAGAGTGATCAAGGAGAGAGGCAGAGACAGGGAGAGGTGGACGGAAAGAGACCAAGAGACACAAAGAGAGAGAAAGAGAAACAGAGACAGAGGAAGTTGGAGGCCCCCCCTTCCAGGCAGTGACCAAGCTGGCCCTGCCTGAGGGAGGGGTGTCTCTGGAGAGCTCCCAGCTGGGTGAGTCACAGGCTGCCCTGGAGATCTGGGGCAGGGAGGGGGGCTCCGGGGGGGAAGTAGTGGGGTGCGTCATCGCCCACTGAGCCCCCGCGGCCAGGCAGCTGTGCTCCTCCAGCGCCCCCTGGTGGTGCCTGACCACTGTTGACCAGAGGCAGGTGGCCACTCACCTCCCAGCCAGAGCTCTGTGGGTGGGGACAGAAGGGTCAAGGTCAGCTGAGCTCAGCAGGGGCCAGGGGCTGGGGCTGAGGGCAGGGTCTGAGAGGGCATCCTGGGCCCACCTGGTGCATGATCTTGGTGAAGGCCTCCTGCAGTTTGCCGTGCACAGCAGCCAGCTTCTTGTAGTCGCGGTGGGCTTCCAGGATGGGGATGAGGGTCTTGTAGACCTCATTCACTGCCTCGTAGAGCCCACCCTGGGGGTGGAACATCAGGATTTCCAGCACCAGCCCTGATCTTCTCTCCTGCCTGGAACAACCCTCCTTCCATGCTCCTACCCACCCTCCAGGGCGCCATCTTCCATCACTTCCTCCAGGAAGCCCACCCTGACCACACCTGCCCCAGATGGGGTACCAGCCTTTCCACTCAGCCCCTACAAATATCCTCTGTGGTCTCCACCATGCTTACTATGGACCCGGTGCTGTGTACATCTACACTCTACCCATGTTCCTTCATTGGTGGGAGAAGTCATCATCTTTTTCCATTCCTCAGAGGGGAAACTGAACTTCAGAGACGTGGAGGGGCTCCCCAGGGCCAGGACCTGAAGGCCGGCCCTTCTGGCATGGTGTCTAAAACCTCCACACCCAACTGCCTCCCAGCACATGGTAATGGCCGCTCCTGAGTGCCGCTGGCCCCCAGTCAGGGCCAGCATCAAGCCTGGCACACAGCAGGTATCCTGAGCTATTTGCTGACTGTTAGAGAGATCTGTGTCTACCGTCTGGCTTATTCCCAAGGCCTCTGTCTCTGAGACTCCAGCAAAGTGTAATAATAAAAACAACAACGATAATAAAAAAAAAACCTCTAGAAAAAAAGGAAAAAAAAGAAGAAGGCTTGATGCAAAGAACTGAAACAGGATGGTAAATATAGGTGGTCACTGAATTTGAGTGCTGGGTATGGGGGGTGGTGGGGATACAACTTTCTTTTATGTGTTCTTGAAATTTTTTATAACAAAAAAGAATTTTAGGGAATTCCCTAGTGGTCCAGTGGTTAGGACTCCACATTCTCACTGCAGGGGGGCCTGGGTTCAGTCCCCTTAGTCGGGGAACTAAGATCCTGCAAGCCACAGGGTGCGGCACAAAACAAAAAAAAAAGAATTTAAAATGGTAACTAAATATATTCAAGGGTTTTATGGGGAAAAAGGCAGGTAACGGGGCCTCTGAGGGATCCCAGTCCTTCTCCACAAATCCCCTGCCCAGAAAGGGTCCAGGCAGCAGCTTCACCTTGAGGCTCTGGGAGCGGGTATCGGGCCCATGAGCAGATGCACGATGTCGCCCCAGCCCCAGGCCTCACCATGGTGAAGTAGGCGGCCGCCTGTTCCAGCAGCCCCACCAGCCCCAGCTCCGTGAAGTGCTTCCCGGAACAGAAGCCCTCCTCATCAGGCGACAGGATGTCGTCAGAGATGGCGGACTCCTCCAGCACGTTGGACGAGATGTTCTGGGGTGGGAGGTGGCATCAGAGCCTGGTCCTCGGCCCACGTGTGCCACCCCCTGCCCGCCACTACCCCACCCCCCATCCCCCCCATCCCTGCCGCTCACCTGGAAGGAAACACAGCCCACAGGCAGGTGGCGGCTGTCCTCCAGCAGAGCGAGGTACTCGGCCACCAGGGCGGCTGCGTGAACCATGCACTGCGCAGCCTCCGCGTGGTTGCCCAGCTCTGCGTGCTTCCCCGCCATGTTCTGCAGCCATGTCAGCCGCAGGTCTGGGGAGCCCTGGTAGCCCCGGGCAATCCTAGAACCCAGGCGAGGGGGGATGTGAGGAGGATGGAGACTCACCTTGCCCCCCTGCTCACCCCTCACTTGTCCATCCCCTTCACCTGTGACCCCACCCATCTGCCCCAGCCAATCTCCTCACCTTTACCCCATTCACCTGTCTCCTAACTTATCCCACTCCTTACCTGTCCATCTCTTCATTACCCCCACAAGTGTCACTCTGGGTCTGCCCAGGCCCATCCCTTCTGTATGCCCCCTGCCTTCCCTGTCTCCATCACCCGGGCCCCCATCTCCCACTCCCCAGTTTCTTACTAAATACCCTTCACTCTCCTCCAAATCACTTGTTCCTCTAATCTGTCACCCCTTCATGGGTTAGCACCTCACCTGTCTCTCCTACCTGTCCCCCTCACTTATTCTTGTGCTCCTCTGTCACCCTCATCTGTATGTTCATCCGGCACCATTTTTACTTGCTCATTTACCTGCCCTCACCTGTCTGCTCACCTGGCCCCTCACCTATCTGCCCTCTCACTTGGTCATCTTCACGTGTCTCCTCTCCTGGTCCCTCTTCACTTGTCCATCCTTACTTGTCTCTCTTATTACCTGTACGCTCACCTGCTCCCTCCCCACCTGTCCCTCTCACCACCTCCTCTCCCCTCACCTGTCTGTGAATGGCTGAAGGTTCCAACCGGCCCTCCTCACCTGTACATGAGGTCAATGAGCATTTCCGGGTCCTCCTGATGCTCCTTCATCTTCACCGTGTCAGTCAGGATCATGTGCAAGTTGAACATCAGGTCCTGGACCTGGAACGGGGGAATGGCCAGGAGTGACGGAGCCGAGGTGGTGGGGTCAGGGGTCAAGCATGGCAGGGCAAAGACCCTGGCTGCGGAAGGTCGGGCGGGGGTCCGGCGGGGTCACCTGCTCAGCAAAGGTGCTGTCCCGCAGCCCCACATCCTCCTCGGCATAGGTGAGGATGGTCTTGAGTGAACGTCGCAGGTGCTCTTCGCTGAAGTTCTGCGTTGTCCCCACCAGGGACGAAAGCGACATGGTCACTTGCATCTTCACGCGGGCAAAGTTCTGGGTAGGCCGGGGAGGAAGAGCACGCCTGACTGTGGACCTCGGACCCTCACACCAGAGCCTGCTCGACCCACTGACTTCACCCCTCTCCCCTCCTGCCGTGCGTCTATCGCGTCAAGACCCCTAGTCGGCCGCCCTCCCCAGAGCCGTAGATCACCCCCACCGCCACACCCCCACTTACGTTGCCAATCTCGAAATTCTGGCGCATGAGGAGGTAGAGGGAGGCGCTGGCGTGCGTACGGATGGCGCTGATGCGGCTGCCGCAGTGTCGCAGGAGCCTCAAGCAGAGGTCGGCACACAGCTCTGTGTCCTCCTCAAACAGCAGCTCTGGGAACTGGCCCCCAGGGTGGGACAGACACCAGTCAGCCCCTCCCCGTTCTGGCTCAGAAGGTCCCCGATGGGGACATGGGCAGAAGCATCGGTCTGTGTTCTGCCTTCTCGGGCCAAGCCCAGCAGGTTTTGGCGTCAGACCTGGGTTTAAGCCCTTACTGTGTGACTCCGGGTGAGTAATTCTGCCACTCTGATCCTCAGTTCCCTCCTCTGCAAGCTGTAGCTAAGGAGTGTCTGCCTGCCTCATGGAGCTGCTGAGCACACAACAGTTGCTCAATGAATGGGCTGTGACTGTTACTCTTTTTTTTCTTTTTTTTTTTTGCGGTACGCGGGCCTCACTGTTGTGGCCTCTCCCGCTGTGGAGCACAGGCTCCGGACGCGCAGGCTCCGCGGCCATGGCTCACGGGCCCAGCCGCTCCGCGGCATGTGGGATCCTCCCAGACCGGGGCACGAACCCGTGTCCCCTGCATCGGCAGGCGGACTCTCAACCACTGCGCCACCAGGGAAGCCCAACTGTTACTCTTAAGAAGCGTGGCTGTCAGAGGTACTCACCTTGGATACCAGGGCCCGCTGTGTGGCCAGGCCGTGCTGCAAGAAGAGGGCACTCTGGGCACTGCCCAGACTGTACAACACAACCTTCAGTACCGCGCCCAAGATACTCTCCCGGGCCTCTGACAGCATCACCGTCTGGGGGGCCAGAAATCCAGCTGTTAGAGACTGGGGTGGTTATCGAGTCAGGAAAGGAGAGGGATTCTGGAGTCAGAGATCACAAGGCCCTGTGGTGGGGTCAGAGGTGAGGGAGGTGCTGGATCAAGCCCTACCTGCACGATGATCTCCAGTGTATCCAGAACCACCAGGCTTGCCTCGGTTGCCAGGTTCCCATCCACCAAGGCCTCGTGTTCCATTTCATCCTTGGTCCTGGAGGGGACAGGAGGGATGGAGGGGGCCTCTCAGGGCCAGACTTCACCCCACGGCTGAGGTCTTTCCCCTCCCTCGGCTGCCCTGGGGCGGGGGGGACGCCAGTTCTCTGGACATTGGTCTAACCCCAGCAAACTGCTTCCTGCCCACACCCACTTGTCCACACGGTCCGAGGTTTGTCTCCAGTGTGTGACGCTCTTCCGCCAGCGTACATTCTCCTGGTTCCCAAATGGGCTCCTCTCTGAGACACACAGGTGCATGTTCACAGATGTGCAAAAACAGAAAGACACACGTGACCATGAGAATGGATCCCACACACATGAGATCCCTGTGAGGACGCTGGGTGACGTGGATGCTTGCGGAGTGGATGCAGTTAGACGTGAACAGGGAACATAGACACCCACGTGTACGGGGATAACGCGTCGACTTCTTTCTGGGAAAAGTAAGCCAAATAGAGGCAGAGATGGTCCCCGCCTTGGGGCCCCTGGTACAAAGGCTGGGAGGCACCGGGTAGGGACGTGCATGGGGTACATCTCCCTCTCACCACGGCTCCGTCGCACCATCTCCTGTCGGGCTCCGATGGTGCCCAAGATAGCTTCCTCCAGCCGGGCCTTCATGTCCAGTGACTTCTTGAACGTGAGACTGTTGATACGTTCAAAGGCCTTTTTCCCCTGCAGGAACGGAGAATAAGTTCGAGGTTGACTCTGCTCTTTTCTGTGGGCTAACCTGGTCCTGCTTCTTCTGCCTCCTATACCCCAGTCCCCTGCCCACCCCTCCAACCTTGTATTCAAAGGCAGCCAGACAGAGGTACAGCAAGTCCAAGAGACGACCCAGTTGAGGGAGGGCCAGGTCCGCAGCCCAGCGCTGCAGCAGGGCTGGCTCAGCATTCTTCAAGACCCACAGCACACACACCAGCAAGGTCCGACTAGACTCGGCGGAGAGGGCACAGCCCGAGCGAGCAGCCTGGAGGCAGAGAGGGGACAGGGCACTCAGAAGGGAGAGAGGTGACTTTCATTTTTCTCCATGTTAAGATGAGACCTGGCCAATTGGTACTTCATTGCATAAATTCCATTACCAGGTTATCGGACACACAATGTCCAAAATACAATAATAAAATCACAAGACATGTGAAGAGGCAGGAAGATGTGATTGATAAGGGAGAAAAGACATTAGACGCAGGCACAAAAACAATCCAATGTTGGATGGGGTCTCTGGGGACAAGGCTGGTACTCACTGTCGCTGGGCCCTGGGAAATGCTGGCCCGGGAGCCAGGGGCCAGGGGGCCACCAGCGATGGCCATGGCCACTGAGGGGTTGATGGTGCCTCCCATGTCCCCTTCCCCTTCTGTGTCTGAGTCGAGCATAGAGGCCAGTCTTGACCGCTGACCTGGACCCTCTGGGTCGAGAAAAGAATGAGACCGTGGTTAAGTGCTGTCTCTGTCTCAAATTTCAGCCCACAGGTCACCTCCTCAGGGAAGCCTTCCCTGATTCCACCCCCCAGACCAGGGTGGAGTCTCTAGTTATTGACTCCCAGAGCTCACTTATTGTACTTGTGATTAGATACATGCATCATGCAACTGTTTCTATGATCCACAAAGGCCTGGACTATATCTGCTCTGGCCACTCTAAACTCAACACTTAGAATGTGGCCTGGTGCACAGGAGCAGTCATTATAGAGATGACGACGATGATGATGATGGCAATGGTGACAACCACAATAATAAATGCTGCTGCTATTATTATAGCACCAACTGGCACTTACATAGCATTTCCTGCGTCAGGTACTGTTCTAAGCACTTTAACAATATTAACTCTTACTCTTCAAAACAACCCTATGAGATAAGTCCTTTTATCACCCTTACTCTTTAGAAGAAGAAACTGAGGCACAGAGAGGTTAAGTTACTTTCCTGGGGTCACACAGTAGGTAAATGGTAGAGCTAGGATTTTAATCTAAACAGTCTGGTTCCAAAATCTCTGATCTTGGACTTCCCTGGTGGCACAGTGGTTAAGAATCCACCTGCCAATGCAGGGGACACAGGTTCAATCCCCGGTCCAGGAAGATTCCCACATGCCACGGAGCCACTAAGCCTGTACGCCACAACTACTGAGCCTGTGCTCTAGAGCCCACATGCCATAACTACTGAAGCCTACACGCCTAAAGCCTGTGCTCTGCAACAAGAGAAGCCACTGCAATAAGAAGCCCGCGCACCGCAACAAAGAGTGGCCCCCGCTCACCGCAACTACAGAAAGCCCGTGCACAGCAACGAAGACACAACACAGCCAAAAAAAAAAAAGAAAAAAAAAATCTCTGATTTTAAAAGAGTACTCTCTCCACTCCCCCCCTCCCCAAAAAACACAGTCTCATCAGAGAGAGAGAGTTGCTGCCAACAAATACAGAACAGGTTTCACTCCAGAGAGTCTTGAAATAAAAGGTCAAAGTCAACTGAGTTTTACTAAAGCTCCAGCCCAGTTTAACCTAGCTGAATTCCTGACTGGATTGAGGTGATCAGCCCCTTATCCTAGCTGCCTAAGAGAGAGAAAGGGGAATGCTCACTGGGAAAAGATGACATTGCTTCAGTCCTGATGTTCCTTTTACATGCAATGTCCAAAATACAACACAAAATCAGAAGATGTGAAGAGGCAGGAAAAGGTGACTGATAAGGGAGAAAAGACAATAGAAGCAGGCACAGAAATGATCAAATGTTGAAGTGAGCAAAACTTTAAAATAAAAAAGATGCACAAACATGGGTTAAAAAAATGGAGAATTTCAGCAGAGAACTAGAATCTACAACAACAACGAAATCAAAATTTACAACTGGAAAATATAAAATTTGAAATTCAGAACTCAGTGGAGGGGATTAATAGAAGACCAGACACAGCAGAAGACAGAAGTAGTGAGCTCAAACACATATGAATAGAAAGTTTCCCAACTCAAGCACAGGGAGCAAACAGAATGAAAACCAGAACAGAGCACAGCAGACACTTGTAACATGATCATAAAGGTCTAACATACGTGTAATTGGAGTCTCAGGAGGAGAGAAGAGAGAAAACGAGGCAGAAAAAAAAATTCAAGAGATAACAACTGAGAGTTTCCCCCGAATGACGAAGGGGATCAACCCACCAATCCCAGGTCTGTGTTTCCAACCACTGAACACACTTGTCCACCGGTGGTGCCAATGAAAGTGCATAGAAATGAACGAACACAGGGCCCCAACTGATGTTCCCCACCTTTCCCTCCTCACACCTCTTTCTAGAAGATAATTCACCTCCCATGTATTGCACGCTGACAATATCCCAGTACTACACGTGCTCAGATTTTCACGTAATCCTAGGAAGTAGTTGGTGCTACCACTGTCTCCATGTTACAGGTGATAAATCTGAGACTCGGAGAGGTTAATGGCTTTCTTGGGGCCCCATAGCAGGACTTGGACCCACTCCTCTGATCCTAACACCCATGGTTTTACTCCTAACATGCTCGCCCACCTTTCCCGATCTGAGCCTTGTGGGATCACTCAGGCCCCCAGATTGTGGGACCCCACCCCTCCTTGCCCTGCTGACCAGCAAAGTCATGCAGCCGTGGCAGTGTGTCCCGCGCCAGTGACAGCAGTGGCAGGTATAGCTCGGCCACCCGGGCCTTCACAGTGGCCTCGGCGTAGCGGGGGTCAGCATCATGGCCACAGAGCAGGCTGTGGACAGCACTGATGGCCTTCTTGTGCAGCAGGGACGCCCTGTGGGGTAGTGAGGTGCTCAGGACAGAGTGGGTGTGGCTCCTGGACCTTCCTCCCGCCCCGCGGCCAGGCAGGGCCTGTGCTCACCCCTCGGCCTCAGGTTCCAGGGCCAGGGCCAGTTCCGTCAGCAGGAGCCCAGCCAGGAAGTGCTGCTGCCGGAACGACCCACTCAGCTCGAACATGCTGATCACCTTGGGGTCTGGGGCCTGGCTGGAAAAGGTGGAGCTCTGGAGAGGGGGACAAAGCAAGGGACCAGGGGCCAAGGGTCAGAGGTGAGAGGTTAGGGTTAACTCATCTGTGAGATGACAGGGCACAGGGTCCAAAGTCAGAGATTTGAGAAATGGCAGATGGAACGCCAGTCTGGGAGTTAGGATTTAGGGGTGAGAAATCAGAAGCTGGTCCTCCCAGGAAACTGCTGAGAATGCAGGGTCAGAGGTGAAGGGTCAGAGGTAAGGGGTCAGTCCCCTGGGCAGTGGCCTATTGCGAAAGGGACAGAGATGAGGGAACCACACGAGAAGGGCTGAAAGGTAAGAGGTCATAGGTAAAGAAGAGGAAGCAGATGTGAGGCCAGCCCACCTGCGAGGTGGTGGAAGATACGGAGGGCGAGGGTGAGGCCGGGGGTGACAGGGGGCAGCAAGGGAGGTTGAGGGTCACGTAGTGCTCGTGGCCGCATAGGATGCGGGTGAAGTCCATGCGCAGGGTCAGCAGCACCGCCGGGTTGGGAGCCGACTGCAGCCGTGTGGCCACCTGCGGGGGAGGGTTCAGCAGGTGACACTACACTGCTCTGCCCACCAATCCACACCACCCCCTGCCATGTCCCCGCAGGTGTGCTGTCCCCTCCAAGTCCCCCACAGGTATGCCGTCCCCACCACATCCCCACAGGTGTGTTGTTCCTACCACGTCTCTGCAGGTGTGCCATTCCCACCACGCCCACCCCTACCTGCTTGTAGTGAGCCCGGACTAGGCTGAAGACAAAGCCGCGGTCCACCAGGGACAGCAGATCACTGAGGAAGAAGGCCAGGCTGGCGTTGAGGTGCTCGGCCAGCTCCACGTCCTGGGGGAACAGGGCCTGTCAGGCCATGCCCACCCACCCCATCAAGCCTCCATCCCTGCCCTTGGCCTGGCTCTCGCCAAGGCCACCAGTGACCCCTAAGAGCCGTGTCACTGCCCGAAAACCTTGGGTCTCCTCGACACGCCCTTGTCTCTAGGCTCTGGACTCCCAGGCTTCCTGGTTGCCCTCCTCCTTCTGACTAGCCCTTCCCTTCCCCACAGTTAGTGTCTACCCTCCACCCGGCTCTGTTGAGGACACTCTTTTTTATTCTCTCATCAGATTTGAGTAACACAACACAGATGGCAGAGACTGGCTGCTGACTCCCTACCATATCCTCTCACAGGTATTGGGACGCTTTTTCAGAGTTCAGAGCTGGGTAGGGACTACATTTCCTAGCCTCCCATGCAGCTGAGAACAATCATGTGACCACATCCTGGCCAATGGGATTTGAGAGGAATGACGTGGCCACTTAAACAGAAGGGGCAGGTCCTCCGGTTTCCATAGCCTGTAATGCCTGATGTGGCAGGTACCATAATGAACTGAGATGGCCAGGCCCACACCGTGGAGCCCCCCGTAGCCCACCTATGCTCAGAAATAAACTTTGGTCACATTTAAACCATTTGTGATGATGTTCAAGCAAATTAACCTTTGCCCTAACTGATAAACCCTAAGAAATCATTTAACAAGCATCTATTATGTACCAAGTCTTGTGAAAAAGACAGACATGGTCCCTGCTGATTGTCCAGCTCTCAGTCTCATGGGGGGGGAGGGGGATGGGGGATAAGAGTATTCCAGAAAGCTCTATGTGTTTCAAAGACAACTAACAGGGTGCTATTTCAAGAGAAGCCTGAAGGGTGAGCAAGAGCCCAGGGGAGAAAGGCGTTCTGAAGAGAGGGAACAGTAAGTGCAAAGGCCCTGGAGCAGGAAGCGCCTGGCACGTGTGAGGAACGACAAGGAAGGAGGCTCCCATGGCCTCAAGGCCCAGCTGCCCTCCTGCTTTCGGGAGCTACTCTTGGCCTCACAAGTTAGCCTCGGTGGCCCGCAGTTCCCTGCAACCCAAAGAAACAAAATACAAAATCCACCTGAGCTCTGAGTCCTCAAGTGGGGCAGAGACTTGTGCGTGGAGCCTGATACAGTTGGTACTCCATAAATGTCAAGTGAAGGAATGAAACCGCTGTGGCCCGTCACTGATACCCCCCCAGCGCTGTGACGAAGGTGCTTCTCAAGGGCATTGTTCTTCCCTGCAGCCCTTTTTTTTTTTTTTTAAAGAAGATGTTGGGGTTAGGAGTTTATTAATTAATTAATTTATTTTTGCTGTGTTGGGTCTTCGTTTCTGTGCGAGGGCTTTCTCTAGTTGTGGCAAGCGGGGGCCACTCTTCATCACGGTGCGCGGGCCTCTCACTATCGCGGCCTCTCTTGTTGCGGAGCACAGGCTCCAGACGCGCAGGCTCAGTAGTTGTGGCTCACGGGCCTAGTTGCTCCGCGGCATGTGGGATCCTCCCAGACCAGGGCTCGAACCCGTGTCCCCTGCAGGCAGATTCTCAACCACTACGGCACCAGGGAAGCCCCTTCCTGCAGCCCTTTTGAGGAGGGTTTCCTCATAATCTGGATCAGCCTCCGGGAACTCAGCCCTTGGGGAGGCTCTAGCGAAACAAGGTTAAAACCTTTGAGACCAGCCCAGAGGTCGCAGGGGATTGCACAAGGACCAGCTTGGGCCAACTAGCATTTCAAAAATCTGGAAAATTCCCATCAAATCCGAAGTCCCCTTTCTCTTTAAAAATCAGACATTCTGGCCACATGCCCTCTGGTCCACCATAAGCCCTACTCCCCCAACTGAAGCTGGTGGTGAGGGTTCAAATCCCCATTCTGTCCATTCCCACTTATATGGTATCAAGTTGTTACTCAGTCATTCTTTGCCTCTGTTTCTCCAACAGTATAATGGAGGAAACAATACTACTAACTTCATGGAGTTGTTGGGAGAGTTTAATGTGATCCATCTAAAGTATTTAGGTAGGGGCTTCCCTGGTGGCACAGTGTTAAGAATCCGCCTGCCAATGCAGGGGACATGGGTTTGAGGCCTGGTCCGGGAAGATCCTACATGCCGCGGAGCAACTAAGCCCGTGCACCACAACTACTGAGCCTGCATGCCCCAACTACTGAAGCCTGCGTGCCTAGAGCCCGTGCTCCGCAACAAGAGAAGACACTGCAATGAGAAGCCCGCGCACCGCAATAAAGAGTAGCCCCTGCTCGCCACAGCTAGAGAAAGCCCATGCACAGCAATGGAGACCCAGTGCAGCCAAAAATAAACAAATAAAAATAAATAAATAAAATTCAAAAATAAAGTATTTAAGTACACAGTAAGTGCTCAATAAATGCATAATTTTATTACTATTATCATTGTCTGCCCAGCTTCTGTGAGCACTGGAATTAGTGGTCCAGGGCCTGGATAACCATCAAGGTCTCGGAACATCAACATCCATTTACCAAGTACTTACTGTATTCTGATACTGTGCTAAGGGCTAATGCATCTGCCCTGTCACCTCTCTGCCTTCACCAACTCCCACTCTCCACTTTGTTCACTTCACCCCAGCCACTCACCGCCTCACTGCTCCTCTGACAGTGGCACGGTCCTGCCTCAGGGCCTTTGCACTTGCTGTTCCCCCCCTGACTGGAATGCTCTTCCCCCAGATATCACATAGATTGCTCCCTCATGTCCTTCAAATCTTCCCCTAAAAGTCAGCTCCATGAGGGTAAGGAACTGGGTCTGTTTTGTTCACTGCTGTGTCTCTAGTTCCCAGCACAGGGCTGTGCTTAAGAAATAGATGTTGCGTGAACAGGCTGATTCAGCAAATGGGATTTGTGGTCTTGTAGCCAGGAGGCACTGGACAGGACTGATGCCTCATGTGGCTGGCTCTATGTCCTCCCTAAGCACCCCTGCCCCACCCTCCCTCCATGGAGGCCCCTCCCCCTTACCTTGTGGACGCGGGTGATGACCTCCAGGCCCACAGAGCCCACCAGGGCAGCAATGTCATCCAGGAAGCGCCCAGGGAAGCGAAGCTTGCGGGGTGTGTCCAGCTTCTGGCCCAGAAGCAGGTGCAGCGCCATGCTTTTCACCTGGGGGTGGGGGAAGAGGGTGGGGGGTGGGTCTTGAGGGGCTGTGGGTGGAGGTGGCCTGCCAGAAGGGAGCAGATGGGTGGGCTGTGAGTGGTGGCTTGAAGTGGGCTAAAGGTGGGCATGAGGGGTCCTGGATGTGGCTTGAGCCCTGTAGTTATGGGGTGAGAGTGGGGCCTGATAGCTGTGGGGAGGGCCCAAGAGCTGTGGGTGGGACTTTGCAGGTTGTGGGTGGGGCTTGAGAAGGACATGGGCGGGGCCTTGAGTGGGTGCGAGGCTGAGAGAGTATGGGTGGGGCTAGAGCAGGTCTCCAGGGGTCAACGTCTGACTGTAGGTAGGAGGGTGGGGCTTGAAGGCCCACCAGATTGAGGGGGGACGGCTGTAGTCAGGAGGAATAGTTCAAGGCACCTCTTGAAGAGTTTGGGGGATGTCTCCAGTCTGATCCCAACAGTTTCCTTCTCTCTCTTGCAGGGGAGGCCTCCTTGCTAGCTGGGGGTCTCTCAATGGTCTTATAGGGAAGGTGGGTAGTGGGGATCCTTCTCGCTGTGCAAGGGGTTTCAGGGAACTTTCAAGGGGCCTCTCCAGGGAGAGATTCCCTTAGGCATCTCTTATCTCTCTCTACGTGTGGGTCTCTTGGGGCCACTTCTCAGGGGGCTTAGGTACAATCTCAGGGGGCTTCTCTCCCCAAGGAGAGTCTCCCCTGGGGGCCCCTTGTTCTTGGGCGGGGAGGAGGGCGTCTCACCATGAGCTGGAAGAAGAACCAGGCATGCTGCAGGACAGCCTCGCGCACGGCACTGCCGCTGACCACCCACTGCAGGGCCAGCTCCTCGTGAAGCAGCTGGGGGCAGGGGCAGGGATCACAGAGAGCAGAGGAGCCCACCCCGTACCCCCGTCTGGAGGGCGTGACAGGGGAGGATGCAGCTGGAGGGCTTGGGATTAGAGCAGCGAGAGGCCACGCAGGAGGAAAGGGGCCAGGAGGAGTCAATGTGCCCTTTCCCCGGGCTCTCCAGACCCTGCTGGGCTCGAGGGCAAGGGAGCTCTGGACCCCAAAATGGAGTCACCCACCCCCTGCCTCCCACTACCTTCTGCACAGTGGGTCTCGGCTGGGTGGCTGGTGGGGTCGAGGAGGAGCCCTCGAGGTAGGAAGAGGTTCGGCTAGAGCTGCGGTCGATGGCCTATGATGGGATGGCGAGGGGATGGGATGGCGAGGGGGGTCAGAGTGGGTGCAGGCGGTATGGATAGAGGAGAGAGACAGTCGGCGTGGATGGAGGAAAGACATGGCCGTGTGGACAGACAGCGGGGACGTGGATGGGGAGAGCCGTGTTAATAAAGACAGAAGTGTGTGGGAGCGGATGGAGAGAGTAAGAATGTGATGGAAGAGACGAGAAGAAGCAAGACACAGGTAAGGAGGGGACAAGCAGGGTGAACGGAACAGGCAAGAATGTGGACGGGAACCCATCAGATGGAGCAGGACCCAGCAGACAAAGATAAGAGAAAAGACATGGGAGGAGTGGAGGTGGGGAGGGTAAAATCAGTGTAGACGGAGAAGAGAACGTGGTCAGAGGAGGTGAGCCAAGTGGGGACGAGGGCGGAGAGTGCGTGTGAGTCCGTGAGTCCAGGGATGGACAGAGGAGGCGGAGGGCACCAGGGTGGAGGAGGAAGAGTGCAGACAGGGGTGTAGAGTGTAGACAAAGGGGATTAAAGGGAGGATGGAGGAGGAGAAATAAGAAAAAGAAAGATAAGGACAGAGGAGGTGAGGTGGTGATGAGAGACGGTGGGAGCAGCCAAGAGAGCCCCAGTTTCCAGGCCTGGCCCCGCTCCAGCCTTGCTTGGGGCCTTGCCAGGCCTCAGTGTCCCCATCTGTGAAATGGGCATGAGGTGCTCAAGCTCCACTCTCCCCGCCTCCTTTGCTGGTCAGGTGAGGCTGCTGACAGGGAGAGGAGACCCAGTGATGGAGCTGGCCCGGCCCTGGAAACTGCCCAGGTCCTTGCCTTGGCCGTGGGGGCCCCCCCAGCTCCCATAGTCCCAGCCACACACCCTGGGCTCCTCAGCCCGCATCAGATGGGCCATCTACCGCAAAGGCCAGCCTCACTGCCGCCTCCTGCCTGGAATGCCTGCCCTCCTGCCACCTTGTCACCTCTTATGTGCTCTTCCAGGCCCAGCTGACACCCCAGAGAACTGAGGGCACTGGTGGGGAGACCTGTTAAAAACATGGGGGGACTGGAAAGGCCCATGAACCCAGACTCCCAGCAAATCTTAGAAGACCGTCCAAAAGTCCCCCTGCTCGTGCTGTGAACAGTTCCCTGGCTGCCATGCGGTGCAGGTTGCCTAGGTGACAGGTACAGAGCTGGAACACGGCCTGGGGCCAGGTATGCAGGGAATCCAGCCCTTGGTGCCCAGGGGCCTCTGAGCTTGGTTCCAACCTCTGCATATGCCTTTCCCTCCATCTGGAACACCCACCCTTCACTGGCTGGCTCTATCTTACCCTTCAGGTACCAGCAAAAATGTCACCTCCCGGGAGAGCCTCCCCAGACCACCCAGAGGGAGGCTGGTGGCCTGTTTCAGTTTGTTTCCTTTCAGGTATTTTCACCCGCTGCACTTATATATCCATGTGTTTGTTTGATGGGTGTCTCTCTCCCCGACTAGCCAGTAACTCAGGGATGAAGCTGGGTTGAGGATCTATCTCCCCAACAAAATCTTGCCTGTGATGCCCTAACTCCCTCCCAGGCTCGGACCGCTGCACTGAATAGCAAGTCTTCACTTCTGAAAATTCAGAACCTGGGGCGCAGGAGGAGCCCACAGCAGAACCAGGACTTGATCCCGATCCAGGGTCTGATGGCAAAGCCCCTCCCCACACCAGGTCCCAGGAAGGGGCAAAGCAAAGGAAGCTGCCCACAGGGGTCGCTCTGCCTGAAACGGGGTTGGGGAGCCCAGAGGTTCAGTTCCATCCCCTGGGCATCATTCAGGCTGCTGTGTCAAGGGGACAGTTGAGAGTCCCCCGAACAGAGTGGATTAAAGGGAGAGAAACAGGCCATGCGGGACAGTGAGGTTAGAGCGGCTGAATGTGCATATCATTTGCATGCTATTTGCATACCACCCTGCCCCTTCTGTCTCTGCCTGAGGCTGTGGTCTGTGTGGCAGCAAAAGGCTGGTTAAGATGACCCTGTGTTGCCTACAACATCCACTCCACAGCCCCAAACAAAGGCGGGGGCGGGGGGGGGGGGTCCGCTGCCTCCTCCAGGCAGCCCCCCTAGGTTAGTCGGCCCCAGCCAGGAAGGTGGGAGGAGCTCATGCTGAGGTGGGGTGACACACGTGCAGGGGCAGGCAGGAGGGCACCTGTCTGGGGTCGGCCCCACAATAAGGGGGTGCCCGTCGCAGCACCGCCTTGCTGCCTCCTGGAGCATAAGCAGAATTCACCCAGGAGTGTGAGCGGTCGATACCCTGGAGATACACGGATAAGTGGTAGCATCTATGGGCAGAGGGCAGGGAAACCAGCGTGAAACACCAAGCGTGCTCACTGTCCTGGGCCACACGTGTGCCCACGTGGACACCCACACGCAACCCTGGAATATGTGTGTGTGCGCAACTGCGCATGGGGTGCACACGTATATGCATCCCGCATACGTCTGTGCGTGGAATGCATGAGTACATGCACCCGCGTTCCCATGTGCGTGGGGTGCGTGCATATACGTGCCCCGTGTACGTACATGCATAGGGTACACATGGAAATGCACCACTGCGCTATGTACATGGTGCTCTTTTTTCAAGATCCAGTCACCTGTCCTTGGGTCAGCCTAAGAGTCCGAGTCACAGCTCCCAACCTGTGACAGCCAGGGCCCAACCCTAATGTCCAGGGTCAAGTCTATTTTTTTTTGGCCAGTCTGTGTGGCTTGCAGGATCTTGGTTCCCTGACCAGGGATTGAACCCGCACCCTTGGCAGTGAGAGCTTGGAGTCCTAACCACTGGACCACCAGGGAATAACCCAGGGTCAAGTCTTCATCCATGCTGTTGGCTGTCTTTCCTATCCTCCGTCAATACTGAGATCTTTCACCTGCCCACCTGGCAGCCATGACCACTGAGGCTGGAGAGAGCAGGGGCCCCTTGCCCTACCTTGCTGGCCAGGATGCGGGAGACCTCGTCATCCACGGAGCCAGGGGCCACGGCCAGGTCAGGGTTGCTGCTGCTGATACTCTTAGAGCGGGCCAGGTAGAGGCTTGCGGGGCGGCCAGGGCCATGGGCCAGCGTGGCAGGCTGCAGCGTCACTGGAGGGGCCCCTGATGACAGAAGGAATATGCTCAGTCCCCTGCCCACCTGCCCTCATGACCCCCTGCCCCTTCCCAGTCAGCTGCCTTTGGCGAAGTCACTTTCTTTCTCTGAACCTCTAGGTTCTTCACCTGTAAAATGGGTGTGATAATGGCTCTGCCTCACAGCAATTTTGGGGAGAATGAAAAACACTGAGAACGGTGCCTGGCACGTTATAAGTCTTAGTGCTAATTGTCAATTATTTGGCAAATGAAAAAAAACCCAACTTTATTGAGCGCTCAGTGTGCCAAGCATTTTGCATGGATTACTATGCCATTGACTACTACTAGCACCCCTGTGAGAGGCACTATTATTATCATCGTTTTATAGATGGGAAAACAGGCCCAGAGAGGTCAAGTCACTGGCCCAGAGTCACAGAGCTTGTAGGCAGAACTGAGATTCAAACCCAGACAGCTCTGCTTGAGTCCCTGCTTGCTGACTGGCTGAATCACATGCCACTCAAGTTTACAAAGACCACACCCCTGGGGCTGGGGCAAAAAGTTCTCTCTCTCTCTCTCTCTCTCCTGTAAATTGCCCAAACCAGCCAAAGCCTGTGCAGCCTCAGGACCTTTGCACATGCCCTTCCCTTTGCTTGGGATGCTCTGCTCCCAGGTATTTCCCGTGCCCCAGAGTCTCCCACCAACACTCACCGCCTGGGAGGCTGGGCTCCGTGCCAGGCAGTCGGAAGGCATAGTAGACATAGGCAGCCAGCAGTGGGCAGTGACCACGGGCATCCTGGGCAGCCTCCAGGCTCCGGTGGACGAGGCTGACTACATGAGCCATTGCTTCAAAGGCTACACGACCCAGGTTTACTGCCGGGAAGAAGAGAGGTCAAGTTCCAGGTCCCAGGGCTTCCTACTTCCCCAGGGAAGAGACTTCAGGGTCCAAGGGGCTCACGTGGCCATCAAAAATTCAGGGGACTAGGGGACTGAGGGGCCATTTTTCAGATTGGAAAACTGAGATCAGAGAGATAAATGGGCTATGGGAGGTCACCCAGGACCAGGGGACCCAAGGCCCATTCTCCAGATGGGGAAACTAAGGTATGAGGCTGTGCCCGCGCACCGATCTGGCCGCCGATGATCGGGGGCCGCACGACCAGGCGTACGAGCTTGTCCAGTACGTGGTGGGAGAAGGCGACAAGGGGTTCAGGGCTGGCGAGTCGCAGGGCCACCAGGCTGGCCCGCAGCTCCTGTTCCACGGTGCTCTCGCTCAGCACGGCATCCTTGAGCCGGAATGGAAAGGCCCCTTCCTCCAGGACGTGCACCAGGGTGAAGAATTTGTCCAGGTAGGGGTCCTGGTGGGAGACCAGGGGTGAGCAGGGCGAGGCCAGGGCCCCCAGTCCAGAAAGGGCCCAGGGGATCGAGTGCGAGGCTGAGTAGGCTGGGACACCAAGGCTTGGGATCAGTGAATGGAAAATACATGAGAAAAGGGACAAGACGGTAGATCAAGAAGAAAAGGAAAAGGTGGGGAGTGATCACAGAAATAACAAGGGACAAATCGGGCGGGGGGAGGAGAGACCATGCAAAGGCCAAAGCTCCAGCTGGGACGGCCACTGGCACGGCCGCCCCCGCCTGAGTCAGCAGCTTCCCTGGAGCCTGGCCCCGCTGACCAAAGTCGTGTCCAATGGCCCGAAGCCAGGCCTCCCTGGTCAGCGGAAACTGTTGCCCAACCCCAGGGCCGGACTCCTGGGCTCTGGCCCCACCCCCTACCTGGGGGTGCACAGACGACACAGCCGTGAGCTCCACGCTGAACACACCCTTGTGGCCATCCACCCAGCGCATGCCCGGCAGCGCCACCTGCGGGAGGGACACACCAGGTGGGCACCGGCCGGCCCTCCCCACCGCTCAGGCCACCAGCCTCAGCCATTGCGACACTGTGGCCCGAGCACAGCCCCGCCCCGGGGAGCCACCTGGCACCCTGCCCCCGGGCCCCGCCCAACCCAGAGATGGGGGCAGATGGAGGGGAGCGCTATGGGGGTCCACCGGGCAGGCCGGAAGCCTGGGATGCTCACGGGAGAATGGAGACCCAGAGTGACTGTTATTGGAGGGCATGAACAGGAAATAGCATGATGGGAGGACTCCAGGTCCCCGGGGTGCAAATTAAAGGCTATGTGGGAGGGTGACAGAACATTCGCATGGGGAGGGGGTGCTCTAGGGACAATGATTAGGGAGGCAAGCAGGGCTGCAAGTGGGGGGCTGCAGCGGGGAGGCAGTGGAATCTCACTATGGAACAGTGAGTGCAGAGGCAGGGGAGGGGGCAGTAACGAGGCAGGGCTAGTCGGGGACAGCAGATCACACAGGATTAATAATGGGGGTGGGTGTGACGAGACAGGCAGGGGCCCTGGAGGCCCTAATGGAGGACAAGGCTCCCAGGGGTATTGGTGGGAAGGAAAGCAGGGCACGAATGGGGGACTTGGGAGCACTGATGGGGGACAGGGTGCTAGTTGGCAGGGAGTCCAGAGCACGTACGTCCGGTGTGAGCACGGAGTAGCTGGGCGGGGGCTGATCCACGGACACAGGGAGGCAGAAGGGGCCGGTCCTCAGGCGGCCGTGCTGCAGCAGTGGGATCCACTGGGGGGAGGCTGGGGGTCAGGTATGGGGCCGGACGGTGGGCAGGAGGGCTGGGCATGGGGGTGCGGGCTGGCAGTGGTGGAGGGGAGCTCACAGTAAAGCCCACAGGAGTCTCCAGGGCCGTGCCTGGCCGGGGCTGGCAGCTGACGTGGTAGAAGGTGAACAGCAGGTGGTGGTTCTCGGTCACACAGGCCGGAAGACGCAGCTTAAATTCCTCGTAGAATTCAGGGGACCTGGCAGGGCCGGCTGGGGGTTCTGCTGGGGGCCGGGCTCCCCAGCCCCGCCCCGTCTGCCACACGTTCCCCCAGTGCTGCTGGGCCCCACTGTCCCTGCTCTCTGCCTCGGGTTCCCGCATTAGCACTCCAGGAGACGGCACCCCTCCCCCGACCCTGGCGCCCCTTCCTGCCCCACTGTACCCCCATCAGTCCCCCCACCCCGACCCCACATACTTGTTATGGTAGACCACTGGTGTGAAGGCCTCGCGGGTGAATTCGCTGCAGCTGGACTTGCCAAAGATGACCTGGGGGAGCAGGGGCATGAGGGGCCGGTGGGGGACACCCCGCCCACCTCCCCCTGGGCCCCGCCACTGACCGGCAGGGCCTGGCTGGGGTCCTCGCCCGCCATGTACTGCACTCGCACAGTGAGGTTGCGCACGGAGCCCTGGCGGCTGCTGAAGTTGAGGCTGTGCGGGTACACGTACAGCAGGTTCCTGCGGGGGCAGGGGCATGTCCACGTCAGAGGGACAGAGAGCCGGGGGACGGTGGCCACACCACTGGGGCACTGAGAGCCGGGTCAGGGACACGTATGGGCACCAGGCGGGAGATGTGACTGGCAGAGAATGGAGGACAGACGGGCACCCTCAGAGCACAGGCGGGGGAATGGTGTGGCAGACGGTGGGAACAGAGGGACTTCGGGGGTACTGAGGGTACACAGTGAGGCAGAGGGCAGGAGACAGATGGGTGCTGAGGGCCACCAGACTTCCGAGAAGGTAGCCCAGGCAACCAGCACCAGGCCTGAGCCCTGCGCAGGCTGACCTGCCCATCACCCAGCTCAGCAGCCTGACCACCCCTTCCCCCAGAAGAGGCCACTAGAATTATATGGCGTGTCTCTCAGGCGGGGAAACCAAGGCTGGAGTTGAAGGCAAGGGCTGGGCTGGGGTCAGGGTTCTGTCTCCCTCCCCCAGGGTAACTCCATTCAAACCCTAACTGCCCCCTGGGCCTCAGTTTCCCTATCTGTCTAATGGGGGCACCAAGCCTCCCCAGCTGAGCCTTTGTAATACCAATGATGCTAAATTACAAAAATGTCAATGATTGCACCAAACACAAATGTGGCACCGGCTGGCTCTGGGTGTGTTGGGCTCTGTTCTAAGCACCCGACGTGAAATGACTCATTTATTTCTCACCAGCAGGCTGTGGGCAGGGACTCACATCACACTCCATTTCACAGGGAAACAGAGGCACTTGCCCACAGTCATCCAGGGAGACAAATGGCAGTTAGCACTGAGCCAGGGTACGTGGAGGTCCTGGAGTCAGGCTGTGTGGCCCTGGGAGAGTCTCCACCATCTGTACCTGCTCCCTTAGCTCTTAACCAGGCCGACAAAAACTCCAGCATCACAGGCTCATGGGAGGATTATGAGACCAGCTACTGTAACAGCAGTGGGACAGCTCTGGGCAAACCACTGGAACTCATAAAAGCTTCACTGTTATTGCCGTTATTGTTGTCATGCCTATCCACAGGAGGGGAAACTGAGGCTAGGAGCCGTAGGGTCTCCCAGCGGGGCCTGGGCCTGTTCTCTCCTAGCGTCCCCAGCCCACACCTGGCCCCGAGCCCCAGCCAGCGTGATGCCAGCGTGGCCCGGCTGGACATTCGCCTGATGCAACTTTAGTGCCAGCCAGGCCCTTGCACAACACGGGGCACCCGGTTGGCCAGTTAACGATTGACCTGAGGTTAAGGGGGGTGTTAAGGCATAAAAGGCAGCAGCAGTGTTGCTGTGGCCACACCCCCAGCCCCCCAGTCATGCCCATGCTCATGCTGTGTCTGCTGTGCGCCCTGGCGATGGTGGCCCAGCCTGCCCCGGTGGCCCCCATGAGCGGCTCGGAGCCGGCACAGCAGGAGGAGCTGACCCTGCTCTTTCACGGGGCCCTGCAGCTGAGCCAGGCTCTCAACGGCGTGTACAGGGCCACCGAGGCGCAGCTGACAGAGGCCGGGCGCAGCCTGAGCCTCTATGGCCAGGCGCTGGGGCTCCTGAGGCAGGAGGTCAGCCAGGGCCAGGATGCAGCCCAGGAGCTACGTGCGAGCCTACTGGAGATGCAGGTAGACGCTGCAGTTGGGGTGTTGTGGGGTGGATAGGCGTCTATGGGAGAGTTATGCCTAGGGTGACCAACTGTCAGGGTTTCCCAGGACTCAGGGGGGTCCTGGAATACAGGATTTCCAGTGTTAAAATCAGGCCAGTCCCAGTAGGTCATCCTACTAACATCCGCTATCTATTGATCAGATGGCAGAGGATGGTCTCAAGCTGCAGGCAGAAGCCACAGCCCAGGCGCTGGAGGAAGTGGCCCAAGGACAGCAGGTGCTGCGGAAGAAAATGAAGCGGATGGAAGTCCAGCTGAGAGGCGCTTGGCTGGGCCATGCCCGCCAAGAATTTGAGGCCTTAAAGGTAAGGGGTTCCCAGCCCTGGGGGAGTCAAGACCCTGATTCGCAACCAGACCTCATTTCTGAACCTTTTGTCCCAGAGACCCCCCAAAGGTCAGCCTTCCAGCACCCTGGCCTCTACTGTGTGTGTCTCTGGGCAAAACCCATGTCCCTTCCCATGCCTCAGTTTCCCTATTTGCAAATAAGGGCAACAACTGATTTCTCAAAGCAGAGCCAGGGACTCAGTGCAGATAAAATCCTCAGTAGGGGGTGGCACATGGGAGTTACTCAATAAATGCATACTATTTAGAGAATTTCTTGAGTGCCCATGATGTATCCAGGCACTGTTTTATGCCCTCTAAAAATCCATGCTCATAACAACCCCACAAAGGGACTCCTGTTTCATCCGCATTTTACAGGTGGGGAAGTTGAGGCCAAGGAATGGCAGTGACTTGCCGGGTCACACAGATGCAGTGGGGAGCAGGGGGGTCTGGGTGGGGTCGAGGGACAGGAGGTGAGGAGGCCCACAGCTGAGGTTTCTGTCCTGACCCCACAGGCCCATGCAGACAAGCAGAGCCACATCGTGTGGGCCCTCATGGGCCACATGCAGCGACAGAAGCAGGAGATGATGGCACAGCAGCAGCGGCTGAGAGATATTCAGGAGAGGTGTGCCTGGTGGGGGGTTGGGCGTGCCACGCAGCGGGATGGGGACCCCTGCGCCTTGGCTGAACCTCACCTCCCTCCCAGACTCCACACGGCGGCGCTCCCAGCCTGAGACCTGTCTGGGTGGAACTGAGGACCAGTCACGCACCGGGGGATGCTGCCATGCCCCACGCGGCCCCTGCACAGGGAGGAGCTGCCTGTCTGCTGAGGTCGGCCAGGGCGCTGGGCCCCATTTCCAGCCATGGAGCAGAGACGAAAGCAGGCAGGGACGCAGGCAGAGGACACGGACCGTCGAGGAGGGGTGGAGGAAGGACACGCCCCTTCATTCCTATCCATCCCCCATTAAAGCAGAGCAGTGGCATCTCAGGCCAGTGTCTGTGAGTGTCGGGGAAAGGGCATCTCACTTTGCACGATGCCTGAATGCCCCTATTCAAGTGCCCAGCTGCCCCAGAGGCTGTACCTGTAGCTGGTGTGGGGGGCGTAGACCTCACGGGCGGGGAACTCCAGAATCTCCTTGGTGGGCCGACCCCTGGGGTCTGGGTAGGGCTTGACATGAAGCAGCTCCGGGGAGAGGCAGAAGTGGGGGTTCTCAGGGGCTGGGGAGATGTCAATCTTGAGCTGGGCTGGGGAGGGGGTAGTCAGTTTGCATATGCCTGGGAGCCTCGAGCCGGGCCCTACCTCTCTGGGCTTCGGATCAGGGCTCTGACTCTCCCACAACACCCTCTGGTGGCTCTATCCTTCAGGTGCTAAGGCTGAAAGATGGCCTCAACTCCCATGTCTTGCCCTCATATTTGATCAGCTCTGCCCACCACATTCCCCGTGTGACCCACTATCTATCTGTCTTATTTATTCTTTTTTTTTTTTTTGGCTGCACCCCGCGGCATGCGGGATCTTCCCCAACCAGGGATCGAACCCGTGCCCCCTGTAGTGGAAGCGTGGATTCTTAGCCACTGGACCACCACAGGGAAGTCCTATCTTATTCTGTTTCTCATCTCTGGGCCCCATTAGAAGGTCCACCCGTGAAGTCGGGGCTTTGCCTATCATGGTCCCCAGGGCCTGGCACAGTACGTGCTCAGTGTGGGTTTGCTGAGTGATTGTATGAGTAACACGTCTCATCTAGGGGGCGCACCACGCACCGGTCACGGGCCGCAGGCGCCGCAGCAGGGATGTCGGGCGTCGCATGTCAGCCAGGAACTTGAAGAGGTCCTCATCACTGAGCCGCTCAGCTTCCTGCAGGGACCCGCCCTGGTGAACTAGGGCTGAGGGGTTTGGGGTCCCCGGGGCCCGGGCAGCCACAGGGGGTAGCCCTTAGCCCCCTGCCCCCCGAGCCACGGCACCTGCTTAAAGAAGTTGGTGACAGTTAGCGTGGCTGGGCGGAAGCCGGAGAAGCTGCAGGCGTCGTCCCCGCTACTCGTCCGGTCCTGGGGCCCCCGACGGCGGCGGTCAGTCCAAGTGGGTCGGCGCTCTAGGGGAGACAGTGACAGTGATGGAGAGGGACAGAAATGAGAGAGAGGCAGGGAGGGGCAGAGACGGTGCGGACTCAGGTCTGGTATACCAAGTCCAGCCAGCAGAGGGCGCCCCTCCCCTTCCCCGGTAGCTCCGCCCCTGGCCCGTCGGCCCCGCCTCCTCACCGCCCTCCGAGTCCGAGTCCCGGTCCGACTGGCCCGCGCTGCTCACAATGTTGGCCAGGTGCACCGCCGTCCAGGCAAAGGGCATGCGGTAGCGGCCCAGACGGGTGCAGAACTGCTCAGCCGCCAGGCGCAGCTTCTCTAGCTTCTCTTTGTTCTATGGGGAGACGCCGGAAACACACCCCACAATCTCAGTGCCCCAGGCCCTCTGAATCCAGGATCTGCCCTGCCTGGGGACCCCTTCACTACCTGGCCCAGCTTCCCACGCTTACCTTGGCTGTGTCCACCTCCTTCATCACCATGTAGGGCTCGCAGCACTCGCTGATGTCCCCCTGCTGCAGCACCTTCTCCAGCTGAGGGGCAGACAAGGCCAGTGAGGCACTGCTGGGGCTGCAACCTCCCCAAGCCACACCCAACTTCCCTGACCCTCACAGCCTCCCACACATTCCGTTCCATCCAGCTAGGGCTCTCGGTTCCAACACCAACCATGGCTCCCACTGTCCTTGGGATTGAGTGCTAGCTCTCAGCCTGGGCAACCAGCTACACCCTCCCCACCTTTTAAACCCGGCCCCAAACCCAAGACTCCATTTTTTCCCCCACATTTACATCTTTCTTTGTTAGTATAAACAGAGTCCACATCAAGCATGGCTCTGAGCCTGGACTCCAATCCTGACCACTGAGGGGCTATGGGACCTTGAGCACATTCCTTACCAGTTCTGTGCCTCAGTTTCCCCAACTGTAAAATGGGCCCCATGTCATCTCCCACCTCCCGGGGCTGCTGTGAGGACCAAAGACCAGAATCCGTGAAGCCTAACCGACTGGGAGCAGTGCCTGCCTTAAGATGTTCAATTAATGTCATTAGCGTAACCTAATTGAATGTTTTGGGGAAGGAAATTTGAACTCACTCCCGGAAAAAGAAAATCCCAAACGAATGTGCCAACTAGGTCTTTCTTCCTCTAATAAACTGAAAAACTCTCAACTAAAAAAAATTTTAAACATCCACCCACATGTGCTGGGATGCCATTTCTCCCCAGGCTGCCCACTCATGGGTGTCGGCTGAGCTGTAACCTCTCCAAGGAAGCCCTTGGTGATTTCTCCCCACCTGGGTTGGGTCAGAAGCTTCCTCTGGGCTCTCACCCAGCTGCCTGTACTTCCCCCATGACAGCCCTGATCACGCTTCTTAGTGACATGTCTGTCTTCTTTCATGAGAGTGGGGACCTCGCCTGCAGCCTTCACCATTATCACCCCCTTGCCAGCCCCAGTGGGTACCTTGATGACCAAGAAGATGTCGGGCGAGGGATAGGTCACAGAGAAGATGGCAGAGCGGGCCAGGG
Organism: Globicephala melas; assembly: GCF_963455315.2. Taxonomy (NCBI): domain Eukaryota; kingdom Metazoa; phylum Chordata; class Mammalia; order Artiodactyla; family Delphinidae; genus Globicephala; species Globicephala melas. Next base: position 163,578,322 of record NC_083316.1, on the reverse strand, counting down.
TGGAGATGGCAGGATGGGTGCCATGGGCCCGCAGTAGCCCCTTCATGGAGTCTGAGTTCAGGTCAAAGTAGAAGTTCTCCGAGATCTGGGGGCACAAGAGGCAGCTGGGCCACCACTTCCAGGAAGCCCACTACCCTGCAGCGAGGAGGGGGACTGTGAGGAAAGGGAAGAAAGGGGTTCCTACCTTCTTCTTCTCCCGCACGTCGTACAGGGCCAAGATGCCAAAGATGGGCTCGATTTCTATCTCGAACCTGCAGTAAACGGGGGTTCTCTGGCAGAGGATGACCTTGACACTCCCTCCTCCATACACCCCACTCCCTCTTGAGGTCCAGCCCAGCCTTGGTGCCTTTGTGGGGGCGGGGGGCATCTGTTTCCCACTGGGTCACAGAGAAGCACCATTCAAGGGCTTGTAGGAAAGACCTGTCCCATTTTGCCAAAGGGGAAACGAAGGCACCAAGAGATTACCTCCCCCACCTCCCCCGCCCGCCTTCCTCCCTCAGTAAGTAACTCACACAGAGTCCCTCCTGCTGAAACCACGGCCCTTGTTCGGTTGGCATGGAGGCAGCTTTTGGCACATCAATCCCCCCCCACACCCGAGTCCCATCTTGAAATTCTCGACTCCTGGGCCTCCCTGCCTCCCCTCCCTGAGGTGTCCTCTACGGCTTCTGCCATCCTGGGCTGAGTCCCATCTTCGATCGCTGAAACAGCCCCCATAACCGCCTCCCTGTCTTACTCTGCCCTGCTCATTTCTACTCATCATCCACGTGCCTCCTAAGCAAACATCTTAAAACTTAAAATTTGGGACTACCCTGGTGGTCCAGTGGTTAAGAATCCGCCTTCCAATGCAGGGGACGTGGGTTCGATCCCTGGTCGGGGAACTAAGATCCCACATGCCGCGGGGCAACTAAGCCCACGCGCCGCAACTACTGAGCCCGCACCACCATTAGAGAGCCTGCGTGCCACAACTTTGAACCTGTGAGCCACAACTAAGAACCCGTGTGCCACAACGAAAGATCCTGCATGCCGCAACGAAGATCCTGCATGCTGCAAAGAAGATCCCACATGCCGCAACTAAGACCTGATGCAGCCAAATAAATAAATAAATATTTTTTAAAAAAAGAAGGTAGTAAGAATAAAAAAAAACCCAAAACTTAAAATTTGAGGCTCCTCACTGCCCTGCGTGGCCCTGTCTCGCCCACTTCTTGGCCTCAATTTTCCTTTCTCCAGACATCTACTGGCCTCTGTTTGTGCTGTATCCCCCACCTACAGAGCCCTGTGTGGTCATCCCACAGTTACACAGCCTTGCATACAGTAGATGCTTAATGAGTGTTTGTTGAATGACTGGATGAGCTCAGAGAGCCAGTTCCCAGCCCGTGTGCTTGAGGCAGGAGGCCCACCCGGGCCTCAGGCCAGATGGGACCTCCCTTTCCTGCCCCCATCCAGGCAGGAACTGAGAGTTGGGGAGGGGCAGGGCCGGGCTCAGGTCCAAGGCCACATCCTGTTTAGCTCCATTCCCACGAACGCTGGCTGCTCCCAGGGGGCGATGTGGAGGGGGCCTTGGGCAGCTGGAAGCCAGGCCCAGGGTCACCAGCGCCCCCTCTAGCCTGGGTCCTAGCAGCAGCCTGGGCGAGGGCCAGACTCTGGCCTCACAACTCGTGATCTTGGGCACAATGACCTTTCCACCCTGTGCCTTGGTTTCCCACCTGCACCCACATCGCATGTTGTGGTGAAGGTCAGTGTTAATACACATGGAGGGCTGAGAACTGAGCCTGACACACAACTGGAGCTTAGGATTGGCGGTTTTGAATAATGCAAAAGGGAGTCTTATTTTCCAGCCTGAGAGCCCACAGGTGTCCTCATAGGTCTCAGGGCTGCACACGGTAATGGCATAGCTTGAGTAGTGAGCGCCGAGTGTGTGCCACACCATAAGCCACATGGTCCCCCCCCCAGGGACGGGTCAGCACACTCACTTAAGCGACAGACACTTGACCAGGATCCTCTGTCCAAAGTGCTCTCGGGGTGGCTCCGGGCGGCTGCAGCGTTCCACGGCCTCATCCTGCCAAGAGCCGAAGGGGCAGCTGGGAACACATCCTCCAGGAAGGGCTTGGAATGTGTGGCCTGAGACCAGCTCTACCCGCAGGCTGACTAAACTTCTTTCAGTCCCCTGCCTCTGAGCCTTTGCACATGCTGTTCCCGCTACCTGGAATGCCCTTCTTCTCCCTTCCTCCTTGCCTGGCCGATACATGCTCATCGTCAGGTCGCACCTTAGCTGGAACTTCCTCCAGGAAGCCTTCCCTCACTCAGAGCCACTTGATGTTCCAGATGCTCAACAGGCCCTGCTGCAATGGGCCACATGGCTGGGACATTGTGGGCCATGTGAGGGACAATGACACACATCTCATCATGGTACTATTCTGGGTTGTCATTTCCTGGTATCTCTCCTCCCCTAGGCTGTGAACTCGGAGAGCAAAGACTGGCTCTATCTTGTTCGTGGCTGTATCCCCAGTGCCTGCTATATAACTGGCACTCAAAACATCTTGGTTGGATAAACACAGAGGTATGTAGTAGGTACCTACTAAAAAGTGGTTGAATAGACATATGCAGAAAGTATTTGATTAATGCTGACTGGCCATATATAGAGACGTGTACTAGACACCCAATAAGTACTAGTTGAATAAAATATTGGGGTATACAGCAAGCATTCAATAAATGGCTGAATTAAAACACAGATGTATATACTAGGTGCCTAATAAAAGTTAGTTGGAGAAATATAGGTACACATGGTAGGTGCTCGATAAACATTAGTTGCTCAAATGCTGTTTAATTAAATAGAAGACTATACAGTAGGCATACAGTTAACATTGACTGAATAAATATGAATATACGGTAAATGCACAATAAATGCTGGGTGGATAAATATAAGGGTATGTATAATAAATAAAGATCATTGAATAAAAATATAGAGTACACAGTAGGTGCCCAATAAATGCTGGATGGATAAATATAGGGGTATATATAATAAGTCATCAAATAAAAAATAGGGTACACAGTAGGTACCCAATAAATATTGGTTGATTATATGCGGTTTGATTAAAGAAAAGACTATACAGTAGGCTTACAATAAATATTGGTTGAGTAAATATAGCAGTATATAGTAGGTGCCCAATAAATGCTGGGTGGAAAAATATAGGGGTATATGGTAGGCACCCAATAGAAGCCATTGAATTAAAGTATACAATGCAGGGTATACAGTAGGCACCCAGGAAATCTTGCTGGGATCATATACTGTGATACATGTCAGTTGGATGTGTATTGACCTCAGGGCCTGTGCAGGCTAGTGGGCACCCACCTCGTCGGGCGCCGGGTAGAGGGTGAGCAGGGCACGGGACCGGTGCTGCCGCCGCAGGGCCTCATTGCGCCGGTCCACATCCTCCGGGGCCACGCGCTCTAGCAGTGAGGGCAGCAATGAGTCGGCTGCCAAGTTCCTCAGGTCGAAGATGCCAGAGGCACCACTGCTTCGTGGGGTGTCGTCTGGGGAGCCTGAGGAGTGCCGGGGGTCATCCTGCCAGCAGTAGAGAATGGGCAAGCGCTGAGTGCCAGCTGAATGCATCTCCATCCTACTCAGGTGAGACTGTCCTCATGCCCAACCTATAGATGGGGAAACTGAGGGCCAGGGGCTGGGGTCACCACTACAAGGGTCACCTGAGGGCTCTGCTGACTCTCTTTCTAGAACCTTCTGTCTGGGGAAGCCCCCTCCTTTACTATTGTGGGGAGGTTACATCCCAGTCTGGGTATCACATGACCCTTGTCTGGCCAGTCAGAACAAAACAGGTACCAACCCCAGGGATTGGCTCCAAGGTCAGGATATGCCTGGGTTGGGCCAATGAGAGCCTTCCCTGGGACTCTGCTCACTGTTGCCAGGGGAGGGAGAGTTCTCACTGGGGCTGTCAATGGCCCAGGACCCTGCCTGACCTCCCAGACTCAGCTATGGTCAGAAGCAGACTACCTTGGTTCAAATCCCAGCTCAGCTCTGTGATCCTGGGTCTCTGATCCCAACCCTAAGGGCCTCAGTTTCCCCATCTACATTTATAAATAGTAACAAGGAAACAATAATTCTTGACATGATTATTACTGGTAAAAGTAGACACTCAATAAATATTGGCTGACAAAATACAGGCTCAAGACTCAACCAGGGATTGAACCCAGGCCATAGCAGTGAAAGCTCCGAATCCTAACCACTAGACCACCAGGGAACTTCCGTCTTTATCTGTAAAATGGGTGTTGCCCGATCTCACAGGATGAAAGATAAGGACAAGTATAAAACATTTAGTACACACTAAGCCCTTAATAAATGCTTATAATTGTTACCCCTAACTTTTCACTTACAGGGCTGATAACATTTCCTTTTGGGTTCAAGGCTGTTTGGGTTATTTCCCATCATATGCGTTTGAGAGCTGGGGCCGCAGCCCATGCATGTACATATGCTTATAGTGACCCCTGCCCAGGGCTTCCTCACCGAGTCGTCCGGGCTGGACCTCTCATCCCCAGAAGCGTCCTGCTCGAAGACCTGGCGGGTGAGGCCCTTCTGCCTCTCTCGCTGCGTCTCTAGGGTGATGGGGCTGTATGCTGCACTCAGGTGCTGGTACCTAGGAGGAGGCGGGGCTTGGTGGGTATCAGGAATGAGGGCTCCCCAGGGCTCCCGGATGTGCTGACACACCTCCAAGGTCCAGATGATGCCTGCAAGGCCATCCACCCTCCCAGTGCTCTGCCGGAGAAGTCTGGCTACCCTTAAAGGGACGGTGGGTGGATAAACAGGAGGACCGGCAGCACACAATGGGCTCTTCTGGGCTCAGACCTGGCCTCTCTACCCTGAGCTGCCCCCGAGCCAGACCCACCTCCTGTGGGCGATTATCCAGTCCTCCGTGTACATCTCCAAGGCAGCCCTCACCTGGGCATCCAGCTTTCTGCACAAAATACAATCAGGGTAATAAACAGAGACAGGGCCCAGTGTTAATCTTTCCAGTGGCCTGTGAGGTGGGGCCTGTCCTTCTGCCTGTTTCAGAGATACAGAGGTAGAGGCTCAGAGAGGGCAGAGGACTTGCCCAAGGTCACACAGTGGAGCCAAGAGTTGAAAGAGGGTATTCACGGGGGGGCACAGAGGTAGGTGGAGTTACAGACAGGGAGGGTGTGGGGCTGAACCCACCCATCCTCGGGGATCCCAGGCTCCGTGGTGCGGCATTCCCGGGGCTGCAGCAGCAGCTCCAGGTCATCAGCTGGAAACTCGACCAGGTCCCGGAGCGGCCCAGGCTCTGCATCTGGCGGCCGGCTCAGGAGCACATCCTCAAAGTCCAGCGGCTCAATGACTTCAGTCAGTGGGACCTGAGTTGGAGCAAAGTGGCTGTGACCCGTGCCCCGGGGGGCTGGAGGGTGAGTGTGGACTTGGGCTGGCCTTGAACAAACAAGAGGGCGGTGGGAGCCATGGAGGGTGTTGGAGCTGGAGGGGCCCTGGAGGACAGTGACCTCAGCCACTCCACCCCCACCCCAGCTTGGCCGGCCCTGACCCTCTTTCCAGGCAGGAAATCACACCCTGTGCCTGGAGGGGCAGGAAACTCATGGTGGAAGGAAAGGTTTGTGGACTGCAGCAAAGAAAGAGACAACTCCTCAGGCCCTGGGGCGAGAGAGCCCCACCCCTCCCCACTGCAGCCAGAAGCACCTCCCATCCCCCAGACCGCCCTCCCCACCCTCCCCAGCTGGGTGGTCCAGGCAGCAGGAGTTGCGGGCCACAGCAGGCTGAACTTCTCCCCCACGACCCCGACCACCCACAGGGCTGCTCCCTGCAGAGAGGGGGGTCCACCACCCTCCCACTCACGCTCACTGGGGACAGGAATGGGGACAGTGCTGGGCCAGGACAGGGACCCCCTTCCCTGCCACAGCTGGGTCCCTCCCAGCCTCAGGGTCCCCACAGCAGCGGCGGGGGGGGGCTCCCAAACACTCACCCCCAGGGAGCTGCTGCAGCGCCTGCTGGAGTGGGGAGAGCCACTGCGTTCCCGGGACACCTGCTTCCGCACCTCGGCAGCCACCGTCCTGTGGGGACAGGAAGGGGGTAGTTGGGGGCAGGAGAACTTGGGCAGCGGGGCCCTGGGAACCGGGGCTTCAGAGCCGACAAATTCATTCCATGAGAGGAAAATCCAGGCTATGGAAAGAAAAAAAAATCAGGCCCCGGGCCAAGAGAACCCAGGCTTCAGGAGTCACAGATCTCAGCGTGTGGGCCCCAAGGCTGTGGCGCATACATCTCCCCTTTCCTCCTGCAAGCACAGAGAGAGGGCTGCTGCTGGGCAGGGCCTGAGGGCCACTGATTCCTGCGCGTCCTTCTTCCCCCTGGCCCCCGGGCGCTGAGTCCTGACCCACCAGGACTGGCTTCCAGGTCTGGAGAGAGGCCTCTACTTCCTCATCTGGAGGACCTCTGCCTCTCATCAGGAACGTGAGAACCGTTCCACCCTTGCCGGATAAGTCACTTCTGCCTCTGAACCTCAGTTTATCCATCTGTAGCTGCCCTGCTCTCATAGACCAGTGGAGCTGAGCAGGGGGCCTGGCATTCAGTGGGCATGCCACACACCCACCTTCTCAGGGAGTCTGAGACTGAGGCTGACTGTGTGTAAGAGGCCAGCATGACTCTCAGAGAGCACAACCCAGCCACCAAGGTCGGTGCCGTGGCCTTCATGGGCCGCCTGCATCTACGCTGACCTTCAGAGTCCCAGAGGATGACGGTGAAGGGGCAAGACCCACAGCGGAGGGGGCCAGCACGGGAATTTCGAACAAACCCTACAGGGGCAGGGATTCCCCAAGCTCTCAATTCCCTCAGCTGAGCTTGGAAGGAGAGGGAGCCATGCAGTTACCTGGGGGAAGAGTGTGCCAGGCAGAGGGAACAGCGAGTGCAAAGGCTCTGAGGCTGGGCTCTGTTCTCTGGGCCTGGAAATCCCTGCTCCCTGGGGTCTCTGTGAAAACAGGACTAGGGCTGTGTTGTCCCTATGGAGGCCCCAGCACTGGATCCCACACATAGTAGATGCTCAATAAATTTTTTTTTTTCGCTGCGCCACATGGCTTGTGGAATTTAATTAATTAATTAATTAATTTTTTTGCGGTACGCGGGCCTCCCACTGCCGCGGGCTCTCCCACTGCGGAGCACAGGCTCCGGACGTGCAGGCTCAGCGGCCACGGCTCACGGGCCCAGCCACTCCGCGGCATGCAGGATCCTCCCGGACCGGGGCATGAACCCGCGCCCCCGGCATCGGCAGGCGGACTCCCAACCACTGCGCCACCGGGGAAGCCCGGCTTGTGGAATTTTAGTTCCTCGACCAGGGATCACACTCCAGCATACGGCAGTGAAAGCACCAAGACCTAACCACTGGACTGCCAGGGAATTCCCATCAATACATGTTTTTTTTTTTTTTTTGCGGTACGCGGGCCTCTCACTGTTGTGGCCTCTTCCGTTGTGGAGCACAGGCTCCGGACACGCAGGGTCAGCGGCCACAGCTCACGGGCCCAGTCGCTCTGCAGCATGTGGGATCTTCCCGGACCGGGGCACGAACCCGTGTCCCCTGCATCGGCAGGCGGACTCTCAACCGCTGCGCCACCAGGGAAGCCCAATAAATGTTTTTTTGATGGAATGAGTGAATCCCTTCCAATCTCCCTCTTGGTCCAACTTGCGTAAATCTACTGTCAGTTGGGGGAAGCCCCTTATCTTTTAGCTGTGTGGCTTTGGACAGGTGGAACAACCTTTCTGGGCCTCAGTTTCTCTTAAAATCAGGAAGGCAAGGCAACGGCTGAGGGGTTCAGGCCTCAATCGCTCCTGCTTCCCTCTTTTCTCTTATGCTTGGAAATTTTCTTAATAAAAAGTTGTACCCCTGGGACTTCCCTGGTGGTGCGGTGGCTAAGACACCGTGCTCCCAACGCAGGGGGCCCGGGTTCGATCCCCGGTCAGGGAACTAGATCCCACATGCCGCAACTAAAGACCCCACATGCTGCAACTAAGATCCAGAGCAGCCACATAAATAAACATTTTAAAAAATAAAATAAAAATAAAAAGTTGTGCCCCATAAAGCGCTATGTTGAGGATTGCAAATGTGGCCCACAAGCGTCCAATGCAACGGATGTGTGAGGTGGGCCTAGGAAAGACAGGTGTGGAGTGGGGATAATTAGGAGCTTCAGCCCTGCCTGTAAGCCTCCGAACTCAAATCCGTGTGGGTCAAACAAAACTTGGCCACGACCCTGATCCAATGTGGGGCCTCCAATTTGAGACCCCAGCCTCATTCCTTCTCTGTCCCTGGATTCTATTTCTTTTCTCTGTCAACTGTCTCAGAGTCTTGCTTCTGTTGGACGGGAGGTGCAAGGAAGCAGGGAAGGGAAGAGAAGCTTGTAGGAAATTCAAAGAACGTTAAAAATGAGGGATTTGTGGAACTCCCTGGCGGTCCAGTGGTTAGGACTCCGCGCTTTCACTGCTGAGGGCACAGGTTCAGTCCCTGGTTGGGGAACTAAGATCCTGCAAGCCAGGCGATGCTTGGGGGGAGGAAAAATTAGGGATTTGTCCTCAAATTCCCCAAGTCCAGGCCACTTCCTCTGGAAGCATGGGCACACAGAGGAGGATTGGGGGTGATTTACGAAAGATGCCGTATCAGGGAACCTGTCTGTGCCCTGGTCCCAGCTGTTCTGCAGCTGCTGCCCCAGAACAGGGAGGGGGGTGGGGAGGGCTGAGCCTCCAGCTTCATTTTGCCACGGGCCTTAGAGTGAGGCCCCCAGAGTGGGAGAAGGCTGGGTCCACAACGGTGTGGCCACGGGAGCCAGTTTACTGAGTCACAGAGCTCTGCACTTGGAGCTGGGCGAGCAGGGGTGAATGACATCTTTTCTCTGGACCTCTGGGCTCGGGACAGTACCCACGACTTATTGAGCTGTTCTGAGTGTAGGGCCTGGCACATAGTAAGTGCTCAATTAAAGCTAGCTGTCACCATGTTGCCTCACAGAGCATCCTGGGAAACTGGAATTTCTGACCCTGCTTTGTATACCAAAGGTGAGTGAGGCTCAGAGACGGGTCGTGAGGCACCCAGGGTCACACAGCAGAATGCAGCGGTGCCCAGAATTGAACCCTGGTCAGCTGGAGGTCAAAGTCCTTTAGCGCTAGGCATTCCATGATGGGGAGCAGGGCCAAGAACAGGGGCTCCAGAACCTGCCCCTTCCCTGTCCACACTCACCCGCTCCCCACTCCGAAGAGCAGTCCCATCCAGTCTCGAGGCTTCAACACCATCTAAACACCAACAGATCCTCAAATCTGCCCCATGACCGTAACCTGCCCTCCCATCATCCTCTCTGTCTCACTAAGGGCAGCCCTACTCTCTTGGATGCTTGGGACCCACACCTGGGAGTCACCGTCAACCCCTCTCTCTTTCTCACTCCCACATCAGATCTGCTTCAGATGTTCCCGTGGACCACATTTCAAAAAGGGAGGCGAAATGCTGAGCTGAATTTAGTGGGTTTTCTCAGGAAGGGATCTCAGCATTCAATGAGGGAAACTGCAAAGATCAGGTGGTGGGTTTTAGCTCTTGGTGAGATATATCCTTCTAAGGTGAAAACTCCACAACCCTATGTGTTACTAAAGAGATGCTCAGAGGGGAAACATGAAGTAGTGACATCACTGGGAATTCATGTGAGACTGTGTACCTCCCCTCCAGGGCTGGCCAGATTAACAGAGGACTACCCTCACAGGGGAGGAGGATGACAAAACCAGAAACAAGAACGGCTTAAGCCTTGATGCTGTGTTCCCACTTCTGTAAAGAGTGAGGGAAGAAAATGAGTAAATATAAAACCATGAAGAGATTCCTCCTCATATCCCACCCTACCCCTCCTGGACTGACAGAAAAATTTAAAGGCAAATAGTATGAGTGCCAGCAAGGATGCGGAGCAATGGGAACCCTCATCTGCTGCTGGAGGAACCCCTCTGGAAAACCATCTGTAAATTTACAGGCAGAGTTGAAAATATGCCAATCCAGCAATTCCACTCTGAGGCGTAGATACTCAGGAGGAAATACATGGCCGAGAATGTTCATGGCAGCCTCAAAGGGAAACAACTCACAAGATCCTTGACCAAAGATGGAGAACACACAAGAAACAGGGGGAATAGTATGCAGCAATGAAAAAGGATGAGCCAGACTACAGGCGGCAGCACAGATGCTGCCGACATTACGCTGCCACATAGGACTTGACATCCTGTGTGGTTCCGTTTATGAGATGTTCTAAACAGACAAAGCCAACCCACTGCAGATAGGAAGCCAACTTGGATGGAGAAACCATAATGTAAGTGAGGAAGAAACAGTAGCTACCACCAGCATGGCCGTTCCCTGAGGGGCAGAATCAAGTGCAGATCACCTTGAGAGGGGCCTGCTGGAGTGGGGAGGCTTGGGAAGGTAGAGATGGCCCCTGTCTTTTTTTTTTTTTTTTTTTTGGCAGCATCACACAGCATGCAGGATCTTAGTTCCCCGACCAGGGATTGAACCTGTGCCCCATGCAGTGGAAGCACGGAGTCCTAACCACTGGACAGCCAGGGAATTCCCAAGACAGCCCGTCTTGATCCGAGTGACTTTTCCCCTGGCACTTGTTTCATGATTACTCCTTACTTAAACTTAGCATTTTTCTGTATACATGTCACCTGTTACAATTTTTTTAAAGGTAAAAAATAATCACCTACGCCTAAGCTCACGTCAGCAAATATATTTGGGGACAGGAGTAGGAGGAAGATATTTCCTGGAAATCCCACAGGTACTTTTGGAATTTCGTCAATGTCTTGTTGTGCTCCCACCCCTCCAACAAAGCATTTCTTTAAATGAGAACGGCAAACTGCCCCACATCAGACAACTGAGGGGCAAAATAATGACACTGTTCTCAGAAGCCTGGGAAGCATGAATGGACATCCTTGCGGACAGGAGAGGGCAGGAAGAGGCACGGTTTCCAAGACTGTTCTCAACTCTGGAGCCACACGCTCTTGGGCTACTTCCCCCCCGAGAGACCCTTGAGAGTGACCTAACCACTTTGGGTTTTGGTTTCAATAGTTATACCGATGTCAACGGGCTCTGGTGACAATTAGTGACATCTCAGATGGGGACCAGCATGCGATAAGCACATTAGAAGGGCTGGTCATGGGAATTCCGTGGCGGTCCAGTGGTGAGGACTCCAGGCTTCCACTGCAGGGGTCATGGGTTTGATCCCTGGTCGGGGAACTAAGATCCCACAAGCCAAGCCACACAGCCAAAAAAAAAAAGTGCTGGTCGTTATCACCATTCCAGATTGGACTTTATTTTAAAGAGTACGAGTCAAAAAAAAAAAAAAAAGAACATTATGTTGCATACAATACTATTTGTGCGTGTTGTGTACGTTCATAAGAGTTTGTTGTTGTTCCTTCTGGCCATGCCTCACGGCTTGCAGGATCTCAGTTCCCTGACCAGGGATCGAACCCGGGCCCCTGCAGTGAAAGCGCCGAGTCCTAACCACTGGAACACCAGGGAATTCCCGAGTTTGTATTTTTAAGTTGTCCCCCCAAATCTTTGTTTTAAATGGACCTGTTCATTAGGAAACTGGGGGACTGTCTAATATTCAGATTAATATGGCATTTGTGGAATGAATAGGCAGATGAATATAGGCCTAGGTCTGAGCATGTAGATACCTGGGTGCCCACCAGTCTGCTGAGGAGACCCTGTCAGAGGGTGGCTGGAAGACTTGAGCCATTTGCTTGTGGTTCACTGGGGCCCCAGGATCTTTCTCTGCTTTTCTTACCCTGAACTCTATAGAGCAACCATTCCCCAGGGCAAAACCCAGGGCCTCTCTTTCTCACTTGAGTGGACGCCAGGACCCAAGGACATAGGGACCGAGAGGCAAAAAAACAGACAGCAATAACCTCCCCAAGCTCAGAAACACCAAAGGTCCAAGAGAGAGGAACGATTCAGAGACACAGAGATAACAGAACATAAAAATTGCCCAACCACTATGCCCCAGACACCAGGTCACAATGTCCCTCCTCTGTTCCGAACTCTTCATGGCCCCCACCTCACTCAGGGTAAAAGTTAAACTCCTCCCCACAACCCACAAGCCCTGTACAACCTGCCCCCCTCCTCACTCTGCTCCAGCCTGACTGGCTTCCTCAGATGCTCGGTGAACATCTGCTCCTGCCCCTGGGCCTTTGCACTTGCCCTTCCCTGTGTTTGGACTGCTCTTCCCCCATGTCTGGGCATGGACCCCTCCCTCACCTCCATCAGATCTTTGTTTAAATGCCACCTTTTCCTCCAGGCCTTCCTGACCCGCCTCCCAGATCTAAAATAATCCTCACATTCCCCATCTCCTTTCTCTGCCTTGTATGTCCTGATACCACTTACCACTAACATATAACCTACTTTATCCTGCTTCTCCTCTGCCTCCCCCACTGTATCTGCCCCCAAGGGTGGGATCTTTTCTTGTGTCTCCGTCAGGGCAGGCCTGACTCTTTCACCTGGGGGTGATCAGGGGAGGTCCCTGCCTGCCTCCCGCCCCACCCCACCCCACCCCTGCCCCGCTGTGAGAGAAACACCCCCCACCCCAGCAGATTCTGAACCCACTATTGGAGGCAAAGACCCGAATGGGTGAAAGGCTCTTCAGCCCCAGAGAGTCTGACATCCCCCTCCCTGGCCAATCTCTTACAATCACCAGTGGCCACGGAAATGGATCCCCCAGCGCCTGGCGCCTGTCCCCTCCCCCCGTCTGCCCACCAGCTGGTTCCGTCCCCTGCCCCCACTCCTTCCATTCAATCACCATCCATCTCCAGAGCGTCCAGCCGGTGCTGGGAGAGCCTGAAGCAGGGCTGGGGGCGGGGGGACATTCACAGCTGTCCCCTGCCCCCCAGACAGCTGGGCACGGGACCCTCGCGGGGAGAAGATCACGGAAAACTTCCCGAGGGGGTTCAAAGGCCGCCAGGAGCACCATCCCTGTTCCCAAATCTCGGCGCCTGATGCGTCCCTGCCCCACACCAGGCCCAGAGGATGGGACGGAAAAAGCCCCCCAACTCCCACGCTTGAGGAGCTAGGGGGCCGGGGGAGGGGCCAGGAGATGGGTAGGACGCGCGGAGGGCGCCGGGCAGCGCTTTCCCCGCGCCGCCTCCTCCAGGAAGGCCCCCCGGGCACGCCCCCACGCGTCCCACCGGTTCCAAGGGAAGACCTCAGCCACCACCGCGCCCGCAGCCCCTCCGCGACCCCCAGCCCGGAACCCCCCCGCCCTCCCCACCTCCCCACGCCTGCGCCCCCGGCCGGAGGAAGCGGGCCGGAGCTGGCCAAGGCGGAAGGAGCTTGAATGGGGGGCGCCCAGAAGAGGGAGGGCCGGGCCGCCCCGGGGCGGGGCTCCGACACGTGGGGGCGGCCCGGGAGGGGGCCCGGCGGCCGCCCTACCTGTTGATCTTGTGCGCGAAGGCGCGGCGCTCGGCTACCGCCATGGCCCTCCGCACGTCCAGCCGCCGACCCCGCCGCTGCAACCCCGCGCACCGTCCCCGCCGTGGCCGCCGCCACCGCCGCCTCCCGGTTCTGGGCAGCCCGGGCTGGGCGGGGCCGGGGGCGGGGCTCTTCCGGGTGTCCCGGGCCGCTCCGTGCTGCCCCTGCTGGCCGGAGGGGGCGCGGGTGCCGCGGCCGCCTTTGCGGCCCTCTAGGCTGGCCTGGGGAAACTGAGGTGGGCAGGGGAGGAGAGGATACGGGACTGAGGCTGGGGGCCTCGGACTTCCTCCCGGGGGCTGCTCTTTCTGCCCTCTGGCTAACAATCACTATAATCACCATAATAATTATAATCTCGAGCGTTTATTAAGCACGGCCCTGTAGTTCTGATATGTGGGAGGACCTGTTCTTTCCGCCATTTTACAGATGAGTAAACTGAGGCACAGGGATGTTCAGGCTCTTACCTAGGGGTCTCCATGGGATGTGCCCCAGTCTGGGGTGAGGGCAGAGGAGTCCAGTTGGGCTCCGAGGCGCTAGGAGATGTGACACAGGACCCGGTGGTGGGACCTGAGTGAGCCAGTCTGGGAGGCTGGACCGGCCCAGCCGCCTCCAGTGCAGGGAGGATGTGCGGATGTCTTGGCCAGTATGTGGTCTAAAATCTCTCCCCAAAAGTTCCTCTACCAGCCCCAAGGCAGCAGTCTTAGTGGATTCTCCAGCCCCCACTCAGCATCTGCATATGCCAATTTCTCGCTCACCTCCCAGGCTTTTTATGCCCAGGTGCCTCCTCCTGATGGCCCTTCTAGCCCTGGTTAGAAAAGGGCCTAGGAACTGGGGGCTGAAGAATGCTAGGGCTCAGCTCTACCTCAGGGCCTTTGCATGTGCTGTTCCCATTCCTGTGTATGGGTGCTGTCATTATTCCCCCCTTTTACAGATGAGGAAACAGAGGCCCAGGACTTCCCTGGTGGTCCAGTGGTTACAACTTCGCCTTCCAATGCAGGGGGTGAGGGTTCGATCCCTGGTCGGGGAGCTAAGATCCCACATGCCTCAGCCAAAAAACCAAAACATAAAACAGAAGCAATATTGTAACAAATTTGGACCTCCCTTGTGGTGCAGTGGTTAAGAATCCGCCTGCCAGACACGGCGGGGCCCTGGTCCGGGAAACTCCCACACGCCGCGGACTAACTAAGACAGTGGGCCACAACTATTGAGGCTGCGCTCTAGAGCCCGCGAACCACAACTCCTGAGCCCGCGTGCCACAACTACTGAAGCCTACGCTCCTAGAGCCCGTGCTCCGCAACAAGAGAAGCCACCGCAATGAGACGCCCATGCACCGCAATGAAGAGTTGCCCCCCGCTCAGCACAACTAGAGAAAGCCTGTGCACAGCAACGAAGACCCAGCACGGCCAACAATAAAAATAAATAAGTAAAATTTTTAAAATATATATTGTAACAAATTCAATAAAGACTTTAAAAATGGTCCACACCAAAAAAGATCTTTAAAAAAAAAAAAGAAAGAAAACTGAGGCCCAGAGAAGCAGAGTGACTTGCCCCAGTTGCCCAGTGGATCAGTGTCAGATCCTGAGCCCACAGGAGGGAGGCCTGGACTGTGGGGCCCCAGGCTCCTGAGGGCACAGGAGGGTGGCTCCCAGCCTGGCATGTGACATGCGCACACGTGTGTCAGCAGCCCATGCACCTTCCCAAGTGGTCCAGCCACTTTGGCCCGGGAGATGCCAGGTGTAACCCTGCTCATCACGCCCTGGTGTGCCCCACCCCGGGTCACCCTTGCTGCAACCTGCAGCCTCCCAGGCTAAAGTCCTTGCCTCGCCTTTCAGGCTGCTGGTAGCTGCTGGGTAGGAAACGTGAAGATGAACAAAGACTGGTGGGTTTCTCCACTCCTCTTTGCCTATTTCCAGTCCAGCCCCCATCATACCTGGTCTCCCAGCTCCCGCCCTCACCCCTCACAGTTTGTTTTCCCCTCGATGGTCAGAAGGAGCCTGGGAACACCCGAATCAGATCAGCTCCCTCCTCTGCTTAGAATCCTTCATGGCTCCCACCTCATTCAGAGTAAAAGCCAAAGTCCTCACTGTGGCCCAAAAGGCCCTGCATGATCTGATCTTGTCACCTCCCTGCCATCCCCTCCTCCCATTGTCTTCCTTAATCACGCCACTCCAGCTGCCCACCTCTTCCATGTGGCTCTAAAGACTAGGGCGCAACTCCACCTCAGGGCCTTTGTACATGCTGTTCTCCTTCCCACACGTGGGTGCCATCACCATACCCCTTGTACAGATGAGGAAACTGAGGCTCAGGGACGCAGAGTGACTTGTGCCATTTTACCCAACGAATCAGTGTCAGATCTGTCATTCCAGATCTGTGGCCCAGGAAGCCTGACTCCAAAGTGGTTGTCTCTAAATACCAGCTGGGGGACTTCCCTGGTGATCCACTGTTTAAGAATCCGCCTTCCAATGCAGGGGACGCGAGTTCAATCCCTGGTCGGGGAACGAAGATCCCACATGCCGCAGGGCAACTAAGCCTGTGGGCCACAGCTAGAGGGCCCACACACTGTGACTACTGAGCCCACGTGCTCTGGAGCCCACCCGCCACAGCTAGAGAGAAGCCCGCACGCTGCAACGAAAGATCCCACATGCCACAACAATGATCCTGTGTGCCTTAACTAAGACCCAATGCAGCCAAATAAATAAATATTTTAAAATAAATAAATAAATAAATACTAGTTGGGGGACTTCCCTGGCGGTCCAGTGGTTAAGACTCTGCGCTTCCAATGCAGGGGGCACTGGTTCGATCCCTGGCCGGGGAATTAAGATCCCAAGTGACGCTCAGGAATGGCCAAAAATAAAAAATAAAATAACAAAATAAAATAAAATAAATACCACTTGGATCCCAATCCAGGCCAGGCTGTGTGACCCAGGGTAAATCTCTCAACCTCTCTGAGCCTCTGTTTCCTCATCTGCTCAGTGAGGGGTGGGGTCAGCACTAAGCTCCAGGCCCTTGTGGGAGCTGATTCCACACAGGAGCCAGTGGGGGCTATGAGCCCTGTCTTAGTGGAAAAACTTCTTCAAGGAACCCTCCAAATAAAGGTCCTGCTCTAGCTACCTGCCCACCCTGGTGCCCGCCAGACTTGATTAATAAGGCAGTTCCTCTCCAGGATATGACCAGGCCTGACTCAGCCAGGCGGGGCTGGGGTGACCCCGGCAGCTGCTCAAACAGAGGCTGAGCTTGGTGGGGACTTTGGCCTCCTCTGGCTGGTGTGGGAGAACAGCCTGTGGGGTCTGATGGCAGCAGCTTGCGGACCTAGGAGGAGGGACTGCACTGGTCCAGGTGGTGAGTTCAGAGTAGGAATGATCACAGGCAGGGCTTGGAGTCCAAAAAGACCTGGATTCCAGTGCTGGCTTGGCCACAGCCAGGCTAAGTGACCTGGATGGGGTGGGGGTGGGGCTCTCTGGACCTCAGTTTCCTCACCTGTGAAATGAGGATGTTACCTTCAGAGCCAACCCTGTGGGCCCATGTTCGGTGCCCATGAGATGTTGTCAGGAGAGCACAGAACCCGAGAGATGCTGCCTTTGTCCTATTGTTTTTCCTGCCGCTTCCGGAGCCGGGGGGAGGAAGCTGGGAGCCGGCTCAGGGTGTCCAGGCCTGCCTTTGGGAGTTTAAGTCACAAAGACAAAGGCTGGGCCCAGAGAGGCCAGAGGGGCAGGCCACAGGCTTCCTGTTTTTCTTTGAACAGATGGCCAAGCCTCCTGACGCTTGTCTGTGTGGATGCTAATCCACGTCCTTAGTAATCACTTCTTATCCCTCCTGGTGACACTTCTGTCCAGTTTGCTCATTTCCAGTGCTCTGGTCACATTCCAATGTCTGGGAATTTTTCTCCAGGGGTCCCAGACACCCAAGGGGTCCACAAATAGAAGTCGGGGGGGTCCATGAATTTGGAGGGGAAAAACTTGCATCACTCACACCTGCCCCTGCTCCTAACGTTAACAGTCATTAGAGCTGCTACCGGGCCTCGGTATTTAAGTGTGAGGAAAGATGTACAAATTCCATCACAATTAAAGCATATTTTGATAACTGTATCGCATGGAATGGGTTTCCTTTACCATCTGAAGTGTTTTATTTTAGGCACTTACAAACTTCCACTGATAAGGGCCCACGGCACAAAAAGGTCCCCCTACAACACGCCTTTCCCTGCCTAAAGCCTGCTGTGGCTCCCCATTGCTGCAGGAAGGAGCCAAGCTCCTCCCTGTGGCCTACAGGCTCCCTCATCTGCCCCATAAGACTGCTCCCCCTTCCTTTTCCCACCTCATTCATTCACTCCAGCAGCATTTATTGAGCACCTGCTGTATGCCAGGCATGGGAAGGAGGTAATGTCAGTGCTGAGACCTGAAGTTCAGGCTGAGTTGGGGAGGCAGGGAGTTCTAGGCAGACGGACCAGCAAGGCAAAGATGGAGAGGAGAAGTAGAAGTCACCCGTGTGCAGCGCAGGGAGGAGAGGATGAGACTCAAGGTTGGTGAGTTTGTGGGATCAGGTCCGGCAGGACCTCCCAGTGGGGGCCTGGGCATAGCCCAGCGGGTAGTTGGGGAACCCTGGAGGGGTGCAGAGCAAGACAGGGGCACCCTCTGGTTTGTTTCAGGAAGATCTGATTCTCCTGTCCGGACTGGCCCCTACAGTGACCTTTTCTCCTCTCGAGTTCCCTGTGTCACCTGTCCCACCATTGAAGCACAAGTGCGAGTTGGCTGTAAGGAACTGGGGCACATGTTGCAAGAACTCTCTCACCGACCGACCAGGGCTCTGGGGGACACCTTGCCTCTGTGAGATGGAACCTATGAGGCACATTCACCAGATGAGCCAACTAGGCTCAGAGAGACTCTGGTGACCCAGCTGAGAAGTGGTGGAGTTAGGACTTGAACCCAGCACCACCTCTTGCATGAAAGCCCTGCCCTCCATCCTGTGGCATTTCCTCCTTAGCACAACTTCCTGTATCTTTACCACTGCACCTTGCAGTGGTTACGTGCTCCGATGCTCGGGTTCAAATCCTGCACCTTGGCTATGATGCCAGCCTTAAAAGACTCATGTCACACTTATTAGAATGGCTAAACTAAAAATACCGACAATACCAAGTGCAGATGAGGATGCAGAGAAACTGGGCCTCTCAGATGCTGCTGGTGGTGAGACAGGCCGGGACCTGGGACCCTTTGCTGTCGTGCTTGCACCTGGACAAACGCCTCCTCCAGCAACAAAATACAAAGAAACGATAAGGGACTAAAAATAACTGCATGCATGGGCAGTTGGGGCAAATTATGGACAAGATACAAAAAGGCCAAAAACACACACAGCACCACCATGGGGGTGGACAGACCGCCTAAGCCACCCCTCCAGGGAACCTGTTACTTGTTTTTGCTCCCTCCTGCTGCAACAGGGGCCCCAATAAAGCCTTGCCTGAATTTCTTGTCTGGCCTCTTATCAATTTCTATCGATTAAGGAGGCCAAGAACCCTGGCTGGGAATAGTGGGAATGCAAAATGGTGAGCCACTCTGGAAAACAGTTTGGTGGTTCTTAAAACACTAAACATGCAACCACTGCACGGCCCAGCAATCCCACTGCTGTGAATTTAGAAATGAAAATTTATGTTCACATAAAAACCTGTACGTCATTATTTACAATAGTTTTATTCATAATCACCAATAGCTGGAAACACTCAATTGTCCTTCAATGGGTGAATATAAAACAAACTTGGGTCCATTCGTACAATGGAATATTCTTCAGCAACATAAAGGAACAAACTACTGATACAGGCAGCAAAGCTTTACGCCCAAATGCTTTATGTTGCAGTGAAAGAGGCCAGGCTCAAAAGGCTGCATGTCGTATGATTCCAAATATATAACATTCTCAGAGAACAGATCTCTAGCATGAGAGAGCAGGTCAGTATTTGCCTGGGGCTGACTACAAAAGGCCAGCATGAGGGAATCTGAGGGATTGTTTCGGAGTTTTGGAGCTCACTGGCAGGACAGCGGATGATGATGACCCAGTAATCAGAGCTGTCGTGGGGGGAATGCCAGGCACTGAGGCACTGAGGCACTGAGGGAGCCCTGATGCAATGTTTGACCCAGCCGGAGGGCTTCTCAGAGGAGGGGGCATCTGAGCTGAGACTTAACAGGCTGTGCTGGCGTCCGGCAGGTGAAGGGCCTTCCAGGCCATGGGAACAGCATGAACAGAGGCCCAGAGGAGAGACATTCAGGAAACCGGGTGGCGTTTATTTGACTGAGTATAGAGATTTTTTTTTTTTCTTTGAGATTCATCCTTTTTTTCTCTTTTTTCTTTTGGCTGCTCAGCATGACTGGCGGGATCTTAGTTCCCCAACCAGGGATTGAACTGGCAGCCTGGGCAGTGAAAGTGCAGAGTCCTAACCACGGGACCACCAGGGAATTCCCTCCAAAATTCATATGTTGAAGCCCTACTTCCCAGGACCTCAGAATGGGACTGTGTTTGGAGACAGGGTGCTTGTTTGTTTTTTAAAATTAATTTTTATTGGAGTATAGTTGATTTACAATGTTGTGTTAGTTTTGTGCTGTACAGCAAAGTGAATCAGTTACACATATACATACGTCCACTCTTTTTTAGATTCTATTCCCATATAGGTCATTACAGAGTGTTGAGTAGAGTTCCCTGTGCTATACAGAAGGTTCTTATTAATTATCTATTTTATATATAGTCGTGTGTATGTGTCAATCAGAAATAGGGTCTTTAAAGAAGTCGTTAAGTTAAAAAGAGGTCCAGGGATTCCGTGGTGGCGCAGTGGTTGAGAATCTGCCTGCCGATGCAGGGGACACAGGTTCGAGCCCTGGTCTGGGAAGATCCCACATGCCACGGAGCAACTAGGCCCGTGAGCCAGAACTACTGAGCCTGCGCGTCTGGAGCCTGTGCTCTGCAACAAGAGAGGTTGCAACAGTGAGAGGCCCGCGCACTGCGATGAAGAGTGGCCCCCGCTTGCCGCAACTAGAGAAAGCCCTCGCACAGAAATGAAGACCCAACACAGACAAAAAATAAATTAATAATAATAAAAAAAAGAGGTCCAGTTAAGACAAAGCCACCCCAGGGTACAGAGGTGCCATGGGTAAAGAAGAGAATCTCAGAGGACCTGGGATTACCAGGCCACCTGGAGCGATGCAGACAGAGGAGGGGGTGGTCTCCAGGGGGGCAGGGCCAGACGTGGGAGGGAAGGGTCCATGACAAAAACCTGCTCCAAGGGTTCAAGCCACAAAGCAAGGTCTCAGCCTGTTTTCTTTAAGGCCACAGAGGAAATAGTTACTAGTTCAGGGATGGGCTGACCTGACCTCAGCCTTTCGGGCTGAGCTGTGGGTATCTTCTCTCCACAGCTTCTCTCTACACTCCCGTGGATGGACAGCTGACCTCGGGCTACCTTCAGCCTGCAGTTTCTCCTTACCTCCAGCTCAGAAGCAAAAACTATACTTAAAAAAAAAAATAGCTTTGGGACTTCCCTGGTGGTCCAGTGGTCAAGACTCCATGCTCCCAATGCAGGGGGCCTGGATTCGATCCCTGGTCAGGGAACTAGTACCTGCATGCCGCAACTAAGACCTGGAGAAGATAAATAAATAAATAAATAAATAAATAAGTAGCTTTACTGTGGGGGAGGGATAAATTAGGAGTTTGGGATTAACATATACACACTACTGAGTAGATATATGTGTATGTATAACTGATTCACTTTGCTGTACACCTGAAACTAACACAACATTGTAAATCAACTATACATCAATAAAAATGAAAAAAAAAACAAATGCACTACTGTATATAAAACAGATAACCAGTAAGGAGCTACTGTACAGCACAGGGAACTATACTCAATATTTTGTAATACCCTATAAGGGAAAAGAATCTGAAAAAGAATATATATATATATATAACTGAATCACTTTGCTGTATACCTGAAGCTAACACAACATTGTAAATCAATTATACTTCAATAAATTAAATTAATTTAAAAATAGCTTTATTGAGATATAATTCACATACCACACAATGTCCCATGTAAAGTGTACTCCAGTGGTTTTTAGTATTTTCACAGATAAGTGCAAACTTCATCATGGTCAGTTGTAAAATATTTTCATTACTCAGAAACTCCTGTACCCTTAACTCTCACCCTCTTGTCTCCTGTCCCCTGTCCCCATCCCCTGAGCCCTGTGTAACCACTAACCTACTATCCTGGACTTCCTATGACTGGAATAAAATAACATGTGGTCTTTTGCATCTGACTTCTTTCACTTAGCATAATGTTTTCAAGGTCCATCCTTGTTGTAGCGTGTGTTGGAACTTCATTCCTTATGTGGCTGAATAATAAATATTTCATTGTATAGATATACCCCAATTTGTTCATCCATTCATCAGTGGATGAACTTTTGGGTTGTTTCCACCATTTGGCTATTGTGAATAACGAACGCTTCTCTGAACATCTGAGTACAAGGTACTTGTGTGTGGTTAGGACTCCGAGCTCTCACTGCCGAGGACCCAGGTTCGATCCCTGGTCCGGGGAACTAAAATCCCACAAGTTGCAAGAAGTGCCCCCCCCAAAAAAGGAAAAGTCAGCAAAGTACTCGAGTGGACGTATGTTTTCATGTCTCTTGGGTGCATATCTAAATAGGTCAGATGGTAATTCTATGTTTAACCTTTTGAGGAACTGCCAGACTGTTTTCCAAGGTGGCTGTGCCATTGTACATTCTCACCAGCAGTGTGTAAGGGCATCTATTCCTGCACATCCTCACGTGGAAACTCTCCTTGAGCCCATTTTGCAGATAAGACTCAGGTATACTGAGGCCAAGCATGGATCAGGATCCCACAGTCAGTGAGGGGCAGTGCCAGGTCTGGCACCCAGATCTTTAGACCCCAGACACAAGGGTTTTCTCATTTCATTGAAGCTTGAATAAAGAGTTGATGGGTCTTTATTGAGCTCCTACTGTGTACCAGGCACTGAAGACATCCAGTGAACAAAGCAGACAGGAATCTTTGCAACTGTGAGGAGTAGGGGCATGGAGAGGACCTAGATTATTTAAAATAATGTTACTAAGTTTAATATAAGGTAGAAAAATTTGGAGGAATATATGGAATTAAAAGGAACTCTCTTGGGACTTCCCTGGCGGTCCAGTGATTAGAAGCAGTTTCACTGCCAAAAAAATAAGTTGGGGGACTCTCTTTTTCTAGGTGGCTATCAATTTTTACAATGTTTGGATGTTTTTACACTAAGCATAGGTTATTTTTTTATGCTCTTTTTAAATTGTGGTAGGATATATATAACACAAAATTTGCCATTTTAACTATTTTTAAGTGTACAGTTCAGTGGTGTTAATTACATTCACAATGTCATGCGACCATCACCACTATTTAATTCCAAAATTTTTTATCGCCCCAAACAGACGTTCTGCACCCATTAGGAATAACTTCCATGATACCACCCCTGGTAACTTTTATTCTCTCTTCTGTCCCTGTCAGTTTGCCTATTTTAGGTATTTCTCTTTTTTTAAAAAAAAATTTATTGGCATATAATTGATTTATAATTTTGTGTTAGTTTCAGGTGTACAGCAAAATGAATCAGCTATATGTATACATATATCCCCTCTTTTTCAGATTCTTTTCCCATAAAGGCCATTACAAAGTACTGAGTAGAGTTCCCTGTGCTATATAGCAGGTCCTTATTAGTTTCTTTCTTTCTTTCTTTAAAATTTATTTTATTCAAGTGTAGTTGATTTACAATGTTGCGTTAATTTCTGGTATACAGCAAAATGATTCAGTTATACACATGTACACATTCCTTTTTATGTTCTTTTCCATTACAGTTTATCACAGGATATTGACTACAGTTCCCTGTGCTATACAGTGGGACCTTATTGTTTATCCATCCTATATATAATAGTTTCACCTGCTTATCCCAAACTCCCAGTCCACCCCTCCCCCACCCCAGATATTTCATATAAGTGGCATCATAAGCACAGGCTATTTTTGTGATGAAAAATGGCCAGACTTCATTTTGTTTTTAAATACTTGGTGCCAGCAGTCACACCTGCCCATATTAAACACACAAAAGGTGTCAAGGGATGCCTGTTGGGTGTTCGGGTGTTAGAAGGGCTGCAGATGAGGGGCCAGAGGCTACCCCTGGCAGACTCTGAAAGCCAGGCCCAGGAACAGGAGGTGAGGATGCAGATGTAAGGCTGGACTTCCAAAGGAGACAGCTGTGGGCTCAGAGTCTCCTTTGCCTCATGGAAGCCTGAGAGCTCCCTGGCCCAAGGAATAAGGGGGTCAGACCGGAGTCCACCAATAACTGACCAAGTTGCTTTGTCAGGTAGTGATATCCCCGTCACCTGATGTTCTCAGAAAGAAGTCAGGTCCAGGGAATTCCCTGGTGATCCAGTGGTTAGGGACTCTGTGCTTCCACTGCTGGGGGCCCAGGTTTGAGCCGCGCGGCGTGGCCAAAAAAAAAGAAAAAAAGAAAGAAGCCAGATTCAATGTTGTAATTGTCTGTTTACACATCTGGGTCCCCAAAATATCTGAGTTTGGGATGATAGGGACTGCATCTGTCTTGTTTGGCACAATGGTGGGCATATACTGGGTGCTCAATGGATCCTCTTTGAATAAAAAATTGAATGAATTAGAGAGTGGGGAGATGCCACCCATCAGAAAGGAGACTTGACTTTGGACTCAGGAGACAGGCCTTCACATCTCATCTGTGTGGGCTGGGGCACAGGCCTTCTGCCACCGTGCCTCTAGTTTCTTATCTGTAAAATGGGTGTAGTAAGAGCACCTACCTCCAAGGAGGGGAGGGAAGAATCCAGACCATTTGTCAAGCACCTGACATGGAGTAAGGGCTACGGGAAATGTCTACACCAACTCTCTCAGGTCTTTTAAGAGAAAACCACAGAAAACAGTCTGAACCCAGACTGAAAAGGAAATTCCTGTGCTGGGTGGGACTGTTTTCCATGACCCCTGAGGTCCTGGCTAAGTTTCGGGTCAGAGCTGTTTTTTTGTTTCTGCAGATCATCTCTCTCTCGCATGGTCCAAGATGAAGTCGTGGTTTCCAACATCCCTGCCAGGCTCAGCAAGGAGCATCCGCTGAGATGGTGAGAAAACCCTCCCAGGAATGCAGAGGCCTCGGCCGAAGAGGCAGCCTGTCCTCCAGTGCCACTGCCCCGCCCCCAGGCACCTTTTACAAACAATCAAAACATCCCTCCATTTTCTAAACAATTTCTTCTGCGTGCCAAAGGAATCCGTGTTCACTCTAGACAATTTGGGAACATTTTTCAGAAAAGACTACATAAGAAAAGAAAGTTGCCCAAAAGCCCACCAATGCAGACATTTTTGTGAATTTCCTCCTGGTCATTTTTCCCTACAGAACAGTCATCTGTGCGAATTTTTCAAAAGTTGGGATTGTTCTGAACGCACGACTTTGGGAACTGCTGTGTCCTCTTGGCAACATGACGGGATTTTTCTGTGGGTTTTCCCCACCGTTGACCCTCCAAGGCCATGGTGGATTCTGTACTTTAAGATAAGACTGGGGACTTCCCTGGTGGTCCAGTGGTTACGACTCCATGCTTCCATTGCAGGGGACCTGGGTTCGATCCCTGGCCAGGGAACTAAGATCCCACATGGCATGCATGGTGTGGCCAAAAAAAAGATAAGAAAGACTGTATATTTGTGGGCAGATGGGTGGACAGCAAAACGTCTATGTGGTGGTTAAGACTGAGGCCCTGGGGTCAAATTCTGGCTCCCGCCACTTTCGGACTCCGTGGGACAGTTTTAAGCTTTGTGCCTCAGTTTCCTCATCTGTAAAATGGGGATATATTACTCCACTTAATCTCACAACAACCCTGGCCCCCACAGTGAGTCAACAGCAGAGAAAGGATGTTCTTAAGGATGACACCGCACTGCCTTCCCAGCAAGTTATAAAAATCACACCTTCAGTGCTACGTTATTTATATAAAATCACAAAACACGCATTCAACGCTGTCTGCTTTGCCATGATTCATTATATCCAGCCTACATGCTCTATGGAGCTTTCTGTATTTGTGTTCTATGTCCTCATTAAAAAAAGATTGTTTAAATAAATTAAATGGCAAACAGCACAAATGAGTTTGGAGCAAAAAACAGATGCCATTACCAGATTTCTTTTTTTTTTTTTTTGCACGGGCCTCTCACTGCTGTGGCCTCTCCCGTTGCGGAGCACAGTCTCCAGACGCGCAGGCTCAGAGGCCATGGCTCACGGCCCCAGCCGCTCTGCGGCGTGTGGGATCCTCCCGGACCAGGGCATGAACCCGTGTCCCCTGCATCGGCAGGTGGACTCTCAACAACTGCGCCACCAGGGAAGCCAAACAGATATTTTTAAAAATTAATTAATTTTATTTATTTTTTGACTGCATTGGGTCTTCATTGCCACACGAAGGCTTTCTCTAGTTGCAGCGAGGGGGGGGCTACTCTTCATTGCAGTGCACGGACTTCTCATTGCAGTGGCTTCTCTTGTTGCGGAGCACGGGCTCTAGGCGTGTGGGCTTCAGTAGTTGTGGTGCGCGGGCTCAGTAGTTGTGGCATGCAGCCTCAGTAGTTGTAGCTCACGGACTCTAGGCACCCAGGCTCAGTAGTTGTGGCGCACGGGCTTAGTTGCTCTGTGGCATGTGGGATCTTCCCAGACCAGGGCTCGAACCCATGTCCCCTGCATTGGCAGACGGATTCTTAGCCACTGAGCTACGAGAGAAGTCCCATTACCAGATTTTTAATTTTTTTTTAAGTTTCTCACTAATTTTATTTTATTTTGGGAGGTATTTTTTAAAGTATTTTAATTTAATTTAATTTATTTGGCTGTGTCAGGTCTTAGTTGCGGCAGGCAGGATCTTCGTTGCAATATGTGGGATCTTTCATTACAGTGCTCAGGCTCTTCATTGTGGCACATGGGCTTCTCTAGTTGTGGTGTGTGAGCTCAGTAGTTGCAGTGTGTGGGCTTAGTTGCCCCGTGGCATGTGGGATCTTGGTCCCCCAACCAGGGATCAAACCCACGTCCCCTGCATTGGAAGGCAGATTCTTAACCTCTGGACCACAAGGGAAGTCCCAGTACTTCTTTTCTTATTGAAGTATAGTTGACTTACAGTATTATATTAGTTTCAGGTGTATGACATAGTGATTCAATATTTTTATAGGTTATACTCCATTTAAAGTGATTACCAAATAATGAACTTTGTTTTTAATTAATAGAATTTAGTTTTTCAAAGTTTTAGGCTTACAGAAAAATTAAATGGAAAGTACAATTCTCACATATCTCCTCTGTCCCTGCTCACAGTTTGCTTTATTATTAACATCTAGCATTAGTGTGGTAAATTTGTTAAAACCGATGAACCAATATTGATACATTATTATCAACTGAAGCCATAGTTCACGTTAAGTTCACTCTTGGTGTTGTACATTCAATGGGTTTTTTTTTTGTTTGTTTGTTTTGTTTTGTTTTTTGCGGTACGCGGGCCTCTCACCGTTGCAGCCTCTCCCGCTGCGGAGTACAGGCTCTGGACGTGCAGGTTCAGTGGCCATGGCTCACGGGCCCAGCTGCTCCGCGGCATGTGGGATCCTCCCGGACCGGGGCACGAACCCATGTCCCCCGCATCGGCAGGCGGACTCTCAACCACTAGCGCCACCAGGGAAGTCCCTCAATGGGTTTTGACAAAGGCACAATGTCTTGTAACCGCCAGTAGTACGTCGTTGTGCAGAACAGTTTCACTGCCTTAAAAATCCTCTGTGCTCCCTGTATTCCTCCCCCCAACCCCTGTCCCTACCCCCACCCTGAATCCCTGCTACCCAATGATCTTTTCTTTTTTTTTTGAGCCTTGGAACATGCGGGATCTTAGTTCTCCCACCAGGGATCGAACCCCTGCAGTGGAAGTAGGGAGTCCTAACCACTGGACAGCCAGGGAAGTTCCCCAATTATTTATGTTTTTAATTTTTAAAAATATTTATTTGGTTGGTTGCACCAGGTCTTAGTTGCGGCTCGCCGGCTCCTTAGTTGCAGCACGAGGGATCTTTAGTTGTGGCATGTGAACTCTTAGTTGCAGCATGCACGTGGGATCTAGTTCCCTGACCAGGGATCAAACCCAGGCCCCCTGCATGGGAGTTTGGAGTCTTATCCACCACGCAACCAGGGAAGTCCCTCACCCAATGATTTTTACAGTTTGTATAGTTTTGCCTTTTCCAGAATGTCACATGGTTGGAATCACACTGTACATAGCCTTTTCAGACTGGCTTCTTTCACTTAACAATATGCATTGAAGCTTCCTCTTCAATCAATTCTGTTCTGCAGAAATATTGTTTGAATTAACATATAGCCTCTTTCTTTAACCACCAGTCACAACCAATCCCCTGTTGATGGAATTTAGGTTGCTTCTCCCTTTTCACATTTATAAATAATGGCGTGGTGAACATCTCTAGAGCCACAGCTTTGGGCTTCCTTAGGAGAGATGGAATTCGGAAGGTGAATTGCTGGCATCTGCTGATTTCAATACCTAGTGCCAAACTACCCTTCTGCTAGATGTACCAATTTACACCCTGCTTGACCTTATATTTTAATTGGATAGGTTGCCAGGGACTTATTTGGCCTGGAGTGCTTCCCAAATCTGATGTAAAATGACCAAGATTTTATTTATTTATTTATTTATATTGGGGTATAGTTGTTTTACAATATGGTGTTAGTTCCTACTGTACAGTGAAGTGGAGTTCCCTGTGCTACACAGCAGGTTCTCATTAGTTATCTATTTTATACATATTACTGTATATATGTCAATCCCGATCTCCCAATTCACTTCACCCCTCTCCTTAGCCCCTTGGTGTCCATATGTTTGCTCTCTACATCTGTGTCTCTATTTCTGCCTTGCAAACAGGTTCACCTGTACCACTTTTCTAGATTCCACATATATGCGTTAATATGCAATATTTGTTTTTCACTTTCTGACTTACTTCACTGTGTATGACAGTCTCTAGGTCCATCCACGTCTCTACAAATGACCCAATTTCGTTCCTTTTTATGGATGAGTAATATTCCATTGTATATCTATGTACCACATCTTCTTTATCCATTCATCTGTCGATGGGCATTTAGGTTGCTTCCATGACCTGGCTATTGTAAACAGTGCTGCAGTGAACATTGGAGTACATGTGTCTTTTTGAATTATGGTTTTCTCTGGGTATATGCCCAGCAGTGGGATTGCTGGGTCATATGGTAATTCCATTTTTAGTTTTTTAAAGAACCTCCATACTGTTCTCCACAGTGACTGTATCAATTTACATTCCACCCCACGCAGCTTGTGAGACTTTAATTCCCTGAACAGGGATGGAAACCGGGCCCTTGGCAGTGAAAGCGAGGAGTCCCAGCCACTAGGCCGCCAGGGAATTCCTGTGAGATGTGTTCTCCTGGGGGGTTCTTTAAGCTTTGTGGCTTGTTTCCTTCGCAGTAAGAAGAAGAGGTAGCCGCACCCACTGCCATGAGAGGGCAGTGTCTGGGGGAAGGCCTGACACAGACAGAAGGAATGGTATGTATCCCTAAGATGGGAACTGCTGTGCTAGAAAGCTCTAGGAGATGCCATTTATATGCTTTTAATGGGAGCAGCGGCCCCTACAGTTGTGCAAGGAGGCAGCTCCAGAATCGACACCATCAGCTGCTGAATCATTCCAGGGCAACTTGGCAGTTCAAGTTCACAAGTAAATCTTCCTCCATTTTAGACGAAATTCAACAGCTATGCTGATCATGACTTTGCATTCTTCACAGAAGGTACAAACATATCCCTTGGCCTGTACAGGCTAGAGCAGGGTCCTGCAAGATCTCAGAGACTGATGATAAAAAGAAGTGGAGTGAGTATGCCGTGTCGCTGCCTAACTTCCCTGCCTGGTTGATGAATGACCCTCAGTCTTGAATCTCAGCACGCTGGCTTGGCTGTGGGCCTGTCTCCTGGCTTGCTAGAACCAACAACACAATGACAGGTGGATAGAACCCAGCAAACCACGAGGAGACGTGTGTCAGACAATGAATGATAGCCTGGAAGGCGTGTCAGCAAATCTACCTGAGGAATTCAAATTATAACCGAAGTGAAATGATGAGAAAGAGACACACTTGGTTCAATCCCAGCTCTGCCATTTGTTCCCTGGATGAGCTTGTGGAGGTCAGGCACCCCCCTCTGGCCTCAGGTTTCACATCTATAAAATGGGCATAAAAGTAATTCCAGCCTCACAGTTGAATGTCCAGTAGCTTGGCTGGGCAATGATTTCTCATCGTGAGGCAGAAGGTTTGCCATAATAATCAGATGATGTGGAAGGCTGGTCACTGCATTAGTTTGCTCGCTCAAGAAGCATTTATTGAGCACCTACTGTGTGCTAGGCACTTTTCTGGGCTCTGAGGACACAGCAGCGCTTTGCAGGGCATGAGGAAGACTTGGCTTTGCTCTGAGTAAAGTGGGAGCCACGGGGGAGTGGTTCTAAACAGCGGACGAACCCAAACGACTCAGGTGCTCACAGGCGCCCTCTGGCGGCCGTCGGGGAAATACACTGTGGGGGGAGGGGAGGAGCCCGGAGACGAAGGAGGAGGCTACTGCACTGGTCCAGGTGAGCGAGGTCAGGGGATGGACCCGGAAAGTGGTGGAAAGCGGTCGCGTTTCGAAGGCTCTTAATGGTGGGTGGACCCCGCCCTCCATTTCCTCTCGAGGAAGAGGAATTCCAGACACTTAGATATCTAACCATCGTCCTTTCTGAACCTTTCTTTCTACCAGTGGCTGCAGCCGGGTTCTACCTGCGGGGACATCCTTTGGATATCTCAGTCACGTGGCTGTCTTGGCTGAGGGGGCCACAACTGAGATGCCTACCTGACCGGCAGGTTGCTGGAGGGAGGTGGAGGCACGCCGGCAAACTGGAAGTTGACCCTATGCCCCACCCAGGAAGGGAAGAGCAGGTACACGCAGCCCAGCCGCAAGTGGCCACGGGGCGTGGCGTGGAGGAATGGAGGAGGGCAGTTCCAGCATGGTCACATCTCTGGATTTTCCAAGAGAAACTCCAAATCGAGATGTTCAATTGAAAATATTTTAATTTTTTTTAAAAGCCCAGGCCACCAGCAAGATCTGAACAGCATCCCTATTCTTAGAAAAGGACCCCTCCCTGGACCCTGGACGTGGACCCTTTTCCCAAACCTTTTGCTTCTCACACACACAGGCAGCTGAAATACATGCTGTCGGCTACCCACTGTTTTCTGCTTCTGTTAGTTTCCTATGGCTGCCATAAATTAACATAAGCTTGGTGGTTTAAAACAATAAAAAGGTATTCTCGCACCTTTCCGGAGGCCAGAAGTGTGAAATCAAGGTATCAGCAGAACTGAGTCCTTTCTTACCTCCTCCAGCTTCTGGTGGCTCCTGGCATTCCAAGCTTGTGTTCATGTGGCGTTCTCCTCTCTGTGTCTGTGTCCAAATCTCCCTCTTTTTTTTTCTTTTTCATTAAATTAGGACACAATTACCCTAAGCCATCGGGTTTAGGGCCCAAACCCACCCTAAATCCAGAATGATTTTATCTGGAGATCCCTAACTAGTTACATCTGCGATGATCCTCAAATAAGGTCACATTCTAGGCTCCAGGTCATATAAATTGAATTCGGGGTTGGGGGGAAGTCACTATCCCACCCACTACATTGTCCAAAGTGATCAGAAAGGGATGAAATTCCACAGGAGCTGCAGGAAATGTGTGTTGACATCATTCACTTCCCTCTTTCCCACCCGGAGGCCTCTATCCCCTCTCCATTTATTCATTGTATTATTATTTGTTACTGTGGTAAAATACACACGACAAGAAATTTACCATTTCTAACCATTTTAAAATGTCCAGTTCAGGGGCATGAAGTACGTTCCCATTGTTGTGCAACCATCCCCAACAGCCATCTCCAGAACTTTTTCGTCACCCCAAACTGAAACTCTGTCCCCATGAAACACTGACTCCCAATTCTCCCCTCCCCCCAGCCTCTGACACCCACCATCCTACTTTCTATGTCTAGGAATTTGCTTCCTCTAGGGACACCCTGTAAGGAGAATCACATAGTATTTGTCTTTTTGTGACTGGCTGAGTTGTGTCTTCAAATTCTTATGCTGAAGTTTGAATCCCCAGCATCTTAGAATGTGACTTTATTTGGAGAGAGAGGCTGTAAAGAGATAATTAAGATGAAATGAGGTCACTGGGGTGGGCCCTGATCCAGTATGACTGATGTCCTTATAAGAAGAGGGCACACACAGAGGGAAGACTGTATGAGGACACAGGAAGAAGACAGCCAGCCGCAAGCCCAGGAGAGAGGCTTCAGAAGAAATCAGCCCTGCCAACACCTTGATCTCAGACTTTTAGCCTCCAGAATTGGGAGAAAATAAAAGGGTGTTGGTACTTTGCTAAGGCAGTCCTGGCTGACTAGTGCACTTGCTTATTTCACCCAGCAAATTTCCAAAGTTCACCTATGTTGTGGCACGTGTCAGAATTTCCTTCCTTTTTAAGGCTGAGTAATACTCCACTGTATACATACACATTCTGATATTCATTCATCCACTGATGGACACTTGGATTGTTGCTACCTTTTGGCTATTGTGAATAGCACTGCTATGAACATGGGTGTACAAATATCTGAAACCCTGCTTCCAATTCTTTTGGGTGTATATACCCTAGGCATGGCATGGCTGGATCATACAGTAATTCTACATTTCACTTTTCTATTTTTACTTTTTAAATTTTATTTATTTATTTATTTTGGCTACACCGTGTGACGTTCAGGATCCTGATTCCCCAACCAGGGATCGAACCTGTGCCCCCTGCAGTGGAAGGGCGGAGACTTAACCACTGGACTCCCAGGGAAGTCCCACGTTTGACTTTTTATTTATTTATTTATTTATTCATCGCTGTGTGTGGGCTTTCTCTAGTTGCGCCAGCAGGGGCTACTCTTCGTGGCGGTACACGGGCTTCTCATTCTGGTGGCTTCTCTTGTTGCGGAGCATGGGCTCTAGGTGCACGGCCTCAGTAGTTTGGCATGTGGCTCAGTAGTTGTGGCTTGCGGGCTCTAGAGCCTGCGTTCTAGAGCCCGCGCTCTGCAACAAGAGAAGCCACCACAATGAGAAGCCCTCGCACTGCAACGAAGAGTAGCCCCGGCTCCCCGCAACTAGAGAAAGCCTGCACACAGCCATGAAGACCCCATGCAACCAAAAATAAATAAATAAGTTAATTAATTAAAAAAATTTCATATTGGAGTATAGTTGATTTACACTGTTGTGTTAGTTTCAGGTGTACAGCAAAGTGATTCAGTTATATATATATACATATATCCATTCTTTTTCAGATTCTTTTCCCATACAGATTATTACAGAATATTGATTAGAGGGACTTCCCTGGCAGTCCACTGGTTAAGACTCCACACTCCCAATGCAGGGGTCCCGGGTTTGATCCCTGGTCAGGAAACTAGATCCTGCATGCTGCAACTAAAAAGATCCCGCATGCCACAACTAAAGATCCCGCATGCCAGAACCTTAAAAAAAAAAAAAGAAAAGATCCTGCAGGCTGTCTTGAAGATCCCGCGTGCTGCAACTAGGTCCTGGTGCAGCCAAATAAATAAATAAATATTTTTTTTAAAAAAGAATATCGAGTAGAGTTCCCTGTGCTATACAGTCCGTCCTTGTTGATTATCTTTTGTGTGTGTGTATATGTTAATCCCAAACTCCTAATTTATCCCTCCCCCCACCCCTTCCCCTTTGGTAACCATAAGTTTGTTTTCTATGTCTGTGAGTATGTTTCTGTTTTGTAAATAAGTTCATATGTATCATTTCTTTAGATTCTACCTATAAGTGATACCATATATTTGTCTTTCTCTGTCTGACTTCACTTAATATGATCATCTCTAGGTCCATCCATGTTGCTGCAAATGGCATTATTTCATTCCTTTTTATGGCTGAGTAATATTCCATTGTATACATGTACCACATTTTCTTTATCCATCCATCTGTTGATGGACATTTAGGTTGCTTCCATGTCTTGGCCATTGTACATGTTTGACTTTTTTTTTTTTTTTTGCGGTACGCAGGTCCGCCACCGCTGTGGCCTCTTCCGCCGCGGAGCGCAGGCTCCGGACGCGCAGGCCCAGTGGCCATGGCCCACGGGCCCAGCCGCCCTGCGGCACGTGGGATCCTCCCAGACCGGGGCACGAACCCGCGTCCCCCGCATCAGCAGGCGGACCCCCAACCGCTGCGCCACCAGGGAAGCCCACGTTTGACTTTTTTGAGGATCTGTTCCTTTCTAAGTCCGGAGCTAAACCTGTGGCTAGAATGGGGCTTGAAAGGATATTCACAATTTTCAAAAGATGACGATTCTGTGCCTGAGGGCTTGCGCATTGCATGGAAAGCTTTACAATGACTCTGGGAAGCAGACGTTATCATTATCACTGTTTGGCAGGTGAGGAAACCGAGACCTGGTCATGTGAGTGCCAAGGCTTAAGTCATTTGGCCAATGAGGGGGGATTCTAGGATCTGAACAAACCAAATGTTAGGGCCCAATTCCCTGACCATAAGGCCTCCCTCAAGATTTCCCAACAAGTTCCATCTATCTGTCATTGTTTGGGGAAGATCAAAATGTTTCTGCTTTAATCCCACTCCTGGGCATATACCCAGAGAAAACCATAATTCGAAAAGATACATGCACCCCAATGTTCATTGCAGCGCTATTCACGATAGCTAGGACATGGAAGCAACCTAAATGTCCATTGACAGATGAATGGCTGAAGAAGATGCAGTACATATATACAACAGAATATCACTCAGCCATAAAAAAGAGTGAACTAATGGCATTTGCAGCAACATGGATGGATCTAGAGATTGTCATACTGAGTCAAGTAAGTCAGACATAGAAAGACAGATATCTTATGATATCGCTTATATGTGGAATCTAAAAAAAAGGTACACATGAACTTATTAACTTATTATAAGAAATAGAGTTACAGATGTAGAAGACATCTACAAACATATTCTTATGGCGGGAGGGAGGTGGGGAGAAGCATAAATTGGGAGATTGGGATTGATATATACACACTACTATATATAAAATAGATAACTAATAAGGACCTACTGTATAGCACAGGGAACTCTACTCAACACTCTGTAATGACCTATATGGGAAAAGAATCTATAAAAGAGTGGATATATGTATATGTATAACTGATTCACTTTGCTGTACACCTGAAACTAACACAACATTGTAAATAAGCTATATCCCAATAAAAATTATATAAGAAACCTGTTTCTGCTTTTATGGAGCTCAGTGGCTGATTTCTTATTTTTTTTCAATTAGGGTGAAATTCACATAACATCAAATTAACCACTTTAAAGTGTACAATTCTCTGCCATTTAGGACATTCACCATGCTGGGCAACCCCAACCCTATCTAGTTCCAAAACATTTTCATCACCCAAAAGGAAACCCTGTCCCCAGAAAGCGGTCAGTCCCATTCCCTCCTCCCCCAGCCCCCAGCAATGACAAATCTGCTTGTCTCTTTGGATTTGCCTATTCTAGACATTTCATATAAACAGTATCAGATAATACGTGGCCTTTTGGGTCTGGTTTCTTTCATTCAGCATGAGGTTTTGAAGGTTTATCCATGTTGCAGCGTTTATCACAGCCTCATTCCTTTTTACGACTGAATAATATTACATTGTATGGCTAGATCACTGTTTGTTTAAATATTCATTCGGTCCATACACACGGCTCTGTACTTTATTTCTTCACTTAAGAGACCATCACTTGGAGCTCTTCTCATTTTGATCCCAAATTACCTTTGGTACGTCTGCCTTCATTTTCTCAGCTGCAGAATATTCCTTCATCTTAGCTCAGGCTACCATAATGAAATAGCACAGTCTGGGTGGATAAAACAATTGACATTTATTTTCTCACAGTTCTAGAGGCTGGAATCCAAAAATCAACCTGCCAGGGTTGGTTTCTGGTGAGGTCTCTCTCTCCCTGGATTGTAGATCAATATGAATTTCCCGGGGGGGGGGGGTGGGGTGGCACGGCACAGTTCACTTTGTCACACCTTCCTATGGTTGGACCATGCCATATTTAACCAGTCCCCCTGGGAAGGGCATTTAGGTTATTTCTAATCATTCGCCAACTCAAACTAGGCTTTAGAGCAAGTGCTGGCAAAACTACAGCCTACTACCTGTTTTTGTAAATAACATTTTGGCGATGTGGTCACGCCCATTCGTTTACATATATTTACATGTTGCTCATTTACATACTGTGTATGCTACAACAGCAGAGTGATGATTGAGAAATATTTATTCTCTGGCCCTTTCCAGAAAAGGTTTGTTAACTCCTGGTCTCTATGTGTTTGAATACATCTGTAGTGGAAATTCCTAGAGGGGGAAATCTCCCCCATCAACCCGTATACTTGAAAAAGTCCCATTTGCAGTTGTTACAGTCTCCCCTTGAGACATTACACAAAATCTCTGAAAGCTATTTATGAACTTTTCAGTAGAATGGGAGCAACAGTCTTGGCCACCGTGCTGGGACCAGCCACCAGGTTAAGAAAGGAAATTATAACCCAAGACCCATACACTAAAAGTAGGAGACCCTTGAGTGCTGCCTGCACCCACTGGCCTGGTGGCCATTTGTGCCTGAACTCTCACCAGGACCTCCAGTCCTCCCAGTCCTATGGGGTCAACATTCCTGACACTCTCTGCTCTGTCTGGATCATTGCTTCCTGGGTGGTACTTTCTGGCTGAGTATTTTGAATATCAGCCAGAATCTTTTGGTGCTCCTTCATTTACTCCTCTCCTTTCATGAAGCTAAGACTTTGCTGGGCTGAAGGAGTAGAAATTCCAGATTTTTAAGTAGAGAGAAAGAGAACCTGGGAGAGCAGTGAGTCTCCCCTGTAGGACGGGGGCCTACCTGTCACATCCCAACCCACAGGGCCTCAGCACTCAGAGTGAGCACAAAGGCTCAAAAAATAAATCAGAACGTGAAAAAGATGAAACAAATGGAATTATAAAAACAGTTAAGCCAAACAAAAAAATCTCTAACAGTGAAACTGCTGTCTGCCCCCTTTTCAGTTGGCAGCAATGATTGTCACTATGATCCTCTACTGTCTTGTCAAAGATTTCACCCCATGATGCTATAACCTGGTGACACCCATACACCCATCCCTGTTGAGGGATGAGGTCCATGGACTGACTGGGAGGCCCAGAGCAAGGGAATGATGTCAAGGAAGTCGACCAGCCTCAGCATGAACAGGCATCTTTCCTTCCTGTGCTCCAGACATTTCTGTTGGATGGTGGATTCTGATTTGTCACCTCCTCCCTCAATGATTGTTACTAAAATAACTTAAACCATAAAATGCCTCTTTGTCAGGGGTGGATCCAGGTTTTGTGGGGCCTACACATACAAATATACCAGTGCTACAAATTTTACATGAACAATAGACCTGCTGAAACTATCTCCTGAGTCCCTTGTTGTTGCTATCGATGACAAATACATCATTTTAGGGACAGTTCATAGACCAATATGGGCTATTGATATAAATATTGTGTGTGTGTTTAAGACTCTGTTTTCTTTTTAGTTTTTTAAATTTATTTTTTATTTTTTTTTATTTGACACTCCGTTTTCTTGGAGATCGTGCTTTTTAAAAACTTCTCCTGGGGCTTCCCTGGTGGCTCAGTGGTTGAGAATCTGCCTGCCAATGCAGGCAACACGGGTTCGAACCCTGGTCTGGGAAGATCCCACATGCCGCAGAGCAACTAGGCCCGTAAGCCACAATTACTGAGCCTGCGCGTCTGGAGCTTGTGCCCCGCAACAAGAGAGGCCGCGATAGTGAGAGGCCTGCGCACCGCGATGAAGAGTGGCCCCGGCGTGCCGCAACTAGAGAAAGCCCTCGCATGAAATGAAGACCCAACACAGCCAAAAATAATAAATAAATAAATAAATAAATAAATAAAACTTCTCCTAAAACACACGGAAGGAGACCAAGCATGTGGAGAAATACGTTAGGACTCTCGACACACCTTAAGCCCTGTAATTAAGGAAATACTGGAGTGACGCTTCTTTTATTCTACAATGGTATTCCTCTTTTTAAAAAGATTATTTTATTTTATTATTTTTTGGCTGTATTGGGTCTTCGTTGCTGCGCGCAGGCTTTCTCTCTAGTTGCGACGAGCGGGGACTACTCTTCGTTGCGGTGCGCGGGCTTCTCACTGTGGTGGCCTCTTTTGTTGGGAAGCACGGGCTTCAGCAGTTGTAGCACGTGGGCTCAGTATTTGTGGCTTGAGGGCTCTAGAGCGCAGGCTCAGTAGTTGTAGCACACGGCCTTAGTTGCTCCACGGTATGTGGGATCCTCCCAGAACAGGGCTCAAACTCGTGTCCCCTGCATTGGCAGGCGGATTCTTAACCACTGCACCACCAGGGAAGCCCTACAATGGTATTTCAATGTCCTCCTAATCACTCTGTGGAGCCCCTTCGAGAGGTATTTTTCACTGTTTTCTAGAACCTTTGAACAGTTACTGATAAATTGCACTGGTTTTCTGCATGCTTTTTTTGGGGGGGCCAAATGTCTTGAATTTGCCAGATCCCTGCACTATTCTGTCTCTCCGCATCAATTCAATGGGTGCGTATTGGGGGGGCTGGGGGGTGGTTCTTGCCCCTCCATTTCCCCACACGCGAGGGCTGACCGGCGGCTCCGAGGAACGGAGACACATTTGGG
This sequence comes from Globicephala melas, assembly GCF_963455315.2. Taxonomy (NCBI): domain Eukaryota; kingdom Metazoa; phylum Chordata; class Mammalia; order Artiodactyla; family Delphinidae; genus Globicephala; species Globicephala melas. Next base: position 163,540,049 of record NC_083316.1, on the reverse strand, counting down.
CGTGTCTGACTGGGAGACGCCAGGGTCTGGGTGCACGTGCTTCCGCTGATGGCCGCCAGGGGGCGCGAGAGGCCGGGACCTGGGCCTCTGCCTTCCCTCGAAGCCGAGACGAGGCGGCCGCGGGGCGGGGCTGCCACGGGGCGGGGCTGCCGCTGGGGCGGGGCTGCCTCGGAGGTGGGGCTTCGGAGGGGCTCCTGACGCCTCCGTCATTGGGTACTTCTTTTCACAGTTCCGCAATGGCTGTTAACTTTTGATGGGCGGCGCTCCACCGCGCCCCTACGTCCACATCACTCTCTGCCTCCCACTCTCCCCGCCCTTATCCGTCCTTCATTTTCCCGCCGTCCTTTATGCCACCCCTCCTGTCCTGCTTTGCTCCCGTTTTCTCGAATCCTTTGCGCCCCCATTTTCGGGCCCTCAGCCTCTATCTCTGAGGCTCCTTATTTCAAGTGACCTTTTAGAGAAAGATGTGGAAGGACACACTCCTAGCTGTGAACGTGACCTGTGGTCACGTTCAAATGAGACAGCCACGCCTCCATGAACATCTTGCTTAGTTCTACATGTTCCAAGAAGCAGGCAGTTTTACAAACATTCATTAAATTAATTCAAGTGGAAAGTAATTTTTTTTCTTTGAGTTGTTCCCTGGGGATCACAGAAGAGCGTGAAAACCCTGAGCCCTCCAGGACCTGGCCACAGACATGCTCCAGCTTGGGGCTGGACAGAGGAGCCCAGAGTTGGACCTGGGCGGGTGGGGGCAGGGAGACAATGAGGGCTAGTGGCTGCAGAAGTTGGGCCTGGGGACCCTCAGTGCCCGCATGCATATTTTTTTGCCCTGAAATGCCCTCTGTGCCTCTGTTATCATCAAGAAAGGCCCAGTGATCAATGACACATGAGCTTAAGGACTATATCTTCATCAGCTGTGGCCAAGCAAGCCTCAGATGCAGAAAGTACAGGCTTTCAGGTGGGAAGGGGCTGGAGGTTCCTACCTCTGTGTCACGCCTGGAGCTCCAAAGGCCAACCTTGGCCCTGCTTCCTGTGTGGCGTCGGGCAGTTACTTTGGCCTCTCTGAGCCCTGTGAGAAGGATGAGCCAAGTGAGCTAACGTGTAGGCAGGGACTTGGGGAACATGATGGCTTGTAGCCAGATCCCTGCTTCATGGAACCTCTTCATTCACTCCACAGCGGTTTCTTGAGCACCACTGTGTACAAGGCTTTTGGAACAAAGCCATGAGTAGGACAGTCCAGGCTCCTGTCCACTCGGAGCCTCCAATCTAACGGTTGCATCAACCACACTAGTAGCCAGTGCTGAGCACTGTGCCCACAGGGCCCGGGTGGCATCTGGAGGGGTACCAGGGTGGCACACTGTGCCTCTTCTCCACCCCTGGTGTGGCTTATTTGGAGGATGGAGGATGAGGAACCAGCAGGGCGCAGTTTGGGGCACCTGCTTCCCTGGCACTGGGAACCTTGCTCCAGCATCTGATTGTGATATGATAAAGGCTGTGACAGAAGAGGGGCAGCCTCTGGGACCCCTCCCCGGCGGAGGATCATGCAGCCAGGAGAGAGAGGGGTAGAGCAAGGCAGCTTTGGTGCCCCCGACCCCAGACCTCTACCATCTTGGGAAGCAGTATCCCAGAGGTTTAGGAAGAGGCTGACTTAAATGGGCTCCCCAGTCTGGCCGACATGGCTGAAAAGGCACACTCCGTATTATTCCTTGAAGAAACTGTTATCTTTCTTCAACGGTGTTATGGCTGTAAGTATGTCACAACCTGGGCCCTGGGGATTTGCAGCCCTTCCTCCACAACTGGCTGGTTCAAAGACAGAAATAAGTTGATCCAAATTCACTGGCATCCGGATCTGTGGTCCCCAGGGAAACAGGAGGGATGTAGGGCAGACTGACAAGGAGAAGGACGCACTGGGAACAGGCGTAACCTCCATCGACCCAGAGCTGCTGAAATCAAGCAGAAGAGCGTGATCTGGGGGACCTGGGGTCCATGGCGGAAGAACTTGGCTCTAAAGAAAATCCTGCAGAAAGCTAAGCTGTTAAGGAAGGCAGGAGGGAATGGTTCTTCTCTTGGTCCTTTACAGTTTTCAAACCATTTTTTTCTTACTATAAAAGTAACCCAAAATATGCACTGCTAAAGAAGTAATTGCTTTTAATAGTAAAACAGTATGAGGAAAGGCCGCCAGGAAAGAGAAGGAAATTAACTATCACTCTGTACCTGTGGCTGTATCATTTTGATGGGAATTAAACAAGATAATGCATTTAAAGCGCTGATACTTGTCATCAGAACATGGCTCAATAAATATCATCATTATATCCTTCCAGACTTTTCTATGTAACTTTTAAAAACAGCAAAACAAACATGGGATGCTAATGCTTTACAATCCTCATTTTTTTCTCTTTTAAAAAATTGTAAGTTTTTCATCCTTTTAAATAGACTTCTTTAAGAGCAGTTTTAGGTTCACAGCAAAATTGAGCAGGAAGTACAGAGATGTCCCATATAAGCCCTGCCCCTGCACACAGCCTCCCCTCCTGTCAACATTCCCCATCAGAGTGGTACATTTGTTATAATGAACCTACACTGATATCATTAGAACCTAAAGTCTATAGTTTATATGAAGGTTCACTCTTGTACTTATTTATTTATTTTTTTGGCTGGGGTGCGTGGCATGCGGGATCTTAGTTCCCCGACCAGGGATTGAACTCGTGTCCCCCGCAATGGAAGAGTGGAGTCCTAACCACTGGATGGCCAGGAAATTCCTGGTGGTGTACATTCCATGGTTTTCACTAGCGTATCCACCATGTCAGCATCGCATGAGTAGTTTCACTGCCCTAAAAATCCTCCGTGCTCCACCCATCAGCCCTCTTTCCCCGCTAAGCCCTGGCAACCACTGATCCTTCTTCTGTCTCCATCGTTTTGCCTTTTCCAGAATGTCGTATACTTGGAATCATACACCATGTAGCCTTTTCATATTGGCTTCTTCCACTCAGCAATATGCCTGGAAGTTTCCTCTATGTTTTTTTCCTGGCTTGATAGCTCATTTCTTTTTAGTGCCAATATTCCATCGTCTGGATGTGCCACAGTTTATTTACCCATTCATATGCTGAAGCCCATCTTGGTGGCTTCCAAGTTTTGGCAATTATGGAGAAAGTTGCTAGAAACATCCATGTGCAGGTTTTTATGTGAACATGAGTTTTCAACTCCGTTAGATTAATACCCAAGGACGGTGACTGTTGACAATCTACTTTTTAAAAAAAAAATTTAGGCCTTAAAAACCTTTTTCTGTATCAATAAACATTCTCCTACCACAGAAGTCAGCAAAGTACAGTCTTGTAAATAGATAGATAGATAAAATTTATTTGTAAATAAAATAAATTTGTTTATAGATTTTGTACAGCTGCTTTTCCACTACACCGGCTGTTTCATTTCAACCGAGACTGTATGGCCGGCGAAGCTCACAATATCGGGTGCTTTTGCAAAAAAATTTGCCACCCCCTGTCTTACAAGCATCATTTAACATAACTGTCTAGGGACTGCCCTGGTGACGCAGTGGTTAAGAATCTGCCTGCCAATATAGGGGACATGGGTTTGATCCCTGGTCCGGGGAGATCCCATGTGCTGCGGAGCAACTAAGCCCGTGCGCCACAACTACTGGGCCTGCTCTCTAGAGCCCACGAGCCACAACTACCGAGCCCGCGTGCCACAGCTACTGAAGTCCATGCACCTAGAGCCCGTGCTTCGCAACAAGAGAAGCCATCGCAATGAGAAGCCCACTCACTGCAACGAAGAGTAGCCCCCGCTCGCCGCGACTAGAGAAAGCCCGCGTGCAGCAACGAAGACCCAACAGAACTAAAAAATAAATAAATTTATAAAATAAAAAAAATTCTCTAGGATTCCATTGCGTGGCTGTACCATGATTTACCTACCCAATCTATGTTATTGGTTACTTCAGTTACTTCCAACATTTTGTCCTTAATGAACGTCCCTGTGCATCCTGGTTTTGAGGCACACATGTGACTATTTTCCCTAGGTTTAATGTCTAGAAATGGAATTTCTAGGTAAAAGATTTTACCATAAAACCTTTAAGGTTTTAAATATGAATTGCAAAATGTCCTCCTGCCACGACTAAGATGACCAAGAAAAGAAGGAATAATGGTCGTGCCAAAAAGGGCCGCGGCCACGTGCGGCCTATTCACTGCACCAGCTGTGCCCGATGCGTGCCCAAGGATAAGGCCATTAAGAAGTTTGTCATTCGGAACATCGTAGAGGTCACAGCCATCAGGGACATTCCTGAAGCGAGTGTTTTTGACGCCTATGTGCTTCCCAAGCTGTATGTGAAACCGCATTACTGCGTGAGTGGTGCTGTTCACAGCAAGGGAGTCAGGAATCGTTCTCGGGAAGCCCGGAAGGACCGAACACCTCCAGCCCTATTTAGACCTGCTGGTGCTGCCCCACGACCTCCACCAAAGCCCATGTGAGGAGCTAAGCCCTTAAAGGCTAAAGAAATACTGTTCCCTGGAAAGACAATAAAGTGGAAATTATACTTAAAAAAAAAAAGATATCGTGAGCTCACTCTTAGCTCGTTAGCCTTTTGTCGTGTTTTTTCGTGTGTGTGGCGTGAGGTAGGGGTCTGATTTTATTTTATTTTTTTCCCATTTGGTGACATACTGTTGCACTTACCAACTGGTCCATCCAGTCCTCCTCTGTCTATGCTAGTTTCCATTATGCTAAAGTCTGTTCTATGTACACTGCTTTGTTCCATTGGCCCATGTGTATATCCCCCACTAACACAACACTATTGTAATTGCCATGCAGCACAAGTACATGTTCAGCTACATGGGGTATGAATATTTCAAGCATGATCATGCAAATAGCATGTCACAGATTTTGCATGTCTTACTCATTCTCATATATAGCCTTGGCCAAATGTCTCCCCAGAGTCCAGCTCCGAGAGCCCCCATTCCCACTTCCCTTAAAATCTTGTCTGAGCTCATCATCCCACCCAAAGTTGAATCTGTATCCAGCATCTTTTGTTTTCCTTCCTCCACTGTGTTGCTGCAAAACTACAGCAATTTCAGTTTGGGGGTTTCAGGGAGATCCTTGCTCTAGCCATCTCCCAGAGCATAAACAGCCCCGACTGTTAAAGCACCCACCCTCACTTTCCTCCTCCCTGAATCTCCATCATCTCTCATTTTCTTTCTTTCTTTTTTATAAATTTATTTATTTTTGGCTGCGTTGGGTCTTCGTTGCTGCACGTGGGCTTTTTCTAGTTGCAGCAAGTGGGGGCTACTCTTCATTGCAGTGCTTGGGCTTCTCATTGTGGTGGCTTCTCTTGTTGCGGAGCACGGGCTCTAGGCTTGTGGGCTTCAGTAGTTGTGGCTCGCAGGCTCTAGAACTCAGGCTCAGTAGTTGTGGTGAATGGACATAGTTGCTCTGCAACATGTGGGAATCTTCCCGGACTGGGGATTGAACCCTTGTTCCCTGTATTGGCAGGCGGATGCTTAACCACTGCGCCACCAGGGAAGTCCTCGTTTTCTTTCTTAATTACTTCAGCAAAGATTTATTGAATAGATGCTGTGTCTGCAAGATTTCATTTTCTCTTCAGTAGAATGTGGACACTATTTTATCCATGTTTTAACTCGGAGGAATCAAAGAGTACTCTCTGTCACACCCCACGTCCAACCCACTGGCAAATCCGATCGACTTTACCCTCAGCATCTGGTCCATCCAAAGCTGATGGCGTTGGGAGCCACGAAGGGTTCAGAGCAGAATCATGCCCTGACTCAGGTGCTCACAGGCGCCCTCTGGCGGCTATGGAGGGAACAGAGTGTAGGGGGGACCATGGTGGAGGGACTGTATTGGTCCAGATGGGAGATGGTGGGGGCTGGACTCGGTGGGGCCAGGAGAGGGTAAGAAGTGGGCAGATTCTGGATAGACTCTGAAGATGGAGCCAATAGGACTTGCCAACACCTGGATATCTGTCCTCTGGACGCTTCAGTCACCCAGAGGCTGGGAAATACTATTTTTCTTTTTAAAAAATATTTATTGAGCTTCCCTGGTGGTGCAGTGGTTGAGAGTCCACCTGCTGATGCAGGGGACACGGGTTCGTGCCCCGGTCCGGGAAGATCCCACATGCCGCGGAGCGGCTGGGCCCGTGAGCCATGGCCACTGAGGCTGCCCGTCCGGAGCCTGTGCTCCGCAACAGGAGAGGCCACAAGAGTGAGAGGCCCGCATACCGCTAAAAAAAAAGAAAATTATTTACTTGGTTGCGCCAGGTCTTAGTTACGGCTGGTGGGCTCTCTTTTTTGTTTTTTGGTGGGCTCTTTAGTTGTGGCAGGCAGGCTCCTTCGTTGTGGCATACAAACTCTAAGTTGTGGCATGCATGTGGGATCTAGTTCCCTGACCAGGGATGAACCCAGGCCCCCTGTATTGGGAGTGCAGAGTCTTAACCACTGAACCACCAGGGAAGTCCCGGGAAATATTATTTTTAAATTATTTTTTATTTTTGGTCACGCAGTGGCAGCGTGCGAGATCTTAGTTCCCCGAACAGGGATCGAACCCAGGTCCCCAGCAGTGGAAGCACAGATTCCTAAACACTGGACCGCCAGGGAATTCCCAGGAAATACTAATATGAATAGGAATTCTCAGAATCTGATACAGGAGCCGCATGTCTGCGGTCTCACAACTGCCTTCATGTTTCTCCCCGTCGACTGTGGGGACCCCGATGTGTATCCACTGTGCTTTCCTGCCTCTGTGTCAAGGCCAGATAAGCCCAGCCATCGGCTGGTCTGGCAACTCAAAGCCTCAATTATCAAAGAGATTTTAATGATAATGATAATAATAATAGGTATAGATAGAAATAGATGAAAGGGGAGACAGGAGCTGACCTTCCTTTGACCCCCCCCCAATCTGGTCTCTAGAAGCTCCACAGAACCCACTGAGACCCCCCTGAGCTGGTCCCACCCCTCCGTTGTGCAGATGGGGAAACTGAGGCTCAGGAGGGAAGCAGCTTTTCCTCGATGGATAACTTGAAGTCCCCCCACCCCCGCTTACAGCATTTCCCACTCTTTCCCACCAGGCATGTGAATTTCATCGGAAACATGAGGCATTCTCTCCTGGCCCCCACCCTCCTGTCATCCGGTATCTCCCCTTCAGTCTGGTCACCCCTCCCCGCAATTTGTATTTCTGAGGTTTCTTGGCCCTTCCTCTGTTTTTCGTTTTGCTTTGTTTTGTTTTTCTTGACCTTGCAGCACGGCTTTAGGGATCTTCGTGCCCCGACCAGGGATCGAACGGGGCCCTCGGCAGTGAAAGCACTGAGTTCTAACCACTGGACCACCAGGGAATTTCCTCCTGCCTCTGTTTGGTGCCCCGCACTGTCCCTCCTGCCCTTCCGTCGGCCGCTGCTGTCTGCACACACCGCTGGAAGTCGCCTCTTAAGCCTCCCAGACTCTCAGAAAGTGGTGGCCGTGAAATGGGGTTCCAGCTATTTTTTTTAAAATGAATTTATTTATTCGTTTTTTGGCTGCGTTGAGTCTTCGTTGCTGTGCGGGCTTTGTCTAGTTGCGGCGAGCAAGGGCTACTCTTCGTTGCGGTGCACGGGCTTCTCACTGCAGTGGCTTCTCTTGTTGCAGAGCATGGGCTCTAAGCACGTGGGCTTCAGTCCTTGGGGCACGCAGTCTCAGTAGTTGTGGTGCACGGGCTTAGTTACTCCGTGGCACGTGGGATCCTCCCGGACCAGGGCTCGAACCCGTGTCCCCTGAATTAGCAGGCGGATTCTTAACCACTGCGCCACCAGGGAAGTCCCTCCAGCTATTACTGATAACTCCTAAGAATATCCCACTGCCAGCATCCTGGACAACATTCAGGAATGCGACACCTGGAAGAAATAAAATAACACCCCCCACCCCCCTCCCCCCGGCGTGTGTTCTTTCAAAATGGAGAGGCCACGGTGGCCTGGGGATGGGGTGGAAGGACTCCCAGCAGGCTCCCATCCCCCGACTCCCCACCCTGTGTCTTCCCGTGTTTCTCGGTCATGGTCATCATTCTCATCGTGGAAATCACTGTCGCCACAGTGATCCTTGCCTTCTTCCCGATTGTAAGTACAGCTCGGCTTCTCTCACTCTGCATTAGAAATAAACAGAATCAATAGAAGCCCTGCCCCTCCCCCCGGGAGGCTCCCACACTCGCCAGGATCCGGTGATGGTGGGGAGACTAGCCTCCAGAGATAGGGCGAAAAGCCGGAAACTCAGCCCTGCCTTCAAAGGCTCCCCTCAAGAAACTGCGGAGTGAATTGGACCACCTCTCATTTGGGGGAGTAATGGGAAGTAATTGCTGGGGGAGGAATGGGAAGTAATTGCTGGAGGAGTAATGGGAAAAGCTGTGAAGTTTCTTGGGGTTTTGAAATGAGTTCAAAATAGAGGGCTATTCAGCAATATCCATCATAATGAAAAAGCACGGACACTTTGACCCAACCATCTGGTCCCTAGGAATTATCCAAGGATATGCTTGGGGCGGGGGGAGTTTATAATGTATAATAATCCACACAAGGGAGTCTGATGCTGCTGGAAAGAAGGAAGGAGGAGGCTCTATATGCAGGAGATGGTACATTCTCCAGGACATAGTGCTGTCCCCGTTTGCGTCCCCCCAGAGGCTCACCCTGAGAAAAGGATTTGAAGGCTCATGGTTTATTTGAGAGGTGATCCCAAGAAGCACCTGTTGGGGACAGGGGCAGTGAGGCAGGGAAGGGAATGTAGCCCCTAAAAGCTGACACTGTGGGGCTTCCCTGGGGGCGCAGTGGTTGAGAGTCCGCCTGCCGTTGCAGGGGACACGGGTTCGTGCCCCGGTCCGGGAAGATCCCACGTGCCGCGGGGCGGCTGGGTCCGTGAGCCATGGCCGCTGAGCCTGCGCGTCCGGAGCCTGTGCTCCGCAACGGGAGAGGCCACAACAGTGAGGCCCGCGTACCGCAAAAAAAAAAAAAAAAAAAAAAAACCTGACACTGTGTGCAACTGGGCTGTCCTGGTGGGGGATGTCGGGGACGCAGCAAGGAGCACGCCATCTATTTTCTCCACCCAAGCGACTAGGGAGCCGCAGTATTAATCCAACACCTCCCATCAGTCATTGCTTAAGGGCTGCTCCCAGGGCGCATGCGTGCGGAGAGGCCACTGCAAGAACCTCGGTTGCTGGGGGCTTCCCTGGGGGTCCAGAGGTTAAGACTCGGAGCTTCGACTGCAGGGGGCGCGGGTTCCATTAGTGCTCAGGGAACGAAGATCTTGAATGCCGCAAGGCGCGGCCAAAAAGTTAAAAAAAAAAAAAAAATAGAACCTCGGTTGCTGGCAGCGGGAAGCCGGGCTCCGCGGCACAGAAATAAGAGAAGCCACCGGGATTTGAGCAGGGCACCGAGAGCCACTGCTACTCGTGTTGCGAACAGCCGGATGCAGAACAATGAGAATAGAATAAAGCAAGGGGGACAATAATGAGGATATACTTTGCTTTGACACACATAGCATACGTCTTTGGAGACACTGGAAACCATGACAGTCGAGGTGGTGAAGTGGGAGAAACTTGTCGGCTGGGAGAAAAAAGTGGGAGGGAGACTTTTCATGGTTTACCCTTCTGTGATTTGTGAATTTTGAGCCGTGTGACGATTTCACCTCTTTGGGGAAAAAATGGTTTTAATTTAGACCTCTATTTAAAAAATAGAAAATTAAAGTTGCCCCTTTTGTGCAGAGAGAAATTCAGTTGCTGAAGATGATATTCAAGTCCCTCATCGAGTTGCAGCCATAACGGGGGCGTAGCAGGCGTGTGGGCGATTCAAAAGAGCAGATGATTCAAAGCCGTTTGTGAGTTTGGATACAACCAGATGTGCTGGGCTCCAGACCCACGCTCTACCCTGTGTCCCTCTCTCGGGGGCGATGGTAGCCTGAGTTCGTCCTCCTCCAGCGCAGACCCATGGCTGGGGGAGGGGCCATGAAGGAAGAGGAAGGGAAGCCCCCACCTCCCTCCTGAGTCCCCAAGAAACCTCACCAAATGGGGCACCTTGCTGTTTTCTGTGCTCACCGCTCCCTGTTTCATCTCTGAGGTTAGAGAAGTGGCCTTGGAGCACAACTTTGTGACCCTGAGAATTACAGAGGTTACAACAGCCGGATGACTATTCCCTGGAATGGAATTTGGTCATGGAGAAGATGAGATTCACATCCTTTTGTTTGGTTGTTTAATTTATTTTTATTGTAGTAAAAGATATATAATGTAAGTGTATCATCTTACCATTTTTAAGTGTCCAGTTCAGTGGCATTAAGCACTTTCCTATGGTTGTGCAACCATCACCACCCTGCATCCCCAGAACTGAAACTCTGTCCCCATTAAACACTAAGGCTCCTTCCCCCAACCCCCCGTACCCATCATCCTACATTCTACCATTCTCTAGGAATTTGACTCCTCTAGGGACCTCATATAGGTGGAATCATACAGTATTTGTCTTTTTGTGTCTGGCTTATTTCACTTAGCATCCTCAAGGTTCATTCATGTTGTAGCACGAACTTCCTTCCTTTTTAGGGCCGAATAATATTCCATTGTATGGATGGACCACATTTTATTTATCCCTTCCTCTGTCAATGGATACTTGGGTTGCTTCCACCTTTTGGTTATTGTGAACCATGCTGCTGTGAACGTGGGTGTACAGATATCTCTTCGAGTCCCTGTTTTCAGTTCTTTTCGGTATATACTCAGAAATGGAACTGCTGGATCATCTGATAATTCTATGTTTAATTTTGGGGGCAATTTTCATACTGTTTTCCACAGCAGCTGCACCGTTTTACATTCCCATCAGCAATGAAGGCACAAGGGTTCCAGTTTCTCCACATCCTTATCACCACTTGTTATTTTCTGTTTTTGTTTTTTGATAGTAGCCATTCTCATGGGTGTGAGGTGGTGAGACTTATATCTTGAGTCTTGGTGTTTAAGGAGCAAGACTGGCCTCCATGTGGCATCTAAGCTCTTGAGGCAGATGGTTGAGAAGGATCTTTGAGGCGAGGGAGGGTGTGGAATGGAAAAGCCATTGCCTGTTTCTAGGAGTGTTTTCCACCTGAGTCTTGGGCCCAAGAACTGCTATGGGGTCAAGTTCAGGCTTGGGAGGGGGCACACTATGGGTAGGGGATTTGCCTGCATCCCCGTTTTGGTTTCTGAAGCTTGAGGTGGTAGAAAGTACTTCTCATTCATTCATATAGTCCTTCCACTAATCTTTTTTTAAAAAATTTAAGTATAGTTTCTTAAAATATTTTTAAAATATTTATTTGGTTGTACTGGGTCTTAGTTGCAGCAGGCAGGCTCCTTCGTTGTGGCTTACCGGCTCCTTAGTTGAGGCACGCGGGCTCCTTAGTTGTGGCATGCGAACTCTTAGTTGCGGCATGCATGTGGGATCTAGTTCCCTGACCAGGGATCGAAACCAGACCCCCTGCATTGGGAGTGTGGGGTCCTAACCACTGCGCCACCAGGGAAGTCCCTATGCCACAGCTTCTTTATCCGTTCCTCTGTTGATGGACCTTTAGGTTGCTGTCCTTCCACGAGTCTTTATTGAACACCTACTATGTGCTGGGCACTGTTCAGGGGTCTGGGGACAAAGCAGGGCACAAAACAAAATCCTTGCCCTGTGTTGCTGACACTCGAGTAGGGAGATGGAGAAAAAAACTCTAAGTAAACATTGGTGGCAGGGATGGTAAGTGCCATGAAAAAGAAAGCAAGGCAGGGAAAGGGCAGAGAGAGTCAGGATTTTGTTTACTTGTAGGTGCTATTAGTCACCTATTTTCAGCACACAGTGGGATGGCCTCTCCTAGCCTTTTTGTAGTTAGTTGGGGATCATGTGATGAGTTCTGGCCAATGAGCTGGGAGGAGAAGTGATGTGAGTCACTTCCTGGCCAAATTATTTAATTACCAGTGTAGGGCCCTCTGGACCTTTCTTTCTTATTTCCACAATAGTGGAATCATCTGGATGGTGGCTGCTTCACAAGCCTGAGTCCCTGAGAGACTTTGATAAATGGAGTTCCCCTGCCAGGTTGGTATGAGCATGTAGTGTGAGACAAACTGCTGAAATTGAAGGGCTGTTTGTTACGCAGCATCACTTAGCCTGGCCTGACTGATACAGGGCTGGTGGCAGGCCTTCCTGAGGAAGAACACTTGAACAGAGACCTGAATGAAGTGAGAGAGGGAGCCGTGCAGACATCTGATAGAACAGCATTCCAAAAAGAGGGAACAGCCATTTAAGGCAGCAAGGCTGATGCTTACTAATTGTGTTTAAGAAACAGAGAGGAGATCGGTGTGGAGCTGAGTGAGTTCAAGAGAGAGCAGGGAGATGAGGACCTGAAGGTGACAGGGCAGATCATGCAGGGCCTTGTGGGCCACGGTGAGGAGTTCAGCTTTTACTCCCAAGTAAGATGACAGCCATGGAGGATGCTAAGCCATGATGGGGTGGGGAAAGGGAGGCATTTAGCGCAGGCATTGGGATATTGTGACTACTCTAAACAGTAGCCATGGTGACCATGATTTCTAGTGTTTTATTATTTTGAAATTTGAAAGGGAGTCTTCAAGCGTTTATTCTCTTCTCTGCAGCTAAAGGGCTGTGGCATGAAGGACTACACAGATTTTCCATCCTTCGAAAGGATGACTGGCCACACCTACCCCAGGGGCTGCTATAAATCTATCGGGACCGTGGCCTGCGACGGGCACAACGTGTCTGCAGGTGTCATCCACCAGGAAGTAACTTGACATTTTGTTAGGTGTCTAGGTAGACCCCCAGGGCTGGGGACTTTTATGAAAATTGCATTTTTGCAGGGATCCCAGCGATTCTGACCACAATTTCAGCTCATTTCGACCACACAGCCTAGAGTTACCATCCCCATTTCACAGATGGGGAAACTGAGGCTGGGGAGGAGAGTGGTTCAAGGTCACATGGCTTTGGTAGAACCGGGATTTGATCCATGTTCGCCTGTGTCCATTGCCTGGGTCACACTGCCTGCCTCACAGAGAAATCAAATTGCAGCAATAATGGTGGAAAATGATTGTTCTGTAGATAGTGATGGCTGCCACATGACTGGGTACTCATTCAGTGAATTCAGTCTCCATCGCACCCCTTGAGCTGGGGACTGCCCTTCTCCCATTTTACAGATGAGGAGACTGAGGCACAGAGACGTTCCCATAGCCGGGGGGGGTGGAGCTGGGCTTCAAACCCCAGCCCTAGCTTCCCCACCCCTAACTTCTGCTGCAGGGGAATAAACACATGGGTCTTCCTTGAGAAATAAGAGTCATTCCTTAATTCATCCCTTCACGCTGAATGTCTCTTGCTGGGTAAATTGGCCAGAGTGAGTCCCAGGCTAGGGCCTCAGAGAGGGACGTGGCACCACACAGTGACCCACTGTGCCCTGTACAACCTGCCTGTCAACCTCCCACTCACCCCCTCACTCATTCCACTCTAGCCACACTGACCTCCACACTGCTGCACAAATACAACAGGCACATGCTTGCTTCAGGGCCTTTGCATAGGCTGTATTTTTTTTTTTTTTTTTTTGGCCTTGCAGCTTGGCTTGCAGGATCTTAGTTCCCTGACCCAAGACTGAACCCGAGCCCCTCGGCAATGAAATCACCAAGTCCTAGCTACTGGACTGCCAGGGAATTCCCATGTTCTTTCAGCCTGGAATGCTCTTCCCCTAAATGTTTTCCTACCTCATCTCTTTCAAGTCTGTGCACAGTTGTCACTTCCCCAGTGAGGCTGTTCCTGAACCCCTATCTATAAAACGATGCCCCCCATTCACCATCACACTCCATCTCCTTACCCTGCGTTAGTGTGCCCAGCGCTTAATCACCACCTGACAAAGTCATTGCTGTACCTGCTTATTTTATTACTTGTTTTTCCCACTCAACTGTTAGCCCCACCAAGGCAGGAATGTTTTCTCTTTTGTACATTGCTGGGTTCCCAGTGCCCGTTTCAGTGCCCAGCACACAGTGGACACTTAAAAAAACCCTATTAAATGAAAGGGGGCACTGAGCCCTTTGAATTCAAGACAACTCCAGCTTCCAGAAGAAAGGGGAGTATCTCAGTGGCTGCAGGAAGGGAAGTGAAGGTCCCATCACCTGCAGGTGGCTGTTCTGCTCATTCACTGTGCCTGTTCTCTTAACCTCTCTGAGCTTCAGTTCCTTCACCTATAAAACAGAGAAAAGACTAGTACCCACTTTATGGGATTATAGTGAGAAAATACATGAAAATGGCGAGAAGGTGCTGGATACTTGTTAGCCCTTTTGTTCATATGTGAAGAGGACTTAGATGTAACTAACGGTTACTGAATGCTGGTTATGTATCAGGCCACTGCTGTGTACTTCATGTAGATTCTTTCTTTTAATCCTCACAAAAATCTTGTGAGGCAGATCCTATTGGTCCCATTTACAGCTGGGGAAACTGAGGCACAGAGAGGTGTAGTGACTTCTCCAAGGTCACACAGCTAGCAATAACTTGGGACATCTGATCATATTCTTTTTTTTTAAATATATTTTTAAATTTTATTTATTTATTTAAGTTTTGGCTGCGTTGGGTCTTAGTTGCAGCACGCGGGCTTAGTTGCCCCTTGGCATGTGGGATCTTAGTGTTGATGGGGACTTGGAATCCAGGAGTCCCTAACCAGGTTCCGCCTGCTTTGATGTTTGTATCTGCAGGGCTGTTTCCCTAAGCTCCTGAAAATAACCAAGACTCAGAGCATCAACCTGAGTGGAGGCTCTCTGGGGGCGGCAGTGATACAGGTAAGGTCCAGCTCCTCTGGGACACACCAGGCTCTTTTGTTGAGCACCTACTCTGTGCCAAGCACTGTTAGGGACACCGGGGACAGAGCAGCGAGAAAAGACAAAATCCCTTTTGGGACTTCCCTGGCCGTCCAGTGGTTAAGACTCCGTGCTCCCAATGCAGGGGCCACGGATTTGATCCTTGGTCGGGGAATTAAGATCCCGTATGCTGCAGGGCATGGCCCCCAAAAATAATATATATATATATATATATAAAATAATAATAAAGACAAAATCCCTACCATGGTGGAGCTGACATTCAGTGGGGGGGATGGATGATCATTTCAGTTTAAGATACCAGCTGGGAAGGAAGTAAAAGAGGGTGACAGGATAGGTAAGGGAATCAGGGATGGCCTCCCTGGTGACATTTGACCAGTGACTGGAGGAGGTGAGGAAAAGCCATGTGTGTATATGGGAGTTGACAGAGGGAAGAGCTGGTGCAAAACCACTGAGGCAGCAATGAGCATGGCTTTCTCAAGGACCAGCAGAGAGGCCCCTGTGGCTGGGCAGGGTGAGTGAGGAGGATGGGAGGGGGAGATGAGGGCAAGGCCTTGTGGGCTACAGAGGGGCGTGGCTTTTATTCTGAGTATGATAGAAAGCCATTAGAAGGGTGTTAACATTCACTTTTTCACTCTACAAACCTTACTGAGCACCTACTGAGTCCAGGCACTGCTGTAGGCACTGGGGATACAACAATAAACTAAACAGACAAAAATCCCTGCTCTCATGGGGATGACATTCTAGTCAGCAGGGAGAAACAAAAAATATGTTTGTTTTTTTTTTTTTTGGCTGTGCCGGGCGGCTTACGGGATCTCAGTTCCCCAACCAGGGATTGAACCTGGGTCACAGCGTGAAAGTGCTGAATCATAACCACTAGACCACCAGGGAACTCCCAAAATATGGTTTTGTTAAATTAGAAAATTTATTGCATGATAGTGATAAGAGTTAAGGAGAAATATAAAACTGGGAAGAAGATAGAGGAGGTAATTTTAAGCAGGGTGATTTCATTACTGTTTCCCTATAAAGGGGGCAAGGCATGAAGGTGCTGGGGGCCTCAGACCTAATTCAGGTGAAGTAAAACTTACTCCAGGGATATGCCCTGTCCACCCAGCTAATGAGTCTGGCTTACACTTATGTGGTAGGAGGCCTGTGTGGGAAAATGCTGGGGCTCTGAACTCCAGCCCTGGTCATGTCACTCACTAGCTCTCTGACAGAGCATCAGGAACATGGCCTCCCTCATTTGTAAAATGGACTGCCCAATTGTTGTGAGTCATTCATGAGGGGCAGTATGTCAGAGGCTTTGCACAATGCCCTACCCACAGAAAGCATGAAGTGATTGTGGGAAGTTATTGTCATTAAGTCTAGGGAGGTCCTGCCCAAAGCAAGGATCACAGGAAGGCAGTGGCTGAAAGGTGATAAGGTCTCATGCACCAGTAGAGATGCTCAAAGACTACTCATTATAGCAACACTATTCTCATTCCTGAGCCTTGTCTGAGGGGGAATCTTTGCTCAGAGCCCAGCCCAGATAGGCCCCAGGGAGAAAAGAATGAACATAAACTTGGGAAGTAAACGGAAGTTCTTTTCAATTCAACTGGTCTTGATTTTTTACACCATCCAGATTGTAAAAACAGAATGAAATATGATTTGTAATACACAGAACGGATAAAGCAATAAATAATGGCAGAATATTGCTCAACTTTAATAAGTCAGGTTTCCTTTTTTTTTTTTTTTAAAGAAGATGTTGGGGGTAGGAGTTTATTAATTAATTAATTTATTTTTGGCTGTGTTGGGTCTTCGTTTATGTGTGAGGACCTTCTCTAGTTGTGGTGAGCAGGGGCCACTCTTCATCGCGGTGTGTGGGCCTCTCACTGTCACGGCCTCTCTTGTTGTGGAGCACAGGCTCCAGACGCGCAGGCTCAGTAGTTGTGGCTCACGGGCCTAGTTGCTCTGTGGCATGTGGGATCCTCCCAGACCGGGGCTCGAACCTGTGTCCCCTGCATTAGCAGGCAGATTCTCAACCACTGCGCCACCAGGGAAGCCCCCAGGTTTCCCTTTTGAAAAAGAGAAAATTCTCATCCCAAACACTAGCCTAAGCAAGCAGGGGCTTCAGTGGCTGCACACAACAAAGACTTTGTGGAATTAGTTCCAGAGCGTCACTGAACAAGCAAACAGCAGCAGCAACAAGCACAACCAGCAACACAGGAAACCCTGGGGAGTAGGGGGAAGGGAGATCAAAGTTACCACATTATATTTTGTAAATGTCCAGTTTGCAACAAAAAAGTTACAAAGAAACATAATGCAAAGAAACAAAAAAAGTGTGGCCAGTGTACAGGAAAAAACCCATCAGTCAATAGAAACTGTCCTTGAGAAAACCCAGATGTTGGCTTTACTAGACAAATACTTTAAATTAGGTATTATATATATGTTCAAAGAATTAAAGGAGACTCTCTAAAGAACTAAAGAAAAGTATGAGAATGATGTTTCATCAAATAGAAAAGATTAACAGAGACAGAAATGAGTTTTTAAAAGGAAGCAAATAGAGGGCTTCCCTGGTGGCGCAGTGGTTAAGAATCCGCCTGCCAATCCAGGGGACACGGGTTCGAGCCCTGGTCTGGGAAGATCCCACATGCCGCGGAGCAACTAAGTCCGTGCGCCACAACTACTGAAGCCCATGCGCCGAGAGCCCGTGCTGTGCAACAAGAGAAGCCACAGCAACGAGAAGCCCGTGCACCACAACAAAGAGTGGCCGCTGCTCACGGTAACTGGAGAAATCCCACGCGCAGCAACGAAGACCCAATGCAGCCAAAAATAAAATAAATAAATTTATATTTAAAAAAAAGGAAGCAAATAGAAATTCTGGAGTTGAAGTGTACCAAAATTGAAATGGAAAATTCGGTAGAATGGCCCAGCAACTGATTTTAGCTGGCAGGAGAAAGAATCAGTGAACTTGAAGATGAGTCAATTGAGATTATTCAGTTGAGGAACAGAAAGAAAAAAGAATGAAGAAAAATGAACAGAGCCTCAGAGACATGTGTGACACAATCAAGCGTACATACATATGTGCAATGGGATTCCAGAACAGGAGGAGGGAAAGAAAAAGACAAAAAGTATACTTGAAGAAATAATGGCCCCAAACTCCCCAAATTTGATGCAAAACATGGATCTATGCATCCAAGAAGCTCAATGAACTCCAAGCAGTATAAACTCAAAGAGATCCATGTCTCAACATTGTATAATCAAACTGTAAAAAGAAAAAGATGAAGAGAGACTCTTGAAAGCATCAAGATGGAAGCAACTCATCATGTACAACAGTGGTCCCCAACGTTTTTGGCACCAGGGACTGGTTTCATGGAAGACAATTTTTCCACGGACTGGGGGCAGGGATGTTTCAGGTAGTAATGTGAGCGATGGGGGGGGATGGTTCAGGCGGTAATGCAAGTGATGGTTCAGGTGATAATGTGATGGTTCAGGCAATAATGCGAGCTATGGTTCAGGTGGTAATGCGAGCGATGGGGAGTGGCAGATAAAGCTTTGCTTGCTCTCCTGCTGCTCACCTCCTGCTGTGCAGCCTGGTTCCTAACAGGTCCGCAGCCTGGGGATTGGGGACCCCAATGTACAAGGTATCTTCAATAAAATTAATAGCCTTTATCTCATCAGAAATCATGGATGCCAAAAGCAATGGGATGACATATTCAGAGGCTGAAAGAAAAGTGTCAACTAAGAATTCTGTATCCAGCAAAACTATCCATCACAAATGAAGGAGAAATTAAGATATTCCCAGATAAACAAAAACCAAGAGAATGAATTACAAACAGACCTGTAAGACCTACAAGAAACACTAAAAGGAGTTGTTCAGATTCAAATGAGAGGTCAGAAAACACCAATTTGAATCCACATGAAGGAATAAAGAGCACTGATAAAGATTACATAGATAAATATAAAAAAAGTATACATTTAAATTTTTTTAAAAAACTAGACTTCCCTGGTGACACAGTGGTTAAGTATCTGCCTGCCAATGCAGGAGACAGGGGTTCAAGCCCTGGTCCAGGAAGATCCCACATACTGCGGAGCCTCTGTGCCACAACTACTGAGCCTGCGCTCTAGAGCTCACGCTCTGCAACAAGAGAAGTCACCATGATGAGAAGCCCGTGCACTAAAACAAAGAGTAGCCCCCACTCACTGCAACTAGAGAAAGCCTGTGCGCAGCAACCAAGACCCAACACAGCCAAAAATAAATAAATAAAATAATAAATAAATGTATATAAAAAAGCTATCCTTCTCCTACCTCATTTACAAGACAATTGTATAAGGCAATAGCCATAAAACTGTGTTGACAGGGCTTCCCTAGTGGCGCAGTGGTTAGGAATCTTCCTGCTAATGCAGGGGACATGGGTTCGAGCCCCGGTCTGGGAAGATCCCACATGCCGCGGAGCAACTAAGCCCGTGCACCACAACTACTGAGCCTGTGCTCTGGAGCCCACGAGCCACAACTACTGAAGCCCACATGCCTAGAGCCCATGCTCTGCAACAAAGAGAAGCCACTGCAATGAGAAGCCCATGCACCGCAGCGAGGAGTAGCCCCCACTCGCTACAACGAGAGAAAGCCTGCATGCACAGCAACGAAGACCCAACGCAGCCAAGATAGATAGATAGATAGATAAATAAATTTATTTTAAACAAAAAAGAAATGTCTGCTGCTTGTAAACCACCCAGTCTATTCTGTTACAGATGCCCCAATGGACTAAGACACCCAAGACAATTAACAGTCATTCCTTGGCATCACTCAAAACCCAAGCCATTGTCAGCATGTCTTTTTACGCTCGGTTTCTTTGAATTGGGTCCAACAATGTCCACACAACACGTTTTTCATGTATCCTAAATTCCTTTTATCCTAATCCAGTAGTTACAGAATTAGAAAATGCATTAGAATACTCTGGACGTTCTGTTAAAGCACAGGTGTCTGAACCTTACCCCCAGAGCTTCTGACTCAGGAGGTCTGGCAGGGGGCCCAGGAATCTGCATTTCTAACAAGTTCCCAGGCCATGCTGCTGGAATGGGGAACACATTTTGAGACCACTGCTCTAGATTCCTCCTCTTCTTCTCCAACCCCACCTACCTTAGATCTGTTGCAGAAAAGGTGTGGAATGTTGGGTAATGCAGTACCGTCTGGATTCGGTGCTTGCTTTTCTGTGGTCCCTTTATCTTGTTCCTCTCATCCCCATATCTCCTTTTCATCTCTTGTTCTCAGCTTTGGCTGTACATTAGAATCCCGTGGGAGCTTTAACAAAATATCGGAGCCTGCACTGCATCTCCCATCTCCTGATTTAATCGGACTGGGTTGTGGCCTGGGCATGGAGACTCTTACATTTACCCAGGTGGTTGCAAGGGGTGGCCATGATCACGGCTGAGAATCAATAAACAAAGAGCTTCATCCAAAGATCACAGCAGGCTGAATCAGTTCTTTCACTGGAGATTGCAAAATGGTGGTTTATCTAATTCTTCCATCTTTCTTTTGGAGGGATTTTTAAAGAGGATAAAATGGGCACATGTCAAAATTGCTATGCTGCAATCATCTCCCAAGTCTGGCAGGAACACATCTAGTTTTCTTTGGAACCAGCCCGCCTCTCAGATTTCCCTCTGTAAACCAGGGGCAGGCATGTGATCCCAGCAGGCCAGTTGGCATGTTCCATCTGTCCGACCACAGTCATTGGTTCAGGCATGGGCATGGGACCCAAACGGGCCAATGGGACTTGGTTTTGGGACTTTGGATACGGTGACAGGGAGAGAACAGTTCTGCCACATCTCAGCTGGTTCAGAAGGGACTGCCTCATGGGGGCAAGGCTGCAAAGAGAAGGCATGGAGAATCCTGGGACAGTACACAAGTCCTAGCTGACTCTTGGGCTCTGCAGTTCATGCACTCACTCAACAAATATCTGTCAATGCCTGCTCTATGTCAGAAATAAACTATTTTTAAAATAGAACAGAGGGACTTCCCTGGTGATGCAGTGGTTAAGAATCCGCCTGCCAATGCAGGGGACACGGGTTCGACCCCTGGTCCAGGAAGATCCCACATGCCGCAGAGCAACTAAGCCCGTGCGCCACAACTACTGAGCCTGTGCTCTAGAACCCTCGAGCCACAACTACTGAGCCCACGCGCTGCAACTACTGAAGCCTACGTGCTCTAGGGCCCGCGTGCTGCAACTACTGCGCCCACACACTGCAACTACTGAAGCCTGCGTGCCTAGAGCCCGTGCTCCACAACAAGAGAAGCCACCGCAATGAGAAGCCCACGCACCGCAACGAAGAGTAGCTCCCGCTCGCTGCAACTAGAGAAAGCCCGCGCACAGCAACGAAGACGTGACGCAGCCAAAAAAAAAAAAAAGAACAGAAACAGTGTCATAGATACAGAGAACAAACAAGTTGTTGCCAGAGGGGAGGTGGGTGGTG
Organism: Globicephala melas; assembly: GCF_963455315.2. Lineage (NCBI taxonomy): Eukaryota > Metazoa > Chordata > Mammalia > Artiodactyla > Delphinidae > Globicephala > Globicephala melas. The sequence continues at coordinate 163,518,788 of NC_083316.1, read as the reverse complement.
GGAGGAGAGGAATAGGTGAGGGAGATTAAGAAGTACAAATTTAAAGTTGCAAAATAAATGAGTCAGGGGTATGAAATGTACAGTGGGAGGAATATAGTCAATAATTATGTAACTTCTTTGTATTGTGACAGATGGTAACTAGGCTTATTGTGGTGATTATTTTGAAACGTATAGAAATATCAAACCTATCAAACCGCTATGTTGTGTAACAGGAACTAACATAGTGCTATAGGTCAATTACACTTCAAAAACAGGGAATTCCCTGGCAGTCTGGTGGTTAGGACTTGGCGTTTTCACCGCCAAGGGACCGGGTTCAATCCCAGGTTGGGGAACTAAGATCCCACAAGCTGCTGGCGCGGCAAAAACAAACAAACAAAATCATAGAAAAAGAGATCAGATTTGTGGTTACTAAAGGCAGGGTGTGGGGGAGGGGGAATTGGATAAAGGCAGTCAAAAAGTACAAACTCCCAGTTATAAGATAAAAAGCACTAGGGATGGACTTCCTTGGTGGTGCAGTGGTTAAGAATCCGCCTGCCAATGCTGGGGACACGGGTTCGAGCCCTGCTCCGGGAAGAGCCCACATGCCGCGGAGCAACTAAGCCCGGGCACCATAACTACTGAGCCTGCGCTCTAGAGCCCTTGAGCCACAACTGCTGAGCCCGAGTGCCACAACTACTGAAGCCCACATGCCTAGAGCCCGTGCTTCGCAACAAGAGAAGCCACCGCAATGAGAAGCCCGTGCACCTCAACAACGAGTAGCCCCCGCTCGCCGCAACTAGAGAAAGCCCGCATGCAGCAACGAAGACCCAACGCAGCCAAAAATGAATAATAATAAAAAAGTACTAGGGATGCAATGGACAACACAATAAATATAATGAACACTGCTTTGTGTTATATATGAAAGTTGTTGAGAGTTAAGAGTTCACATCACGAAGAAAAAATTTTTTTCTTTAATTTTGTATCTATATGAGATGATGGACGTTCACTAAACTTAGTTGATCGTCATTTCATGATGTACATAAGTCAAATCATTATGTTATACACCTTAAATTTATACAGAGCTGTATGTCAACAACTGGAAGAAAAAGAAGAAATGAACTGTTTTTCCTGTTTCTGACACCAAACGTGTGGGGATTTTCCGCACCAAACAATTCTCTGGGGGCACCAACAGACAGCCCTACAGTTCAATTCAATTCTGACACTACCCCGAGTTAGTGCAGACCCCACAGTTTAAGAGCTCAGTCCCGCAAGACCGGCTCCACCTCAGATGCCGGTCACCAGTATTAGGTCCCCAGGGCACCCATACTTCTGTCTGACGTGGCTACAAAATCAGGGGGTTCCCGCAATCCCCCCTCCCTTTCAGGTTTGATCATTCGAATAACTCACAGAACGCAGAAAATCCTTTACTTACTGTTACCAAGAATATAGCTCAGATGGGAGTGACAATGTTTTTAAAGCATATTTATGTATTTGGCTATGCCGGGTCTTAGTTGCAGCCCACGGGATCTTCGCTGCGGCGTGCAGGATCTTTAGTTGCGGCATGGGGGCTCTTCATTGCGGCACGCATGTGGGATCTAGTTCCCTGACCAGGGATTAAACCCGGCCCCCCTGCATCGGGAGCTCGGAGTCTTAACCACTGCACCACCAGGGAAGTGCCGACAATTTGTTATTAACTCAATCTCCAGCCCCTCTTTCCTCCCTGGAGCTCCATCCCAGGGGTTGGGGCTGATGGTCTCAACCCTCTAATCATGGTTTGGTCTTTCTGGCAATCAGCCCCATCCTGAAGCTACCTAGGGGTCTCCAGCCTAGCTTGTCTTCTCATTAGTATACAAAAGATGCTCTTATCACTCTGGATATTACAAGGGTTTTAGGAGCTCTTTGCCAAGAACCAGGGGCAAAGACCAAATATTTCTTTCTTTCTTTTTTTTTTTTGGTAGCAGACAGGAAAGAGCTGGGTGCGGTAGTAAAAAATTTAAAAATTCCTGCTTTTGAGGTGCAGATATTACAGTGAAGGAGACACTTGTTAAGTTAAATTAGTAAATTACATAGTATTTTAGATTCTAGGGGCTGTCGGGAGGAGGACACCAGGAAACGGGCAACAGAAATGCTGTGGCAGGGTTTGCAGTCCTAAGCCCGGTGTTGGGGAGGAAGGTGGGTCAACAAGAAGGTGAGATTTGTGCAAAGACCTGAAAGAGGGGGTGAATGAGGGGAGCCATGTGACTCCAGGCAGAGGGAACAGCCAGTGCAAAGGCCCTGAGGCAGGGACCTAGTGCGTTCAAATAGCAGCAAGGAGGGTCAGAGCAAGTTTGGGGGGCAAGTGGGAAGAGTGACAGGGCAGGTGACAGGGAAAAGTGAGGTGACAGGTCAGATCATGCAGGGCCTCGTGGACTCCGGGGAGGATTTAGGCATTTACTCTGAGTCAGGTGGGAGCCATGGAGGGCTCCCACCAGAGGGACGTGACCTGACTCAGGTACTCACTGGCGCCCTCTGGCTGCTATGGGGAGGACAGACCTTCTTAGTAGAATTAGTTGAGGCAACATCATCCTCTTTGCCCTTCATGCAGTGGAACTTTCCAGGGCCAAGGCGGTGACCACGAGGCCCAGCTAGAGGTAGCCCTAGACCTGAGCCTCCCTGTCCTGATTCGGGGTCTGCAGCATCACACATGGCCCTCGCCCAACTATCTACTTGACTGTGATTTAACTGTCCTCTTCCTGGAGGACATTTCACTAATGGCAATAAAAGAACAACTGCATCTGGGCGTAACAACTTTAATTTTTTTTTTCTTGTGGAGAAAAGAGCACATCTTTATAAGTGGACATCCAAGAATGGCTTACACAGGAGAACCACACCCAGAATATAAATGATCAGGTCCAGAGCTCTCTCTATAGTGTGTTTTGGGATCATTGGGGAGAAGCCAGTTAGGGGAATCAGCACTTCAACACTGAGATCAAATTTCACCACTTACTTGTTTTGTTTTTTTTTTCCAGTGGGGTAGGAGAGAAAGATACAAGAACATGATCCCCAGAGAAGCCAAAGAAAGAAAAAGAAAAAAAGCATAACCCCAGATGGCAGTCATGGCAATTTCCCACTGAAATTGCCTGTGGAAGGACAAGTTGCTGAAAGCAAATGGTGAGAAGGCACAGCACAGATGCAGGATACATCCTCAAGTGACCTCCCCAGATGCCAGCCTCCCTGGAGTTGGGAAGCTGTTTTCCCACAGCCTTTGGCTTAATTTTTGTTTGTAAACTCAGCAAACTCCCATTCTCTCCTAGTGATCTTTGAGGACATCAGTTTCAGTTTCTCAGAGACCATCAGGAGTTAAAGCTCCCCCCTAAAACCTCACAAAATAAAAACTTACGTTATTTTTAGAAGAAGCAAGAAAAATTCTCCTACGTCATTCCCAGTCTTAAGAGAGCCCAGAGGCAGCTGTCTCAGTTACTACTTGAAGCTGAACTGGTGAAAAATCTTGTGTAAACAGAAAGCTTAGGCCAGGTCAGGTACAAGATACAGCCAGAGCTGTTTTTTTTATCACACGGGAGATGACAAGTCAGCTTGTCCCTCAGATAGTGACACTCTGAACCACCATTTTTTTCTGGCAGCCGTTTAAGGAAAATGAACTGACCAACAGGGTCTCGACAGGCCATGGTGCATCTTAAGAAGCTTTTTCTAGCTGCTTTACTTTCTCTTTTATGTTAAAGCAATTAACATTTTTTTTTTAGCAATTAACATTTTTGACTCCCACCCCAAACCTTCAGATACTCTCTCATGGTGCATTTCCAAGAACTTGTCCTTTTCATCACAGTACAGTTGTTGGTATACAAAGATATCCCCACTTTGAGGCTCTAAGGACAGCCCATGGTTTGGGGGTGAACAGGGCCCTCTAGAAATAAATTCAACCTCCAGCTTCTATAAAAGTAAGAACTACATTAAACTTGAACCAGACCTTCCCCACTCTTGGAAGGAAGCAGCAGAGATCCTTAAGCTTACAGGAAGTCATTTTGGCGCCAGGGGCTGGGAGACTGGACAAACCATATGCTTGGCCACTCTCACAGTGTCTGTCAAGTTCTGGAGTGTCAGTGTTCCAGGGTAGAAGAAGGTCTCATGTCACCAGGTTTGGACTCTGGTGGGCAGGAAGGGCCACTGAGCTGAGGATGGGGCTGGGGGGTGTATGTGTCAAGATGCAGATCCCCAAACTGCACATCATCTCTCAGCAGGAGCCCCTGGTAGCTGGGGACCCCAAGCTGGTGGGCTCCCCACTAGTGCCTCAACCAGGGAGCCTGGTTCCCCACCCATCCCCCATCAGCCTGCCACTCCCAAGCTGCACCTGTGAAATGCAAGCGGCCACAGCAGTTACCCAACCCTGCCTTCTCGCCCCTCCAGCCCAACCCCAAAGCATTCTTTCGAGTGACTCTTCCATTAGCAGAGAACATCACTGGACCCTAGCGATGACATGGCCCGGGAAGCCAACACTGCGTCTTCAAGCTTTTTCAAGTGGAAGGGGCCAAAGTCCTTACATGGAGAGCAACCAGCCAGCACAGGAAAACAGGAACATTGCTTAATTTCCTTTTCTAGCAGGATGTCAGATGTGGAAAGAACCTTGCTTAAACCATTACCAGCCAAACAGGGCCCGGAGGAGGCAGGTCTGGGCAGGAGAGCCCAGGCTCCTGACTCTGAGTTAACTTCTGGTAGAAAGTCCCCAGCAGGAACGCCAAGGGTTGGGTGATTCTCTGCCCGGCCCCATGTGGCCCATAGTTCCAGAATTCAATTCTGGATCAGGGATGAAGTGGATAAGTTGAAACAGTGGCAGGGTCGTGGGTGACGTGGAATTCCGGGGAAGCTCAGAAGGCACTTCTGCGGTCCCTGAAGCCAGGCTGGGGAACGGGGGATGTGGGGGGGGTCTGACTCCCTCTTCTCTTACAATGGGAAAAGCTGCTTTAATACTGCTTTCACAGGCAGAGGATGTGCAGGCCTGAAAGGAGGGTTCTGGGAGGACTAAATCACCACCCTGCCTTGGAGCCTCGAGGTCTGAGAAGGTTCACAAGCAGACTGGGTGACCCTGAGAAAGGAGCCGCCTTCCACATCTCCGGGGATGAAGTATGAGAATCCCCGCTGCACGAGGGAGAAGAAGAACCATCTTTGGCCAGCGCGTGAACTCCAAACAATGCCCGACAAAGAAACGGATGTGGATAAGTGGTTCTAGCCCAGAAGGCACTGTGGATGCCCCTCCACCAGGAGGGATGGGACACGCTGCCCGCACTACCCCCATGAAGACGCCCCATCCCCAGACTCTGCCTGCAGTGCGGAGTCCCCAGGGTCTGGAGCCTGTGAAAGGGGCTGCTGGGGCAGGCTGGTGGCCATGGCCAGAGAATGCGCCATGCGGGAGTTGGCAGGGGAGGGGGGATGCGGCTGATGGGAGGGGAGGGGGCGCCCTGAGCTCGGAAACAGCCCTTGTGGCTCATGCCTCAGTCACTGTCCCTGCCGAGGCAGGAGGGGGTGGGCGGGGGTGAGGGATCATCTCTAGCAGGGGCAGCTGCTGGTATGCGGGAGTGGGGTGTCCCCCAAGGCCGGGCCTTTCCCATTGCTGCCCGGGCTGGAGCTGGGTTCCAGGGACTCATTCATCTTCTCGCAGATGACATCCACCAGGCGCTCGAAGACCTGCTTCACGTTGATGTTCTCCTTGGCGCTGGCCTCAAAGAACTTGAAACCTGCAGGGACATAAGATGGGAAGAGCTGTGAGACCCTGGGGGGCAGAGCCTGAACTGCAGCATCACCCGAACCTGGGTTCCAAGCCCAGTTCTGCCCTTAGGGCAGCTGTGGGACCTTGACTGAGGGCCTTAGCCTCTGAGGCTCAGTTTGCTCTTCGGTAAAGTGGGCACAACGATGCTGCTGCTGCTGGTAGAAATCTGTGACGGCAGCCCTTGCCTGTACTACCTTGCGTATCTCTTTGTCACAAGGCAGTGGCAGCAAGAGTCCAGGCAGTAACATTCTGGTGTCCAGCGGACATGGGGGTGCCCCTGTGTAAGTGGGGCTCACCTTCTATTCAATTTCTGCTGCACAGGAAGGCACAGCCAGGGCGCCCACAGAGCCGGATATTTATGTGGACCTTCTAAATGGAGCAAGTGTTTCACATGTTCTGGAACATACGTTCTAGGTCCAATAAAACAGAGGACTGAGCACCGGCTGAGGACTGGCTTCAGCCCAGGGGCTACCAGTTTGCAACCTCTGTCACCCAGCGAATGGCAGGTTTCAAAGAGTTTGTAGGGAGCATACAGTGCACACGGTTCCTGGCCTACAGAATGCACTAAAAATGATAATAACAATAATAATAATAATAGGCAGTGCTTACATCATGCTTACTACGCAGCAGGCAATTTTTCTAAGCCCTTTACATAAATTAACTCACTTAAGGATGCTCTAAGATTTATACTTTCTTTTTTGGCCACACCGCACAGCTTGCAGGATCTTAGTTCCCCAACCAGGGACTGAACCCATGCTCCCTGTAGTGGAAGCGTGGAACCCTAACCACTGGACTGCCAGGGAAGTACCTATACTATTATAGCCCATTTTACAGATGGGAAAACTGGGGCACACAGAAGGAAAGTCACTCATGTAAATTCATACAGGGAACACAACCAGGCTGCCTGGTTGGAATACTAATAGATTAAACATTTCTAGTGTATCACCTTGGGCCTTGGGAGGGAGGGCAGGCTGGCTGATTCCCTTTGGGGAAGGGGATGCCGAGGTAGCTTTGAATATATTCTTAGCATCGTAGTGACCATCATAACTTTTTCTCATTAAAAAAAAGTTTATCCCTCCTGGAAAAGGTGAGAGGTGGTACAAATGCTTTGGGGACTTGCCCAGGGTCCCTAGGCGATAAGAAGTGGCCCACCAACCTGCAAATAAGGGAATAAATGACAGACCTTCCTGCACCCTTAAAAGGCTGGTTCAAGCTCTGCTTGCTGGGAGCTGTCCCTGAATGGTCCCCAATGTGTTCCCATCTGCCATCCCCAAGGTAGGCCAGAAATTCAGAAAAACGTCCACCATATTACACACATCACAGGGTAAACAGTCCTCTATCCCAGCACTTGTCATTATCATGCAGCACTATAAAAATGTCATTGTAATTAGTTACGTGTGTAATTATCCATTTACTATGTCTCTGCTACTAGCACACCAGCGCCAAGAGGACAGGATTTCTGTCTGCCTTGTCCACAACTGCAGCCCAGTGCCTAGCATAGAGCAGATGCTTGGAAACCACTGACTGAATGATTGATTGAACAGATGGATGGATGTATGTACAGATGGATGGATGGATGAATGGATGTGTAGATGGATGGATGAATGAATGGATGTGTAGATGGATGGATGGATAGCTGGATGGACAGATGAATGACAGAGGCAGGGCACAAAAACAGATCTCTAGTCTCAGTCTGGCGATCATCAATGTCACCCCTCTGTCTTCCTAGGCAATTTTGGCATTTCCTTAATTGTGTCTGGCTATGCCTCAAATAATCTGAAGTTTTTTTTCTTTTTGAATACTTTTTTTCTGGTTATAAATATTCACTGGAGAAACTAGAAACTACTGAAAAATATCAAGAAATATAGAAAAGCTGTGTGTAACCTCATCACCCAGAAACAATTACTATTGGTGTTTTGATATTTAGTTTTCCACTCTTTTTAAAAATACAAATACATAGGGCTTCCCTGGTGGCGCAGTGGCTGAGAGTCCACCTGCCAATGCAGGGGACACGGGTTCGTGTCCCGGTCCGGGAAGATCCCACATGCCGCAGAGCGGCTGGGCCCGTGAGCCATGGCCGCTGAGCCTGCGCGCCCGGAGCCTGTGCTCCGCAACGGGAGAGGCCACAACAGTGAGAGGCCCACGTACCGCAAAAAAAAAAAAAAAAAAAAAAATATATATATATATATATAAAAATACATAATCGTTGGGGTTCGGTTTGTAGGGGTTATGTGTGTGTGTGCACATGTATATGCCTTTTTTCTTACAAAATTGGGATCAAATTCTATCTCCCACTTTGTCCTCTAATGTTTTAAATTTAATGCCCGAGTGGGAATCTCCCCTCACACCAGGCACTAGATGTTTTCTGCAAGAAGGTGTGGGCAGGGGACTTCTCTGGCAGTCCAGTGGTTAAGACTCCGTGCTTCCACTGCAGGGGGTGCGGGTTTGATCCCTGGTTGGGGAACTAAGATCCCACTTGCTGCGCAGCCAGAAAAAAAAAAAAAAAAAAGGAAGGTGTGAGCAGCATCCTCAAGTATTCTAGCCCACGGCCGGCCACCAAAAGCTGACTCCCCAGCACACCTGTTAATGAGACCCAGAATGAGGTTCCCAGAAGACACAGGGGACAAGGGAGCAGGTTAAGTGGCACCACGAGGGAGCAGAGTTAAACCCTAAACGGAGACATTCCACAGAATGAAGACCCAGTTTCTCCAACAAACGATGGCAAGAAAAAAAAAAGAGAAAGAGGACCGTTATGGTCCAGGGGTCTGCAAACCTTTTCTGTAAAGGGTCAGATAGTAAATCCCTTAGGTTTTATGTACAAGCATCAGCAATAGTTCACAATCATGCTAGCTAATGCTTAGATGCAATCTACACGTATGCCGGACTCTGTTAGAACTGCTTCACACGTCATAACTCATTTAACCCTCCTGACAACCTGATGAGGTGGGGCTGTTATTATCTGCATTTCACACGTGAGGAAGGGCAAGCCCAGAGAGCTGAACTCACCGGTGCAAGATCACAAAGCAATCGAGAAATAACAGGAGTTAATGTTCAATCATGGCCAGCATTTGCTTAATCTTTCTAACAGCCCTATGAAGTAGATGTGGTTTTCACCTGTTTCCTAGATGGAGAAATGGAAGCACAGAGAGGGTAGGTGAGGTGCCCAAGGTCACACAGCTAGTAGGTTGCAGAAGGGGATTCTAGCTCCAGAGTCTGGGTCCTTAACCTGCCCTCCCCCAGAGAGGTTACAATGCCTCCCGCAAGGAAAGTCCTGGGGAGGGCCTAGAATACTCCAAGATAAGATTTTCTTTTAGCTTAAACTTTGAATTGATAATCCATTTACCTGATTCAGAAAGGTAGACTGAAAAGTCCCCCTCCCACTCTGGTGCCCTGGCCTGCCAGGTCTGAGACACCCAGGTCACCACTGTTACTAGATCCTTCTGTATCCTTCCAGAGTTCCTTTAAGCAAACATAAGTATAATATCCTTATTCTCACCCTTTTTATACACTAATGCAGGGGTTGGCAAACTTTGAGCTGCAGGCCAAATCTGGCCTGTCACCTATTTTTTTTTTTTTTTTACTGAAATACAGTTGATTTACAATATCATGTTATCAAGTTAGTTTCAGGTGCTGTTACCTATTTTTGTAAATAAAGTTTTATTGGCAGACAGTCATGCTCATTCATTGATGTATTATCTATGGCTGCTTTCAGGCAGAGCTGAGTGGTTGTGACACAGACCCTAGGACTGAAAACATTTCCTATTTAGCCCTTTAAGAAAATGTTTGCTGGGGAATTCCCTGGTGGTCCAGTGGTTAGGGCTCCACGCGTCCACTGAAGGGGGCACGGGTTCAATTCCTGGTTGGGGAATTAAGATCCCACAAGGAGCAAAAAAAAAAAAAGAGAAGAAAAGAAAAGAAAAAGTTTGCTGACCACTGGACTAAAGGAAGAAGCCATACTCACCTTTCTGCAGTTTGCTTTTTCCACTTAACCATATACCCGGAGACCCCAGAACATAAAGAAGGTCCTCATCCTTTCTTACAGCTGCGTAGTATTCCACCATGTGACTATAGTTTATGTGTAGCTGCTTCCCCCACCTTGAAACACTTGGGAGGTTGCCAAGGTTTCCCTCCACTAACGGTGCAGCAATTTGATATACCCACCACTTCCCACATGGGAAGTGGATGTCTGTAGGATAAATTCCCAGAAATGGTTTTGCTGCGTCTGGGTTCCCAGGGCAGTGGGGCGGTAAAGGGTATCTGTGGGTGAATCCTCTGAAATGAAATGCAGCAGGTGGTATACAAGTGGATATTTTTCTGGGCAGATCTTCAAAGGGCAAAGGGTTGGTGACAGTGGTTGGACCTGGGACTCAAGCACAGGGTTGGAGGTTTGGTTCTGGGAGGTCCCAGGCCTGTGGCCCAGGCTGGGCACTAACCAAGGTCGTCAGCGAGCCTTTGGCCTTCCTCAGTGGGCACGACACGCTCGTCCTCCAGGTCACACTTGTTCCCCACGAGGATGACTTGAGCGTTGTCCCAGGAGTAGGTCTTGATCTGCGTGGCCCTGTGGAGTTTGAGGGGCTGTGTTAGGCCAGAGATTAGGGTCAGGGGGAGAGGGCGAAGGTCAGGGGGTCAGTGGTCAGCAAGCACTCACCAGTCCTGCACGGCGGCAAAGGACTCCTGGTTGGCGACGTCATACATGAGCAGGAAGCCCATGGCTCCGCGGTAGTAGGCTGTGGTGATTGTACGGTAGCGCTCCTGGCCTGCCGTGTCCTGGGCACACAGTGGGGTCAGGCGTCTAGAAGCCACTCTATTCCCCACCCCACTCCTGCAGGCCCCTGTCTGAGGCTCCAGTCTCCCAGCCTTATAGCCCCAGTTTGATGAGCAAGACATGGATCTGCCCTCACAGCCCCCCGGTCTAATGGGAGAAACATGGGCCTGCCCGTGTAATCTCTAGTCTATTGGTGGAGACATGTCCCCTGTCCTTGAGGGGTTCCGGTCTGAGGGGTCAGTGGCCTTTCGAAGACTTGTAAGGCCTTCTGACCTCATCTCCAAGAACCAGCTTCATGACCACAAATAAGAACCACGTGAAAAAAAAAAAGAAAAAAAAAGAACCACATGGGCCAGAGGCTACCACCTTGATGCAGAGAGCCTGATGCTCGTTACCATGACAATCATTACCGGCAGGCGCTTTGGGAAAAAGAGCATGGCTCTGAAGAGGCTCAGTGGGGGCCTCTGGGCTTGCCCCGAGAGGGTACCCAAACCTCTTCTCCATTGGTCACCAGGTCTTCTAACCCAACTTGGGTTAGTACTGTCTCCCCCTCAGACCCTACAGGGCAGGGCACATCCCCCTCATCCTGATGAATTCACCTCATAGATAATAACCCCTGCTACTCTTCACACCTACTCCAAGCCCCCTCCTCGACTCTGGACACTTGTCCTCACCCAGACCCTCCCCACAGCCCTACACCCTCGCCCGGACTTCCCTGGAGGAACCCCAGCCCCTGCCTGGCCAGCAGACCCCCAGACAGCCGCCTGGCCCACCCAGATCTGCAGCTTGATCCTCTTGTCGTGGCGGTAGACGGTCTTGACCTTGAAGTCGATGCCCACAGTGCTGACAAAAGCGGGCGTGAAGGAGTCGTCGGCGTATCGGAACAGAAAGGACGTCTTGCCCACGCTGCTGTTGCCGATGAGCAGCAGCTTGAACATGTAGTCGAAGTTCTGGTCTGCCGCATCCCGCTGGCCCGTTGGGGGATCTCCAGCTGACGCCATCTTGGCACGGAGCCTCCTGGGAGGGGAGGGCTGGAGCCCTGTAGGGAAAAAAACCCACCAGGAATGGCTCCAGTGTCTACACCAGACCTGGACTCAAATCCCCGCTCTGCCACTTGGAAGCCAACAGACCCCGGATGCGTCACTGGCCCTCTCTGGGCCTCAGTGTCCTCTTCTGGAAAATGGGGATGTTTGTCAAATGCAAGGGCCCAGGTTGGGGGTGCCCCATCTGGCCACGGAGGAACCAGACCCTGCGGAAGGTGCACGTGTGGACTTTGCCCCAGGGTGAGCAGCTGGTGTGGCCCAGGTGTGAGCTGGGGGGAGGGGGGGTTGCCAGCTGGATAGAGTCCCCCTCAGGGCCTGGGTGTTGACTTTGGCAGGTGTTGGCCACCTGCCTGCCCCCACCCAAGCCAACTTTAACTCCTTCCCTGATCCCCATGGGGAGGGGGCTTTCAGTGGATACACCCCAGGTTTAAAGCCCAGCTCTACCACCACATGGGTACTGCCACCTTCTGTTTGTCCAAGGGGCCGGGCCCATCTCCCTCCCAGTAGGGCTGACTCACCCCAGCCCCGGCTTCAGCCCACGGAGGCCAGAATGACGGTCCTCAAATGCAAGACCACCCTCAGCCACCACCACGACCCCCTGGTCCTGCCTTTCCTGGCAATCTGTCCCCACGGCTGGGCTGCTTCATTTGGATCCAGCTCTCCCCCTCAGCCCTCATGGCCTCAGTTTCCCCAGCTGTTTATGGCTGCTCCCTGAGCCTCACAGGGAGGCTCCAGAAGGCCTGGGTGAATGGGAACAACCAGCATAGGAACCCCTGGCAAAGCCATTTCTCAACTGCCCCGCGGGGCTTTTTTCCACTTTAAAGGAGGACCCAACTAGCCCCCCTTTTCCTGCCCAGCCCTCCGCCCTACCCCGTGTTCCGGGAGAACGAGTTTGAGGAGGGGAAGAGAAAGGCAGGAAGCCTTTCCCCATGCAGGGCAGGGCCGCCGGTATGGCGCCGCCCCATCCCCCAGCCTCAGCCCACCTGTCAGCCGGTCCCACCTCTTTCTGACAATCTGCCGACTCTCCCTCAAGCCTGCCACTAGGTAAGGGACCCCGGAGGGCTTGACACTGTCCCCCGTCACTAGATGTGGGGCGTCCCAGCAGGTGCAGGGGAGCTCAGGAGCTTCTTCCCATCACCATATGGTCCCATCTCTTGTCCCCGGCTGGGCTGTCTGCCCCGCCCGCGCCCCATTAACGCTCCCCGATGAGCCCAGCTGGGTGGGGGCGAGGGAGGAGGCGTCCCCCGCTGCCTGCCTTTGTTCCCCAGGCCCCGGGCCTCCCCCTAAGCCCCTGTCCCCCCCAAGACCTGCTGAGACGCGGAGGCGCGGGTTGGGGTGCGCTCCCTCCGACGGGGTCACCTCGCGTGGGGACGCCGCCCTCAGACGTTCCGCCTCCGATCTCGCTGCGACCTGGCCCTGGCTGCGACCCGGATCCCGCAGCCGCAGCCGCCACCGCTGCCCGCAGCCACCCGGATCCCGCGCCGGCCCCGCCCAGGCGTGGGAGGAGGGGCCCCTCTCGGGGAAGGGCGGGGCGGGACCGGGGCGGGGCCTGTGGAGACCGCGGATTGGGGGGCGGGGGCGGGGGCGGGGGAGGGGCTGGAAGTCGCACCGCGCGCGCAGCTATCAGTTCCCTGACAATAAATATTGCATTTTCACTAACCATACGTGGAGCTCCTACTACGTGCACAGCAGCTAAGCAGCACGGACTCTGGAGCCGGGTTCGAATCTCAGCTCCACCACTTTCTAGCCTTGTCGCTTTGGACATGTTAACCTCCCTGGGTCTCATTTTCCCCATCCGTCACGTGGTCGATAACGAGGGTACCCACCTCACAGGGTTGTGTAAGGGTTCTGATCGGAGTTAGTGTTTGTAACATGCAGCGCCTGACCTAAACTGGGCTAGAGCCTTTCCCAAATACCCTTAAGGGCCCTTAGAATTAACCACCACCACCACCACCACCACCCCCACCACCACCACCACCCCCACCACCACCACCACCACCACCACCACCACCACCCCCACCACCACCACCACCCCCACCACCACCACCACCACCACCACCACCCCCGCCTTTTACAGATAAAGAAATTGGAAATCAGAGAGGGGCAGACGCTTGCCTGAGGCCACACAATTTGGCAACCAGGCCCAGCTGAGGTCCCAGACTTTTCTTCAAGCCAACAGAAGAGAATCTGCAGTTATAACAGTTCAGGCTTGGGACTTCCCTGGCGGTCCAGTGGTTACGATTCTGTAATTCCACTGCAGGGGGCACAGGTTCTATCCCCTGGTTGGGGAACTAAGATCCCACATGCCATGAAGCGTGGCCAAAAATTTAACACAAAACAAAACAAAACACAGTTCAGGCTTTGTTGGGCTTCAAATCCCAACAACTGCGCCTGAAGCCACTTGCTGAATTTCTCTGAGCTCCCATTGCTTCATGGAACAATGTTAGCCACCTCTAAGGGCTGTTGTGGACAAACTGAGATGATGTGTATCAGTCAGGAAGGGATGGCATATGCTCAGTAACAAGCTGCCCTATAGTCATCATGGCATCTAACATCCAAGGTTTGTTTCTCTCACACCGGTCATTGCAATGAGGGGAAGATGTGGCGAATCACATACTGGCTTGTATACTTCTCTTTGGAAATGACTTTGCTTACATTTCACTGGCCAAAGCAAGTCACATGGCCACCCCCGATGTCAATGGGGTGAAAAATATGATTGTCCTCTAGGGATCAGAACCAGCTGTTGTTACAATAATACATGATCTGTGCAGTGGTTAGCGCCACACCTGGCACACAGTGGGTGCTCAACAAATGGGCACCATTATAGGAAGAGCTTAAGGGCTGCAACAGCTAACTCTCCAAATCATCATGCCACATGAATGGGGAAACGGAATCCCTCAGCTCTACCCTTGCCTGCCCCTCCCCCTGCTTCCCAGTTGGAGAAAAGTGACAGCAGTCATTTCCAAAGAAGTGTTTATTGACATTTGGGGCCCCAGCAGAGACAGAGAGTCAGTGGGGGCTAGAGGCTCCTGAGGCCCAGGGCGAGGCCTACAAGATGAAGCCCATTGCTCAGGAGGCAGCCCAGATTGCAAATAGAGGATAGGCCATGGTAGCGGAAGAAGATCTGGCGGAGGGCACTGTACTTGGGGTCCTGCTCCCGCAGCTGACGATAGGGGTCTGAGCCCTGGTGGCTGCCCAGCACCTCCCCGCCCAGGCCCCGCTCCTTCTCCATGGTCTGCAGGGCCCACATGGCGGCCGTGGTGCGGGGTTCCAGCCAGCGGGCGTTGATGGTGGCCAGCATGAGGCTCAGAAGCAGCAAGCAGAGCTGGTAGGGCGGCAGGAGGACAAGGTGAGCCACGCCTGGGAGACAGCAGGGGCCCTAGGGAGGGTCCTTCTGCATCCTCAAAGCCCAGAGGGGAATGGGGGACAGGATTGGGTCAAAGCCAGGCCTCCCCACTCCAACCTCAAACCCAAACAGAGCTCCAGCTCTCATACCCTGAAACCTGCAGCTCCTAAGGAAAGGCTCCACCACTATCTCCTCTCTCTACCACTGTCTCCTCTCTCTCCCCCAAACCTCCTAAGCCTCCTCTCCTCTGATACCCTGACTGGAACTTTCCAGAACACAGCCTGTCTCCTACCTTCCTCTGTTCCCCCAAACTGAGGGTATCTCAGGGCAGAGCCTCTCTTCCCTGAATTGGGACAGAGCACCATAACTGTCCCCTCATTTCCCCAAAATAGAGAGCCTAAGAGAGGGCCCATCTCCTTTGTGGCCCCAGCCTAGACCCTATAAGCTGACATTGGGTCCAGAGGGAGTGAATTAAAAGTCCTCGAAGTTCCAATTACCCATAATCCCTCCTGTGTCTGTGGGATTATTGAAACCCCTGTCAGGCCTCACCTGCCCACGTCTGAGGGACATAATGGGGGCAGGGGGAGGGCAGGATAGAGAAATATGAGATGCACAGATGGTTCCTTGCCTTGTGGCTGGGAAAAATGTGTGGATGAGGGTGGGGGACTGTAAATTCCCAGTCAGGCTGGTTTTTAAACACTGAGCTGGGGTCAGTGCCCCAGCCCAGCTGAGTCACCACAGCTTGGCTGCAGGTCCAGCCAAGGGGAGGAGAGGGAGCAACAGCCAGCAGAGAGACACTGCGGAATAGTCAGGGCTGCTGGGGATGGTTGTGCAGGCTGTGCACTGCTCAAGGGTATCCAGAACCCAACTTTGTATACACCAGGAAGAAGGGGCAGTTTGGGGGGTTTCATTTTAATTCTCACAAAGGTGTAGCCATAGGTGCTCAGTGTGGTCCTGGGAATGAATCTCCAGAGGATAGTGGAGCTCAAGCTGTCATACCTGGCTGGCCTCCCAGAATGTGAGCTGAGCCCCCGCACGCTGTGAGGCCAAGATGCAGAGGTTGACGAAGGCACAGCCCATGGAGATGTGAAAGTAGAAAGGGAAGAGTTTGCTCTGCACCAGGCCGAAGGTATGTCGGGGAAGGCCTCGGAAAAGCAGGAAGCCTGTGGGGTGCAGGGGACCACATGTCTGTTAGGACACTTCCAAGTCCCCCTCTCATCCCTGTCCCCACCTTAGGCACTCATGATATCCAGGCCGAGGGTCCCTACCTGAGACGAAGGTCACCCACATTTGCATGCCCCAGGCCCCTGACAAGACCAGTAGATGAACCACCTTAGTCAGGCTTTCCGGGTTCCCACCTTCCTCCATCTTGCGGGCCTGGGAAGGAGGGACCAGGTGGTCAGAGTTTTACCTTTGCCCTGTGGCCTTCAGACCCTGTGAGCCTGCACAAGGCCAGGGTCATGGTCTATCCAGCAGAGATCCAGGGATAGTAGCCCAGGAATGGCGGTGCGGAAGAGCCATAGCACTTCTGTGATGTCCCCCGACTCCATCTCTCCAAATGTCAGCCCTCAAGATCTTAGGCTCTCTGGACCCCAACATCCATGCCACCTCTGAGACCCCCAAATTTCAGCCCCAGCAGGTCAAGCTCGAAGCCCTAGATCCTCAGAGATCACCCCAGTGACTCCCAAATATCACCCCAGGGACCGAGTTCTGATATCAAAGACTACTCCTTTCATGACAGGATCCCAGATATCACTATGAAGATTCCCAAAGCACCTCCTGGAGACGCCATCTAATCCTGAGAAACCCTAAATCTCATCCCGAGGACACCGACCCCACCACTGGACCCGGACATCGACCTGCAGCACTCAAGAGTCCGGGGCCGGATCTAAGTGGGTCAGGCGGGCCCGAGGACACCGACCCCACCACTGGACCCGGGCCTCGACCTGCAGCACTCAAGAGTCCGGGGCCGGATCTAAGGGGGTCAGGCGGGCCCGAGGACACCGACCCCACCACTGGACCCGGGCCTCGACCTGCAGCACTCAAGAGTCCAGGGCCGGATATAAGGGGGTCAGGCGGGCAGGGCTTGGTACCTCACTCTCGCGCTCCGCGGTGCCCGCGGACCTCCTCGGCCACCTCCCCTCGTGGGACCAAGAATTCGTCCCGCCTCCCAGCTAAGCCAGAAGCCAATCGGATCGGGGATCTGTACCTCCTGTACCGCCCTCTTAGATATTGACTAATCGATGAACGGAATCCCGTCCACGCCTCAGGATTTCACCCAATTACACCGCGGCTCCTAAGATCTGCGGAAACGGAAAGGCGCCAATGAGGTCTTCGGCTGCAACGGCGGGGGCGAGGCTAAAATGCCAGCCACACCCCTCTCTGTGACTATACCTTTGGGCTCCGCGCGTTTTAATAGGATGGTGTCTCCACGGGATCAAATTTCAGCGTCACAGCTGGGGACTGGCTTCGCGGTCCCTGATGGAAGAGCAGGAGCAGGTGGTATGTGGTAGGTGGGGGTGGAAGGGGATCGGGAGCTTGGCGAGCGCAGGATTTAAGGCCCCGGCGGGCGGGGCGCAGGATTCAAGGCCCCGGCGGGCGGGGCCCAGGCAAATGACCCCGCCCCGTTCCTTCAAGAATTCTATCGGCAAGGACTGAGGGAAAACAGGTGATGTGGGAGGGGGAGGGGGAGGGGAGGGGGAGGGGGAGGGGGAGGGGGGGCTCGACTGGGGGCCTTCCTGCAATTGACACTCAGAAATGCATCTTGCCTTTCCCCTCCAAGTCTCCCAGGGCTCCTATGATTCCCAAGTACCAAGTCCTCAGTGTGATGTTCAAGGACAGACACTGAGCTTCCCACTACTGCATATCAGGCACTGGCATGGATTAATTTACTTAATCACAACAACCCAGTAAGGTGGATAGTATGACATCCCATTTTTATAGTTGGGGACAATGAGGCATGGAGAGGTTTAGTAACTCCTCCAACATCGCACAGCTGGGAAGGGGCAAAGCTAGGATTTGAACCTGGGCCATCTAGCTGGAGGGTCTCCTTGCTTAATCATCATGCTGTACTGCCTCTGGAAGTGAGGACCTCCCTGAGGCGGTGACTTTTGAAGTGGTAGCTTAGAACAGTTCAGGCAGAATAATAACTCCTACATCACAGGGTGGGTGTGAACACCCAGTGAGGGCTTAGGGTGGTGCTCAGCACTCAGCAAGATGCTCAGAAAATATGAGCTTAAAAAGGGATTAAGGAAGATTTTACAGAGGCAATGCTGAGTAGGGTTTTGAAGGGTATGTAGGAGTCTTCCAGGAGGACTGGGTTAGGGGAAAGATACCAGAAGGCCCAGCAAGGACAAAAGAAGAGAAAGGCATATACTGTGGCCTTTCTGGCTGACTGTGATCCATGGCAAGTTGCCCTTCACCTGGAAGTTTTTCCAGACAGACCTCCCCCAGGTTTCTCCAGCTGTGCCAGCCCTGACTACACTGGAAGGGCAGGGGTTGTGGATGTGAGACCCAGAACTGAGTTCTTTCCTGTTTCCAGCCTTACCTAGTACAGGCCTGGGACCCCATTCAGCTACCATTTATTAAATAGATATGCTCTGCCTCTCCTGCTCACATTCTATGTCTCCCATTTACTTGGGGAGCCAGTTCCCCGGCTTGGCTTGCCCTGCCTTGCTTGAACGGCCCTGCTAACGTCCTGCTGCTTCCTTTTGGACCCTGCCTCCAGCCACCCTGCCTTGACCCGCAAAGAGCACCTGGTTGCAGACTTCCAAGTTTTTGCACACACTGTTTCCTGCCAGGGATGTCCTTCCTTTAGGGCCCAATGTTAAGATCTTTTTTTCTTTTAGGCTCGTCTCAGACCTCACTGACTCCTGTGGGATCTTCTAGGTCCTTCTCACTGCCCATCCTAACCCCTGGGGCTGGGATCATCTTTCACCCAGCTTTGGCTCCTATCATAAATAAGAGGCCTATGTTCAGGGCTGAGGCCTCTCTGGGGTGTCAGAGAGGGCATGAGAGTGTCAGGACCTGGGAGCTGGTCTCAGTGCAGCCCTCTGTCCCCCCTACTCTAAGCAACCCTCTTCTGGCCCGCCTACCCCTGGACCCTGACTACTCCGTGCCTTGCTATCGCTCACCTCCGGTCACCCTCCAACGTGTGTTTGCCTGCTAATGAGAAGTGTGACAAGTGCTGCCGTTCGCTGAGCGGCTGCCCTGGGACTGGAGACCAGGAGGGGCTGGAGTGCTCTGGGCTGGCTCTCAGGAAACCTTCACCACACACCCCACTCCCAGGCCCTTCCTCAGAAAAGACCTTGGAATATACATTTCACTGGTCCAGGACCCCAGAGCCAGAGACCTTGCAGCTGGCTGCACCCGAAAACACAGTGACAATTGGAACCTGGAGGCCAGGGAGAGACTCGGGGCTTCAGTCGCATGGGTCCCTCCCCAACTCAGACTCACAGAAGCACTGTAATGACCAGGACCCTCCAAAGAGGCATCACAGCAACACTAAGGTCATCCCCACCCGGGAAACCCCTTCCTGCCGCACGCACTGCTATCTACCGCTGCAGGGCTTAGGGAGGGAGCTGTGGGGGCAGAGTCCTCCTTGAGACCCCTCACACCCTCTGTCTTCAGCACCCCGAACAGCGCCCAGTGCGCAGCAGGCCTGCACTAAAAATGTCTTGAATGAATGGAACGGATGTGCGATTGTGTGTCTTAATGAGGTCCTGTTTGTGATTGTCTCTGGATGTGACTGCCTGTGTGTCTGTGGTTGTGTGTCTGAGATGGGCATGAGTGCATGCCCTGGGTCTTATGACTTAGTGTGCACGGCTACGTCTGAGGCTGCGTGTCTGTGGTCGTGTTTTGATGACCATGTGTGGTTGTGCGTCAGTGGCTACTGGTGCTCCTTGCAGACATTGTTGATGCCTCTAAGGAGGAGGGCCATTCCCTGAGCGCAACCAGAGATGTGGCTCTGAAGGCGCATGCTCTCAGGGGCAGCCCATGGGCCTGCCACACAAATGCACTTCTGAGTGTTTGTTTTCAGGCTGGGGCAGAGGTGGGGGTGGGGGTGGCGGTGGGGTGCATGCGTATGCCTGGAGGCAGCTTTGCCTGCACTTGGGGGTCTAGGACACCCAGAACTCAGCAGACCCAAATCATGTCTGGCCCCCACACACTGGGTTGGGGTGAGCAGGGAGGCAGACCAGGGATAGATTATTACTGCTCTCATGCCCACCTTTCATAGAACCCCTGGGAGACCAGCTCTTCCAAAACCAAAGGTGAGAACCTTCCCGCTCAACAAGACTGTGGGTGGGAGACCTGCCAGTTCCTACCTCCACCCTCTGCCCCAGCCTCAGTGGACCCCCACCGTTGCTGCCCACTCATCCCTGCCCCATTGTCAGCTGACCCTTACCCCTGACCTCGCCCACCATCCCTGTCCCTGACCTTGACCCCTACTCCTGCCTCTACCTCTGCCTCAGCCTACCCCAGCTTCTTGCCCTGTCCCCCCTCAACCAGACCCTGAGCCTCTACTGACCTCTGCCCTGACCTTGCCCCTGCCCCCACCCCTCCCAGCCTCGGCTGACCCTCACCTCTACTCACAATTAAGTCCACTGTGATGATTCCCGAATCCCAGAAGCTTCTGAGATGTGAACTGGAGTCACTCAGGTGTCAGCTACAGGCCCAGACCAAGGTGAGCCACCTCAGCACCGCCCCCAGAAGTTGTTTCCCCCGCCCCCCCCCCCACTCCACCTCTGCTCTCACCCCCAGGCCTGGCCTCTTCCTCCAGGCTTTCGAGTTCCTAAACCACTCAGTGACCATGTTGAAGGACAGATGCCTGCAGCAAATCAAGAGCCAACAGCTTGAAGGTGAGAACTGGCCAAAGGTCAAGGTAAGGCTGGAGGCTGCTCCTCTCAGGGTCAGCTGAGTCAGGCCAGGGTGAGAGAAGTTGGCTGAGTCTGGGTTCAGGACCAGAGTCTGGTCAGGGTGGGGGCAAGCTGGGTTCAAACCTGGGCTCAGGGTGTGGGTGGGGCTCAGCCAAGGTCCCACCATCTCTGTAGAGGTGCTGGGCCCCACGAGCCACCAGGCAGACAAGGAGAGACACAAGTGGGACGTGGAGGAGGGACGGCAGGAGCTATATGAGGCCCTGGCTAAAGGCCTGCAGGGGCTGCAGAAGACCCTGTATGACAACGAGGAGGTGCAGAGGGCCCGTACCACCCGCTGTCTACAGCTGTTGGCGCAGGAGATCCGGGACAGTTGGGTATTGCCAGGAGGGAGGGAAGGGAGGGAAGGGAGGCCAGGGAGAGGGAACCACAGGTGGGATGGGGGAAATGGGAGGGGCCTGAGTAAGGGAGTCTGGGGGGCCTTGGAAATCTTGGGGGACAAGAGGAGGGGATGGGGGAGGCAGGAGGCAGTGGGGGGGTGGGAGACTGGGAGGCCAGAAATAGGGGAGACAGGAGGTGGGATGGAAAGGGAGGCTGGAGGATCAGAAAGCTGGTGGGGGTGGCATGGGAAGCTGGAGGGTAGAGGAGGTTGAGGGGGGCAGAGGCTGGGGGTATTGGAGGTCTGGGGGGGCAGAAGGTGGGGAGCTGGAAGCCAGGCAATGGGGGGCTGAGGGAATGGGAGGCTGGAAGTCAGAAGGAGAGGACACGGGGCTAGGGAGGGGTAGGAGGTGGGGGAATAGTAGTAGGAGCGGACAGGTGGGTAGGCAGGTATGGGGAGGGGACAGAGCCTGGGAGATGGTAGTTGAACAGATAGAAACATGGGAGGTGGAGGAGGCTTTGGGGAGGCAGGTGGGCAAATGGGAAGCCAGGATGTCAGGAAATGGGAGGCCAGAGGCTGCACTGTCCCCTCAGCAAGAAGTTCTTGTGGGAGGAGCTGGAGCTGGTGCAGGAGGAGGTGACCTTCATTTATCAAAAGCTACATGAGTGCCCAAAGCCCATGACCAGGAGGGCGGGGGGTCCTTCTGCAGCTCTGGCCCACCTGAGTCCCCTCCCCCTGCAGAGGCGCAGGAAGAGGAGATTACGGAGAACCTGGTGAACATCCAGAAGATGCAAAAGACACAGGTGAAGCGCCGCAAGGTGAGCAGAGAGCACGGGGACCTTGCGTGAGTTGGGGTTATGGGGATCTCTGCCGGCCTCCACCATCAGACTGGAGCAAGAAGGCCTGGGTTCAAATCTCAGCTCTGCTACTTACTGCTGTGTAACTGTGGGCAAGTCACTTCCCCTCTCTGGGCCTCAGTTTCCTCATCTGAGTAATGGGTGTAACAATACAGCCCTACCTGACCAAGTAGCTGCATTAACTGAGTGATAAGCACTTTGAAGGCAGCCTGGAATGTGATAAATGCTATATTATACGTTTCACCATCATCATCATTATTATTATTATCCCCCCATCTCCCCCGGCCTCAGGTCCTGACCAAAATGAAGCAGCATGGGTATGAGACATCCAACTGGCCAGAGACTGAGGAGTTGCCACCAGGAGGCAGTGACTCCTGGAGGGATGACCTCCAGAAGGAGCTGGGTGACATATGGTGATGCCCAGCTCCCACTCTAACCTCTGACCCCTGACCCTCATCTGCCCTGTGCTCCTCCCAATCAGATCAAGCAGCGGCCACCAGAACCTGGAACGCACCTGAGTCCACATCCCCCTCTCCTCCCAGGACTCATCTCCGCCCCTGCCCCCACCATGGCCTCCCTGCCCCAGCTTTGAGCAGTCCAGAGTCGCCCCCCGGGGCCCCCAGATCCCCATCTCCCCACAGGCCCGCTGTGCACCTGCTGCAGAACTCCTTTGGTGGCCTCGCCATATACTCAGGGGGCCGCCCCAGGGCTGCGAGCCTCAGGGGTGAGTGGGGTTGAGCAGCACTCCAGGGGTGGGGGAGGTTCATTCTCCAGCTTCACACATGGAGGTCATGTTCAGAGGCCATAGTTGGGGGTGGTTGGGTCTGTTGGGTCTTATTCTGGGGTCACATTAAATAATGTTCTGGGGTGACATTAAAGAGTCCCTGGAGGTTTCATCCAGGGGTCACTCAGGGTCACTGTGATCTTTTTTAAGGGTCAGTGGGGTAAAACTCAGGTGTCATCGAGGTCATACTTTGGTGTCATGTTGGGTCACATTCAAGGGACATAATCAAGGATCACATAATATCAAGGGCACTGGGCCCATATTCAAAGGCCACTCGAGGGTCACATTCAGGGTTTGTGCCAGAATTGCACCTGTCCCTCCTGCTGGCTACAAGGGGCACCGATGCCTGAGCCCGCCACGCCCCTCCTGGGACTCGGACTCGGACTCAGACCAGGACCCTTCCCAGCCACCACTCAGCAAGAGCTGCTCCTTCCCACCTGGTGTGGATCCTCCCCTGCCCCAACCTACCCTTCCCCTCCTGGCCTGCCCTGGAATCCCGAAGTACACGCCCTTCCAACTCCCAACCTGGGCATCTGCTCCCTGACCTCCAGCCCTGGGGTCCCCTGGACCAGGCCAGCCTCTGACCCACCCTCTTTCTCCACAGCCTGAGCAGCTGGGACTGCTCTCCCTGAAGACCCCTCCAGAGAGAAAATAAACTAGCTGAGACCCTCCTCCACCTGTGGACTGCTGCTCCTGGCTGCTTCCTGTGCCTCAGAGTGACCCCCACAGTTTACTACCCAGTCTTGGGGAGGGTGTGGAGACCCCAGGGACTGTTCGGGATATGTGGGCCTAGGGTCAGGGGACAGTGTGAGGCTGGATTTAGTATATGACAAGGTCAGGGGTAAGTCTGTCTAGATACGAGTGGCCAGATAGGCCCTTGGCGATCTGGCCTGATGTCCCTACTGCCCAAATGGGGAAATTGAGGCCCCTGACCCTCATCTGCCCTGCGTTCCTCCTAATAAGATCAAGCAGCGACCACCAGAACCTGGAACCCACCTGAGTCCCTCTCCTCCCAGGACTCATCTCCGCCCCTGCCCCCACCATGGCCTCCCTGCCCCAGCTCTGAGCAGTCCAGAGTCCTCCGGGACCCCAAGATCCCCATCTCCCCCCAGGTCGGCTGTGCACCTGCTGCAGAACTCCTTTGATGGCCTCGCCATATCCTCAGGGCGCCACCCTAGAGCCCCGAGCCTCAGGGGTGAGGGGGGTTGAGCAGCACTCCAGGGTGTGTGTGGGGAGATCATTCTCATCTCCGCCCAGGGTTTCGGCCCGGGGTCACGCTCTGACACCCCACCCTCCTCTTCCTCTCAGCACCCACCAGGGTCCTCCCTCCCAACCTCCAACCTTCATTCCCTCCCGAATCTATTCTAAAACGCCCTGACCCGAAGAGCAACAGAGGCCCCGCCCCGGATCACGCTAATGAGACTCCGCGAGGCCCCGCCTCACGGGTTATGCAAATAATGCTCCCGGAGGCCCCGCCCCTCTCCCCGCCGCGGAGTCTGCGCTGCGCGGCGCGGCGCGGCGCGGCCCGGCCGGCCGACGGCGTCTCCATCTCTGCGTTCGCTCTCTGGCCGGCCGTCTGTCTGTCAGTCCCGCCGCGCCGGGGCCGTCTAGGTGGATCCGGGGCTCAGGCGGCGGCAGTCTAGACCCGGTGAGGGGGAGGGCCTTGGGGAGCCCCCTGTACCCCTTCTCGCCTGCTTCCGACCCTCGGTCTGTCTGGCCAGGGTTCGGTTCCTGTGGGTCGGGTCCCCTGCGGGTCCAGCGCGGGGAGGGGGAGGGGAGGCTGCGAGCTGAGGCTTGGGGACCGGGCTGGGGGAGGGGAAGATGGGGAGGCGACCCTGGTGAGGCTGACGGTGATTGTGTGGTTGTCGTTATGTGTCAGTGTGTGGCTGTATGAGAGATCGTGTGGCTTCAGGGGTGTCTGTGTGGTGTCTCTGTGACTGTGTCTCCTGTGGCTGTCATTTGCGGCTGTCGCCGTGGGTATCACTCTGATGGTGAGTGTGTGGTGGCTGTGTTGTCGGGGTCGCCTTTGAGTGGCTGTGTGACTGCTGTCACAGTGATTGTGTGGCTGGCTCGGTGTCTGTATGGTTGTGTGCATGTGACTGTCATTGTGTGGCTGCTGTTGTGTGTTCCTTCTGATGGTGGTTGTGGGGGGCCGTTATTGTGTTCCAGTGTGTAGCTGTGATCATGTGCCTTTCCTGTGTGGCTCTGTGTGCGGGTCTGTGCCGTGGTCCATGTCTGTGCCCTCGTGTGGCCATGTGGCTGCGGTTGTGGATGGCACAGGGCTCTCCTAGGACTGTCAGTGTGGATGAGAGACTGTTAATGTGTGTCATCCTGTGCCTTGTAATTGGGGGCGTGACGCTGTGACCAGTTCTGTGACCCCCCCACACACACTGTGTGTGGTGACTCTCTTTTTTTGATGTGGCTCTTAAGTGTGTTGGCAGCCTCGAGTCTGTCCCTGACGGTGGTGGAGTGAGGGCTGGGTGTGAGGCTGTGAGGTGTGTGAAGGACCTCCTGTTGTGTCCCAGTGACCGTGTGTGTGGGGACATTTGTTTGATCTGTGTGGGTGTCTGTGCCAGGCCGTGTGCACACTGTGCTGTGTGTGTGTGTGCAGCTATGTGTGTAGTGGGTGTGGGGCACCTGTCTGAATGAGCGAGCCTGTCTTGTTCACCACAAGACTGGCACCCAGCACAGGGCCTGGAACCCAGCAGGCCCTTGATGCTTGTTGGTGGGATGAATGAGTGCTGTGCGATGGTGTGTGTGTGTGTGTGTGTGTGTGTGTGTGTGGTGTTTGGGATGGAAGCTCTGGCTGACTTGTGTACTCTGGGGGTGCCGGTGTGTGTTTGTGTCTCTAAGAAGGTGAGGGGGCCATGGCCAAGTGGGCATCTTGGGCATCTGGGCTCTCTGGTGACCCTCACCCCCACATGTCACATTGCAGGGCAAGCCATGTGGATGGGGCACTGGACCCAGAGTGCCTACCCTTACCTGCCTGGGCCTCAGTTTCCAAATCTGTGCAATGGGGGTGACCATCCCTGCCCTGCTGGCCGCCAGGAGTGGCTGTGAGTCTGTGGGCGTGGCAGCGGCCTGCAGGAAGTCATAGGGCCCTTTCACAGGTGAGGTTAGGCTGGGAGAATGGGTCAAGCAGGTGTGACTGCGTTGGCCTCTCAGTGCTGGGGACTGAGGTTGGACTGTGGGGAGGGGAGAGCACATTGAGGGGGAGATAGCCCTCTCTTGATACAGGAAGGCAGACGGGCTGGGAGGAGGGGGAAGGAGGGAGAGAGGGAGAGGCAGCTGGGAGAGAAGGAGGGCCTGGCCATCAGCCCGAACCAGTCAGGCACAGCCCATGGGGACAGGAGAGGGAGGCCCCTGAGGGCCATGCGGGAAGTGGTATAGGGGGAGGGGCTTGGTGGGGGTGGGTGACAGGGAACATGGGGTCTCCTGTAAAGCATGTGGGGAAAGAGTATGGGGTCTCCTAAAAACTAGTGGGGGTGAGGACCCTTCTTTGTGAGGGAGGGGTCCACATTAGCTGGAGAAGTCTCTGCTAAAGGCCAAGGGCATGGGTCCCACATGCTAAGGAGGCCAGGCCCTCCTAAAAGGTATGGGGTCAGAATCTCCTGTGTAGGCTGTTGGGGGAGAAGACCACTATACAATCTGTGGGGACCCCAGCAGAGGCTGAGCTGAGCAGGTTGTGTCAGGGGAGGCTGGTGCCTCCAGTGGGCAGGGGCAGGGGCAGGGGCAGGGCAAGACCTGCATATGCAGAGGCGTGGCCAGAAGGCTCAGGGGGCGGAGCCAGGGCTCCTTGGCTGTAGTCCGAGGGGCCAGGGATGGGGGCCAGGTTGTGGCCAGAAGACTCCACAAGCAGGTGACCTGAACCTCCCCTTAGGCCCCACCCTGGCAGTGCCACTCCCTCCCCTTCCCCACAGGCCCGGCCTTCACCATGGCGGGAGGGAGACCTCAGCTGAAGAGGAGTTTCTCCATCATTCCCTGCTTTGTCTTTGTGGAGGTGAGGCGCACAGTACCTCCCCTGCCCAGACCCTCAAGGGGGAGGAGGCACTTTCGGAAGTGGCAATCCGGGATTCAACCCAGCTCTGCCCATCATTACTGTGGGACTCTGGGCACCTCACTTACCCTCCCAAGCCTGTTTCCTCATCTGTCAAATGGGCATAATTACAGTCCCTCTCTCCTAGGACTGTTATGAAAGTAAAATGGATTAATTCATGGAAGAGGTTTAGTATGATGCCCTGCCCACAATAAGAGTTACACCTGTGGTAACTCTAGTATTTCTATCAGTAGTATTTTTTCTTTCTCTGTTGGTTTGTTCCTCCACTACCCACTATCTCTCTCTCTCTGAGCTCTGGCCCTGTCCTCTCTCCCTCTTCCCAGTCCCTTCTCCTCTCTCCTCTTCATCTCTCTCTCTATCTCTCCCCCTTGTCTCTGTCTCCATCTCTGTGTCTCCATCTCCGTGGCCCAGCTCAGACCTGACCCTCTCTGTTCTTACTCTGTCTCTCTCCCCACCCTGGCTGGGCGGCAGTCGGTGCTGCTGGGCATCGTGGTCCTGCTTGCTTACCGCCTGGAGTTCACGGACACCTTCCCCGTGCACACCCAGGGCTTCTTCTGCTATGACAGTACCTATGCCAAGCCCTACCCAGGGCCTGAGGCTGCCAGCAGAGCACCCCCGGCCCTCATCTACGCCCTGGTCACCGCTGGGCCCACCCTCACGGTGAGACTGGGGGTAACCTGGCTCAGACTGTGGGAAGGGCCTTCCAGGAGGCAGGAGGGCCAGGTGGAGATGGGTGGAGGGCTGGGCTTGAAGGCCAGGAAGACCATGCCTTGGTCTTGCCCACAGATCCTGCTTGGGGAGCTGGCACGTGCCTTTTTCCCTGCACCACCGTCAGCCATCCCAGTCATTGGGGAGAGAACCATCGTGTCCGGGGCCTGCTGCCGCTTCAGCCCCCCGCTGCGGAGGCTGGTCCGCTTCCTGGGTGAGTGACTCGGTCAGGGGTCAGCCATGCAAAAGGGCTATGGGCCAGGCTCAGGTATAATAAGAATTCGAGGGGGGGAAGGCCTAGAATTGCTATGATGGTGACTTCATGGGGAAAGAGGGATGTGGGCTGAGGTCAGTCATGGTGGAGGTTCTAGAGACATGGGTGGGGCCTAAGCCAACCTTGATGACAACTATAAGAGGAGGGCCCCAAATTGCCACAAGGAGAGTCTCAGGCAGAAAAAGCACAGGACAGACACCAGGGGGCCCTGGGGGCAGGGAGATGAGAACGCTGGCTGCACTTTGAATATGGTCCCAGCCATAGTTGGTAGCCTTGGGGTAGGGCAGACCTCATCCAAAATGGTGGTCCCTGTGGCAGAGGGCTGGAGATCCAGCCCTGGCTGAGTGGTGCTCCAGGAGAAAAGTGCTCAGCTCAGCAATAGCGAGTCCAGGGGCAGGTATAGGAGCCCCAGAAATGCCATCACGGTGGTCCTAGGAGGTCCCTGGCATGGGCCCAATCCTGATGTAGTGCTGTTGAGGGGTCCTAGTCCAGCTATAATGGATTCCAGAGGAGGGCCCACTCCTGGCATATTGGTAATCCCGGAGGGACAGAGGCCAGAGGCCCAGAATGCCATCATGGTGGTCCCAAGGGAAGAGGAACATGGCCCAGCTATTATGGGGTGTGGTGTTAGGGGGAGTCCCAGCTGTGCTTTAATGTCAGTCACAGGAACAAGGAGACAGGGGCCTATGTGAGCCATAAGGGGGCTCACAGGAGGACGGCTGCTGGGCCCTGGCATGAATCCCCTTTCCTATCCCATCCCAGGGGTCTACTCTTTCGGCCTCTTCACCACGACCATCTTCGCCAACGCAGGGCAGGTGGTGACCGGCAACCCGACGCCGCACTTCCTGTCCGTGTGCCGCCCCAACTATACGGCCCTGGGCTGCCCGCCACCCTCACCGGACCGGCCAGGGCCCAACCGTTTCGTCACTGACCAGGGTGCCTGTGCTGGCAGCCCCGGCCTTGTGGCCGCTGCGCGCCGCGCTTTCCCCTGCAAGGACGCTGCCCTTTGCGCCTACGCCGTCGCCTACACAGCGGTGAGCCCCGAAACGGGGGCACGGCAGTAAGGGGGCGGCCAGCGGGCAGGAGACCGTCTGGGCTGGAGCCTCCAATCCCTCCCCGAGTGAGGCCACGCATCACTGTGACACCATCCCTAGGGCGGAGGCTCCCACTCCTCCCCTTGGACCCTGGCCACGCCCCCTTGGACCCTGACCACGCCTCCTGACCCACTAAGGCCACACCCAAAGGAGGCTATTGGCTCAGCACCCTGAAGCCTGGCCAAGTCTCCGCCGTGCTACAGGTCCTGGAGGTGACTCGGTAATGGGCTTTCAACTCCATCCCCTGGAGCCCTTGCCCTCCAGTTTGTCCTCGCCCTTTATTGGCCTGGCCACGCTCCTGACTCGACTTCACTGGAACTTCCTGACTCTGTCCCCTGTCTTTCCCTGGTCGCACCCTCTTTTGCTTTGACTCCTTTTTCTGGCATTGGGGACTGTGCTTCTAACCCTGTCAGTGGTCCCCAGGGGTTTGGGGACTCCACCTCCTGGAGCTCCTGGACCTGTCACTTGAGCCCTGACTCCACCCTCTGACTTTGTGGCCACACCCTAAGCCAGCAAGCAGTCATGGTGGAGGTTCCTTCCCCATCCCACCTGGACCTGGGGCCCAGGTCCCCCAGAGACCTGGGCCCCAGACCCTATCCACTGCTCTTTGGTGCTCAGGCCACACACACCCCCATCCCTGCAAAGGCCCACTGGGGGTCCATGACTCCATCCCCTGAACTCCTGTCCCCCGGGCTCTGTTCCCTGGAGCCCCTGGCTGGTGCCTCCAGTCCCATTGCGGCTTCTCAGGATTCTGGCCACACCCCCTATCCCTGAATGTAGTGTCCGCTTGGGTTTGGGAACTGCTGCTGCCATGTGTCCTCTGACCCATCCGGCTCCTGCAGATGTACGTGACGCTCGTGTTCCGCGTGAAGGGCTCCCGCCTGGTCAAACCCTCACTCTGCCTGGCCCTGCTGTGCCCCGCCTTCCTGGTGGGCGTGGTCCGCGTGGCTGAGTACCGCAACCACTGGTCTGACGTGCTGGCCGGCTTCCTGACAGGGGCGGCGATCGCCACCTTTCTGGTGAGCCCCCTTGCCATCCATCCCTGACTCAAGAGGCAGGACTGCATGATGGTGAAGGGTGTGGACTCTACCTTGGGCAAGTCCCTTAACCTTACCTAGCTTGGACATTCTCATCTGTGAACTGGGATAACGGGACTGGGACCAAGGTAAGGCAAGTGAGGCCCTCGCTTTGAGCACAAAATTTAAGGAGGAGCCAAAACACTCAGTAAACAAGATAAATAATATTGTAGTGAAACATTTTTAAAAATCAAAATTAATGCAAAAACCCATAATGTCCAAAATACCAAAGGTTTAAATAAGGACAGGATCAGATCCTCTTACACAACTCGGCCTTACCTGCCTCCCCGTGTGGAATAAGTCATAATAGTACCTATCTCTTAGTAAAGTGGAAAGAGCAGTGTTTGGCACATAGTAAGCACCATAAAAGTGTTAGCTGTTTTTGAAATCCTGGGCCTCAGTATCCTTATCTGAAAAATGGGGATGGTAATTTACTTTATTGGCCTCAGGCCTCAGCGTGCCCCCTCCCTCTGTCACAGGTCACCTGTGTCGTGCACAACTTCCAGAGCCGGCCACCCTCTGGCCGAAGGCTCTCCCCTTGGGAGGACCTGGGCCAAAACCCCACCATGGACAGCCGCCTCGAAAAGTTAAGTGTGGCCCAGGTAAGGGGGGCCGGGGGCTGCTCCCGGCTGGAGAGGGTGGTGGGTGGAGGAGGACAAAGGAGGCAGGAAGTCAGGCAGGCAGTGGGGGTCTCAGGGCCATGGAGAGGTAGAGGGATCACTCACCTCTGTGGACCTAGGTCCTGGGGGGACCGTCCCACAGGATGCAAGGGCGGGCCACCCCCTCCCTCCCAAGGGAACATGGTTAATCCTGAAAACTTGTTGTCTTTTCCATTGGGCTCTCTGCCCAATGAGCCCCTTGTGGCTCTGGCCAGTGGGGCCCAGGGGGCCGCTAGCCCCTTCCCTCTGCCTCTTTGTCTCAGGAACCCGAGGCCTGCAGGCCGCATTCGACACCGGCACGGCTCACCCCATCCAGTGAGTGTCGAGGGAGTGGGAGGATAAACGGGGGGACTTCCAGATGGCGATCACTGCCACAGAGGTCTCACCTGTGCTCTCATGACCCCTCCCAAGCTTTCTAACCTCCTGACTTCTGATCCCTAGAGCCGCAGAACTGCGCCCACCGTGGCCACCTGATCCCCAGCTGCGTGTCCTCCAGGGCTCCAGCCATGTGTTCATCACCCCGTGTGCCCCGCCCTCGATTGAGGTCTGAGCCAACACCCTTGCCTCTGCCCCTGCCCCTACCCGCACCAACCCCCAGCCAGGGCCCCTCGCCCTCCTCCCCTGGGCCTGGGGGGCCGGGCGGGGGTGGTGGCCGTGGCCGGAAGCTGCTGCTGCCCACACCCCTGCTGCGGGACCTGTACACCCTTAGTGGACTCTATCCCTCCCCCTTCCACCGGGACAACTTCAGCCCTTACCTGTTTGCCAGCCGTGACCACCTGCTGTGAGGCCCAACACCCACCCAGAATCTGCCCAGTCCCCATTTCTTCCCTGCCACGCGTGTGTGTGCGTGTGCTGTGTGAGTGCCAAAGCCCTTGTCCCCAAACCAGCCAGGCCCAGACATCAGAGCATGGCTGGAAGGACATCTGGGGGACCCCCTGCCTCTCTTGCCCTCTGGGGCATCTAAGTGGGCATAATTGGGAGATGGGTCCTTGCCTCCTAGGATTGCCCTTTTAAGGGCCAAAGCCTGACTCCACTGGCCATTGCCTAGCCAATGGGAGCCCCCCAGTTATCAGAATTCTGGCCAAAAGGAGTTTACTCCAGCCAATAGGCGCCTCCCCATCATTTCTTAGAATCCTCAGGCAAGAGGGCAACTCTAGCCAGTGTTCAGCGTCTGAACAATGAATAGGAGTCCTTGGTTCTCAGAATTTCTAGGGTGGGTGGGTATGATTCCAGTCAATGGGGGACCGCCCATGTCTAAGCATGTGCAAAGGAGAGGAGGGAGATGGGGTCATCTTTTGTCATCGGGTCCTCTCTCCTCAGAATCAGAGAGTCCAACTGGAGGGTGGGGGGCAGGCTCCCCCGTGGCAGGGTCCTTGGGGTACCCCTTCCTCTCTCAGCCCCTCCCTCATATGCAGTCTCTCACCCAGTCCCTCCTAACTCCCAACTTATGCAGGGCTTGCCCCACTTCAGAGGTTTTGGGGTTCAGGGTGCTGCATCCTTCCTTGCCTGTGCCCAGGTCACCCCAAACTCTTCTGTTATTTATTAGGGCTGTGGGGAAGGAGTTTTTTTTTCTTAGAACCCCCCCCGTTCTTCACACTGCCCCCCATGCCTCAGCCTCGTACAGATGTGCCGTCATAGGGGCACAGGTGGAGCAAAGACGGCTCCCCACCCCAAGCAGCCAAAGGCAGTGGGCAGGGGAGACACTGCCCCCTTTTCCTGCCCCCTCCTCATCTTTAATAAAGACCTGTTTGTAACAGAAGTTTGGCCACCTGCCTTCCTCCCCCAGGTGGCAGGGTGTGGAGGACATTAATTTTGGGTCTAGGTGTGAGTGTATTGTCACAGGGCGATTGTGGAGAGGCAGCATGGGGCTGTGGGGTCCGTGACTTGGCTTTAAATCCTGGCTCAGCATTTCCTGGCTGTGTGGCCTCAGGAAAGTTAATTAACCTCTCTGTGCCCTTGTTTCTTCATGTCAAATTCGAACAGCCCCACAAGCCGCATGTAAGGCACACAAACACACGGTGAGGGGCCTCATAATGACTGCCTTCCCCAGGCAGCTGGCCTGTTTCTGACCACGGCCAGGGTGCAGAGGGCACAGGGAATCGGGTGAGGGGACCCTAAGGGTTCTAATAGAAGGGGATGCTGGAGGCTGTAGGAACCTCCAAGCTGAGTCCCTGACTACATGGATTTGAGCAGGGGTTCTGATTATGAGGTTCTGCTGAGAACCAATCCCTGAGGACCCAGCAGAGACCAGGGAAGGTAGGAGGGACACGGAGCCACAGACCACCTCCCCCCACACACACGCTGTGGCTCATAGGGACTTCAGACAGGCCATTCAGGGTACGGAGTCATCGAGAAACCAAGAAAGGGGAGTCTGCTTTCCTTTCTTTCTCGTTTATTCATCCATCCATCCATTTATTCATTCAGCGAACACTATGGAGCACCCCCCCACACCTGAGTGCCAGGTGCTGTTTAGTTAGGCACAGGGGCTGCAGCAGTGAGCTGCAGACACAAAATCCTGCCCTCATGGAGCTCACTTCCTAACACCTGAGAGACAATAAACAAGATAAATAAGCTATACACAAAACCACAATTCCAAATTTCAAGAAGGTCTGGAAACCAAAATTTGTTTCTCATTTGTGGCAAAACCTGACCTGAACTGACATAGGTTATTATAGCTTTTCTTTATTTAACTTTATGAGACTATTCTTACGTCTTGCTGCAGATAAAGTGTTCGACTTAGAATGTTATCCCAGGTCCAACTAGGAGTGTTATTCCGTGCATAGTATTTGCACCGTAGTACCTTTCGAAAATCTGAAAAATTCTGAATTCTAAACTGTAGGATCAAGGATTTAGGTCAGGGATTGAGATCGCTGATATGTTAGAATGATAAGTGACAGAGAAAACTCAAGCTAGAGAAGACAATGGGACAACTCTGGGATGGGGACACAGCTTGCAATTTAAAGCGGGTGGTCAGGGAAGTTCTTTCTGAGGAGTTGGCACTGGAGATGAGGTGTGAAGGAGGGAGGGAAGGGAGCCATGCAAGTATCCACAGTGTGGAGCAAGGGGAGCGTTCCAGGCAGAGGGAACAGCAAGAATGAGGGCCCTGAAGTGGCAACGTGCCGGCTGTGTTCGGGGAACAGTGAGGACACCTGTGCGGTTGGAGCTGAGCAGGCGACAGGGAGACGGAGGGGGAGGAGGTGGTGGGGTGGATTGAGGGCTGCAGGGAATGAGTTGGACGCCTGAGAGGGCTGCAGGCAGAGGAGGAACAGAATCATGGAGCCCCCTGCTTCACCGCCCAGAGCTTCTATTTCCAGGGCTTGCACCCCTGAGGCCCGTGGTCCCTCCAGACGCACAGCTCCCTCCATGCGGGCAGGAAAGAAGCAAAACTTCAGCACAATGGACAGCGCCCTACCGCAACCCGGTTGGCACTGTCCGTGGTCCTGATGTTAAGCGGAGGCCAAGAAAGGGTAAAGGCGGGGCTGCCAGACACAAAGAAGTGTCTGGGCCCGCTAGAGAGGTTGGAGACAGCAGCCCTGGCCTTGCACACACCCCCATCCCAGGGTGGATAATTTTAGGTAGAAAGTTCAGACTAAGGGACTTCCCTGGTGGTCCAGTGGGTAAGACTCCATGCTCCTAATGCAGGGAGGTCGGGTTCGATCCCTGGTCGGGGAATTAGATCCTGCATGCACGCCGCAACTAAGAAGTCCACATGCCACAACTAAAGATCCCACATGCCACAACGAAGATCCCGCGTGCTGCAACTAAGACCCAGTACAGCCAAAATAAATAAATAAATAAACATTTTTTTAAAAAAGAAAGAAAATCCAGACTAAGATCTGCTTGCTTATTCAAAAGGCTTCTTGAGGGCTTCCCCGGTGGTCCAGTGGTTAAGACTCCGTGCTTCCACTGCAGGGGGCGCGGGTTCAAGCCCTGGTCCGGGAAGATCCCACATGCCGCAGAGCAACTAAACCCGTGTGCCACAACTACTGAGCCTGCGCTCTAGAGCCCACGAGCCACTACTGAGCCCGTGTGCCACACTACTGAAGCCCGTGCACCTAGAGCCCATGCTCTGCAACAAGAGAAGCCACCACAATGAGAAGCCTGCGAAATGCAACGAAGAGTAGTCCCCGCTCGCCGCAACTAGAGAAAGCCCATGTGCAGCAACGAAGACCCAATGCAGCCAAAAATAAATAAAATAAATAAATTTATTTTTAAAAATCCTCTAATTAAAAAAAAAAAGCCTTCTCAACATGCCCCAGTAAGTCTCACAGTCTCTCAAGCTCAACTCGATCAAAACTGAGCTCCGGGCTTCCCTGGTGGCTCACTGGTTAAGAATCCACCTGCCAGTGCAGGCGACATGTGTTCAAGCCCTGGTCCAGGAAGATTCCACATGCCGCGGAGTAACTAAGCCCGTTCACCACAACTACGGAGCCTGTACTCTAGAGCCCACGCACTGCAACTACTGACCCCACGTGCCTAGAGCCCATGCTCCGCTACGAGAAGCCACTGCAGTGAGAACCCTACTCACTGCAACAAAGAGTGGCCGCTGCTCGCCTAAGCTAGAGAAAGCCCGCGCACAGCAAAGAAGATCCAATGCAGCCAAAAATAAATAAATAAATTTATTTAAAAATCTAAGCTCTGGCTTATAATGTAAGTTAGACCATGACCCTCTTGTGCTCAAACCCTCTGTTGGCTCTTCATGGCACTCTATGTAAAAACCAAAGTTCTCCCAGTGACCCCAGGCCTTTGCACTTGAAGGTGCCTCCACCTGGAATGCTCTTCCCCTACATAGCTACACAGTTCCCTCTCTCAACTCCTTCAAGCCTTTCCTCAAGTATTACCTTCTCAGGGAGGCCTGCCCCTACCACCCTATTCAAAATTGCAAAAACCAAACAAACAATTGACCCTTCCCTTCCCTGTGCAAACTTTCTTTTCTTTTTTTGCACACACTTATCATCTGCCCATAGACTATTTAAACTCTTCATTATCTCTTCCCTCGCTAGGATGTCAGTTCCACCAGGACAGAGATTTTGTTGTCTGTTCACCGCTGAACACCTGTGCCTCCTAGGTCAGGGCCGGGCACAAAGTAGGTGCTCAAGAAGTGTTTGCCAAATGAATGAACTAATCACTTGAGGATGCTGATAAACCAGGGAGGAACACAGACTGACCCTGAGCTCTCCACCTCCCTGTTCCCTCACCCTGCGGTCCTGCCTCCTCCAGGGAGCCCCTCTAAGGTAAGAGTCCTTCTGTCAGGACATGAAGGTGGGATCCTAAGAAGGGAGGGGAAGAAGTACCGTGTGCATGAGAGATACACCTAATGTCTGCATCTCTGACTATATACTCACTCAGCTATATTTAGGAGCACCTACTCTGCGCCAGGTACTGTTCTAGGAGCTGGGGACCCAGTAGTGAAAGAAAGAGGGACCCTTCCCTGGTGGAGCTGACATACTAGTGGGGAGAGAGGCAATAAAATAAATACATAAGATTGGAAGTGATAAGTTATTTGAAGAGAAATACAGATGAATAAGCAATTAAAGAGTGAAGGGTGTGTGACTTTACACAAGTGGTCAGGGAAAGCCTAAGTAGGTGATATTTGAGCAGAGATCTGAATGGAATGAAAACAACTAGGGATAGATATCTGGGAGCTGAGTGCTCTAGGCAATGGAACAGCAAGTGCAAAGGACTTGAAATGGGGCTGTGTTGGGCATACTCCCATGTATATAACTGTGTGGAACTGTGTGATTCGGGTGTCACTACTGGGTGCTTGTGTATTTAGAGTGTTGCAAAGTAAGGCGAACCATGGGGCTGACGTTGTGCATTTGACAGGGGAATGTAACAGCATGCCTCGTGTGTGTGTGTGTGTGTGTGTGGTGACAATGGTATGGTTATATCAGAGTGTGTTTTTGTATGCGTGCAAGGGAAAGGGTGTGGGGCCATGAATGTGGGAAAGAGTGTGTATGGGATGTGTTGTGTCAGGATAGGACATGGCTGTGAGCATGTGAGTGATGGGGATTCTGGAAGTGAATATATATGCAGAGATGCCGTGTGTGTGTGTGTGTGTGTGTGTCTATGTATTTGTAGAGGGATGTGGGGGTACGCGGCTTTGTGAGTGGGTGTATTGGGGGATGTTGTGGAGCTGTGTTCTGGCCCCAGAGGGAGAGAGAAAGCCCTGGAAATCTCAGTTCGGCCCTGCCCCTGGGTCTCCTGGCAACAGCACCACTTTGAAGTTACCAGGAGACAGAGTTGCCAGGGCAACAAGGGCGTGAGTGGCAGCTCTGGGGAGAAGTCTGGGTGAAGAGACCCAACCAGTGATCACTTGATTATTCACCTTGTTCCTCCTTCTCTCCCAGTTTCTCATCAGTTCTACCTTCCTTTCTTCATTCATTCCTTTAACGAACCTGTATTGAGAATCAGATACCGAAGTGAACGTGACAAACAAGGTCGTGCTGTGGCTCTCCCTCAGTCTCCCAGCCCCTTCATCTTTGCCTCTTCTCTCCTGGCCCATTTTTTATTCTATGGTCCTGCCTCCCATTGTACCCCAAGCAGGACTCCAGAAGCCCCCAGGCCAACGAGGAGGCCAGCTGAGACTCTTCTTCTTATAGACCCTCAAAGACAGCTGCTTTGCTGTCTGACGGATGTTTTGCACACGAATGTCCTCAAGCCTGCAGCCCCCGCCCCCATTTGTGCAAGTACTCAGGTACAGAGAGAGATACAAGCACATAGCTCCTCCATCTCTCCCCTGCTTCATTGTCACTGGGTAACATCAGCAGAAACACACACATACGCATCACAATATTCCTCTGAGATACCATGTGCTCCATTTTACAGGTGAGCAAACTGAGGCTAGGAGACTTTAAGTAATGTGTCAGTGATTAGGGCCTACTCCCTCCAACTCTCAACCCTTGTATTGTCTGATTAGCTTATTAGCTCAGAATAATAGTAT
Organism: Globicephala melas; assembly: GCF_963455315.2. Lineage (NCBI taxonomy): Eukaryota > Metazoa > Chordata > Mammalia > Artiodactyla > Delphinidae > Globicephala > Globicephala melas. Next base: position 163,481,193 of record NC_083316.1, on the reverse strand, counting down.
TCATGCTGCTTCCGCCAGCGGACTCACCCAGGGAAGGGCCTTATCTCCCTCAAAGGCCTCCATTCCTTCCTCAGACTAGGTTATTTGCCCCTTCACCGGGGGAGGAGCTAGGAAACGTCGATCTAGCTTTGATGAACAGATCACTGGACCAATGGAGAAGCTAAGTGCACTGTAACCAATGCGACCCCGTCCTGGGCGGGATCAAGGACAGGAACGGGCCGCCGATTGGACAGAGGTACGCTGCGAATGGCGGAGACGCTGAGGCGGGTGCTAAACTCGGGCGGCGCGGCTGGCCCCGGAGAGGAGAACACAGCTGAGGCCGAACCGCCTTTGCTGCTGCTCGGCGGTCACGGCTCTGGAAAGACAGCGCTGCTATTCGCGGCGGCCCTGGAGGCGGCAGGGGAAGGCCGAGGCCCTGTCCTCTTCCTGACTCGGAGGCCTCTGCAAAGCCTGCCTCGCCGGATTGGAGCTGCGCTCGAACCCTTGCGGTTACAGGTGGGGCGGAGCGGGACCAGAGGTGGACCAGCCAGTAGCGAGGCGGATGGACGATTGAGTGACAGGCAGAGACAGGCCAATGGCGGAGACGAAGGGAGGGCAAGCCGGAGCAGGCATTATGGGACGGAGTCTGGAACGAGTTGGGGGTGGGACTACGCGAAGCTTTGTTAAGATTGAGTGAGAAACCATCCAATGAGGGGGCGGAATTAGCAAAGGGTGGCGCCCAAAGACGGGAGTCCGGGGCGAGTAGGGGGCGGGGCTAAACATGGTCGGGTCTGGAAAGAGTTTCTGGGCCGCTGGAGTCAATGCTGGGGTCGGACGTTATGGGCAGGTTTTCCGTGGAAAGATTGCCCTAGAGATTTGACAAAACGATATACCTTGTTCTTACCTAATACCGGGAAGTGATGAGTTCAGAATGAGAAAAACAAAAAATAAAACGGGGTGGGGGGGGCGGGCGTGGCGAACAGAAGAATATTCGACCACTCTGAGCTAGCTGCTTCACTCTGGAACCAGCGGTCTGGGGAGTGAGAACCACGTCCAGGAAAGTATGCAAGGAAGCAGGGCTGCTATAGCTGAGAGCCTGGCTTCCTGTGATGAATCTGGCCGTTTCCTTTTTTCCTCTCTCTAGAAGATCCGCTTCCAGTACCCACCCTCAACCCGTGAGCTCCTCCGGCTCCTGTGCTCTGCCCATGAGACGCGGGGGCCAGCCCCTTCCCTCCTGCTGCTCGATGGCCTGGAGGAGTACCTAACGGAAGACCCCGGGTCCCAGGAAACCGCCTACCTGGCCGCCCTGCTTCTGGACACAGCTGCCCACTTCAGCCACCGGGTTGGGTCTGGCCGGGGCTGTGGGCTCATTGTGGCCCTCCAGACCCAGGAGGAGGGAGACAGTGCGACTGCCCCGCAGTTGGCACTGCTTCAGAGGTATTTCCCTGCCCAGTGCTGGCTGCAGCCCGATGCACCAGGCCCAGGACAGCACTGCCTCCGAGCCTGCCTGGAGCCAGGTGGGCTGGGTGCCAGGGCAGAGTGGCGGGTGACTTTCCGACAAGATGGGGAGATGACAGTCACCCCGTGGCCCACGCAGGCTGGTGACACCAGCTTGCACAAGGGTTCAAGCTCTGGAGGCCAACCTTGAGGTTTGGAGTGTGACAACCTCTCTATCCTTCAGTTTCCATGGCTGGAATACCTACCTCAGGGACAGATGCAAATTCAGAGACCTAAAGATTATAAAGCGCTTTTTCTCTCATAAATATAGCATTATCCTGTACATATTGTCAACATATTGTTTAACTTCGCTGTTTTGAACTTTGTAAAGAGTTTCATGATAAATGTAATCTGAGACTTCCTTCTTCTCCCGCTCAACATTGTTACTAAGATTCGGCCGTGGGACTTCCCTGGCGGTCCAGTGGTTAAAACGCCATGCTTCCAGTGCATGGGACACGGGTTTGATCCCTGGTCTGGGAACTAAGATCCCACATGCCATGCAGCGCAGCCAAAATACAGAAAACATTCAGCCACATTTTTTCATTCATTCCTTTTTCCATACTTTGTATAATTCCTTGGGTGACTATACCCCAATTTACTCATCAGATTGACTTATTTACTGCTATTAACACTCTTGTACACATATCCTGGTTCATGTATGTGAGGGTTTTTAGGGTACATACCTAGAAGTGGCATTGCTGGAGTAGAAGGTATGCATACGTTCAGCTTTCCTAGGTTATGTCAAACTATTTAAAAGCGGTTAAACCAGAACTCCCATTGAGCCACTTGATGACATTTGGTGTCATCAGAGTGCTGTCTTAGGACAGGGCCTGATTCAGAATAAAGCCCTAGGAATGAATGTCATTGGTATTATTATTAGCGGCAGAGACTAGCTAGCAGCTTATTAAACAGCTTTTCTCTCTTGGGTGCACAGCTAAACTACATTTCCCAGCTGTCCATGGTTCTCACTAGGGTCACATGACCATTTCTGACCCGTAGAATTTGTGAAGAAGAGATGGCGCCCACCTCTAGGCTAGGTCCCTAAAGGCCACAGAATCTTCTGCTGTCTCTCTCGTGTTGGCTGGCAGGATGCAGAGGATCTATCTAAAGACCCCAGGGTAGCCCTGGGGGATATTAAAGTTACAGTCTGGGCTTCTGACTCATCCCAGGGATAGCTGCCCACCTGTTTGAATTGAGAAATGAGAGAGAAAATATTTAATGTGTTCAGCCACTCAGTTTCAGGGCAGCTTTGTTAGGGCAGCTAGCATAACATACTAACTGATTCATTTTATTATCATTATTCAGATTGCCAGGGCAGAATTTCAGACTGAACTCAAGGCCTTTTCCTGCTTCTCCTATGGCCTGGGCCCAGGGAAAAGATGGGGCTTAGAGGTATTTATAGAAGCCGTGACAGAAAACTTATATATATTTATATATCTACACAAAAGACTGTACATGTAAAAATACTGCAAGGTTGTGACTTTCTGACCAGGATGAATTGAGCAGAAAGCCAAGGTCAGCAGGCCTCACTGACCCTGTCGGATAAATCTTGGGCCTGGAGTAGCACTTGAGGTCATTCTGGGTCCCCGTGCATCTGAGGGCTGGAGTCCTAGGAGCAGGCCACGTAGCTCGGGGGTGAAGGCTCGGGGGCTGGGATGAGGCTGTTCTCATAAGGGTTGGAGTAGGGGCCATTGGATGAGCCCCTCTGGGCTTCCTGGGAACCCCCAGAGCTGTAGTCAGTTGAGATGCCAGAGTCAGACACCACGAGGTAGAGGTACTTTAGGTGGGGTGGGGTAGGGGGCAACTCAGGGGGAAGTGCCCTCGGGCGCAAGAGCTGGGAGCTGGGATCCAGGATGGTGTACTCAAAGCTGGCAGCCGAGGCCCCCTCTGGCACAGGCTTCAGGGCCAAAGCGGATGAGCAGGAGAACGCTTCCGAGGCTTCATCCATGGCTGCTATGTCCAAATCGCCACCAGGCTGTGGGAGGTCCTCGCTGGGTGGGCTCCGGGGCAGCAACCACTTGTCCAGCACCAGGTAGCTGTCTTGGGCATGCTCGCTGCCCACCGGCTCCAACAGGGGCCCCTCATCCTCTGCCCCTGGCTCCACTGCCTGTGTCACCCCCCAGCAGCGCTCAGAGAGGACCTCCAGGGGGGCAGGTGGGTCCTCTGTGAAGGGGGTGCAGGGGCTCCACCACAGACAGCCATCAGTTTGGTACAGCCACAGCTGGGGAGACAGCAGCAGCCTGCTCAGAGACCGGGGATTCGGCCACAGGAGCAGGGAAACCCCAGGCCCTGAGGGGACAGCCAGGCCACCTACCTGGAAGTTACCCTTGTGGGTGGTGAAGAGGCCCTCAAACTCGCTCTCGGGGCTTGGGATGCCAGGCCATATCTTCTGCTTCAGAGTCCTAGTGAAGCCAAAAGAAACGAATACCTGGGCATGTGTCACTGACCAGTCACCAGCACCCCCTCAGCACCAGTCGCAGGGCAAAGGTACTCCTAGCCCCTTGTGATCATGATGAAGGCATAGGAGTGTGTGGGGCTGAGGAACAGGGGCTCGGCCAAAGCATCTGCCAGGCTCTACAGAAGGGCAACTGGAACAAAGTTTTGAAGGATGCATAGGAGTTCAATATGCTCCGTCTAAAACCCACCCAGTCTTGTCTGAAGGTCCATTGTTACTTCCCTCCTCACTCCTTTCCATAGTTCCTCAATGCATTCAGAATAAAGTCCCGATTCCTCCCCACAGCCCTGCAGAAGACCCTGCATGGTCTGACCTCTGGCACCTCCTTCATCTCATCATCCACCACTTACCCCCTTACACACTCTTCTCTAACCATACAGCTCTTCTTGCAGCTGCTTCAATGTTCCAAGCTCATTCCCACCACAGGGCCTTTGCACTTGCTGGTTTTTCTCCCTGCTTTTCATGCGGCTGCCTCCTACCAGACTTCAGGTTTCTGCTCTGATATCACCTCCCAGAGGCCTTCCCTGACTATCCTGTCATGGCCCCATCCCCATTAATTTCTGTGATATCACTCATCACAATTTATAATCAAATATATGTTGATTCCCTTATTTGTTGTGTGACTCAGCTATGAGATCCACAAGGCCAGTGATACGTCTGGTTTGTTCTACACTTTCTCCCCAGTGCCTAGCACACAGTTGGCATTCAGTATGTATTTTCCAACCAAGTAAATGAACAGGGCCTTGAAAGACAACGAGGAGATTGCTTGGCAGACATGGCAAGAAGGACATTCCTGGCAGAAGGAACAGTATGTGCCAAGCCTTGGGGGTGTGAAAACACATGGTTTGTACTTGGAATTACAAAAACCTCAGGATGGCTGGTCATATCGTAAAGCATCTGAGGAGCTTGACAACAGGGGTGGGAGGCACTTGGGGTTAAATCGTTTCAGTAAGCCCATCTGGTTGATTTTACAGAAGTTGATGAAATTGGGAAAAAGTACAAAGGAATCCAACAAGGGGCAGCCACTGAGGTAGGAGGAAAACCAGGTGAAATTATGCCCAAGAGCAGAGAATTTTAAGTAAGAGTCTGCGTCTGACCTGGCTTGCATCCCAGTCCTGCCACTGACTCCTCATTGTGTGACCCTGGGCAAGTGCCTGCCCCTCTTTGAGCCTAGGTTCCCACAGGGAAAGGAGAACGTTGGTGGGGAGGAATCTGAGTCAGGTGCCGAGTGGGGCGCTCACCGGCGGTGGGAGAGCAGGGTTAGCACGGCCAGCAGCAGCAGAATGAGCACGAGGACGAGGGAGAGCGTCAGGATGAGGGGGTCCAAGTCTGGGGAGCAGGGAGGAGGTCAGGGCGGTGAGCTTGCCCCATGCTCCTCCCAGCCCCTTCTACACCCCTGCCTGGGGCCTCACCACTAGCCGTCAGCAGCGACACAGGCTCGGACCAGGCGCTCCAGAAGCCACCGAAGCTCGGCTCGGCCATACGCGCGCGTACCTTGAAGGTGTAGCGCGTTCCGCCCCGCAGGTTGCTCAGCACGCACTCAGTGCGGCCGTCGAGGATCTCCACCTGGAGGCGGGGCCCAGGTGAGAGGTATCGCCAATAGGGGCGGGGCGGGCAAAGGAGGGTATGTGAGGGTGGGCCCTGAGGGACCGAGCTAATCAGAGAAAGGAAGAACAGAGCCCAAGCATGGGGAGGCGGGCAATGAAAGCAGGAGGCGGGGCCCAGGAAGGGTCGGGGCCAATCAAGATGGGGCCCCAGGTAGAAGAGGGCGGGCTCGGGCTATTTAACTGCGGGGCCAGAGCACAGGGGGGGCGGGCCCTGAAGAAGTCTAGGGTTTGGGACAAGGGTTTAGTGGGATTGAGTCCAGGTGGGCTGGGGAAAGGGGACATCGGGAAAGGGGACAAGTCGGTGGACGTGGAGCTGTCTTGGGCAGGAGGTGGAGGGGCGAGGCCATGGGGCGGGGCCGTGGTGACCGTCTGGGTGGGACCTAGAGGGCCTGTCGACTCTGGAGCCCTTGGGGCTAGGCCGTAGGAGCGAGCCTCACCCTCTGCGCGCCACCAGCGGCGTTCTCTGCCGAGATGTTCATCTCATAGCGAATGAGGCTTGCCATGGGTGCCCCAGGCGGTGGGAGCCAGCGCAGTACCACATGGCCGCCCTCGTCTGCCCGCCGCGCCAGCAGCCCAGCGGGAGGGTCTAGGAGCACTGTGGAGAGGGGTTGCTCAGGTGGACGGAGACTGGGACTCCCTCCCGACGACTCTCCCTTTCCCAGCGCTCTTACCCACTTCGTTGATGTGGATGATACGGCGGTAGCGTGAAGAGCCCGAGGAGGCCGCAGTGACGCGCAGCTCTAGGGGCACGAAGCTCGACGTGTCGGCTGTAGGCAGCGAGCACCAGAAACGCACCAAGCCACGGGTGGTGGGCGCCTGATGCAGGCGGCACGGCTTCCACGGCTCACCCCTGTTCGCCCAGGAACCAGCGAGGGTAGGGAGCAAGTTGGGAGGCATTGCCGGGACCGAGGGTGTGTTCTGGACACTACCACCAGGGGGCGTCCCAGCCCCGACGTACGCGACGCCTTAGTCCTGCTTTGTAGCGGTGTTGTCCCAGCCCTGAAGTTTGGGGTCGCACTCCAGCAGTGATCACGGGAGTGTTCCAGCCCCGACCACTAGGCAACGTGTCGGCCCTGACCCCGTGGGCTTCCCAGTAGTGACTACCAGCGGAGGTGCCATCCGGCCCCTGGCACCAGAAGTCCCAAGGTGCGAGCTCCGGGGAGCGCTGCTCGGCCCGCCCGCCCCCTCCACCTGTGGGGCGCTCCACTTGCCCCGTCGGACTCACTCGAGCTGGTAGGAGAAGCTGTAGTTGTCCGGGCCGACCCCGGCGCTTGCCGCTTCCTCCCAGAAACACACCAAATCCTCCAACCTCTCGGTGAAGCACAGAAACTCTTCAGGCTCGCGGGCTGTCAGCAGGGCCGCTGGGGATGGGGGCCAGGGGAGGGGGTCAAGAGACCCGAGCCCCGTCCTCGGGCCACAGCATCCTCCCCTCCCTCCTGCCGCCTGTGCGGACCGATAAGAAAAATGCCCCGCCCCTCTGTCTACCCCAGCGGGGCCCTTCGAGGGGTCTGCAGAAGTGCTGCCCCCCGAACTCCCATGCGTAGGTTGAATGTCTTATTGTCTCCCCACACACGCCCGCCCACCCCGCGACCGGCTGAGCTGAGCGCAGCATTCAAGGCCTCCGCCTCCCGCTGCCGGCCCCGCCCCAGCCCAGGACGTGCGTGAGGGTGAGTGTGTGTGTGCAGGAGGCGGGGTCGCCTATCAGCCCCGGCAGGCTCCCGGCTGCCCGATAGCGCCAACCGTGCCCCCCGCCCCCGCTCCCTCAACCCCGCGGACCCAGGGATATGGCGCCCGCATGCAAACAGTGTTTACAGACGCCTGCGGCCCGGCCCCTCTGACTCGGACCCTGGTTTTAGCCTCCCTCCCCCACTGGAGGGTCGGCTACGTCCCCTCCCCTTGGGGACTCTAGACTACAGGGCCTAGAACCAGCACCACCCCTGCCCCATTTAGTGTTTAGCATGTGTCAGACTCCTTGAGAAGATAAAACAGGACTCTTACGCCCCTCTCTAGCTTCTCCCGCGGACGCAGTCTGGGGATACAGACCCGCAGTATGCTATATCAGGTCCCAGTCTAGGGTTCAGACACCAGCTGGGGCTCCAGGACACAGACGGGTTCAGAACCTGGCATAGCCCCCAGGACCCAGGCTGGAAGTTCAGGCCCCAGCATTGCCCTCCAGGACCTAGTGCGGGGGTCCACACTCAGCTCCACCCTTACCTTTCCTTTCAAACTTGGGATCCGGTGGGTTGGGTGGGGGAGCCCAGGTTGCCCCAGCGAGTAGGAGACAGAGGAAGCCAACTCCAGGCCAGAGGGGTGCCCCGAGATGATACATGATGCAGCCCCTGCCACGGGAGGCCCAGGGCTCCTGCCACCCCCTTCCTCCGCCCCAGGCACAGTCCACAGCTGGGTCAGCAGCTGCCTCCGCCGGACACAGCTGACCAGGCCTTCCCGGCCAGGCGCCTCCAAGTGGCAGCTCCCCCGAGGGGGCGGGACCAGCAGGCAGCCTGGGCTGAGATAAGAGGGAGGCAGCCGCCCTGCCAGGGCCTGGCTAGAGAGGGCAGAGGCCCTCCAGGGCCTGGGGGCCCCTTGGGGGATGGGGTGGGGGGCTGGCGGGAGCAGCTCTGGTTTCTGCGTAGGACCCACTTTCTTGCTGTGTGACCCTGAACAGGTGACTTACCTTATCTGAGCTTCAGCCTTTTCATCTGTAAAATGCGACTTGGCACATAGCAAACATTCCAAAAATGTAAGCTACTGATATGATCATGCTAATCAACATCCCTTCCCAGTCTGGGTAGGAAAATAATCATCGTAATAGTGAGTAGCGGTTGAGTGTTTGCACAGCGTTGGGCAGTGCTGCCGGGCAGTATGTGCGAAAGAGCCTGCATTTGTAAGATTACATATATTCTGGAGTGTGAGGTTTCATGTGTGATTTTTTTGCTTTTTTTTTTCTGCTTACATTTCAATACTATTGGGATTTTATTTTACAAGGAGTGTGCAGTTCTTTTAATAATCTGGAAAGTATAGAACAAACTATAAAAGCTTTTCACCTGGGCTGAGCTTTAACTGGGGTAAACACCCTCCCCACAGAGGTACATGCCTGGGGAAGGCGGAGGGTGTGGTGCTGATACCTACCTCATTGCGGCAGCCTGCCTCAGATTAGCCAGGGAGCTCCCTGGTGGCGCAGTGGTTAAGAATCCGCCTGCCAGTACAGGAAACACAGGTTCGAGCCCTGGTCTGGGAAGATCCCATATGCTGCGGAGCAACTAAGCCCGTGCACCACAACTACTGAACCTGCGCTCTAAAGCCCGCGACCACAGTTACTGAGCCCGTGTGCCACAACTACCGAAGCTCACGCGCCTAAAGCCCGTGCTCCACAACAAGAGAAGCCACCGCAATGAGAAGCCTGCCCACTGCAACAAAGAGTAGCCCCCGCTTGCCTTAACTAGAGAAAGCCCGCTCCCAGCAAAGAAGACCCATAAATAAATAAATTTATTAATTAAAAAAAAGAGAGGGCTTCCCTGGTGGCGCAGTGGTTGAGAGTCCGCCTGCCGATGCAGGCGACACGGGTTCGTGCCCTGGTCCGGGAAGATCCCACATGCCGCGGAGCGGCTGGGCCCGTGAGCCATGGCCGCTGAGCCTGCGCGTCCGGAACCTGTGCTCCGCAACGGGAGAGGCCACAACAGTGAGAGGCCGCGTATCGCAAAAAAAGAAAAAAAGAGAGAGAGAGCGCGAGAGAGCGCGCGCTCCATTCCCTGGAGCACAGTGATTGGTTCAGGGAGGGCATGTGACCGAAAGGGATCCAGTGAGCTTCCATCATGGGACTTTTCCTGGAGTTACTGGGAAATGGGGTGCCGCTTTCTGTTGGATGATGAGGTGAGCAGATGACTAGCCAGAGACATCTTTGCCATTAGGAGGGAAAAAATTGCCTGATAATGAAGCTAATGTGGGCTTCTGAACTGTCTGTTACCTCCACCCGTAGACTCTTCCTCTAACTAGACATGGGGCTCACTCCTTCACTTTACTCAGGCCTCTGCCTAAATGTCACCTCCTCAATGAAGCCCTCCTTGCTCACCGTATTTAAAATAGCAACCCTCGGGCTTCCCTGGTGGTGCAGTGCATAAGAATCTGCCTGCCAAGGCAGGGGACACGGGTTCGATTCCTGGTCGGGGAAGATCCCACATGCCGCGGAGCAACTAAGCCCGTGCGCCACAACTACTGAGCCTGCGCCCTAGAGCCCGCGAGGCACGACTACTGAGCCCACGTGCCACAACTACTGAAGCCCATGCACCTAGAGCCCGTGCTCTGCAACAAGAGAAGCCACTGCAATGCGAAGCCTGCACACCGCAATGAAGAGTAGACCCCGCTCACCGCAAGTAAAGAAAGCCCGCATGCAGCAACAAAGACCCAACACAGCCAAAAGTAAAAACAAACAAACAAACAAATAAATAAAATAGCAACCCTCTAGCCCCACACTCCCCATCAGCCCTTAAACGGCTTAGTAGTAGTAGTAGCAGCAGCATTTTGCATTCCCTGTACTTATTATATCTAATACGTATTTGATGCTTTGTTATTGATTCACCACCTTTACTAGTCCGTTTTGTTCATTTCTGCATCCCCAGTACCTAGAACAGGGCCTGCCATACAGTAGGAGGTCAGGAAATATTTGTGGAGTAAAAGATTAGTGAAAAACCAAGCTGAGAGATGTAGAGAAACAGTTGACTTTGTGTTAGCCACTGGATAGAGCTGTTCCTGAGTACTTCTGCACTTTTTAAAAAAATAAATTTATTTATGTATTTTTGGCTGTGTTGGGTCTTTGTTGATGCACGCAAGCTCTCTCCTTGCGGCGAGTGGGGGCTACTCTTCGTTGCGGTGTGTGGGCTTCTCATTGTGGTGGCTTCTCTAGTTGCGGAGCACTGGGCTCTAGGCGCGCAGGCTTCAGTAGCTGTGCCATTTGGGCTCAGTAGTTATGGCTTGGGGGCTTAGTTGCTCCGTGGCACGTGGAATCTTCCTGGTCCGGGGCTCAAACCTGTGTCCCCTGCATTGACAGGCAGATTCTTGACTACTGAACCACCAGGGAAGTCCGGTCCTGTACTTTTAAAAACAGAAGTCGGGGAATTCCCTGGTGGTCCAGTGGTTAGAATTCCATGCTTCCCCTGCAGGCGGTATGGGTTCTGTTGCTGGTAGGGAAACTCAGATCCCACAAGCTGGGTAGTGTGGACAAGAACCAAACAAACAAAAAGAAAACAGAAGTCCATGAGAATCTCTTCCTCTGGAAATTGGCATTTGGTTTGAGTGTGTGTGTGAGAGAGAGAGGGAGAGAGAAAGAGAAAGAGGGAGAGAGAGGGAGAGAAACTAAACTGTGATTGTGAGAGGCAAACTAGCCCTGTTGGTAAGTGCATGTGTTCTGATGTATTGCAGGCCATTCATGTTTGAACCCCAACCTTGCCACTTACCATGCCACCTTGGAAAAGTTACTTAACCCTTCCTAGTCTCAGTTTTTCATGTATAAAATGGGCATGATAATAGTGCACCCCTCCCCGCCCCCACATAAGGCTGTTGTGAGGATTATGAGATAGATTACGTCAACTTCTGAGAACATACCTGGTGCATTGTAAGCACTCAGTAAGGATAGCAATTATTTGCTTAAGCTAACTTAAGAAGGATGCTGTTACTTACATCTGGTTGGTCTTTTTTTAAATTAAAACTTAAAAAAAATTTATATTTATTTTTCATTATTATTATATTTTTGGCTGCGTTGGGTCTTGGTTGCTGCATGCAGGCTTCCTCTAGTTGCAGCGAGTGGGGGCTGCTCTTCGCTGCGGTGCACGGGCTTCTCATTGTGGTGGTTTCTCTTGTTGTGGAGCACGGGCTCTAGGCGCGCGGGCTTCGGCAGTTGCAGCACGCAGGTTCAGTAGTTGTGGCGCACGGGCTTAGTTGCTCCGCGGCATGCGGGATCTTCCCAGAGCAGGGCTCAAATCCATGTCCCCTGCACTGGCAGGTGGATTCTTAACCACTGTGCCACCAAGGAAGTCCCGATTGGTCTTAATACTTAGAGAAAAAAAAAATCCTGTAAAGTAGCATGCTGTGTGCTTAACTGTTTTTCATGATAACTAGATTCTTCTAGTTCCTCTCCCACTCCAGACAATGCCTGGGCATCCCCCATTATTGTTCCAGGGACAATGTTTAGAACCCTAGGGATTGTTTTTTTTTTTTTTTTGCATGTTCACCAGAATCCTCCCTTTTCCTAGTAACAGCAAATGTAATTTCTATTTACATGCCCTCCCAGACTCCATTCCTGTGATTTGAAATGTCTCTGCCAGCTGACAGAATGAGCACAGGACCCAGGCCTGGCCAATGAACATATCACATTCCTCTGAACACAGTGATTGGTTCAGGGGTGGTTACAAGACACGCCGGTCCAGTCAGCATCTGCTCTGGGACTTTTGCTGGAGCTGATGGGATGAAGGGATTTTCCTTGCATGGGAAGGTGGAGCTGGTGGGATGTAAGCCTGGCACTGCCCCAACGAGGGTGAGGCTGCCTTGGAGTGGGGCAGTAGTCATTTACATGTTCTTTTGGCTACTGTAATAGAGACCCAAATCATAACGTAATGGCTTAAATAAGATAGGCATTTAGTTCTCTCTTTTGTAACAATCCAAGTAGCAGCAATACAATATGGCTTCTCCCTGGTCTCAGAGGGCCACACTCCTTCCAGTTTATGGCTCAGTTATTCAGAGGGTATGAACCACCTACTCCAAGATGATCTACCCCACGTCTTCATTCTAACCACCAGGAGGCGGAAAAGGGAGAAGGAGAGGACACAACCCTTCTCTTCAAGGGCAGAGCCTGGAATTTACCCATATACTTTCCCTTTACATCTCATTGGCTAAGACTTTGTCATATGACCACATTTTGCTGCAAGGGAGACTAGAAATGTGGTTTTTACTCTGGGTAGCCAGCTAAAAATCAGTGTTTCCATTACCATAGAAGAATGTGAATGGATTTAGGGAGACAATGGACAGTCTCATTCTCAGAGCAAATCAGAGGCAAGAGATTTTGTTACAAAGTCCTGGTGACATCTTTTGAGCCCCTGGATCCAACTGTGCCTGAAGCTGGACCCATGGAACTTTACAATTACACGGGCATTCATTTCCTTTTTTGCACATACCTGTTTGATTTGGGTTTTTGACCACTCGAAACAGAAAGAACCCTGATTAATACAGTTAGATATAAAGCCCCTAGTTGATGTCTGGCAGAGTGGGAGTTCATGAGTCAGTATCCTTCTTGTTGTTGCTGTTATTGTTATGATTACGTTGCGGGTGGCCCTACAGCTCACTTCGTCTGTGCCTTCTCTACCTGTTTCTTCATCCTATCCCAGTACCGCTAGCTCACCCCTCTCATCCTCACAGCCCTTAATGACTCATGGGTGATGATGTTATTTGTCTCTGATTCCAATGAAATTTCTTCTTCACTCTCCCATATACATGGCAGAAAAGAATCATACCACCCCAACAATGTTGAGGGAGGGAGTCCTGAACCCTGTTTGTGACAGAGACCCCCCTGGATTCAAGTCATGCCTCACCCTGTGGAGCACAGGCTCTGGACACGCAGGCTCAGCGGCCATGGCTCACGGGCCCAGCCGCTCCGCGGCATGTGGGATCTTCACGGACCCGGGCACGAACCCGTGTCCCCTGCATCGGCAGGCGGACTCTCAACCACTGCGCCACCAGGGAAGCCCTCAATTCTTATCTTGATGAAAAGCGAACATGAAGCACAGGCGCAGAACAAACAAGACTGACTCCTGTTTCATAACTTTGATCACTATTTTCATCCACTTCTATCGCTTCACATATGTCTCCAGCAGTTACAAGATTTCTCTGGGAGAGGGTCTGACCCCTGACACCGCACCCCTTTCTATGTTTATGGGATGAAGCTCTCCACCAGCCACCCATGGGCTGATGTCTTTGGAATAGGGGTCTGGTGCCAAAAGGGTCAGAGGGATGAGGTCCAATAAAGTTTGGGGAGGGGGAGTTTACAGGGTATGGAGGACAATGGCCTCTACTGGGGAATGAGAGATTTCCAGAGAAGAGCTCCCTCCCTGCCCCCTGGTGAGAGAAGCCAGGCCCCTTGCTGCCCATGGGGCCCATGTCCTGGAGGAGGGGGAGAACCACCTCAAGCTGGGGAGACTGAGGTTGTGTGCCGGGCCCCCTCCTTCCGCCGCAGCACGAAGTCTCCAGGGCCGGCTGGGCTCATTGCGTAGAAGACATTGGCATTGTCAGGAATCAGGAGCTCTGACCAGGGGCGGAGATGATGGTGAAAGGCCCACACAACCTCATACTTCCCTCACAGAGGACCTAGGTAACCTTCCACCATTCACCTTGGAGCCTGACAACCTTGGGTCCCTTCAGCTAGTGCTAAGCCAACCTCATCCTCCTCTCTTTGTGAACCTAGACCACTTCGCACTCAAAGCCCGCACAACCTCATGTCTCCCCCCACCTCCAACCCCGTGAACCTGGGCTACCTCCTGCTATTTCCCCCTGGAGTCTAGACAACCTGCACTACAAGCTTGAACAAAGTCAGGCCACCCAGCCCAATCAACTTCCTGCCCATCCCACCCTTCCCCCACAGCCAGCTCCCAGCCAAGTTCATGCTGCTCTCACCATGAACTTGGACAACTTCTGACTTCCCACTTCCAGCCTGTACAAACCTCACACCTGGCACGTGAACAACCTCATGTATCCTTCCTAATGTCCAGCCAACCTCACATCATGCCCTTTAATGTGTCGCTTTCTCTCTGGTTTTTTTTTGGCCACACTGTGGGGCTTGCGGGATCTTAGTTCCCCGACCAGGGACGGAACCCGTGCCCCCTGCAGTGGAAGCACAGAGCCCTAACCACTGGACTGCCAGGAAATTCCCTAGCATGTCAATCTCTTGCCTCTCTCTCTTTTTTCTTCCTACATTTTTTTCTCCATTTAAACAACTTTTTAATTGAAGTATAGTTGATTTACAATATTGTGTTAATTTCTTCTGTACCACAAAGTGACTCAGTTATACGGTATTCTTTTTCATATTCTTTTCGATTATGGTTTGTCACAGGATACTGAATATAGTTGCCTGTTGCCTCTCCCTCTTTTTTTTTTTTTTTTGCGGTACGCGGGCCTCTCACCGTTGTGACCTCTCCCATTGCGGAGCACAGGCTCTGGACGCACAGGCTCAGCGGCCATGGCTCACGGGCCCAGCCACCCCGCGGCATGTGGGATCTCCCCGGACCGGGGCACAAACCCGTGTCCCCTGCATCGGCAGGCGGACTCTGAACCACTGGGCCACCAGGGAAGCCCCTGCCTCTCCCTCTTGAAAACTGGATAACCTCCTACTCACCTGTACACTGAACGATCTCATGCTTCCCTACCCTGAATTTCAGTACCATGTGGCCCTCTCCTATGCCAAATTCAGAGTCCCCATGCTGAGCCCGGACAAACTCATTTCCCCTCAGATCCAAGCCCAGACCCTGCTTCAGTCTTGTGCTCCACCAGGTTGAGCCTGAAGAACCTCATGATTCTACACGTTTAAGCCCGGATGACCTTCTACACTCCCTCTCCACTGGACCCTGGACAATCTCATTTCCCCATAAATCCTAGGAAGTCACCTTTGGTGCCCGCTTCCCTCACACTGAGACAGGACAACCTCATGACCCCACCTAATGAAGGTACCAATATTTTTCTGCCTCTTACCCCAACCCTGCTTCATCTCACCCCTACTCTGTGCCAGAACCATCCCGGTCAGTCTGCCACCCCCCTCCTGAAGCTGTCCCCCACCAGCTCTGGCTCCAAGCTGTCCCTGCTCACCCCTGTCCCCAGGAAGGGCTTGGAAGAGCTGATAGTCCTGGGCCCAGGGCTGAGCCACATTGTGCTTTTCCAAGGCTCGCTGCACCACGCTGGGGGCCTTGTCCTGACTAGTGAGCTGGGAAGAGAGGGCGAGAGGTGAGGGATGACAGCCCAAGCCCCAAGGGCAGGGCTGCCACCAGCAGGTCCCGGGCACAGCCCCTCACCAGGATGCTCCGATACAGATTTCCATGGTCATTGTCGATGCTGACTCGGACGACGCAGGCCTCTGAGCCCTGTTGCCCCGGGAGGGAGATGTGAGGGCCACTCAAGGGCAAGGCCAGGGTCCGGGGGCCTGGTAGGTCTGGGCTCAGTGGCGGCTGTAGGCAGTGGGGTGGGGACTGAGCGGTGAGAGCACGAGGCCCCTCCCTCATTGTATGCAACACGTCTTCCTGCACACCCCAAGCCTGGGACATGCAATTAGGGTACATACACAAGCCCACATCTATGCAATCCCATCACATACAGACTTTCATGCCCTGTTACATGAATTCACACATGACTCATGTTCACACACAAGAAACCCTGTGTAACCAGAGAGCGGCGACTGCACCCATTTGCTCACAATTGTTGGATACGCACAAGCCCATGTCCATGAAAAACCCTGCACATGGTCCTGTGGACACTGTGGATATTCACGCCCACATTTCCCCTCCAGGTATGCAAATTCCCAGGAAAATGCGTATCTGTGCAAAAGTGGGTGATTGCACCCCACAGTACCTTGTGTCTAAGTGGAAGCTCTGGTCCAGATCTGAGCATAACTGATGGACAGCTCTTCAAACGGGGCCATGGAAATGCACGTGGCTTCCTGGACATATCCCTAGAGTGTTCAGCCAGCTGTGTGCATAGTCTCCTGTGTACATACCTAGCCCCCAAATCCTGTACATACACACACACACACACACACACACACACACACACACACACACACACACAGCCCTGGGTGCCCACAGTCCCACATGTACACGTAGTCCTGGTACCTTGGTGCTGGGGCCCTGGGGCCCTGGAGACGCCGGAGGACTGCCGGGAGGAGGGTCCCTCGTTCTAGGACTGGATGGGGGGGACGCTGGGGACAGACTGGGGGAGACAGAGTCTGAAGTGGGGTGGCTGCCCTGATCTCTGATCCTGTCCTCTCCAGCCCCTTTACCAAATGGGATGCTGACCTGGAGGTGGAGGATGAGGGATCCCTGGGACTCCCACCAGGGGATGAGCCTCTCTCTCGGGACAGCTTCCTGAAAATAGAGACAGGGGGTGAGGCTGAGCCCAGACTCAGTCCCAGGAGCGGATGCCATCTCTGCCCACGTCACTCCCCACATACTCCCTGAGACTCACGCGCTGAGGCGCTTGGTGAGGCTGATTCGCCGCCGGACGCGTGGGGAGCTGGGGCAGGAGGCGGCCGGTGGCTCAATGACCCGGGAGATGTGGTAGCTGAGGGGTCAAGATGCAGATGGGATGGGGGGGTTGGGAAATGAGTTAGAATCGGTCGGGAGCTGGGTTTTGGGGGTGTGTGTGTGTGGGAACAGCCAGGGGGTGGGCACCCAATGTTGGGGTCAGGGCCATTACAGCTGTGGGGTCTTATCAGGGATGAGATGAGATGGCTTGGTTGGCAGGTCACACAGGGGTTTACAGAGTGGGACTGAGGAGTCAAATTGGGTCGGGGATAGAGTTCAAGGTCAGATAATCACTGAGGTCAATTGTTTGGATCATGGATTCAGTAGAATGAAAAGAAACCATTGGGACAGTTGAGTTGGATGCTCTGACATAAGAGTCAGTTGCTCAGAATTGGGGGTCAATGATTGGGCTCAGAGAGTCAGATGGGGGTTATGAATGGGGTCATGGGTCAGATAGGGCCGGGGGGGGGAAAGAAAAGATGAGATGGTTGAATGGAATGGCCAGCTGCATGTCAAAGGTTGAAGTCAGAAAGTCAGATGGGTTAAGGTTTGGGGTCAGAGGTCAACTGGGGCTCTCGACTGGGCCGCAGACAATGCAAGGTGACAGGCTGGGTGGGGGGGTGTCAGGGCTCAGGAAGGGGGTCTTAGGAGGAGCTGGAGAGGTGCATGGGGGAGGTGGATCCAGTGTGTGACCCAGGGTCAGTGGGTGGGAGGTTGGTCAGGCCAGGCCACGTGTTGGTCACCTCTGCTCCTCGCTGAGCTGGCGCTGGGTGCGCAGGGCAGCCAGGATGGGCAGGTGGGAGCTCAGGCAGTAGCTCTGACAGCGCCTCTGCAGCTGCTGGATGTGGGCCAGGATCTCCCACTCCTGAGGGGGTGGCCTCTGAGACCCCATCCATGCTCAACCCCCATCCTGGACCGCCCCCCCCACCCCGGCATGCCCACCCCAGTGCCCACTTACCTTCCTCCTCTTCTCAAAGTTGATGAGATCCCCCTGGGGGCAAATTTTGTCTGAACTGGAGCCTCCAGGGTCAAGGATCAAGGGTCAAGGTCAGGGGTTGGGATGTCAGGAGCCCTACCGCACTAAGGGGGCTGGGGTCAGGAGCACAAGGCAGGGTCACGGGTGTGAGGTCAGGAGGCCCTCTGTGCTGAGGGTGAGTGAGGCTGGGGTCAGGAGTCAAGGGTCAGGGCTCAGACCTCCAGCATGTCCGGCAGGGCTGTATCCAGCATAACCAGGTCCGTGAGAAAGGTGCCAAGGTAGGGGATGGGGCCTGGGGGCAGTTTCTGTGGCCCCCAGAGCTCCAGTCACTCTCAGCCATCACCGACCCCACCAGGCTCCACCCCCCACCCAGGATCCTGCTTGTCCCTCATCCCAAACCACATCACTCACTGAGGGCAGGCTTCCTGGGGGGGCATTCTCCTCGGTAGCCTCCTCCTGGGGGAAGGGGAAGGACTGAGCAGTCCTGGGCTCTCTTTGTCCCCTCCCTCGGGGAAGATGCCTCCATCACAAGCAGTTGTAAAGGCCATACCCAAGGGAGAGTGAACAGGGAGGGGGAGAGAACAGATAAGCAGCAGGGGGCAGGGCTCACTGGGGATGATGGGAGGTGGGGCTTGTGGGTGCCTTGGCCCCCAAGGCTGGCCTTAACACAGGTGAAAATCCTTGTACCTGGAGATCCCCCAGAAATGCCCTGAACCTTGTTGGCACATTTTTTTTTTTTTTCTTATCAAAGTCAAGTCCTTAGCAGAATTTTTTTTTTTTTCCCTGTTTGCTCTGACTCTGGCCTTCAGTGACCTTTTCCCTGTAACTCTGGTATTTGTTGAATGAATAAATAAGGCAGCCACCAAGTGTGAGCTATAATGAGG
This sequence comes from Globicephala melas, assembly GCF_963455315.2. NCBI lineage: Eukaryota > Metazoa > Chordata > Mammalia > Artiodactyla > Delphinidae > Globicephala > Globicephala melas. Next base: position 163,462,528 of record NC_083316.1, on the reverse strand, counting down.
GCAGCAGAGGGAGTAAAAACGCAGGGCTGCCCACAAACAAGAGGAAGGTCATTCTCGAGGCATAGGGAAAGGACACTGAATGTTATGACAATGACAAGCAATGCCCTGCCGGGCCCCTGGTCCCCTTCCTGGGCCCGGGATCTGAGGGGTCCTCACCCATCTGTACCTGGGAGAGAATCTCTCTGCTGCTGAGGTGATTGTTCTCATCGGAAAAAATCTGCGAAAGTTTCCTGAAAGTGGATAACGGTTCCCTGGGGGTACAGGAGAGGGGTCACGGGTGGCCGCGGGGAGAGTCAGAGCTGGCATGAGGTGGGCAAGGAGTACCGCGCCAGCACCCCGCCCCTTGCTCACCGGCTCAGGGCACCCCAGCTGCGCTTGAGCCGGTAGATGGGGTTAGACTGCAGGGCGGACAGGATGGCGCGCAGGGAGGAGAAGTTCCGCAGTTCCCGGCAGCGCTGGGGAGCGGGGTGGGGGACCGCTGGTCACACCCCCAAGCCTGAACCCCAAGTATGATCCACCTTTGATCCCGTGACTTGTGACCCCAGGTTAGATCCTTACAGCTCGCCCCATGTCTGACGGGCTACCCAGATTCAGCCTCCTCCCCCAGGGGCCCCCTCCCCCTCTCCAACCTGCAGTCCCAGCCCCTCCCCCAGCTGCCCCTCCATTCCTTTCCTCTGACCTTGGCTTCCCGTGTCCCCACTCCTTACTTCTCCCTGGGCCCCAGACGGACCCGTAGCATCTCTCCTAGACCCAGACTCCTCCCCGCCCGCCCAAGTCTCACCCCAGGTGTCACCCTTCTTCCCCCTTCGCCTTGCCATGCCCCCATTTCTACTCTTCCTCTCTGCTCAGGCTCCTGCCCCGCTTCCATCCAGTCTCTTTCAGGACCTCTGCCTCCGTCTCTTGGCCCCCATTTCTACTCTTCCTCTCTGCTCAGGCTCCTGCCCCGCTTCCATCCAGTCTCTTTCAGGACCTCTGCCTCCGTCTCTTGGCTTTGGTCTCTCCTCCAAGCCTATCCCCTCCCCAGTGCCCCCATCCCATCCTTATTCCTAGACCAGCCCTGCGTCCCTCTGCGGTCTCAGGCGCCAGTCCCGTCCAGCTACGTCCTAGTCTTTCTCTTAGGCACCTCCCAGCCCCAATCCTCCAAGTATCCCCAGACCCCAGTCCTCGGCCTTCCGCCCGCCCCCGACCTCTCTCTGGCCTCGGTGCCCCATGCCCCCTTCCACCCACCACCCGACAGGCACCTGCGCGATGCGGATCCACTTCTCCAGCCGCTGCGCCCTCTGCGGGGCGGCCAGGCCCGGCGACCCGAGCACCGAGCCCAGCACGCAGCCGGTCACCGTGTTGAACTGGGTCACAGTGGCGCGCACAGTGGAGGCGGTGCCTGTGGCCTCCGGCCGGTCCCGCTGCGACCACACGGAGCCCAGGCACTCGAAGGGCCGCACGCGCGAGAAGAGCTCCTGCGCGCGGGGGTTGGGGGTGGGTAGGATCTGTGCTCAGCTGGGCCTCTCCCCCTTCCCCCTCCTCTACGCCCCGCCCCCTCCCGGCCGCGCCCAGCAGGGATCCTCACCGCATCCATCAGGGTCAGCTGCTCGGCCACGTCGTCTACACTGAAGTCCAGGAGCTCAGGACCTTCCCGCACGAGTCCTTCCACCTCTTCCAAGCAGCCTACCGGGGAGTCTGGACGGGGTATCTGGGCAACCCCTGGATGTCCTGAGGGAGCATTAGAGGGGGTTAAAAACTCTGAAGTTTGAATCCAGGACTGGCTGCGTGACCTTGGGCATCTGTGATCCTCACTTTTCTCATCTGTGAAACAGAGATCTCCTTGAGTGTTTTTAAGAACGTCAGAGCAGCAGTAACTGTTCATTGAGCATCTTGGGTGGATTAACGGGGAAATTTATACACTAACCCTGCGAGGGAGGTACTATTATGCACCTTTCTTAAGGGCAAAACTGAGGCAGGAATTTGCTCTCATATCTTCAGTAAATGGCAGAGATCTGAAGCCAGGTGCTCAAAGTCTAGAATAGAAAATAGAGCTTTTTGACTTTGAACCTGTATTAGGATAGGATCCACCTGCCCTTTTCTGGTGGTTAGAGGTGGTATAACCTCGTGGTTAAGGAAAGGTTATCGTCTTAACGTCCCCAGTTCAAATCCAAACTGGTCCACCGGGGTGCTGTGCGAATTAAGCAAGACTTTAAACCTCTCTGTGCCTTGGTTTCTTCACTTGGATTTTTTTTTTAATCACATGAAATCACGCATACCAGACGGCTATAAAGTACTCAATACATATGATTTTTCCGAGGTGGCGTTCAATGGTGGCGCCCCCTAGGGGGACATTTTGGAAGTTGAAATCTTGCCACAAGAGGGGCTTGGCACTCAGTGAAGAATTGTATCACCAGCCTCCAAATGTCCCTCCAAGAAATTTGTGTCCTTGAAAAACCTGTTTACAATACTTGGCACCTAGAACTCAACTATCTTGCTCATAAACACTAATTATTTTGGCTCTAGAAAGGCAAGGACTGTGAACTTTGTTTTGTATGGAAATGGCGAGTGTTGTTCACCATTTTGGAAATTGATGTCACCAACATCTATGCTGCTGCATCTGTGTCGCCAGTGCATCCCCCTGCATTAGTTTCTGGCTGCCATATTCACCATGATGCTATGGCAGGCGAAGGCACTGAACAACTTCATCATGTCTCCTGGTGAGGCATGCCCAGACATTGACATACCAACAAGTATAGTTGATTGTTGTGTAAATTGCTTTTGTTTTATTTCTCCTTCCTATTACAATTTCAGCATCATATTATTATTTTTTTCATATTATTATTTTTAAACTATCTGTGTAAGTCTGTTTAATTATCTGTCTTTCATTTCATATTAGGACAGGTAGCATTGCAAAATACTACTTTATTTTTATTTTTTGGCTGTGCTGCCATGCTACATGCAGGATCTTAGGTCCTGGAACAGGAATCGAACCTGTGCCCCCTGCAGTGGGAGCACAGAGTCTTAACCACTGGGCCACCAGGGAAGTCCTGCAAAATATTAGTTTTTAAAAGTGGGCATAGGGGGAAAAATTACTCAGCCATAGAAAGGAACGAAATTGGGTCATTTGTAGAGATGTGGATGGACCTAGAGACTGTCACACAGAGTGAAGTAAATCAGAAAGAGAAAAATAAGTATTGTATATTAACGCATATATGTGGAATCTAGAAAAATGGTACAGATGAACCTGTTTGTAAGGCAGAAATGGAGACACAGATGTAGAGAACAAACACCAAGGAGGGCAAGTATGGACACCAAGGAGGGAAAGAGTGGGGTGGGATGAATTGGGATTGACATATATATACTAATATGTATAAAATAGACAACTAATAAGAACCTGCTGTATAAAAATTAAATAAAATAAAAATTTAAAAAAATCCCATAACTTGAGCACCAAAAAAAAAGTGAGCATAGGGGAAAAAAATTGCACGTAAATCTAATCAAACCTTTAGCTCTTACAGCAAGTATGGTGAATAGAGGAACGTGCTTCATGTCACCATGAGAAAGCTAACAGGTAAATGGAGAAGAATGTGAGACATTCCTCGGGACAAATGACCCATTATTTTCTCCTAATGCCATTAATCAAAAGGCAAAGAGGAACAGTCATAGAAAAAAAGAGATCTAAGAAATGAACACTTGGGACTTCCCTGGTGGCATAGTGGTAAAGAATCCGCCTGCCAATGCAGGGGACACGGGTTTCAGCCCTGGTCCAAGAAGATCTCACATGCCGCGGAGCAACTAAGCCCGTGCGCCACAACTACTGAGCCTGTGCTCTAGAGCCACAACTACTGAGCCCGTGTGCCACAACTACTGAAGCCCGCACACCTAGAGCCCGTGCTCTGCAACAAGAGAAGCCACCGCAATGAGAAGCCCGAGCATCGCAACGAAGAGTAGGCCCCGCTCGCCGCAATTAGAGAAAGCCCGCGTGCAGCAACGAAGACCCAACACAGCCAAAAGTAAATAAATAAAATATATAAATTTATTTTTTTAAAAAAGAACACTTTAAATGGATCTTTGGTTTTGGAAGAAACAACTATAAAGAAGACAACTTAGGAACAATAGGGGAATTTGAATATGAGTATTTTTTGATATTGAGTAATTATTGCTGATTTCGTTGGAAAAGATTGTGGGCATGAAGGTTATATATATTTTAAAGTCCTTGTCAATTACCAGTGAGAACCAAAGTATTTGTGTGTGAAGGGACGTAAGTCTGGGATTTGCCTTCAAATCATCCTGAAAAGAAATTTTTTTTTTTGGTCCAATTGATAATTGTTGAAGATGAGTGACGGGTGTTTCAGTGTTCTTTACATTACTTCTCTCTACTTTTCTATATGTCTGAAATTTTCCATGGTAAAAAGTAACCCCCAAACAAGGATACTAAGGTTCCCAGATCCTGGCATAAAGTCAGTGTTCAATAAATGTTCTTTTTCTCCTCTTACCTCAAGAACTCATAGCTTAGGGCAGCACTTTCAATAGAATTTTCTGCAGTGGTGGAAATATTTTCTACCTGTGCTGCCCGATGTGGTTACTGAGCACTAGAAATGTGGCCATTGTGACCAAAGAACTGATTTTAATTTTTATTTAATGTTAATTAAGTTCAATTTTAATAGCCACATGGGGCTAGTGGCTACCCCACTGCCCTGTGCAGCTCTGATGACTTGGAATCAGCTGGTGAAATCTTGAAGGCAGAGGAAGAAAGATACTTGGCAACCAGCAGGGAAGATGAAGGGATAAAATGTATATAAATAACTCTCACCAGGGGAGAGAAGTGGTTGCTACTTTGTAAAGCAGAGAGGAATGTGGCCAGTTTAAGGATTAAAGAATGGATTAGGGATATAAAGCTCTTGTGACAGGGATCAGATCAAACACAGATGGGTGAAAGATGATACTTTATAAGCAGGATGCAATTACTCAGTAGACAAATACGTATTGTAACTGACCCTGGGGATAGCGTTGGGGACAAGACCAATAGGTTCTATGCAGAAAAATAAGGCAGGTAATAGGACTCAGAGTGGGAGGCTGTATTTGTTGGGAGGGGATCTGAGAAGGCATGTCTGAGGAGATGACAACTGAAAAAAGATCTGCGTGAAGTATGTGGATATATTTCCTTCCCCCCAAAGCTCTCTACAGCAGAGGTTGTAGACCTCTGCTGTAGAGAGCAACAAACGTGGCATGTGGGATCTTAGTTCTCTGACCAGGGATTGAACCCATGCCCTCTGCAATGGAAACGCAGAGTCTTAACCACTGGACCACCACGCAAGTCCCAGCAAACTTTTCCATAAAAGGCTAGATAGTTTGCTGACACCCACTTCACTAGAAAACATCAGTATGATTTATTGTATCGATTTCATTATAAGTGGTAGATTCTAATAAGTAAGAATCTGTGATAACAACAGTAATGAAAATAATGCTATTTGCCAAGCTCTCATTACTTGTTTATTTACTTGTCCACTAATTGTCTTCCCCAGGGAACAGGGAGCTCCTGTCCACTGTTACGTGCCCAGAGCCAGTGGCTAAATATCTGTTGAATGAATGAAGAAGCCAATGAGGTAAGTACTGTCATTGCCCCCATTTTGCAGATAAGGAAACTGAGGCTCAGAGAGGTGATTTATCCAAGGTCGCACAGTCAGCAAATGGCAGAACTAGGATTTGAACCCAGGTCTCTGTAGCTCCTAAGGCAAGTAGTAATAGATGATTTGTAGCCAAAAACACAGGGTATCCTGACCCAATGATGGACTATCTTTGTAGTTGGGATGTGTTGTGTGGGGGAGGTGATAGACAAATGCCAATACTTTAAACAAAGGGCTATTAACCCCATTTTACAGGTGGTGAAACTGAGGCTCAGACAGGGTTAAGAACCTTGCCCAAGATCTGTAGCTCCTCCGTAAGAGGAGAGGACCCCTGGGGGAGGGAGAATGCCTGTTCCGGACACTATCGGTTCCCCAACCCGCTCACCTGCCCGTGTCTGGGACCGCTCCTCTTCTTCCTGCTGTGGCTCAGCATTCTTCAGGAAATCTCCCAGCAGCTTTTCTGCCTCCCGGGCCTCAGCCCCTGATGGGGCTGCCCAGCCCAGAAAGGTGCAAACACTGCCTAGGTCCGAGTGGGCAGGGGGATCCCAGAAATCCTGAGGGTAGTCCCGCAGCCAGGAGCCCAGCACTGACACCACAGCCCTGGCCAGAGGGGTGGGGCCTCAGAGCCCAGCCCAGAGCTCTGGACCTCTGGAGCCCCTACACTTCAGATCCTTTTGACCTCTATGCCCCCCTGCCCACACCCGACGGGAGGACAAACCTCAGGTTGTTGTTGAAGGTCAGATCTCTTCCCTCTGTCTTCTTGATCTCTACCCTGGAAAGACATCCCCCCTCCGCCATCAGGTGAGGAAGAGGGCGGCTGGAGGGGACTCAGGAGGAAGATTCTGGGGTTGGAGGGGGGGGTCCTGGTTCTAAACCGGAGGGAGCAGAGGAGTATCCAGGTGAAGGTCTGGGGAGGGAACATGAGAGTCCCCCGTTGGTACTGACCCCGGCGGCAGGGGCGGCGGCGGCGGTGGCAGGAGAAGGTCCAGCACGCGGGCAGTGGGCACAAAGGCCCGGTGGGTGGCCAGGAAGGCAGGCACGAAGCCTGGGTCCTGCTCGCGGTCTCCAGACACCAACTCCCGCACCAGCCGCTCCAGCCGCGCTGCCCTCAGCGCCCGCACCTTGCTGGTGCGGTAATGGAGGAAGGTGTCGGCACCGGGGCTGGGGGCCTGCGGGGCAGGGTGACCGCAGTGAGACACAGAGGAGTGGGCCCCAGCATCCCATTCCAATCGTGTCTTTGGGAAGCACCGATCTTGCATCTGATCCTGTCCATTCTTCTGAATCCTGCCCCCTGAGTTCATCATTCTTCCCCATTGCACAATCGACCCCCGAAACCCGCCTGGAACCTCCTCATCCGCCCAGGCCCCGCCCTGCCCTCTGCCCCACTTACAAGCCACCCCTACCTCACCCCCACCTCCGCCCCCAGGCTGCTCCCAGCTCTCCTGCAGCGCTTCACTGGCCCGTTCCCAGGCTCTCTGCCCCACCTCGCTCTCGCCTGGTCTCTTCTAAAGACCACTCCTTCAGCTCCGCCCCACTAAACCTGGCTTACCTAGGCCCTGCCGTCCAGTTCCGTCCCCAAGTCCTGCAAGTCAGCTCGGCCTCACCTGGCCCCGCCTCCTCATCTACCCCACTCACCTGGCCGCCCCCGGGCCCCACTCCATCCTTACCTGGTCGCCTCTAAGCCCCGCCCCTCCTTCGGGCCCTAGTTCCTCCCCTCCACTCAGCCCCGCCCTCACCTGGTCACCTTCCGCTCGGCCCCAGCCTCCTACCCGTTCCTCACCTGGGTGCCCCGAGGCCCTGCTCCCGGACTCAAGCGCCGACTGCGCTGCCGCCGCAGGGAGACACTGTACACCGCGCCGTCCTCGGTCTCCTCGCCCCAGTCCTGCAGCGGCGCCTGGACGCGGAGGCGAGCTCAGGACGCCGCAGGGGGAAGGCTCCCGGGACCACGGCCCCGCCTCTTCCGCGGACTCAAGCCTGATCCCTCCAGTTTTATCCCCCTTTGCCGGCCAGAGTCAGTGAGACTCGGGGCAGGGGTCCAGGCTCGGGAAGTCCCCTCGGCGCCGCGGGTACCCTCCTACCTAGCCCTTGGGAGGATCGGGTGGCATTTGGGGACGTCCCAGGGTCCAGTCTTAGCGAGTCTGTCTCTAGTCCCTCCCGCAGATGCGTTCAGAGACACTCCCGCCACCAACCATCCCTAAAAGGAGCCAGCCACTTCACTGGGTCAGGGGCCGGGAGGCCAGAGGTAGGGACTCCCAGGCTGTTCCGAAGGGTCCGATTTGAGGGGAGAGAGGATCCAAGGGGCGGTCGGGGACCTGGAGTTTCTGGACTTGAGGGTCGCCAGGGATGTGGGGTCCTGGGACCCCAGGTCCCCTTACCAGGGCGAGCTCCTTGCTCGTCGTCCGCTCCATGGTCCGCTCCCGTCCCGCTCTGCCGCGCGGCTGAGTGAGGCGGAAGGGCCGGTCGGGGAGCAGTGGCCGGGAGTCGGGCCGGCGGGGCGGGGCGGCCGGGCAGCGCGGGGGCGGGGCGGGGTGGACCCACTGCTCGCGGTTGCCCCTGCCAGACCCCAGCGCCCAGCCCAGGGCCCTGGGGAAGAGGTCCGAGCTCTCCGGATAAATGTGTATCAACCTGAGCCCGGGAGACAGGACGCCCCTCTCTCTCTCCCAGGGGAGGGCTCTTTTTTGTGTCCCCAGGTGTGGAGGAGCTAATGTGTATAGCTAAGTGGGGTACAGGTCTGCGTCCTCAGAAGGAGAGTCCGCTTGCTCAGACGGGGAGGGCTGGTCCGCCCCAGGTGTGGAGGTATTTCTCATTTCTCTGGAGGGACGGAGGGAGCTCAATCTGGGTCCCTAGCTTATGGGAGTCATCACTCCCCAGGTCGGAGGGGGCTGAATCTGTGGCCCTGGTTTGAGGGGCAGCCATCTATGGGGTGGTGCAGGATCAAGGAGAGGCGAATACTCAGGGAGCTGGTGGTTGACCTTTAATGCGCGATTCCGAGGCCGGCGCGGACCAGCCTGGGGAGATTTACTGTGGGAACGTCCGGCAGCCCAGCCCCCTTCTCTACTTCGGGCATCGCCCGCCCGCTCCGCTCCCTCGTCCGGGCCGCGTTCAGCCCTTGAAGGGGCCCCGTGGGCCCGCCGCTGGGCCCAGAGGGGTTTGGGGGCTCCGCAGGGGCCCGCAAACGCCAGATGGGCGCGAGGGCGAGTCTAGGACCTCCGCGAACGACCGCGCCTCTTGCTGCGGGATTCGATTAATTTCTGGGAACGCATCTTGAGCTCCGCGCGGGTCACCACGTTGTTGTCTTCGTCCTCACTCTCCTCTTCGTCTGCAAAGGGCGATGAGGGGATCAAGTTCCCATTCACGGCTCAGATGTTCCTTCCCAGCCTTTACCATCCCACCACCACCTTGGCCCTAGGTCCGGCCCCTGACCACCTCCCGATGCTCTGCTTGGGCCCCCGGCCCCGCCCCCTTTCCTTGCCCGTACTGACCGAAGAACCTGTCCTTGAGACCGGCAACAGGCAGGGCGATGCGGGTGTTGTACATCGGCAGCTTTCCCTCTAGGGTGGAGTAGAACTGGGGGAGGGGGGAGCGGGAAAGAAGAGTGTGAGTGGGCAGAGGCTGCAGCGAAGTCCGTTCCCCCTCCTCCCCAGCCCACTCTGAGACATAACCTGATTCCATTCAGCACCTCTGCCCACTGCTGTAAAGTTTTCTTTGGTCGCTGCCGCGTCATTTGTTCTCAGCGTGCATCCTGATACCCCTCCCCCTCCCCCTCCCAGGCCCGCCCGTGGTCTCTAGGTCCCACCTCTGGTCCTCTCGAGGCCCCACCCTTGATCCCCCCAGCCTTGACCTCTGGCCCGCCAGGGCCCTCTGGAAACTCTCGTGGTGCATCCCTAGCTCCTTAAACCTCACGCCTTGTCCCTAAGGCCCATTCCCGGCCCATGGGCCTCCGCTCTGGTCTCCTGGGGGATGCCCCGACCTCCTGGTATTCCGCCCCAGCCCCGGCACCCTCAGCCCCACCGCCTGGCTGAAGGGGTACCTCGCGGTCGGCGATGTGGCGCAGCAACTCTGGCACGTTTTGGTTCTGGAGTTGCGCCTGTAGCTTCAACAGTTTTTCCTCCACGAGGCCCAGTAGGTTGGGCAGATAGTCACCTGCCTTGGGATCCAGCTCCTTTCTGGCGAAGTGGCCGGCCTCCTGCGGCCGGGGGCGGAAACAGGTGAGTTGGAAGGGGGCGGGGTCTCTGGGGCAGGTTCCACCCAGGGGCGGGGCTTTTCCTCAGGGACCAGGCCTTTGAAGTTAGGGGCCACCAACCCGAGTGGTGCTATCCTCTGTGGGGTGGGGATTCTGTGGTCAAGGGCCACGCGTATAGGGCAATTGCCTCTGAATTCCAGACACCCAAGGCAAGGGATGGGGGCAGGGGGAGTCTTTTAGTGGGAGGGCAGGGATACTAACTGGAGAGAGGCCATTGCCGGATGACCTTAAGAAATGGGATTCTGCTGCGGGCAGGGTGGGGCTTCTCTCATCTGTGGTCGCTCCAGGATTGGAGCGGGGTCTCTGAAGTTTTGGGTGTGTGGGTGTGGGGGGGGGCTAAGTGGGACTTTCCCATGGGGGCGGTTGAAATGGGACAGGGTCTCTAAAGTCCTGGGCCTCTTGAGGAGTAAGGGGGTGCCCCCTGAGACGTGGGGTGGAGACTCAGGAGTGGGTTGAGGTTTCCCCTGTGTCTAGGCCTCTCATGTCCTGGACAGGGCCTGCGGTGGGATCTCTCGAGTCGGCTACGGGGCAGAACCCCACACCTGCGCGCCGGCACCGCCTCTCACGTCTTGCGGGGATTCCTCGTGGGCGGGGCCTGCCACTAGGATGTGGTTCAGTTTGCCAGCCAGGTGTTCCAGGCCCTCTTTGGTCATTTGCATTGCCCACATGGCGAGCTGCAGCTGATCCTGTGTGTCAGCGCGCCGCTGCTCCTCCGCCTTGATGCGCCCCTGCAACTCGACTTGCAGCTTCTGCTCGCTGCAGGGAGCAGGGAGGCCACCACTGGAGCTCCACCGACCCCGCAGGCCCCACTCTCGCCCTCGGGCACCCGGGACCTCACCTCACGAGCGTGGTCTCCCCTGAGTACTTGAGGTCTTCGAGCTCCCGCTGCAGCCGCTGCTTCTCTTGATTCAGCCTCATCAGCGTCTGCTCGTTCTGGCTTTTGAGCGTCTCCAACTGCGTGAAGGTGTCGCCCTGTGCCAGGAACCGCTGCACCACCGCCTGGGGGCCGCCCAGCCCGAGTCAGAGCCAGGGCTGGGGCAGGCAGGGGTGCACTCCTCCTTCTTTCCCCCGCTTCTTTCCCCCGGGGCACGCAGGACAAGTGGCTGAGCTGATGGCTTCTGCATAATGGTGTTTAGACACTCTGTGAGTCCGACCCAGGGCTGCCTCGAGGGTGTGCAGCCCCGAAGAAATGATTTTTGCGGGCCCTTCCTTGTCTATATAGGGAAATTGAATCAGCCACAATCAGATTGCGGGGCAGTGATAGCAGTGAGCACAGCTGCTTTCCAAACTCAACATGCCAGCAACGTTCTGGCAGTGAATCTTGCCCACTTCCATGAGGAAACATGGCTGGGAAAGGCGCCTGGCCACAGTGCTCCAGATGACCCCATATGTCCAAGTCCTGGAACTCCTTGGAGGCTACCCCATAGGAGTAGTGGGTTGGAGAGCGCCGTAAGTGGAGAAACCCAACAGGGATCCAGGGGAATTAGTGTTCGCCAGCTGGGGACATAAATAAAGTCTTAGGAAATTTCAAGGAAGACGCTGCCTCGCGTGGGCCCCAGCTTCTCTGGGGCTGAGGCTGGCACTGGGCATTTTACTGCGCCCAGACCCTGCTACAGGTGCTGGAGGCACAGCAGAGAGAAAACACTCATAGTTCTCCTAGAGCTGATATGTCAAAGACGTCAGCACCAGTGTAAGCCGGAACATTAGAGGATGATGGCCAGTGTAGATAACTCGTGTGGGTTTTGCTGAGAGAGGTAGCGGATTAATGAGGCAGTAGCTGGAGGAAGAAGGGGTGTCTTTTGTGTGCTGAAGAATTGACCCGGCAAAAAGGGGAGGCTGGGTGTGTTGGCTTCCCAGGCTCAGCTCGGGCGTCTGGGAGCTGGGAGGGCCGAGGGCAGCACTCACGTGCGTTTCTGCCACGCCGGTGGCGTCCTTGACCTTGCCGAAGAGCACCTCCATCTGGTACATGTTCCAGCGCCGCCGCAGCTCCCCCTCTTTGGAGTGCATGCTGTCCTGGAGCCTGTCGTTGGACTGCAGCAGCACCTGCTCGCGCTGGGTCTGCTGGTGGGTTGAGGTCAGGGCCGGGGTCAGCTCGCAGACAAGGGCTTAGGGCAGAGGCCGCGGGGGTTGGGGAAGTATCCGCACTAGGGTAAGGGAGGGGGTGGGGCCCAGGCGTGGGTAAGGGCACCCAGAAGGGGTCAGGAGTGCTTGGCAGGGCCTCAGAAGCAGCGCAGAGGGACGGGGTCCAGGGGGCGGGGCCTGTCGGGTAAGGGGTGGGGCCTGTCGGGTAAGGGGCGGGTTAGAGGCAGGATCAAATTTCCGACACAGGCAAGTCTTGTGGGGAAGGATGAGGATAGACCTGAGAGTAAGGGGAGGGCTGGAGGGCGGGGTCAGGGATGTGAGAGGAGCCCTGGCATCTAGTGGAGATGGGGGCGGAGTCAGGAGAAATGTCAGAACTGCCGAAGGGTCTAGGGCCTGGGCCAAGGTAGTGGCGCGGCCCCGGACACAGCAGGGCCGCATCTAAGCAGGAGCAGGCTGGGGTCGTCGCAGCCCCGTACCCCTGGTGCGCCCACCTTGCGCTCCATGCGTTCGTTCTGCAGTTTCCTCTCCTCCGCGCGCTTCTTGCACTCTGTTAGGTAGCGTTCACGCTTTTTGCGCTCTCGGAACACTGTCTCTTCCAGATGCTGCAGCTGGTTCTAGAGGGCGGGAAAGGGGGACAGCAGGACCTGCGGGCTCTGGGCCAGAGCTGCAGGCCCAACTCTACACAGCTGGGTCAGGCTGTGGGGTCCTGGGAGAGAGATGGGACGGGTTCCGGGACAGCTGAGGTTCAGATGCTGGGGCCAGAACAGAAGACCATGGCGGCATCGGGGGTCGGGGGGCAGGACCCCCACCCCCCACCCCGCCCAGGACCTGACGGGCTGGCACCTTGGCGATGTCCCTCGCATTAAGCGCCTCCTGATTCACTAGGTTCAGTTCCTCCAGCTCCTGTTTTGTTCTCAGCACCTCAGCCTCCATGAAGTCCAGCCGGTTCTCCAAGCGAAGGCTCTCCTCCTGGGGCGTGAGGGATGAGGCAGGCCTGTGACCGCTGTCCCTAACAAGGCTGGCTCTCCCACTTGCCGCCTCCCACCCCCAGTCGCCCTGGTCCCTACCTGTAGATAGGCCTTGAGCTGCAGGTACACATTGGTGATGTGTTCGGCCTCCTCCACCTTCATCTGGGCCTTCTCCAGGCGGTTCTCCAGGTTCCGCATAGTCTAGAGAGAAGCAAGCCTGGGCTGGGTCCCTTCCCCCCTCAATTCCTCCCCCAGGATCAAGGCCTCTGCAGACCTCACTGGCCCCACCTTGGCCACCTCTGTGTTGCTATCTTTTGCCTCTGCCATCTCCAGCTCACGCAGACTGTGCTGCAGCTGGAGCTCCTCCAGCCACTTCTGTCGCAGCCCCAGCTGGTACCGAAGAGCATTCAGCTGCTTCACCTTCTCACTCAGCCGGTGGTCCAGGTGCTCCAGGGCCTGCTGAGGGAGGGGGGCAAGAGCAGGGGCCTGAACCCCTCACCTAGTCCTTCCTTCCTTCTCCCATATCCTTTTTTTTTGTTTTAATTTTATTTATTTTTTGGCTGTGTTGGGTCTTTGTTGCGATGCGCGGCCTTCTCATTGCAGTGGCTTCTCTTGCTGTGGAGCATGTGCTCTAGGCACGCGGGCTTCAGTAGTTGTGGTGCGCGGGCTCAGTAGTTGTGGCCCGCGGGCTTAGTTGCTCCGTGGCATGTGCGATCTTCCTGGAGTAGGGATCGAACCCGTGTCCCCTGCATTGGCAGGCGGATTCTTAACCACTGCGCCACCAGGGAAGTCCCCCTTCTCCTATATCTTGGTTCTCACCTCCCCTGACTCTTAGTAGTGTCTGACCTGGTTGATCCCCCTCCTCCTGCAGACTCTCTTTTTTTGGGGCTTCCAGGACCCGCACTTCTTGGTTTTCCACCCACCTCCCTGGCTGCCCCTTCTCCATCTCCTTTGCCTTTGAAGAGGTTCTTCTCTCCTCTGACCAACCTTACCCCCTTGGTGATCCTATCCAGTCTCAGGGTTTCAAAACTCACATATACACTGAAGACACCCCAATTTTGCCTCCCTCCTGAACTGCAGGCTGGTATATCCATATCTACACTGCCTTCCAGATGTTTCCACAGGCAGCTGAAGACCATCGTGTCCAAAACTATGTCCTTGATCTTTCCCCAAACCTGCCCTTCTCGAATCTTCCCCACCTCAGCTCATGGCAGCTCCACCCTTCCATGTGCTCAAGTCCCAAACCTTGATGTCATCCTCACCTTCTCTTTTTCTCTCCCACCTGCATCCAGTTTGTTAGCAATTCTCTGTTCTATTTCAAAGGTTCCTCCAGAGAGAGCTCTTTCTTCCTATTTCTACCCCTTTTGTCCTAGTGCAGCCAACACCATCTTTCACCCGGTTGACCTCCTCCTGGCTTCTATTCCTGCCTCCTCACAGCCCATCTTCCATTTCTCTGATTCTTAGTATAAAATCTGCACTCTTGCAGTGAAGGCTGCTGCAAAGTCTTGCCCCTGCTGACCTCCCTGACCTCACTTCCTGCAGAACCCCCCCGTCACTCACTACCATCCCGCCACACTTACCTCCTTTGTGTCTCCAACACTCTACTTTTGTTCCTACCCTAGGCACTTTGCACTTCCTATTCCATCTGCCTGGAATGCTTTTCCCCAGATCATTACCTGCCTGTCCCATTCTCAGCTCAAATATCACCTTCTTAGAGAAAGCAAAGACCCCCATCCTGCAGTCTAAAAGGCAAACCCCTGCCCCCATCCATCTCGAGTAAGTCAGTCTGTTTTATTTTATTTGTTTCTCTTGTCACCACTGGGAATTACTTTGTTTCTATATTTGTTGTTCTTGTTTTTTTTTGGGTGTGTGTGTGTGGGGGGGTCTGTTCTCTCCACCAAGATATGAGATTTTGGGGAGTGGGGACATGGTCTGTTTCTTTCACCTCACGGTGACCAACACCTAAAACCATGCCAGGCACATGGTAGGTGCGTGATAAAGGTTTAGAAATAAATGAGTGGCGCCAGGTGTGGAGAAGGGATTGGAGAGGCGAGATAGTGGGCAGGGAGGCCAGTTGGGTGGGGACCCAGGCTGGAAATGAAGGGAGATGGTCAGTGGAATGGGAGTGGGGCAAACCTGGCCTGTCCTGTTCTTCAGGTATGGCTTCTCTGATTTCCATTCCCGAATCACTGCCTGGATCACTTTCTCATCTCCCTGCAGAGAGAAGAGCCCAGTCACACTACTGATTCAGGCCACTTCTACTTGAGGTGGTGCTCTGCCCCTGGGGATGCTGCTCCCGCCCCCTGGCACCTCTTCAACCTCACCTGGAGCAGGTCTGTCAACTGTAATTGCAGCGCCCTGGTCTCCTCATGGAGCTGGTTGATGGTCTCCTGATTCTTTTTGATGTTCCACTGGCTGGTCTCATAAAAGGCCTTCCGGTCACCCTCTGGGGTCATGTGAGGTGGGCAGGCAGAAGCAGAGGATCATGGGAAGGGGGGACTTCCCAGAGGGAAGACCTTTCAGTAATTGTCAACCTAACACCGTAACGATATTTCACTTTGAGCATTTGTTATGTGTTGGATGCTGGACTAATAATTTTCTAGGTATCAAATAGCGTGTGCCAATAGGTACATGTCCATATACATATTATACCCATTTTACGCATGTGAAGACTCAGGCTTATTATATTGTTCCAAGTCACAAGCAGTTGGACTCCCCAGCCCATACCTTCAACCACTATGCAAAATTATCTCCTAATAATAAAACAATAATGGTTTATACCAGGATTTCCCAATCTTGGCACAACTGCCATTTGGGATGGATAATTATTTGCTGTGGCGAGCTGTCCTGTGCACTGTCAGATGTTGAGCAGCATCCCTGGCCTCTGCCCACTAGATGCCAGTAACCACCCCACCCCCCCCAGCAATGTGACAAACCAAAATGTCTCCAGACATTGCAGAATAGCCCTATTCCATTGAGAACTACCGGTTCACACTTTATAGTGTTACTATGTGCTAGGCACTGTCCTAAGCACCTTACGCATTTCAACCACCTATGAGGTTGTACTGTTACTATCCCCATTTCATGGCTGGACAGACTGAGAGCAATGAGGTTACTCTTGGTCCCTGAAAGTCAAACAATTAGTATATGTAGAGCCAGGATTTGAACCCAGAAAATCCAGCTCTAGAAATCTATATTCTTTACCACTCCATGCATGATAGAAGAGTTGAAATTACATAAAAGTATGAAATGCAGTCCAGTCAGTTCTGAGCTCAGGAAAAGTTTTACAAGAAAGGTGAGGAAAAACGTGAACCAGTATGAGTTTTTGCCTTCAGAAACTGGCCACTGGATGAACGCCAGTGAAACGCTCCTGCCAGCTCAGAGGACTGTTGACTCTTGACCCTTCTGTGCCCTGTGGAGCCATCTTACCTAACAGTTGTAGCTTCCTTTGTAACTCAGCCACCTGCGTGTGCACAGCGGACTTCCCCTCGCTGGCGTGGAAAGGTGCCGCCTTGGAATGGAGTGAGTGCCAGGCCTGCACTGACCCCTTGCCTCGAGGGTGGTAGGGCTTGATCTGAGCCTGACCGCCCTTGACTTTGGAAGGAGCTGAAATCTGGACCTGAAAAGGCATGGCGTTGGCGGAGGCCGCCCAACTCAGGGGAGACGTCATAATTGGGTTGAGGCCAAGGATCCCTGGTGGTTAGGGGATCCGCTAGGAATTGCCTCTATCCGGCATCCGTCAGCTCCTGTTCCTCGGGCTCTGGGAATGCACTTGTCTACCGCTTGGCGGGGCCTCGCAGCATCTACGGTTGCTAGGTAACCTTCCCCGCCTCCCTCCAGCGCTCCCAAGGAAATCGCCTGCATTCCAATCTACGGCTCTCATTGGCTGACGCTGAACTGAGGGGCGGTCCCAATAGGGGACAGACCTGACCAGCTCCGCAGAAAGATGGGGGAGGGTACTTTGGAGTCACGTGCTCATCCCTTTTCCTCCCCACCCTTCCACCCTAACCCCGCCGAGGCGGTTCGCGGGCGTTTTTCAGGAACTTTCTGTTCCGGCTGCAGAACCCGACACTCCCAAGATGGAGGCACCTTGCGCCGCCATTAAGCGCTAACCTTCAGAACTATTCCCTTTAAGGCTTCACAGTCCTATCCAAGATGGCCGTCTCGGTTCCGGCCCCGCCACTTGCCACTCGCAACATGGCGGCCACGAACCGCCGTTCAGGGAGCGCAGCGTGATACCGGAAGTGATGCTTCCACACATTTCCGCTTTCTTTCTGCCGGAGGAACAGTTGGCTGCTGGGTCGGGGGCGCGGTGGATATTGACCTTTGCCCCAACCTCGTGTAGGTGGTGAACTAGTGGGCGGGAGGGCACCCCAATTTCCTCTTGGGGGCAGTCGAAGGTGGGAATTGGATAGCTAACCACCCCCTACTCATGGGGAGCGGAGGTTTTGAGATCTCCCCACCGTTGATTTGGGCCAAG
The DNA here is from genome assembly GCF_963455315.2 of Globicephala melas. Taxonomy (NCBI): domain Eukaryota; kingdom Metazoa; phylum Chordata; class Mammalia; order Artiodactyla; family Delphinidae; genus Globicephala; species Globicephala melas. The sequence continues at coordinate 163,445,146 of NC_083316.1, read as the reverse complement.
TGAGATTCCCCTCCACTGGGCAGGATTGGGGAGACCCCCCCCCGCCCCCAGTATGGGAAGCAAAGTGAGCCCTCATTGCCCGGAAGCGATGGAGGAATCCAGTTGGCTGGAGGGAGAGGTGCCTTCCTTCGGCTGGAAGTAGCCCTCTCCCACTGACCTGCCACCCCTTTCTTGCTGCAGCGCGAGGGCACAGCGCATCTCCCAGCAGCCTCCTTCCTCTGACAGAACCCGTTTCCGGCTTCCGAGGCTCCAGCGAGATGTTACTAGTGCTGCTGCTGCTGCCCATGTGTTGGGCCGTGGAGGTCAAGCGACCCCGGGGCGTCTCCCTCACCAGTGAGTCGGCCACTGGAGGTGGTCAGAGGTGGGGGTGGGGTGTGGGAGGCTCCTGGGAGAGGCACTTAACAGCCTTCGGTCTCAGTGTTCTGGTCTCTGGGCAGGAAAGGTGGCAATGCTCAACTGGTGGGTGGGGGGAGAGGAGCCATTGGGTGGAAAGGGCCTCTTCCTGCCCTGGGCTGAGCCCCTTGCCCCCCTCCCCAGACCATCACTTCTACGACGAGTCCAAGCCTTTCACTTGCCTGGATGGCTCTGCCAGTGTCCCTTTTGATCAGGTCAATGACGACTACTGTGACTGCAAAGATGGCTCAGATGAACCAGGTGAGCTCTTTCTTCATTCGTTCATTCATCATGCATTTATTGAGCAGCTGGTGGGTGCCAGGTCCTGTGCTGTGAGCAAAACAGACCCAGTCCTGTCCTCAGAGAGCTCGCTGTTGAGTGGGGGGAAGCGGGCACAGAAGCGAGTGGTCAGTGGTTTGGTGAGGAGAGCGGGAGGTGCTGTGGGAGCCCGGAGGGGGAGGGGGAGGGGGTTTGGCAGGGTCCTGTTCTGAGGGCCTCAGGGAGGAGAGGCAGGAGGGAGCACTGAAGAGTTTTGTTTCAGGCCCCGAGCGTGCAGCTGTTTTTCCTCCTCTTACTTGGGATCAGTTACTCTCACATTCCTTGTTCCTTCTGTGTATGCGGTGGGTGTGACACGCTGGATTCTGAGCACACTCCACAAACCCTCCCTCCCTTCGTCCCCTCAGGCACAGCCGCCTGTCCCAACGGCAGCTTCCACTGCACCAACACTGGCTACAAGCCCCTGTACATCTCCTCCAGATGGGTCAACGATGGAGTTTGTGGTGAATGAGATCTCCCTGGGGTTGGGAACAGCGTGCTGGGTGGAGGGAGGGAAGAGGCGCTGCCGGGTCCGATGGTGCCCACACCTCTTCCCTCAGACTGCTGCGACGGGACGGACGAATACAACAGCGGGATCGTCTGTGAGAACACCTGCAAGTATGTAGGTGACACCCCCCCATTCCCCCCCCACCCCTCCAGACGTTGCCTTGCCCCACTGGGTGAATCAGGGTTCCCTCTCTTTTCTGTTTTTGTGTACTGAGTGCTCACCCCGTGCCAGGTGCCTTGGGAATGCTCCATCAGCAATTTCCTCTCTGGTCTGGAAGCAGGTGCAGTTTGCCTAAGAACAGATGAGGAAGCTCAAGGTTAGAAAGGAGAATGACTTCCTCAGGGTCACATAGCTAGGAGATAGCAGAGCCGAGACTCGAACCCAGGTCGGTCTAACTTGAGACTGCATGCTTTTAACTGCTGTGCTCTGCAGCAGGACCTGAAAACTGAAATGCCCACAGGTAGGTAATCTAAACAGCACAAGCAGGCTGAGTATAAGGCAGTAGGGAGTGGTGGGCTTGTGACATCTAAAGGCACAGCTGTCCTCCACTCCTGTGAGTTGAGGGCAGGTGGCAGGGCTGGATTTGTTTTTCAAAGAAGCTGAGAGTCCCAATACTTCTGTAAACTCTTTTGATGGAAGGTCTTTGAAACAGAGAGTGGATTAAGCAGAACAGCTTACCGGCCAGATTGCCCTTAGTGTCTGGGGGGTCTGTGACTTCTGTGCTTTTCTCTCCTCCCTCTCTTGGGAGCCACCTCCCAGCCCCACATCCCAGCACCCCCCAGTCCCTCCCCTGACCCTGAGGGTGGACGAACCCTGCCCATTGTCCTTCCCCCCAAGGACAGGGATGAGGGACTCTGAGGCCAAGAGAGCCTGGGGAGGTGGGGAGAGGAGGGTTTGTTCTCCTGTCTTTGCCCACATAGGGGGTGTGAAGGCATGGGTGTTGAACCCTTTTGGAAGGAGCAGACCTGGTGGATGCTAAGTGCCTCCGACCCCATCGTGCCTATGTGTCCCCTCTCCCCAGAGAGAAGGGCCGTAAGGAGAGAGAGACTCTACAGCAGATGGCGGAGGTGACCCGCGAGGGATTCCGCCTGAAAAAGATCCTAATTGAGGACTGGAAGAGGGCCCGAGAGGAGAAGCAGGTGAGGGGCCTGGTGGGGCTGACCCAGGACAACCTGGAGGTATAGGCTGAGGAGGCCGGCTGGGGTTGACGTCTGCTCCTGACTCGTGGTGTCCTGGGGCCAGTTACTGTCTCTCTGCGCCTTGATTCACTCGTTTGTCCACTTGGCGCTTAGTCGTCGCTTAAGCGGGTACCAAGTGGGTGGCAGCCAGTACAGGCATCGACCTGGGCCTTGGGTGCAGACTGAAGTGGGCTCAGAGGAGCTCTGCCGCCCCAGGACAGGAGGGACACGTCTGCATCCCGGTCCCAGGGTTCTCTCATCTGTAAGTTAGGGTTAATGGCTATGTGACTTCCCAGTCTGGGGGAGGACTCGAGACGGGGGTCAGTCAGTCGCAGTCACGTTAGTTCAATAGGGTGGGTGCTGGGGGGGGCAGAAGAGGGTGTACCCCCAGGGGTGTGTCTCTCCCTCCCGTCTACCACCCCCTTGGCTGTTAGATGGGTCAGAGTCCTCAACACTCCTCCTGGCCTCTTGCCCGACCCACTGAGTAAGGGCTCCAGCTCTGTTTCTCTGCCCTGGGCAGCTTCCAGGTTTTTCTCTCCCACCCCCATGGCCTGGCTAGAGAGGTACCTCCCGAATTTATGGGGCAGTGAATTCAGAGCCAGTGTGATACCTCCCGAGTTCAGAGGATGCTGGGGAGCCACATGGTGAGGTTGGCTCCGGGTGATCTTTGCCCTCCTGGGCAGGTGGGAGGATCCTGGCAGCAGACCAGGCTGAGGTCTTGGGAGGAAAGTGATCCCGTGTGGGCTTGGGCTAAGACCCTACAGCTTGGGACCCCCATCCCTAGGCTGGAGTCCACCCAGCACACACATTCGTTTTTGAAATAGCCACAGAAGCCCAGGATGCACTGGGCTCATGCATCATGGCTAGAAGCAAACATGGAACTAGATGTGGAACTGCCTCAAGAGTGCATCAACTAGTGGGAGGGACCCACAGACAAAGTGATAGCCAGGGCTGAGGGGAGAAGGGATGTTCGGGGCTGTAAGGCATAGAGAAGACTCTTGCCTGGTCCCTCTGTTCCCCGAACCCGTCTTGGGGGTAGGAAGTAGGGAAGACTTCCTGGAGGAGGAGGCTTCCATCTAAACTTAAATCTGTTGGGTAATTCAGAGTTAGCCAGGCAGAGTGTTCCAGACAGAAGGAAAGCATGTGTGAAGAACTGGAGGCAGAGAGTGGGGCTCTGAATGTTGTCAGGGCAGTTGGATCTTAGAGTTTAAGATAGCAGTGGGGTGGATGGGGCTAGAGAGGTGGGCAGGGGCCTGGTCATGCAGGGCCTCGGGGGCTACATTGACGTCTTTGGGTTTCTCTCCAGTGGGCTGCAGGGAACCATAGCAAGGGGGAGACCCAGAGAGGGGTGTGTACTTTGAAAAGATCCTGTGGCCACCCTGTGAAATAGAGTCAGGGAGATGGCCGTCTGTGAGGAAGAGGGTGGAACAGGAAGAGAGCTGGCCCCCGTCTTCTGCCTACCCAGAAAAAGCTCACTGAGCTGCAGGCTGGAAAGAAGTCACTGGAGGACCAGGTGGAGTTGCTGCGGACACTGAAGGAAGAAGCTGAGAAGCCAGAGAAGGAGGCCAAGGACCAGCACCGGAAGCTGTGGGAAGGTACATCACTACGTCCCAGGGTGGCCGTGACTTGGCCTTGGCTCCTGGCTGGGAAGAGTCTGGGCCCAGGAGCCTCTTGCTGGTTATCTCTCATCTGTGGTTTTGCTGATTTTTTAAATCATGGCACTTTAGTTCCCTGCGTGCCCAGTTATCTTTGACTGTGTGTTGGTCGCTGTGTTTAAAAGTCATTAGTAGGAGTAACTTGCAGTCTAGGATGAGAGGTTCCTCTCCAGAGAGGAGGGGCTTTGCTTCCTGCCATCTCTGAGCACTACCATTCAGGGATCCCTTGAATCCAAATTCAAGGCTGGAGATTGTTCCGGCCTCACAGGCCGTGTGAGCCGAGGTCTAAGCATAGGCTGGGTAATTTCTGGCCCAGCTTATCCCTGAGGGGAGCCCCGTGGGGTCACAGTTATGCTGGGGGGGGGGCGGTTCACCTTGGACTTTGATTTTCATTTCTCTTCCCTCACAAGTTATCAAAATGGACATCCACATTTGCCAGGATTGGCAACATCCCTTAGGGTGAAAGCGGCTTCCATATTCTCTTACCTTCTTGATTTTCTCTTGGTCCTGGAAACTCCTACTGTCTTGGTTGGTTTTAAGATGATTTTCTTAGGCTTTGTCCAGCATTTCGTTGCTGTTGGTAGATTGTGTTGCCATTATGGGAAATCTGAAGGCTTGGCATTTGTTCTCAGTCTGCTCTGTGCAGGGGCACATGGTGGAAGGAGGATAGAAGGGAGAGGGGGGACAGAAACCCATTCCAGGCTAGTTAAAAGACCAAGCATCGCTGGGAGGATTTGGAGGTGCGGCTCCAGCTGGTCACCGGGCTGGTGACCAGGAACCGGCAGTCTTCTCTCTGAGGCCATTCTGTGATCTCATCCATCTCTTTGAGCATCTGCTGCGTTCTCCCTTCCTTTCCTATCTCTGCTCTGATTTCTCGTAATCGGTAATTCAGTCATTCATCTAACAAGCATTTGCTGTGTACCTGTCATGGGCCAGGTGCACCCCAGGTGCCAGCAACACAGGCTTGAACAAGACAGAGAAAGCCCTCTGACCACGGAGGGAGGGAGGGAGTGCCGGCAGAGGGAACAGGTGCAAAGGTTCCGAGGCAGCATCTTGTCTAGTTTTTAAGGAGCAGCGAGGAGGCCACGTGGGCGAGTGAGAGGAGACTCTCCCCTTTATTTACGTAACATCAGCTGCTTTTGTGATACAGCTACAGAGCCGAGTGGTTGCCAACAGAGACCTTATGGGTTGCCAAACCTAAAATAGTTTAGCATCAGGCTCTTTACAGTAAAGTTTTCCGACCCCTGACAAAGACACTGATATTTTCTCCCACACTGATGATAGCTGGACCAGAGCACCCAGTGCTTGTTTCATAAGGATCATCGTGTCGCTCCTGCCTTCCTGCCCTATGAACTGCACCCACACGTAGCCCTGTTTCACAGATGAGGAAGCTGAGGCCTTGCCCAGCTAGGTTGATGCCCAAATCTCTCTGATTGCAGACCCTGTCCCTTAACTGGAGGCTTGAGCCATCTGCCTGTTCTGCCTGGCTCAGGGCCCAGCATTGCCTCCTGATGGCCTCCCTCCATCAGGCCAAGCCATTCTTCTGCCCAGCAGTCTTCCCGGCTCCCCAGTGCCTCGGGTGGGACAGCGTTTGGGCCACCACTGCCTGGTTATGGTGGCCCCTGCCTCGAGGAGTCGAGCACTTTTCCCTGCACTGCACCCTGTGCACTCACCACATTGGTCTGATTGCCTTTCCCCTGAAACTGCTGCCCTTTATTGCTCCCAGGCCTCTGCTCCAGCCACTCCCACTGCAAATACAGAGGTGTCTAGTGGGCTCTAGGCCCCGTGCTCAGCAGCGACACATGAGGCCCCATCCTGCAGCCCTGCTCACCTTGAAATGGGAGCAGCAGATCAGTGAGTCTGTCCCACTGTGCCCCAAGCCCTCAGATGGCGCTGCCTCCACAGAGACTTTCCCGCTTCCTTCCTGAGATCAGCCCTTCTGATCACATGTGACAAAAACCCAACTTGAACCCACTTCATAAAAAGTGGAAGCTTTAGGCCCAGTGGGACCCTAGGCTCCCTGGATGGCAGGAGTCCTCCCTCCACCTCTGGGCTCTGCCTCCTCCTCTGTGGGCTTCCTTCCCAGGCAGGCTCTGCCCTCCTGTGCCAGCACAACCACAGGCAGCACTAGGTTTATTTCCTTCTGGCTCAGCAGCCCCAGCCAGTAGAGAATACCACTTTCCCACAAGTCCCAACACAAATTCCAGGGCAAGCTCCTATTGGCTTGTCCCAGGTCCCGTGGCTGCCCATGAACCGATCCCTGGAGCCAGGAGGTGCAGCACAGGTTCTGATTGGTCAGGCCTGAGTGTCGGGTGGGTAGTTGCCCACAGGGAAATGGAGGAGGGGTAGTGTAAGCAGGTGGGGTTGTTTGCTGGAAAGGTAAAGCTGAGGGTTGGAATTACCCTCCTTTGCTGGGGTCTTATTGCTTCTACTATTCTCTGCCGTCTTGGGTTTTGGAGTGAGTAGGTGGTGACCAAGTCAGACCTGTCAAGGGCCAGCACAACATGGGGTCACCCAGCTTGGACTTTTAAGGGTGGTATGAGTTCCAAGGCCAGATCATTGGAGGTGGGGTGTGTGAGTGTGTGTGAGAGACGTGGGATGTGACTGGGGCCTTGAAAGAACTCCCTGCTCTTATTTCTTCCTAGTTTCCATGTGATTTAAAATATCCCATCTGACTTCCATATTCTCTGTTAAAAAGATTTTTGGGGGTAACAATCCTGAAAGTAGTAAAGTAGAAAGGGAGAGAGTTTTCCTCCAGGTTAATCTCTACCAGGAGGCGTGAAACCTTCCAGACCTTTTTTTTTTTTTTGTGGTATGAGGGCCTTTCACTGTTGTGGCCTCTCCCGTTGCGGAGCACAGGCTCCGGATGCACAGGCTCAGCGGCCATGGCTCACGGGCCCAGCCGCTCCACGGCATGTGGGATCCTCCCGGACCAGGGCACGAACCCGTGTCCCCTGCATCGGCAGGCGGACTCTCAACCACTGCGCCACCAGGGAAGCCCTTTCCAGACCTTTCTTGTCCATCCCAGGCAGAGATGCAATTCTTCAGAGGGTAGTAACTCTGGGTGTCGACCCCAAAGCCACACTTCAAGTGCCCAGTGGCCACGTGTAGCTGGTGGCTGTCATTTTGGCCAGCAGATGTAGACCATGTCCATCTTTGTAGAAAGTTCTGTTGGACAGCACTGGTCTACATGGTGTATGGGTGTTGTGCTATGTCTATGTGTACCTCATTTCCTTTTTTTTCACTCAGACCCTTCACTTTTTTTTTTATTGTGGTAAAATCCACAAAATGTATAATTTACCATTTCAACCAATTTGAAGAGTACAGTTCAGTGGCATCAAGTACATGCACCACGTGCACCCATCTCCGCTATCTAGTTCCAGAGCATTCCCGTCTCCCCAAAAGGGGACTTCCATGTCCATCAAGCAGTCCCTCCCCAGCCCCTGGCAACTACTCATCTGCTCTCTGTTTCTATGGGTTTGCCAGTTCTGGACGTTTCATATCAACAAAACCAGGCAGTGTGTGGCCTTTGTGACCAACTTCTTTTCCCGAACATCGTGTTGTCACGGGTCATCCACACTGTAGCCTTGTGTCTGGACCCTACTTCCTTTTAACAGTTGTGTCTATTCCGGTGTATGACCCTGGCAGGATTTATTTAATCCAGGTGCCGTTTTTTTCTATCAGGTTCGCAGTGCTGGTTTTCATCATTTGTAAACGCCTGTTGTGTATTAGGGTGTTGGCCCTTTGTGACCGAAGTTGCCGGTGTTTTCTTATCATTCATCTTTGGTGCCAGGTTCCTGGTGTTTTCTTGCTGGGCCATGTGTTAGAAAGTGAATTCAGGGACTTCCCTGGTGGTCCAGTGGTTAAAACTGCGCTTCCACTGTAGGGGGTCGTGGGTTCGATCCCTGGTTGGGGAACTAAGATCCCACATGCCGCAGAGTGGCCAAAAAAAAAAAAAGAAAAGAAAGTGAATTCACTCTTGTCTTCTCTTTGCTTCTGTTTCCACTGTTTTGCACCACGGCGAGCATCCTTTTACACAAGGCTGGGCGTACTCGTGCCCCGTTTCCCTTAGCCCGAGTTCTCAGCATGGAGTTGCCGACTCAGGTTCAGGGGTAGTAACATGCCAGGGTTTGACCCAGATTCGCAGAGGGTGGTGGGGATGAGCACGGGCTCTGGAGGCAGACGGCCCAGCTTGGGCCCCCGGCTCTGCCCCTCGCCAACTGGGTGACCATGGGCGGGTCCCTTCATCCACCTGAGCCTCAGGCCCTCGTCTGTGAGGACGGTGTCGGCTGAGCCTGCTGGGGTCTCGTGGGGTCTCCTGGGACACAGGCCGCTTGTCCTGCTGCAGAGGGCTGAGCTTCCTAATGGAGCTGCCCCTGTGGCTGCTTTCCGGAACCCCACCTGAGCCGGCTAGTGATGAGACAGACAGGCAGAGGAGGGACCATCAGAGCAGATATGGGGCTAAGGCCCTGTGTCCACTGGCCACTCCCAGTTTCCTTTTTCCGTGCAGGTGGCCTCTCCCCTCTCTCCTGGGCCCCCAGGACATCTCCCTCGCCTGGCTGCCCCCCAACCCCAGTCTCCGTCCCCTGACCTTTTTCCTGCTTGGCCTCTTCCCGCGGGGGCCTCCTGGACATGGCAAACCTAGTGCGTGGTCCCCCGCCTGCCTCTCACAGCCACCGATCGTTCAGACCATCTGCAGAGCCCTCAGGATCTCCCCCCAATCTGGCGCTTCCTGCCTCCTTGGCCCCCTTGCCCCTGCACCGGCCAGCCCTTGTCATCTCCTTGCTCCCACCCCCATAGCGGCCTGACTCAGGGCCCCAGCACTCAGTGGAGGGCCCCCCTGGGGCGTTGGGGAGGGCAGATTTCGGGGTGGCGGGAGCTGTAGACGGTGCAGAGGATGATGGGCTGGTCCCTCCACAGAGCAGCTGGCCGCCTCCAAGGCCCAGCGAGAGCAGAAGCTGGCGACCAGTGCCTTCCAGGAGCTGGACGATGACATGGACGGGGCGTGAGTGTGTGGCATTGCCTGCCCTGGGCTCCCTCCTCCCATCCCCGCCTTCAGAAACCAGCCAGAGCCCACCTCCTCGCCCTGGGGCCCCCAGGGCCCGAGCTGGTCCCAAGCCCTCTCTAAAGGAGCCTCTGCTTGCTCATGTATAAGATGGGTTTAGAGCAACCCCGGAGGAGGAGATGAGGGAAACCACCCCCTCAAGGAGCTGGGCCCCCGAGGGGACTAGGGATCCCATTACTTTTCACAAGCCTACTCTGTGGCCTGGGACACTTTGGTGAAAGTCAGAATCCCCCCTGCGCCCCTGAACTTGCTGGCTGACCCCAGGCAAAGGGCTCGGTGGAGGGTGGGCTGTCGGGAACGAGGAGGCTGGGCAGCCCCCTGGTGGGAGGCTTCGGAGGGACCAAGGGGGCAGAATGGGCAGGGGCAGTCCACGCCCTGGTTGGCGATGGTGCGGGTGGAGGGACAGAATGTGGTGCTGGGGCCGTTGTGGGTATTGGGGCTTGGCTGCGGGGAGGGTGCCAGGCCAAGGGCAGTTTCGATGTGCTGGGCTCTAAGGGTGGAAGGACGTGGAAGCTGGGTCTTGGGGGACACAGGGTTGTCCAGGTATCTCCTCCTCCCACCCCTGTGTCCTTCCCTCCCTTGAGCCCCTCAGGGTTGTGGAGCCTCAGGAGAGGGTAGGAGGGTGGGGACTGGGTGGCTGCTTCTCCTGGGGTGTGGGGGCCAGAGGGGTCCGAACCCCAGACTTCATCTTTTCTCAGCTTCCTGCTGCTCTCCCCTCCCTGCCCCAAGGTTCTGAAGCAAGTTCTTGGGGCGGCGGGGGGGCCTGGCAGGGGGAGGCAGGCAGCTGGCCAGCAGCCAGTGGGCTCACCCCTCCATTGGCTTCTGCCTGTGCCCCTGCAGGGTCTCTGTGGCTGAGCTGCAGACCCACCCGGAGCTGGACACAGATGGGGACGGGGCATTATCAGAAGGGGAAGCCCAGGTACCCAACCGGCCCCTTCACTTGGGACTCCTGGAGGGGATTGCCCCAGGGGGACCTCAGGGCCAGGGGGCCCAAGACAGGCTGGCCGTGGGTTCCTCCCGTGGATGGTTCCCGGCTGGCCCCAGGCCAGGGCTGCTGGGGTGCCCACCGTGGCCGACGCGGCCAGGCCAGGGCCGCCACCCAGGGCCGCTTCTCCCTGCCCTTTGGGACCTGGTGGGGTCGCGCAGGTGCCCAGGGTGTCTGATCGGGACGGAGCCAGGTTCCGCACACGCGTGCCCCACCTGCTTCGCCTACCCCGCCAAGTGCACGTACCTGATTCACCTTCCTCACGGCTGGGCCTGTAGCTCTTTGTCTTTGCTGGTTTGGTCCCCCGTCCGTCGCTGTCCTGCTGGTCCCCACTGCGCCCCCCTGCCCCTCTGCCTCTGTCTCCGGGGGCCTGGGCACCTCTGGTGCCCCTGCCTCTCAGTTTCCCTCCCTGGTCTCTCCAGTCCCCACCCGACACCTCTCTGGCCCCGCTCCTTTCCCACAGGCCTGTGCTGCCCCCTTCTGGCTGCCGCGCCTCACCCAGCCTGGCCCCGGCCTGGCCACGGGAGGTCAGGGCGTGCTGTGCCTGGCACCACGGCCTGAGGGGCCCCCCACCCCCTCCGAGAGTGCCTGGGGTGCAGGGAGGCACATGGAGGTCCTGCTCCTGACACCACCCCAACATAACGCACACAGACCCTTCTCGGGGGAGACACGCAGACAGATGCCGCTTCCTTCTCTGACCGCATCTGGGCTGCCATCCGGGACAAGTACCGGTCCGAGGTCAGTGGGGGGAGGGAAAGGGATGTGGTCCTGCCCCGCCCGCCCCGCCCCTCGATGCCTCACGAAGGAACGGCCTCCGTTTTCTGGCGCCGGGCCACCCTGGCCAGCTGGGCAACCCCACCCCCTCCACAGAGGCCTCCCCGCTCCCAGCTGACTGTCCCTCCCTCCCGCCAGGCTCCTGGGACGGGCTAGAGACGCGAGGCCTGGACCCAAGCCCTGGGGGTGGGAGGTGGAGTCCCGAGTCCACAGCACCGACTGCTCCGCACGTCTGCCAGGTGCTGCCCACCGACCTGCCGTCGCCTCCTGCACCCGCCTTGACGGAGCCCAGGGAGGAGCAGCCCCCGGTGCCCTCACAGCCCGCAGAGGAGGAGGACGAGGAAGAAGAGGAGACGGAGGAGGAGGAGGGCGGGGAGGAGGGGGAGGAGGAGGATTCCCAGGTGCCAGGGGAGCAGCCCAAGGTGTGTGTTCAGGGGAGAGGCGGGTGATGGGGGCAGGGTGGGGTCACTCGCTGACTCTGTCCCCCCCACCCCCCAGGAGACCCCACCCCCAGTCGTGCCCCCCCAGACAGCCAGCCCCACAGAGGAGGACAAAATGCCGCCCTACGATGAGCAGACACAGGCCTTCATCAATGGTGAGGGTGGAGCCTGGGAGGGGTGAGTGCCTCCTCATCGCCTGCACCTGCAGGGGCCCAAGAACGAGGCCTTACCTGCTCCCAGAGGCGGGCTGAGGCTGGCCCCGAGCAAGCCCAGGGGACTTCGGGTGGCCTGGAGGGGGCTTCTGGGGCCTGGGGAGGGCTAGCACCGCCTCCACCGGCCCCAGGGGCCCTCCTGCCTCCTCATGGGCTGTTGCTTGTTTGTTTCACCTCTGGCAGGTGAGGAGCTGGCTGGGCCCCGGGAGCCCTGGCCCTGCTCCTGCGGGAGCTGAGAGCCCAGGCAGTGGGGTGGGGTCTGCCCTGGGGCTGGCGAGGCCCACAGAATCTTCGTGGGCCCAGTCCTCGTCCAGAGCAGGCCCGGGGGCTGGGGGAAGCCGGCGTGGCTGCGGCATCCCCTTCCCTCTCTTTCCGGCTGGGAGTCGGGGCACCTCTGACCTCCTTCCCTACCCCCACCAGCTGCCCAGGAGGCCCGCAACAAGTTTGAAGAGGCCGAGCGGTCCCTGAAGGACGTGGAGGAGTCCATCAGGTATGGGTGGCTGTGTGGCCACGGTGCCGTCTGCACCGGCCCCACAGCTGCCTGCTGCTGGGCTCCCCAGGGGAGGTGGTGATGGGGAGTCGCCCGGGCGACCTCGGGCAAGGTGGCAGTGGCTCCTGCAGGGAGGGTCCCCAGGTGATGGGGAGCAGAGCCCAGCCCCCAAGAGGCCCTCTGCCACCGGAGCGGGCCTTCCTGTGCTGTCCTGAGTCGGCCTGCGGCGGCCCCAGCTGCCGCTTAAGCTCCCGGCCTCCCCTTTTAGGAACCTGGAGCAGGAGATTTCCTTTGATTTTGGTCCCAACGGCGAGTTTGCCTACCTGTACAGCCAGTGCTACGAGCTCACCACCAATGAGTGCGTCCCCCACGGACAGGCGGGGTGGGTGGGCTGGGAGGTCCTGGGCCTGAGCAAGGATGGGGTGAGTGAGGAGCGGGGCTTAGGAGCAGTCACTGGAGTTTGAGGTACTTGTGTGCCCCCTGCAGGGGGGGATGTCATGTAGGTTGGGGCCCGGGTCTCCCCTACCCACGCACCCCATCCCGTGATAGGTACGTCTACCGGCTCTGCCCCTTCAAGCTCGTCTCGCAGAAACCCAAACTCGGTGGCTCCCCCACCAGCCTCGGGTGAGTGGGCTCAGGCTGGGCCCCCCTCTCAGCCCCTGGTCCCCCCGGCCGCCCGGCCGGCCCCGCTCAGCACCCCATTCTCCCGCAGCACCTGGGGCTCGTGGGCTGGCCCCGACCACAACAAGTTCAGCGCCATGAAGTATGAGCAGGGCACAGGCTGCTGGCAGGGTCCCAACCGCTCCACTACTGTGAGTGCCCGGTGGGTTGGGCCGGTACGGGGGACCCAGGCCCACCGAGCCTGCCTGAGCCCCGCCTGCCTGCCACCCGCCCCAGGTGCGCCTGCTGTGTGGGAAGGAGACAGTGGTGACTAGCACCACGGAGCCCAGCCGCTGCGAGTACCTCATGGAGCTGATGACACCGGCCGCCTGCCCAGAACCACCACCGGAACCGCCTGCCTCAGGCAACCACGATGAGCTCTAGCCCTGCCCTGCCCCACCCGGCCCGGCCCAGAGGTGGGTGGGGAGGTGAGACCCCTACCGCCTCGGCTGGGGGATGCAGGGGGTGGTCTAGGTCGCATTGATGCTCCCCCCACCCATCTCCATCTGTGTCTCATTTGGTTTCTCTGCGGCCCCAGAACCTCAAGATGTGGAACCAGCCCCCAGCGGTGCTGCCCGCCTGCCCCTCAGTCTGTAGACCAAGGCTTGCCCCTCTGGGTCTCCTTGCCCTCCCCAGCGGGCAGGAACCGGGTGGGGCTCCATGCCCTGCTCTGGGGGCAGGCGGGGCAGAGCCACGGTCCCGGCCCCAGGTGCCTCTACAGGTGGAATAAAGGAGGCTGCCCTCCCTGGACCCCCGCCCTGGTGCCCCCCCCCCAACCCAACCCTGTCCCCCACCCAGGGCATCTGCCTCCCCTCCTGGCGCGGAAGAGTGACTTGACCTGTGACCTCCAAACAATAAACGTGATCTCCCCAACTCATCTGTCTGTCTTTGCTCGGGTGTGGAATCAGCCAGGGGTGTGAGAGGGCTAAGTGCAAGGGGAAGCAGCTCTGCAGATTCTGTGCGGGCCTCCTTCCCCATCAGGCTGGCACCACAGTTGGGGGTCTCACCTGAGATGCCCCGTGGACAGCACAGCCTGGCGCCACTGGACAGACGGCCCCTGGGCCACTTCTGTCTGGGTTTCCACCTGGACTTGTCTCCCACCTGCTAATCACAAGAGTGCTGTGGGAAGGCCGAGAGGCTCCAGATGAGATTCAGGCCCAGAGAGGGACAGCAGCTTGCACTCAGCCACACAGCGGGGCTGTTGACACGTGTTCCAACACTCCCCGCACGCCGTTGTACACATATCTGAGGCCATAAGATTCTGAACTTTTATTTTCTGGCATGAAAAGTACAAATAATTAAACAATTCCATGTAAAAGTCTGTTACCGCGGCCAGGCCTGTAATCCTGGTAATAAATAGTGTCTAAACTCAACGCAAAGTGTTCTTGTTGTTGGGTTTTGGGTTTGGTTTTTTTTTTTTTGTCTTTTTTTTTTTTTTAAACAGTTCTTTATCACCTCCAACATGGACTCTGTCTTGATTTGAAACCATCCAAATAAATAACAGGATGAAGGGAGGGCTGGAGGGGCTGAGCCCCTTCCCCATGGGCCCTGCCCCTGCCTCCCAGGGATGTGGAAGACCCCAGGCCCCCTCCCCTGGGGTGAGGGGCTGGCCTCCAGGAAGGGGGCCTGGCTGGCTGGGCTGAGTTCTGTGTTTTAGAAAAAGGAGTCCCCTCCCAGTCTTGGGGGTGGCAGGGGCTCAGGCCTCTGTGAGGGGGTATGGGGAGGTGCCCCCTCTCCAGAGCCCGGCCCCCCCCAGGGTGAGGGACAAACCCAGCCCTTATTGCTCACAGATGCCTCCGCCACGCTGCCCACGTGTGGACACGTGTCACCGCACGGAGTGCAGAGGGGAGAAAGCCCCAAGAAAACAGAGGGAGAGGGATGGACCCGCTGCGGGGCCTGCCCTGCTGGAGGGGAGCGGGGAGGTTGGGGAGGACTTAAAAACCACAAGAATAAATAGGTTTGTGTATCAAGAACAAGCTAGGGTTTCACCAGCTAAATAGGACTGAAAAAATTCTCAAGACGAGCAAAAATAATCCCATTAAGACCCCGGACGTCGCTGGCCGTGGGGACCGCCCTGCAGAGCACAGGTCCCCCAGGGCGCCGCTCGGCTACCATTACTGTTATTAATAATTATTATTACTTTAATGATTCCACTTCCCCTTTTATAAATAAATTAGGCATAACCACGTCTCGGCAAAACTTAAAGAAACAAAGAGAACATCGTGGTTCCTTTAAACTTGCAAACTGGATGAAGGAACAGAAATATACACAAATGTCCTTACAGGGCAACAAGGAGGATAAATAGTTAACATAGCAATAAGTTAAAACTACAAGAAGCTCAATTCGGCAAAAAAGTACAAGAAAGTTAACTGGTGCCAGTTTATGTCTGTTTTGTTTTTTTTTTTTTTTTTTTTTTTTTAAATCTCTTCTGTGTGTGTGGTTTTGTTTTGTTTTGTTTTCTCTTCCTTTTTTTTGTCGCTTTTTTTCTCTTCTGTTTGTGTTTTTTTGTCGCTTTTTTGATTTTTTTTTTTTTTCTTTTTGTTCCTTGCAGCAGAAGCTCCACAGACGTTTAATAACAACACCGGGAGGGGTGGGGGAGAGAGAGCTGGGCAGTCAGATGGGGCCATGGCCAGACACCAAATGCAGGGACACCACAGAAAGGGCACTGAGGCTAAAATCGGGGTTTGCCATTCTCAGTTCTGACTGGGCCCTCTGCGGGGGGTGGGGGCTTCAAGGGCTCCCAGGGGGCTCCGGCTTTTGGCTTCTACTGGATTTTTGTTTGTTTGTTTTTTACAAAGAGTGAAAACTAGGGGGATGGAAAGTCCAGACAGAAGCCAAGGCCGGGGCTCGGGATAGGGGCTGCGTCCACTGCCCTCACTGATCTGGAAAGACGGAAAAACCCAACAAACTGAAAGGGGGTGACAAGTGGACGGAAAGGGAATGCGGGGCTGGGCCCCTGGGCCCATCCACCCTGGGCCTGGAGGGGAGTGTCGGGGCACTTGCTGCTGAGGAGGCTCTGGAGTGGAGAGGCTCAGGGCCTGGCCTCCCCCTCGGCCTCGTGGGCCAGGGCCTCGGCCCAGGGAGGCTCAGCCCCAGGGATGGGGGTCCTTTGGCCTCAAGCGTTGGGTGGGCTGCCTCCAGCCCACCATGATGCCAAAAGGACAACGAGGTATCGTGTGTCTGGATGCATGGACGCTGTGTGTTCACGCCTGTGTTCGTGGGCGGCAGGGACCATTGAGGAGCCAGGAGAGAGCTCTGCAGAGAACCTGGGGCAGGGGCGAGTGGGGCTGAGTGCCAGGAGGAGGGGTGGGCCGGCCTCGCTGGAGGAAGTGGGCTATGGACTGGGCTGGGGTCTGGGCTGTGACCTCTCGCCTGGGCCTGAGGGATGCTGTGGGCATGTCTGTGTGTCTCTGGGTATTGTGACTATGTTTCTCCATGACTGGGTGTCTAGATTTGTGTGTCCAAATGTAACTGTCTCCACTTCCATGTGGCCACAGGCACGTGTGGAAATGTTCCCATGTCCACGTGTCCACATTTGTCCCGGCCACATTCACCAGTGTCCACATCTGCCCGTGGCCGCATCTGCCCACGTCCACCATGGCCACATTTACACAGCCCCATACTTCAGTCTTCTGTTGTTTATACGTGTGTTTGTCTACGTGTCTGAATTGGGCCAGGGAGTTCCTGAGGCATGTCTCTGGGTCCGTCTGTGCTGCTGTGTATCCCTGTGGGGTGTGTGTGTGTGTGTCCCTGTGTGTCTTCACGTGGCTGTGTTTCTCTGTGTGGCCCCATGGACCCTCAGCTCCTAAGCCCTGCTCCCTGTGTCCCTGCCCCAGTTGGTAAACATAACCTGCCAAAATATTTTCTTTTTTTTTTTTGTCTTTTTTTGTGTTTTTTTTTTTTTCAAGTTCAAGAATCCCCAGTAAAAATTCTCCACGAGGTCTTTTTTCCCTTTTTACAAAAATAGAGTTTTTCTTCCCCTCCCACCCCCCCTTTTTTCATTGTGTTTCTGTTTCCAGCCCCTCCCCCTGCCCCTCACATTCCACCAAGGGGCTCTGGGCCAGGGATGCCCACACCCCTCTCACGTTTCGCTTTTTTGGGGATTTTTAAACCTGCTCCCCCCTCTCAGGCTCACCTAGGTGTTGGGGAGGCCTGGGCAAGGGGGCCTGGGAGGGCACCCCCAGCACCCCTCCCCCAAGCCATCCACGGAGGGTGGTTGAGGGTGTGCTGGGGGCACGTCTCTGCTTTCACTTTAGCCGAAAAAGGAAACAAAAACCTTCACCATGAACAAAACCAAGACGAGAGAGTGAACAGCCCAGCCTGGGGGGGAGGGGCAGGAGGACGGGGTGGGGGACACCCAGGAGCCCTCCCATTCCCTGCAGACCCTCCCACCGAGTGCTCACCCTGTGGCTTCTGCAGGGACACGGGGCCCTCGTGCCGTCCGTGGTCTGCCTGCGCTGTCTCTCTCGGGCCCCTGTCTCTCTCTCTCTCTCAATCTCTCTCTCTTTCTCTCTCTCTCTCTCTCTCTGTCTCTGCTGCCCGGGAAGGGTGGGGAGGGCGGCGGTGGCTCAGGCCTTGTGCTGTTTGCTGGTCTTGAAGGACACCTGCAGCACGCGCTCGCCCAGGCGGTAGCCGTTGAGGCTGGCGATGGCCATGGCCGCCTCGTCATAGTTGGTCATGGTGACGAAGCCGAAGCCCTTGCACTTGTTGGTGGTAAAGTCGCGGATGACCTTGACATTGGTGACTGCCCCGAAGGGCCCGAACAGCTGCCACAGCACACTCTCATCCGCCTCCGGAGACAGGTTGTACACGAAGATGCACCAGCCAGCGCCCGCCGCGCCCCCCGACAGGCCCACGCCCGCGAGGCCGCTCATGCCGTCGATGGCGATGGGTGAGAACCTGGCGATGAGCGACAGGGGACTACTTTGGGGGTCACGCGGGCTCTGCCCTTACCCCCGGCATGCCCCCTGACCCTGTCATGACCCCTGACCGTGCGGAGACCTCGGGACTATGTGACCCCTGCCTTGGCCCCGTGACCTCCATCTGTGACCCCGCCTTAAGCCCCAGACTCTGAGCCACTCTGATACACCAGCCCCCGATCTCCATCCTACCTGGAGCCCTGTCCTGACCTCTGACCCTCCCTAAACGTTAGGTCCTCACCTGCGATCTTGCCCTGAGCCCCTATCACCCCGACACTCCCTGACCTTGGACCCTACCTGGTCCTCAGCCCTCTTGACACTGACCCCCTCCCCACAACTGGCCACCACCCTTCCCTTGACGCCTCTTCCCACCCAACTCCTGCCCTCACCCCCACTCGGGCACCACCCTGATCCTGCCCGTGGCGATGCTGCCCCTTTTGCCCCACTGGCCATCCTGCCAGGTGGAGGCCCACCCGGAAGGGCAGCGCTGGAACCAGGGTGCGAGCGAGGCCTTTAAGCGCCCCCTCTCGTTACTCAGGTCTCAGCTCAGCTGTCACTTCCCCGGGGTGGCCTCCTTTGACTCATATAGTGGCCACCTCCTCCCTCTGGCCCTCTCTGGCCTTTTCCTATGTATGTATGTATGTATTTTTTGGCCTCACCACGCGGCATGTGGGATCTTAATTCCCTGACCAGGGATCGAACCCGTGCCCCCTGTAGTGGAAGCTCAGAGCCCTAACCATTGGACCACCCGGGAAGTCCCCAGGCCCTTTTCTATTTAAATCATGTATTTATCCTTAGCTCCATCTTCCCTGCAAGGTTCTATTCCCTCGGTGTCCCGGCCCAGAACAGCTCCCAGCACCAGTAGGCCCTCGGGGGGTGGGGGTGGGGTCTGTGGAGTGAACGAATGAGTGAAGGGGCATTGGCTCCCTGCCTTCCCGAGCCATTCCTTTGGTCACTGGGCTCACTCCCTCCTCCTGGCCTTTGCACAAGCCGCTCTTGCCGCCAGGAACTCCAGTTCTGCTCTGGCCCTGTCTCCTGAGCGATGTCTCCACTGGATCCTTATCACCCCGTCTCCTGCCCCCTTCACAGCCCAGATCACGGTTCATCTGTCTCCTTCCCCAGTGGACTGAAATAAGTAATAACAGTAACCATAATCATAAGAGACACTGCCTTTTAAACTGAGTGAGCCTGCACTCCGTGCCAAGCACCGTGCTCAGTACCATTCCAGCTCCACCAGGGGCCAAGTCTGGCCAGGCCACGCTGGGTCCCCAGCTCAGAGCCAAGCTCCTGGCCCTCAGCATGTGCTCAATAGCTCTTGATGCTATAAACATGGGGACCTTCAGAGGATCAGGGATGTGGACAATGGAGTGGGTGGGGGGCCTCAAGGTCCACCCCCAGCTATGAGGCAGAAGGGGGCATTCTGTGACCCTCAGCATAGATGATCAACAGTGGCCAGTGGGGGCACAGCTGTGACCCGGGTAACACTGCCTGCCTTTCAATGGGGTGGAGGAGGCCACAGACAGGCCCCCCAGATCCAGATTCTGTAGTAGCAATTTCTAGGCATTTAGTAGGCTCAAGGACCTCCAGATCTCTTAATGGCCCCACTATGCCCAGACAGGGGTGGTCCTGGGGGATGAGGTGGGGGATGGGGGCCATAAGGGCAAAAGGGTCCAAGGAGGGACGGCGAGGGGCTGGGGGCAGTGGGGCGGGGGCACTGTTACCTCTTGACTCCGTAGGCCATGTTGAGCAAATTGTCCAGCCTGTGGAGGCAGAAGGGGTGGTCACTGGTGGCTTCTGGGCACACCCCCGGCTGTGACACCGGGCAGCCAGCCTGCCCTCCCCGCCCCCACCCAGCCATCCAGCAGTGCCAGCCCTGCCCCCGCCTGCCTGCTCCCCGCCAGGCTGGACACCGCCTGGCACGGAACCGTGGTCACTCGGGCACCGCCTCTTGCCTGCCCTGCTGCTGCCCAGCCTGCACTGGCGTCCTCGTCCTCCCCCTCCCGGCCGCCCAGCCCTGCTCGCCTGCCCCCCACCCCCCAATCCGTCCGGGGCTTGGGTCCCGAGAAGGGAAGTCTCTTCTCCAAAGTGCCTGGGCCAGGCAAGTGACAACGCCTCTCTGAGCCTCAGGGTCCCCGTCCGTAAAATGAGGACAAGTTCTGTCCTCACGGGGTCGCTACGCAGAAAAAGTAAGGGTGCCTGGCCAGCAGGGAGCTGAAGCCACGTGCCCTTGGCGGGGTGGGGGAGGGGGTGGGTTGGCAGTCAGAGCTGGGCCTGGTCAGGTGATTCTAAAACTACTGACGCCAATAATGCCACCCTTAGTGGCCTGCACACATTGAGCGCCTGCTGTATACAAGGGTCTGGCCTCAGCACCTGACAGACCCCCACGTTTCCCCTTTTGCCCTGGTTTCTCTCCGCCCTGCAGGAATGGGGTTCGGCGAGGGCACCTGCAAGCCTAGGGCATCCGGCCCTGGGGCTCTGGGACGTCTGGGGGGCAGGGAGCGGCAGGGGGCTCACCGGAAGCGCTGTGTCTGATGGTGCAGGGGGCCTGCGTAGCGCCTGGCGGAGGACTGGTAGAGGTGAGTGAGCAGGGCCTGCCCGGTCTTCTGACTCGGGTTGTTGGCAAACTTGACCGTGATGGGCTCGGCCGCACCTAGCGGCTTCTGCCCGTTCAGTCCTTTGATAGCCTCCTCGGCTTCAATCCTCTTGTCAAAGCGGATGAATCCCACACCCCGAGAGACACCTGCCGGGGCGCGAGGGCGTCATGGGTCCCGCCCCCTCCTGGGGACCCGCCCCCTCCTGCGTGACCCCGCCCCCCTCCTCGCTGCTATTTCCGGTTTCTCCACTCTGGTCCCACCTGGGTGCCTTAGCCCAGTGCCCCCCTCCCTCCCACCCCCCCGCCAGGTGCACTCTCCCCGGCAGCCTGACCTGTGACCTGGTCCACCAGGATGCGAGAAGTGATGATGCGGCCGTACTGGGAGAAGAGCTGCTCCATCTCTTTCTGGCTCATGGTCTTAGGGAGCCCGCTGACGTACAGGTTCGCATCCCGGATGGAGGCGGAGCTGGGTCTGGCATAGGACACCTGGGGGAGGGTGTCAGGTGGACAGGGGTGAGGGCAAGACCCATTTCAAATGGGGAGGGAGAGGCCACATTCAAACCGCCACTGAGCAACAGAAATCCCTCATCCGTTTATTCAACAAATACCGCAAGTAGTCACCATGGGTGGTGGGTGGGGTCAACCAGGGCTTGGGGGAGGGGATGTGGCTGTGACCAAGACAGCGTGGCCCTGCCCGCGTAGAGCGGTGAGAGGGACCTGTCATCCGAGGAGGTCAAAGGAGCTGCGCCCTTGGGGTCACATGTCTCCCTGGGGGCCTCAGGGACCCTCACATCTCTAGCTCATGTTCTCAGGCTGGATATTCCATCAACATTGACACGTCCCACTCCCTTGGAAAGTGAACCTGGGATGCTGGCTGGCCCCTTCTCTTCCCGACTACAGTGGGCCCCTCAGATCTTTAGCGCCCAGCTCAACCCCGACGACTCCCAAATGTCCGAGCCCAGCATGCGCCTGGCCCCTGAGCTGCACACCTGCGTGACACCTGCCTTCAGGTACCCCACGAGGAGGCCTCATGGGGGATCACACTCAGCACCCCTGACTTGCCCTAACTCAGTAATGACAGTTCTGTCCTCCTGGCTTCTCAGGTCCCCAGCCTCGGGTTGTCCTCAATGCCTGTCTGTCACACCCGCATCCAACCACCATCCATCCTGTCAGCTCCACCTTCCTCATTATCTGGATAGAATTCACACACTTCTCCCCATTTCCACTGCCCTACCATTGCTCACCCTGACCAGTGCAGCAGTCTCTGCCCTGGTTCCCTGCTCCACCCTCGCCCCCCCACAGGCTGTTCCCCCCACAGCAGCCAGGGGGCACCTGTGAGCGTCTCAGCCAGGTCACATCCCTCCTCTGTTTAGAACCCTCCGTGGCTCCCACCTTCCTGAGTTAAAGTGCTTCTCAGGGCCACCAGGCCCTTCACGACCTGCCCCATCACCCCCCTACCCTCTGTCCCCCTCCACATCTCTATTCCAGGCACATGGGCCTCTTCCACATTCCCCAAACACACTAGGTGTGCTTCACCCTCAGGGCCTTTGCACTTGCTGTCCGCTGTGCTTGCAACTCTCTTCCTTATTTTTCTTCTCCAGGTCTCAGTTGAAATATCCTTCCTGTCCTTTCCCATCTGAATTTGGTCCTCCACCCTTATCCCTGTTACTCTGTCAAAGCCCTTCTCTCAGCTGTGAAGTAGACACGTTTTAGTATGATCCTTCCATTCATGTCATTAATTATGGTCCAGCCCAACAATGAAACTCTCTGCAGCTGTTTAAAAAATGGTGGACGTGTATATTTATTTCCCCGAAACAGTGGTGAGTATTGTAAAGTGGGGGAAAGAAAAGTCCATTTACAGAGCAGCGAGTATTGTGTGACCCCATCTCATTGTGTGTTTATCAATGTCCTGGAAACGTGGTCTGGAGGGCCCACCCCTAAACGCTAGCAGGGTGACCTAGAGCTGGTGGGGGAGGCGAGGTGGGATAAGCTCCGTTCCCCCTTATTTCTGCTGATGTCTATTTTCTGTTTCTTCTAAATTAACCTCTGGGTAGATGGGGGTCATTGTAAAGGGTCTGGCTTTTGTTTGGGGTGGTGAGTTGTGAGGGCATATTACTTCATTAGAAATAGCTAATTAAAAAACGAACAAAATGAATAAATTAGGCCAAGGGCGGATGGGGGTGAGGGTGTTCATGGGGTGGGGGCAGGGGGATTCTGACTGATGCAATTGTGCACACCTGGGATCCTCCAGAAAAAAGACAAACACCACAGCTGCTATTATTTCTGTAATAATAATTAAAACTCATGGCCATGTATTTGATGGTTTCCACTCTCCCCTACCCTGTGGGGCTGTGAGTTTTGAGGGGTGAGGACTTGTTGATGGATTGGAGCTGGGGGAGAGGGGAGGGGAGTCTCAGCTCCTGGGTGGGTTTTGGGGTCAGGGGTCATCTGAGGCACAGAGTAAGTGTTCAGGGACCTTTCCCATCCTTTCATGACATGGGCTGACCCAGGTCCCTCACGTGGTATGGGCTCCTCCCACACCCCCTCACTAGGACGGGGCCTGGCACACGATGAATGGCTGGAACTATTGTGGGCAGAATCTGCTGGAACACCTAGTCAGGACCAACCACACACCACAGCCACCCAGGCAGATGCACATGCATGCACATACACCCACACAGAGGGCCACGCTCTGGTATTCACTGCACAGCTATGGTGACTACACCAGCAGGAGGGTGACACAAGGCCACCGCCACATTCATGGTGACTCTGGGGGTCTGGGATAATTGCAGTAAGCGTCGCAGAACCACACACCTGTCACACCACCACACAAGCCCTCAATGTCACACACGTTCCATCCTGAATGGGGCACAAGTAGACACACCCACACAACTTCACCGTAACACACAAACACCCTGTCACAGCCAGACACACCCACGCAGCCCCACCAGGTCACAGCTGGAGTTGCAGTGCATCACAAAGCACCTGTCAAATAAACACCACGTCTCACAGACACAAGGTGACACACCCTCGTCTATAACAGCCAGACCCACATGATAACAGCCACTCACATAGCCAGGGGGTCCCATAGCCACGGGGTCCCACAAACACCATGTCTTATAGCTCAGGGTCCCCCCCCCAACATATGCACCACATCACACGCACACAGTGGCCCTCTGGGTCATACAGTTCATCACTAGGGTCCACTCTCACAACCTGGGGGCTTCTGGGTCTACTTGGCCATGGAGGGACCCATCAGGCCCTCGTCAGCCTCCACACCAGGGAGAGGAAGAGATTCCGGCACCTCTGTTCCCATGGCGAACTGGGGGCCAGATGGGCATCCTCCCCAGCCCAGCCTCCCCCAGGGTTCAGGAGCAGATTTGTGGGGCGGAGCCCAGACACCCACAGGCAAACCTAGAGAGGGGGTTTCCATGGTGATTCCCTGCAACCCCCACGGCCTCCCGGGAACCTGGGCTTGCAGGGTCCCAGCTGCAGCTGCTGAGAGGGGAGGTCATGGGGCGAGGGGCATTGTACAAAGGTGGGGGAAGGGCCCACCCCTAATCCCACCCTCCCAGACCCTAGTTAGGCTCCAGATGGCAGATGGGCCCCCACCTCTCCCCCATTTCCATGACAAAGGCAAGGAGAGGGCTGCCCACCAGACCCTGGTCACTCTCTCCTACTGCTGAGGGGGTGGGTACCTCCAGGGCCTGGCTGACTCCTTGAGTTGCCGGAGAATGTGGGGCTGATCATCTCCCCATTGACAAGAGAGGAAACTGAGGTTCAGAGAGGCAGAGCCATTGGCCCCGGGGCCCCAGCCAGAAAGCCTTTGGGGATTGATTTGAACCCCTTAGGGGATGAGCCATGGGGGAGGATGGGCAGCAGTGGGGGGAATGGATGTATGGGGAGGGTATGGTCGTGGGGGGCTGGGTGGCCATGAAAGGGTCAGTCCAGGTGGGCGGTAATAAAGAGGAAACGGGCAGAGCCAAGATGGGAAGTCACAGGAATGGGTGGCAGTGGGGAACGAGGGCGCTGACCTTGATGGTCTTCGTCTGCAGTTTGAGGCCGTTGAGGGTGTTGATGGCTTTGTCTGCATCGTTGGGGTCAGAGTAGTTCACAAACCCGTAGCCGAGGCTCTGCCCTGCAGGCAGGACCAGGACAATGACCTCCCTGGACCTGCCAGTGTCCTCCCAGACCCCGGCCTGAGAGACTGACCACCCCCCTCAAGGTTATGAGAACCAAGATTCCACCCTTATTTGTTACCCCCAGAGTACTACCATATCCTGAGGACAGCTCAGACCCCCCAGGGTCCCACCTGCTCCCATCACCTCCCACCTGGGGTCACACCTGTCTCTACACCACACCTGTACTCCTGTACTCCTACCACCTCTGTCCCCTATCCCCACCCCCCACCTGCCAGCAGCCACACCTGTGATCTTGTCCCGAACCAACTTGCAGGACTCAATGTCACCAATGCTGCCGAAGAGACTCTTGAACTCATCCTGGGTCATGTTCTGGGGCAGGTAGTTGACGATGAGGTTGGTCTTGCTGTCATCACTGGCTCCGTTTGTACCAAGGAGTGGCCCGTTGGGCAGGGCCGGGCCAGCCGGGCCCCCCGCCACCTGAGACTCCATGGCCCCGAGTATCTGCTGGAGACAACAGGCCGCACCCACTCACGGCCCAGTTCCCACACCAGGGACCAGTGGGAGTGAGGAGGGGCTTGGTGGTGACAGATCAATCAGGTCTGCATAGGCTTGAACATACAGAGGGGATAAGGTATTATTCTTATAGTCCCTTCCACTTCTTGAGCACTGGGCAAAATACTTTACAGGTGATTTTATTCTGAAAAAGTCCATATATTAATGCCATGTATGCCCATTTGCACGTATGCTTGCCTGTTTGTCCACAGCCAGTCTGCATTTTTAGAATAATGAAATGAATACTTTGTATTCAGAATAAGAATTACAACAGTTTTATTAGCTTTGAAGCCCTCATAATCCCAAACCTGACCATGTACTTTGCTCTTCCCACCAAATGTAATTCCTATCCCAAATGTGTTAATATTTCTTTTGCTTCATGCATAATTTACCCCCACAGGTTTTCCACTGAGCCATTTTGGGTTTTTTATGTATATCATAATAACACCTGCAAATATAATGACAGTTTTGTTTCTTTATCTCCAATCTATACCTGTTATTTATTTTTCTTGTCTTGTTGCAGGGGCTACATTGTGACATTGGCTTCTTTATTCTTGACATTAAAGGAAATGTTTTAAACATTTCACAGCTAAATATGATCTTTACTATAGGTTTTTTGGCAGATGGCCTTTATCAAGTTAAGAATGTTTAATTTTATTCCTAGTATCTTAACAAGATTTTTTTTAAGGAATGGATATTGAATTTTATTGAATATCTTTTTCTGCATCTATTGAGATGATTTTTTGCTTCAATATTTTTTTTAACAGGGAAGAGGGCTTTTTATTTTTATTTTTTAAAATTAATTAATTTATTTATGGCTGCATTGGGTCTTCGTTGCTGTGTGCGGCTTTCTCTAGTTGTGGCGAGCAGGGGCTACTCTTCATTGCGGTGCGCGGGCTTCTTATTGTGGTGGCTTCTCTTGTTGTGGAGCACAGGCTCTAGGCACGCGGCTTCAGTAGTTGCAGCATGCCGGCTCAGTAGTTGTGGCTTGAGGACTCTAGAGCGCAGGCTCAGTAGTTGTGGTGCATGGGCTTAGTTGCTCCGCAGCATGTGGGATCTTCCTGGATCAGGGATCAAACCTGTGTCCCTTGCACTGACAGGCGGATTCTTAACCACTGCACCACCGGAGAAGCCTGCTTTAATATGTTCATGTAATAAATTACATTAATTGATTTTCCAATATTAAGTCAACTTTTCTAAGCTACACTAAACTTGGTTATGTTGCAGTTTTGTTTATATACATTGTTTGATTTGCCAACTTTTTTATGGTTCTTTGTTTAGGATTTTTAACCTCTATATTCAGGAAGATATGCTTTTTAAAAATTTAATTCACACAGAGGCTCAGGTAGAAGTTTATTATGCTATGACAAATAAGGAATTTGAGGCTCCGAGATGTTAAGGAACTTGTTGAAGTCACACAGCATATCAGTGGTGGCACTGGAATGCAAATGCAGACCTGTCTAGACCTGAAGACCACTCTACCATTCTCTATGACAGTCAACCAGGCAGGTACCAGCTCTGATGACTCTTCGCTGTGTGTCCTTGGATATGCTCCTTATCCTCCTGGGGCCTCTGGTTCACTTTGCTGAAAATTCAAAACAATTAGTAATGGCTATCTTAAGGGCCACGTAGAGAAGAATTATAAAGCCATGTCTGGGCTCAGAACGAAAGAGGGCTGGGATTGATTGGTATTGTCTGTCATGGGCATGGGAAGGGAAAGTAGCTAGCATTTCCTTAGGTCTTCTCCTATGTCACAGTTGGTGAATAGGTTGCCCTTACCTAGAAACCCAAATAGATCGGTAGAGTCTTCCTAGACGGATGAATTAAGAAGGATTTAAAGCTATATTCAGTTTCAGCAGTAAAGATGACTGTGATTGATGAGCAATATCTGTTGTGGCCACAGAATTAGAAAGAGCCAGCAGGTACACATCATCTCAGCCATCCCTGCCCCAAAATTCAATACCATAATTGTTCCCAAATATTGCGCATACTATGTGCCAGGCACAGTGCAAGGCCCTCTACAGGGAATGTTTCTTTTCTTTTTCACCACTCTGAAAGGAGGAGCGTTTTATTACCCCTGCTTAGGAGATGCTATGGACTAAATGCTTGTGCCCCTCCAAATTCATATCTTGAAACCCTGCTCTCCAGTGCAGTGGTATTTGGAGGTGGGGCCTTTGGAAGGTTATTAGGTCATGAGGGTGGAGCCTTATAAAAAGGGACGGGAGAGAGATGATCTCTCTCTCTCTCCACCATATGAAGACAGTGATAACACAGCTGTCTACAAACCAGGAAGCCGGCCCTCACCAGGAGCCGAATCAGCCCACACCTTGATCTTGGACTTCTCAGCCTCCAGAGCTATGAGAAATACGTGTCTGTTGTTTAAGCTACCCAGTTTATGGTATTTTAGTCAGCCTGAGCTGAGTAAGGCAACAGATGAGGAAAGTGAGGTTCAGAGATGTTTGAAAAATTACCAAAGATCATGCCGCCCATAAACGGTGAAACAGGGATTTGCGCATGAGCTTTTCTGATTGGGCATCTTATTTCCAACTTCCACTGCCAACCAAGACTAGTGCTGGCTCTAACACTTCCCAGCTGCGTGTCCTCAGGTATGCTACTTAACAGTCTTTATGCTACGACCTCTGCTCCACTTTGTTGAAAACTCCAAATCACCAGCATAGTGACCAGAGACCCATCTAAAGCCAATTGTGGGTGCAGCTGGAAGGCATTCTGGGATCAGTTAGCTATGTCTGACACAGGCAGTCATGAGAAGTGGAAGTGGGCTTGTCTTGTCCACAAGACAAGCCCTGCCTCATAATGCTGCTGTTAATAATCATCCTGGTCCATTGACACCTACCGTGTCAGGTACCAGGGAAATAACGCAGAGACGTTGGGTGATATAAATGGGGAAACTGATTTCAAACCTGGATATGTTGGACTTCAGAGCCGTTTTTAATGACTGGCCAATACACTGGGGGCAGCTCTGCCACCACATAGCTGTATGTCTTCAGCGACAATCTTAGCTCTTCTTTGGGCTTCTGTTTCCTTGTCATTTATTCTTATTTAAAGGATAGTACAGAGGGTCAACTCCCCTGCAGCACCATTTGGCTGGGAGTGGCTGTCTGGGGGAGCTGCCTGGAGGATTCTTCTTCTTCTTCTTCTTTTTTTCTTCCATTTTTGGCCACACCATGTGGCTTATGGGATCTTAGTTCCCAGACCAGGGATTGAACCCAGGCCCTCAGCAGTGAGAGTGCGGAATCCTAACCTCTGGACCATCGCGGGGGCGGGGGCGGGGGGGGGGAATTCCCTGGAGGATTATTCTGAAGCCACATCCAGGCTCACCAGGAACACAAACTGGGTTGATTAGCAATGTCTGCCACAGGCGCCTGAAATATAGCAGTAATGTACCTTCCACACATCTGCACCCTGGTCTTGTAACATTAATACTTTACGAACAACATGGCCACGTATTGAGGACCTGCTATGGGCCAGCCAAAATTCTTTTTGTGAAAATTTCCAGGCAATTTTCCCCAAATTGAATGTTATGGGACTCTACTCTTATTTAACAGATGAGAAAACTGAGTCTCATTGAAGGAGGAGGGATTTGCACAAGTTTGGGTAGCATGTAAAAAGTGGACCAAGAATTCCAATTCAGGGTTCAGACTCTAGAGCCCACTCTCAATGAAAAGGCCGATTTAAAAAAAACACAACAAAGCAAAGCAAAGCTGAGCACCCACTCTTTGCCAAGCCCCAGGCAACACTACATTTAAACCCACTTTGGGGGCTTCCCTGGTGGCGCGGTGGTTAAGAATCCGCCTGCCAATGCAGGGGACATGGGTTCGAGCCCTGGTCCAGGAAGATCCCTCATGCCGCGGAGCAACGAAGCCCGTGAGCCACACTACTGAAGCCCGTGCACCTAGAGCCCGTGCTCTGCAACAAGAGAAGCCACCGCAATGAGAAGCCCGCGCACCGCAACGAAGAGCAGCCCCTGCTCGCTGCAGCTAGAGAAAGCCCGCGCACAGCAATGGAGACCCAGCGCAGTCAAAAATAAATAAATAAATAAATTTAAAAATAAACAAACCAAAAAGAATAAACAAACAAACAAAAATAAACCCACTTTGTTGGCCGAGTCTGCTCATTCAACTCAACAAATATTTACTAGGTGCCACCATATGCCAGCTGCTGGCTCCACCCTCCTGTATATCCTCTGACGCTCATGTTGCCTCTCTAGGTCTCTGTCCCACTACTAAAGATATGGCACAGAGGTCCCCCGTGTATGGGGAGATGGAGTCTGAATTCCCGTCTGGGCTCAGCGAGCTAGAATTCTGTGATTTGTTGATAATGTCTGTTATGGGAGCCCCCAAAGCAATCAGCAGTACATAAACCACTGTTTCAGGACACATCAGATCCCAGCTTTGGAAGCCCTACTATGTGCCAGGCCCTGAGCCTGTGCTGTTTTCATTGCCTTTCCACAACCACCCTGAAAGCTGGAGATCATCTCCATTTCTCAGATGGAGAAATTGAGGGTAAATGGGACCTGTGACTTGCCCAGGATGACAGAGGGAAGTAGTAGCGATGGTGTTAGGGTTTGACCCCTTGATCTGATGACCCTAGAGCCTACATACAGGGTTACTGGTCCTCCACCCCCGGAAATGCTGTCCTCAACTTGGGGGGGGTTAAGAGGTGACTGGGGGGTTCCCACTCAGGATCTTGAGGCCCAGCCCACTAATCTCACCACCACCCCATCTCCCTCCCATCTGTGCCAGAGCTTAGAGGGATCAGTGTCGCATTTCCTCCGAGGCTGAGCCGGCTGAGCTGCTAATGGGGATCGGATTGGTGGAGGCCACACCCGCCCTGCCTCAGCCCACAGTAAATGCGTGGCCTGGGATGACACAGGGATCACAGGGACCTTCGAGGGCTGCCCCAGAACAGGGGTAGAGAGGTGAAGTCAGAGGGGAGGAAGGCAGATCAAAGATGGAGCAAGGGAACCTCCCCTCCCACTCTCTCCAGCTCTTCCTCTGGGTCTCTCCCTCTTTCTGTTTCTCTTTCCCTCTTTTCCCCTCAGTTTCTCTCTCTTCTGCTCTGTCCCCATCTCTCCTCTCTGTCCATCTCTCCCCTCTGAATGCTTCTCTTTCTCCCCCTCCCTCTCTCTCACCCTTTCTCCAACTCTTTTGCACTATTATACAAACATCTGACATATGGATTTTGCAATGAACACACCTGAGGTTACTTGCTGTGTCAGACCCCCTTGGCCCCCAGCTGTGCCCCCTGGCCCTAGTCACAGTGACAGATGCCTGGGTACTGGCAACAATAGGGCATTGAGTGGCTATGCATGGTAAGGCTGGGCCACCACGTGGTGCTAAGTGAGCCTCCTACTTCTGGGCCCTTCTCCCTCCATGCAGGGAGGGCCCTCACTGTCTCAACTCATCCCCTCACTTCCTCCCAGCCTGTCCCCATGATGGGTCTCTGCCTGAGTACTCTCCATTGGAGTGACCAGGACTCCAAGGGCTTCAAGGCCCTTGTGTGACCTCTGACCACACCCTCTCCCCTTTGTGCATCAGCTTCCCTTTCTCAAATGAGGGCACAGATCGGAGCAATGTATGCTGGACTGCTGTGGGGGTGCTGAGGGTCCTCAGAAGGCCTCGCTCACGTTCCTAGATCAGGGTGAGCAGCGTGAGGCACAGAGAGGGGAAGGAGCTGCCTTGAGGTCACACAGCAGAAAAGGGTGGTCTCTCTCAGGCCTTTCTCAGAGCCAGGTGGGTGGGTCCCAGGGTCTAGTATGGGAGAGGCCCAGGCGTGGAGGGAGTGCTGAGCATCCCCCCACCCACTGTGCTCGTTACTACTCGAAAAAGAGATCCAGGAAGAGACACAGTGTACAGAGACACACACACAGAGACCCGAGAGACAGAAAGAGCGGAAGAAGGAGGCCCCGGCGCCAGGACCAGACAAAGGACGCTCGGCAGCGCGGGGAGCAGAGTCGCGCGGCGGGGGCGGGGGTGGAGCTGGGGTGGGTCTAGAATTGGCCAGCCCCGCCCCCGGGATACGCCCGGGCTGCCAGTGGAAATCCGAGGGCTCGGAAGAGGCAGGGCCCCTGGGGGCCCTGGGGCGGGGCTTAGATGGGCGGGGCAGGGGCGTGGTTAGTAAGGGCGTGGCCGGGCGTGGCCGGGCGCTCGGGAGCTGACCAGCTCTGTGGCTGCTGAAAGCCCCGAGCGCGGGGCGAGTGGTGCGGGCGGGCGGGCGCGCTCAAGGTCATCCCGCGGCCCAGAGCTCTGGCGGGGTGGGACGCCTGAACCTGGCCTAAGGGGCCTGTCTGAGCCCCTTACCCCATCCCCCGGAGGCGGGGGCCCAGGAGCGGCGGAGCACCCCCTACGAGCCCTCCTCTCCCCTCCCCCTCCCCGCAGCCTGAGGCGCCCGCGCGAGGCTACGGCCCGCGAAGAAGCGCCGAGAAACAAAGGGACGCGGCGGCGGTGGCGGCGGGCCCGCGGGGCCGCCGGGCGCGCCCCCTCCTCTCCCCTCCCCGCTTGCCGCAAGGTCGACGGGCTTGAGGACGAGACGCCCGGCTCCAGGGCGCGGTCGAGGCCCAGGGCGCGCGATCCGACGCCACCCCTTCCCTGGGGCTCTCGGGGACTCCTTGCCGCCTTGTCCTGGCCCAGCACCAGTGACTGGGGCCCTGCGTTTGCCTGGGAGGCCTGCTGGGTCCGGGCCTGGATGGAGGAGGCATCCTACGCCGCGGCGTCCCCTCCCCCATCAGGCCTGCTGAAGGGGGGGCAATCCCGCCCCCAGGGCGCCGTAGGATGCCCCCCGAATCGCAGCTCGATTCCCTAAGGCCTCTCAAGCCAGACTCTAAGAGCCCCCAGCACTCTGGGCGCGGCTCTGTCCACTCTCAGGCCCCGAGGCTCGGTCCTACCCCCCCCCCCCACCCGGGCCTAGCTAGGCCTGGTCCTACCCCCCCTCCCATCTCTTCGGAGCCTGTGCCTAACCCCTCTCCGACTAGGTTCCCTCTCAGCGACAGGGGAATACCTACAGTGACCATTCTTGTGTGCCCGGCGGGCGCGGTCCGTGTTGAGGGTGGCTCCGGGGGTCGTGCACTCCTTGGGGGGCGCTCGATGCTCACGCCGGGGTCCTGCCCGGGCGGCCTCTGGTGCGGCCGCTGCAGAGGTCTCGGTGAGGGCAGCGACTCCCTCGAGGGCCGGGGACGGGCCCGAGCCCGGGTACGCGCGCGCGGATAACCGGGCCCCGGGGTGGCCTGCGGGCGGCAGGGGATGGAAAGAGGGAGCGGGCGCGGGATTGAGAACGCCCCCTGCGCGGCCCCGCGGGGCCCGAGGAGGTTGCGCTTCCCGACAGAGATCGCTGCGCTCTGCCTTTCGCCGCCGCCCCTCGGCCCGGCCCGTCTGGTCCCCGGTGTTCAGTCCTCTCCCCTCGCCCGCCCTCCCTCCCTCCCTCCGGCCCGCGCTGCGCGCTCCGCGCTCTGGGCCGCGCCGCCGCCGCCCCCAGCCCTTTATAGCAGCAGCTGCCAGCGCCGGCGTCGCTTATTGGCTACGGCAACCTAGCCCCGCCTCCTCGCGGCGCCCGACGGCGCGGCAGGTGGAAGAGAGGGCGCGCTGGCCAGGACTTCGCACGCCCAGAAGGCACATCCTGGGGCCTCGGGTTGCCAGATTCGGGCCCTTTTGCCCTCACGGATCCTACTTCCTGCGTTGGCGCCCTTTCTTGGGCGGGCTTTCTGCCCGGAAGACAGGAAGGGTTCCCCTCTGTCCAGCACCCAGAGCTGGAGGAGCAAAGAGGGCGAGGAAATATTGATGGCTCGATTGTACTACCTTCAGGAGGTGCTGTCCACCAAGAGCACTGCAGAGGAACGAGGAACCTAGACTTCAATGAGCAGAGGCCTGGGTCCCCACGTTTGGGAGGACCATATGTAGTCCCAAGACCAAGGGAGGAAGGTGGGGGTGGCTGGGGACCTAGTCAGCCTGAAGAAGGAATTGGGACCCTGTGGATTTTGAGCAGGCTAGGCGTCTCTAAGGTTTAAAGGGGGGTGGGGAATGGGCATCCCACAGTGCAGGGGCACTGCTCCAAAGGGAGTGAAGAAGTTTGGGGCTCAGGGTTCCAGGCAAACCCCTTCGGTGCCCTGAAGACCCAGTAAACCATCGGGCCGTCTCGGACCCCATAAACTTCGGGTGGACGGTTTTGCCATGTAAATGTCCTGGCTTCCCGGGCTCGTGATTGGTCCGCCTGTGAGTCCCACTCCCTCTCTGCTAAGCGGGACCTGGCCTTTCTGTCAGCCGATAGGGGGTGGCGCAGTCTCTTGTGGTGTGCGGGCGCGAGTGCACGTTTTTGTCAGGGCGGCCACCAGGCGCGAGGAGGTGTTCTCACTAGAACACTAGGGGAGCCTTTGAGTGAGGCTTCAGCACCACAGACAGCGGTCCGACGGCCCTGTCCAGGGCGCTGCGGGCTGCGTAGCCCGGGTCCCCGAACCCGAGAGTCGCTATCCAAACTCTATCCTCGTCCGTGCACGCCCTTTTAAGCTCCAGACTGTCCGAGAGTGCCATCAAACCCAGCGAGGAGAGCCTAATTTGACCAATCAGGGATGACCCCCGAGAGGACCAATTGAGGGAAGATGCCTTCGAGATTGAGCCAATGGGAGCGCGAGCAGCAGACAGCGCTGCCACGACGATGGAAAGGGAAGGCCAATCATAATGGCCCGCGCAATCTGGGCGGTGGCGATGCGGATCCCCGGTTGGCCCTTCTTGGATTTGCCAGGGCGACCTGGCTGCCGACCCCGGGGACCCCGAGCGATGGCTTGTTCCCCATCCCGTGTTCATCCTCGCTCCTGTCGGATCGGAAACTGTGCTTGTGCCGGGAAGGAAGCTACTCCTGGGCGCGCAGACCAGGCTGCAGTTCCCATGGAAACTGCTGGCTCCCGGTTGTGCGGGGATAGCGAAAGGGGACTGAGCCTTGCGGGGAGGCTCGCGGGGGCGGCCCCAGTAGCCGGACTCGCTCATCCTCTCCAACTCATCCGTCCCCAGCTGGGGTAGCTCCCAGTCCGAAAAATAGAATGAGGCCTAGCTGCTGCCCCGCCCCCACAAGCTGGTGAGGGGCCGGCGGGGCCATTCTGCGCGTGGCGCCATAGAGCTTCCCCGGGCACGTGCCCTGGCTCGCGGCTGCGGTCCCCGGAGTCACGTGGCTGCGGCCACCAGGGCCCACGAGGTTTGCGCGCCATCTGGCGGCCGCGTGGCCTGGAATCGCTCCCCGTCCCTCTCCCAGAAGGCCCGCATAAGGAGGAGGAGGAGGCGGCCTCAGCATCATCCTCCGGGAAATGGGGCCAGTGCAGTCGCCCCGCCGCTGCCAAATCCCCTCCTCCGGCTTTCTTCTTGTTCCAGGAACACGCCGAGCCCGCTCCACCTCGGGGCTTTGGCACTGGCTGTTCCTTCGACCTGGGATTTGCCTCCCCCGTCTTTCTTCAGGGCTGGAACCTCTTTGTCATTCTGGTCTATGCTCAGAGGCCTCCCCAGAGAGGCCCTCCCTGACCACCAACCTGAACAGCACTCCCAGGAACTAGCGTATCACTCTATTTTCTGCACGGCGCTTGTCACAGCTGTAGATGTTTTACTGAGGGGTTTACTGGACATCTCCCCAACTGCTCCCTGAGCTCTCTGAGAACCAGGAATGAGTGTTCTATGAGGGATTAGGAGAGGGAGTCAGGATCCTGAGACCTGGGACATGTTCAGTAGCCTCCAGGGCCCCCAACCTTCCACACCTGACCCTGTCAAAGGAGGGGGTGTTTAGGGTTGCCAGGCCCAGGTAGCCGAGGCAGAGTGGAGGTTGACAGGAAAGGGCAGGAGCGCTGTCTGGTGTGTAGGGGCATCTGCCCCTGCCCCCGTCTTGCTCGGGAAGGAACCAGGTTGGAGACAGAGAGGGGCCCACCTTCCCCCAATCATCCAGGCCTAGGGGAAGAGCAGCTCCTTTCTCGCTCTTTAATCTCGTTCTGCTCTCTTGACACAGTCCCAGCAGTGCAGCCCCAGGTGCCAGCTCCAAAACTCGGGCGGGGTCGGGGGGACCTGCCCTGAGGGCCCAGCCCTGGAGCGGGGCAGAGGCGCCTCCTTCTGGCCCGAGGTCCTGGCGGCTGGCCGCGGCTGTCCCGGCCCCGGCAGACTCGGGCATGGTGTCCGATGGGATGAATAAATAGGGGCGTTTAGTGGTTGGGTGGATCAGGCGGGCTTGTGGTCCGGGTGGCTTTTGAGCGTGTGGAACTTGACGCTGTCCAGCTTCTCGAAGCGCTTCCCGCAGCGCTCGCACGTGAAGTTGTACTGCACCTCGGCCGTGTGTTTCTTCATGTGCCAGTTGAGCGACGCACGCTGTCGGCACTGGTAGCCACAGATCTCGCACCTGCAGGGGAGCACGCGGGAGGCACGGGGGGGGCGGGGTCAGAGAGGGCGGGGCAAAAGGGAGCAGCACCGGGGAGGGGCCGCCTCGGGGGCGGGACACAACCACTAAGGCTGGGCAGACCACTGGAAGGGGCGGGGCACCATCTGGGGTAGGAGCACTCTGAAAACCCCACAGATGCAACACTGGGGACGTCGCCCGCCCTTGGGAGCTGCCCTGTGAGAGTCCAGGCCCGGATGCCCTCCCAGCCCCTCGCGGGAAGCCCGTCACTCACTGCAGAGGCGTCTCGCCTGTGTGCGTGCGCCGGTGCACCTCCAGGTGGTTTTTCCTCTTAAAGGACTTGCCGCAGGTTTCACAGGTGAATTCACGGACACCTGGGGGAGACGCGGGGCTGAGCAGGCCGCCGTCGAGAGAGGGGTTTGTGGGGTCACTGCGGCATTGCCGAGACCCAGTAGTGCGCAAGGCCTCTGGGCGCAGGCAGACGAAAGCCCACATCCTCTGGGCGCGAATACCGACTATAATAGCTAAGGCAGCTAGAACAAAGGACAGCTACGGCCCCGCATGAGGCTCGCAGGCTGCCCAGGAACGCGACTGGGCAGAGCAGGAATGCGTACTCGGATTCCTGAGGTACACAGGGTGCAAACTGCCAAGTTAAAGTGGGGCTCAATTTGACTCTAATGTTTCACATATTGGGGCGATCTCACATAAAAATCCAAAGTTCCAGCCTCTTGAAAAACCTGAAGCCGTGCCCTCCTGCTGGGTATAGGCACCAGTGCTCCCCGTGAGGCCCGCACCCCGTGTCCTGGGTTAAGGAGGCGCCTGGAGCAGACGGAACAGAAATCCTGGCCCAAGTTCACTTCCCCACCCTGCCCACCTGGGGTGGTTCACTGTCCCCCCTCAGTCCTGGAACTGAGTCCCACGTGAGAATTGCTCATGGAAGTGGGGAGGCCAAGGGCCAAGTTGGGGAAGAGATAGCCAACCCCTGCCCAGCTCCACATGCCTTAGAATAGCAGATGTCCCTGTGACCCGTGTAGTGACAGCTTACTGACTACTTGGGAGGTGCCCAGCGGGCCCTAAGTCAAGCACTTTACTTCCACCGTCTCACACCAGCCCTTGTGGTGGACACAGAGGAGGCTTAGAGAGGGGCAGTCCGTGTCTGGGTTTCAGCCTGCCTGCCCCAGCCCCGGCCCCAGCTCCCAGGCCCAGGCCCCCGTGCCTTTGGCTCAAGCTGCCAGCCCCTCCCCGGCCTGACCTGAGTGGATGATCATGTGCCGCCGAAGGTGGTTGGATAAATAGAACTTCTTGCCGCAGCCGGGGTGAGGGCACACCTTGGTCTTCCCTTTCCGATGCACAAGGTTGACGTGGTTCTGGGGGCAAGAGGGGCAGGAGTGGGGCTGCGGGTGCCATGGGCCCGCCTCTGGAGCTCTCCAGGGTGGGGACAGATGAGGGCCAGCTAGGGCTGGCCTCCCTGGAAGAGGAAGAGGAAGAGGGGTGCCCTTGCCCTTGAGCAGGGACTCCCAGATCCGAGCCGGGGGCCAGGGGCACAACTGGGATCAAAGAGCAGCTTACTGAGCACCTACTCCAGCCAGGCTCTGGGCTGGGGCATCAGTCAGCCTTGTCAGAACCATGGGAAGGGGATCAGCCATGAGCCCAGTTTGTGGATGGGGAAACTAAGGCTCTGGAGGCTTAGTGGTTTGGCCCGTGTCTCACAGGTGGGCAGTGGCAGGGCTAGGACCGGAGTCCAGGGCTGTCAGCCCCACAGCGGCACTTTGCATAGTGCTAAGCTGCCCCTAGCGCCTGGAGCAGGCAGCCCCCGAGTCATTCATTCTTTTGTTCTTTCATTCTTTAACTCACTAGCACAACTGCTCCAGCGCCCAGCACCAGGCCTGGCACCCGGTAGGTGCTCAACACGTGCTTAATGAAAACATGACTTGGCAAATCCAAAGTTCTCCTGGTGCCACATCCTGCGCCAGGAGTGGGCATGTGACGGGATCCTGTCTCTGCTCTCAGGGCACCCTGTCCAGACCTCAGAGGGCAAACAGCAGGTATGTCCTGGTAGTGCAGTGACCCGGGGCTGGGGGGACTAGGGTGGGCTTCCTGGCGGAGGGGCGTCCTCAGTTGAGCTTGGAGAGGAAGCATCGTGAGCTGACAGGGTGGCCTGGGCAAAGGCAGGAAGAGTTCAGGCGGCTGGAAGAGGGGTAGTCTGTGGGGAGCCACCAGGACCAGGCAGGCCCCTGGGGTGTGCAGAGAGAGGCTGTGGCTGGTTGAGGAGGCAGGATGGCTGGGGCTGGAGAGCAGGAGGGGAGGGCACAGAGGTGACGGCTGCCTCTCTGTGGCTGAGGCTGAGATCAGCTGGGGCTGGGTGGGTGCACGGCAGGCAGGCCAGTGGCACCTGGAGGGGCCGGGTGGGGCCCTCCACGAGCCGCACTGCCCAGACCCAGCGCGCAGGCAGCCCGACACAGAAGCAGTCCCACCCAGCCCACTTGGATGGCGGCCTCACCTGGAAGCTGCTGAGGGCCACGTAGACCTGGCTGCAGCCCTCGTAAGGGCAGTGGAACATCTCAAGCAGGCCATCGGCGTCCATCACCCGCGATCGCTTGCTTCGCCGCCTCCTGGAGGGGAAGGGCCCATGGCGTCGGGGCTCTGACACCAGGAGGGCTGAGGGCCCGAGGGCCGCTCCTCGTCCCTCCTCTCCCCCGCCTGCCCCAGCACCCACTTCTCGGGCTCCTTGGGGATCTCATAGATGATGGCTGACATGTCGCTGCCGTCCAGCTCCTCCCCGTCCGCCTCTGCCTCGGGCTCTGCGCTCTCAGGCACCGTCGCAGCCAGCTCTGCCAGTTCTGGGGCCACCGGCTCCTCCTTTTCCTTCTTGAGCACGTGCAGGTCCTCCTTCTCTACGGGGGTGGACACAGGGTGAGTGTCCGTGGGGCCTAAGGCTGCTGAGGAGCTTCCTCTGGGGCCATTACTCGCCCTCCCCTTCCCAGGTCCCATCATGGCCCCCCCAACCTCCCAGACTGGCACGGCCCCCCAGACCTTTCTTGGTCTCAATGCCTGTCATGGCGTCAGGTTCCACGGTGCTGGGCTGGCTGCCCTCTGGCTCTGTCTGGGTGTAGGCGGCCACACCCTCCATCATTGCGCAGGGCACCTCATCACCCAGGCCCCCTCCGGGGGCACCGTTGCCTGCTGCCACGTTGAGGTGGATGCCCTCGGCTGTGAGGGCATCGTAGCCAGGGCCGGCAATGATGATCACCTGTGAACCGGGCACCATGCCTGGCATGGGACAGCTGGCCACCACCTCACCCAGTGCCTCCTGGGGCATGTTCTCAAAGAGGGTGCTAGGGCCCGGGCCCACTTGCACGGGCACCGGCACGCACACCACTGTCTCCAGGGCTTCGGGCCCGCTGCTGGCCGGGTTGGGGCACAGTGGGGTGCCCTGCTCAGCCAGGCTCTCCACGTGGTGGACATCGAAGGGGATGTGCATGCCCTCCTGTGTGATGAGCCCGCTGCTGCCCGCTGGGCTGGTGGGGGTAACTGCCGCCATCGCCACTGTCGCCTTGGCCTGCTGGCCCTCAGGGGGCTCCTCGGAGCCGGAGCTGGAGCTGGACGAGTCAGAGCTGCCGGCCACCAGGCCATTGCCCACTGTGGTGACAGAGGAGAGGGGACAGTTACGACAGTGGCGGCAGCAGCTGGTATTGCTTGAAGGCTCCCCGGGGGCTGAGCACTGTGACTCCCCTACCCCCATAAGAACGGTCAGCTCGGTCCATATCCTCCACAGCCGGCCCTACTCCTTGAGATGCTCTCCTGACTCAGCCTCCAGACCCACACTCAGGTTCCTGGCTCCTCCCTGGTGGCCCCTGCTCAGCCTCTTCTGTTCTTATGGGCCTGGGAGGCTCTCACTGGGGCCTCTCCTCAGCGCTCCACTCATCCCAGGGTATCCACCAGGCTCATACCACCCTCATCCTTGACACCAGCTGGGTGTCCAACAATTCGATTCAGTTCTGACACTATCTGTCTGGAGACAGTGTCAGACCCTGAGGGTTAAAGAGCTCAGTCCCACAAGGCTGCCCCCACTTCAGATTTCAGTCACAAGTCCCGGGTCACCCATACTTCCGGCTATAAAGCAGAGGTTCCCACAGCGCCCTCCTCAGCTTTGGTAATTTGCTAGAACAACTCACAGAACTCAAGAAAGTGCTCTACTTCTGATCACAGTTTTATTATAAAGGATACAACTCAGCAATGGCCTGATGAACAGATATACAAGGGAAGGTAATCGGTAGGGGGGCGGGGGGAGGTTGGGGGTTGCCACGGAGCTGCCATGCTCTCTACAGACACGTAAATCTCCCAGCGCCTCAACGTGTCCACCGACCTGGAAGCTCTCGGATCACTGTTTAAGAGTTTTTATAGGGACTTCCCTGGCGGTCCAGTGGTTAAGACTCCATGCTCCCAAAACAGGGGGCACGGGTTCGATCCCTGGTCGGGGAACTAAGATCCTGCATGCCACACGGCGTGGCCAAAAAAATAAAAATAAAAAATAAATAAAAGAGTTTTTATAACCCAGTTTCTAGCCCCCATCTGCTCCTGGGGGTTGGGGGTGGGGCTGAGAGCTGCCACCCTCTAACCCTGGGTTTGGCCTTTCTGGGGACCAGCCCCCATCGTAAAGCTATCTAGGGGCCCCTCCCTGAGTCACTTCATTAGACTCAGGTGTGTTCCCAAGGGGCCTCTTGCGAAAGGGGCTCATTACAAACACTGTTTACAAACTGAAGGTCTGTGGCAACCCTGCCTCGGGCAAGTCTATTGGCGCCATTCTTCCAACAGCATTTGATCACTCTGGGTCACGTTTTGGTAACCGTTGAAACTTTTTCATTATTATTATATTTGTTATGGTGACCTGTGATCAATGATCTTTGATGTTACTATTGCAAAAGGATTGCCACTCACTGAAGGCTCAGATGATGGTGGAATTTTTTTAGCAATAAAGTATTTTTAAAAATTTTATTATCTATCTATCTATCTATCTATCTATCTATCTATCTATCTATCTATCTATCTATCATTGGCCGAGCAGCATACTCAGCAGGCAGGATCTTAGTTCCCTGACCAGGGATTGAACCCATGCCCCCTGCAGTGGGAATGCAGAGTCCTAACCACTGGACAGCCAGGGAAGTCCCCAGCAACAAAGTATTTTTAAATTAAGGAATGTACCTTTTTTTTCCCCACAATGCTATTGCACACTTAATAGACCACAGTATAGTGTAAACATAACTTTTATATGCACTGGGAAACCAAAAAGTTCGTGAGACTCCTTTTATTTCGATATTCACTTTATTGTGGTGGTGTGGAATCAAACCTGCAATATCGCCTAGGTCTGCCTGCATCTATTTTTATTATACCGTCACCACCCATACCCCAGTGTCTCCAGTGGACAGTTCTCGCCTGGACCTCCCGCGGAGCTGCAGCCCATCACGCCCCACTGCTCCCTCTGAGGGGTCTTACAGGCATCTCAGACTCTAGGCTCCGAATCTTCCCTCAGAGAAAGGCTGCATGGCTCACAGACACCCCCGTCTCAGCGGGCGGCAGCTCTGCCCTTCCAGTTGCTCAGGCCAAAGTCCTGGGGCTCTCCTTGACTTCTCTCTTTCTCTCACACCCACTTCCAATCTGTCAGCAAAACCTGTTGGCGCTGCTTCCAAAATACATCCCCAGGCTGACGGCTTCTCCTACCTCCCCCGCACACCCTAGTCACGGCCCCGCCAGCCCTCTGCCAGGACCATGCAGTTCCTTCTTCTGGGTGCCCCCGCTCCCATCCTTGCCCACCCCCAAGTCTGTCCTCCCCTCACTGGCCAGGGGGAGCCTGTGAACACCTGCTCAGGTCACGTCCCTCTTTGACTGAGAATCTGCTCATCACTTCCTGTGGAAGAGATAGGCCAGCTGCTCACCAAACCCGTCTCTTCCTCCTGACACCTGGTGGACTACATGTCCCAGCATCCTTTGCCATTAGGTGTGCAATACAGCTGAGTCTCACCGGAATGCGGGGGGAAGTGAGCTGTGTTGGGTCACAGGAGCTGGGGTGCGTCTATCTCGGCAGCTGGTCTTACCTCAGTTAACGCCCTTCCCAACTCACTTGGCATAGCAGCCAAAGCCCTCACCATGGCCACACAGCCTGAACATGTGCCCCTGTCACCTCCTCTCCAGCCCCACTGACCTCCCTTCTGTGCCCAGGGACACTAGGCAGGTTTCTGCCTCAGGGCCTCTGCACTCGCCACTCTCTCTGCCTGAACCCTCTTTTCTCAGACACCTGCGTGGGCTCCCTCCTTCACCTCCATCAGACCCTTCCTCAAATGGTATTTTTTCAGGGAGGCCTCTGACCACTTGGTCTCAAATAGCACCCTTTTCTCTCCTTTATTTTCCCCCCAATACTTACCGCCTTCCACTGCACTCTAGATTTTACTTGTTTATCTTGT
This sequence comes from Globicephala melas, assembly GCF_963455315.2. Lineage (NCBI taxonomy): Eukaryota > Metazoa > Chordata > Mammalia > Artiodactyla > Delphinidae > Globicephala > Globicephala melas. Next base: position 163,403,433 of record NC_083316.1, on the reverse strand, counting down.
TTACTGTCTGCTTCCCCTTTATACCGTAAACTCCACAAGGATGGGGGTCCCTGTGCACAGGCCCCAGTGCCCAGGTACACAGTGCTGCTTGGTACACATTGAGTGCACGTTTATAAAAATGAATGAACCCATGACCAAGGCTGTGATGAAGGTCAAGAGGGCTGGCATCTTACCCAGGTGTTTGGTGCTAATGTCTGCAAGCAGGGAGAAACTGGGGACAGGAAAAATGAATGCCTGCACCTTAAGTTACACACACTCGTGACACAGTTTGGGTGTGCTGTCTGGGTACTACGTGTTCTACACTCCCAGAAGGTCACATGGAGAGTGCAGGCTGACTGCCGGGGCGGGATCCTGGTGCCCACTCCTCCAGCTGTGTGAAGGGGGGGTGCCTTATAACCTCTCTGGGCCTGGGGATAACTTGGTACCTACTCAGGGGCTGTTTGGGGTATTTAATGAGTAAATAGGACAGCAGAACTTACAGTAAGCACCCTATCAGTGTTTCCCATTATCGTTATTATCCTAACACCCCATCCCTGACTCAGCCCTGGGGCAGCAGCAGGGGCAGGGTAGGGGGATCGCCCCTCCTTCTAACACCCTGTAATCTGCAGGGTGGATTGAGCCCCGTGGCTCCGCTATGAAGGAGGGGCAGTTGCCTAGTGAGCTGGGGGCACGGCCAGGGCCTGTGCCTGGATCCCCAATTACAATGTCCGGCTGTTAAGCCGACGCTGGACTTCTTGCCAGTTGATAACGACATTAATGACAGAATTGGCAGGGCACCCACCGGCCTCCCACAGTCCTGGTGCGAGGTCTTCTTACTGAGTGCGAGGTGGCAGGGCCGCCCTCGGCAGAGAACTGATAAGGGTGCTGCGGAGGGACCAGGCTGGGACAGGGACACAGCCACTCCCTCACAGAAGATCTGGCTAATCGATTCCAGCATTCATTCCTGAGAGCCCAGATCCAGAGGGCACTGGTATCAGAGTTGGGTTGGGCTGTCAGGGGACTCCTCTGGGTGCCACCCCCATCCCAGCCAGACCCAGTGCCAGATGGGCCAGTCACATTACTCCCAGGGCCTCGGTTTCCTCGACTGCTAATGACAGGGCTGTCATTAGGCTGCGGAGGATTCAGGGTGGTTTGGGGCAGGGCCTGGAGTCGGGAGGACAAGACGGCTGAGGGGCTGGCTGCACACTGGGAGCCTGGCTGACACACAACGGGACAGCCGTTGGCTGGGGTGCCCACCTGGAACACCTCTCGCCCACGGCTTCCCCTCGGCCAGCTGGGATGCCACCTGCTCAGAGATGCCTGCCAGCGCGGGCTCAGCCCTGGTAACTGACCCCACCCTCAGCTCCGGCAGGGTGCCTGGCAGAGGGCCCCATGCTCCCCCTGATGCCAAGCCCCCGAGGCAGGCGGGCAGCCCCTCACCACCCATGGCATCTCCTCTGCTCCCCTACCAGGGCCAATTGGACCTTCATAAATGAGTCCCTCCCAGTCCTGAGAAGGACTCCAGCTCACATGTGTGTGTGACCAATGTGGGATGGCAGGGGAGGGGCTGGGCAGTGAGAGATGGGGAGGGTGGGGCCGTGGTGTGGAGGAGAGAGAAAGGGATGAAAATGGGAGTGAGAGAGTGAGATGGAGGAGAGACAGTGGGAAGAAGAGAGAAAACGAAAGGAGATGCGAGAGAGAGAGAGAGAGAGAGAGGATGAAACACAGAAAGGTGAAAGGGGAGGATCAGGAACAAGAGAAAGCTCAAGAGCAGAGAACGGGGTGTAGGGAGGAGAACAGGCTGGAGGGCGGGAAATAGGGTGAGGCTGCGAGAGACAGTGCAGAGCCTGAGAGAGAGCCGGAGGATGTAAAGGAGAACAAAGAGGCCAGGAGAGGCCCAGCACCTGCCTGTCCCTCCAGCCGCTGAGCCAGGTTCCTGGACCTCAGCCCTGCCTGCGACTGACCTCAGGCCCAGATGAGCAAACTGCGCCGCACCTTGGCTGTCCCTCCGCAAAATGGGGACCAGCTCTTGGGCTCTGCAAGGACTCAAAGACTGCAAGGCCATCCAGAGCCAGGGCCATGTCAGCTGCTGTGAGGTCCGCGACGCTGGCCTGAGGCTGGCAGGGCCCATGAGGGGCTGTAGAGCCCCAAACACTGGAGGCCACCGTGAGCCCTCCCCTCGCAGACCCACCTTTGTCACTCTCAGGGTCTGAGTCGCTGAGCGGCTTCAGGGGCGAGTGCAGGTCTTGGAAGTAGCGGTGCCCAGCCTCGCACTGCCACACAGCCGTGGTGTACAGGCCAAAGGTGGGGTCCAGCTCGGCGAGGTGTGGCTCGTAGGGGCAGCGGTGCTTGTGGTCCTCGTACCAGATCACCACATTCTTCAGGCAGTTTACGTTGCGTCGCCGCCCTGCGCACGTGGGGCACGGGCAGGCATGAGGGGCACGGCTCACCCCTACCACCCTCTCTGGGCAGCACGGCCCCCAGAACCACATGGGTCTTATAGCTCTGGGGGTTGAGACACCCTCCTGAGTATTATCCAGGCCTGTCCCCAGTTTACAGATGAGGAAACTGAGGCTCAGAGATGTGAGACCTGCCCCGGAGACAACAGAGACTGGCAGGGAATGTCCTCATTGTTTGAGTCAAGTCATATACATAATAAAGCCTGGTGTATGGCAGGTGCTCACGCAACGACTGTCAGCTGTTAGTCACAGTTATAATCGTCCTCATCAACTCAGCGTCTCCCGCCTGCACCAGCTCAGTCCCTCGGCCCTAGTCTCCCAGCTCTCACCCTTGCCCCCGGCAGCTGACAGAGGGCGTCTCTGAACACTAGAGTCAGGGCCACATCCCTTCTCTACTCAAAATCCACCAGGGCAGACTTCCCTGGTGGTGCAGTGGTTAAGACTCTGCCTGCCAATGCGGGGGACACGGGTTCGAGCCCTGGTCCGGGAAGATCCCACGTGCCGTGGAGCAACTAAGCCCACGAGCCACAAATACTGAGCCTGTGCACCACAACTACTGAAGCCGTGCGCCTAGAGCCCGTTGCTCTGCAACAAGAGAAGACACTGCAATGAGAAGCCCGTGCACCGCAAGGAAGAGTAGCCCCCGCTCGCCGCAACTAGAGAAAGCCTGCACGCAGCAATGAAGACCCAATGCAGCCAAAAGAAAAAATCCACCAGGGCTCCCACCTCAATGGGGGTAAGAGCCAAAGTCCTCCCTGAGGTTCACCAGGCCCTGTGTGTTCTGCCCTGTCACCTCCTGCTGCTGCTGTCCTGGATCACTCCACTCGAGCCTCAGGGTCTCCTCCCTGTTCCTAAACTAGGCAAGTATGGCCCTGCCTCAGGACCTCTGCAAGGGCTGTGCCCTCTTCCTCTAGACACCTGCCTTGCCCCTCGCCCTTCACTCAGCTCTGAAGGTGTGCCCCTGACCTTCCGGGCTGGGAGATGACGGGGCCGGGGGGACCAAGGACACACCTCTCGGCCTGGGGGTCTCAGTCTTAGCTCGGCTTCTGCCTCTGAGCACCGTGATAAGTAGAGGGGCTCACTGCCATCAGACGGCCGTCCCTGGACCACCGGCCCTCACCCTGCTGGACATGGCCTGGGACCCACAGCCCAGGGCTCAGGGGCCGTGCTCAGGGGGTGGGAGTACGCACTCCAGCCTCTGCTCCGACTGCCCTCGCCCGGCTCCCCTTGAGCCTGGCACAGCACACGCCCTTTAGGCCTGGGCACAAGCTGCTCCCTCTGCTCTGCCTGGCTCTTCCCCGGCTGACTCCCACGCACCGGGCAGGAGAGCAGAGGAGCAAAGGGGACCCCTCGGGAGACATGTGGTCCTGGGTTTGCAGTTTGGCCCGGCCACTTTCTGGCTGTGCAGCCTGGGGCAGTGACTCAGCCTTTCTGTGTCAGATGGGGATGATGAGAGCACCCCCGGTGGGCACAGCACAGGTTCGGGGCCCCTCCAACCCTTCCTATCCCATCCCCACCCCCGACCCAGGCTGGGTCAGACCCCTCCTCTGGGCACCCCCGTGCCTCTACTTCCCCACCACAGCCCTGCTCAGCCTGTCCCCTGTCTTTCCTATGAGACTGCGGGCTCTGGGAGGGCAGGGCTGGGTCTGTTCCGGACTGCACGGCTCCTGGCACACGCGGACCCTCCACAAGCGGTCCCTGAGGGAGGGAGGGAACCAACCACAAAGCAACTTACTCCCAACGCCACCTCCACCCTGGTTGCAGCGCCACTTACTTTTCTTCCGCTTTGGCTTTTTGGGGACTTGCTCCCAAGGCTTCCTGTAACAGAGAGAGGGGGCAGCGGGGAGTGAGCTTGGGGCCTGATGGATGATGACATGCCAATCCTGCTGGGGTAGAATGTGGGCTTCCGCTTCCCGTGCCAGGTCTACTTCCCCTGCCCCTTCACTTGGGCTCTCCTGCACCAACAGCAGCCCTGGCAGGGGTCTACTGTCATCAACCACCTCACGGAGTGGGAAACTGAGGCCCTGAGGGTAAAGCCGCCTGCCCAGGATCCCGTGGCTGGGGAGTGGATTATCAAGAGAGAGCTTATTCGGGGAGCCTGACCTAATCAGGGGAGCCTTTAAAAGGGCCCTGCTGAAGTCAGAGACTGGGGGCTGAGAGCATGAGGGGGGCTGTGAGGGACCAGGACCTGAGAACGACCTTGTGGAGCTGAGAGCAGTCCCAGCTGATGGTCAACAAGACCGCAGGGACCCCAGCCGTATAGCCCGGAGGAAACGGATTCTGCCAATGCTCTGAACAAGTCTAGAAGCAGATCTTTCCCTGGGCGAGCTTCTAGGGTGACGTTGTGGCGTGGCTGATAACTTGATTTCAGCCTCCTGAGACCCTGACTTGAGGAGCCAGCTAAAATGTGCCAGATTCCTGACTTGCAGAAATGTGAGATGATAAATCTGTGGGGTTTTAAAGCCACTAAGTCTGTGGTCATTTGTTACCCAGTAGAACAGTCATGGAGTTGACTTTGGACTACCCCCTCCAAGGACCTGCAGATCCTGGTCCTGAGGCTGGCCCAGAGCCCTGGGGAGATGGTTGGGCCCTAACTGCCTGCTCTATGAGGGTCCTGACCCTGCAGCCAGCTCAGGCCCAAAGGCCACGCCATCATGTCCGCCTACCTCTAGGGCCTTCCCCGCTCTGCCTGGGTCCCAATACCCTGACTGTGTGTCCCAGTGAGCCATGGCCTTGGGGAGCCCAGGGCAGGGCCAGACCCTAAGGCCAGGGGCCCCCATGGCCTCCCACACCAGGATGGCCACCAGATCTGCCAAGCAGGTTCCTGACCCTACATGGCACATTCAGCTGTGACCCAGCACAGGCTCCAGGCAGGTGCTTTGGAGCCATCTCTCCTGGACCTGCTAGGGCCTCCCTTTGCCTTCCTGCCACCATGCTTCAGGACCTGCCCACCTGACTCAGACTGCTTCCCTGCTCTTCCTCTTCTAAACCACAGCAGCAGGCTCTGTGACCCTGGGTGAGTAACCCTGCCTCCCTGTGCCTCAGTTTCCCCATGTGTAGTGTGGGCTCAAAACAGTACCTTCCTCATGGGGTTGGCGTGGGGTCACGCATTGTAAAGAGCCTGGTAATTAAGAATCACTCAGCAAATGGTAACGATGACCATTATGATTCTCAGTATTATCACAGAGCCAGGCACTGGAACACGGGTCTCCTCGCTGTGGTTGGGGCCACGCTCTTGCCACCAACGTCCTGACAACCAGTCCAGGGTCTCTCCTCAGCTCCACCGCCCACCCTAAGTGACTCTTGTCCAGCCTGATAGCAATCCTCAGCCCCAACACCCCATGTCTAGCCCAGGACAGCTCCTTGGGGCTCCTGCCCAGGCTCTGCCCTCTGCCCAGGAATCCATGTCCCCTTGTACCATCCCGGGAGCCTCCCAAGGCTCCACCTCCCCTCCAAGGGGCCAGGCTGGCTGCCTAGATCCTCACCCAAACCCAAATCCAAACACCCATGACCACCTCCACCCATTCATAGCCTCGCCACGGCTGGGGTGCGGGGAATGCCACATCGTGGTGGAGACAGACTTGGCGTCAGTCAGATCCAAGTTCAAGTCTTATCTCTGCTACTGACTGGCTATGTGACCTCAAGCAGGATTGGTCCCCTCTGGGCCTCAGTTTTCCCCTCTGTGAAGTGGGGGTAACCACAGTGCCTCCCACACAGAACTGCCATGCAGTTTGGAGGAATAAATATCCCTTAGTGTATTTTCCTGACTACTCATGTGCCCCGGGGTCAGGTTTTGCCACACACTGCCTGGGTTGTCTCAGTGCCCCTGCCCCGGTCCTGCACAGCTCCCACACACCTCCAGCTCAGCCAGACAAGCTTCTGTAAATACCACTTTCAGCTTCGGAACCTCCAGGGGCTCCCTCTGGTCAGTGGTTCTCAACTCCAGCTGTACATCAAGTCTCCCTGGAAGCTCTTCAGAAAAAAATACAGGGTCTGCAACTCCACCCAGACTAACTGAATCAGAAACTCCAATAGCTGGGACTCTGGCTTGAAGTTTTATAAGCTCCCAGCATTTCCTGCCCTGCTCTTGGGCATATAAACCAGCCTGCCACCCTGGGGAGGGGGTGGGTACAATTCAACAGGTTCTGGTTGATTCTTGGCCCTCAGAACCTCCCCTGAGAGAAACATGTGAATGTATACAAGTGAAAACCAGGGCAGAACAAGGGTTTTGTTGCAGCACTGTTTGTGACAGGAAACAAACATCATCATGACAGCTAATATCCGGACTGCTCACTATGTGCCTGGCACCGTTTGAGGCCCTCTGCTGTATTTTAACTCATTTAATCATCACATCAACCTATAAGGCAAGAAGAGAAATATTCCTTCCATTACTGCTCATTCTCGAGATTCAGATTATGCAAAGGCCTCTGCCCTCCACCTGAGCAGCTAACTCGGGGTTTCCTCTTCACCTGAGTCTCCCTGGGCAGAGGTGTTCCCCAAGAGCCAAGAGATTTAGGGGAGTGAGATCTGGATTGTGAGGGGTGCTCTGGGAGTGTGGGGCCTCCCCAGTGGCCCCATTCCAGTGTGGGAATGGGGCCACACGCAGTCCCAGGTGGGTCACCGGAACCTCATGAGGGGTAGGGCTGGGTGGCCCGGGGTGTCCAGTCACAGCCCCAGGCTACATTGTGGGAGTTTTAGGGAATGAGGCATGTGACATGCCGGGGACCAGCAGGGACCTCGGGCCCCTCAGGGCTCAGGAGGCGGGGCCGCCCTTCCAGGGACTGGGCCGTTAGAATGCTTGGAGGTGGGGCCCGTACCAGGATTGGGCAGCCAGAGCTCTAGGGGGCAGGGCCAAGCGCCCAGGAGGCGGGTCGAGAGGCTGGGCGTATCCTAGGATTGGGCAGTCGGAGCGAAGGAAGGCGGGGCCGCGAGCCAGGCGCGTCCCAGGACCAGCAGTCAGAGACCCAGGCCGGCAGTCGGGGCGCTGGGCGGGGTTCACAGGTGCCAGGGGCGGGGCCCTGAGGGCGGAGGGGGCGGGACCAGGCTCAGCGGGGGATGGGGGCGTCTCCTCCCTCGCTCCCTCCCTCCGTTGGGCCGGGCCCCCTCACCCGTGGCGGCTGCTACGTTGGCCGCGCTCCAGCGAGATGAGGTAGGCGGCGAGCTTGGCGTCGCTCCAGCCGCTGCGGCGCCGCAGGTCCACCCAGGGCCCGTGCGCCTCGCCCAGGTACACGCGCCGCACGTCGTACTTCTTCCGGGACTCGAGCCGCCGCCGGGCCCGGTCCGACTCCGTGAGCCGCGGGCGGCCCCGCGCCTTGCGGCCCGCCGCGCCCTCCTCGGCGGCCACCTCCCCGCCCGCGCCCGCCTCAGCCTCCGCCTCCGCCTCCGCCTCGGGCTCCGGCGCCCGCTCCGCCATCCCCCCCTCCCTGGTTACTAGCCTCCCCCGTTGTTAGGAGCCCGGCCGGAAGTGGCGCGCATGTTCCGCGCCGACGAGAAATTTCTCATGGACTCTCACTGGCTCGCGGCGCCAAAAGAAGATCGAGAGTGGAAGCTGCGCATGCGCGCAATAAGCGCCAGCAACAACCCTCTCTCCCTTTACTCCCTTCTCTGTTAAACTTTCTGACAAGGCAGAGACGGAAGGGGTAGCGGAAGGTTTGAGGCTGATCCGGGAAGAGCCAGGAGAGCCCGTAGACCCTGGGGTGATGGGGGCTTCTTCCTCCGCACTTTTATCCTGAATGAATTGTGGGGATGACAAAGGAAGGGTGGGAGCTGTCCAGAAAAGGCGGACGGAAGGCCAGCGGCTCGACCCGTCAGTTCTGGATGATGTTTCCATCACTTGAAAAGACGTAACACCAGGCATTAAAGGGGCAGGGACGCTACACTGCCAGAGAGGAGGCAAGGCAGCCCCAAGCCGGAAAACTTTTATTTGCTGTACACTAAGAGGTCATCTCATGCTTTCACACCAGTCCACCGCCTGTGCTCCTGTGACTGCTTAGGCTCAGCTCTGGCTCTGCTGCTGTCGCTGCTGATTGTTTTCCTCTTCTTCCCGGCCCTCGGGTGGGGTCAGGGGTGTCTCCTCCAGCCCTGAGGAGGATGCCAGGAGCTCCCCGGAGGACGCTGACAAGCGGAAGACCACCGGGATGCGGGCCAGGGTTGGGTTGGTCTCCTGCAGGCCCTGGATCCACTTGGCCAGCGTGGCCTGGTCATGAGCACCCGCCATGCATATGGCGAAGACAGGGCCTTCCTCCACTGTCAGGAGAGACAGGCCCTCAGTTTGTGCAGTAGGGACTGGAGCAGCCCCCTCAAGCCCACATCCCTTCCAGGCCAAGGATGGGGGCTTTAAGCTCCCTTTGTCCTTTTCTGTGTTTCCAAGCCTTTGCACATGCTCTGCCTAGCCTGCCTGTCCCATGCTTCACCTAGGTGACACCTCCTGGCTCAAGTTTCCACCAGGAAATCCTCCTGACTCCCACCTGAGGCTGAGTTGTGTGCTCCTCCCCAAGAATGTAACTTGTCTGATCCACCGCTGGCCTGAGGGAAGGGACTGGGCCTGTCCTGGTCACGCCCAGTAGCCAGCACAGAGGTGCTCCATAAACGTTTGAAGGAGGATGTTTGAGGGCTGACAGGTCTGGAGCCCCTGAGTGGTGAGTTTTGTGCTTTCGTGGGGCGAGGTGGGGGTGGGTGGGTGGGGTGTGTGTGTGTGTGTGTGTGTGTGTGTGTGTGTGTGTGTGTAACTGGACTAGGTCTCGGCCTGGGCCCCATCCCTCGACTCCAGAGGTGGCACCCCATCCCGTGCAGTGTTCAGAATCCTACCCATCCCAGTTTTTACCTTCATCGATGTTAAACTCGTAGTCATCCCAGCTGCTCCTCCCGTAGGCCAGGTCTAGCTGCATCGGGTAGTAGAGGTTCCACTCCTCTGGAATCTCCTCTACTTCCTAACCCGAGGGTGGGGGTGGGGGCCCGCGGAGGTGCAGGCAGAGGCCCAGGATGTTGCAGCCACCTGCCACCTCTCCCCCGGCCCCTGCCCTCCCATACCCCCACCCGCCTCCCCACCTTTGAGCCAACTCACTCTTACCACCCCCGACTCCCACTTTGGGCCCTCACCCTCTCCTCGGGGGGCAGCAAGTCAGCTCTGAGGATGTGGTAATAGACGCATTTGTCTCGAAGCCACAGGGAGAAGGGACCCTCAACGAAGATCGGGCGGGCTGGGTCGTGGTGGGCCAGGGCGGCCTGCTGATCAGGACTCTGGATTCCTGATGTGGAGACACACATTCCCGGGGTGTCCTGGCTGAGGGGCTATGCCCAGAGGCCCAGGGAGCCCACCCAGCAGGCCTGCTGAGAACCCGGCGCTCGCTCCCTCCCTCCTTCCCTCCGCAGGGCCTTACCTACGATGTGGGGCTCCGTGGGATCCGTGGCATCTGTGGAGTCTTTGGACAAAGGCATCTGCAAGGAAAGTCGGAGTGGAAGCTTGCAGCCCCCACAGCCCCTACGGAGGAGCCCGGGAGAGAGAAATGGGGATTCCAGTGAATTCAGGACCCCTCTTGGGTCTGTCTACTGGGCCTCCAACAATCACTCGAGCCCACCGCCTTCTTGCTTCTATCTAATTGGGTAAGAGCCACTGACCCTGGATATACTCACATGGAGGGAACCCTGGAGCTGGCCCACCTGCGTTAAAATCCCGGCTCTGCCACTATCTGCATGACCTTGGCTAAGTCACCGTGTGCCTCAGTTTCCCCAGTTCAAAATGGGGGCAATAACAGCACTTAGTTGAGATGGTTCTAAAATGCCGAGAACGATGCCTGGTACATGCTAAGTGCTCAGTGCATGTGAAATTTAAAAAAGGAAAAGAATTTCATGCAAACAGAATATGCCAGGAAGGAGACACAAGAAGCAAGTCACAGCATTTGCCTCTGTGGAGGGCAGGGAGGGAAAGAATAGCCTTTTGTAGCTTTCTAATTTTACACTCTGAAATGTGATTTTAAAAACTAAATGAGGGACTTCCTTGGCGGTCCAGTGGTTAAGACTTCACCTTCCAGTGCAGGGGGTGTGGGTCGATACCTGGTTGAGGAGCTAAGATCCCACATGCCTTGCGGCCAAAGAATCAAAACATAAAACAGAAGCAATATTGTAACAAATTTAATAAAGATTAAAAAAAATAATGTTACACATCAAAAAAAAAACCTTTTAAAACAAAAAACAAAAAACTAAATGAGGGAATTCCCTGGTGGTCCAGTGGTTAGGACTCGACACTTTCACTGCTGTGGCCCAGATTCAATCCCTGGTTGGGGAACCAAGATCCTGCAAGTCAAGCAGCATGGCTAAAAAACAAAAACCAAAACTAAATGAAGTGCATTTTTGAAAAAATGCACATACTCTGACCGAAATACCTGTGAGTGGACAACTGTTGGCACACATATCCTCCACCCTTTCAGGTTAAAAAGAATGGACTCCTTTGGGACTTCCCTGGCGGTCCAGTGGTTCAGACTTTGCCTTCCAATGCAGGGGATGTGGGTTTGATCCCTGGTCAGGGAACTAAAATCCCACATGCCTTGCGGCCAAAACACCAAAACATAAAACAGAAGCGATACTGTAAGAAATTCAATAAAGACTTTAAAAATGGTCCACATCAAGAAAAAAAAGTCCAATACTTAATTTTTCTTTTTTTTTTTTTTGCGGTAAGTGGGCCTCTCTCGTTATTTTTAATATTAAAATAACATTTTTTCTAACATTGTATATCTTTTTCTCTCACAGTCAAAATCTTGGCTCCTATTACAAGTAATACACATGCTTATTTGACTTATCCATCAATATACATAAATGATTATGATATTACAGCTGACCATAACGCTAGGGGATTAAGTTCAGGATTCTCAGAATGCAGGCCACTAAGGATGTCAGACAACAGTGACTCAGAATTTTCTTCTCTCACTGGTTATGCTGTCAATTGGATATTTAGCCACATATGTTTGTTTTCAACTTTGGTGGGTTCTCTCCCCTCTTTTTTGATTTTATATATATATATATATATATTTTTTTTTTTTTTTTTTTTTTTTGCGGTACGCAGGCCTCTCACTGTTGTGGCCTCTCCCGTTGCGGAGCATAGGCTCCGGATGCGCAGGCTCAGCGGCCATGGCTCACGGGCCCAGCCGCTCCATGGCACATGGGATCTTCCCAGACCGGGGCACGAACCCATGTCCCCTGCGTTGGCAGGCGGACTCTCAACCACTGCGCCACCAGGGAAGCCCTATATATATTTTTGATAGACTAAACATTTCCATAGTTTAGAAGCCAACCCATATTAAATAGATGTCTCCCTCCCATTCTTTTCTCTCTATCCCTATCTCCTCTGCCCACCCAGAGATGACCATTTTTATCCATATCTGACTTATCTTTGCATTACTTATTTTTTAAATTTTTTTATTTTTTGGGCATGCCGCCTGGCTTGCGTGATCTTAGTTCCCCGACCAGGGATTGAACCCGGGCCCTTGTCAGTGAGAGCTCTAAGTCCTAACCACTGGACCACCAGGGAATTCCCTGCATTATTTATTCTTGTGAAAATAAACAAATAGCTATATGCCTTTTTATTTCTCCTCCCTTCTCACACTTTAGGTGGCTTACTACACCACTGTGCATGCCTCACCCTTTCACTTTTTTCACCAGTCTGATTGAGGTGCCACAGTGAACATGGACAAGTCCCTCTTGATAGATACTTGGATTGTTCCCATTCTAAATCTAGGTGGTGTCAAACAACAGGGTCCTACTGTATAGCACAGGGAACTATATTCAAGATCTTGTAATAAAGTATAATGGAAAAGAATCTGAAAAAATATATATGTAAACATATATATATATAACTGAATCACTTTGCTGTACACCAGAAACTAACACAACATTGTAAATCAACTATACTTCAATAAAGTTTTTTAAAAAATCTAGGTGGTGTAGGTGATCATTTTACCATGTTTTCAACCCTTCTGTATGCACTTTTAATAATGAAACAGGGGAAAAAAGGGATATTTAAATACAAAGGATATATATGCAAAAAAAAAAGTATACATCTGCATGCAAATGCATAGATCTCTTGGGAAGGAGACATGGAAGTGGTCACCTCTGGGGAAGTAGCCTGGGGGCTAAAGGGTCAGGGTAGGAGAGGGGAACTCTTCACTGTGTGTTCTTGTGTACCATTTGGCTTTTTTTTTTTCCCCACTGTGCCGTGTGGGCTTGCAGTATCTTAGTTCCCTGACCAGGGATTGAACCCGTGCAGTTCCCTGTTTGGCTTTTTAATGCATTACTTTTTTTAGGGGGTGTGTGTGTGGTGGCATGCCGCCCGGCTTGTGGAATCTTAGTTCCCTGACCAGGAATGGAACCCAGGCCCTCAGTAGTGAAAGCGCAGAGTCCTAACCACTGGACCACCAGGGAATTCCTTTTAATGCATTACTTTAAAAAACGAAGAAATGAGTTAAAAACTGCACTTCCTCTGCAATATGTTCTCTCACTGGGACACCGCATCACCACTCTCCCAGCCCCTCTGTCCTCTTCGCCTTGCCCCCAATCCAACACCATCCACACGGCCGCCAGGGGGCGCTTTCAAAGGCGCAAATCCTTCCAGAAACTTGACTTGCACCCCAACCCTCCTCTTCTTAAAACCTCCCCGTGGCCCTCTCATTACTAACCCGGTGTCCTACATGCCTCTTCTCTCTCACCCCAACTCCCTGCTCCGGCCAAAGGAAGCCCTTTCAGCATCTCCAGCCACTCCCAGCCACCCTCGAGCCCTGGCCCATGCTGCTCCCTCTGCCTGGAATGCTCTCCTCCCCTCTTCTGTTCTGCCTGCGCCCAGCTCACCCTCACCTCCTCCAGGAAGCCCTCCCTGCTCCCTTTTGGGCTCCCACAGCCCCCAGGATATGGGGAATATTTCATTTAGTCATTCGACAAACAGCTGTGGAACGTCCGCTTTGTGCCAGAACCTGTGCTGGGCCTTGGGAGACACAGGTGAAACTGAGTCACAGGGAACCAGGCTCAGCCAGGGTGGTCAGGAAAGAGGTCCTGACGAAAGGTCGGTGGAACTCAGACCTGAAGGAAGTGCAGTCCCGGAGGAAGGGTGTTCCTGGCAGAGGGAACAGCAAGCACAAAGGCCTCGGGGGGAGCTGCCACAGACTGCTCAAGGAATAGAAAGCCATGCCCGGAATACAGTGAATGTGGGGAGAGGGGCCGAGGTCAGAGGTCAAGCTGTGCCAAGGGCCCTGGACTCTAGCGGAGGTTCTGCCAGCGAATCACGGCCTGTCTCACCACAATCACTTGGGCTTACTGAAGGGGGCCCTGCCACAGAGGCGGCCGAGGATGTGGACAGGGTGGATACCTGATAGACGGTGACCCTGGCACTGAGGTCGGGCTCCATGTGCCGCAGGGCCAATCTGGCCAGGTCCACTGGGTCCTGGGGCAGGTCCCGGGGCACGGGGAAGGGGTTGATATTCTTGAAGCGGGTGAACCACAGCTTCATGCGCACAAACTTGAGCATGGGGTAGCTTTTGCGCCCAAATATCTGAGTGAGCAGGAACTCCGTCTCCTTGTTGGGCATCACCCCTGTGCCAGGCAGATGGAGGCTGAGCCTCAGGGAGGGGGCAGAAGAGGGAAGGGATGTTGGGAGAGAGAGATGAGCAAGAGATGGGGGTGGGCGCGCAGAGGAGGAAGCCAGACAGAGAGACAGAGAGGAGACGAGTCAGAGCCAAGGAGCCATGGAGGGCCCCGAGACCCTGGAGAGGGAGGTGGCCCCCGCCCCTGCCTGAGCTGGCCTGCTGGCCTCACCGTGGTTCTCCATCTGCTCCAGGACAGCGATCCCGCACTCCTGCTGCCGTGGGTAGTGGAGGAAGATGCTGTGGAAGATGTTGCGAGGCCGGAAGACCTCCTTGGGGAAGATGTCAAGCAGCAGGTTGTAGATAGCCAGGTCCCGCTCGACGCCGTACTCCCGCATCTTGCGCAGGGCCAGGTAGATGAAGTCGACGTGGCCCCGCTTGTGCACGTTGTACTGCGTAAAGTTCTGCACCGCCTGCACGAAGCTCGCCTTGTCCCGCACCCCATCTGGCGCCTGCCTAAACAGCTCCTCATGGGGTGCCAGGGCCTTGACCAGCCCCCTCTGGGGTTCGGGTGGGCGTGGGACCAGCGGCGAGTCAGGGTTGTGGGCAGCTGTGCTGCAGTGGAGGCCCCGCGGGGCCTGGGGCGTCACCTGCGGATAGAGAACCACTGCTGGAATGTGGGTCTCCCAGTGCCCCTGGGGGACTGCCGCACTGGCTCTTTGCTGAGAAAGGTGCCAGCAGGCCTCCCTAAGGGCCACTGAAGAAGTGTGCTGCGTGCGTTACAGACCCATGATCAGGCACCATCACAAAGTGTGAGAGAGCAATGGTAACGCCCCGACGGAGGCAATGTTCACCACGATGACAGACACACACCCTCTGACGCAGCAATCCTGCATCTGGTATTTAAATTGGATAGCTCTAAAAGCACCTGCACCAAATGACTTTTGTTCGTCTGCTGCGTCAGTGGAAATGGCCCAAATGTGCATCGGCAAGGAAATAATTTAGCAAATGGCCAAGCACCTGGACAAGGAGCACCTACCGCTGTAAGGCGCACTGAGGAGGTCTTGTGTGACCTGGAGTGAGCTCCAGGGTATACCATTAAATGAAAAAAAAACAAGGTGTGAAACGGTGTGTACAGTAGCTTCCCATTTGTGTAAAAAAAAGAAAACAACAACAGCTTATATATAGTTGGTCCTCATTATTTGCGAATTCCATGTTTGCAAAGTTGCCTACTTGCTAAAATTCATTTATACTCCCAAAGCCAATACTCTTGGCACTTTCTGGCCATTTGCAGACACGTGCAGGGGGGTGGAAAGTTGAGTTGCCCAGCGCCTATATTCCCAGCTGAGATGGAACAAGGCAATGCTTGGCCTTCTTGTATCAGCCCCCATGCTGTCAACAAGTGTCCTTTTATTTTATATTACTTTGTTTTATTTTTTTGTCTGTGCTGCATGTCTTGCAGGAACTAGTTCCCCAACGAGGGATCGAACTTGGGTTCCCGGCGGTGAAAGCACTGAGTCCTAACCGCTCGACCGCCAGGGAATTCCCAACGAGTGTCCTTTTAGAGGTTTATTTATTATTATTTTAAAATTTTTATTTATTTATTTTTGGCTGTGTTGGGTCTTCGTTGCTGTGCGCGGGCTTTCTCTAGTTGTGGTGAGCGGGTGCTACCCTTCGTTGAGGTGCGCCGGCTTCTCATTGCGGTGGCTTCTCTTGTTGCAGAGCACAGGCGCTAGGCATGTGGGCTTCAGTAGTTGTGGCTCACAGGCTCTAGAATGCAGACTCAGTAGTTGTGGCACACGGGCTTAGTTGCTCCGCAGCATGTGGGATCTTCCCAGACCAGGGCTTGAACCCGTGTCCCCTGCGTTGGCAGGTGGATTCTCAACCACTGTGCCACCAGGAAAGTCCCTAGAGGTTTATTTAGTGTATGTTTTCTGCATCTTTTTTGTTGATTTGTGGTTGAAAAGGACCCCTAAGCGTGCCTAGTGTTCCTACGTGCAAGAAGGCCCTGCTGTTCCTTAGAGAAGATACATGTGGTAGGTAAGCTCAGGCATGAGTTATAGTGCTGTTGGCCGTGGGTTCAATGTTAATGAATCAAAAAGCTATATTAAATAGGATGTCTTTAAACAGAAACACACATACAACAATGTTATGACTGATTGGTTGATGAAAATGTTATGACCTGAGGCTCACAGGAACCTTATCCCGTATCTCCCCTGGCGGCAATGGTTTGGTATTCGCTAATTCAGCGTATGCAGTGACTTTCTAGAATGTTACTGTGAATAATGAGAATCGACTGTATGGATACATATTTTTTGCTTTTGTGAAAAACATCTCTGGAAGGAAATACAATAAGCAGGCAACATCTTGTCTCTAGAGAAGGGAGCTAAGCGGTGGCCAGGCAAGAGAGAGAGAGACCCTTGTCACGGTACAGCCTCAGAACTTTTTGAATTTTGAACTATATTGTCTGCTGTAATTACTTATTTAAAAGATAGATTTCAAAAACTGAGTTGAGGGAATTCCCTTGTAATTCAGTGGTTAGGACTCCATGCTTTCAATGCTGAGGGCCTGGGTTCAATCCCAGGTCAGGGAACTAAGATCCCACAAGCCACGTGGCATGGCCAAAAAAAAACAAAAAAAAAATTGAGTTGAAAAAAGAAAATGCAGATTCTGGAGTCAGCAGGAGCCTCAGCGTGACTGTCCTCCACCTGGTGATACCCACAACCCACTCTACTGCTCAGGCCTCTCTCCCCATCTATTATGATGGTACCTCCTTTGGGTCAAGGAGATCTTGTTCCCCAGAGTGGGGAGTGTATGCTGCTGGGAGCAGGTCAGATCCCTCTAGAACAGAAGTTGGCAAACTACAGTCTGTGGGGCAAATCCAGTCAGCTGCCTGCTTTTGTCAATAAAGTTTTATTGGAACACAGCCATATGCCTTCATTATGTCTGGTCTGGGGCTGCTTTGTGCTGCAGTGGCAGAGTTGAGTAGTTGTGACAGAGACCACATGGCCTACAAAGCCAAAAGCATTTACTGTCTTACCCTTTACGAAAAAGTTTGCCAACCCCTGCTCTAGATGGTACCCTAATAGATTTACTTTCATTTAAATTGAATGTTTAAATTAGAATGGTTATACATAAGGCATCTTTTCAAATATATGGCTAATAAGAGCTAACATTTACAGAATTTTTTTTTTTTTTGGCCGGGCTGTGTGGCTTGAGGGATCTCAGTTCCCCGACCAGGGATCGAACCTGGGCCCCCTGCAGTGGGAGCACAGAGTCCTAACCACTGGACCACCAGGGAAGTCCCTTATGGAATATTCTTATGTTCCAGGCATTGTTGAGCACTTTCTGAGAGTGAGGCTCATTTACTCTTCTCAACTGTCCATTGAAGGAGTGCCTCTTCATGTACCCATTTTACAGATGAGGAAACTGAGGCCCTGGGAGATGAAACAAGATGGCTGGAGCCACACAGCAGCAAAGCAGCACAGCTGAGATTGAAGCCCTCTGTTCTGCTGCACCCAATAGCCATCCCAGTATCCTGCTTAGGTAAGGAGATGTTTTTTTTTAAAAAAGGCATTCATTTAAAGTGGCGCAGTGGTAAAGAATCCGCCTCCCAGGGCTTCCCTGGTGGCGCAGTGGTTGAGAATCTGCCTGCTAATGCAGGGGACACGGGTTCGAGGCTGGGTCTGGGAAGATCCCACATGCCGTGGATCAACTAGGCCTGTGAGCCACAACTACTGAGCCTGCGCGTCTGGAGCCTGTGCTCCGCAACAAGAGAGGCCGTGATAGTGAGAGGCCCGCACACCGCGATGAAGAGTAGCCCCCGCTTGCTACAACTAGAGAAAGCCCTTGGGCAGAAAGGAAGACCCAACACAGCCAAAAATAAAAATAAATAAATTTAAAAATAAATAAATACTCCTGTTCTCTATTTAAAAAAAAAAAAAAAAAAAGAATTCGCCTGCCAATGCAGGGGACACGGGTTCGAGCCCTGGTCCGGGAAGATCCCACATGCCACAGAGCAACTAAGCCCGTGTGACACAACTACTGAGCCTGTGTGCCACAACTACTGAAGCCCACGCACCTAGAGCTAGTGCTCCGCAACAGAGAAGCCACCGCAATGAGAAGCTTGTGCACCGCAATGAAGAGTAGCCCCCACTTGCTGCAACTAGAGAAAGCCTGTGCGCAGCAACGAAGACCCAACGCAGCCAAAAATAAATAAATAAATTTATATTTTAAAAAAATAAACAAAGTGAAAGTGTAGGAAACTAATACTACAGGTGGTATGTGCATAGGGCAGAAAGCAGAAAAGAAGCTCTAGAATGCTCCAAAGAAGGGGAGATACCACAAATGAGATAATGCAAATGAAATGCATAGCACAGGGCCTGGCCCAGAGGAAGTGCTCAGTAAGGGAGCTATTAATATTGTCACCATCATCACCATCCTTGTTATAATTTATGGCCGTTGATCAGCCTGGTCACTTAGGGTAAGGGAACGAAATTCAATTCACATCTTTACAAGTGAATACAGGAGTCACCCAGAGTCACCACCCAAATCTACTTAGCTCAGACCTTCTTGATTTCAAATTCAAGCCCCTCACTCGTGGGCGCACCAACACTTCTTAAAATGAGAAGAGACATTCAACTGGCCCTCAGAGCAGACAGGCCAGCCCAGACCCCCCCACCCCCACCCCCGCCACCCCGAGCTGGCTTCACTGGGAGGGCTTGTGAGCGAATCCCAGGCCTGCCTGCCTCTCTCCACCCCATGACTGGCAGTTACCTGAGAGAAGGGGGCTCCGGTGAGGGCAGTGCTGCAGATACCTCCCCAGCCCCGAGAGAGGCCCCGGGCCAGCAGGATGGCTTGGGCCCAGCTCATGCCTTTGCCTGTCGGACAACCACCTAGAAAGAGAGAAGAAAGAGCATCAGCCTGGTACCCCACCCGCTAAAGGCAATGAGACCCCTCTCTTGGGCAGAGGTCACGTCCCAGACTGCATGCACAAGATGGAGCAGAAGTGACTGTTACA
Source organism: Globicephala melas (assembly GCF_963455315.2). Classification (NCBI taxonomy): domain Eukaryota; kingdom Metazoa; phylum Chordata; class Mammalia; order Artiodactyla; family Delphinidae; genus Globicephala; species Globicephala melas. Next base: position 163,384,411 of record NC_083316.1, on the reverse strand, counting down.
ATCAAAGGTCCCTGTTCTTCTGGGCCAAACCCTTCACTATCTTGAGGAATTTGCTCCTGCATTCGTCCCCCTCCCTACCAGATCATTCTGTTTTGTTTAACAGCTTTATTTGTGTACCATACAGTTGAACCTAAGTATAAAATCCAATGTGTTTTCAGTAGTTGACCCTTGAACAACACTGCTTTGAACTGCATGGGTCCACTTACACGCTGATTTTTTTTTCAGTAAATACGTACTACAGTACTACACGACCTGTGGTTGGTTGAATCTTAGGATGTGGAACCGTGGATATGAAGGGCGGACTATAAAGTTGTATTTGGATTTTTAACTGTGAGGAGGGTCGGCACCCCTAACCCCTACATTGTTCAAGGGTCAACTGTATATTCACAGAATTGTGCAACCATCACTAAATCTAATTTTAGAACACTTTTGTCACACCCCCCCAAAAAAACCCCACCTATACCCATTAGCAGTCCCTCTATTTCCCCTCACCCTCAACCCTAGGCAACCCCTAATCTAGTGTCTATAAATTTGCCTACTCTGGGAATTTCATATAAATGGAATCATATAATATGGGCTCTTTTGTGACTGCCTTCTTTCACTTAACATGTTTTCAAGGTTTATCCATGTTGTAATATGTATCAGACTTCATTCCTTTTAATTGCCCAAATTTTTTCATTATATGGATTTAACCATATTTTATTTACCCATTCCATTGATGAACACTTGCAGTTCTTCCCACTTTTTGACTATATGACTATTGCTGCTATGAACACTTGTGTAGCTTTTGTATGAACACGTTTACACTTCCCTTGGGTATATACTTAGAAATCAAATTGCTGGGACATATAGTAACTCTATGTCTAATCATTTGAGAAACTGCCAAAGTGTTTTCCAAAGTGGCTGCACAACTTTACATCCCCACCAGCAATGTATAAGAGTTCCAATTTCTCTGCATTCTTGCCAATACTTGCTGTTGTCTTTCTTTTTGATTACAGACATCCTAATGGGTGTGAAGTGGTATCTCATTGTGGTTCCAATTTGCATTTCCCTAAAAGGTAATGATGATGAGCATCTTTTCATGGGTTTATTGGCCATTGTGTATCTTCTTCAGAGAAATGTCTATTTAGATCCTTTGTCCATTTAAAAATTAGGTTATTTATCTTTTTATTATTGAGTTGTTTATATATTCTGCATACTTCAAGCTTATGATTTACAAATACTTTCTCCCATTCTTTGAATTGTCTTTCACTTTCCTGATGTTATTGTTTGCAGCACAAATGTTTAATTCCAATGAAATCCAATTTCTGTTTTACTTTTGTAGCTTTGCTTTCGATTTTTTTTTTTTTTTATGTTTTATCTAAAAAACCATTGCCTGGCCCAAGGTCATGAAGATTTACTCCTATGTTTTCTTCTAGAAGTTTTGTTTGTTTGTTTTGGCCACACCTTGTGGCTTGTGGGGATCTTAGTTGCCCCACCAGGGATGGAATCCATGCCCCCTGCAGTGGAAGCTCAGAGTCCTAACCACTGGACCACCAGGGAATTCCCCTCTGATCCATTTTGAATTAATCTTTGTGAATGGTGTGAGGAAGGGGTTCATTTCATGTAGATATCCAGTTGTCCTAGTACTATTTGTTGAAGAGACTATTTTTTCTCATTGTCACTCTTGTTGAAAATCAATTGACCATAAATGTAAGAGTTTACTTTTGGGCTCTCAATTTAATTCTGTTGATCTATATGTTGAGCCTTATGCCAATACCACACTGTTGTGATTATTGTAGCTTGTAGGTTCTGAAATTGGGAAGTGTTAAGTCCTCCTATTTTGTTCTTCTTTTACAATAATATTTGGCTATTCTAGATCCCTCACTATTACATATAAATTTTAGAATCAGCTGTCAATTTCTGGAAAAAATCCAGCTGGGATTCTGGTAGGGATTGTGTTGAATCTGTAGAACAGTTTGGGAAATACTGGTATCTTAATAATATTATCTTCTGATCCATGAACATGGGATACCTCTCCATTAATTTAGATCTTCTTTAATTTCTCTCAACGATGTTTTACAATTTACCGTGTAGAAGTCCTTTACTTCTTTTGTTAAATTTATTTGTATCTTATTCTTTATGAAGCTACTGTATAATTTCATTTTCACATTGTTCATTGCTAGCGTACAGAAACACAATTTATTTTTATGTGTTGATCTTGTATCTTGCAACCCTGCTGAACTTGCATTAGTCCTAATAGTTTTTTTTTAAAAATTGGATTCCCTGAGATTTTCTACATACAAGATCATGTCATCTGCAAACATAGACAGTTTTACCTCTTCCTGACTAATCTGGATGCCTTTTATTTCTTTTTTTTGCCCAAGTGTCCTTGCTGGACCTCCAGTACAGTGTTGAATAGAAGTGGCCAGGGTGCACATCCTTGTCTTGTTCCTGATCTTAGAGGGGAAAGCATCCAGTCTTTCATCATTAAATACGATGTCAGCTGTGGGTTCTTCACAGATGACCTATCAGGTTGAGGAAATTCCTTTCCATTGCTAGATGCTGAGTATTTTTATAAGAAAGGGCATCAGATTTTGTCAAATGCTTTTTTTTTTGCTTCTACCAAACTAATCATGTGTTTTTTGTCCTTTAGTCTATTAATATGGTATATTACATTAACTGATTTTCAAATGTTAAACTCATATTGCATTCCTCGGGCAAATTCCACTTGGTCATGGTGTATAATTCTTTTTATATGTTGCTAAAATTGGTTTGCTAACATTTTGTTGAGGATTTTTGTATCCATGTTCATAAGAGATATTGGTCTGTAGTTTTCGTTTCTTGTCGTGTCTGTTTGGTTTAGTTTCAGGGTAATGCTGGCCTCATAAAATGAGTTGGGAAGTATTGGGATCACTTTTATCACTGTTTAAACTTTCTCTAGCATCTTCTTCCGCCTCTGCTCCACATCTCTGCTCCATTTATAGCACAGCTTCTCCCAAGAGATGTCTGCACGCTGTGTTCCCTCCTCACTCTCTCCAACTTGGCTGCTGCCCCAACCACTCCACTGACACCACTCCTGTAAAGACCCCTTGTGTCTTCTACATTTAACAAAGCCAGTGAGCCATTTCTTTGGCTCATTTTGCTCAATTTCTCAGAAGGATGTGGCATAGGTGAGGTCCTCCTCCCACCTTGACACTCTTGATTTTCTTCCTAGTACCCAGGTCTATTTCTCAACCATTCAGTAAGACCTGCTTCCTTCTCTAAAGTTTGCAATGTTTACAAACTTGAATTTGCAGATGAATCACCAAAGATCTTGTTAAAATGCAGATTCTGATTCAGTGGGTCTGGGGTGGAGCCAAAGACCATACCTCTAACAAACTTCCAAGTGATGCTGATGCTGCTAGTCTGGAGACCACATTTTGAGTAATAAGGCTGCAAAGAGTCCCACGTTCTGAATTTATCTGTCTGCTACTCTAAGGCATCATTCAGCTTCCAAGAGAGGTTCCTCTCCTCTCTGTATTCCTGTAGGCAGCTCTAATGGTTCTTAAACTTTGTTCATATTAGAATAATCTAGGGAGCTTTAAAAATCCCCTTGTCCAGGCCATACCCCAGATATACTGAATCCAAATATCTAGAGGCATGGCCCAGGTATCAGCATTTTAAAGCACTCAAATGACTGTAACATGCAGCTGAGATTAAGACTTTAATCTAAACCTTTGCTATTCAAAGTGTGTCCCAGGGACCAGCTGCATTGGTTATTATCATCTGGGAGCTTATTAGAAATGCAAAATCTCAGCCCTAACCCAGACCTGCTGAATCAGAATCTGCATTTTAACAAAAGTCCAGGTTTCTCCTCTGTGTGCTAAAGTCTGAGAAATGATGATATATGCCATGAGCTCCAGCCTCCATACCTAACTGCCACTTTGGTGTATTCCCCAGCCATCTCAAACTTATGTTGTTCCAAATTATATCCCTGCTGAAACTTGTTCTTCCTCATTCTAGCCAATGACATCACCATTCCCAGTCATTCAGACCACAAACCTGGGAATTCTGAGTCCACTGTGTCCCTCACTCCCCCATCCAATCCATCAGCTACTCCTGTTGACTGCTTCCAAATCCACCTCAGATGCATCTATTTCTCTCCATCTGCAGGCCACCACTCCAGTCCATGACCTCTTTCCACCTACCCAGCCTCACACTTCTTTCCTTACCTGCCTCCACTCAGTTCTCCCCCCAGTGGTCAGAGGGAGCTTTTTAAATGTAAAGTAAATTCAGTGTTCTCTGCCTAAAATCACTAATGTTATATCACACAAGATAAAATCAGGCAGGGTCCGCCCCTCCAAACTCAACTCTTAGTACTGGCAGCTCCAGCTACACCGTTTCTTAAACAAGCTGACTTTATTCTAGCCTCAGAGCCTTTGAACTTGCTTCTCTTTCTGTAAATTTCTCGCACCCCCCCCCCCCCCCCGCCACACCCGCTCCCATCAGTCCAGAGCTGTCTCTGGTCATTCAGGTCTATAGTCAAATAAGAAGCCTTCCCTGACCAACGCCCCACTCCCAATCTAAAGTCCCGTCACCCTGATGAATGTATTTTTAGCAATTATTAGCATCTTAAATCACATGTTTCATTTACTTCTGATTTGTTCAATGTCTGGCTTCCCGGGGAGATTTCCCGGGGAGCTCGGGGATTTTTGTGTGCCTTATTGCTGCGTCTCCAGGACCTGGGACAGTGCCTGGTATATGGTGGGTACCCAGCAAATATCAGTTAATGGGAAGAGCTAAATTTCTACAAAACTTCTAAAAATCTTAATCCCTAGGCAGGGTGTACCTACAACAGCTGAGGCTGGCTGCCAGGATTTTGAGTCCCTTCGGAGAAAGGGACAGACGCGGGATCCAATTCCAGCCTAGCTGATGACTTGCGGCGTGACCTTGGAAGAAGGCTTTAACCTCTCTGAACCTCAACAGTCTCATCTGCAAAATTAGAGATTAGGGATGTGGGGAGGCGGGTACAGAGAGGGCGGCTTTTTCCAGCACATCCCCGCCCCGTACCCGGAAAGGTCACGGTGCCCTGGCCCTGCAGCCGCGGCCCTCCGGGGCCACCCTTCCGCAGTGCCAGCACAGAACTGGCCGCCCCGGGGCCCAGATATTCGCGCTTGCCTCCCCATGCGCGACCTACCTACTCACGCGGCCGGCCGCGGAATCCCTGCCGGTTCTACCTTACCGCTGGGCGCCGCCATGTTGCACTATCCGGGTCACGGGCCGCCAAGGCTACAGCAAATCAAGAACACCGGTTTCGAGAGGTCCCTCCCCCAAGAGAGGAGCACCAATAGGAAGGTAGAAAGGCCTTGGTCCCGCCTCGTAATGTGCCAGGCCCCGCCCTCAATGAGGCAAGCGGCGTCTCTTACATAGGAATTAAGGAGTTTTGGTTCGGGAAGGAGTGACTGCCCCATTTCCGGGCTGGGAGGCTGGACTTGCGGTGGGGGTGGGGGTGGGGCCTGTGAATCCTACTGGCAGCCCCAGTTTTCCCACCTGAAATGTGGGAATGAAATATTAAAGGTGGAAGTGATGTGGATTCCTTCATTTGTTCAACAAACATTTGAGCCAGGCACTGAGGATTGGACATTAACACTAGGGAAGGTGGCAGGCTCTGCTAATCTAGCTTCATGGGTCTGGGCTAGTGCTTAACCCATCTGTGCATCGATTGTCTCAACCCTGAAATGGGCCAATTATAATAACCTCATGGGTTTTTTTGTTTTTTGTTTTTGAGATTTAATTGAGTTTATGCAGAACAGCCATATAAGTGTATGCTGGGGATTTTTTGTTTGTTTTGTTTGTTTTTGTTTGTTTGTTTTGTGGTACGCGGGCCTCTCACTGCTGTGGCCTCTCCCGTTGCGGAGCACAGGCTCCGGACGCGCAGGCTCAGCGGCCATGGCTCACGGGCCCAGCTGCTCCGCGGCATGTGGAATCCTCCCGGACCGGGGCACGAACCCGTGTCCCCTGCATCAGCAGGCGGACTCTCAACCACTGCGCCACCAGGGAAGCCCTGTTTGTTTTTTGTTTTGGCCTCACCACACGGCTTGTGCTATCTTAGTTCCACACGCCCCCCCCCGCCCCTCCCCACCCCAACCCGGGATGGAACCTGTGTACCCTGCAGTGGAAGTGAGGAATCCTAACCACTGGACCACCAGGGAATTCCCTATGCTATTGTTATTATGGGGGACTCACCCTAACACCTCCCTCCACCTCCCTCACTGGAAGGGCATGGAGGCTGGTTTGACACCTTGGGCCACCCTCATGGAGAGCTGAGGGTCCTGTAGTGTTGTCATGATTTTGTGTGTGTGTGTGTGTGTGACTGTGGTGTTGGGGTGATAGAGTGTGGAGGTTTTCATGTGTCTTTGTAGTGTCTTAGAACTCAAGCAAAGGTGTGTAGGTTTGTGTGTGGCTGTGTGAGCGTAGGTCAGGTGTGGCCCCCATGTGTGTGTCAGTGTGAGCCAGGCCAGTTGGGACGTTGGTGTGTGGGTGTCTTTGTGTGTTCACGTGCTATTAGCTGCATGTGCATCTGTGATCGTACCAGCTTCTGGGCGTTTGTGTGTGTGTAAGGCTGTGGAATTTGTCCCACAATTCTGAGGGTTGGGAGTAGGTGTGTCAACATTTCTTTGATGTTCCATGCAATAATGCAAGTGTGATTGCATGTCTGAACACCAGTGGATTGATGACTGTGTTTGTGACACCTCATGTGTTCCCATCTTGTGGATAAATGATTGTGTCCCACTGTGAAAACGCATGTGACTGTTACACCCCATATCGGTCTGTGTGTGATTGTGTCTACCAGTGTGTGTCTGTGACCGTATGAATCTCTGATTTCATGTGTGCATGGCTGTGCTCATGGCACCCTGTGTGTCTCTGACTGTGTGTGACTCTGTGTTCCAGCAATGGTATAAAGGTCTGACCATGCCAGGGATGGTCTCTGACGTTGTGGGACTCCATTGTGTAGTTGTGTCCAACCATTGGTATGTGTTTGTAACACTGTGTGTCTCTGACTTGTATGGGTGTGACTTGTATAGGTGCCCCCCACCATCGATGTGTGACAGTATATGACACTGTGTGTCTATGACCGTGCCTCAATATTGGTCGATTATGACTGTGTTGATCTGTCTGTGTGTGTTACAATGGTGTGTCCCTATGCCTCTGTGTATGACTGTCCACCCAACCATAGTGGGGGCTGTCGCTGTATTTGTAGCTCCCCGAGTGTATCTGTGTGTGGCTGTGTGTCTGATTCCCAGGGTCTACTCACGCTGGTTGTGCCCAGGAGTGTGTGTGAGAGACGCAGCGTCTGGGTCCCCAGATTTTACTTCTTCTCCCCTGTGTGCGGCAGACCTGTGATCCCCGGATAATTCCCTTGCCTCAGGGTATGGCAACACTGGAGGTGGTGCAGCAGGCACCTGCCCCGCTGGTTGTAGGAGCTGGGCCTCCGGGCAGAGGAGGTGCCCGAGGCGTGGACGTGGCCACAGCCACAGCTCAATAACCACCCCTACCCGTCTCTATGGCGGCCCTCCCCCTCCACCCACCGTGGTTCAGCCTCCTGGCTTCGTCTTGCACCAAAGGAGCTCCTAGGCGCTCAGCCAGCGCTCGTTCAGCAGCCTCCCGCCAGCCTGGGAGCAAGTTTGGACTCACGCAAACTCCTCCAGTGGGACTCCAGGTGGTGAGGGGGCGGGGCCACGCGGAAGAGAGGGGCGGGGCCTAATTTGCCTTGCCCCCTCCCCAGGTGTGTCGCCATCCTCCTCTCCCTGGCCATCAGTACCCTTTGCTGGTACAACCTGCTCTCTGTGGAGACAATCAACATCAACCTCACTCTGTAAGGGTCAGCTGGGCCCAAGTGGACATTCTCCACTTCACCCCTATCTATGCTCCTGTAGGGGTGGGGAGTCGGCAGCATGGGGAAAGGGGTTGGACACTGCTGAGGATGTCCAGAGGAGGGAGATATCCCTCCGAGAAGGTTCTCTGAGTGAGGCTGGCCCAGCTAAGGAGCCTCATGGGCCAGCCCACTGTCTGTCTCTACCTCAGCCCAGGCAGAGCCCAGACCTGGGCCTTGACCCCTCCATACCAGACCCCCAGCTGTCCTGTCCAGAGATGTCCAGGTTGGGGGTCCAGTGGTGCCCCCACTCCTCCCATCCCATGGACTGTGGCTGATGACTCTGTTGACCTGCTCTGTGGTAGATGGGATCCAGCTGCGTGCGACTGGGGGTCACATTCCCTCAATCCCCTGTCCACTTCTGAACCCTGCTCCCTTCAGACCTGGTGGTGATTCTCCACAACAGGGATCAGTTGTTCCCGTGTTACCATGCAGTTTCTCTCTTTGGCTTCTCCTGCTTCTATAAAGACCCTTGGAGGCACCACCTCTCCCACCACCCTGCCCGCATGCTTTGAACATCTCCTGTGGGCTTGGTTACCATGAGCTCCAAGAGGACAGGGAGATTTTGGTTGTTTGTTTGGTGTGGTGTCCCCAGCATTAGAGACGGAGCCTGGAACATGGGAAGTGCTTAATAGATGTTAGCTACAAAAATGAGTAAACGAATGGGTGAATGTTCCTGAAACTCACCCGAACCTTTAAAGCCTGCAAACGGTCCCTTGTGACAGCCCCATGTGACTGCCTTCGGCATGCCCGACTAATTACCCTGCCACTGCCTTCGCCCCTCTTTCTCCAGCCCCGGGACAGGCTGCATTACCTTGTAGAATTCTATGCCCATCTGTGTCTGTCACAGCCTTTTGTCAGTTTGGGGCACTTGGGTCTGGGGGGCATGTGAGGGCCTTCCTGCTGCTCTCTTGCATTCACCTTCCTCTCCTTCACTCCTGATCGCTCCCCTCCTGTCCACAGTTGGTTCCTGAGTATGGTGAGCTGCCCCCAAAGCTCACCAGTGGCCTTGCTGGTGTGGCCATGGCTGGAGTCTATATAGCTGGCAGCACTGTGATACGGTTCTAAAATTCGAGGGGTGATGACCTTGTCTATTGCTGGTCCTGGACATCCTTAACATTCTATGGATATACCGCATCCTGTCCGGGGCCTGAGGCTGGGGAGCCATCTCAGAGTATGCCAGAGCAGAGTGTGGGCAGGGATTGAGGCAATCTGGAAGAGCTTCCCTCAATTCTGCTGCAGCCTCAGACCCAGGGCCAAAAAAAGGGAAGCTGTGCATAGGATCTTGAGGCTGTGCCCACCCCTTCACGAGAAGGCTCAGAGTCACTCAACAAGCACCTATTGAGGGAATTCCCTGGCGGTCCAGTGGTTAGGCCTCCACGCTTTCACTGCCACGGGGCCAGGCTCAATCCTTGGTCGGGGAACTTAGATTCCGCAAGCTGGGTGGTGTGGCAAAACACAAAACAAAACAAGCAAACAAACAAAAAAACCACACACACACACAAAACACAAGCATTTATTGAGAGCCTCCTTTGTAGCAGGCACCGTTCTAAGTGTTGAGGAAAAGCAGTGAGCAAAAAAAAAAGATTCCTGACCTGGAGGAGCGGCATGCTCGTGGAGGAGATGGAAAAAAGACCCATGTTCTTTTCTTTTCTATTTTTAAAATAAATATTTATTTGTTTGTTTTTATTTTTGGCTGTGTTGGGTCTTTGTTGCTGCACGTGGGCTTTTGGCGAGCGGCGGCTACTCTTCGTTGCAGTGCGCGGGCTTCTCATTGTGGTGGCTTCTCTTGTTGCAGAGCACGGGCTCTAGGCGCGTGGGCTTCAGTAGTTGCAGCACATAGTCGCAGGCTTTAGAGCACAGGCTCAGTAGTTGTGGCTGATGGGCTGTAGAGTGCAGGTTCAGTAGTTGTGTGTGGCGCACGGGCTTCGTTGCTCCGTGGCGTGTGGGATCTTCCTGGACCAGGGCTCGAACCCTTGTCCCCTGCATTGGCAGGCGGATTGTTAACCACTGCGCCACCAGGGAAGTCCGAAAGACCCATGTTCTATAGAAATATTTTCATAACTATATGCAGCTTGAAAAAATATTAAGTGCAACTTCAGAACTGTTTAGGATATGATTTTGTCTATCATCTTGTGAATCTTCAGTGATTTTGAACATAGAACATGTAACCTTTTGTAATTAACAGCAATTTTTAGTCCCTGTTTTGCTTGTGTGTAGAGCTTGATTCTTTGTGTTCTGTGTATTAATTTAGGTATTTAGATTTATGCCTTCTGTCATTCTGCCATCTCAAACAAAGCATCAGAATACTTTCATTAATTCAACAAATTAATTACTTAAAACAAATACGTGTTTTGTGCTAGATCCAGAAGGAAATATGAAATTAATTTGAAAAAGGAAAAGAAATTTAAGTTCTCCAAGTACTTAGAATCTGTTTCCAAGAAAGGGTATATTTTCATGAAGTAAAAATGTAAAATGCTACATGTAATTAACAAAAGGGCTGATATTAATAAACAGATTAAGAATTGTTCAAAAAGAAATATTTTATAGCTTGAGGTGTGCATGGTGATTACATGGGTGTGTATGAGAATTCACTGAGCTCTCGATTAAGATGTGTGCATTTTACTTTAAGTAATATCTCAATTAAAAATATTTTTAAAGTGATAATTGATTCATTGAGCTATAATTGTACACTTTTCTATATGTGTGATATACTTGTAAAGTCTATGTAAACACTTCACAACCATTAGGTGGCCATTATCAAAAAAATAGAATCTAACAAGTGAAGAAAGTGAAACTCTTGTACACTCCTGGTGGGAATGTAAACTGGTTCAACCACCATGGAAAACAGTATGGCAGTGCCTTAAAAAAATTAAAAATGGAATTACCATATGATTCAGTAATTCCACTTCTGGGTATATACCCCAAAGGACTGAAAGCAGGGACTTGAACAGATGGTCACACACCCATGTTCATAGCAGCATGATTCACAATAGCCAAAGCAACTCAAGTGTCCATCAGCAGATGAATGGATAAACAAAATGTAGTATGTACATACAATGGAATATTATTCAGCCTTAAGAAGGAAAGAAATTCTGACACATACTACAAATAGCTAAACCTTAAGGACTTTATGCTAAATGAAATAAACCAATCACAAAGGGACAAATACTGTATGATTCCACTTATGTGAGGTACCTAGAGAGTAATCAAATTATCATAGAGACAGAAAGTAGATTGATGGTTGCCAGGAGGTGGGGGAGGGGGAGAGTGGGGAATTACTGTTTAATGGGGGCAGAGTTTCAGTCTTGGAAGATGAAAAAAGTTCTGGAGATGGATGGTGGTGATGGCTGCACAAAACCATCAATGTACTTAATATCACAGAACTGTACACTTAAAAATAGGACATTTTATGTTCTATATTTTACCACAATTTTGAAAAAGTCTACTTAAAAATGATAAGTGATACAGAGAACAGTGAAGTAGAAAAAGGAAGGAGGTGCAAGAGGGGTTTGCAGTTTGAAACTGGCTGGTTAGGAGAAGGTGTCACTGAGCAGGTGATCTTTGAGTAAAGACCTGAAGGAGGTGAGTGAACCATCTGGAGATTTGGGGAACACTTGGGGCATAAGGAGCAACTGCAAAGGCCTTTGGAGTGGAGTGAACTGAGGGAAATACGAGGAGGTCAGAGTGGAGTGGTGGTGGTGGGGCTCCTGGGCTCCCCCAGAAAGCCCTGGTTTTAGGCTATTAATTACCCCAACAGATTAGCACATAAATGGGGGGTTGGCAGTGGCAGAGGCTCCAGGCGATGATGTTTCTCCGCTCCCATAAAGCCACTTCTGCAATCCCTTGGCCTCCATGACACAGGGTGCTGGCAGGGGGACAGAAAGATGCTCACAGCCACCCTTAGGAAGCCTCCACGACCCTGCGCAGCCGCAGCACATCTGCCATCGAGATTCCTGTGATTGGCAGATCTAAGAGGCGCTACAGCCAATCAACTGCCGGTTCAGGAGGGCTTGCGCACCCTCCCCAGCACGTTGACAGCCACGTGGGCAGCTGCTGGGAGTGCTACTGCCCTCTGCTGGGCGTGCCCAGCTATAAGTAGGCGCAGTTCGATCTGCTCAGCTGGGTCTGGGTGAAGGCACGCGTGGGTGGTGGTGGGCTCACCAACCTGGCCGCAGCCGTTAGAGCTCCCGTTGTTCCTCTTCCTAGTGAGGCATTTGCAGCTCTCATTTTCTAATTTATCCTTCCAGAAGTAGTTGATTCAAACACAGACATGTACTTTTTTTGGGGGGGGGTATTTTTTTTTTTAAACACAGAGCACAATAGTATGTGTGAAGCCCTCATGTAAACCCTTTAACACGCAGTCCTCAAAACAACTCAAAGAAAATAGCAGCTTCACAGTGGAGGGTCCTGGCAGACATCACTTTAACCAAGGGACCAAGATTAACATCACCAGCAATAAGTCATAGTGACATCATAAGCCCTTGGTATGGGAAGGGAACATCACCTTTCCGGGATCCTTCTCACTAACGCAAAATCCCCACTCTAATCAAGACAAACCAAATTGAGAGACAGGCTATAAAATTACTAACCAGTACTCTTCAAAAGTGTCAAGGTCGTGAAAGACTAAGGGACTGTCACAGACCAAGGAGTCTAAGAAAACATGACAACTAAATGCCATGAGGGATCTTGGATTGGGTCCTGGAACAGAAAAAGGACATGAGTTAAAAAACTGGAGTCTGTAGTTTATTAATAGTATTGTGCCAAAGTTAATTTCTTAGTTTTGATAAGCGTACTATGGTTATGTAAGATGTCAACAGTAGGGGCAGCAGGGTGAAGGGTATTTGGGAACTCTCTGTGCTATTTTTTTCGCAACTTTTCTGTAAGCTTAAAATTATCTCCAAACAAAAAGTTAAAAAGAAACAAGCCTACGGAAGCGGGCACTATTAATGTGCTCATTTTCCAGAGGAGGAAACTCAACCACAGAGACATTAAGACACCTGCCTGAGATCACACAGCCAGGAAGCACCAGGGTATGCCCCAAACCCATGGAATATGGATCCAGAGCCACCCCCCCCAGTCTTAACCACAGCACCACAGTGCCTTTATTTAATTGAAACCAAGTGCTGCATATTCTGCTGTCATCTTTGTCTATCTCACGTGTTCCCTGTTGATAGATCTACAGGGTGACTTGTTATTAAAAGGCCACTGCAATAAATGTGATTCTTCATACCTACACTTGTACTTCTTAGGAATACTCTAAAAAAGAGATTTGCTGGTTCAGAAGGTGTATTACATAGGTAGGGTTCTCCAGAAAAACAAAAAAAAATGTATGTACACATACATATATATATTGATATATATGAGAGAGACGATTTATTATAAGGAATTGACTTATGTGATTATGGAGGCTGAGAAGTCCAAGTCCAAGATCTGCAGTTGGCAAGCTGGGGACCCAGGAGCGTAGATGATGTACTTCCAGTCCAAGAACAAAGGTGTGAGAACCAGGTGCATCAATGGTATAAGTTCCAGTCCAAGAGCTGGCAGGCTTGAGACCAGAGAAAAGCTAGTGTTTCAGTTCCAGTCTGAAGGCAGGAAACGACCCATGTCCCAGCTCAAGGCAGTCAGGCAGGAGGAGTTCCTTCTTAGTGGACGGGGGAATCGGCCTTTTTGTTCTATTCAAGCCTCCAACTGATCTGATGAAGCCCATCCATATTGGGGAGGGCAATCTGTTTTACTCAGACTGCAAATTCAAATATTAATCTCATCCAAAAACACCCTTGAAGACATACCCAGAATAATGTTTGACCAAGTATCTGGGCACCCCCTGGCCCAGTTGACTTGACACGTAAAAGTAACCACCAGAAAAAGTAAGGACACTTATCATTTTGAAAGCTATCAGCAAACTGCCCATGTCCATCAAAGATATCCCCTAAGCCTCCCCAGCATTTGTTGTTATGAGTTTTTGCCAATCCGGGCCATTCTTTTATTTTTATTTTTTTCATTTTTTTTGGCCACACCATGCAGCATGCAGGATCTTAGTTCCCCGACCAGGGATCAAACCCACGCCCCCTGCAGTGGAAGCGTGGACTTTTAACCACTGGACCACCAGGGAAGTCCTCTGGAGGGGGCTTTTTATTTTTTAAATTTTATTATTATTTTTAAAATTTTATTTATTTTTGGCTGCGTTGGGTCTTCCTTGCTGCATGTGGGCTTTCTCTGGTTGCAGCGAGCAGGGGCTACTCTTCGTTGTGGTGCACGGGCTTCTCATTGCAGTCGCTTCTCTTGTTGCAGAGCACGGGCTCTAGAGCACGCAGGCTTCAGTAGTTGTGGCATGCGGGCTCAGTAGTTGTGGCTCGCAGGCTCTAGAGCACAGGCTCAGTTGTTGTGGTGCGCGGGCTTAGTTACTCCGTGGCATGTGGGATCTTCCCGGACCGGGGCACGAACTCGTGTCCCCTGTATCGGCAGGCAGACTCTCAACCACTGCACCACCAGGGAAGCCCCAAGGGGGCTTTTTAAAATCACTGATTCAAATGGAAGTTTTTAGGGAAGCAGGCGTACATATCCACTGTCAGGTGCAAACACTTAAGTGAATAGCTCCCTCCTGCCCATCCTTTCACAGTCTGGGGGTGTGGGATACATTATTTTAGAGCAGGTGGTCAAGGAGGGCCTCTCTGAAGAGGGGACATCTGAGCAGAGGAAATGAGGGAGAGGGTTCACAGGCATCTTGTGGAAATGTGTCGAGGCAGAAGGGACTACAAAGATGAGAGTGTGCTTGGGCACTCAAGAAATACATGTGGAAGGATGTGGGAGCAGCAGAAGCAGCGTGACCCTGGGAGAGTGACTTGGTTTCTCTGAACCTTTTCTTTATCTATAAAAGGGTCTAAGGGACTTCCCTGGCAGTCCAGTGGTTAAGACTCTGTGCTTCCAAAGCAAGGGGCTCCGGTTGATCCCTGGGGAGGCAACTAAGATCCCACATGCCCCACCGTCCCGCCCCCCCCAAATAAAAAGGGGTCTAAGACTTCCCCTCTCAAGAGGGTGGTGGTGAGGATTAAGTGAGATTGTGCCTGGCACAGTGTCTGGCATGGAGTGAGCCCTCCAGAAACAGAAGCCATCTGGGGAAAGGAGAGCTAGGTAGGGGGTGGGTTTGGGGGTGCTGGCAGACACGGTCTGCCAAGATAGGCAAGTGAAGGGGGTGAGACTCTCCCGGACACAGGCACAGAGAGGGTGTGTGTGTGTGTGTGTGTGTGTGTGTGTGTGTGTGTGTGTGTGTGTGTGTGTGTGTGTGTGTGTGTGTGTGTGTGTGTGTGTGTGTGTGTGTGTGTGTGTGTGTTAGTTCTGAGAGTCAGAAAGTTTCTGGGGGATCTCCTAAGATTGAGGAAAGGCAGAGCTTTTCTTTCATGACTGTCCTGGACTCTTCGAGAAAAGAAACTGTTCCTTACTAAAGCCCATCCTTCTCATTTAGATGGCAAACTGAGGCACAGAGGGGCTGCGGCCTGGGAAGCGCCAAACAGGAGCTGAGTGGGGGGTCTGCACACCGAGCAGCCAGTGATGGGGGAGTCCCCTGGGGCTGGGGCCTCGGGATGGGATCAGTCCCCTCTCTCCGCCTCTACCCCCATCCATCAGACAGAAACAGAGACGATACAGAGACACAGTGAAAAACGGTGACCAAGAGGCGCGGAACAGAAACTGAGACGCAGAGACGGCGAGATAAAGAGAGAGGAGACACGGGGACAGAGAGAAAGACGGAGACAGTGAGATGGGCAGATTCATAGAGACGCAGAGAGAGACAAAGGCTGAGACAGAAAAAGGCTAGGCGACGCTGAGAGACGGGCACAGAACGACCAAAAGACATTGCAAGAGATACAGAGACACCGACCCAGAACTGGAGGGACAAATGGACCCAAAAAGGGCTGCTCCCTAGGGAGACCCCGGGTTGCCCCGTCTGGGGGCAAGCCAAGTGCTCCCCCACCCCGCCCCCGTCGTGCCTGGGCAGTGACTTCAGAGCCGGCGCGGATTCTATAAATGGCCAAGCGACCGCGGGCCGGGGGGCGGGGCCGAATGAGTCAGCGCGTTGCGTCATCGCCGCCTGGATGCCGCCAGGCCCCGCCCCCGTCCTCCTGGGCCGCCAGGGGGCGCCGGCCGAGAGCTAGCGGAGGCGCGGGTCCTCTCATGCGCAGTAGCGTCCTGTGGCCCGCTGAGTGTGGGCAGGATCCAAGAACCTACGCGTTTGAATCCTGGCTCCGCCACCCTGGAGCTGTGTGACTCCGGGCAGTCAGCTTCACCTCTCTGTACAACATTTAGACCCCACATCATAAGGCTGCTGTGAGGAATGAGTTGACAGATCCAAAGCACTCAGTACGTAGTAGGAGCTAATTGTTTGCTCATTTTATGTATTTTAGCGTATCTTCAATATACCATTACACGCTATCAACTTGTCGGTAGTTGCCTTAGCCCAGTCGTTCTCAAATGGGAGCGATCTGCTGCCGACCCCTCACCCCCATAGCTTTCCCAGGGACATTTGGCAACCTCTGGAGACATTCCTGTTTGTCAAGGCTAAGGTGGGGTGGGGGGAAGGGAGGAACGACTTCCCTGGCGGTCCAGTGGTTAAGACCCCCCATGGGGAACTAAGATCCCGCATGCCATGTAGTGCGGCCAAAACAAAACAAAAAAGACTAAAGTGAGGGGGGGTGTTGCTTCTGGCACTGAGTAGGTAGAGGCTGGGGATGCTGCTTCAAGTTCTGCAATGCCCAGGACAGACCCCCGCCCCCACGATGAATTATCCAGCCGGGGTGTCAACAGTAGCAAGATTGAGAAACGCTGCCTTAGCCTCATAGCATTAGGGGCAGAGGCCCGGGTTCAAATTCTGCTCTGTCACTAGTGAGCTGTGTGACACTGGGACAGGGATTCCACACCCCGGTGCCTCAGTTTCCGCATCTGTAAAGGGCATAGAATAGCAGCACCCACTTCTGAGGGTGTTGTGAGGTATGTATGAGTGGATACATGTACAGCATTTGGACCAGGGCCTAACATAAGGGCTGTTGTCATTATTAGTACATCACAGCTGTGCCCTTAGCATGTGGCCAGCAAATCGCATGTCCTTGATGTATCATTAGTGTGTGATATGGTTGCTGACATGGTATCCAAGTGTCACTAACATGGCCTAAACATACGTGGCATGACGTGGGCATGTCATCCACCCTTACGGTACAGGGGTGAGATCTGGACAGGCAGGGCTGCTTGCAGGTGTTCCCTCCAGGCCAGCCTGGCTGGGACAGGAATATATGGGGGTGTCCATGGCCTGGAACCCACTAACACAGCCACTCCGTGGTTCAGGCAACCCACAGGTGGATGGGGAGGGTGAGATCCAGGATGTCTGCTCCCCCAGGTCCTTATGAGGGGATGGAGGGGACAGAAGTGGGGTGCCAGATTCTCAGCAGAAATACTGCTATTCCCTGTCCTTCCCTGTGCCAGGCACTGCCCTGGGCATATTGGAGGCATTATTTTTTGGCTGCGTCACCCGGCTTGTGGAATCTTAGTTCCCTGACCAGGGACCAAACCCGTGCCTCCTGCAGTGGAAGCACAGAGTCTTAACCATTGGACCACCAGGGAGGTCCCAGGCATTATTTCTTCTGATCCTCACAACACCCTCATGAGCAGGCATTATCATTCGTCTATTTTATAGGTGAGGCAACAGAGGCTCAGAGAGGGGAAGGGGCTGGCCTACACTTATAGACGATTGGTGTCTGGACTTAAAACCAAGGTGGTGCTCCATAAACTACCACAGGTGGTAGTCCTGCCTCAAGACAGGAGAGAAATGAAGAAAGATGACCTCAGAGATGTGGGGAGATGGCCTCAGAGACAGACACAAAGAGACTAGGAGACCCAGCCAGAGGCCTAATGAACAGTGGGGAGTGGGGAAAGGTTGGTGGTCTCTGTCTGGCCAAGCTGCCCGCCGCCCCAAAAATGAATAACCCAGGCCGCCCCCCTAGGTGGAAACAATGACACAATCAGCTCCCAATACCAAGGCCCTGACATCACGAAAGGGGGCTGGCCAAGGTGGGGGGCGCCCCGCCCCTTGGCAGGCCTCTATGGCCAATGGGACGGGCCTTGGAAGAGGCCCGGGCCGCCTCCCGAGCTTCAAAAACATGTGAGGAGGGAAGAGGGTGCAGACGGATCTTCAGCTGCTGCCGCCTTCTTCAGCGCTGCTGCCACCGCTGTCCACCATCAGCCGGCATGTCCTCTGCTCACTTCAACCGAGGCCCCGCCTACGGGCTGTCAGCTGAGGTCAAGAACAAGGTAGGGCTGGAGGGCCTCCCCGCGACCTGGCCCACTTGCCCTGCCAGGCCAGAGGCCCCACACTTGGGGTTCCCTGGACCCCCTTCCTGCCTATCCCATATGACTTGGAACCTGAGAGAGAAAAAGGACGAGTATATGGGGAAGGGGCTGCCTTCCTCCCTGGCCTGAGCATCCCAGAGCCCTCAGCTCCTGTTGGGGTGTGAAATGGGGGGGCATGCAGGCAGTCACAGGTAAACTGAGGCGGTTGGCCCATTGTGAAACCCCACTTGATTAGAGTCCCCCGTTAACCCTTTTTGTTTCTGGGGGTCTGGGGAAGGACTTGATTTTGCCCACACCCCCTAGCCCGACTAAGAATTTGCGGAGTGCTCCAGAGCTGGGGTTCCTGGGGGGTGAGGCCCCAAGGTGTTGGAGATTGTGAAGGAGACGGAGACAGCTGGGGATAGGCAGAGAGTGGGCATTCGGGACAAAGCAGGGGTCTCCTAATTCTGGGGGTGGGAGGACATGGGGACATCGCCTTCATGCTATGGATGGGTAAACTGAGGGTCAGAAAGAAGAGACAAGTAGCTCAGGTCCTATATAAGAGAGATTCAGAACTGGGCCCCTGAACTTGCGGCCCGCGTCCCCCATGGCATCAGCTTCTCCAGGGCAGCGAGCTTGAAGTCCCCAACCCACTGGAACAATCCCCTGAGCATTGCCCAGGGAGGAGTCCCAGCCCCATTTGACAGAGGGCAACACTGAGGCTCAGGGTGGCTTTTCCCAGGGTTCCACAGGCAGGAAATGGGGAGCTGGAATTGGGAACCTGGGTCGGGGGGATCCTCGGGGCTGGAGGAGGGGGCGGGTAGGGGACGGGTGCTCGGGCAGGAGACAGATCCCAGCGTCGCCCCCCCTCCCCCCAGCGCCGGCCCAGGAGCCGAGCGGAGCCGCCGCGCCATATAAGGCGGCCTCGGGAGCCCGGCCCGCGGGGCCGCGCTATATAAGGGCCGGTTTGCTTTATAAAGCCGGGCTGATGGGGAGGGGGGCGGCAAGGCCGGGGCCAGGTGAGGGGGCCTTCCCCTCCTCTTTCCCCTCCCCCAGAAGAAGGGGCGACCGGGTCTCCCAGGGGCCCGGAGCCTGTCTGGGCTGGGGTAGAGAGTTCTGGGGAAACGGAGCGGGGGCAAAGCGGGAGAGGAGAGGTGGGGGAGAGACGCAGAGATACTGGAAGCCTGAGACTTGAGAGGGACGGATGGGGGAAGGCGAGCCTGGAGCAAGATAAGACTGAGACAGGGATGGAGAAGTGGAGAGAACGCTGAGCCCCATCCTCGCCCGAGGCAGGGAACCTGAAGTCGGAGAGATGGAGAGAGACCTATGAAAGCAGAGATGGACGAGCTATGAGGCCCACCCCCAGCCGGACACGAAGAGATGGGGACAGGATGACAGTGCCTAGGAAAGACAGACAGAGCTGGGAGAGAGACTGAGGACATCGTGCCATGGGGAGAGAGACAGAGAAATACAGACATGCACGGGGCCAGGAGTAAGGCAAAGACAGGCCCTCACCCCGAGCCAGAGAGGGGGCCCCAGGGATGAGGACCTAGAGAGACACTGAGACAGAGATATAAGACAGAGCTGTCCCCTGCAAG
Source organism: Globicephala melas (assembly GCF_963455315.2). Classification (NCBI taxonomy): domain Eukaryota; kingdom Metazoa; phylum Chordata; class Mammalia; order Artiodactyla; family Delphinidae; genus Globicephala; species Globicephala melas. The sequence goes on along the minus strand of NC_083316.1, from coordinate 163,364,602 downwards.
GCGGCATCCGGGGGCACCTCCTTAGGGCTCCTCCTCCCCTGCCTGAAACTCCCAGGGGGGGCAGGGCCAGGGGAAGTTAAACCCCAAGTTTGGTCTGCAGGGGGAACCAAGAGGCCAGGCGCCGCCCCCCAGCTCTGAGTATCTCGTTCTCCACCCCTTAATCCACATTCGGTGGTGCCAAACCTCAGAATGCCTGGAATGGCCCCTGGGCAGGTGCCGCCTCAACACTGGCCCTCAGCACATCCCCCCCCACCCCCCTCAGCTGGACGTTGGGACAGAATTGCCTTAGTTGGGAAGGGACGAGGGAAGAGAGCAGACCTAGGGAAGCTTGGATTGGGCCTTGGAGCCAACCCTGCTCCCCACTGCGTCCTCACCACCTTCTCTGTGTCCCCCACCGCCAGCTGGCCCAGAAGTACGACCACCAGCGGGAACAGGAGCTGCGAGAGTGGATCGAGGGGGTGACAGGGCGCCGCATTGGCAACAACTTCATGGACGGCCTCAAAGACGGCATCATTCTTTGCGAGTGAGTGCGGCACTCATGGCTCAGACTCTGCCTTGGGCTGCCCCCAACCGCTCATCTCTACTACCTGAGCTCCTCAAATGACCGAGAGCTCAGAGCTGGATTGGGCACGTTCTATCTGATACCTTTGTTGTGAGGTATCAGATATAAAGGTAACCACTGTGCCCATTTAACAGGAAAGAAAACTGAGCCTCGGGTAAAGCCTCGGGTAAAGCCCAAAGTCCCACGCTGCTCCAACAGAAATGACTTCCGAATCTAGAGTCTGAACCGCCAACGCATACGGGGCAGCCACATGTATGGTCTCTAGAGTCCCAAGGAAAGGAGGTCACAGCGAAAAGGCACTGGGCCACATCAGCTGTCCGCTGCTGGCTTGGTGACCTGAGCGATGTGCCACAGTAATTTAAGTGGGCCCTGATTTTCTCCCCCTCTCAGAACCTAATCACTGAGGGAGAGGAAAACCCTCGACAGCTCCCAAGCCCCGATTCCAGATTCCACCTCCTAGATTTCACTGCAACCCTATTTCTGGGTAGGGCCCTGAGCCCAGCTGGGGTCCTGTCTTTTTCTCTGAGTCTGACCCAGGGCAGGGTGACCCTAAGAGCCAGAGCTTGTGCTAGGGAAGCTTCCCAAAGGCACAGCGTTACCAAGCCCTAGCTGCTGGAAAGAGAGGGGCTGGGGGATGATGTTCTACCATATCCAAGGAATCGGGGGATGGTCTGCTGTCCCAGGCCTTAAAGAGTGCAGGGCCACCCACCCGTTTATGGAGGAGGTGCATTTAGGGAGCACCTGTTGTGTGCCAGCCAGGTCTAGGCGCTGGGGATAGTGAACAAAACACACTTGACTTGGGGCGCTTACAGAGCTTTAGTCCTGGTGGGGGTGATTGAACAAATAATTGATGAAATAATCACATACTTGCCTGTGGTGGGAAATGCCATGAAGAAGAGTCAAGCTGGGAAGGATGGGGGGCGGGGGGCATGGGGTGAAGGGTTGCTGCTTTGTACAGAATGGTCTGGGAGGTCTTTCCGAAGAGGTAATATTGAAGCAGAATCTTGGATGAAGTGAGGGAAGTTGCCGGCAGGACATCTTAGGGAAGAGTGGGCCAGGCAGCGGGGACAGCCAGTGCAAAGGCCCTGGGGTGGGAGCATGCCTCAGTGATCAGGGAAAGTGGAGGGAGTTAGCTGGGGGCCAGATGGTACAGGGCCTCTTCATCCTTCATACTATGGAGTTAGGCTTTTATTCTCAAGGCAATAGGAAACCATGGGAGTGCTCTGAACTGGGGAGTAACTGGAAATTTTTTTTTTTAATTGAAATATAGTTGATTTACAGCTGTGTTAACTTCTGCTGTACAGCAAAGTTATACAAGGTCCTACTGTATAGCACAGAGAACTATATTTAATATCCTATGATAAACCATATGGAATTGTTTTAAGAAGGCCATTTTAGCCATGGGATGACAAGCATCTGGAGGGGATGAGGTGGAAGCTGGGAGCCCAAGGGGAGGTCAAGGCAAGAGCCCAGGAAAGAGACACTGGTGGCTCAGAGCAGGGCGGAGGTGGGCTTCTGGAAGTCTTCAGGAGGCAGAGTAAAAGCAATTGCTGAGGGATGGAATGTGGGGGTGAGAGAGAGGGAGAGGAGAGTCAAGGGCGGCGTGAGACCTGGAGGGCTGGGTTTACTGAGCCGGGGAGGATGGAGGGAGTTCTGTGGGGGAAAGTGGGTGTCAGGAGTCCAGGTAGGGTGAATTTGATTTGAGACACCCATGTGGGGCGCTGGAATGGAGAGTAAGAGGTGGGCTGCAGGAAGATGTTGGGGAGTTGTTGGCATGTGAATGGCATTTAAAGTCAAGAGAGGACTTCCCTGGCTGTCCAGTGGTTCAGACTCTGCGCTTCCACTGCAGGGGGCACGGGTTCGATCCCTAGTCAGGGAACTAAGATCCCACATGTCGCGCAGTGTGGCCAAAAAATAAAATAAAATGCCAAGGGACTGGATGAGATCAAGGGGGTGAGTGTAGCCAGAGAAGAGGTCCCAGTTCTGAGCTGCGGGCTCTCCGAGGTGTAGCGGTTCGCAAAAGGAGATTGAAACATGGTCACGAGCGAGGCAGGTGCACCCAGGAGACTCCCCTATACCCTCCATCGGGAGACTTTCTGACCTGAACGAGTCTAGCTCCCTGGGGTTGGTTTCCCATCTGGGTCCTGCCTGTGTGTGCGGACGGTCTGTGGTGGGGCTGCAGCTGGGGGCTGACTGCAGTGGGAAACAGAAAAAAGGAAAGCTCCCACTGACCATCATCCTGACCCCTTGTCCCGCTGGACTGGGCTTGGGTGGGGGCAGTAGGGGTCCCCTTCCTCAGTGCCCTCCCCTGCGCCTTGCAGGTTCATCAACAAGCTCCAGCCAGGCTCTGTGAAGAAGGTCAATGAGTCCACCCAGAATTGGCACCAGGTGAGCCCAGACTCTCTTAACTCTTTCGACCCCTGGCCCATAGCCCCTCAGAGCTCCACCCAGACCTCCACTCCCCTCCCACCCCTGACCGCCACCGGCTCCCCTCCAGCTGGAGAACATCGGCAACTTCATCAAGGCCATCACCAAGTACGGGGTGAGGCCCCATGACATCTTCGAGGCCAACGACCTGTTCGAGAACACCAACCACACCCAAGTGCAGTCCACCCTCCTGGCCCTGGCCAGCATGGTGAGTGTGGCTGAAGGGTGGGCATGGGGCCGGGAGCCTGCGGGCGCTCGGGGCTGGGATGCGGGTGGGGCCACTTGTGCCCTCTGAGCCCCGCGTGGGTGGGAGGGGGAAAGCAGGTGCTGCTTAGGGTCTCCGAGGGGACAGTGTGGCCCAGGGCTTCCTTGTCAGTCCCTGCCTCCCTCACCCTCCCCAGGCCAAGACGAAAGGGAACAAGGTGAACGTGGGAGTGAAATATGCAGAGAAGCAGGAACGGAAATTTGAGCCAGGGAAGCTAAGAGAAGGGCGGAACATCATCGGGCTGCAGGTACCGCCCCTTCTACATCCGGGTCTCACTGCTGAGCTGAGCAGAGGGTCAGGGAGTGGAGGAGGCTGGGAGGGCGCCCTGGTCCCTGCAGGCTTTGGCAGGGGGGTGGCAGGATATTTGGCCTTTACTAGACTATACGCTTGGCATTTTTCCATACCCTAACTCACTCCTCCGACAGCTCTAGGGGGTGGGTACTGTTACCAGCATACCCTTTATACAGACGGGAAAACTGAGGCCTGGAGAAGATAGCTTACTTGCCAGGATTGCCCATGTGATGAGTGGCCGGGCTGGAACTTGAACCCTGGAAGTCAGGCCACCTATCAGTCAAGTGACCCACCTTCTCTGGGCCTCAGTTTCCAGTCTGTAGCCTGAGGGTGGAAACAGTGCCTCCTTAGAGGGCCATGTAAGTGTCTGCTGACATGAGTTACATCTTGTGGCCCACCGTGAGATTTGTAAGGGGTGATTCTCCTTCTGGCTCCCTAGATGGGCACCAACAAGTTTGCCAGCCAGCAGGGCATGACAGCCTACGGCACCCGGCGCCACCTCTACGACCCCAAGCTGGGCACAGACCAGCCCCTGGATCAGGCCACCATCAGCCTGCAGATGGGCACCAACAAGGGAGCCAGCCAGGTGTGTGGGGGGCCATGGGGCGGGCTGGTGGGGCTGTGCCCCTCGCCGTCCCCTCGGCCTGACTGCACTGCCCTCCGCAGGCCGGCATGACTGCTCCCGGGACCAAGCGGCAGATCTTCGAGCCGGGGCTGGGCATGGAGCACTGTGACACGCTCAATGTCAGCCTGCAGATGGGCAGCAACAAGGGGGCCTCGCAGCGGGGCATGACAGTGTATGGGCTGCCCCGCCAGGTCTACGACCCCAAGTACTGCCTGACGCCCGAGTACCCGGAGCTGGGCGAGCCTGCCCACGACCACCACCCGCACAACTATTACAACTCCGCCTAGGGCCCTGGGCCTCCCGCCTTCCCCCGGGGAGGCCGGTGCTGCTCTTGGCAGGGCCCAGCCCGGCCCGCCGACCCCCTCCCCCTGCATGGCTCCTCCAGCCCCCTGGCACCTGCCTACAGGGTTAGCGTTTGGGGGGAGCAGACTGGGGGGGGCCTGGGGGGGGAAAGGGGGCTCCTCCCTGGGTCCAGCATAGAGCCGGGTGTTCCCAACAGCACCCAAAGGACGCACTGAGCAAAGCTACCCCGCTGTCCCCCACTCCCCACAGGTGGGTCCCCCAGGACAAGAAGCCCCCCCAAGCGAAGCCCCCAGAGCCCAGGCTCGCCCCCCTCCCCCATTCCCACAGTGGGAGCAAACTGCATGCCCAGACCCCCAGCGGACACACGCGGTTTGGTTTGCAGCTGGCGTTAAGGGATGTGACAGCGGTGTTTGTAACGCGAGCACTTTCTTTTTCTACTTCACTGGAGCACAATAAATGGCTGTAAAGTCACCTGAGGACTCAGGGCTGCTGTCACAGAGGCTGGGTGGCTCCAGCACACGCATAAGTGGCCTCGCTCAGATACACCCCATCTCCCACACACACACTCACATGCACCCTAAGATACACACACAGAGCTCACAGAGCTCGCTGGACCCAGGATGGGCTCCCCCCCACCCCGACTCACACACGAAATCCACATGCATGCACACTTCGTGTGTATGGTGTACACACGCTCTGTACAGCCTTACTGCACATACCCTTTCACGCACAGATACACATGCAGTACACACTCCTACGTCAAGGCACATAAAAACATAAACCCTCACACAGGTACACAATACACACACACACACACACACACACACACACACACGTACCTTCCCTGGGAGCCTGTGGGTTGCATTGAGGCCAAGCGCCGGAACGGGCTAGATGGGATGTAAATCACAGTTCTGCAGCTTGCCAGCTAGGTGACCTTGGGCAAGTCACTTCCCTTCCCTAGGCCTGTTTTCGCATTAGGAAAATGAGGACATGGAACCTTGTGGGGTCACAGGGAGCTTAAATGAAATGACGCCTCCAGACAGGGGATGACATTTGGTACTGACCATGAGAATGGACAACCAGCCAGGTCCTGGAGGCCCCTGTGGGCAGGGAGAACCCTTTAGTCCTGAAGTAGACTGTGGGAAGGTGGGAGGGGACAGGGCAGTGGGGAAAGATGGGCACTTTGGACAGATGTGCCCACTTTGGATGGGCACAGTGGAGGCACTTTGGCAATAGCCCTTTACCAACTGGCACAGAGCAGTTAAGTAGCTGACTGCAGGGTGCAGCTGGCCCAGGCGCCTGGCCTGCCAGCCCAGGATCCCAGAAGTCTGGACAAGGTCCCAACCTCCCCACATTTCAGAGGAGACCCTGCTCTCCCGGTGATGTGGGCCCCAGCTAACCTGCCCAGAAGTTATCAAATGCCAGGGTTCCAACGAGAGGATGCGGCCATGCTGGGGGCACAGCGGTCTTCTCCCCTTCCCTCCCCAGGGCAGGGGGCGAGGCTGCAATGTGGGGACCTGCAGAGACAGACATCGGAAGACCCGCTCGCACAGACGCACACGGCCCCTGGGGCCTCGTAAACTGGATTCCAGGCGCTCTTGGCCTGGCTACCCTAAGTCCTGCTACCCAAAGTCCTGCTACCATGGGGCCAGCTCGGGGAAGCTATGCTGAGGAGGATCCATGCCTGGCCTAGGGCCCTGCCTTCTTGGGAAAACAGCACCATATTAGCACTTGGTCTGTAAGACTGGGGTGGGCGGGCCCTGGTTGGCAGGAGCCCCCTTTCCCTGCACCCCAGAGGGCATCCCCCCCCCGCCCCGGCACCTGTCCACCACTCTGCCTGTGTCCGCTGGGTCCTGCCTCAGCCAGGGGACCCCACCTAGGGCCTTGGAGGGGGAGGTGGGAGCACCAAGGAGGGGTATGTCAGGGTAGAGAGGGCCCTGGGGGACACATGCCGGACCCAGTGGCTGGGCCTGGTGGCCAGGGCTTCTGGCCTGGTCAGCATCTTCTCGGCCGTTCACATCCCCCGCTGCCCTGGTGGGTCCGAGTCTGTTGGAACTGTGCCAGGAATCATGACAGGTGCCTCCATCCTCAGCGTGGCCCTGGGAGGAAGGTTCCATCATCCTTCCCACTGTACCAACGAGGAAGCCAAAGCACAAGTCACTTGCTGCCCAGGCTCACGAGGCCAGGTGGAGGAGATGGACCCGCCCCACACTGCCGAAGCGTCAGGCCCTCCGCACCACGAGACCATCTGGGGTCTCACCATCAGCCTTGTTAAGGTGTGTTTTTTCCAATACCACCAAGCAATTAACTCAGTTCTGACACTCTCTACCTGGAGGAAGCGTCAGATCCCACGGGATAAGCGTTCTGTCCAAGACTGCCCCTCCCCCACTTACGCTGCCAATCACAAGTGCAGGTGGTTTACCTGTGCTTTTGAGCCACCAGCTGGAGATCGGGCCCCCACCACCCCCTCCTCAGATCTGGTTAATTTACTAGAGTGGCTCACAGAACTCGGAGAAACATTTTACTTATTACATCACTGGTTTATTATAAAAGGATATAACTCGGGAGGAGCCAGATGGAAGAAATGCCTAGGGCAAGGTATGAGGAAGGAGGGTGGAGCTTCCATGCCCTCTCCCAGTGTCCCAGCACCTCCCTGTGTTCACCAAGGGCGGAAGCTCACCAAATCTCGTCCTCATCTCGTGCTTCATCTGTAGGTCCCTTCCCCTTCCCGAAGGTTGGTGGGTGTGGCTGACTGAGTTCCTCCTCTGCGTCCTGCCCCTTCCTGAGACTACCTAGGGCCCCACTCTAAGTCACTTCATTAGCATAATCTCACCTGTGATCAAAAGGGGCTCTTTATGGATGACAAAAAGTACTCCAGTTGCTCAGGAAATTCCAAGGGTTTTAGAAGCTTCCTGCCAGGAGCCAGGGACAAAGCCCAGGCATTTCTTCTTACACCCTACACGTGCATCTGGCTCCACCTCCAGCCTTCCGGAGAGACTCCTCTCGACCCTAGGACAAGGGTCCCTTACTCTTCTCCAGTGCTCCCCACCGCCCCCCCCCCCAGGAAGCCAGGAGCTGTTCCCTTAGCCTGGACCCTGGACTCAGGAGGAAGTAAGATGCTGGGCTGTGAAGCCAGGCCTCCTGGGTTCAAGGCCCGGCAGCCGTGCAGTCTTCTGGCTGTGGGACCTTTGGCCGGTGACCTCCTGTCTCGGGCCTGTTTCCTCATCCGTGAGCATCTTCCTTCCTCAGGGCGGCTGTCGCGACATGGGGGCAAGGCAGGCAAACCTGACATTGGCCTCTGGCCCAGTGTGGCCCCTGAGCCTTAGCTCCTTCAGGCTGTCCCCCAGGAAGCCTTCTCTGACCCCCCCAATCCCCACCCTGGGCTCTGCTGGCCCCGGCTTCTGCTGTGACTGTAAACATCGGACATAAACATGTAAACGCCTGGCCAGATGTCTGTGGGTTTATCCCTGTCCCCTGAGCCCAACACTGCCCTGGTTTCACCTTGAATGCTTGTAGAGTGGATAAAACGTTGTACAGTTTTAAGGGCTGACCCTTCCAGTGGCCCGCCAGGCCACCTCTGAATGCCTCAGTCTCCCCCGTTCCCTCGTTGAGCCCCTGGGTCTGACCCAGAGCCCAGGAAAGCAGAGAGCTGGGAGTTTCGCGTTGGCTGCTTTATTTAAGGGCTGGTGATCGACAGCTATCCCCAACCCAGCCCCTCCCTCCTCTACAAAAGTGGCCAAACGTGAAAACAGGCCGCCCTGCCAGGGGGCCTGTGGGGCTGTGGCTTGAGTCCCAGGCCACACACCTTGGAAGGCAGGGAAGGAGGATGAGCAGTTGGTCCAGTTCAAATGGACAAGTGCTGGTGAGGTGGGGTAAGACACTGGAGAGTCCCGAGGCAGCCTCTGCTGGGCTTGCCCTCACCTATGATGTCAGGACACAGGTCCCTGGAGGAGCCAGGGCCCCAAAGCCAGGTGGCCAGGTGCCAGAGGAGGGAGTAAGTCAAAGGCTTTCGGAGCCAAGGGAGGCAGTTCAGGCCCCTGGGGCCCAGCAACCCTTCAACTCTACCCCATGCCCACGAGGACACCCCCACAGTCACACCTGCAGCCACACCCACTCACACCCATGCCCACACTCACTCCACACACACACACACACACAGGGCTGCAGAGGCCCTGGACCCACACCCTGGACCCTGGAATGTCTCTGGATTGGTACCCAGCGGGTGAGGCTGCCAAGGGAGTGGGTCCTCTGCGTTGCTACTGATTGGCTGCCTCGCAGGCATCTATCCAATCGCTGTACACGTCCACTGGTTCCGACAGATCTGAGCCGCTGAGGTCAAGGGCAACTGGTAGCACTGGACCCCTTTCCTATACATACTTCTGTTGTTCACGCTACTGTTAGCCAGACCCCGCCCTGAAGCCTGTCACCCCATGTAAGTCAGCACGTGGCACTGGTTCCTCTCGGTGGCCACACCACCAGGGCACGCAGCAGGGCTGGGTGCCCTTGAGCAGCCCACTCTGGGCAGAGCAGCCCTGGCGCCTCGCCCCCGTCCCCTGGGGAAAGCCCGGGTTCCCAAGGATACAAGTGATGGGCGTCTGGAATTCTTCTAGGCACACGGTACAAGAGATGACTCCGGTGTTGCGGGCCCGGTCCCTGGAACGGGAGGAGATGCGGGGACTTAGTGAACGAAAGGGCCTGTGTCTGTGGGTGACGATCCCCCTAACCAGGAGGGCTGGGGACAGAATGGAAGACAGTGGGGGTGGGGGGAAGCCACCCCCCGACCGAGGAAGGAGAGGGCCGGCCCCATGAGGCAGGATCCTGGGCCCCGCTCACATTTTCACGTCACAAGACTTCTCGTGGTTGCAGAAGGGGCAGGTGAACTGGGTCTCTAGGGTGCCTGTCATCTTCTTCTTGGGGGGTGGCTTCCGTTTTGACTTTCTGCGCCCCATGTCTGCAGGAGGGCAAACCTGTGGGAGGATGGGGGCAGAAGTCAGCGACTCGTGGGACCCACGCGTCCCTCTGGCTCGACGCTGTAGGAAGCGGTCATCCCCACCCCACCCCCGCCTCCCCATTCTGGCATCATTCTTCCGTGACAGTGGAGGTCAGCAGCCTGCCAGATAAAGACCAGAGTTCCACTTATACTTAAGACCACTCTCTATGCAATATCCTTGTTCTTAACTAAGGGTGCTTCCAATTCACTGAGTAGACAGAAGCAGTCAGACCACATCCACAATCCACAAGTCCCCAGGACCACCCACTCGACCTTCTCTCCTTTGCTATGGAAGAACGTCCACGCGCCCCACGAAAACAATTTGCTACCTTGTGCCTTGGATCCCAACGTCACATCTTCTCTCTCTACTGGATCATTAACAAACACACTTGTTATGACCTCTCCCATCATTAAAAACCACCCCTTCGTTCTCTGTGAGCTTTTCTAGCAGAGCTGTCTGCGTTCCCTCCTACCCTCTCTCCACAGCCCCTTCCATGCTGTCCACCCCAAGGGGCAGCCCTCACTCCTCAGGCTACTGGACACACCGGTTCCTCCTCCCACCATTCTCATAGGGCTCTCCCACCCTCCTCAGTGGCAGCTTCTTGCAGTCTCTGCTGCTGCTGCAACCCCATCCTCACCCCGTCAATTCGCTAATGATGGTGAGTCCACAAGCTCAGTCTTTGGACCCCTCCCCTCTCCATCTCCATTCATTTCCATGGAGATCTCACCCAGCGTCAGGGCTTCAAATGCCTCCTCTACACCGACGTCTTCTCTGAACTGCAGGCTCCCCTGGCCACCTGCCTCAGCCACACTCCTACCCGGTGCTACCAAACGTTTAAACAGAACCTGTCCAAAACCGAGCTCCGAACACCTCAATGTGTTGTCCCACAGGCAGCAAGTCCATCTTTCCAAAAACCTTAGACTCATCCTCAATTCCTTTCGCCCTCTCTCACACCCCTTATCCCATCCTGACCCTACTGTTCTACCTTTAAAAGACATCCAGCATCTGACCACTTCTCACCACTCCCAGGGCCAGCTCCGTGGTCTGAGTCTTGAGTTCCAGTCATCTCTGGCCTGTATTATCACAACAGCATCCTCACTGGTCTCCCTGCATCTCTAACTCTGCCCAGCACCCTCCAAATGTGAATTCCTTGAAGGCAGGGATTTCTGTCTTTTCTTTGTATCCCCAGCGCCTAGAACAGCTCGTGGCACAGAGCTGGCTCCCAACAGAGATTTACTGAATGAATGAATGACCAATGCCAAGCCTACAGTAAACCACAGCACTGCTGCAGTCCAGGCAGGCAAGGTATCTGCTCTTGTGCAACTGATATTCTAGCGGAGGAAGACAGACCCTTCAGCTAACTAATAAGGGAGATAATTTCCAATATTGCTAAGTGCTATGAGGTTAATGAAACAGGGCTGAGTGAACGCTTCTGGGACGGGGCTACCTAAGGGTGGAGCTGGAAGAATCCTTGGGTAAGAGTCATTTAAGCTGAGGCCTGAATAAGAGAAGGCTACCATGCATGGTAGTCCAGGCAGAGGGAATAACAACTGCAAGGGCTCCAAGGCAGAAGAAGCTTTTCTTGAGAAAGAGAAAGAAGACTGGTACAGCTGAAGCCCAGCGAGTAACGGGGAGATGGGTGTGAGATGCAACAGGAGAGCAGCGGCCAGACCCTACAAGACCCAGTAGGCTTTAGTAAGCCGGAGCCAGTTCTGCAGCCCAGGCTCTCACCTTCGGGGGTACAGGGGTAGTGTTCTGTTGAATTTTTCCCCCCAAAGCCTGGCCCTGGTTACCACCCGCACCAGAATCACCTGGGGGTGCTCAAAAAATGCAGATTTCTGAACCTAACCCCCAGATCTCCCGGCACTAGAATGTCAGTTTTTTCGGGTTCGGGTGGGAGCATGATTTGCCCACTGCTGAATCCCCAGCACGCACAGTTCCTGGTATGCATTAAGAGCTCAATAACTGTTGAATATAAACAAGTCTCCTGAATCAGAAGCTACAGGTGGGCCCCAGAATCTTTTTCCCTGGTGACTACAGCACCCGCCAACCACACTCCAGAAAAGGGAGTCTGGCCTGCACATAAAACTCCAGGGGCCTCGGACTGTACTTCTGTGGCGATCTAAGTCCAAAGCGCGCCAAGGTGGGGGCTGGAAAAGGGCTCAGCCACCGACCCTGCCGGGACTCAAGAGGAGGCCGGTGGGCCGTCCTTCCAGGCTCACCGAGGCTTCGGCGTCGCCTCCCGCCGGCCGCCGGTAGAAGCCAGGCCTCCGAACAGCGGGCTGGGACCCGCTGGGACCCGGGGGAGTCAAGTTCCCCGATGGGCCGCCCCCCAAGCCCTGGGCCCTGGGCCCCTCCTCCAGGACCCCGTCAGCGCCCCGGGGTCGCGGAGCGCCCAGTCCCACCCGGCCCCAAAGCCCGCCCGCGCGATCCCTCACCTGCACTCGCCAACGATCTTTGCGACAGCCTCGTTCACCCGGGAGACAGTGACTTCCAGCTCCCGGCGGAAGCGGAAATCCCTCCTCTCCCCTTCTGTCTCACCCACCCGAGGCCGGGACCTCCCAGCGAGTAAGCCCCGCCTCCTCCAGTGTCTGTGTGCGCACGCACAGAGTAAGTCTTCTCTGTACTCTCATTCCGGGCCCGGAGGCGGGATCGCAGTGCGCGTGCGCGAGGGCTGGACCGCATTTCACAGTTGGTGCGCGAGTGGCCGCTACTTCTAGTGAGCTTCCGTGGTGGGAGTTCCCGCGTTTCAGGAGCGGTGGACCGGGCCATAGCAGCACTGGACAGGCAGCCTCTCCCATGGCTGCAGTATCTTCACGTGCCTTCTCTCCCACTTCAAGCCCCAGCTCCTCGCAGCTCACCTGGGTCTCCCCGATGTCGGGCACATTCCGATGTCTCAGTGCTAAGAAACGACAGATACCAGTATGGCTGAATCAGAGTTAACGGGGGAAGCTTGTAAGAAGCTCTTCTCAAACTTTAACAAGAACCTGTGGATCTTACTAGAATTCAGGTTCTGGTTCATTAGGTCAGAAGTGGGGCCTGGAAGTCTGACTTTCTAACTAGGTCCCCGGTGCCATACGTGCTGTTGGTCTGCGGGACCACACTTTGAGTGCCGAAGTTATAATACATGAGTTTGGACAGGAAGGTGGGGGCTGGGGGAGGGGAAAACAAAGCTCCACAATTCCCACGATGTAGTGAAGAGGCTGGACAGAAATATAAAGGGTCAGTTGCTACACTGCTCAGCGCAGCAGAGAGGAGTGTGTGGATCTCAGAGCATGTGACGGTGGAGGGGGCTGCCAAACTAGTACAGAGGTTAGAGAAGGCTTCCCTGGGAGGCCGATGCTCAGGATGGAATCCAAAGCCTGAGTGGAAGTCACACAGACAGAAGTAGCACCTATAGAACTTAAGAGGGAGTGAAGGAGAGAGGAGTGTCAAGGGTGGAGACCCTGGGCGCTGCCTCTTACTCAGATGAGGCAGGCTCAACAGAGATAATTCGGAGGAGCGGTCAAGGGTTGTGTTTGGCTGTGATTAGTCTGAGACAAGCAAGAGGGGCTCTGGAAGGGGCCTTTGGAAGAGAAGCCAGGAGCTCAGGAGAAGGATCTGGATGTGATTTTGAGAGTCATCTGCATATGGAGGTTATTTAAAGTCTTGGGGCCAGAGGAGGTCACATGGTTTCAGGGGTAAGGGGCAAAGTGTAGCAAAAGAAGAGGGCTAAGAAGGACACCAGGGCTCCCCAGCCTTAGAGGTTAGGAGGAGAAGCCAGCAAGAGACTGGGCAGAACAGTGAGGTAGGAGGAGGAAGACGTGGGTTGCCCTCTCCCCGAAGCCTCCAGAGGCAGGTATTTCAAGACGAGGAGAGTGATCAGCTGTGTCACATGTGGCTGTGAGTTTGAGTAAGATGAGGAAAGAGAATTGACTGTTGACTTTGGCAAGTGTTTGGTCCCTGGCAATCTTGATAAGAGCTCTTTCATTGGAGCGATTAGGAAAATAACTTGTCAAGAGATCTATCGATGTATTTCCAATAGACCTATCTCCAAGAAGTCCTCTAGAGGGCAGTGTTACTCTCAGAACTGCCAAGCTTAACCCTTGGCAGTGCCTCTCTGGAGGACCCCTTCTCCGTGCTTGTACGAACCTGGATACACACAGGATGGGATCATACCATACATGTTACCTTGCAACTTGCTATTTCCACTTAGTGGTCAATACACATACAGATAATTATTGTGTGGCTGCCGTAGTCATGATTGCCAGGTTCACAGGTTTTGTGTCTTTTCTTTCCCTTTTCCTTTCTTCTCTCTCTCTCCCTTTCCTTCCTTCCTTCCTTCCTTTCTCTCCTCTCTTTCTTTCTCTGTCTCTCTTTCCCTCCCTCCCTTTCTTCCTCCCTCCCTTCCTTCACATCTTTATTGAGATATAATTGACAGACAATAAACGGCACATTTTGACATATACATACACCTGTGAAGCCATCACCACAATCATGATAGTGACTGTTTCCATCCCCCCAAGAAGTTTCCTTATGTCTCTTTGTAGTCAGTCCCTACCCCACCCTCAGCCCTTGACACCAACTAATCTGTTTTCAGTTCCTATAGCTTTGTGTTTTTGAGGAAGTCCCATAAACAGAATCATACAAAACGTAGCCTTTTGAATTTGGCTTCTTCTACTCAGCTCAGTACGTTTGCAACGTGTCCATTTTTTTTTTTGGCCACACTGCTTGTGGGATCTTAGTTCCCCATCAGGGATTGAACCCATGTCCTCAGAAAGCGTGGAGTCCTAACCACTGGACCGCCAAGGAATTCCCTATGTCCATGTTGTGTTTATCAGTAGTTGTTCCTTTTTATCATTGAGTTGTATTCCGTTGTAGGGATGGACACAGTTTGTCTATCCTTTCACCTACTGATGGACATTTGGGTTGTTTCCTTTTTGGGACGATTATGAATAAAGCTACTATGTACTGTCTCATTCAGATCTTTGTGTAGATGTTCATTTTCTACTGTATTTTTTAAATTTAATTTTTATTTTATTTTGGAGGGTAGTTGATTTACTCTACTGTATTTTATTTCTACACTAAAACATGTGATTCCTCTGGAATTCATTTTTGTATACGGTCTGAAGTAGGGTTCAGGTCGTGTTTTGTTCTGGGCTAACCGACAAGGCAGATAACATCTTTCCTGGGAAGTTGTAATGTCACCTTAACCTACATCACGTTCTCATGTGTTCTTGAATTTGTTTCCGGATTCCCTCTGGACATTTTCCCGGAGCCAGGGTCATGCTGTTTTGATGACAGTGCGTTTTGCTGTTTGGCAAGGCGGCTTTCTCACCTTGCTATTCATGAGTCTTGGCCTTGGAGGCTGTTGAGAGGGTGGATGTGGCCTGACTCTCCATTGACAACCTCCTGGCTGAGTGAGGGTGCCGGTGCCAGGCCCAGCACCTGGTGTGAGGAGGGGAGTGGGGAGATGATAATATCCGTGATGGTTGAATCAGATGCAGTTGCTCAGGAAAAGCGGGAAGAGATGAGACTCTGTGACTGGTCTCCAGGAATTCTGCCATCTTATTTCCTGTAATTTACAAGGCATCTTTTTTTTTTAAACATCTTTATTGGAGTGTAATTGCTTTACAGTGTTGTGTTAGTTTCTGCAGTATAACAAAGTGAATCAGCTATATGCATACGTATATCCGAATATCCCCTCCGTCTTGTGACTCCCTCCCACCCTCCTTATTCCACCCCTCTAGGTGGTCGCAAAGCACCGAGCTGATCTCCCTGTGCTATGAAGCTGCTTCCCACTAGCTATCTATTTTACACTTGGTAGTGTATATATATCAGTGCTACTCTCTCACTTCGTCCCAGCTTACCCTTCCCCCTCCCCGTGTCCTCAAGTCCATTCTCTACGTTCTCTTTCTGACTTCACTCTGTATGACAGACTCTAGGTCCATCCACCTCACTACAATTAACTCAATTTCATTTCTTTTTGTGGCTGAGTAATATTCCATTGTATATATGTGCCACATCTTCTTTATCCACTCATCTGTCGATGGACACTTAGGTTGCTTCCTACAAGGAATCTTTCTACCCATGGCCGTGTGCTGGCTGACATTGTCCCCTGAGCTGGAAGGAAGCCCTCTAGGAGGGCATGTGTCTATCCTGCCTTATTCCTTTGGGTGCTCCTTGAGTTGGCACAGGACTTGGTGCTTGGTAGACATGCTTGGCCATTGTGGAGGAGGGGGGCCAATCCCCCTCTCTGCCACTAGTTCCCTGTGTCAGCTTGGATGTGTCACTTCTCCTTTCCACCCTCTGGGCCCTGTGAACTGGGATGTTGGGCTAATTCCACACTCCGGGCCCTGCAAACAGGGACACTGGGCTGACTTCTGATTCAGACCCCTGCCGGCTTGGAGCCTCTGAGTCAGTGGGAAGAGGCAGGGTGGCCGTGAGCTGCCTTGACTGTCGTGGTTAAGATTGAGAGTCTGACGCCTCCTGGATATGACCTTGGGCACCTGACTTAATCTGTTGAGCTTCTGTCCTCTGAGAAGCCAGGATGACGCCGGCCCTTTCCTCCTGGGTCAGGATTAGAAGGGATGGCGGGTAATTTGGCATAGAGCTTGGTGGGTGGTAATGTCAGCTGGAAAGAACTCAGGGCTGGCATTCTGGTAAGACAGCTTTGCTTAATTTTTTTTTTTGCGGTACGCGGGCCTCTCACCGTTGTGGCCTCTCCCGTTGCGGAGCACAGGCTCCGGACGCGCAGGCTCAGCGGCCATGGCCCGCGGGCCCAGCTGCTCCGCGGCATGTGGGATCTTCCCGGACCGGGGCACGAACCCGCGTCCCCTGCATCGGCAGGCGGACTCTCAACCACTGCGCCACCAGGGAAGCCCCAGCTTTGCTTAATTTTAATAGTAACACATGTTACCTTGTAACAAATTCAGCAGTGTTGACTGCTACAAAGCAGCAAGCAGAAGGTGCCACTTCCATCAAGTCCCTTTCCCCGGAGAGGTGAGGCAAGGGATGCTCACGACACACGTTCAGGCTTTGCAGGTATTCTTTTTTTTTTTTTTTTTAATATTTATTTATTTGGTTGCGCCAGGTCTCAGTTGCAGCATTTGTGGCTAGTGGGCTCCTTTAGTTGTGGCATGCAAACTCTTGGTTGCGGCATGCATGTGGGATCTAGTTCCCTGACCAGGGATCGAACCCGGGCCTCCGGCATTGCGAGTGCAGAGTCTTAACCACAGCGCCACCAGGGAAGTCCCTGCAGGTATTCTTTTATTGACTATTTGGCAGTGACCAAAGGAGGCTCGATTCAGGAGACAGCTGCACCCCCATTGCCCAGAACTCAGTAACCTCACTTATTTTACCCAGGGTGCTATTTCGTTCTATTTAGGTGGGCTGGCAGCTGGACCCACACAGTTGGGTCCCTGGCCCCGTAGCAGCTGAAGTGGCCGTTGAGGGCAGGCCAAGAGAGCAGTTCCTGTGACGGGCTGGCTCAGGCCGTTTGTGGTGGGTGTTAGTCAACTCAGAAGCCCAGAGGGGAACTGGGTTTCTCTGCAGCTTTCAGTTCAGGGTGAGCATTCTGCTTTCAGCATTCCTCGGCAGCAACAGGCCCTGAAATAATTCTGCTTCTGGAAGTTTTCCTCCGTACGTACTTGCACAGATGTGCAAAAGCATGGGTCCAGGTGTGTCCACTGCAGCTATGTTGGTAAGAGGGAGAGATTGGAAAAGATTGGTTTATCCTACAAGCATATCTGCATATGTAGGAAATGAATGTGTGGGTCATTTATGGCAGCATTGTTTGAGGATAGCAATCCAGGCGACCCTCAGTAGATGGCTGTTTAGATAGACAGTTGGGGACTGGCACACAGTGGGGCCTCTGTAGCTGCAGAAAGAAGCTCCCCCAGAGGGCTGATGGGCAGATCTCCAGGTACGACAGGCAGAAACAGCAAATTGAAGAAGAGAACCTTTGGGGGTGCAGGAAATGCTTTTATCTTGATTGTGGTGGTGGGTTTGTGGGTGTATGCCTTTGTCAAAACTTACTGAACTGCAGACTTTCAAAAGGTGTCAATTAGACCACAATGAAGTTAGTTTGAAAAAGCAAACAAAACCAAAACCAAAAAAGCAAGGTGCAGATCAGTGGGAAAGGGGAGGAAAAAACCCGTTCAGGTTTGCTTTCATTTGCGCACTGAAATCCTGCAAGGAAGCCCAAGGCATTTACAGAAAGCTATTTCCTTTCTGGAAAGGTGGAGGGACAGATGGGAAGGGGGTGAGAGATATTTTACCTTTCTACAGTTTAGATTTTCGAACCATATGAATAGCACCGATTCCACAGTGAAATGAACAAAAATGAATGTTCTGATATGAACAGTCCACTTGTGGTTAAATAGACCCCCCCCCCCCGCCACAACCCCAGAAGAAAAAAAAGAACCTCCCTGTCAGTCCAGTGGTTGAGACTCCGTGCTTCCACCGTGAGGGGCATGGGTTCGATCCCTAGGAACTAAGATCCCGCCAAGAAAAAAAAAAAAAAAAAAAGGAAAAAAGAACTGCGTATACATTGTGATGTTTTGTGTGAAAAAAGGAGGATGTTTTTATTATGGAAGGAAAGAACATGATGATGGCTGTCCCTAGGAAGGTGAGCATGGGGGAGGAAGGCTTGCTTCACGTTGGACCCTTCTTTGTGTTTGGTCTTTACTTAAAATCGCATCCATGTATGAGGCCAGTTGGTTATGGATGAGGCTTAGAGATGGAGACGCAGGCCAGCAAGTGGGGGAGCCCAGACCCTTTCAAACCCAGGTGATGCATCTCGCCGGTGAGGTGAGGAAAGGGATGCTCACGATACACGTTCAGCCTCTGCAACTATTTTTTTTTATTGACTATTTGGCAGTGACGGAAGGATGCCTGATCCAGGGGAGGGCTTTCCCTCCCTGTCCCCCAATGCCCGGAACTCAGGCTGGGCGAGCCCGGCCAAGGGGCCTGGCACTCTGGCCGGAACACGTGTCCATGCTTCTTTCACGTATATGGGCATCCTTGTCACAAAGGCCACGTGGCACCACAGTTTCTCATCTGTCCTTCTCCTTCCTGCTCTGCCGTAGCACCACCGGCCCTTGAGAAAGCCTGCCCATGGGCAGGGGGTCCCAGCGGGACCCACTCACCCACCAGCTGGGAGGCGCCCCTAACTCAGGCCCCAGCGTGGAGCCCCCATCGGTGCTGGTGCTCAGACTTGGCTTGCCTTGGCAACTTGGTCTTGAAGAGGGACTTGCCCGAGGCCTCGATGTAAGTGATGCTCATCTCTTTGGGGCTGATCTCAACGTAGGCGAAGCCACCCAGTGAGTTCTCGGCCCCGTAGTGGAAGCGCAGGTAGCCATTGGGGACCTTGCGCAGGTGCTTCTTCGAGGGGTCCATGAAGTTCCCGGCCCCGCTCAGCACGAAGCCCACGCCGTTCTCATCCTGAAGGTACTGCGGACAGAGGAAGCAGGGTCAGTGGAGTCCCCAGCCCCTCAGTGAGGTTTACCACTGGCTTGGTGTCTACCTGTCTTGAGTCCAGGGTCAGGCCTGTGATGGACCACAGAGTCACCTTGAGCAAGGGACATACCCCACCCCCTCCTGTCCTGGGCCTCAGTTTTCCCACGTGTGAGAGTGTATTGCTCTGAGCAATCAATAGTCAACTGGAACCCGTGAGATGGCTTTTAGGGAACTTTGGGCTGTTTTCTGGTTAGCGAGCATAGAGTTTGAGAGAGAGTGACGTTCCGGGGGCTCCCACACAGCAGGAGGACCCCAATATGCCACGTGGCACAGTGGCTGGGCTGGGGACCCCTTACCAGGCTCTCGCCCACCCTCAGTTCCCTCACCTGCAGGTTGTGGTCATGGCCACACAGGTAGGCGGTGACCTTGTGCGTGGTCAACAGCGGCAGCAGCTGCTTGACCAGGCAGTGGGTGGGCCCGTGCTCGGCGATGGACCACACGGGGTAGTGGCCGGCCACCAGCACGTAGTCCTCCTTGGCCGCCGCCAGCTGCTTCTTGATCCAGGCCAGCTGCGTGCGGGCCATCGCCAGGTTGCGGGGCCTCTCGGGCTGCTGGCTGGCAAAGTCGTCCGAGTTGCCACACAGTGTCACCGTGTCCAGCATGAAGATGGCCACGGACACGTTGGACCGTGGGATCTTGAAGCGCAGGCGGTAGTAAGGGCTGGGGAAGTTCCTGTGGATGGGATGGAGGTGGTGGGCGCCCGTCTTGGGCAGAGAAGCCCCAGGCTCAGCTCTGGCTGATGGATCTCTTTGCCCACCTGAGCGAGGCTGGCGGAGGGATGGATAGAAGGTGGGGCAGGCTCACCAGCGCTTGGAGATCCTGGAGTAGGCTATCTGTGCCGAGACGTTCCCCAGATGGTCGTGGTTGCCAGCCAGCACGTACCAGGGCACGTTGCGGAGTGAGGAGGCAGAGAACACATCCTCAAAGGTCTCCTGCAGCAGACAGAGAAGGGAGCCCCGCCCCCCCGCAGGTTCAAGCAGCCATTGGATGCTCCCACCGAGTCAGGCGCTATGTACAAGGGAGACGCTGAGTGTGCTAGGCGTCTACAAGTGTCATCTTCCCTCTGCCCTCTCCAGAGTCAAAAGGTCGAGTGGCTTCTCCACGCATCCCCCCGCCTCCACACCTACTCCAGCGGCGCACACCTGGAACCTCTTGTCTTTGGCATCCTGCACGCCAGTGAAGTAGAAATTGTCCCCCAGGGACAGGATGAAGTCTGCGCCCAGGATCTGCACGGTCCTGGCAATCTCCTTGGCATTGGCCATTTCCCGGGCTGTGTAGAACGGGGCATTGGGGACCCCTCCCCAGTCACCCACGGCAACAAAGCGCAGGACAGGGGCGGGGGCGGTGCGGGTGTTGGTACTGATGCCGGCAGCCCAGGGGAGCACCAGGGGGAGCACCAGCGAGGCTTGCAGGACGAGCAGCACCGTCCACGTGTCCATCTGGGAGGGGAGAGACAAACGTCTGGGGCATGGGCAGCATGCGCCCCCCAGAGATCCCCACTTGCCCTGTTCTGAGAAAGGAGGAGACGGCTCCCTGCAGGGATGGCCTGGCTCCCGAGCTCCCGGGACTTGAGTGCAAGAGCTGGCTGGGAGGGTCAGGGGGCGGGCAGGGTCCAGCCAGCGGGGCGGGGAAGCAGGGGTATGCCGGGCCCAGTACTCACCCTGGGGGAGGCACAAGTCAGTCGGCTGGGGGCTCAGAGAGGCAGGTGAGCTCCAGAGCAGAACTGGCCGTCACTGAGCCTTTATTCCCTGGGGGCGGAAATGGATCATTAGAGGGGATGATGCAGTTTCTCCGCCAACTGTTCCAGAAGCCCTCCCCTCGGGTCATGTGAGCCTTGGAGTTAGTTCCCCGGCGGCCGGACACGGGATTCGAGGCGGGAGCGGGAGTGGGGGGTGGGGGGGGGGTCTGGCCTATGAGTGCAGCCGCGCCTGCCCCACAAGCTCCGCGTCTGCCCACAGGAGCGCGTTTGTGTCGTGGGCCTCGTGTGTGCTGTGTGCGCAGCTCTATCTGTGCGCCCCGGCCCTGCACCTCCCGTATGTGTGTCCGTGTCTTCCGCGGACGTGTTTGTCTGCCAGTGCCTGGGTGTGTCTGAGCTGTTTTCTGTGTGTAGCCAAGCGTGCCTGCCTCGGTCACATGTCTGCTGTGTGCCTGGGAGTCCCATGTCCCCGTGGCTGTGGACACTGCGCTGGCAGGGCCTGTGTGGCAAGCCTGTGACGCGCGCCTGCGTCCTCAAGTGGAACTGTGTGTGTGCGACGGGGAGCTGTGTGTCCCTGTCATGTGGCCGAGCCGAGTTGTGTGTCTCTGTGTTGTGTTTCTCAGCTGAGTTGTAGGTCCGGTGTGTGAGGTGTGTTTGACAACATCTGAGCCCGAGTCCCAGGGTCACCCCCCTCCCCCAAACAGCAGGGGCTCCCTTTTCCAGGAAGTCCTGCCCTCACCTTCCTCTCTGCCCCACCCCCCATTCAGGAGGAGGAACCCAGGCAGGAGGCAGCTGGTGACAAGCCGTGTGACCACAGACTTTCGACCCTCAGACCGCGAGGGCAGGGGGGCAGGCTATGGGGCAGCGGGGCCCCTGCACTTGAGGCCGCTCTGACCTGCCCCTCCCCTCCCTGCCTCCCTCCTCCCGGCCCTGACTGCCCCCTGCACACTCACGCTGGTTCCCTACAGCCTCTTGCGAGAGTGGATGGGGGCCCCTCATTCACAGCCCCGCAGCCCCGACAAACAGGAAGTGGGTCACGAGGGCAGGCGGAGACAGCTCCTCCGGGTGGAGACCTCCCGCCGCCGGGCGGTCTCACCTGGCAAAGGCTGGGCCAGGGGTCAAGGCCAGGCGCGGCCTTGCGAGCCGAGCTGCAGGAGTGCGGGGTGCTAGCCGTCGGGGCTGCCCGGGCTTTAAGGAGGCGGCAGTTAGCCCGCCCTGCCGGCGGGCAGGGGGCGGCCCAGGCGATCCCCGGCTGCAAACGCGGGCGCCTGGGCCTCCTGGCCAGGCCGGCGCGCCCGGGGATGCTGCTGGGCCCCTGCGCGCCACCACGCCTGCGGGGCGCACTTCTGTAACAGGAGGTAACGCTCCCTGGAGGGCGGCGCAGACCTGCCGATTGGGCTGCAGCTCGGCCGGGCAGGGTGGCTCGGGGACCCGATTTCCTCCCTCTGTCCCCACGCAGGCAGAGTCTCCACCTGCCTGCGCACTTGGGGCGCCCACGGCCCCCACGATCGCAGCGCTGGGTGGGGCCTCAGCCCCGGGCTGCGCCACCCTCTAGTGAGGAAGTCTCATCTTCAACCTCAATTTCCTGGTCTTTAGGTGTGAGGGCAGAAGAGTCCAATCTTACTTAGAATCGCAAATAATTTATGTTGAAACACCCCTCCAGGAGCTGGGGCTGCAACCCTTCCCGCCTCCTTTTGAAGGTGGGTGGGAGGCAAAAGAGTCTCATCTGAAGAGTAAACAAGGGAAAGCAAAAGACGGGAACTTTCTGGTGGAGACACCTGGCAGACACCGCCCTAACAGATGGTCCAGGTGAACAGCATAGTGATGTCTTATTGATATCACGTGGCCCTGACATAATGTCATGAGAAGGGCCCCTCACCTCCTGGGTTTCTCCTGTCACCTGTAACCACAGGCTTATGATGAGAAAAATACCAGATACACCCAAATCCAGGGATATTCTACAGAGTACCTGCCTAGAACTCTGCAAGAATGGCCCAGTCATGAAAAAGCAACCTTTGAGGGGCTGTCACAGACTGGAGGAGACCCAGGAGCCGGGAGGACAAAGTGAATGTGGGATCTTGGGCCAGAAAAGGGGCACTTGTGGAAAAACTGGTGACATCCAAAGAAAGCCTGGAGTTTTGTGAATAGTAACACAACTAAGAAACAGAATCGCGTACATGTTCCAGGTATATCGTGGTTTCAGATGATGCTGGCCATAGAGGCAACAGTGAGGTGTATGTTGGAACTCTGCTTTTTTTTTTTGCAATTTTCCTGTAAATCTATAATTACTCCAAAATAAAACAGTTTACTTTGAAAATAGGCATGATCCAAGAAACTTAAACATGGATTCGACATGCACTGAGCACCTGCTGTATGCCCAGTACTGGCAGACCCAGCAGGGAACAAGACAGATAGGAAATACCTGCTCTGCTGGGGCCCCATGTGCTGGTGAAATTTATATTCTAGCTGTTAATTACTTTCCATTCTTTGGGGGTGGGGTGGGGCATTCTCTTTCCATTTTATACATTATGTAGTGTTTGGATTTTTGCTTGAAAATCGCTGTTATTTTGCCAGCAGAATAAATGCAAACTTCCTCCTAACGTATCTGTGGTCTGAATGTAAACATGGGAAGCAAAGACCTCATCACAGATCCAGGGCAGGGATTGTCTTCTGGGGAGACAGGAAGAGGAATGGAATTGGGGCTCAGGGACAAGGGAGTGTCAGGCAGGGGGCTTCAACTTTATCCCTACTGTTTTCCTTTCACAGAAAAGGAAAAAAAAAAATTATCTGAAGCAATTAGGACCAAATGTTAACATTTGCTTCTTCATGTGGCAGGTCTGGGGGTGTTTGAGGGGTTATCTTCTATGCTTTCTGTATTTTTTTGAGATCACACAAAATTATAATATTTATTATCATATCGTATTACCTGGTCTTTAAAGAAAAGTACAAGGAAAATGATTACACTCGTCTGTGTAGAGAGTGACTATTCAGTAATTTTTTTCCATTAATTTTTCTATGCCTACATGTGTCTTCTGAAAAAGGGTATGCTATTGACACCATTTTTTTTTTTTTTTTTTTTTTTGGCCATGCTGTGCATCACACAGGAATCTTAGTTCCCTGACCAGGGATCAAACCCATGCCCACTGCAGTGGAAGCGTGCAGTCTTAACCACTAGACCGCCAGGGAATTCCCTACTGATACAATTTTTTAAGTTTGTCAAATGTTAACATCTTCTATATCTTTTAAATTAAAAAGTACAAAAGCACATGCACATGAAAAGAAATCAGACTTCTTGCGGAGTGTGTAATGAAACTTGTGAACCCTTGGCTATATCTCTCTGGTCCCCTCTGGGGTTCCGAGTAAACTCTTTTCCCTCCATTCACTCAGGGGAGCCCGCTTCTGCTGATTTTCTGTGGAGGTGGATCAGGATTTGGCTCTGAGCCTCCCTCCCCCTCCACTCCTGCCTTGCTTCCCAACAACAACGTCAATCCCATGGCTGAGTTCCTCCCTGTCCTCCCCTCCCCTCTCCGCCCCAGCTCTCACCACTCCTCTGGCCTTCTCACCCTTCCCGGAATAGGAGCCCTCGCTGACTTCAGGGCTTTGGTACTTGCAGTTCCATTTTCCTAGAAGGCTGTTCCTTCTCCAGCTACCACCGTGGCTCCCTCCCACTGTATTTAAGTTCCTTTAACTTATCTAAAAAGCATCCCTCCCACCCCCATCCTGACTCCCTCTTAACTTGCTGTAGTTTTCTCAGTAGCCCTTATCAAGGCCTGATGAGCCAAACTCTGCTTATCTTGTTTTCAGTCTGTCTCCCCACCCGAATGAGGTCTGAGGCAACAAGAGCTGTCTGCAGTCAGTGGTGTTTGCTGCTGCTTCTCTGGCTTTTAGAATCTGGGGCCCACAAAGGCAGCTGCTCAGGAATTATCTGGGGAAGGATGAAATGAAGGGACTTGCTTGCACGACACAACCTTCCCTCCAGTCTGAATGTGCGGCTTCCCCCCGCCCTCCTGGCTTCATCCCTTGAGTGGATACCACTAACTCCTCTACAGCTTGCTTCAGATCTAAACTTTGTTTTCTTTGTTTTTTTGCCAAGCTGCGTGGCATGTGGGATCTTAGTGCCCCCACCAGGGATGGAACCTGTGCCCCCTGCATTGGAAGCAGGGAGTCTTAACCACTGGACCGCCAGGGAAGTCCCAAACGTTGTGGTTGTTTTTGATAATCTGTCCAGGACTCTTGGAGATATGCCAATGTGTGCATCTCCTTCGTGTTGGGGCCACTGCGCACAAGTCACACTAAGGACAGTGTGTTCTGACCTCAGGGCCTTTGCACTTGCTGTGCCCTCCACTGGCCCACTCTCCCCCACCTTCTTGTCCTTGAGCACTTGGCTTCAATGCCACTTCCTCAGACGACCCTGACACCCTGACTCAGCACACACACCCAACACCTAGTCCCCTGTCTCTACTGTTGTCAAGTCCCCCGCCCCCCAAGGAATTCCCACGACAGCAGGTCTGGGTGGACAACAAATGTCCACTCGATGGGGTCAGAAGGGGGGCAGGCGGTTAGCATGACTTCTGACAAGCACTGTCAGTGAAGGGAGGTGTGCAGCAGATTGGTACATGTCGTGAGGAGAGCCTGAGGTGGGAGGTATCAGGAGCTAATGGCCCGGAGCTACGGAGTGTGGACTCGATCTGGAGGGTGACAGGTTTGCAGGATAGGGTCCAAGCTGTGTTTTTAAAAGGTCAGTCTGGAAAAAAGCACGTCACAGACAGATCTATATCGCCTGTCTCTCTATATCTATTATTATTATTATTATTTTGGCTGCACGGCATGTGGGGATCTTAGTTTCCAGACCAGGGATCGACCCCACGCCACCTGCAGTGGAAGTGCAGAGTCTTAACCACTGGACTGGCAGGGAAGTCTCATTTCTATATCTATTTATATCTGTCTATCTGTATATCCATGTAACTACATCTATCCATCTATTTATCTGTATCTCTATCTATCCATTTATTTTTATCTATCTATCTACCTATCTATATATCTATCCATTTATCTATATCCATCTATCTGTATCTCTATCTATCCATCCCTTAATTTTTATCTATCAATCTGTCTATCACACTATATTTTGATACAAAACTACAAGTGCTTGCTTGCTACTCACCAAGAAGAAATAATTCTGGCGCCCACAGGAGAAAAATTAAGAGTGGTTTCGTCCAGGGATGGTTGCCCTGGGAAATTATCAATTTCTACTTTACTGAATTCATCTTTAAAAATTAAAAGCTAGTAAAGATTTTGTAATCAGGAAAACAGTATTTACCTAAATAACCATTCTGATGGAGGTACAGATGACTGTTGATGGAGGGTGAGCCTACAATGAGGGGGACACCGCCCCCCCCCCCCCAAGTGGCTGGTATAGTTGGGTCAGCCCTCCAGGATGGCTGTTTAAAGGTGGTTGAGTCAGGGGGCTCTGCAGCCATCTGCCTGAGCTCAAATTCCAGCTCCTCTGCTGTTATTTAGCTGTGTGACTGTGGGCTAGGGGCTTTACCTCTCTGTGCCTATTTCTTCATCTTTTTTTTTTTTTTTTTGCAGTACGTGGGCCTCTCACTGTTGTGGCCTCTCCCGTTGCAGAGCACAGGCTCTGGACGCGCAGGCTCAGCAGCCATGGCTCACGGGCCCAGCAGCTCCGCGGCATGTGGGATCTTCCTGGACCGGGGCACGAACCCGTGTCCCCTGCATCGGCAGGCGGGCCCTCAACCACTGCGCCACCAGGGAAGCCCTATTTCTTCATCTTTAACACGGGTGATGTTACAGTTATTCAGTACAGAGTGTCGTGTACTGGCACCAAAAGTCCTGTCACAGATGGAACATGCAGCAGAGGACCTTGTTCATAGCCAGCACCCCCTATAAGCTAGCTGCCACTGCTTGTTATTATTATCATTACTATTATGTGTATTATTATTATAGACTAGGGCAGTGCCAATTTGGAGAAACTGAACAAGTTTAAGAGGCAGAAATAAGAAGTTGGGGGACCTACTCATCCCAGTTTGCCGGAGACTTTCCTCATTTTAGCATAGAAAGTCCCACATCCCGGGAACCCTCTCAGTCTTGGGTAAATCAGAAGGACAGTTGGTCACCCTAAGGTAAATCTTGGAACCCAGTGGTTAGAGGGAGGAATCTCTGGCAACTTCCAGCTTTCAGGTCTGGCGAATGAGAACCCAGACCCAAGGAAGAAACTCAGGGAGAGGAACCATTTTTGGGGAAGTGGACAAACCTGAGCGTGGGTACATTGAATTTGAGGGGCCCCTTGCTTGTCTGGGCGGGAGAAGACAGGTTTCCCTGTGGGGATCACGGGACAGAGGTCCCAGTATCTTATTCTGAAATATTTCGAACACACAGCAAAGTTGGAAGAATTGTCCAGCGAACAGCCACACACTTGCTCCTAGATACTGCAATTAAGATTTGCATATATTTGCTTTAGTATCTATCCATCCGTTCACTCATCTATCTTACTCTTTACCTATTTTAATATGTTGTGGACATCTGCACACTTCCCTGCCAAGGCTTCAGTGCTCATACCATTAACTAGAATTCGATATTTGTTTACAGTTCTTTTCTCTGATGTGAAATTTACATACAATGATATGTACAAGCCTTAAGTGTACACTGGGCAAGTTCTGATAAACCTCAGCTATAGTCATGAAAGAAAGAACTTACTCAACCCCCCGTGAGATTCAAAACAAAAAATAGAAGTAAATGGAGGCAGCTCTGGTTCTGCTACTTGCAAAGCTCTGTGACCTGGAGGGAGTGTCTTAACCTTTCTGGGCTTCAGCTTCTCATCTCTAAAATGGGAAGAGTAAGGGTGCCTGTCTGAGATCTGATTGTGGTTGTCGTGGGTATTGAACACGTGAATTCGTATAGAAATACTGAGGAGTGCCTGGCATGTAAGGAGTGCCTTGAGGGACTTCCCTGGTGGCCCAGTGGGTAAGACTCCCATGCTCCCAATGCAGGGGGCCCGGGTTCAATCCCTGGTCGGGGAACTAGATCCCGCATGCGTGCCACAAGTAAGAAGTCTGCATGCTGCAACTAAGAGTATACATGCTGCAACTAAAGATCCTGCATGCCTCAGCGAAGATCCCGTGTGCCGCAACTAAGACCCGACACAGCCAAAATAAATGAATAAATATTAAAAAAAATTTTTTTTAAATGCCTTAAAAACACTTACTTATAATATTACCCAGTTGGAACAGTGAAAAGAATTACTCTTGGTGGAAGAAGAAATAAAGAGGTAAGTATATTGCTGAAAAATTTCAAAGATGGCCATCAGAGGAACCTAAGCATGGGATCTACACTGGTGTGGAAGGCAGGTGGAAGGAAAGGGTGGCTGTGAGCTAAATCCTGATCCACTGCTGCAGAAAATCAGCAGATGAGAGCTCCATTCACCTGTGCGTGATTAGAGGGAGAGGAGCGTATTCAGTATTCAGAATCGTGGAGATGCCCAGAGAGAAAGCTAAGACTTCATGCCCTGCAAAAGGTCTCATTTGTTTTAATCATGTGCATGTGCTTTTGTATTTTTTTAACGTGCTTTTGTATTTTAATTTAACTGGAATTTGAAAAACATAGTCAAGATTCTGACCCCTGCTCCAAATGGATGAACCTTGAAGACATTATTATACTCAGTGAAATAAGGCAGTCAGCAAAGGTCTGTATGATTCGACTTCTACAAGGTCCCTAGCGTGGTCAGATTCATAGGGACAGAAAGTAGGATGGTGGGTGCCAGGGGCTGGGGGAGGGGGAATGGGGTAATGCTTAATGAAGACAGTTTCAGTTTTGCAAGATGCAAAGAGTTCTGGAGATGGATGGTGGTGATGGTTACACAACAATGTGAATGTATTTAATGCCACTGAACTGTACACTGAAAAATGGTGACGATGGTAAATTTTATGTTATTTGCATTTTACCAAAGTTGAAAAAAAAGAAAAACCAGAAAAGCACAGAAGATAATCCTAAAACACCCCTCTACCATCACATGAAGAGGCAAATGTTGTAATTCCTTCAGATATACATTTTCCTTTTTATGAAAGAAAAAAAAAACTAGTAGAGATAAAGTTGAAGTCCTCTCCCCCTTGTAATTTCAATTAAAAAAATCCTAAATAGTTTACAGTGAGAAGTCTCCTTCCCATTCTGGTCCTCCGCTTTGGAGGGAACAAAAGTTACCAGATTTTTGTGTCTCCTTCCAGAGCTGGTTAATTGATTTCAGGATGGTAACCTTTTTTTTCTTTCTTAATTTATTTATTTTTAATTTTTGCCTGCGTTGGGTCTTTGTTGCTGCGCGCAGGCTTTCTCTAGTGGCCGTGAGCGGGGGCTACTCTTCTTTGAGGTATGCGGGCTTCTCATTGCGGTGGCTTCTCTTGTTTTGGAGCACTGTCTCTAGGCGTGCGGGCTTCAGTAGTTGTGGCACGCGGGCTCAGTAATGCGGCTCGCGGGCTCTAGAGCGCAGGCCCAGTAGTTGTGGCGTAGGGGCTTAGTTGCTCCGTGGCATGTGGGATCTCCTGGGACCAGGGCTCGAACCGTGTCCCCTGCATTGGCAGGCAGATTCTAAACCACTGTGCCACCAGGGAAGCCCTGGGCTGCTAAATTTAAGTTGAAAAGTCATATGATAATTTGGTTGAATTAAGAAGCAGTATTGGAATGTTTAAAAGAACATATTTCAAACTCCTATTTATATGTTTAATTTTTAGATTTGTAACAACGCTAAGGACTGCAGAAGCATTTGCTTGGTGGAGGGATTTAAGATTAAAGAATCAAATATAACACTTTTATAAATGCCATCTGCAATATTTAAGAGATTTCAACCCACTACATTTCTAAATGGACCCAAATATGTATCCAATGACCTCTCTGAAAGTGATGGTCCACTTTGCCAGGTGTATAAGTAACATAATAGCTGTAATTGGAACCGAAGACTTAAGAGAAACTCTGTTTTTAAAGGTATAATTTAAACTGACTGTATACTTGCAAAGTAACCACAAAGATGGATTTTTCTAGGCACCAAAGCTGCCCCAAATCCAGACACCATCGTGAGTTTGTTTGATTTGAGGAACGCAAAGACCAGTGTGGTTCGAGCAGAGGGAGCCAGGGGAAAAGTGGGAGGAAACGAAGGCAGGGAGGTAAGGGGTGCGTGCGAGTGCTTTGGGGGCTGCAGGGAAGAGGGTTTTTATCCCCAGGGAGGAGGGCGCCGCGGAGAATTCTGAGCAGAGGTGGGACTAATCAACAGGTTTTGCATAATTTCCACCAGCTGTTGGGCTGTGGACCACAGCTACGTGGTGGGTGCTACCGGTGGGAAAAACCGGATCCTGTTGGTTTCCCCCCAACCCGGTAAACAAAATCTGAGAATCTTGACCTCGGAAGCTCCCCGGGACCCCCAGCAGAATGCCGGGCGCCCTCCTCAGACTCTTGACCTGTCCACTGCTGCTTCCGCGTGGGCAAATCCTGAACTGCAGCAACGTCCTGCAAACCGTGTTTCCTTTTTGGTGCGCAAAGGCCCCCTTGTGTGGGGTGTGGAGGGTCGGGCAATGGAGCCAGCCAAGGTCTGCCTCACCCCCCACCCCAGAAGCTCCCGGGGGGAGGGATGAGTGAGCTACACGGGGATTCAGATGTTTGCAGGATAATCCGATGAGCAGCCCGCGTCTCAGAAAATTGCAAACCAGATTCTCAGAGGAGGGGTCTTTGGGCAGGTCTTGGTCTCCAAGGACCAGTAGGAGTTTTTTAGGAAGGCACAGTAAGAAAAGACATCCTAGGCAGAGGGAAGGGTATGTACAGAGCAAGGTCAAAACTAAAATCCTGATCTAACTTACCCCCCCCACCCCCCGCTTAACTGCTCCTCTCAACCTGGGTCATGGGGTCACCATGTGAGCCCCACACCTAGTACTTATCCTGAATGTGTCTCTTCCTCTCACTCCCCCATCCCCATGGCCATCACCCAGGGCCAGACAGCCATCACCTGGGCCATAGTTGTCTGTCCTAATTGCCTTCAATTCCTAGTCATCCATCCCAGTCCCAAAAGAATCTCTCTCGCTCTCCCCTGCTCACACACCTCCCATTGCTCCCTAGTGCTCTGGAGGTCAAGTCCAAGCCATTCAGCCTGGCATCTGAAGTCGTGGAAGACCTGGCCCTGCCTGCTCCACCATCTAGTTAGCATGAACAACACATGAACAATAATAACAAAAATAATAATAACAGCAAATACCCACTTTACATGCTGCCAGGCTGTGGGTCATGCAGTATAAAGGCAGTTTCAGGGAGTTCCCTGGTGGTCTAGTGGTTAGGATTCTGGGCTCTCACTGCCATGGCCTGGGTTCAATCCCTGGTTGGGGAACTGAGATCCTACAAGCCATGCGGCACAGCCAAAAGAAAAAAAAAAGGCTCTTTCACAACAGCCTTATTATCCCCGTTTTACAGAAGGACATTCTGAGGTTCAGAGAAGTCAAGGGACTTGTCCAAGGTCACTAGCATGCCTGTGAACTCAGTTTTTTCCAACTCCGAAGCAGAGGCTTAACTCCAACTCTGTCTGCTCCATGGCACATCTCTGGTGTGATAGGTTTAACTTCTTTGCTATTCCTCTGTCTTAGCTCAGGCTGCTATAACAATACCACAGACAGGGAGGCTTGAAACAGACATTTATTTCTCAAAATTCTGGAGCCTGGGAAGTTATGGAAGATCTTGACACTAAGATCAAGGTGTCAGCCTATTCACTTTTTGGTGAGGGCTCTCTTCCTGTGTTGCAGACGGCTACCTCCTCTTTTTTTTTTTTTTTTTGGCTGTGGCTTGCAGCATGTGGGATCTTATTTACCCAACCAGGGATTGAACCTGTGGCCCCCTCAGTGCAAGCATGAAGTCTTAAGCACTGGACTGCCAGGGAAGTCCCCCATAAGGGCTTTATTCTACCTTGAGGGCCCCACCCGCATGACCTCATCTAACCCTAATTACCTCCCAATGGCCTCAACTCTAAGTACCATCATATTGGGGGTTAGGGCTTCAACATAAAAATTTCTGAGGGATGCAAATATTCTGTCCATAGCATCCTCCCTTCAGATAGTGGGGCCTCATTCCCCTTGCCTTGAGTGTGGGTCAGACTTTAGTGAAGCACTTAAAAAAAAAGACAAACTTTTAATTTCGATACTCTTGTAGATTCCCATGCAGTTTTAAGAAATAATACAGAGATTCAGTACGACCTTCACCCATTTCCTCCCAATGGTAGCATCTTGCATAACTCCAGTGCAATATCCCAACCAGGAAATTCATACAATCACTGACCTTATTCAGATTTTACCAGATTTACATGCACTGGTGTGTGTATGCACACGAGTGTGTGTGTTTAACTCTTTGCAGTTTGTCACATGACTAGATTTGTGTGACTACTACCACAGCCAGGATACATAACAGTTCCATCACAAGGGTCCCTGGCGCTACCCTTTTGTAGTCCCTGTCACCTCCCCCTGCCAACCCCTGGAAACCACTCATCTATTCTCCACGTCTACAGTTTTGACATTTCAAGACTGTTATAAAGTATATCCATTCAATGAAATATTATTCAGCAATAAAAAGAAATGAAGCACAGATACATGCTACAACACAGATGAATCTTTTTTTCTTTTTTTTTGCGGTACGAGGGCCTCTCCCTGCTGTGGCCTCTCCCGTTGTGGAGCACAGGCTCCGGACGCGCAGGTTCAGCGGCCATGGCTCACTGGGCCCAGCCGCTCCGCGACACGTGGGATCGTCCCGGACCGGGGCACGAACCCGTGTCCCCTGCATCGGCAAGTGGACTCTCAACCACTGCGCCACCAGGGAAGCCCAACACAGATGAATCTTGAAAACATTATGCTAAGTGAAAGAAGCCAGTCACAAAGGACCACGTATTGTAGGATTCCATTTATGTGCGATATCCAGAATAGGCAAATTTATTGAGACAGAAGGTATATTAGCGATGCCTAGGGCTGTTGGATTGAGGGTAGGGGGTGGGGTGCCAGGGATAAAAGGGACTGACAGCTAACGGTGCAGGGTTTTTATGTAAGAGTAATGAAAATGTACTGAAACTGATCGTAGTGATGGTGCACAATTCTGTGAATATACTAAAAGCCATTGAATTGTACACTCTACATGGGTGAATTGTATGGGATGTGAATTCTATCTCAAGTGGTTTAAAAAGAGAGCATTGTATAACTGGAATCATACAGTATGTAATCTTTCACATTGGCTTCTTTTTTTTTCACCCAAAACAAATCTCTTGAGATATGTCCAAGTTGTTGCTTGTATCAATAGTTTCTTTTTATTTTGACTAGTATTTCATGGTTTGTACCAGTTTGTCTAACCATTCACCCCTTGAAGAACATTGGGGTTGTTTCCAGTTTGTGGCTATTACAAATAAAGCTGTTACGAACATTTATGTACAAGTTTTTGTGCGAATTTAAGTTTTCATTTCTCTAATATAAATGCCTAAGAGTGTAATTGTTGGGTTATATGGAAAGCACATATTTAGTTTTTTAAGAAATCACCATACTCTTTTCCAGAGGGGCTGTACCATTTTACATTCCCTCCACCAAAGCACGAGTGATCTGGTTTCTCTGCATCCTCACCAGCATTTGGTGATATTGCCTTTTATTATTTTAGCCCTTTGAAAGGGGCACAGTGATGTCTCATTGTGGTTTGAATTTGCATTTTCATAATGGCTTATCATGTTGACATTTGTTTTTTAAATGTGCTTACTTACCAACTTTATGTCCTTTCACGTAAAATGTCTGTTCATGTCTTTTGCCCATTTTCTAATTGGGGTCTTCTTCTTCTTCTTTTTTTATTTTTAAATAGTTGAGTTTTGAGGGACTTCCTGGTGGCACAGTGGTTAAGAATCTGCCTGCCAATGCAGGGGACACAGGTTCGAGCCCTGGTTCAAGAAGATCCCACGTGCTGAGGAGCAACTAAACGCGTACGCCACAACTACTGAGCCTGCGCTCTAGAGCCCACAAACCACAACTACTGAGCCTGCATGTCACAACTACTGAAGCCCGCACCCCTAGAGCCCATGCTCTGCAACAGGAGAAACCACTGCAATGAGAAGCCGGCGCACCGCAAAGAAGAGTAGCCCCTACTCGCAGCAAGTAGAGAAAGCCCGTGAGCAGCAACGAAGACCCAATGCAGCCAAAAAATAAATAAATAAAATTTATAAAAAAATAAAAATAGTTGAGTTTTGAGAGTTCTTTATATATTCTAGATAAGAGTCCTTTGCAATATGTGTTTTACAAACATTTCCTCCCAGTCTGCAGCTTGTCTTTTCATCTTCTTGCCAGGGTGTCTGGCAGAGCAAACAATTTTATACTTTTGATGAAGTCCAATTTATTGGTTTTTCCTTTCATGGATCTTATTTTTGGTATCAAGTTTAAGAACGCTTCACTAGTCCTAAGTCCCAAAGATTAGATTTTCTCCTTTTTTCCCTAAAAGTGTTATGGTTTTATGCATTACATTTTCATTTCATCCATAATTTGAGTTAATTTTGGTACAAAGTGAAAGATTTAGATAGTGCTTCTTCCCTCTTTCTCCCATAAATGTCCAGTTGCTCCAGCATTATATGTTGAAAAGTCTATCCTTTCTCCATTGACTGTTTCTGTGTCTTAAAAAAAAATCAGTTGGGCATATTTTTGTGGGTCTATTTCTGGGTTCCCTATTCTACTCCATTGTTTTAGGTATCTATCCTTTTACCAGTACCACCATATCTTGATTTCTGTAGCTGTACAGTAAG
Organism: Globicephala melas; assembly: GCF_963455315.2. Taxonomy (NCBI): domain Eukaryota; kingdom Metazoa; phylum Chordata; class Mammalia; order Artiodactyla; family Delphinidae; genus Globicephala; species Globicephala melas. Next base: position 163,330,152 of record NC_083316.1, on the reverse strand, counting down.
CCTCAACATTGGGCAGAGTGATCCCTTCTATTTTATATTTTTTCCAAAATTGTTTTCAGCTATTCTGTGACCTATGCAATTCCATATAAATCTTAGAAGAAGTTTGTCTATGTCTATGCAAAATCTTGCTGGAATTTTGACAGAAATGACTTTAAACTTATCTATCAAGGGGAGAATTGTCATGTTTACTATGTTGAGTCTTCTAATCCATGGACATGGTATGTCTCTTCATTTATTTAGATCTTTGATTCCGTCAGTATTTTGTAATTTTCAGGATACATATCCTGTACATGTTTTGTTAGATTTACACCTAAGTATTTAATCTTCTTTGTTGCAATTGTTAATGATATTCTGTTTTAAATTTTGGATTCTATTGGCTCACTTAAATTAAAAAAAATATTTTAAAATTGAAGTATAGTTGATGTACAACATTATGTAAGTTACGGGTGTACAGTATAGTGATTCACATTTTTTAAAGGTTATATTCCATTTATAGTTATTATAAAATATTGGCTATGTCCCCTCTGTTGTACAATGTGTCTTTGTAGTATATTTTATTTTATTTATTATTATTTTTTGGCTGTGCTGCGTGGCTTGCAGGATCTCAGTTCCCCAACCAGATATTGAACCTGGGCCATAGCAGTGAAAGCCCGGAATCCTAACCACTAGGTCACCAGGAAACTCCCACCTTATAGTATATTTTATACATAATAGTTTGTACCTCTTAATTTTTTCCTTGGGCATCTGCAGTCACTTTCTAAATTCTGCCATATATCTGGTTGCCTGTGAGTATTGTAATCCTTAAATCAAAAAGGTGAAAAAGGGAAAAAGAAAGAAACAAGAAACACAGATACTGTTCCTTAAAATCTCCTGGAAGCCACTTCGGCTGGTAGGGGTTGAGACAATGCTAGCCAGCCTCAGTGTCTGCACCTCAGTGATCAAAAGCAGTAATCAGCCATCAGAACATAGAACCCAGATAATTGGAGGACAAGGTCTTTTTGTCCCACCCTGGGTCTAGCAAGCCACACCTGGCATAGGTGCCACTGTCTCCAAAGCTGTCTGCCATGGGCTGAGTGGTGGGGGATGGGTAGTCACTCTTGCACTAAAGGCTGAAATTGACTGAAATTGCTGCAGTGGAGTAGCCAAGATTTCCCATGGAAGCCACTAATTCAAATAAGACTCCATCGTTTCAAAAGAGTTAACTTCAGAGAGTTTGTGGCAGTATAATTGTTGTCTACATGGAGAATCAGGTACCTGGTGCTTCCTTCTCCACCATCATCCCTGACATCATTTTCTACCCAGCTGCTTTTCTCTTTTCCTTTGGGCTGCCACTCGGCTTGCGGGATCTTAGTTCCGTGACCAGGACCAGGGATCGAACCCGGGCCCCCTGCCGTGGAAGCGCGGGAGTCCTAACTACTGGACGGCCAAGGAATTCCCTACACAGCTGCTTTGAATGTCCCAATATCTCAAAGAATCTCACTCCAGCGTCTCCTCCAGAATTTGGGCAGTCTATGGTATGTCTAAACTCCATAATCTCTTGCCCCAGATATTTGTGGGCCTCTAGTCTGCTGTGCAGCTTTACGAGCAGTGCCTGCTGCTTTTCCTACCTGAGAGCTGAGTTAGACTCAAGAGAGACCAGTGCCTTGCACCTGTCCTCCAAGCATCTCCCAAACAGGTTAGAACAGACTTACACAACAATTAGTGGGTAAGGTCTGCTTTGCTCCCTACAGTTCAAGGGCCAGGATCCTAAAATTGGGCAATGGGCTACTGTCACAGCCCAAAGGGAAGAAAGGCAGAGGCCACAGTAGAAAGGGAAGATGTCTCTCAGAGACAGAACTGGCCAACACAAGGGATCAAAGACCCCATCAAGAGACTGGTCCAGCAGAGGTGAGGTCTGTCTGAATTCAAACTCCCTTGGCACCTAAGTCTGGCAAAAAATGTCTAGACTTAAGGGAGTTGGAGGATGGGCTTTGTAAAAAAAAATTATTTTATTCAAATATAATTGATTTACAATGTTGTGTTAATTTCTGGTGTACAGCAAAGTGATTCAGCTATATATATATATATATACATATATATATACACATATATACATATACACACACACATTCTTTTTCATATTCTCTTCCATTGTGGTTTATCACAGGATATTGAATATAATTCCCTGTGCTATATAGTAGGACCTTGTTGTTCATCTGAGGATGGTGTTATAGCATCTACAGTCCAGTCAGAAGAGACAAGCCATCTTTGTTATATTAATAAGGAGGATTTAGACTTCCCTGGTGGCGCAGTGGTTAAGAATCTTCCTGCCAATGCAGGGGACACGGGCTTGATCCCTGGTCTGGGAAGATCCCATATACCACGGAGCAACTAAGCCCGTGCACCACAACTACTGAGCCCGAGTGCTGCAACTACTGAAGCCCGTGTGCCTAGAGCCTATGCTCTGCAACAAGAGAAGCAACTGCAATGAGAAACCCATGCACTGCAATGAAGACCCAATGCAGCCAAAAAAAAAAAAATTTAGTTTTATTGGAGTATAGTTGATTTACAATGTTGTGTTAGTTTCAGGTGTACAGCAAAGTTATTCAGTTATACATATACATATATCCATTCTTTTTCAGATTCTTTTCTCATATAGGCTATCACAAAATATTGAGTAGAGTTCCCTGCACTATACAGTAGGTCTTTGATGGTTACCAATCTTAAGTATAGTATAGTAGTAGTATCTTATATCTGTCTATCTATATATAGTTTCAATTTTAGAAACATGGAAGATGGGTCTTGTGGGGTTGGAACACAGAGTCCTGAGAGAGGGAAAGAGGGGTGCATCTTGACTGGTGCTTGTTTCTCTGAGGAGCCTCAAGGAGGCTGGTTCTGCGAGTGATGAGAAAACTACCAGCTGGAGTTAGAAGCTGATGCTAGGACGACGTGCCTCTGCCAGGGTGAAGAAGTTGGTTTGACCAGAAACTGGAAGAATCAAGTCCCTTCTCCCGCCTACAGCCTTTCAGGCTCTCTGTCACCCTCTATGGGTAGCCTTTAAGAGGGAGCCTGCACCAAGGCAGAAACATGGTTTGCTGAGACCCAGTTCCAGCAACACACACAAAAATCTGTAGGGTTGAGATTGAAGCTGAGAGACAGTAGCTTAATAAGTGATTCCTACTCTGCTTGAAGGATACAACGCCCCGAGGAGGTGGTAAATCACATATTTTCAGGTGCTGCTGAAAATTTGTGTTACAAATGACCTGCTCAATTCAGTAAAAACTCGTATGTGTACTGTCTTTTGTAAGAAGAGCATCTATCTGATCTTTTTAGCCCCTTTCCTTGCCCTGGTAAAAGGTCCCCTCTCCTAAACTCTCATGGCTATCCCTGAGTTAGCCCCAGGATACCAGGTGACAGGTAAGAGAAAGGAAGTAGGAGTTGAGGCAAAGGCCTCCCCAGAGATGTTTGTGAGCCATTCACACCTGGGGCCAGTGCTTGTCATGCCCATCCCAGTGAAGGCTCTGTGAAAATAAGGACCACTGCAAGGAGATGAACCTAGGGTAGAGTTCTGCCCACAGAAGAGGAATCGGTTCAGGAAGAGGAGACCAAGCATCCTGGGGGTAAAGGAGATCCTGGAAATAAGAGTGAGGAGGAAGAATGTTGAAGCAGAGAGTAGGTTTCCAAAGAGACAAAGGCTAGGGCTCCAGAAGGAGGAATAGCAGGGTCCTGTGGTGTGGGGGATGGAAGACCAGAGTGGGAGGAGTTATGTAGGATGGAAGAGCAGGGTCCCAATTGGATAGAGTAGTAGGGAAGAGGAGAGCCACTGGGTTTCAGAGAAGATGAATGAGATCTAGAACAGGAGCAAGTTAACTGTAGTACGTTTTAAAAAGTACTACAGAGTTACAATAACCAGGACAGTGTGGTACTGGCATAAGTTTAGACATATGGATCAATGGGACAGAATTGAGAGTCTAGAAATAATCCCCTACATTTATGGTCAATCGATTTTCAACAAATGGCCCAAGAAAACTCCATGGGGAGGGACTTCCCTGGTGGCCCAGTGGTTGAGAATCCGCCTTCCAATGCAGGGGACGTGGGTTTGATCCCTGGTCAGGGAACTAAGATCCCACATGCCAACTAAGCCCATGTACCACAACTAGAGAGAAGCCTGTGAATGGCAATGAAGAGCCTACAGGCTGCAATGAAAGATCCCATGTGCTGCAACTAAGACCTGATGCAGCCAAAAATAAATAAATAAATAAATATTAAAAAAAAAAAAAAAGGAAGTCTGTTCCACATGGTGCTGGGGACAGTTGTATATGGACAGGTAAAAAAAATGAACTGAGACTCCCTACCTCACACCATACATTAAAATTAACTCATGCTGAAATGTTGAAAAGTAAAAATATAAATTTAGTAGCAGACGTAGGAGAATATCTTTGTGATTGAGGGGTGAAGGAATTTGTGTGTGTGTGTGTGTATGTGTGTGTGTGTGTGTGTGTGCTTAAAGACAAAAAAGAAACATCCTAATGCAAAAACCCCTGATGCTGTCATAGAGCCACTGTGAAGAACCCAACCCATATGTTCTCTACCTTGTGTTTGAACTGCTACACACAAATTTTGGTGCATGTACCTTTTGCAGTCCCCAAATTCCCCACCAAAATGTGGTTTCTCAGAGCTTACCTCCAGCTCTATACCTACAGGTTTCTTACCTCTTCCCTGGATTTTTTTGATAATTTCTCACAGGAATGATCATTCCTAACTTTTTTTCCCGTCATGGTAATGTGAACGCTTATTTTTGTCTGAAATCTTTTATACATATTTAAATCAACACAATAGTCAACTATTTAATTGCTGCAATCTGTAGACATATACAAAAGCCGTAAATAAACATCCCCCCTCGACATAGTTGGATACACTGTCTTTTCTCTAAATACCTCTCTGGGAACAAATAAACATAACATTATTCCTGGGGCAGTTAATGTGAGGAGTGAGGAGAAGCGCATCTTACAGTGTGGTACTTTATCCTTTTGGTATGGCGAAGTGTCCTCTGATACTAGTGTGTGTGAGTGTGTGTGTGTGTTTAATTTTCAAAAGAAACAGGCTCATTTACTCATTTGTTATACTCATTCGTCTTGTCTTATTTTCCAAACATGTCCATTTTATCTGATGGAAAATGCTACAGCTTTTACGAGTGGATTAAAGGTGTTTTAATTAATGACCGTCTGATGTTTTGACTCCTTTATTTTAACCGTGGGTTTCAGCATCCAGCTCATGATGGTTTAATGTCTGGTACTTTTAATCAATAAATGATAGGGAAACCCTAATATTTTCAAAATTCAAAGTCCAAAATCTGTCTTTTGATTGTAGCATTGAATCTATGAACATTTAAAGTAAACATTTTACTTTAAATAAGGAGGGACTTAACTTCTGTCACATTGCCTTATCATTGTTTTTTATCCCTCATTTCCTGCCTTACTGTATTCTTGGTGTTTAGTTGATTTTTTTTTTTTTTTTGTAGTATAAGGTTTAAGTTTCTTTCTTATTCCCTTTTGTGCATATTTTATAGCTATTTTCTTTTTGGTTGCCATGGGGGTTACATTTATCATCCTGAAGTTATAACACTCTAATCTGAATTTATGCCAGCTTGATTTCAATAACATACAAAACTTTGCTTTTTTACAGCTTCATTCCCCACCCCTTTCAGTTGTAGATGTCACAAAATTACATCTTTATACATTGTATGTCAAAAATATAAATTAATAATTAAAAAATGCATTAACCTCTTTGGACTTCCTTGGTGGTGCAGTGGTTAAGAATCTGCCTGCCAATGCAGGGGACACAGGTTTGAGCCCTGGTCCGGGCAGATCCCACATGCCTCGGAGCAACAAAGCCCGTGCGCCACAACTACTGAGCCTGCGCTCTAGAGCCCAGGAGCCACAACTACTGAACCCGCCCGCCACAACTACTGAAGCCTGCGTGCCTAGAGCCCCTGCTCCGCAACAAAATAAACCACTGCAGTGAGAATCCCATGCACCACAACGAAGAGTAACCCCTGCTCTCCGCAACTACAGAAAGCCCGTGCAGCAACGAAGATCCAATGCAGCCAAAAATAAATAAATTTATATAAAAAAATGCATTAGCCTCTTAAATTATGTAAAAAACAAAATGCAGAGTTACAAACTAATGTTACAATAACAGTAGCTTTTAGACTAATATTTGCTTTTTAAAATGTATTAGTTCTTTTTTTGTGTTTTTTTTTTAATTTTGAAAAAAATAAACTTGATTCTCTTTAACTATTGATGTGTGGAGAAAGACATGTCCTTGATAAAGGATGGTCAACTTTTGCATTTTCTTTACTTAGGGCAGCATTTCTCAGCCTCAGGTTTTTTAAAAAAATATTTATTTATTGATTTGGTTGTGCTGGGTCTTAGTTGCGGCAGGTGGGCTCCTTAGCTGCGTTGTGTGAACTTGTAGTTGCGGCATGCATGTGGGATTTAGTTCCCTGACCAGGCCCCCTGCATTGAGGGTGCAGAATCTTAATCACTGCGCCACCAGGGAAGTCCCAAACCTCAGTTTTTGTTTTTTGTTGTTGTTTTAGAATTACTTTCACATTATTTACCATTGTCTCATCTTATAAATATTTTTAAGATTTTATTTTATTGTGGTAAAACACTTACCATAAGATCTACCCTCTTAACAGGTTTTTAAGTTATGATACAGTCTTCTTATCGGTAGGCACAATGTTGTACTACAGATCTCTAGAGCTCATTCATCTTGCATAACTGAAATTTTATACCCATGATTAGCAACCCCCTTCCCCCCTTCCCTCCAGCCCCCAGCAGCCACGATTCTATTCCTTGTTTCTATATGTTTGACTATTTTAAATATCTCATATAAATGGAATCTTGCAGTATTTGTCCTCCTGTGACAGGCTTATTTCTCTTAGCCTAACATCCTCAAGGTTCAGCCATATTGCTGCATATTGCAGGATTTCTTTCTTTTTTATGTCTAAGCAATGTTGCATTTTATGTATATGCCACAGTGTTTTTATCCATTCACCTGCTGATGTGCATTTAGTTTGTTTTGACATCTTGGTTATTGTGAATAGTGCCACAGTGAACATGGGAGCTCTATCTCCTTGAGATCCTGATTTCAATTCTTTTGGATAAATATCCAGAAGTGAACTTGTAGTTTTAATTAATTAATTAATTAATTAATTATTTTTGCGGTACACGGGCCTCTCACTGTTGTGGCCTCTCCCATTGCAGAACACAGGCTCCGGACGCACAGCCTCAGCGGCCATGGCTCACGGGCCCAGCCGCCCCGTGGCATGTGGGATCCTCCCGGACCGGGGCACGAACCCATGTCCCCTGCATCAGCAGGCAGACTCTCAAGCACTGCGCCTCTAGGGAAGCCCTCATATAATTTTTATATAAGAAAAGTGTGTTGAAATATCTGAACAAAATTTTTCTTTATTTTCAGAAACTTCTGTTTTCCTTCAATATATCTAAGCGTAGGCACTCATAGATCTATTTATAAAACATAGAGGATAAACCATAACAGAAAAGAATATAAAAAAAAAAGAATGTGTATATGTGTATAACTGAGTCACTTTGCTGTACAGCAGAAATCAGCACAGCATTGTAAATCAACTATGCTTCAATAAACAAACAAACAAACACAGAGGGAAAGTTGTCTTAGTAAAGTTACATTGCAACATAATATTCAGGAAGCCGTTTCATAAACATGCAAAAGAGCTTAGTATTTTCTGAAATCTCAGGACTTTCATTTTCATTCTTGAAGTAAGTTGTAATGGCTGGAACTGAAAAGCTCTTAATACACAAGAAAAGAAAAAAAATGGTTACATGGTTTCTTTTAAATAGATTTTAAGCACAAGTAATAAAATTGTATATTATTGGGTTTCCTAATGTTGAGACATTAATGAATTTGTAGGATACATTTTACTTATTTACGGTGTTTTATTATGGAAAAATGTGTGGTTGTTTTATTAAAGATAGGGCTGGATGGGGAAGCAGCTGGGGAGATAGGACCGTAGCCCTTGCATAAAGTGCTATGTTGTTACGAGGCAGAATAAAATGTAAGAAAATGGCTAGGCTTTTGAAATCTGACAGATATGAATTTAAAGCCCAAATTTCAGGAAGGCCATTTACAAGCTATTTGAACTTGGCATGTTACTCAGCCTCCTCGAGACTGCTTTTTTATTCTATCCTAATAGCAGTACATATTTCACAGGGCTGTTGAAGCATTAATGACCGTGCTAAGTACTTAGTTAAATTAATGCCTGGTAAGTAGGAAGCATATAGTGAATGTTAGATATTATTATTGTTGTTTTCATTGACCAGTAATTACCAACACATTTTGCCTTAAGTACTACTACTATATTAGGTTTGTGTCTTCCTTATGGTTTTTCCCCTTTGCTCCAGCTCTTATTACTTATTTATTTCCCAATCATTTTTAAAATTTGACCTGTAGTTGATCTACTATATTGTATTAGCTTCAGGTGTACAACATAGTGATTCAAAAATTTTATAGATTATACTCCATTTAAATTTATTATAAAATATTGGCTATATTCCCTGTGCTATACGTGGTAGTTCTACTTTTAATTTTTGAGGAACTCCTGTACTATTTTCCATAGTGGCGACACCATTCTGTGTTCCCACCAACAGCATACAAGTGTTCCAGTTTCTCTACACCCTTGCCAACGCATGTTGTCTTTTTGTGTCGGTTCTGCAAATCATGTAGAAAACAAAAAGTGGAGTTATAAGCCAATGTTACAATAAAGCTAGCATTTATAATCACCCATGGATTTACTTTTACTGAGATCTTTATCTCTTCATACAGCTTCAAATTACTATCTGGTATCCTTTCATTTCACCCTACAGGACTCTCTTTAGAATTTCTTGCAAGGCTGGACTAGTGGTAATGAACTCCCTCAGCTGTTGTTTATCTGAGAATGTCTTAATTTCGTGCTCATTTTTGAAGGACAGTTTTGCTGGATAAAGGACTCTTGGTGAACAGTTTTTTTGTTTTAGTAGTTTGAATGTATCAGTCTTCTGCCTTCTGGCCTCCAAAGTTTCTGATGAAAAATCTGCTGATAATCTTACTGAGGATCCCTTGTAGGTGATGAATCACTTCTCACTTGCTGTTTTCAAAATTCTCTGTCTTTGGTTTTTGACAATTTGATTATAATGTGTCATGGTGTGAGTCTCTTTGAGTTCATCTTACTTGAAGTTTCTTGATGTTTATATTCATGTCTTTTATTGCATTTGGGAAGTTTTCAGCCATTATTTCTTTCTTTCTTTTTTTTTTTGGTACTCGGGTCCCTCACTGTTGTGGCCTCTCCCGTTGCGGAGCACAGGCTCCAGACGTGCAGGCTCAGCGGCCATGGCTCACGGGCCCAGCCACTCCGCGGCATGTGGGATCTTCCTGGACCGGGGCACGAACCCGTGTCCCCTGCATCAGCAGGCGGACTCTCAACCACTGCGCCATCAGGGAAGCCCAGCCATTATTTCTTCAAATATTCTTCCTTCCCCTTTATTCTCTTCTACTTATGGGTCCCCCACAATGTGTATATTTGTCCATTTGATGGTGTCCCACAGGTTCCTTAGGCTCTGTTCACTTTTTAAAAAATAATTAGCTAATTAATTAATTTTTGGCTGTCTTGGGTCTTCGCTGCAGCGAGTGGGGTCTACTTTTCGTTGCGGTGCACAGGCTTCTCATTGTGGTGGCTTTTCTTGTTGAGGAGCATGGGCTCTAGGCATGTGGGCTTCAGTAGTTGTGCTTTTGGGCACAGTAGTTGTGGCTTGCGGGCTCTAGAGCACAGGCTCAGTGGTTGTGGCGCAATGGCTTAGTTGCTCCACGGCATGTGGGATCTTCCTGGACCAGGGATCGAACCTGGGTCTCCTGCATTGGCAGGTGGATTCTTAACCACTGCACCACCAGGGAAGTCCCAGGCTCTGTTCACTTTAATTCAATTTTATTTTATTTTCCGTTCTTCAGACTCAATAATTTTCATTTTTCTACCTTCAAGTTTGCTGATTCTCTCTTTCATCTGTTCAATTACGCCTTTTGATCTCTTTCAGAAAATTGTTTTTTGCAGTTTTAATACTGTTAAGCTCGAGAATTTCTTTTTCCCCCCTAGGTTTATTTTTTCCCATCTTCATTGACAAATGAAGGTATAATTGACAAATGAAAATTGTAATCAGAATTTCTCTTCTTTTCTTTTTTAAAATTGAAGTATGGTTGATATACAATATTATATTAGTTACAGGTATACAGTATAGTGATTTACAATTTTTAAGATTATATTCCATTTATAGTTATTATAAAATATTGGCTATATTCCCTGTGTTGTTCAATATATTCTTTTTTTTTTTTCCTGCGGTACGCAGGCCTCTCACTGTTGTGGCCTCTCCCGTTGCAGATCACAAGCTCTGGATGTGCAGGTTCAGTGGCCATGGCTCATGGGCCCAGCTGCTCCACGGCATGTGGGATCTTCCTGGACTGGGGCACGAACCTGCATCCCCTGAATCAGCAGGCGGACTCTCAACCACTGCGCCACCAGGGAAGCCCCGATATATTCTTGTAGCTTATTTTATACAGAATAGTTTGTACCTCTTAATCCCCTACCCCTATGTTGTCCCTCCCCATTTCCTTCTCCCCACTGGTAACCATTAACTTGTTCTGCATATCTGTGACTGTTTCTTTTTTGTTATATTCACTACTTAGCTTTATTCTTTAGAGTCCACATATAAGTGATATCATACTGTATTTGTCTTTCTCTGTCTGACTTATTTAACTTAGCATAAAACCCTCCAAGCCTACCCATGTGAGATATATATATATATATATATATATATATATATATATATATCTCACACCTTCTTTATCCTCTTCATCCATTCATCTGTAGATGGACACATTTAGGTTGCTTCCATATCTTGGTAATTGTAAATAATGCTGCTATGAACCTTGGGGTGCATGTATGTAACCAGAATTTCTTTTTTTTTAAATATTTTTGAGAATTTTGAGATATTTATTTATTTATTTAATTTTATTTTTTTGGCTGCATTGGGTCTTCATTGCTGCACGCTGGCTTTCTCTAGTTGTGGTGAGCGGGGGCTACTCTTCATTGCATTGCATGGGCTTCTCAGTGCAGTGGCTTCTCTTCTTGTGGAGCATGGGCTCTAGGTGTGTGGGCCTCAGTAGTTGCAGCACCGGGCTCAGTAGTTGTGGCACGTGGGCTCTAGGCTGCACAGGCTTCAGTAATTGTAGCATGAGGGCTCAGTAGTTGTGGCTCATGGACTCTAGAGCACAGGCTCAGTAGTTGTGGTGCATGGGCTTTGTTGCTCCGCGGCACGTAGTATCTTCCTGGACCAAGGTTCGAACCCATGTCCCCTGCACTGGCAGGCAAATTTGTAACCACTGCGCCACAAGAGAAGTCCCTTTTTGGTTTCTTTTAAAATTTTTTTTTAAAAAATAGATCCTTATTGGAGTATAATTGCTTCACAATACTGTGTTAGTTTCTGTTGCACAACAAAGTGAATCAGCCATATGCATATGCATGTCCCCATATCCCTCCCTCTTGAGCCTCCCTCCCATCCTCCCTATCTCACTGCTCTAGGTCATCGTAAAGCCCAGAGCTGATCTCCCTGTGCTATGCTGCTGCTTCCTACGAGCCAACTATTTTACATTTGGTAGTGTATATATGCCGATGCTGCTCTCCCTTCGCCCCAGCTTCTCCCTGTGATTCTTAACCACTGCACCACCAGGGAAGCCTTCTGGAGAGTTTTTATCATAAATGGGTGTTGAATTTTGTTGAAAGCTTTTTCTGCATGTATTGAGATGATCATATGGTTTTTATTCCTTAGTTTGTTAATGTGGTGTATCATATTGATTGATTTGTGTATATTGAAGAATCCTTGCATCTCTGGGATAAACCCCACTTTATCATGGTGTATGATCCCTTTAACGTGCTGCTGGATTCTGTTCGCTAGTATTTTTTGTTCAGTATTTTTGCATCTATGTTCATCCGTGATATTGGTCTATAATTTTCTTTTTTTGTGATATCTTTTTCTGGTTTTGGTATCAGGGTGATGGTGGCTTCATAGAATGAATTTGGGAGAGTTTCTCCCTCTGCAATTTTTTGGAAGAGTTTGAGAAGGATAGGTGTTAGTTCTTCTATAAATATCTGATAGAATTCGCCTGTGAAGCCTTCTGGTCCTGGACTTTTGTTTGTTGGAAGATTTTTAATTGCAGTTTCAATTTCATTACTTGTGATAGGTCTGTTTATATTTTCTAATTCTTCCTGGTTCATTCTTGGAAAATTGTACCTTTCCAAGAATTTGTTCAGTTTTTGTGGTTGTCCATTTTATTGGAATATAGTTGTTTGTAGTAGTCTGTTATAATCCTCTGTATTTCTGTACTGTCTTTTGTGATTTCTCCTTTCTCATTTCTAATTTATTGATTTGCATCCTCTCCCCCCCCTTTTTTTTTTTTTTTTTTTGCGTTATGCAGGCCTCTCACTGTTGTGGCCTCTCCTGTTGCGGAGCACAGGCCCCGGACACACAGGCTCAGCGGCCATGGCTCACGGGCCCAGCTGCTCCACGGCATGTGGGATCTTCCTGGACCGGGGCCGAACCCGTGTCCCCTGCATCGGCAGGCAGACTCTCAATCACTGCACCACCAGGGAAGCCCACCCCTTTTTTCTTGATGAGTCTGGCTAAGGGTTTTTCAATTTTGTTTATCTTCTCAAAGAACCAGCTTTTAGTTTTTTTGAAATTTGCTATTGTTTTCTTCATTTCTATTTCATTTATTTCTGCTCTGATCTTTGTGATTTCTTTCCTTCTACTGACTCTGGGTTTTCTTTGTTCTTCTTTCTCTAGTTGTTTTAAGTGTAGGGTTAGATTGTTCATTTGAGATTTTTCTTGTTTCTTGAGATGAGATTGAATTGCTATAAACTTCCCTCTTAGAACTGCTTTTGCTGCATTTCATAGGTTTTGGGTCATTGTGTTTTTGTTGTCATTTGTTTCTATGTATTTTTTAAATTTTCTCTTTGATTTCTTCAGTGATCTCTTGGTTGTTTAGTAGCGCACTGTTTAGCTTCCATGTATTTGTGTTTTTTACAGTTTTTTTCCTGTAATTTATTTCTGATCTCATAGTGTTATGGTCAGAAAAGATGCTTGATATGATTTCAATTTTCTTAAATTTTCCAGGGTTTGCTTTGTGACCCAAGATGTGATCTATCCTGGAGAATTTTCCATGTGCACTTGAGAATAAAGTGTATTTTGCCACTCTTGGGTGGAATGTTCTATAAATATTGGTTAGATCTATCTGGTTTATTGTGTCATTTAAAGCTTGTGTTTCCTTATTTATTTTCTGTTTGGAAGATCTGTCCATTGGTGTAAGTGGGGTGTTAAAGTTCCCTACTATTATTGTGGTACTGTCAATTTCCCCTTTTATGGCTGTTAGCATTTGCCTTATGTATTGAGGTGCTCCTATGTTGGGTGTATAAATATTTATAATTGTTACATTTTCTTTGATTGATTCTTTGATCATTATGTAGTGTCCCTCCTTATCTCTTGTAACAGTCTTTATTTTAAAGTCTATTTTATCTGATACGAGCATTGCTACGCCAGCTTTCTTTGATTTCCATTTGCATGAGATATCTTTTTCCATACATTCACTTTCAGTCTGTATGTGTTCCTAGGTCTGAAGTGTGTCTCTTGTAGACAGCATATTTATGGGTCTTGTTTTTGTATCCTTTCAGCCAGTCTCTGTCTTTTGGTTGGGGCATTTAATCCATTTACATCCAAGGTTATTATCGATATGTGTGTTCCTATTACCATTTTCTCAATTGTTTTGGGTTTTTTTTTTGTGGGTCTTTCTCTTCTCTTGTGTTTCCTGCTTAGAGAAGTTTCTTTAGCATTTGTTGTAAAGCTGGTTTGGTGGTGTTGAATTCTATTAGCTTTCGCTTGTCTGAAAAGCTTTTTACTTCTCTATTGAATCTGAATGAGATCCTTGCTGGGTAGAGCAATCTTGGTTGTAGATTTTTCTCTTTCATCACTTTAAGCATATCCTGCCACTCCCTTCTGGGCTGCAGAGTTTCCACTGAAAGACCAGCTGATAACCTTATGGGATTCCTTTGTATGTTATTTGTTGTTTTTCCCTTGCTGCTTTTAATATTTTATCTTTGAATTTAATTTTTGGTAGTTTGATTAATATGTGTCTTGGTGTGTTTTTCCTAGGGATTATGCTGTATGGGACTCTCTGTGCTTCCTGGACTTGGGTGACTCTATTCTTTCCCATGTTTGGAAAGTTTTCCACTATAATCTCTTCAAATGTTTTCTCAGACCCTTTCTTTTTCTCTTCTTCTTCTGGGATCCTTATAATTCAATGCTGGCGTGTTTAGTGTTGTCCAAGAGGTCTCTGAGATTGTCTTCAATACTTTTCATTTTTTTTCTTTATTCTGCTCCTCGGCAGTTATTTCCACCATTTTGTCTTCCAGCTCACTTATTCGTTATTCTGCCTCCGTTCTTCTGTTATTGATTCCTTCTAGTGTATTTTTCATTTGTGTTATTTTGTTGTTCGTCTCTATTTGTTTGTTCTTTAGTTCTTGTACAGCTTTGTTAAACATTTCTTGTGTTTTCTCAACCCATGCTTCCATTCTATTTCCGAGACTCTGGATCATCTTATTATCATTACTCTGAATTATTTTTCAGGTAGGTTGCCTATTTCCTCTTCATTTATTTGGTCTTGTAGTTTTTTACCTTGCTCCTTCATCTGTAACATATTTTTTTGCTGTCTCTTTTTTTTTTTTTTTTTTTTTTATGAGTGGGATTGTGTTCCTCTTTTACTGGTTGTTTGGCCTGAGGCTTCCAACACTGGAGGTTGTAGCCTATTGAGTAGAGCTGGGTCTTTGTGCTGATATGAGGACCCCTGGGCTCATGAACCAAGATCCTGAGAGCTGCATGGGGTGGAAAAAAAAGAAAAGAGAACAATAAAGTAAAAAATAAAATTAGACTAGGAAACTAACAGATATGTTAGAAAAAATGTAAAAATAAAAGTATAGATGGATCAACAACTGGAAGGTACGTCAGTACCACAGTAGTAAAAAAGAGCAGGAGGGAAAAGGAAAAAAAAAAGGGGTTTTGGGGGAAGGGCTTTGGCTGTGGAGAACGGGGCCTAAGCAAGGGCAAGGTTTGGGTGGTGGGAAAGGCCAATGCTCAGGACCTACAGGGCTGGAAAAGGCCCTGAGGGCTGTGGGCGGTGAGGCTTAGGCTCAAGGAAGAGAAGGGGCCCAGGACTACCCCCACTCCTGGTCTCAGAGGGCAGGGGACCTCACTTGGGAGCCCAGCAGGCTTCCTGGGCTTGAGTGGGCAGGGCATATGCCCTCCTCTCCTCTACTGCTTCTCTGGTCTGGAGTCTGGGAGGGCCCCTCCTGCCTGCCTCTCCTGATCTCCCCAACCTCCCTCCTATGCCCCCAAGGACGATGCAGCTTGGAGAGGGCTTTGGAGGGCAGGGAACTGGCCTGGGAGCTCAGCAGTCTCCCCGGGGCCCCAGTGGACAAGGCAATCACCCTCTGCTCCTCTCCCACTCCTCCTGGAGGGCCCCTCCCACCTGCCTCACCTGATCTCTGCGGCCTCCCTCCATTGCCCCTAGGACCCACGTGGCCTGGATGGGGCCTTGGGGGGTGGGGAAACTGGCTTGGAAGCTCAGCAGGCTCCCCAGACACAGTGGGCTAGGTGATCGCCCTCCACTCCTCTCCCACTCCTCCCGGAGAGTCCCTCCCACCTGC
Organism: Globicephala melas; assembly: GCF_963455315.2. Taxonomy (NCBI): domain Eukaryota; kingdom Metazoa; phylum Chordata; class Mammalia; order Artiodactyla; family Delphinidae; genus Globicephala; species Globicephala melas. Next base: position 163,314,350 of record NC_083316.1, on the reverse strand, counting down.
CTCTCCTGATCTCCCCCACCTCAGGGGTGCCGATCTTGTCTGGCCTCCACTTCTCTTCCGCCGTCAGTCCCTCTACATCCTACCAGTTCATTCTGGGGTTCCTCCCGTCTCCTTGGGCGTCAGAGTCCCCACCAGCAGCTGGCACGTGCCCTAGTTGTGGCTCTTGGGCCCTAGAGCACAGGCTCAGTATTTGTGACGTATGGGCTTAGTTGCTCTGCAGCATGTGGGATTTTCCTGGACCAGGGATCAAACCCGGGTCCCCTGCATTGGCAGGCTAATCCTTAACCACTGTGCCACCAGGCAAGTCCTTTTTTGGGTTTTTTTTATGTTTTCTATTTCTTTGTTGATATTTCCACTCAGTTCACACATTGTTCTTTGTCAGACATATGTTTTGCAAATATTTTGTCCCAGTTTGTGGATTGTCTTTTCATTCTCTTAACAGTATCTTTGGAAAAACAGAAAAGTTTAATTTTAATGAACTTTAATGGATCAGTTTTCTCATTCATGGATCATGCTTTTGGGGTTGTATCTAAAACCTCATTGCCAGACCCAAGGTCATCTAGATTTTCTCTTATATTATCTTTTATTTTAAAATTTTTTATTATTTATTTATTTGGCCACTCTGTTTGGCTTGTGGGATATTAGTTCCCCGACCAGGGATTGAACCCAGGCCCCTGCAGTGAAAGTGTTGAGTCCTAACCACTGGACTGCCAGGGAAATCCCTTATATTATCTTTCAGATATTTAAAATTTTGCATTTTACATTTTGGCTTATGAGGTACATTTGAGCTAATTTTTGTGAAAGTTTTGAAGTTTGTGTCTAATTTTTTTTGCTTATAGCTATCCATGTTTTCCATTGTCATTTGCTAAGAAGACTTATTTGTTGAAAAAACTTTCTTTCTTCATTGAGTTGCCTTTGCTTCTTTGTCAAAGATCAGTTGACTATATGTGAGTTTATTTTTGGGTTCTCTGTTTTTGTTTTTTTTAAACATCTTTATTGGAGTATAATTGCTTTACAATGGTGTGTTAGTTTCTGCTTTATATCAAAGTGAATCAGTTATGGGTTCTCTGTTCTGTTCCATTAATCTGTCAATTCTTTTTGTTTTTTTTTAAAGACTTTTTGATGGGGACCATTTTTAGTCTTTTTATTGAATTTGTTACAATATTGCTTCTGTTTTATGTTTTGGGTTTTTGGCCCTGAGACATGTGGGATCTTAGCTCCCTGACCAGGGAATGGACCTGCACCCCCTGCATTGAAAGGCAAAGTCTTAACCACTGGACCGCCAGGGAAGTCCCAGTCTGTCTATTCTTTCACATTGTTTTGATTACTGTAGCTCTCTATTAAGATACTATCTGTCTTGAAGTCAGATAGTCCTGTGACATTGTTCTTCAGTATTGTGTTGATCATTCTAGGTCTTTTGCCTTTCTGCATAAACTTTAACCAGTTGTCATTATCCATAAAATATCCTTGACTGGGATCATGTTGAATCTATTGTTCAAACTGGGGAGAAATTACATATTAATAATATTAAGCCTTATGATCCATGAACATGGGATATTTTCCCATTTATTTAGATTTTAAGTTTGTTTCAACAAAGTTTTGTAGTTTTTTTAAAAAATTAATTAATTAATTAACTTCTGGCTGCGTTGGGTCTTCGTTGCTGCACATGGACTTTCCCTAGTTGTCACGAGTGGGGCTACTCTTCGTTGCAGTGCATGGGCTTCTCATTGCGGTGGCTTCTCTTGCTGCAGAGCATGGGCTCTAGGCGCGTGGGCTTCAGTAGTTGCAGCACACAGGCTCAGTAGCTGTGGCTCACGGGCTCTAGAGTGCAGGCTCAGTAGTTGTGGCACATGGGCTTGGTTGCTCTGTGGCATGTGAGATCTTCCCGGACCAGGGCTCGAACCCATGTCCCCTGCATTGGCAGACAGAGTCTTAACCTCTGCGCCACCAGGGAAGTCCCAATGTTTTGTAGTTTTAAGAGTATAAGTTTTGCACTTCTTTTGTTAAACTTATTCCTATGTATTTTAGCATTTGGTTGTTGTAAATGAATTTGTTTTCTTAATTTTATTTTAAAATATTTTATTGCAAACATATAGAAATACAATTGATTTTTGTATATTAATTTTGTCCCTCCACCCTTGCTGAACTCACTTATTAGTTATAATAATTTTTTAGCAGATTCCTTAGGATTTTCTATGTACAATATCATGTCATCTGTGAATAGAGATAATTTTACTTCTTCCTTTCCAATCTGGATGCCTTTTATTTTTTCCTAGTCTAATTATGATAAATAATGATAAAACATCTGATATGTTCAATAAAAGCAGTAAGAGTGGACATTCTCAATATTATGACATAGTATGTGTGTGTTTTGTGTTTGGTAATTGCAATCATTGTTGCTTTTGTTGTGGTCATCCATTTACAATGCTTGGTGTCAGTTTATTTATCTCTTGTAAAAATAAAATACAGTGTGTGTGTGTGAAAAAAAAAAGAGTGGACATTCTTGTTCTGTTTCTGTTCTTGTAAGGAAAAGCATCCTCTCTATCACCATTAAGTGTGATCTTAGCTGTGGGTTTTTCATAGCTGTCTCTTGTCAGCTTGAGGAGGTTCCCTTCTGTTAACAGTTTGCTGCAGGGACTTCCCTGGTGGTCCAATGGTTAAGACTATGCCCTTCCACAGCAGGGGGTGTGGGTTCAATCCCTGGTTGGGGAACTAAGGTCCCACATGCTGTGCAGTGCGGCCAAAAAAAAAAAAGTTTGCTGCATGTTTTCATCATGAGACAGTGTTGGATTTTGTCACAGGCTTTTTCTGTGTCTATGGAGATGATCATGGGATTTTTGTTATTCTATTGATATGATGCATCGTAATAGTTGATCTTGGGGTGTTAAATCAACCTTGCATACCTGGAGTAAAACCTACCTAGTCAAGTATAATTCTTTTTTTTTTTAATATTTATTTTTGGCCGTGTTGGGTCTTCGTTTCTGTGCGAGGGCTTTCTCTAGTTGCAGTGAGCGGGGGCCACCCTTCATCGCGATGCACGGGCCTTTCACTGTCGTGGCCTCTCTTGTTGTGGAGCACAAGCTCCAGACGTGCAGGCTCAGCAGTTGTGGTTCACGGGCCCAGGTGCTCCACGGCATGTGGAATCTACCCAGATCAGGGCTCGAACCCGTGTCCCCTGCATTGGCAGGCAGATTCTCAAACACTGCGTCACCAGGGAAGCCCTAGTCATGTATAGTTCTTTTATATGTCCCTGAATTAAGTTGTCTAGTACTTTGTTGAACATTTTTATATCCAAATTTGTAAGAAATCAGTGTGTAATCTTAGTCTGATTTTGTTACCAATGTAATACTGGTTTTGTGGAATGAGTTGAGAAGTGCTCACTCCTCTTTTATCTTTTGGAAGAGTTTGTGAAGACTTGGTATTAATTCTCTAAATGTTTGGTAGAATTCAGCAGTAAAGCTCTCTGGACCTGGGTTTTGTTGTTTTTCATAGACTTTATTTTTTAGAGTAGTTTAAGGTTCACTGCAAAATTGAACGGAAAGTCAAGAGTTTCCATGGGCCCCTGCTCCTCCCACATGTGTTCCTCCCCCACTCTCAGTGTCCTGCACCAGAGTGGTATATTTGTTACCACCAATGAACCTACATCGTCGACACAACACTATCACGTACAAGTCTGTAGTTTACATTAGAGTTCACTCTTGGTGTTGTACATGCTGTGGATTTTGACAAATGCATAATGACATGCATCCACCATTATGGTATCATACAGAATAGTTTCACGGCCCTATAAATCCTCTGCGCTCCGCCTATTTTTCCCTCCCTCAACCCTACCCCTGTCAACCACTGATCTTTATTTTTTCAACATCTTTATTGGAGTATAATTGCTTTACAATGGTGTGTTAGTTTCTGCTGTATAACAAAGTGAGTCAGCTATATGTATACATATATCCCCATGTCCCCTCCTGCTTAGTCTCCCTCCCACCCTCCCTATCCCACCCCTCTAGGTGGTCACAAAGCAGCGAGCCCTGTGCTATGTGGCTGCTTCCCACTAGTTATCTATTTTACATTTGGTAGTGTATATAAGTCCATGCCACTCTCTCACTTTGTCCCAGCTTACCCTTCCCCCTCCCCGTGTCCTCAAGTCCATTCTCTACGTCTGTGTCTTTATTCCTGTCCTGCCCCTCAGTTCTTCAGAACTATTTTATTTTCTTTAGATTCCATATATATGTGTTAGCATACGGTATTTGTTTTTCTCTTTCTGACTTACTTCACTCTGTATGACAAACTCTAGGTCCATCCACCTCACTACAAATAACTCAATTTCATTTCTTTTTATGGCTGAGTAATATTCCATTGTATATACGTACCACATCTTCTTTATCCATTCATCTGTCGATAGACACTTAGGTTGCTTCCGTGTCCTGGCTATTGTAAATAGTGCTGCAATGAACATTGAACCACTGATCTTTTATTGTCTCATAGATTTGCTTTTCCAGAATGGTATATAGTTGGAATCATACAGTATTTAGCCTTTTCAGATTGGTTTCTTTCATTTAGTAATATGCATTTAAATTTCCTCCATGTCTCTTAATGGTTTGATAGCTCATTTCTTTTTAGTGCTGTGTAATATTCCATTGCCTGGAGGTAGCTCAGTTTATTTATCCATTCATCTACACCAAGGACATCTCAATTGCTTCTGTGTTTAGGTAATTGTGAATAAAGCTGCGATAAACATCCATGTGCAGGTTTTTGTGCAGCCTTAAATTTTCAACTCATTTGGGTAAAAGTTGGGTAACCAACTTGGGCATCGGTTTGGGGACCAGGAGACTCCCCTCTACCACATGGGATGGAGGTAAGAACAATTTACTCTGTGAAGGTCAAGTAGATGTGGGCCTGTGATAAGGTTTGTGTAAAATCCCAGTGCTGGGACAACTGGATAGCCACATGCAAAGGAAAGAAGTTGGACTCTTACTTCATACCACACACAATAATTTACAAAAAATGGAACAAAGACCCAAACATAAGAAGTAAAACTACAATACTCTTAACAAACATAGGCAGAAATATTCATGACCTTGGATTTGGCAAAGTATTCTTAGATATGACACCAAAAGCAGAAACAGCAAAAAAAGATATTTTGGATTTCACCAAATTAATAAATTTTGTGCACCAAAGGACACCATCAAGAAAGGGAACACACTCATTAGAATCCTTGTGCAATATTGGTGGGCATGTAAAATCATTTTGCTTGTATGGAAAACAATATGGCAGTTCCTCAGAAATTATACAGGTACCATATGATCCAGCAATTCCTCTACTGGGTATATACCCCAAAGGATTCAAAACATGGACATATATTTGTATATTTGTTCATAGGACCATTATTCACGATAGCCAAAATGTGGAAGCAACCTAGGTGTTCATCAAGGGATGAATGGATCAACAAGATGTAGTATATACATGTAATAGAATAGTATTCAGATTTAATGAGAAAGGAAATTCTGACATATGCTACAACATAGATAAACCTTGAGGACATTATGCTAAGTAAAATAAGCCTGTCCATAAAGGACAAATACTTCATGATCCCATTTATATAAGGTTCCTATAGCAGCTGAATTTATAGAGACAGAAAATAGAATGGTTTCAGGGGCTGGAGTAGGGTGTGAATGGGGGTTGCTGTTTAATTGGGTACAGAGTTTCAGTTTTGCGTGATGAAAACAGCTCTGGAGATTGGTTTCCCATAGTCAATGTACTTCACACTGCTGAACTGTACACTTAGCAATAGTTAAGATGTAAATTTTATGGTATGTGTATGTCATCACAATTAAAAGTATAAAGTTTTAAAGCAAGAGAGTGAAAACACTACTCACAGAATGGAATAAAAATTTGAAAATAATGTATCTGATAAGGGACTTGCATCAAGAGTAAATAAAGAACTCCTATAAATCAATAATAGAAAGCCAGATAACCCAGTTTAAAAGTGGCAAAACACTTGGGACTTCCCTGGTAGTCCAATCTCTAAGACTCCACACTCCCAGTGCAGGGGGCCAGGGTTCGATCCCTGGTCAGGGAAATAGATCCCACATGCCGCAACTAAGAGTTTGCATGATGCAACTAAAGATTCCGCATGCCACAACTAAAGATTCCGCATGCCACAACTAAAAGATCCTGCATGCCACAACTAAGATCCGGTGCAGCCAAATAAATAAATATTAAAAAAAGTGGCAAAACAGACATTTTTCCAAGGAAGATATACTAATGGTCAAGAACATATGAAGATTTCTGAACATGATTACACATTATGAAAATGCAAGTCAAAACCACAACGAGGGTGGGGGTTAGGTGAAATGCACGAAGGGGGTCAAAATATACAAATTTCCATTTATAAAATAACTCACGGGAATGTTATGTACAGCATGGCAACTGTAGTCAATAAATACTGTATTGCAGATTTGAAACTTGCTAAAAGAGTGGAGCTTTAAAGTCCTCATTGCAAGATAAAATTTTTTTTGTCACTATGTGTGGTAAGAGAGGTTAACTAGACTTATTGTGGTGATCATATTGCAATATGTACAAATGTGGGATCATCATGTTGTACAGCTGAAACTAATATAACGTTATATGTTAATTATAACAGTTAAAAAAACCTCGTAAGATACAACTCCATGCCCACTAGAATGGCTAGAATCAAAAGTGAAAGAATAAGTGTACTTGAGGATATGGAGAAATTGGAACCCTCTTATACTGCTGGTGGGAATACAAAATGATGCAGCCACTTTGGAAAACAGTCTGGCATTTCCTCAAAACTTAAACCTAGAATTACCACATGACCCATCAATTCCACTCCCAGGCATATGCCCAAGTGAAATAAAAGCACGTTTACACAAAAACTTGTACATGACAGCACTGATTTGAAACAGACTGTCAGCTATTTCTCCAGCAAAGATGGGTTTATTCAGGATCAGCAGAGAACTGCAATTCAGGGTGTGCAACCACCGCAAGCTGTGTGCAAGTCTCCCCAGAGCAAGGGAAGGAGAATGCTTTTACAGAAGGGATAAGGACTTTGGGAGGGTTATAGTAAACAGTCTACGGTTTTTCACTGACTGAATCTTTGCCAAGAAAGGAGTCTTTCTCCTTCCTCTTGGGCTCTGCTATGATTGCAGGGTGTGGGAGCTCCCCCTTCTGCTCTCCTGACTCTATTTAATTAATTTGTTTAATTAAACAAGTTTTATTTAAACAAATAAATGTTTATTAATTTTTATTAATTTTTTTTACAGATGCTTATAGTAACATTTTTCATAATAGTCAAAAGGTAGTAACAATCCAAATGCCCATTAACAGATGAATAAAGAAAATGTGCTATGCCCATATAATGGAATATTATTCAGTCATAAAAACAAAGGAAGTATTGATACCTGGATATCCCTTGAAAAAATTATGTAAATGAAGCCAACAACAAAGTCCACATATTACATAATTCCATTCATATGAAGTCAGTGAATACTGAAATCTATAGAGACAAAAAGTAGATAAGTGACTGCCTGGGGCCTGAAGGAGGAGGATGGGAAGATACTGATAGCTAAAGGGTACAGGGGTTTCTTTTTGAGATGATGGAAATGTTCTAAAATTGACCACAGGGACTTCCCTGGTGGTCCAGTGGTTAAGACTCCACATTTCCACTGCAGGGGGCACGGGTTCCATCCCTGGTTGAGGAACTAACATCTCGCATGCCACGCAGTGGTGGCCAAAAATAAAATAAAAAAAATAAAAAAAAATAAAATTGACCATAGTGATGAATATACTGAAAACCACAGCACTGTACATGTTAAAGTGGTCCATTGTATAGTATGTGTTGCATCTTAACAAAGCCTTTCAAATAAATGGCTAAATGCATTAAGAGTCTGCAATCCAATCTCTTAAGCATATTAATAGTTTCTGGGTACATCCCACATTTATATGATGTGGGACATTTATAATTTAATGTGGGACATTTATAACAATTATAATATTGTGGGACATATATGACATTTATAATTTATTGTTTTTCTTTTATCAGTGAAAACAGGAATTTTGCTGTAGGGCTATTACAGTTGTTTACTTCTCAAAGTGCTTTAAGAACACACTGAAAAACTAATGTAAAACATACATCTAGGGCTTCCCACTAGGGCGCAGTGGTTGAGAGTCCGCCTGCCGATGCAGGGGACACGGGTTCGTGCCCCGGTCCGGGAGGATCCCACATGCCGCGGAGCGGCTGGGCCCGTGAGCCATGGCCGCTGAGCCTGCGCGTCTGGAGCCTGTGCTCCGCAACGGGAGAGGCCACAGCAGTGAGACGCCCGCGTACCGCAAAAAAACAAAAAACAAAAAACAAACCCATACATCTAAGAATTTAATGAACATGTCTCATAGCTTGTGACTGGTGAGAGGAGATCCTCCTGCTCCAGTCTGGCCTGGTCCTGGCAACCGACTTGCTCCTCAAAGCGTCGGTCCATCTAGAAACAGCTTTGAGTAACCTGCTTACACCTGTTTCCCATTCAGGTCCGAAGCAGGATTTGGTTGAAAGCAAAGATCCTTGGAGGGCCAGAGAGGAAGCCGGGTCTGCTTGGCCACGTGATCTCCACCTGCTGTTAACTCTGGGGGCGGGGTGGTGGTGGTGGTGAGAGGGGCTCCTTGCGAACAGTCCTCTAGGAGACACATCAAGGGCAGGTGGGTGGGGCGACGCTCGGCTGGGCGTGGACATCGCTACGCCTTGTGGATGCGCCGGGATCGCGGCTTACCGGCACTTAACCGCCTCAGGTGTCTCTGCTGGACCGTCTGTTGCGCCTTGACCTGCCCGGGCCGCGGGAGTGGAAGGGAGGACGCCGGGGACCCCAGAAAGGGGGAAACGGTGAGTGTGCGGGGCCATGTGTCCCAGGACGGGGAGGGGGGATTGAGTCGGAACCTGCCGTGGCGGGACGCTGGCCTCCCTGCAGTCAACTCTGGAGTCTGCGAACTCGCGTGGGCCGGGGGCGCCGCTCGGACCTCAGTCCCCTCCGTCTTGCTAGTGGGGGCGGGGCCGGCAGCCGGGGCCCCGGGAGTCCTGTCCCGTCGCTTCGCGCCGCGACTTCGGCTCCTGGGTAGCTCTGCGCCCGCAGCCCCCCGAGTCCCCCAGATTGTACGGTGACCTTGGGGAGGGTCATCAAGGGACAGTCGTGACTCGGTTTCCGGGGTTCGTGCGTGGGAGGAGCTGTGGTCTGTGGTGTCCCCAGTCCCTGTTTTCTTCCCAGGCGGCACCCATTCTCTTTCGAATTTTTTAAAATTTTAGGAAGCAGGACCTCAAATCCATGACACTGTCCCCCAAGCCTAGCTCTTCCTAGGACTGGCAGTAAATCCCAAAACTTTCAGATCCCTCCCACCTTCCCCAGGCCCACTTGCCCTCTCGAATTCACAGCATCCTTATCAGCTGTTCGTTCTCCGTGGTGCATTTCAAACGGACCCAATATTTTAATTGTTTATTCTCCACAGCCGATGGATGGCTCTTTTTAAAAGATTTATTTTTTGTTTGTGGATATTTTACATGAAAGGAAATCAGAGAATTGCCAGCTGGAATTACTTTATATGAAATCCTTGTGTCTCTCCCCCTGGATCTTTCCTGGATACCTATATCCTATGGGAAGTCTTTGGGGCAGCGGTACGTCTTTGGAAACTTTCCTGGGTGTTCTCACCTGTCAGCCCTACCCCTCTCTGTGTTTGTCACCTTGAAAGATTTATTCACTTATTTGAGTCTCAGTTTTTCAATATATAAAATGTATTTAATGAATAGATCTTGAAAGACAGTATAAAATATTTACAAAGAAGTGAGTTTCTAAGAAATGAAATAATGTATTTCAGTATTATTACGTTTGTTCCGTTTATTTCTTGTTTCCTTTTTACTCCCCTGGGAGCGTGTATAAATATTCTGAGGTCTTGTTAGGAGCCAAACTTGGGTCTGCTCGCCCACACATAGTAAAGCCAATCTACTGACCCTGGGATGTGGTGAAGGAAAGTGCAGCATTTATCGCAGGGCACCAAGTAAGGAGTCCAGATAGCTAGTGCTTAAAAGTCCTGAACTCCCCAAAGGCTTTCAGGGAAAGATTTTTAAAGATGGGGTGAGGGAGAGGGTGTTGTGGGGTGTATGATCAGCTTGTGTGCATTCTTCTGATTGGTTGGCAGTGAGGTAATTGGGAGTCAGCATCATCAATCTTCTGTTTCCAGCTGTTCTGGGATCTAGGTGCTGGTGGGCAGCACACAGTTAACATCTTCCACCTGGTGAGGATTTCAGTATCTGCAGAACAGCTCAAAGGACATGGCTGCGAATATTATCTATAGCTCTTGAGGAGGAACTAAAGGTTCTTGACTTTAATGGCTAAAGTCTTATTATTTTATATTGCTTGACTATTGTCCTTTTTTTCTGCATTTTCTCACTTCTCTGATTAAATTTACGCTTTGGAACTCTGGGAAGGCCTAGGAGTCTAAAGTTTTTCTACAGACAAGAGGCAGGTGGAGGACATGGCGGGGGGTGGGGGGAGGAGATCTGTTCTGGAAGACCCCATAGGGTCCTGCTTGGTTACAGTCTGTCCTTATTTTGGGGGCGTTTCAAGTGGAATATCAGGTCTTAGACTCGCAACACTTAGAAGTGTTCAAATGTGATTGTTTTCCAAGCAGTTTCTTGCTGTGGAAATAATAATTAACTGTTATATTCATTTCTGAAGGGAATAGATATTTGTGAGTTTTCTCGTTGAACTAGCCTTGCAAATTTCTTCCCTCCTTTACACATAAACGCTGCTTTTGAGTGACTTTACTGCATTCTCCAAACAGTGGGTTCGTCACTTTTAAAATGTCAATGCTGGTCCAGAGCAACTTGGCTGGGAGCAGAGTCTGAGGTCAGTGTCTCTAAGCGAAGCCCCCGCCTTGAGGCTGCAAAGGGAAGGACTTGAAGGCCAGTTGGTTCTTCCTGAAAGCCTCCCGCTGCAGATGCTTACCTGCTCACACCCACCTGGAAGGAGCCCTTTCTACTGAGAGAAGCTCCAACCCTGGAAAGCTGGGGATGCACCTGCAATGGGGGTGGCAGCGTGGAGTGATGCCCTTTCTGAGGCTGTAACTGTAGTCCCTTTGTGCCTGTTTCTAGATGTAGGTTGGAGTTTGGCATCCACAGCTTAGGCATGATCCAAGTAATTTGTGCCCATTGACAACATCTGTGAAGGTCACGCATTCTGTCTTCTGACAAAGGGTCTTGAATTTGGGAGTTCTCTGGGTCAGAACCTTTAGTTGAATTTGGGTGAGAGTTTCCTCATTGTGAGAATGGAAGCCTGGGAGAGGAAGCTTTTTCCATTATTCCCCAGGGAGAGGAGGGCAGGTGGAGCTCCCAGAGTTTATTCTTGTGACTGCTCTGGTGTCCCCACCCTCCTTCTCCAGGGACTGACCTGGCCTGGCGGTTCTATCTCAACGAGGACAGTCTGGAGCCCAAAACTTGGGAAGGTGTTTCACTTTCAGAATGTAGCTTTTGCTTCTAAACTGTGGGGCTCAGGCTGCTTATTTCAGCTGATTCGAATATTTGTGATTTTCCCCCTTGATTCCTTTGTCTGTTGATTATTAGGGCCCTGTAACTGATTTCCCTTAAAAAAGTTTTTTTCCCTTAAAAAAGTTTGTAATTTTATTTCCTGTGGGAGTGTGTGAGACTTTTAATTTCTTGGGCTTTGAGAATGTAAGTTGACTGAAAGATACAGTGCGTGTTGGACGAGAAAATTCTGGAGACAAATAGAATATTCGCTCCTTTTAGGGCAGAGAACCTCAAGATGTGAGATGGGTAAATTTAAATTTTCAGGTACATTTTCAATTTTTAAATTAGGTTTTCTATGTGCATATCCCTGAGAATTTGGATATTTAAAAGGCTATACTATTGCCAAGCCAAATGAATTTCCATTTTAATTGATGGGAGGAAAACTACTCAAAGCTTACTTAAATCTTTGAGAACCATGCTATGTTTATGGGATTAGGCCCAAACCTTTAGTACATTATAATATGCAACCCATTCCCCCAAAGACCCTCCAGTTTGATATATAAGGACAAACTCTGATGCCTCCTGTTATTTTTTTTCATTTTTAAAGTTCACTGTTTATACCCAACCTTGTTCCAGAAAGGGTTTAAGGTAGCTTAAAATAGCCTCTTGTTTAGTTAGGAAGAAATTTGAAAATTTTCATTTTTTTTATGGCTTAAGCTTTTATAACCATTAAGGTTTAAAGGACTATATCTTAGAATGGTTTCCTATGAAGAAAAGTTAAAATTAATGAATTTTAAAAAGCAAAGGTAAGTTAAAAATACAGGCTAACAGATAATTGGATAGGTAATAAATTACATACTGTTTATTTTAATAATACATGTTAAGGTTAAAAAAACTCTGTAAGATAAGAATCTAACTTAAGAAGATTCCCCACCAGCATATCCTGGGCGCCTCTAGTGCTCTTGCTTCAGCCACCCCAATACCTGTGTTGGTCGTTTCTTGAGCTTCTTGTGTTTCTTTATATCAAAACAAGCAATTGCAAATGCATGTTTTTTCTTACACATTTGCGCTTGTAATGAGCAGACGCCCCATTTTTTTCTGTTTTTGGCTGCGTGGCTTGTGGGATCCTAGTTTCCGGGCCAGGGATTGAACCCCGGCTCCCTGCAGTGGCAGTGTGGACTGGACTCCCCATTTTTGGATGTTTGACAGCTCACAGCTTAAGCCTCACCCCACCCTCTTCCTCTCGTGCCCCCACCTGGACAAGCTGATGAGAAAGCCTGGGTGGCCTCTCCCTTGGAGCAGGAGATTCCATCCACACAGGCCCCTGTGTGCAGAACACTTGCCTCACTCCTCAACCACAGTGAACATCCAGGCCGGGCTCCTCTCTTTGTTTTCTGAAGCTGTTTCTGAGCTGCCTGAGGGGCCAGCCCTGCCCTTTCCTGAGACCTCAATTGTGTGAGTTGTAAGCCTTTTCCTACCCTTTTGGTATGTGTGCATGTGTGTGCACATCAGCATCAACCTCAACAAGGGAACCCTACCTCTGCAGGTGACCACAACAGTTGGCACCGTGAGCAGCACGTCCGGACATGACCACCCCACCACGGGTCTGTCTTCTCTTGCTCTGACTCGCTCACCTGCTCTGCTCTCTGATGGGGGCCGGCGTTGTGGGCTGCTGGGTGCTGGGGAGCTCGTGCTGTGAGCTGTGCTGCCCTGTTGCATTGTTGACCCCACCAGGACTCAGTTCTGTGTTCAGCCAGCCAGAGATGGCAGTTTTGAGACTTCCTTAAGCTTTTAGGAGCAGGAGTATGGGATTGGGGCTCTCCTTAAAGTAGTTCTGTGTTGATGTCTTTGCTGGATTTATCTGAGTGTTAGAGTGAAGCGATGACAGGGGCTGGTTTGGCCCTGACACCTGCCAGGGTTTGGGTGGCAGAGGGGGACTATACCCTGGAAAAGGGGTGGCCACTCCTGAAACATCTGCTATTTAAATAGGGAGAAAGAGAAGAGGGGGGAACGGCAGCCCGTAGATGGCAGCTGCGTTCACCCTCCTAATTCTAGGGGCTCACCAGGACCCTTGGGTACCTCTGCTGCTGTGGCCCCTGCCTCTACTGCAACAAAGATCCTACTCTTGGGGTTATAGGGGACAACACCATGGCACCTCTGTGGCCAGCAAAGGTACTAGTACAAACTCAAACTAAGCCCTGGGTCCTTAAACCCTATGAAGCAACCAGTTGTCATGGGGGAGACCCCTAACCCTAATGGCACTGGTGTGAGGCTCTCTGGAGGGAAAAAATGATAAGCACCGGGGTAGAGAGGACACCTCTTCCCATGAAGTATATCCAGTGATGAAAATACAACAGGGGAGGAAAGGAGGGAGGAAGCAAAAGAAAAAAAAATACTGAAACAATTTGACCCGTTGGCAATCCAACATATACTAAAAGATTTTATGCAACAAAAAAGGTAAAAGGACACTGCTTGGCTTTTGCCCTCAACAACATAGGTTCTGAATTAATTTTGCCATCTGGTGTAACGCACTAATTCAGAAATCTTCAAGCAATTAATCAATACTAGGTCTCAAAGTAGAGTCATATGGGGGTCCCACTAAATTTAAGCAAGGTACTCATGATCATCTTAGAGGAGTTACTGAATATACTATGGGGGACAAATAGGTATGCCTCACCTTAATCATCAGAAAACTACTGTCTTGCCTAAATTCCCCATGGTCATAATACCCAGTGTCCTAAAATATCCCATACCAAGCAGGGAAACTCTACACTAATGAGTCATGAATTAAATTGATTAAAAAATTTTAAATTTCTGCTATTATATTTTATTTCTATTTAAAAATTAAAAAATATTTTATATTGGACTATAGTTGATTTACCACGTTGTGTTAGTTTCAGGTGTACAGCAAAGTGATTCAGTTATACATATACATATATCTATTCTTTCTCAAATTCTTTTCCCATTTAGATGATTACAGAATATTGAGCAGTGTTCCCTGTGTTATACAGTAGGTTCTTGTTGGTTATCTATTTTATATATAGTAGACTGTATATGTCAATCCCAAACTCCCAATTTATCCCTCCCCCCGCCTTTCCCCTTTGATAACCATAAGTTTGTTTTCGATGTCTGTGAGTCTATTTCTGTTTTGTAAATAAGTTCATTGGTATCATTTTTTTAGATTCCACATATAAGCAGTATCATATGATATTTGTCTTTCTCTGTCAGACTTACTTCACTTAGTATGACAATCCCCAGGTCTATCCATGTCGCTGCAAATGGCATTATTTCATTCTTTTTTATGGCTGCGTAATAGTCCACTGTATATGTGTACCACATCTTCTTTATCCGTTCATCTGTTGATGGGCATTTAGGTTGCTTCCATGTCTTGGCTGTTGTAAACAGTGCTGCAATGAACACTGGAGTGCATGTATCCTTTTGGACCATGGTTTTCTCCAGGTATATGCCCAGGAGTGGGATTGCTGGATCGTATGGTAGCTCTATTTTTAGTTTTTAAAGGAACCTCCATACTGTTCTCCGTAGTGGCTGTACCAACATGAATTACATTTAAATGAAGTCTTTAGCACTTCCAAATTGTCTTGACAAAAATGGGATTCCACAGACCTTACCCCCACCACAGCCCCCCACCCCAATTAAGTTACTTAATCTGTCCCAAAGTAAACAGGACTTTGAAGGATTGAAAACCATTGTATAACACCTATTTAATGAAGAAGTGATTATCCACTGTTCTTCTCCTTTAATAGTGGAATTTGGCCTGTTCTTAAACCTGGAGAGAATGAATGACACCTCACAGTGCATTACTGCAACCTGGAGGCTGTGGTCTCACCACACAAACCCCTATTCTCAGTCCGCAACATTATGGGAATTACTGACTCCATCCACTTAGCAACGGGTAAATATCCTGCTCTGCCAGATTTGACTAAGTGTGTTCTGTTCAGTGCCTATTTGAATAGCCTCTCAGCTGCAGATGGTCCCGCCTCTGAAGGGACATGATACACCTTTACCTGGCTATCCTCAGGGAACCTCAGCACAGTTACCACTGCACACGGTCTCTGCAGGCAGGATCTGAACCACATTTACCTGGCTCCAGGAGCACAGGTCTGACAGGAGGCCAGTGATATCCTCCTCTGAGGACACTGGTTTGACATTCATTCAGGAAGAGAAATAATGAAAAAAGGAGTACCTCCCAAAATGGATGGGTCATTGCCCCACACATAATGTGAGGCCCTAACACTGGTTAAGTTCCTGAAAATTCTTTGTTAATGAGACGGCTTCTCCCTCCTGAAAATTCTTTGTTAATGAGACGGCTTCTCCCTCCCTGACACTGTAAGAAATAGCTCTTGTCCCTCTCAGCATCCAGAGCATCTACTTGGTTCTTTTGATGTTCAGAGGCAACGTATTTCTTGTTTACAAATTTTACTTGAGTCCATTTATGCTGTTACTTGCAAATTGGCCCACCTTGAATGGGCACCCCTACCATAGAAGGGTCTTTCGTGTGTTTAAATTACCACACAGCAGGCACTCACTGTAGAGGGCGTAGCAACTTCTCTCATGCCTCCTTGAGTTACGCATCGTGGCCTTAAGTTGTCCATAGGCTTTTTTTTAAAGATTTTTTTTTGATGACCATTTTTAAAGTCTTTATTGAATTTGTTACAGTATTGCTTCTGTTTTCTGTTTTGGTGTTTTGGCTGCTAGGCACATGGGATCTTAGCTCCCCGACCAGGGATTGAACCCGCACCCCCTGCATTGGAAGGCGAAATCTTAACCTCTGAATCTCCAGGGAAGTCCCTGTCCATAGGTTTTATTTATTTCTTTATTTGGTTGGTTGTGCCTGGTCTTAGTTGTGGCAGGCAGGCTCCTTTGTTGTGCCATGTGAACTCTTAGTTGCAGCATGCATGTGGGATCTAGTTCCCTGACCAGGGATTGAACCCAGGCTTCATGCATTGGGAGCGTGGAGTCTTAACCACTGCACCACCAGGGAAGTTCCCCTGTCTATAGGTTTTTTTAAAAAATTAATTAATTTATTTTTGGCTGCCTTACGTCTTTGTTGCTGCATGAGGGCTCTCTCTAGTTGTGGCGAGCGGGGGCTACTCTTCATTGTGGGCAGGCTTCTCATTGCGTTGGCCTCTCCTGTTGCGGAGCATGGGCTCTAGGTGCACAAGCTTCAGTAGTTGCAGCACGTGGGCTCGGCAGTTGTGCATGGGCTTTGTTGCAGCACGTGGGCTCAGCAGTTGTGGTGCACGGGCTTTGTTCCCGGACCAGGGATCAAACCCATGTCCCGTGCATTGGCAGGCGGTCTGTGCCACTAGGGAAGCCCTGTCCATAGGTTTTTTCTTTTCTTTGTTTTGTTTTGTTTTGTTTTTTTTTTTGCAGTACACGGGCCTCTCACTGTTGTGGCCTCTCCCGTTGCGGAGCACAGGCTCCGGATGCGCAGGCTCAGCAGCCATGGCTCACAGGCCTAGCCGCTCCGCGGCATGTGGGATCTTCCCGGACCGGGGCACGAACCCGTGTCCCCTGCATCGGCAGGTGGACTCTCAACCACTGCGCCGCCAGGGAAGCCCCTGTCCATAGGTTTTTGATGCAAAGAATTGCCCTCCTCTGCCCCACACTATATGTCATTAGAGCTGCATTTCCACCAGGTACTGTGCTTTCCTGAAAACAGAGGTTCTCCCAGGCCCTGAGCATGTGACCCTCCACCCTGCTGCTCATTATGCCTTGGGATCTGGAAACAGCACCTCATGAGCTCAGCATGGCTACCGACACCTCCTTGCAACATAACAGAGCCAAACCTGGGCCCTCCGTATTCCTCCCTGCAAGAGCGGGTGGCCTCCCCTCTCCTCAGTCCCTTGCCAGGTACCGTGATGCTGAAGGAGGTCATCCCTTCCCCAGACTGCTAGGCTCCCTGGGAAGCTCCTTGGGATTAACTGAATGAAAAGCAGTGATGTGCAGCAGTATTTGCAATAGCCAGGACATGGAAGCAACCTAAATGTTCATCGACAGAGGAATGGATAAGGAAGATGTGGTACATATATACAATGGAATATTACTCAGCTATAAGAAGGAATGAAATAGTGCCATTTGCAGAGATGTGGATAGACCTACAGATTGTCATACAGAGTGAAGTAAGTCAGAAAGAGAAAAACAAATACCGTATAATATCGCTTATATGTGGAATCCAGAAAAATGGTACAGATGAACTTATTGGCAAAGCAGAAATAGAGTCACAGATGTAGAGAACAAACTTATGGTTACCAAGGGGGCAAGGGGGGGTGGGATGAATTGGGAGATTGAGATTGACATATATGCACTACTATGTATAAAATAGATAACTAATAAGAACCTACTGTATAGCACAGGGAACCCTACTCAATGCTCTGTGGTGACATAAATAGGAAGGAAATCTAAAAAAGAGGGGATATATGTATATGTATAACTGATTCACTTTTTGCTGTACAGCAGAAACTAACACAACATTGTAAAGCAACTATACTCCGATAAAAATTTTAAAAAATCTGTGAAAAAATAAAGAAAAGCAATGAGGACTTTGTATACTTTATGGGTGACATGGCCACAGTCCTACATGATGGAGCTCAGTAGGGATGAAGAGCTGCTGCTTTCATCCCTTAACTGGGACGTCCCTGATAAAAGATTGGACCCAAGGGTCACACAGCTGACCAAACATCAGGCTGTCATCTGAGCACTGGCCAACAGTTGGCCCATCTGGACATGTTTACAGATTCCTAGATGATTGTCTAAGAGTTCCCCGTTTGTGATAAAAGAACTCTGGGAATCTCTTGCCTCATAGATACCCACCATATGAATCAAGGTAACACTTGTCTGCATGTATACTGACTCTGCAATACAAGGCTTCACCCACCAGCACGCTCCTCATCCATGTTGGAGTTCTAGACACGGATGACAATAACCAAGGCACTCATTTCACTTCTCAGGACACACAGGGCTGGGCTCTCGGAAAAAGCATTCAACGGAACTTTCACCTCCCTTCCCAGTCTTGGCCTGCAGGCCTCATAGCACACCGTGATGGCTAAAGTTCAAATCAATTAAATGAACGATGGCCTGTTTCAATCATCACTGATCACTGGTGGATACTAATGTGTCTGTTTTAGTCTTTTCTTTTTTTGCTAATAGACTACTTAAAATTTTTATTGAAATATAGTTGATTTACAGTGTTGTGTTAGTTTCAGGTATACAGCAAAGTGATTCAGTTATATATTCTTGTTTTACATTTTCTTCCATTATAGGTTATTATAAGATATTGAGTATAGTTCCCTGTGCTATTCACTAGGTCCTTGTTAATTATCTTTTATATACAGTAGTGTGTATATTTTAATCCCAAACTCCTAATTTATCCCCTTCCCCTCTCCCCCTTTGGTAACCAGAAGTTTGTTTTCTATGTCTGTGACTCTATTTCTGTTATGTAAATGAGTTCATTTGCATCATTTTTTTAAGATTCCACGTATAAGTGATATCATATGATATCTGTCTTTCTCTGTCTGGCTTACTTAGTATGACAATCTCTAGGTCCATCCATGTTGCTGCAAATGGAGTTAGTTCATTTTTATGGCTGAGTAATATTCCATATGTATGACATCTTCTTTATACGTTCATCTGTTGATGGACACTTAGGTTGCTTCCATGTCTTGGCTATTGTAAATAATGCTGCTATGAACATCAGGGTGTATGTATCTTTTTGAATTAAGAAAAGGTTAAGTTTTAATCTTTTCTTTTTTCTAATAGGCTACTTTTTATTTATTATTTTATTTTATTATTTTTTTGGCTGCACCGTGTGGCCTGTGGGATCTTAGTTCCCCGACCAGGGATTTAACCTGGGCCCTTGGCAGTGGAGGTGCAGAGTCCCAATCACTGGACTGCTAGGGAATTCCCTAGACTACTTTTTAAAGAGGAGTTTTTATTTTCCAGAAAACTTGAGAAAATACAGAGTTCACATATAATCCCTCTGCCTTCATGCCGTTAACCTTATTGTTTATATCTGTATTACTGTGTATGCATGTTATAATTGATTCAACAATATTGATGCATTAAAGTCCACACTTACCTTAGAGTTGATTCTTTGTGTTGTATAATCTGTGGTTCTTGGCAGATGTACAATGACATGTGTTCATCACTTCAGTAACATACAGGATACTTTCTCTGCCCTAAAACTCCCTGTGCTCTACCTATTCATTCATTTGTCCACCCCACCCCTAAATTCCTGGCAACCAAAGATCTTTTTATGGTCTATATTTTTGTCTTTTCCAGAATGTCGTATACTTGGAATTTTGTAGCCTTGTCAGATTGGCTTCTTTCACTTAACAATATGGTTTTAAGTTTCCTTTGTCTCATCCTGCCTTTTTATCACTCATTTCTTTTTATCACAGAATAATATTTCATCATATGGATATTTTCACCACTAATTGTTTATCTGTTTGCCTATTGAAGGATATCTTTGTTACCTCTAAGTCTTGCCAGATAGAAATAAAGCTTATATAAACATTTAGAATATTAAGAGTATATTTAGTTTTGAAAGAGACTTCCTGTTTTCCACCTTAGGCATGTCATCCTCCGTTCTCACCAGTCATGAATGAGATTTCCTATTGCTTCACATCTCCATCATATCACGTTCTCAGTGTTTTGAATTTTAGCCATTCTAATAATTGTCTGCTGGTATTTCATTTTGTTATAGTTGCAATTCCTTAACGGTATGTGATGTTGAGCATCATTTGTATGTGTGTTTGCCAGCTACGTATCTTTTTTGGTGACATGTGTGTTAAGAACTTTTGCCCATTTTTAATTGGGGGTGGTTGTCTTATTGCTGAGTTTTTAAAATTGAAGTATAGTTGAGTATGATATTATATAAATTACAGTTGTACAATGTAGTGATTCACAATATTTAAAGGTTATACTTCATTTATAGTTATTATAAAATATTGGCTATGGGCTTCCCTGATGGTGCAGTGGTTGAGAGTCCGCCTGCCCATGCAGGCGACACGGGTTCGTGCCCCGGTCCGGGAGGATCCCACGTGCCACGGAGCGGCTGGGCCCGTGAGCCGTGGCCGCTGAGCCTGCGCGTCCGGAGCCTGTGCTCCGCAACGGGAGAGGCCACAACAGAGGCCCGCATACCGCAAAAAAAAAAAAAAAAAAAAAATTGGCTATATTCCCCATGTTGTACAATATATCCTTGTAGCTTACTTTATGTAGAATAGTTTGTACTTCTTAATTCCCTACCCCTATATTGCCCCTCCCCTCTTCTCTCTCCCCACTGGTAAACATTAGTTTGTTCTCTATATCTGTGAATCTACTTCTTTTTTGTTTTATTCACTAGTTTGTTGTATTTTTTAGGATCCACATGTAAGTGATATAATATGGTATTTGTCTTTCTCTGTCTGACTTATTTCACTTAGTATAATGCCCTCCAAGTCCATCCATGTTGCTGCTAATGGCAAAATTTCGTTTTGTGTTTTTTATTATGGCTGAGTAGTATTTCATTGTATATATATATGCAACATCTTCTTTATTCATTCATCTGTTGATGGACAGTTAAGTTGCTTCCATATCTTAGCAATTGTAAATAATGCTATGAACGTTGAGGTGCATGTGTCTTTTTGAATTTTGTTTTTTGGGATATGTACCCAGGAATGGAATTGCTGGGTCATATGGTAGTTCTATTTTTAGTGTTTTGAGACAAATCCATACTGTTTTCCACAGTGGGTGCACCAATTTACATTCCTATTAACAGTGTAGAATGGTTCCCTTTTCTCCTCATCCTCTCCACATTTGTTGTTTGTGTTCTTCATGATGACAGCCATTCTGGTGCTGTGAGGTGATAGCTCACTGTGTTTTTGATTTGCATTTCTCTGATGATTATTAGCAATGATGAACATCTTTTCGTGTGCCTGTTGGTCATCTGCATGTCCTCTTTGGAAATATGTCTATTCAGTTCTTCTGCTCATTTTTTTTTTAGAAATTTTAATTAAGTTATTTTTGAAATAGTTATCTTATTTATTTATTTATTTTGGCTGTTCCAGGTCTTTGTTGCGGCATGCAGGATCTTCATTGCGGCATGCAGAATCTTTTGGTTGTGGCATGCAGCCTCATAGTTGGCAGCATGTGGGCTTCTTAGTTGCGGCATGCAAGTGGGATCTAGTTTCCTGACCAGGTATTGAACCCAGACCCCCTGCATTGGGAGCATGGACTCTTACCCACTGGACCACCAGGGAAATCCCTCTTCTGCTCATTTTTAAGTCAGGTTTTTAACTTTTTTGATGTTGAGTTGTATGAGCTGTTTATATTTGTTGGATACAAACCCCTTATTGGTCATATCATTTGCAAATATTTTCTCCCTTTCAGTATGTTGTCTTTACATTTTGTCAGTAGTCTCCTTTGCTGTGTGAAAGCTTTTAATTAGATCCCACTTGTTTATTTTTGCTTTTATTTCCTTTGCTTTAGGAGGCAAGTCCAAGAAATATTACTACGATTTATGTCAAAGAGTGTTCCGCTTATGTTTTCCTCTAGGAGTCTTTGATATCCAGTCTTAAATTTAGAGCTTTAATCCATTTTGAGTTTATTTTTGTATATGGTGTTAGAGAATGTTCTAATTTCATTCTTTTATATGTAGCTGTCCAGTTTTCCCAGTACCACTTATTGAAGAGACTGTCTTTTCTCCATTGTATATTCTTGTCTCCTGTGTTGTAGATTAACTGACCGTAAGTTTGTGGGTATTTCTGGGCTTTCTATCCTGTTCCATTGATTTATATTTCTGTTTTTGTGCCAGTACCATATTGTTTTGATTACTGTAGCTTTGTAGTATAGTCTGAAGTCAGGAAGCCTGATTCCTCCAGCTCCCTTTTTCTTTCTCAGGATTGCTTTGGCTGCTTGAGGTCTTTTGTATTTCCATACATATTTAAAAATTTTTTGTTCTAGTTCTGTGAAAAATGTCATTGGTAACTTGATAGGGATTGCATTGAATCTGTAGATTGCCTTGGGTATTATAGTCATTTTAACAATATTCATTCTTTCAGTCCAAGAACATGGTATATCTTTCCATCTGTTTGTGTCATCTTTGATTTCTTTCATCAGCATCTTATACTTTTCAGGGTACAGGTCTTTTGCCTCCTTAGGTAGGTTTATTCCTAGGTATTTTATTCTTTTCAATATGATGGTAGACGGGATTGTTTCCTTACTTTCTCTTTCTGATATTTTGTGGTTAGTGTATAGGAATGCAAGAGATTTCTGTATATTGATTTTGTGTCCTGCAACTTTACCAAAATCATTGATGAGCTCTAGTAGTTTTCTGGGAGCATCTTTAGGATTCTCTATGTATAGTATCATGTCATCTGCAAACAGTGAAAGTTTTCCTACTTTTTTTCCAGTTTGGATTCTTTTAATTTCTTCTTCTTCTCTGATTGCCGTGGCTAGGACTTCCAAAACTATGTTGAATAGAAGTGAGGAGAGTGGTCTTTGTCTTGTTCCTGATCTTAGATGAAATGCTTTCAGCTTTTCACCATTGAGAATGTTGTTAGCTGTGGATTTGTCTTATATGGCCTTTATTATGTTGAGATAGGTTCTCTCTGGGCCCAGTTTCTGGAGAGTTTTTATCATAAATTGGTGTTGAATTTTGTCAAAAGCTTTTTCTGCATCTATTGAGATGATCATATGGTTTTTATTCTTCAGTTTGTTAATGTGATGTATCACATTGACTGATTTGCATATATTGAAGCATCTTTGCATCCCTGTGATAAATCTCACTTGATCATGGTGTGATCTTTTTAATGTATGGTTGAATTTGGCTTGCTAGTATTTTGCTGAGGATTTTTGCATCTATGTTCTTCAGTGAAATTGACCTGTAATTTTCTTTTTGTGTGATATCATTGTCTGGTTTTGGTATCAGGGTGATGGTGGGCTCATAGAGTGAGTTCAGGAGTGTTCTTCTTTTCTCTGCACTTTTGAATAGTTTGAGAAGGATAGGTATTAACTGTGCTCTAAATGTTTGGTAGAATTCACCTGTGAAGCCGTCTGGTCCTGGACTTCTGTTTGCTGGGAAGTTATTTTTTTAATTATCATTACTGATTCAATTTCATTACTGGTAATTTGTGTGTTCATATTTTCTATTTCTTCCTGATTCAGTCTTGGGAGATTTTACTCTTCCAAAAATTCATCCATTTCTTACAGGTTGTCCATTTTATTGGCATATCATTGTTCATAGTAGTCGGTTATGATCCTTTGTATTTCTGTGGTGCTGGTTGATTTATTATTTTGGGCCTTCTCCCTTTTTCTCCTCATGAGCCTGACTGAAGTTTTGCTTATATTTTCAAAGAACCAGGTTTTAGTTTCATTGACCTTTTCTGTTTTTGTTGTCGTTGTTTGGTCTCTATTTCATTTATTTCTGCTCCGATCTTTATTATTTCTTTCCTTCTACTAACTTTGGGTTTTGTTTTTCTTTCTCTAGTTTCTTTAGGTGTAAGATTAGATTGTTTATTTGAGATTTTTCTTGTTTCCTGAGGTAATCTTGTATTGCTATAAACTCTCTTAGGACTGCTTTTCCTGCATCCCATAGGCTTTGGATCATCCTGTTTTCATTTTCATTTGTTTCTGGGTATTTTTTGATTTCCTCCTTGATTTTTTTGGTGATCCATTGGTTGTTTAGTAACATATTGTTTAGGTCCACGTGTTCGTGTTTTTTGCAGTTTTTTCCTTGTAGTTGATTTCTAGTCTCACAGCATTGTGGTTGGAAAAGATGCTTGATATGATTTCAATTTTCTTAAATTTACTGAGGCTTGTTTTGTGGCCTAGCATGTGATCTATCCTGGAATTATCTTTTCCACTTGCACTTGAAAAGAATGTGTATTCTGCTGTTTTCAGATGGAATGCTTTCTATATATCAATTAAGGCTATCTGGTCTAATGTGTCATTTAAGGCCAGTGTTTCCTTAATGATTTTCTGTCTGGATGATCTGTCCCTTGATGTAAGTGGGATGTTAAAGTTCCCAACTATTATTGTTTTACTGTCAGTTTCTCCTAAAGTGGCTTTTTTATGGACAACATTCAATAAGTTGTTATTTTTTAAAACCCTATGATGGTATCTGTCTTTCAGTTCTTATATTTAGACCATTGACATTTAAAATAATTATACATATATCAGGATTAGTATTTACCATACTCTTACTGTTTCCCTTTTTAAAAAATATTTAATTTATTTATTTGGCTGTGCTGGGTCTTAGTTGTGGCACGTGGGATCTTTGTTGCAGCATATGGGATCTTTAGTTGTGGCATGTGGGCTTCTTTAGTTGTGGCATATGGGCTCCTTTAGTTGTAGCATGTGGGCTCCTTTTAGTTGCAGCATGCATGTGGGATCCAGTTCCCTGACCAGGGATCGAACCCAGGCCTCCTGAATTGTGAGCATGGAGTCTTAACCACTGGACCACCAGCGAAGTCCCTCTTACTATTTTGTATTTGTTGTGTTTGCTCTTTGTTTCTCTTTTGTCTTCCACCTTTTTTCCCCTGCATTCTGGCTTTAATTGAGCATTTTACCTGATTCTGTTTTTTTTCCCCCTCCTCTTTTGGCATATCAATTATGCTTTAAAAAAAAAAAACCTGTTTTAGTGGTTGCCCTTGAATTTGCAGCATATATTTACAATTAATCTATGTATTTTTTCAGGGAACACTATAATACTTCACTGGTTGTATAACTTCCTCAAAACAGAGTTCCCAATTATCCCTTCCCTGCCCTTATAACATTGCTTACATTTCACTTATCCATAAGCTATAATTACTGAAAACAATGTTGCTATTATTTTCAACATACTGTTATTTGTGAGATTAATTAAGAGTATGAAAAACAAATGATTTCGTTTTCCCTTCAGTTATTCATTCTCTAATGCTCTACCTTTCTTTTTCATTTTCCTTGTTTGTGATTCATTTATTAACATTTCTTGCAAAGCAGGTGTACTGGTGACAAATTCCCTCAACTTTTGTTTGTCTCAGGAAGTCTTTATTTCTCTCTCACTTTTGAAAGATAATTTTGCTCAACACAGACCTCTTCCTGGGTGTTTTTTTTTTAATCTTCAACACAAACTTTTCTTTTTGTATGATTTCTGAAAAGAAGTCTGATTTAATTTTTATCCTTCTTTCTCCATAACTAAGGTGGTTTATTTCTCTTCTGATTTCTTTCAAGATTAAGTCTCTTAGTATGCCTTGTAATTTTTTGTTGGAAGCCAGACATGATGTGCTGAGACAAAGGAACTAAGATAAATGGGCGTTTAGTGTGATATTTTCAGTTTATCTGGCTAGTCTGTGTTTACTATTTGCTGTACCTGCAAGTGTCAGAGGTTGAACTTTTCTGTGGTGTCCTTCCTTTGTCTCCTCTGTCATCTTTGGGGTTCTCTAGAGCAGTGGTCCTCAACTTTTTTGGCACCAGGGACCAGTTTCGTGGAAGACAATTTTTCCATGGATGGGGGTGGGGGAGGGGGGATAGTTTTGGGATGATTCAAGCACATTACATTTATTGCACACTTTATTTCTATTATTATTACATTGTAATATATAATGGAATAATTATACAACTCACCATAATGCAGAATCAGTGGGAGCCCTGAGCTTGTTTTCACTTGCCACTCACTGATAGGGTTTTTGTTTTTGTTTTTTTAAAATAAATTTATTTTTTATTTATTTTATTTTTGGCTGTGTTGTGTCTTTGTTGCTGCATGCGGGCTTTCTCTAGTTGCGGTGAGTGGGGGCTAATCTTCATTGTGGTGCATGGGCTTCTCATTGTGGTGGCTTCTGTTGCTGTGGAGCACAGGCTCTAGGCATGTGGACTTCAGTAGTTGTGGTGCGTGGGCTCAGTAGTTGTGGCTTGTGAGCTCTAGAGCATAGGCTCAGTAGTTTTGGCACATGGGCTTAGTTGCTCTGTGGCATGTGGGATCTTCCCGGACCAGGGCTTGAACCCGTGTCCGCTACACTGGCAGGCAGATTCTTAACCACTGCACCACCAAGGAAGGCTCACTGATAGGGTTTTGATATGAGTCTGCAAGCAATTGATTTATTATGGTCTCTGTGCAGTCAACCCTTTCTGCTGATGATAATCTGTACTTTCAGCCAACTACAGGTTTGGAGGCTCCCTCCACACTGCCTCAACCTGTATCCCTCGCATGTGCAGTTCACAGTAGGGTTTGTGCTCCTATGAGAATCTAATGCTGCTGCTGATCTGACAGGAGGCGGAGCTCAGGCAGTAATGCGAGGGATGGGGAGCAGCTGTAAATACAGATGAAGCTTCACTTGCTTGCCTGCCGCTCACCTCCTGCTGTGCAGCCTGGTTCCTAACAGGCCACGGACCATTAGTGGTCCTTGGCTCTGGGGTTGGGGACCCCTGCTCTAGAGGCTTCTTAAATAAGGTCTGAAAAGTGCATTTCCTTCAGCATATTCCACCGTTATTAAACAGGAGCCCTCCCAACATAGAGGTAAGTGTGGGTGGAGGGGAAGACTTCTGTAGTTTGTGATTTGATCTCAGTCTGTTAGTGAGCTTGGGTCCCTGGGCTCTGACCTTCTGTGATATAATGAGAAAGATATTTGTTCTTTGTCTCTGGTTCCTAGACCTCCTAAAGCCCTTGGAATTTCTTGAGTGAAAGGGGTGATAGAACTTCTTTTCTTCTAATGAAGCAACTCTTGGCAGCTCCGTAGATTTAAGCTTCAGGATGGGGGTTGGTCACCAGTAAGATGCAGCCTTTATTAGAAGCTTGGAATTTTCAGCCCCAGTCTTCAGAGAATTGAGAGGGGCAGGAGACTGAGCTAATCATGAATGACAATGATTTAATCAATCATCCTTACGTAATGAAACCTCCATAAACAACGCTTAAGCATCGGGGTTCAGAGAGCTTCTGGGTGGGTGAATGCGTCGAGGTTCTGGGTGGCATGCCTAGTGGAGATGTGGAAGCTTTATGCCCTGCACATCCCCCAAACTTCATTCTATTCATTTCTTCCATTTGACAGTTTCTTAATGGTGTCCTTAAAAAGACTGGTGATGGTAAGTGAAGTGCTTTTCTGAGCTCTGAGCGTAGTTCTAATGACGTATCTAACCTGAGGCGGTGTGGAGGGAGCCCCCAAATCTATAGCTGGCTGAGCAGAAATGTGGGTAGCCTGGGCATGCTATTTGTGACTGGCATCTGCAGTGGAACAGTCTTGTGGAATTGAGCCCTTCACCTGTGGCGTCTGATGCTAACTCCAGGTAGGTAGTTTTAGAATTGAAGTGTAGGACACATTTGTGTTGATGCTGGAGAGGTGGAGAAGTGGTATTGAAAAAGACACCACGTATTTGGTGTCAAGAGGGAAACAAACTTATCACCTTTAGAATTGCTTCTCAGCCCCCTACCCGCACCTTAGCTGAGGCAGGAAGGCTAGAGGAGACTCAAGTTTAGTATTTCTCTCTGCCCAGGGCAGTCGGTAGCGTCCCAGTCAGTTAGACTCTGCTGAAACAGAATCTTTTGAGGACAGGCCTTGTTAAGAACAGAATGTTCTGGGCATATTTCAGAATGGTTACTTCCCTGTCCCTTGTTCCAATTCTGGAGACGGCAGTTTGCCTTCTGACCACAGTTCTCTGATGGAAGTATCGTTGTTGTTTTTTGTTGTTTATTTATTTATTTATTTGCTGCAATGTGCGGCTTGCGGGATCTTAGTTCCCTGACCAGGGATGGAACCCACACCCTTGGCAGTGAAAGTGCAGAGTCCTAACCACTGGACCACCAGGGAATTCCTGGAAGTGGTGTTGGTTTAAGTGTGTTCGTTTTTTTTTTTTTTCCTATGAGGACAGCATGACCGGCTTCTATGCTCCTTATATGCCAGACCAGAAACCAGAGGTCTCTGACTTCATTTTTTAAATTGAAGTATAGTGGATTTACAATATTGTGTTAGTTTCAGGTCTACAGCAAAGTGAATCATATATATATATATATATTTCAGATTATTTTCCATTATAGGTTATTATAAGATATTGAATGTAGTTCTCTGTGCTATACAGTAGGACCTCGTTGTTTATTTTATATATAGTAGTTTGTGTCTGTTAATCCCATACTCCTAATTTTTCCCTCCCCCGTCCTTTACCCTTTGGTAATCATAAACTTGTTTTCTATGTCTGTGTGTTTCTGTTTTGTAAGTTTATTTGTATTTTATTTTAGATTCAATATATAAGTGACATCATATGGTATTTGTCTTTGTCTGACTTAGTTCACTTAGTATGATAATCTCTAGGTCCATCCATGTTGCTGAAAATGGCATTTCATTCTTTTTTATGGCTGAGTAGTATTCCATTATATATATAGATATACCACATCTTCTTTTTCCATTCATCTCTCAATGAACATTTAGGTTGCTTCCATGTCTTGGCTATTATAAATAGTGCTGCTGTGAACACTGGGGTGCATGTATCTTTTTGAATTAGAGTTATGTCCAGTTATATGTCCACGAGTGGGATTGCTGGATCATATGGCCACTCTATTTTTAGTTTTTTAAGGAACCTCCATACTGTTCTCCATAGTGGCTACACAAATTTACATCCCTACCAACAGTGTAGGATGGTTCCCTTTTCTGTACACCCTCTGCAGCATTTATTATTAGTAGACTTTTAAATGATGGCCATTCTGACCGGTGTGAGGTGATACCTCATTGTGATTCTGACGTGCATTTCTCTAATAATTAGCGACGTTGAGCATCTTTTCATGTGCCTGCTGGCCATCTGTATATTTTCTTTGGAGAGATGTCTGTCTATTTAGGTCTTCTGCCCATTTTTGGATTAGGTTGTTGGTTTTTTTTCTTTCTTTTCTTTTTCACAATTTTTAAAGGTTACTTTTTTTTTTATTCAAACAGAAAGTCACAAAAATTACAATCATCCTCATCAGTGCACTCAGTCCCATGTAATTAATTTTTTTATCTTGATCTTTTGTTAGCACTTTTATGAATTCATCAGTTTTCCATTAGAGTTCTGAAAATGCTTATTCATTCAGTTCAGCAGTATAGTCAGTTACCAGAAACCTGTACTTGTCAGTCTTTTCCATGAATTCCTTGAAGATGAAACCCGTTTATAGGAACATTTTTGCAAAAGCATCAGAGTACACCCAGAACTGTCTGTAAATGACAAAAGACTTAAAAATGACCACGGTTAAAGATTTGATGAACTTTCATAATAATGCAATTGACAAGGAAATTTAGTTATTTCTGAGATATACATTTTAAAGTAATAATTAGAATTATGACTTATAACATTATACCAGAACATATAAGATTTTTAGAAATTTCATGTAATGTCTGAAACACTTATGTTAACATATTTCCATACAAATAACCCAAAGAAAGTTTAGTATTAGTTTTTTGTTCGTTTGTTTCATTTTTTATACTGCAGGTGCTTATTAGTCATCAATTTTATACACATCAGAGTATACATGTCAATCCCAATTGCCCAATTCAGCACACCACCATCCCCACCCCACAGTGGTTTCCCCCCCTTGGTGTCCATACGTTTGTTTTCTACATCTGTGTCTCAACTTCTGCCCTGCAAACCAGTTCATCTGTACCATTTTTCTAGGTTCCACATACATGCGTTAATATGCGATATTTGTTTTTCTCCTTCTGACTTACTTCACTCTGTATGACAGTCTCTAGATCCATCCACGTCTCAACAAATGACTCAATTTCGTTCCTTTTTATGGCTGAGTAATATTCCATTGTATATATATACACCACAACTTCTTTATCCATTCATCTGTCGATGGGCATTTAGGTTGCTTCCATGACCTGGCTATTGTAAATAATGCTGCAATGAACATTGGGGTGCATGTGTCTTTTTGAATTATGGTTTTCTCTGGGTATATGCCCAGTAGTGGGATTGCTGGATCATATGGTAATTCTATTTTTAGTTTCTTAAGGAACCTCCATACTGTTCTCCATAGTGGCTGTATCAATTTACATTCCCACCAACAGTGCAAGAGGGTTCGCTTTTCTCCACACCCTCTCCAGCATTTGTTGTTTTGTAGATTTTCTGATGATGTCCATTCTAACTGGTGTGAGGTGATAGCTCATTGTAGTTTTGATTTGCATTTCTCTAATGATTAGTGATGTTGAGCAGCTTTTCATGTGCTTCTTGGCCATCTGTATGTCTTCTTTGGAGAAATGTCTATTTAGGTCTTCTGCCCATTTTTGGATTGGGTTGTTTGTTTCTTTAATATTGAGCTGCATGAGCTGTTTATATATTTTGGAGATTAATCCTTTGTCTGTTGATTCATTTGCAAATATTTTCTCCCATTCTGAGGGTTGTCTTTTCGTCTTGTTTATGGTTTCCTTTGCTGTGCAAAAGCTTTTACGTTTCATTAGGTCCTATTTGTTTATTTTTGTTTTTATTGCCATTACTCTAGGAGGTGGATCAAAAAAGATCTTGCTGTGATTTATGTCATAGAGTGTTCTGCCTATGTTTTCCTCTAAGAGTTTTATAGTGTCCGGTCTTACATTTAGGTCTTGAATCTATTTTGAGTTTATTTTAGTGTATGGTGTTAGGGAGTGTTCTAATTTCATTCTTTTACATGTAGCTGTCCAGTTTTCCCAGCACCACTTATTGAAGAGACTGTCTTTTCTCCATAGTATATCTTTGCCTCCTTTGTCATAGATTAGTTGAGCATAGGTGTGTGGGTTTATCTCTGGGCTTTCTATCTTGTTCCACTGATCTGTGTTTCTGTTTTTGTGCCAGTACCATATTGTCTTGATTACTGTAGCTTTGTAGTATAGTCTGAAGTCAGGGATCCTGATTCCTCCAGCTCCTTTTTTTTTCTTCAAGTCTGCTTTGGCTATTCGGGGTCTTTTGTGTCTCCATCCAAATTTTAAGATGATTTGTTCTAGTTCCATAAAAAATGCCATTGGTAATTTGATAGGAATTGCATTGAATCTGTAGATTGCTTTGGGTAGTAAAGTCATTTTCACAATTTTGATTCTTTCAATCCAAGAACATGGTATATCTCTCCATCTGTTGGTATCATCTTTAATTTCTTTCATCAGTGTCTTATAGTTTTCTGCATATGGGTCTTTTGTCTCCCTAGGTAGGTTTATTCCTACATATTTTATTCTTTTTGTTGCAGTGGTAAATGGGAGTGTTTCCATAATTTCTCTTTCAGACTTTTCATTATTAGTGTATAGGAATGCAAGAGATTTCTGTGCATTAATTTTGTATCCTGCAACTTTACCAATTTCATTGATTACCTCTAGTAGTTTTCTGGTGGCATTTTTAGGATTCTCTATGTATAGTATAATGGCTTCTGCAAACAGTGATGGTTTTACTTCTTCTTTCCCAATTTGTATTCCTTTTATTTCTTTTTCTTCTCTGATTGCTGTGGCTAGAACTTCCAAAATTATGTTGAATAATAGAGGTGATAGTGGACATCCTTGTCTTGTTCCTGATCTTAGAGGAAATGCTTTCAGTTTTTCACCATTGAGGATGATGTTTGCTTTGGGTTTGTTGTATATGGCCTTTATTATGTTGAGGTAGGTTCCCTCTCTGCCCACCTTCTGGAGAATTTTTATCATAAATTGGTGTTGAATTTTGTCAAAAGCTTTTTCTGCATCTATTGAGATGATCATATGGTTTTTATTCTTCAATTTGTTAATATGGTGTATCACATTGAATGATTTGCGTATATTGAAGAATCCTTACATCCCTGGGATAAATCCCACTTGATCATGGTGTATGATCCTTTTAATGTGTTGTTGGATTCTGTTTGCTAGTATTTTGTTGAGGATTTTTGCATCTATATTCATCAGTGATATTGGTCTGTAATTTTCTTTTTTTGTAGTACCTTTGTCTGGTTTTGGTATCAGGGTGATGGTGGCCTCATAGAATGAGTTTGGGAGTGTTCCTTCCTCTGCAAATTTTTGGAAGAGTTTGAGAAGGCTGGGTGTTAGCTCTTCTCTAAATGTTTGATAGAATTCACCTGTGAAGCCATCTATTCCTGGACTTTTGTTTGTTGGAAGATTTTTAATCACAGTTTCAATTTCATTACTTGTGATTGGTTTGTTCATATTTTCTGTTTCTTCCTGGTTCAGTCTTGGAAGGTTATACCTTTCTATGAATTTGTGCATTTCTTCCGGGTTGTCCATTTTATTGGCATAGAGTTGCTTGTAGTAGTCTCTTATGATGCTTTGTATTTCTGTGGTGTCTCTTGTAACTTCTCCTTTTTCATTTCTAATTTTATTGATTTGAGTCCTCTCCCTCTTTTTCTTGATGAGTCTGGCTAATGGTTTATCAATATTGTTTATCTTCTCAAAGAACCAGCTTTTAATTTTATTGATCTTTGCTATTGTTTTCTTTGTTTCTATTTCATTTATTTCTGCTCTGATCTTTATGATTTCTTTCCTTCTGCTAACTTTGGTTTTTCTTTTTCTTTCTTTCTTTCTTTTTTTTTTTTTTTGCGGTACACAGGCCTCTCACTGTTGTGGCCTCTCCCGTTGTGGAGCACAGGCTCCGGACGCACAGGCTCAGCAGCCATGGCTCACGGGCCTAGCCGCTCCACGGCATGTGGGATCTTCCCAGACCGGGGCACGAACCTGTGTCCCCTGCATCAGCAGGTGGACTCTCAACCACTGCGCCACCAGGGAAACCCTAACTTTGACTTTTGTTTGTTCTTCTTTAGTTCCTTTAGGTGTAAGTTTAGATTGTTTATTTGAGATTTTTCTTGTTTCTTGAGGTAGGCTTGTATAGCTGTAAACTTCCCTCTTAGAACTGGTTTTGCTGCATCCCATAGGTTTTGGATTGTCGTGTTTTCATTGTCATTTGTCTCTAGGTATTTTTTGATTTCCTCTTTGATTTCTTCAGTGATCTCTTGGTTGTTTAGTAACGTATTGTTTAGCCTCCATATATTTGTGTTTTTTATGTTTTTTCCCTGTAATTCATTTCTAATCTCATAGCGTTGTGGTCAGAAAAGATGCTTGATATGATTTCAGTTTTCTTAAATTTACTGAGGCTTGATTTGTGACCCAGGATGTTATCTATCCTGGAGAATGTTCCGAGCGCACTTGAGAAGAAAGTGTAATCTGCTGTTTTTGGATGGAATGTTCTATAAATATCAATTAAATCTATCTGGTCTGTTGTGTCATTTAAAGCTTCTGTTTTCTTATTTATTTTTATTTTGGGTGATCTGTCCATTGATGTAAGTGAGGTGTTAAAGTCCCCCACTATTATTGTGCTACTGTCGATTTCCTCTTTTATAGCTGTTAACAGTTGCCTTATGTATAGAGGTGCTCCTATGTTGGGTGCATATATATTTATAATTGGTATATCTTCTTTTTGGATTGATCCCTTGATCATTATGTAGTGTCCTTCCTTGTCTCTTGTAACATTCTTTTTTGTAAAGTCTATTTTATGTGATATGAGTATAGCTACTCTAGCTTTCTTTTGATTTCCATTTGCATGGAATATCTTTTTACATCCCCTCACTTTCAGTCTGTATGTGTCCCTAGGTCTGAAGTGGGTCTCTTATAGACAGCATATATATGGGTCTTGTTTTTGTATCCATTCAGCAAGCCTGTGTCTTCTGGTTGGAGCATTTAATCCATTCACGTTTAAGGTAATTATTGATATGTATGTTCGTATGACCATTTTCTTAATTGTTTTGGGTTTGTTTTTGTAGATCCTTTTCTTCTCTTGTGTTTCCCACTTAGAGAAGTTCCTTTGGCATTTGTTGTAGAGCTGGTTTGGTGGTGCTGAATTCTCTTAGCTTTTGCTTGTCTGTAAAGCTTTTGATTTCTGCATCGAATCTGAATGAGATCCTTGCTGGGTAGAGTAATCTTGGTTGTAAGTTCTTCCCTTTCATCACTTGTTTTTCCCTTGCTGCTTTCAGTAATTTTTCTTTGTCTTTAATTTTTGCCAGTTTGATTACTATGTGTCTCAGCGTGTTTCTCCTTGGGTTTATCCTGTATGGGACTTGCTGCACTTCCTGGACTTGGGTGGCTCTTTCCTTTCCCATGTTAGGTAAGTTTTCAACTATAATCTCTTCAAATATTTTCTGTGGTCCTTTCTCTCTCTCTCCTCCTTCTGGGACCCCTGTAATGCGATTGTTGTTGCATTTAATGTTGTCCCAGAGGTCTCTTAGGCTGTCTTCATTTCTTTTCATTCTTTTTTCTTTAGTCTGTTCCACAGCAGTGAATTCCACCATTCTGTCTTCCAGGTCACTTATCCGTTCTTCTGCCTCAGTTTTTCTGGTATTGATTCCTTGTAGTGTAGCTTTCATTTCAGTTATTGTATTGTTCAGTTCTGTGTGTTCTTTAATTCTTCTAGGTCTTTGTTAAACATTTCTTTCATCTTCTCAATCTTTGCCTCCATTGTTTTTCCGAGGTCCTGGATCATCTTCACTATCATTATTCTGAATTCTTTTTCTGGAAGGTTGCCTATCTCCACTTCATTTAGTTGTTTTTCTGGGGTTTTATCTTGTTCCTTCATCTGGGACATAGCCCTCTGCCTTTTCATCTTGTCTGTCTTTCTGTGACTGTCAGGTTGTTTGGGTTTTTTTTTTGCAGTACATGGGCCTCTCACTGTTGTGGCCTCTCCCGTTGCAGAGCACAGGCTCCAGACGTGCAGGCTCAGCGTCCATGGTGCACGGGCCCAGCCGCTGTGCAGCATGTGGGATCTTCCCGGACTGGGGCATGAATCCGTGTACCCTGCATTGGCAGGCGGACTCTCAACCACTGCGCCACCAGGGAAGCCCTTTTTTTTTTTTTTTGATATTGAGTTGTATGACCTGTTTGTATGTTTTGGATATTAACTCTTTTTCAGTTGCATCATTTGCAAATATTTTCTCCCATTCCATAGGTTGTCTCTTCACTTTGTTGATGATATCCTTTGCTGTGCAAAAGCTTTTAACTTTAATTAGGTCCTATTTGTTTATTCCTTTTGCCTTGGGAGGCTGATCTGAGAAAATGTTACTACAGTTTATATCTGAGAATGTTTTGCCTATGTTCTCTTCTAGGAGTTTAATAGTGTCATGTCTTACATTTAGGTCTTTAAACCATTTTGAATTTATTTTTGTATGTGGTATGAGGGAGTGTTCTAATTTCATCGATTTACATGTAACTGTCCAGCTTTCCCAAAACCACTTGCTGAAGAGACTGTCTTTTCTCCATTGTATATTCTTTTTTTTTGCTTAAAAAATTTTTTTATTAAAAAATTTTTTTAAAAATTAATCTTTATTGGAGTACAGTTGATTTACAATGTTGTGTTAGTTTCAGGTGTACAGCAAAGTGAATCAGTTATACATATACACATATCCACTCTTTTTAAGATTCTGTTCTCATATAGGTCATTACAGAGTATCGAGTAGAGTTCCCTGTGCTATACAGTAAGTCCTCATTAGTTATCTATTTTATATATAGTGTGTATATGTCAATCCTAATCTCCCAGTTTATCCCTCCTCCCCTTCCCCCTTGGTAACCGTAAGATTTTCTATATCTGTGACGCTATTTCTGCTTTGTAAATGGGTTCATTTGTACCATTTTTTAAGATTCCACATATAAACGATATCATATGATATTTGGTTTTCTCTGTCTGACTTTACTTAGTATGACAGTCTCTATGTCCATCCATGTCACTGCAAATGGCAGTATTTTGTTCTTTTTTTATGGCTGAGTAATAATCCATTGTGTTTGTGTGTGTATCTATCTATCTATAGATAGATAAACCACATCTTCTTTACCCATTCCTCTGTTAATGGACATTTAGGTTGCTTCCATGTCCTGGCTATTGTAAATAGTGCTGCAGTGAACATTGGGGTACATGTATCTTTTCAAATTATGGTTTTCTCTGGATATATGCCCAGGAGTGGGACTGCTGGATCATATGGTAGTTCTGTTTTTAGTTTTTTAAGGAACCTCCATACTGTTCTCCATAATGTCTGTACCAGTTTACATTCCCACCAACAGTGTAGGAGGGTTCCCTTTTCTATATACCCTCTCTAGCATTTATTGTTTGTAGATATTTTGATGATGGCCATTCTGACTGCAGTGAGGTGATACCTCATTGTAGTTTTGATTTGCATTTCTCTGATAATTAGTGATGTTGGGCATCTTTTCACATGCCTCTTGTCCATCTGTATGTCTTCTTTGGAGAAATGTCTATTTAGATCTTCTGCCCATTGTTTGATTGGGTTTTTTGTTTTTTTAATATTGAACTGCATGAGCTGTTTGTGTATTTTTGAGATTAATCCCTTGTTGGTTGCATCATTTGCAAAATTTTCTCCTAATCTGTAGGTTTTCTTCTCGTTTTGTTTATGGTTTCCTTTGATGTGCAAAAGCTTTAAGTTTAATGAGGTCCCATTTGTTTATTTTTGCTTTTATTTCCGTTACTCCAGGAGATGGATCCAAAAAGATATTGTTGCAATTTATATCAAAGTGTGTCTGCCTATGTTTTCCTCTAGGAGTTTTATAGTATCTGGTCTTACATGTAGGTCTTTAATCCACTTTGAGTTTATTTTTTTATATGGTGTTAGAGAATGTTCTAATTTCATTCTTTTACATGGAGCTGTCCAGTTTCCCCAGTACCACTTGTTGAAGAGACTTCTCCATTGTACATTCTTTCCTCCTTTGTTGTAGATCAATTGACCATAAGTGCATGTGTTTATTTCTGGGCTTTCTATCCTGTTCCATTGATCTGTGTGTCTGTTTTTGTGCCCAAACCATACTGTTTTTTTTTTGTTTGTTTTTTTTTTCCAAACCATACTGTTTTGATAACTCTAGCTTTTTAGTGTAGTCTTAAGTCAGGGAGCCTGACTCCTCCAGCTCCATTGTTCTTTCTGAAGATTGCTTTGGCTGTCTTTTATGATAGTATTATCTTGGTGGTGGTATAACTATACATTTGTGAGAAGTCGCAGTTACAATTAAAATCATATGTGTTTGCACTAAAAACAATAGAAAACAACAAAAAAATTGCTTTCGTATGCCAGGAGAACGTTAAACTCCCCTGAATCTTGATTTTTATGTGTTCGGCGCTTCTTTCTATCACCTTGATGTCCTTCTTTGGAAGAATTTAAGGACTGTGGAGTAAGAACTTGGGTTCCCCACCAGGCCATTTTGGAACTCAGTCTGAAGTTAGGAAACACTTTTTAGCACTTCACCTGCCTTCACCTCACACACATACTGGAGACAAATGAGACAGCTGCCAAGATCTGTCTGCATTGACACCAGATTTCTTGGGTCATATCTTTGGAAATACTGTGGCTCTGGAACATAAAGGTGCACCCCATAGATCTTCTCAAGTAACATCTTCCTGGGACATGCTAATTCATGGGCATCAGCGTCATGTCTTTCCAAGGCCATCTTGAGGCCATTTTCAGCTCTAAGTTTCCCATCTCAAGCCTCTTCTGTGCTTTATTTCTGGGAAACATCTTTAAATAGCCACACCTGTCCCAAAGTGAGGATTTTTCTCTGTGGAAACCTCCAGTGGCTCTAAGGTAAAAGACAAGACTTAGTGTCAGAACCCATGTCACAGGGCATACCCCCCTCAGCCACAATAACCCCTGCTCTCCCGTCATCATCAGTTCCACACCC
This sequence comes from Globicephala melas, assembly GCF_963455315.2. Classification (NCBI taxonomy): domain Eukaryota; kingdom Metazoa; phylum Chordata; class Mammalia; order Artiodactyla; family Delphinidae; genus Globicephala; species Globicephala melas. The sequence continues at coordinate 163,276,235 of NC_083316.1, read as the reverse complement.
ACCTGCAAAGTCATATAACAGTCTCCAACCTGCCAAAAGATGCGCTAGCATGTCCCAGTTATAGGAGGACCTCTCACACCTCATGGTCCATGAATCATGTGACCCAAATTCTTTTGCACATTCCCTTCTGAGAGGTTCTGCAGTGCATGTGCTGGCTACGCCCCAGCCCCTTACGTAAGAGCCTGCCTCCCCGACACTCATCCAAAGTGGGTTTGGAACCTACTGTGAGACCACTGTCTACTTCTTTCTGGAACGGGATCCTCCCCCCCACCCCACTCCAGCTCCGTAGCCTGCTGGAAATGGTGATCTTGGAGGCTCTGCAGCCCCTGGGGCCCCCTCACTTCACATGCACCCTGGAATGCAAAGTACACTCGTCTCCAAATAGACTGTGTCCTGGAGCCTTTTGGGAGTCATGCTTTCCCTGAAGTGCACATGTGCAGGAGGTGGTGACCCCTCCCTTGTTGGAAGTGGGCCCACAGTTTCTTGTAGGACTGTATACATTGCCCTGGAGGGGAGGCTATGTGCCCAAGTGCACTCGCAACTGCTTCCAGCCCATTCCTGAGTCCCAGAAGCAATATCTGTAGCTGGAAACTTGTCTGAGCTCAGGAGGCCTCACCCCTTCCCCAACAGCAGATGTGACTGCAGGCTGCAGTCAGGACGCTTGGACACTGCAGGCTTGATGGGAGCAACTTCTGTGGGCAGATGAGACCCCAGTGGAGGTGATGTCCACTGAGGAGAGCATGTGGCGGCTGGGCAGGGAGACGCAAACCTTTTCTACCCTTACTGATAGTGTTTGGAAAACCAAAGTGAATAAAGGGTCAAGTTAACAAGGGTGCATTTCTGGAGGTGATTATAGCAGTGTGAGGGGGCTGGAACATAATTGCAGCCATTTTGGGCCCTGACTCTCACTCTTTAATTCCTGTTTTGCAGATCTGTAGACATAATCTTTTTACACAGTGTAAGCTGAGGAAGTGTGAGATCCCTTCTTCCCCAGGAGGGGCAGATGGACCCTCCTTTGGGGGTTGCTTTGGGGGCCAGGACACACACTTCTGCCATGTGGCCTGGGGCGTGAGAACAATTCACTCTGTGAAGATCAGGTGGCTGTAGGCCTGTGGTGAGATTTGTGTAAAAACCCTGTGTGTGTGTGTGTGTGTGTGTGTGTGTGTGTGTGCGTCCAGTTATTCAATAAATGTCAATTCCCTCTTGTGTAACAGGCCTTCTAGTAGGTGCTGCAGTGAACAAAGCAGAACAAACACCTGTGTCTCCTTGAAGCTGACATTCTAGGAGATAAGAAAGGAGATACAAGTAAAATATACAATGTATCTGGTGGCGATGATTCAAAAGGAGGGGAGAGAGCAGGGAGGAGTCTGAGGACCTGGGCTCTGTGTGTCTTTGCATCTTCTCTGAGGGCTTATGAGTGTTCATATCTATGTCAGGGTGTGTCTACCTGTATGTGCAGTGACAAAGTCTGTGTGGTTTTGTATGTCTGAGTACAGGGGATATGTGTGTGTACTCTTCAAAATCTTGAATGCTTTATATTTTATTGTCCTTGGTTGCCCCTCCCATACCATGTTGAATAGAACTGGCAATAGCAGACATCATTGTCTTGTTTCTGGTTGTATTAATCATGTTTTTATATTTTCTGTGTCTTAAGATGTTTTGACATTTGGGGGTCTTTTAGACCTGGGGAGTGATTGCTCCTCCCAGAGGTACCTAATTCCAAGGGGTGGTGGTAGTGGACAGTTTGCCAGGAGCCCACCTTTCCTGTGCAGACTGCCTAATCCAGTGTCATATCCCCACCCACCTCCTTATCTGTTTCCCACACCCAAACCAATATATCTTCTGTCCTAAACCAATCCAGGGTCAGGTGCTAGACAACTTGTAACAGCCCCCATGCTCCAAAGCCTTCTGTAATTATTGAAACTAGACAGTCATAAGATGTTTATTCTGCCCCATCTTACCACTCCTATGGAAACCCCAGAACGGCTTGGCCTAGGCCAAGTCCTCAACTTGATACAGAACTTCTAAAAAGAACACACAGCAAATATCATACTTCATTTTGAGAAACTAGATGCTTCTCCACTTAGATCAGGAACAAGGCAAGAATGTCCCTTCTCACTGTTTCAATTCATCATTGTACTACAAGTCCTAGCTAATGGAATAGAACAAGAAAAGGAAATAGAACGTATTGAGATTGGAAAGGAAGAAATAAAACTTTTCTAATATGATTGTCTATGTAGAAAATCCCCTCCAAGTTTATTTAAAAAGTTCCTGGCACTGGGCTTCCCTGGTGGCGCAGTGGTTGAGAGTCCACCTGCCGATGCTGGGGACGCGGGTTCGTGCCCCGGTCTGGGAAGATCCCACATGCCACGGAGCAGCTAGGCCTGTGAGCCATGGCCGCTGAGCCTGCGCGTCTGGAGCTTGTGCTCCGCAACGGGAGAGGCCACAACAGTGAGAGGCCTGCGTACTGCAAAAAAAAAAGAAAACACAAAAACAAACTCCTGGCACTAATGAGCAATCAGAGGAAGATCACAGAATATGAGGGAAATATACAAATATCAATTACTTTTTTATATACTGGTAATATACAGTTGGACTTTTAAAAATAAATTTATTTATTTTTGGCTGCGTTGGGTCTTCATTGCTGTGCACAGGCTTTCTCTAGCTGCAGCGAGCAGGGGCGACTCTTCGTTGCAGTGCGCAACGTCTCATTGCGGTGGCTTCTCTTGTCAGAGCATGGGCTCTAGGCACGTGGGCTTCAGTAGTTGTGGCTTGCGGGCTCTAGAGTGCGGGCTCAATAGTTGTGGCTCGTGGGCTTAGTTGCTCTGCGGCATGTGGGATCTTCCTGGACCAGGGATCGAACCTGTGTCCCCTGAATTGGCTGGCGTATTCTTAACCACTGTGCCACCAGGGAAGTCCCTACAATTGGATTTTGATATTAAAAACACAATACAATTTATAGTAGTGCCAAAAAAAGAGAACTACTTAGATGTAAATCTAACAAAATATGTATAAAATCTATATGAGGAGATGGCAAAACTGATGAAAAAATCAAATCCAAGTAGATCCAATTAAGTGTGGATATTCTGTGATCATAGGTAGGAAGGCTCAGTATTGTTAAGATGTCAGTTGTCTCCAATTTGATCTATAGATGACTCTTTTGTAGATACCAACAGATTGATTTTAAGGTTTATATGGCAAAATACCTAGAATGGCCAGCACAATACTGTAGAAGAAAAACAATCAGAGGATTGACACCAATTGACTTCTGTATGAACTATAAAGCTATGGTAATCAAGACAACGGGGGTGTTGCCAAAAGAACAGGCATAACATATATCAGTGGAACCAGGATAGAGAGCCCAGAAATAGACCCTACAAATATAGTCAACTGATCTTCGAAAATGGAGCAAAGGCAATTCAATGGAGAAAGGATAGTCTTTTCAACAATTGGTGCTGGAACAATTGGACATCCACATGCAAAGAAATGCATCTAGACATAGACTTTTAAAATACATCTTTATTGGAGTATAATTGCTTCACAGTATTGTGTTACTTTCTGTTGTACAACAAAGTGAATCAGCCATATGCATACATATATCCCCATATCCCCTCCCTCTTGAGCCTCCCTCCCACCCTCCCTATCCCCCACCCTCCCTATCCCCCACCTCTAAGTAGTCACAGACCACCGATCTGGTCTCCCTGTGCTATGCTGCTGCTTCCCACTAGCTATATATTTTACATTTGGTAGTGTATATATGTCAGTGGTACTCTCACTTCGCCCCAGCTTCTCCTGCCCCCCTGTGTCCTCAAGTCCATTCTCTATGTCTGCGTCTGTATTCCTGCCCTGCCACTACGTTCATCAGTACCACTTTTTTAAGGTTCCATATATATGCGTTAGCATATGGTATTTGTTTTTCTCTTCCTGACTTCACTCTGTATGACAGAGTCTAGGTCCATCCACCTCACTACAAATAACTCAATTTAATTTCTTTTTATGGCTAATATTCCATTGTATACACATGCCACAACTTCTTTATCCATTCATCTGTTGATGAACATTTAGGTTGCTTCCATGTCCTGGCTATTGTAAACAGTGCTGCAATGAACACTGTTGTACATTAGACATAGACTTTACAATTTTCACAAGAAGTAACTCAAAATGTGTCATAGACCTAAATGTAAAATGCAGAACTATTGAACTTCTAAAATACAGGAGAAAATCTATGAAACATTGGTTTTGATGATGAGGCTTTTAGATATTGAACAGAAGCAAGATCTGAGAAAGAAAAATTGATAAGGTGAACTTCATTAAAATGAAAAACTTGCAATTTGAAAAAGATACTGTTAAGAGAATGGAAAGTTAAGCCACACACTAGAAGAAAATATCTGATAAAGGACTTGTATCCAGAATATAAAAAGAACTCTTAAAGCTAAACAGTAATGAAACAAACAATCCAATTTAAAAAATATGCAAGGGATTTCCTTGGTGGTCCAGTGGTTAGGACTCAGCACTTTCACTGCCATGGCTGGGATACAATTCCTGGTTGCGGAACTAAGATCCCGCAAGCCACATTGTGCGGCAAAAAAAAAAAAAAAAAAAAAAAAGAACAAAGAAAGAAAAGGAGATGTATTAAAATTAGAGAAAATAAATGTTTAAAAAATAGGTAAGAGATCTGAACAGACATCTCACCCAAGAAGATATACTGATGGCAAATCCAACATATGAAAAGTTGATCAACATTATCATTAATGTCCTTAGGGAATGGCAAATTAGGGAATCTTTTGTTAGGAGCATAGATTGATTGTTATGTCTTCTTTGAGAATTGGCCTTTTTATCACTATGTTATGTCCATGTTTATCCCTGCTGATTTTCCTTGTTCTGAAGTCTGCTTTCTGTGGAGTTAAATTCTTGGTCTGGTCCTTCAAAAATCTCTGCCATATCTGAGTTTTGTTTTAATACTTACTTTGTCTCTTCAAATTGTTTCTCTTTCCTTTTTGCATGTCTTGTAATTTCTTGTGAAAACTGGACACGATAGATCAGGTAATAAGATTTGAGTTAGACAGGCTTTTAGTGTCAGACTTTATGTTTTCTTGAACAGGAGTTCAATTCCTGCATGCTGTAGCTATGGGTGTTATGGGCATCAGTATCCTTTACGGTCCTTGTATTTTTCTGCCCCGTTGTGCTTGGGTTTCCCTAGAAACTCATCCCTTAGTAGAGCCTATGTCTTACTGCCTATGTCAGTTGTAATCTACTCTTACTATTAAATTGAAGTCCTGTTAGTATGGTGATAGGTATTTGGGAAGGCAAGGGTGTTCTATAACAATATGATTAAGCCTGTGATGATTTGGTGTGACAGATTCTTGAGGCTGTGACCTTCAGAACAGTTTCTTTGCCTCTATTTTTCCTCCCCTTTTGTCATACCGGAAAGCTGGAAGTGGCTATAGTTGGCTAATTGCCCTTCCTCAGGTCAGATAAGGCTTTGGTGAATTAGTTTTCTTTGAAGGGTGGCATAAATTACAGAGAACAGAATGCTCTGAGTGTATTTAAAAATGTTTTTCTTCTTTAACTGTGTGAAGCACAAGGCTTGGGCTCTTGGAGGTAAAATTCATTGTGGGGTGGTACACTATGACTGGGTCCCCCCAGAATACTTTCAAGCTTGTCCATACTGTGTCTCCAGCAGTCCGTCTGTAGTGGTTCATGTGTTACCACAGTTTGCTTGCTCCAGTGGCTTCCGCTCCCAGCGACTGGTAATTCTCTATATTCACACATCCCTCCAGTTTTTTTATAATTAATTAATTAATTAATTTTTATTTTTATTTATTTTTAGCTGCATTGGGTCTTCGTTGCTGCACGTGGGCTTTTCTCTAGTTGTGGTGAGCGGGGGCTACTCTTCACTGTGGTGTGCAGTTTTCTCATTGCGGTTGCAGAGCACGGGCTCTAGGCACACGGCCTTCAGTAGTTGTGGCATGCGGGCTCAGTAGTTGTGGCTCACGGGCTCTACAGCGCAGGCTCAGTAGTTGTGGCGCATGGGCTTAGTTGCTCTGCGGCATGTGGGATCTTCCCGGACCAAGGCTTGTACCCATGTCTCCTGCATTGGCAGGCAGATTCTTAACCACTGTGCCGCCAGGGAAGCCCATCCCTCCAGTTTTTAAAAATTTTTTATTTATTTGGCTGCACCGGGTCTTAGTTGCGGCAGGAGGGATCTTTGTTGCGGCATGCGGGATCTCTTTTAGTTGCGGCATGGGGGGATCTTTTAGTTGTGGCATGTGGGATCTTTAGTTGTGGCATGTGGGATCTAATTCCCTGACCAGGGATCCCCTGCATTGGGATCATGGAGCCTTAGCCACTGAACCACCAGGGAAGTCCCTCCGCTCCAGTTTTTAGGGCAGTGGTTTACCCTATAATCTCAATTCTCTGATGGATTTAAGAACAATTGTTGATTTTCATTTTGGTCACCTTTTTACTTATGATGTAACTGATGACTCCAAGCTCTTTTCATGTCAGAGCAGAAACCATTTATTCACTTCTGTTGCTGTGTGTTTTTCCCTTGTGAGACCATAGGATTTTCACTTGTTGATTTTATGGCTAGTGACCATTTGTGTAGTTTCAGAGTTTTTAAACTCTGAGTTATTTCAGAGTTATTAAACCAGTGGGTCTAAAAAGCTTATCATATGGGGGACTCTGTATTTGGATGTTTTATCCTCATATTCCTTTCAAAATTCCCCACCCTAAGCTCCTGTTCATCACCTCAAAAACATTTCCCACAGGTGATCTTTGGTTTTATCTTTGCCCCCTTTTGGGGAAGGATCAACCCCCTACCCAAAATGGGTTTGAGTGTCAAAACCGATGATGTCACACACAGCAAGTGAATACAAAAATGTTTATTACTCAGTGTGACCTTCTAAGGAAAGGAGGGCAAGTGTAAGATGGCTCAAATAAAGCAGATAGGGTCAGCTGTATCTTTATTGTGTCTATAGGTTGAAGCTAGAGCTGTTCAAAGTTTGACAAATCTAGCCACTGGCACAAAAAGAAAAGGGACATTGTGATCATTTTTAACTTGGTTATCTGTGTTGGGCCAGGCAGGGAGGATGGATAAGTATATAAAATCTGTTAATAGTCAAACATCAAAAATGGAGTCAATGTCTTTATTAAAGTTTACTTCTGATGTTTGATGTTGACTGAAATATGCTATATCTCATTTACATGAATTTGGTTTTGAATGTGAGTTTTAAAAGCCAAGTGAAAAGCACAGGCAACATTCTAAATAAGACGAGGAAGGTTTGAAAAAGCACTTGAATCTAGTCATCCCGGTGTTGGAGAAACCCAGGAAAATATGTTAGTGGGGCTCGAGCTGTGTTCAGTGATTTTAGTCATGTTATTGGTTCTTTTAATCTGTTGTCTCATTTGTTGAATTATTGGTGGTGCTTTGTCATTGTTGTCTGCCCACACGCAGCACAAAACCTCTTTTAAGGGAACAGAGCTCTCTCTGACGGGCCAACGAATAATCCAGAACCACACTTTCACCAGCTCCCATGGCTGCCAGAGAGGGTTTTCCTTCATGGAAAGCATCTAAGACATTAGGTGTCTGCTGCATGAGTTAGGAGACTTTTTGATATTTCCCGACTAGTGTCAATGATGTGAGTTTGTTGAGTGATGTCATGTATGCCCAGGGCAGTCCTGGAGATTCCCACAACAGTGAGTGCATGAGTGCAATTGGTAGGAAAACAGCACACTTGTGTTGAGATGGGCCTGAGGGTAAGTATCCAAAAGGAAATAGTGGCACCTTGAGGAAGGCCCAGGTGTAGGATATGAATGGTGGCTAGTGAGCACAAAACAACAAATCAAAGGCCTGTGGGAGTGACCATTCTGATAGAAGTGTCTGGTATAGGAATGACTTTATTTGTAAGATGTCCGTGCTCCTGATGATTAAGGCCCTGCAGGCTGGGGGTTGAGCCCTCAAACAGGAGGGATGCTAATTTAGAAGAACATGTTTAAAAGATATTTTGTGCGGCTTCCCTTGTGGCGCAGTGGTTAAGAATCCACCTGCCAATGCAGGGGACATGGGTTCGAGCCCTGGTCTGGGAAGATCCCACATGCCGCAGAGCAATGAAGTCCGTGCACCACAACTACTGAGCCTGTGCTCTAGAGCCCGAGAGCCACAACTACGGAAGCCCGTGTGCCTAGAGCCCGTGCTCCGCAACAAGAGAAGCCACTGCAACGAGAAGCCCGCACACCACAATGAAGAGTAGCCCCCACTGGCTGCAACTAGAGAAAGCCCATGTGCAGCAACGAAGACCCCATGCAGCCAAAAATAAATAAATTAATAAATAAATTTATTAAAATAAAAGATATTTTGTACTCTTAGCAAGGTTTGTCTAAGTAAGTCATTATGACATTTAATGAGGGCTGTCCTCTAATTCACTAAATGGAGGTGTGATGTCACCTTATTGACTGAGACCATGTTCCTGAGGGTTTCCAGCATCACATCTCTGTAGAGTTTCTTCTGAGAAGGATCCAGCAGTGCCTACTCCTCCAGGGTGAAGTTCGCAGCCACGTTGTCAAAGGCCACTGAGTTCTAAAACTTCCCATGTATGAGTATAGGAGGATGGGTGAGGCTAACAGCATTGGGTATCTACACTCAATTCATAAGAAAGTCACATGATTCTGTGGTCTTCAAACATTTATTCTAAGACTTAGCTGTCTATGACTTGTCTGTCCATTTCACTTCCTTTGAAGGAACTAACAAAAACTACTGCAAACCTAATAGGAAGAACAGATGTCTAAAATTGGTCAAAATTTTCTGAATCACAACGTGAGGACTGGCATAATATATATCAAGGATTTTAATACTATAGTATTACAGACAGTATATTAGCAGAGAGTTGACAAATAGACCAAGGGAAAGGAAAACAGTCTTCAGTGGGCTGGCACGTTATGGAAATCTGATTAGATAGAGAAGGCATTACAGAGTAGTGGCAAAAATTGTGAACACTTTAATACATGGGGCAGGGACAAACTGTTATCTATGTTGGAAAAATACATGACATTCCCCTCCATACTACGGACAGTGATCAATTTATTGTAGATTTCGATGTGAAAGACAAAACTAAATACTTCAGAAGCCACAGGCAAATATATGTGTATATTTTAATATCTATTTGGTTGTGCCAGGTCTTAGTTTCTGCTCACCGGCTCCTTAGTTGCGGCACACAGGCTCCTTAGTTGCAGCATGCGGACTCTTAGTTGTGACATATATGTGGGATCTAGTTCCCTGGCCAGGGACCGAACCTGGGCCCCTGCATTGGGACCATGGAGTCTTAACCACTGCACAACCTGGTAAGTCCCCAGGCAAATATTCTTTTGACACAGGAATAGGGAAGAATTTTCTTATACAAGAAAAAAATGAGTAAGCCATAAAGGATTCAAATACATTAAAATTAAGGGAGTTAAAAAGATAAACAGCAAAGACATACTGTATAGCACAGGGAACAATATTTAATGTCTTGTAATAACCTATGATGGAAAAGAATCTGAAAAAAGAATATATTTTATATTATAGAATATTCTATATTCTATATACTATTCTATAATTTTATATATATATATGTAAACTGAATCACTTTGCCATACACCTGAAACTAGCACAGCATTGTAAATCAACTATACTTCAATGAAAAAAATTTAAGGGAGTTAAAAGATACACAAACTGGGAGAAATTTTTCTGCATTGCATGCAATATAAAAGGATTAGTGCAGAGAGTAAAAATGGATGAGCGAGTAATTTAAAAAGGAGAATATGACCAGAACATATTTCATAAAAGGTGAAAGATTACATATCAAAAAAAGGTCAGCTTCCTTGGTAATGAAAAAGTATCCAGATACAATCTCAAGTAGTCCCATTTCACATTTATTAGAGGGGCAAAAATTCGGAAATAAAACAATCCCAAGTGTTGATGACCATACTGAGTAAATAGTTAGACAAAGAGTGGTAGGAGGGTCAGCTGATACATCCATTGCTATTTCCTGTAAATGTAGGCTTGACTATGGTCTACACCCCAACAACCTTTCTCTAATATGCAAAGAATTTCTTGTACATTTACACCTGAGTCTGAAAAAGAAAGACAGCAGTGGTATTTTTCTCAACAGTAAAATATAATTTTGATAAAACCCAGACACCGAAAGCATTGGAAGGGATGAACAAATTGGATGACCTGCAGCCTCAGATGCCACCAAGTGAAACTACCAAGGCAAAGAAACAACAAAAAACCCTTTTCGGTGTAACTGCTTTAATATTCATTTATGGAAAGTCCCAAACAGGCACAACTAAATGAAGACTGCTTAGTGAGAAAGAATACATGGTAAAGATATGAAGAATAAATGAAGAATTATAACGGTGGCCCATCTATGGGCCATGTCAGAGATGGGTTCAGTGAGGGGAACATCAGAGCACCCTAACAAGTGCCCAAGGCCCATTTATGAATCTTGATGAGTCCAAGAATGTTTATATTGTTATTATTACCAAAACTTACCACAAGACATTTTATGTATTCTTTCTGGAATATGTTTCAAAATAAAACTTCAAAGCACTATTTAAATTTGGAAAAGAAGAGAATTTTAATATACTTGTTTGCCTTATAACATGACAACATGAGTTTTTGTTTGTTTGCTTTTTGTTTTTGCCTTGCTGTGTGGCTTGTAGGATCTCAGTTCCCTGACCAGGGATCGAACCTGGGACCTCAGCAGTGAAAGTGTAGAGTCCTAACCACTGGACCACCAGGGATTTCCCACAATATGAGGTTTTAAAAAAATTAATATTTTTGGCTTCGTTGGGTCTTCGTTGCTGCACACAGGCTTTCTCTAGTTGCGGCGAGCGGGGGCTGCTCTTCGTTGTGGTGCATGGGCTTCTCATCGTGGTGGCTTCTCTTGTTGCGGAGCATGGGCTCTAGGTGTGCGGGCTTCAGTAGTTATGCCACACGGGCTCAATAGTTGTGGCTTGCAGGCTCTAGAGCGTAGGCTCAGTAGTTGTGTTGCACGGGCTTAGTTGCTCTGCAACATGTGGGATCTTCCTGGACCAGGGCTCGAACCCATGTCCCCTGCATTGGCAGGTGGATTCTTAACTACTGCACCACGAGGGAAGTCCCCACAATATGAGTTTTAATGAACAATTTTGGTAACAAAAGTTTAGAAACAAGCTCAGTGTCTATTTAGAAAGAATTGATTACATAAGGTCATCATCATATATACCTGTAATTAAAATGAGAGGTGGCATGTATTGATATGAAAAGATCTTAGAAGATTTATCAATAGAACAAAGTACTGCAATGTAAAAACTATCTTACCTTTTCTGTAACTGTTGTGGTCAACTGGTGATGCAGGTGGACATCCACCCAAAGTTTGGTGCCAGTGTTGAGACTGAGGACTGCACATACAGACCAAGAGGGTATGAAAATATTAATTACTCACATAATTGAGGGCTCTAGGGGGAGGAGGACAGGCTTCTCAAGCAGGTGGGAAATGGCTTGAGAAAGCAAGGAAAGGAGACTGCCTGGTTTTTGATTGTGGTTAGTGTGGGGTCAGGGTGATACTTTTCATGCACATGTGCTCAGGTAGGAAAACCTGAACCGTAATTGACAAATTGCTGGAGGTCACGTGTGGACAACTTTTAGTGTTAAAAACCCCACAGGACACAGTCTTAGGGTGTCCCCACCAATTTGTGAATTTTACATCCAGAGATCCCTATCAGGTTCTTAGAGGGAAGATCTGAGAAAAATCTCTTTGTTCTTCCAGCACAAGGAGGGGAAAAGTATCCATCTTGAAATATGTCCCAAGTATTCTGTACTTCTTAAGAAGGCCTGCCCTCAAAAGAAACTATTTTACAAAGCCTAACCAACTAGGATTTTACCAGAGCCTAACTGACTTGGAGAAAGGGAAACACCCAACTCCATCATTCTCTAGCCTTTCTGCCTCAACCAAATTGGGGGGCAGGGTACGGAAAAGCGCTTGTGAAAGTCACAGCCCAGGGACACAGGATATAGACTCTAGAATTCTCCTCCCTTCCTCCACGTAAGAGGGCTCCTGTAAAATAACAGGGGAACACAACTGAAGGAACTGCACGCCTCAGACCTTATTTAAGAGGTTTCTAGGGGTGCAGTAACAAATATCTAGATGAAATGGACAAGTTCTATAAACACACAAACTACCAAGCCTGATTCATGAAGAAAGAGAAAATCTGATCAGACCTATAACTAGTAAGGAGAGTGCTGCAGTATGAAAACAAAAAAACCCACAAATCCCTCCCAACAAAGAAAAGTCTAAAACCAGATTACTTCCCCGATGAATTCCACCATTGAAAGAATTGACAACTGTCCTCCTCAAAATCTTTTGAAAAAGTGTAGAGGAGGAAACACTTCAGAACTCACTCCATGAGGTGTGCATAAACTCTGATTTCAAAGCCAAAGACAGTACAAGAAAACTCAGACAAATTTTGCTTATGAACATTGATGGAAAAATCTTCAAAATATGCCAGCAAACCATATTCAGCAGCATCTTAAAGGATTAGAAACCACAACTAAATGAGAGTTATTCCTGGAATGCAGAATTGTCAACATGTGAAAATCAAATAATGTAATATACCATATTAGCAGAATCACACACACACAAAATCATGATCATTTAATTGATGAAGAAAAAGCATTTGACAGAATTTAACACCTTTTTATGATAACAGCACTCAACAAACTAGGAATAGAAGGAAACTATCTCAACATAATATAAAGGCCATATATGGAAAACCCACAGCTAACCTCGTACTGTGATGAAGGACTGAAAGCTTTTCTTCTCACATAAGGAACAAAACACGACGCCTGCTTTTAACACCTGTATTCAACATAATATTGGGAAATCTAGCCAGAGCAAATAAATAGGCAAGAAAAAGAAATAAAAGACATACAAATTAGCAAGGAGAAAATAAAATTATTTCTTTTTGCAGATGACATGATCTTACATGTAGAAAACGCTAAATATAACATATACACACACACAGACACACACAGACACACACACACACACCCCCCCGCTAGTACTCATAAACTTATTCAGCCAAGTTGCAGGATACAAAATTAATATGCAACAATTGGTTGCATTTCTAACACTAACAGTGAATAATCTGAAAAGTAAATTAAGAAAACAATTCCATTTACAATAGCATAATGTTTTCAAGGGATACCCATGTTGTAGCATGAATCAGTATTTCATTCTTTTTTGTGGCCTAGTAATATTCCATTGTATTGATCTAGCACATTGGGTGCTAGATTTATCCATTTACCCACTGATGGACATTTGGTTTGCTTCTACTTTTTCAGTATTATGAATAACATTGCTATAAACATTCATACACACATTTTATATGGGCATATGTTTTAATTTATTTGGGGAATGGTATTCTTCACCTAGGAGTGGAATTGTTGAGTCACATGTTAAGTCTATGTTTAATCATTTGAGGAGCTGTCACACTGTTTTCCAAGGTGGTTGCATCATTTCACATTCCCATCAGCAGTGTTTAAGGGTTCCAGTGTCTCCACATCCTCACCAACATTAAAAAATTCTAGCTATCCTAGTGGGTATGAAGTGGTATCTCTTTGTGGTTTTGACTTGCATTTCTCTGATGACTAGTGATGTTGAGCATCTTTTCATGTGCTTTTTAGTCACTTGGACATGTCTTGCTTGGACAAATGTATATTCAGATCCCTTGTTCATTAAAAAATTATGTTTTTTAAAATTATTGAGTTGTAAGAGTTCTTTTTTTTTAACATCTTTATTGGAGTATAATTGCCTTACAATGGTGTGTTAGTTTCTGCTTTATAACAAAGTGAATCAGTTATACATACACATATGTTCCCGTATCTCTTCCCTTTTGCGTCTCCCTCCCTCCCACCCTCCCTATCCCACCCCTCTAGGTGGTCACAAACCACCGAGCTGATCTCCCTGTGCTATGCGGCTGCTTCCCACTAGCTATCTATTTTACGTTTGGTAATGTATATATGTCCATGCCACTCTCTCAGTTTGTCACAGCTTACCCTTCCCCCTCCCCATATCCTCAAGTCCATTCTTTAGTAGGTCTGTGTCTTTATTCCCATCTTACCCCTAGGTTCTTCATGACCTTTTTTTTTTTTCTCTTAGATTCCATATATATGTGTTAACATATGGTCTTTGTTTTTCTCTTTCTGACTTACTTCACTCTGTATGACAGACTCTAGGTCCATCCACCTCACTACAAATAACTCAATTTCGTTTCTTTTTATGGCTCAGTAATATTCCATTGTATACATGTGCCACATCTTCTTTATCCATTCATCTGATGATTGCTTAGGTTGCTATCATCTCCTGGCTATTGTAAATAGAGCTGCAATGAACATTTTGGTACATGACTCTTTTTGAATTAAGGTTTTCTCAGGGTATATGCCCGGTAGTGGGATTGCTGTGTCATATGGTAGTTCCATTTGTAGTTTTTAAAGGAAACTCCATACTGTTCTCCATAGTTTTCAGTTTTGATGAAGTCCAACTTATCCTTTTTCTTTGTTGCTCATGCTTTTGGGGTGACTTCTAAGAATCCTTTCCCAAATCTAAGGTCATGAAGATTTTACTTGATGTTTTCTTCTAAGAGTATTATAGTCTTAACTCTAACATTTAGGTCTTTGATCCAGTTTTGAGTAGTTTTTGTAGATGGTGTGAGGTCAGAGCCAAACTTCATTCTTTTACATGTGATTATCCAGTTGTCTTAGCACCATTTGTTGACACGAATATTATTTACCATTGAATGCTCTTGGCACCATTGTTGAAAATCATTTGACATATTTGTATGGGTTTATTTCTGAAATCAAAATTTTATTCTTTGATCATGCCAGCACCACACTGTCTACTGTCTTGATTACCATTGCTTTGCAGTAAGTTTTGAAATTGGGAAATGTGGTTCCTTCTTCTGTTTCAAGATTGGTTTTGTTTTTCTGTGTCCCTTGCAATTCCATATGAATTTTTGAAACAGCTTTTCATTGTCTACAGAGAAGTTAGCCGGGATTCTGATAGGAATCGCACTGAATCTGTAGATAATTCGGGGGAGTACTGCCATCTCAAGTGTATTAAGTCTTCAAATCCATGAATATGGGGTATTTTTCCATTTATTTATAATATTATTAATTTCTTTCAACAATTTTTTGTTGTTTTCAATGTGTTTTGTACCTCATGTTAAATTCCTAAGTGTTTTATACATTTTGATGTTATTGTAAATGAAATTGTCTTAATTTTACTTTCCCACCATTCACTGCAAGTGTATCAAAATACAATTGATTTTTATATATTGATCTTGCCTCCTATAATCATGCTGAACTCAGGAACCACAGGATCATCTCAATAGATGGAGAAAAAGCATTTGACAAAGCTCAACAACACTTTACATGGAAAACTCTCAGTAAACCGAAGGGAACCTCTTCAACCTGATGTAAGGCATCTAGAAAAACCAACAGCTAACATCATATTTGATGGTGAAACTCTGACTGCTTTCTCCCTAAGAGCAGACACAGAGCAAGGGTATTCAGCTCTTGCCAGTTCTATTCAACATGGTAAGGGAGGGGCTACCATAGCAATTAGGCAAGAAAATGATATAAAAGCATTCCAAATTTTAAAGGACATGCACACACAGTCCCCCAGACAGACATACAAAATTACACAAATGCACAGGCCCAGTCCCCCAGACTCCTCCCCTGCTCTATTTCTCTCCTTCTGAATAACCACTACCAGATACATTATGTATTTACTTGTATCTCTTATTTCTTATCTCCTGGAATGTCAGCTTCAAGGGGACAGGGATATTTGTTTGGCTTTTTTCACTTCAGCACCTACTAGAAGGCCTGTTACTACACAGGAGGGAATTGACACTTACTGAATAATTGAGCCCTCTCACTCCCACGTACACTCCCCCCGCCCCCCCTCCCCCCCACACAGGGGTTTTACACAAATCTCAGGCCTACAGCCACCTGATCTTCACAGAGTGAACTGTTCTCACCCCCAGGCCACATGGTAGAAGGGTGTGCCCTGGCCCCCAAAGCAATCCCCAAAGGAGGGTCCATCTGCCCCTCCTGATGAGGAAGGGATCTCACACTTCCTCAGCTCACTATACAGAAACGCAAAACAGGAGTTGAAGAGGTGAGAGTCAGGGCCAGGACATAATTCCAACCCCTCATGCTCCAGACTCACCTCCAGAAACGCACCGTAGTTGACCTGACCCTTTGTTCATTTTGGTTTTCCAAACACTACCAGTAAGGGTAGTTAAGGTCTGTAAAGGTTTGCATCCCCCCACCTGGCCGCCACATCCTCCATGTGGTCTCTTTGGTGGACAGCACTCCCACAGGCGTCTCATCTGTCCATAGAGGTTTCTCCCATAAATCCTGCAGGGTCCAAGCGTGGCGACTGCGTTCTGTAGTCACATCTGCTGCTGTTGGGGGAGGGAGGAGGCCTCCTGAGCTCAGACAAGTTTCCAGCCACAGAAATTGCTTCTGGGACCCAGGAATGGGCTGGAAGCTGTTGCTAGCATGCTTGGGAATGTGGCCTCCCTTATTTCTGCCACTTCCCTCCCCCCGCACTGTATATATAGTCATCCGAGAACCGTGGGCTCACTTTGGACAAAGGAGATGCCACCTCCTGAGACTGCGCACTTCAGGGGAACCGGAAACTCTTTTAAGTCTCCAGGAGATGAGCGTACTTTGCATTCTGGGGTGCACGTGAAGCGAGGGGCTCTTGCTCCAAGGTCACCATTTCCGGCAGGCCACAGAGCTGGAGCGCTTGTGGGGTGGGGTGAGCGGAGGAGCGGTCCCATTCCAGGAAGGAGTAGGTATTGGTCTCAGCGGGCAGGCTCCAGGCCCGCCCAGGATGGGTGTAAGTGAGGCAGGCTCTGAGGCAAGGGGCTGGGGGCGGGGTCAGCGCATGCGGCGCAGAACATCTGCGTGGACTTGGCAGAACTTGAGCCTTGTGATGTATGCACCTGAAATGTGAGAGGGCCTCCTATAGGTAGGATGTGGTAGGGCAAATATAAGTTTCTGATAGGACTTCTCCAACAATGTGGGGGCAAAATCTCTCCTGCTTCCCAGCTCCTTCCCGTCTGTGCTCCTTAGATAAGACCCTTGTTGGGCCTACCAGAAACCCCTGCTCCTTTTGGCTTGAAGCGACCAATCCCCATCTTCAGCCTGGGAACCCCAGAAACATCCAACCCGTGGACCCGAATAAAGTCGTATGCCCCAGGGCGTGGTGCTCTTAGTGTGCCTGCACCCTGCCTCGACTTCCTGTGTACCTCCTCCAGGATCTGTGAGTAATAAACTTCTCTATTTCACTTCCGCTCGTGGTCTTTGTTGAACCGTGGCTCACCATATGTCTCCCACCTGGGGTTCCACTTAACAAATGTTAATTTAACAAAATCATAATATTAGTATAGTTACATCGATAAATGTTTCTTTGAGTAGTGTTTCAGAGGCAGCCCAGTAACTTTGCCCTTTCATTCAACACACACTGTTTTCTCATTTATATGTTAATGGTTATTGGTTATTTAGGGATGCGTTAATAACCAATGCATTAATTTACTTGTATTTGTAAATTTCCCCAATTTTCTTCAAGTTACTGATTTCTAATTTCGTTCCATTCTCGTCACAGGCCATAGATTTTAAATTTAATGAGGATTGTCTTATGTCCAGCATTTGTTCTACCCTAGAGAAAGTTCCCTGTGCATTTGAGAAGAATATTCTGTTTTTGTTGGGCCCAGTGTTCTGTAGATATGCTTAGGCATGCCTGGTTTATAGTGTTTTTCAAGTCTTATTTCCTTACTGATCTTCTATTGAGTTGTTGCATATATCATACAAGGTGGGATATTGAAGTTTCCAATTCTTGTTGATTGATTTCTTTCTCCCTTTATTTGTGTCATTTTTTTGCTTCCTGTGTTTTGGCACACTGTTATTGGATACATATATTTTCATAATTGTTATAGCTTCTTGATGGATTAATCCTCTTATCATGATATAATGTTCCTTTTTATCTTTAGTAATATTTTTTGTTTTAAAGTCTGTTTTGACTGTTATTTGTGTAGTCTCTCTAGCTTTCTAGTGGGTGATGTTTACAGATGTATATTTTCCCATTCTTTTACTTTCAATATATTTGTATTTTAAATTTAACCTGCATCTCCTATTGATAGCATGTATTTAGATTTAAAAAATTAAAAAAAAATCTAGGGTGACAATCTCTGCCCCTTCATTGGATTATGTAATCCATTCATATTTGGTATTATTAATATAGTTGCAATTACATCTGCCATTGTACCTTTTGTTTTCTACAGTTCTCACATTATTCTTAGTTATTTTATTCTTCCTTCATTTCTTTATTTTGCATTAGGTGAATTTTTTTTTTTTTTTTTGCGGTATGCGGGCCTCTCACTGCTGCGGCCTCTCCCGTTGCGGAGCACAGGCTCTGGACGCGCAGGCTCAGTGGCCATGGCTCACGGGCCCAGCCGCTCCACGGCATGTGGGATCCTCCCGGACCGGGGCATGAACCCACGTCCCCTGCATCGGCAGGCGAACTCTCAACCACTGCGCCACCAGGGAAGCCCTAGGTGAATATTTTGTAATGTTGCATTTTAATTTTTTTTCACACACACACACATTGTGTTTTATTTTTACAAGAGATAAACTGACACCAAGCATCGTAAATGGATGACCACAACAAAAGCAACAATGATTGCAATTATGAAACATGAAACACCCTCATACTATGCCATAATATTGACATTCAGTCCAGTAATCCTCCACTGTAACAGCTCCTTTACTTTGCAGTGAAAATTGATTTGTATATTTTTTGCCTCTGAGTCCTTGTGGGATTTTTTTTTTATTCAAACAGAAAGTCACAAAAATTATAATCATCCTCATCAGTTCACTCAGTCCCATGTAATTAATTTTTTTTCATCTTGATCTTTTGTTAGCACTTTTATGAATTCATCAGTTTTCCATTAGAGTTCTGAAAATGCTTATTCATTCAGTTCAGCAGTATAGTCAGTTACCAGAAACCTGTATTTGTCAGAGTCTTTTCCATGAATTCCTTGAAGATGAAACCCTTTTATAGGAACATTTTTGCAAAAGCATCAGAGTACACCCAGAACTGTCTGTAAATGACAAAAGACTTAAAAATGACCATGGTTAAAGATTTGATGAAAGTTCATAATAATGCAATTGACAAGGAAATTTAGTTATTTCTGAGATACACATTTTAAAGTAATAACTAGAGTTATGACATAACATTATAGCAGAACATATAAGATTTTTAGAAATTTCATGTAATGTCTGAAACATTTATATTAACATATTTCCATATAAATAACCCAAAGAAAGTATAGTATTAGTTGTTTTTTTGTTTGTTTTTTTATACTGCAAGTTCTTATTAGTCATCAATTTTATACACATCAATGTATACATGTCAATCCCAATCACCCAATTCAGCACACCACCATCCCCACCCCACCACGGTTTTCCCCCCTTGGTGTCCATACGTTTGTTCTCTACATCTGTGCCTCAACTTCTGCCCTGCAAACCGGTTCATCTGTACCATTTTTCTAGGTTCCACATACATGTGTTAATATGCGATATTTGTTTTTCTGACTTACTTCACTCTGTATGACAGTCTCTAGATCCATCCACGTCTCAACAAATGACTCAATTTCATTCCTTTTTATGGCTGAGTAATATTCCATTGTACATATGTACCACAACTTCTTTATCCATTCGTCTGTCGATGGGCATTTAGGTTGCTTCCATGACCTGGCTATTGTAAATAGTGCTGCCATGAACATTTTGGTACATGACTCTTTTTGAATTATGGTTTTCTCAGGGTATATGCCCAGTAGTGGGATTGCTGGCTCATATGGTAATTCTATTTTTAGGTTTTTAAGGAACCTCCATACTGCTCTCCATAGTGGCTGTATCAATTTACATTCCCACCAACAGTGCAAGAGGGTTCGCTTTTCTCCACACCCTCTCCAGCATTTGTTGTTTGTAGATTTTCTGATGATGCCCACTCTAACTGGTGTGAGCTGATAGCTCATTGTAGTTTTGATTTGCATTTCTCTAATAATTAGTGATGTTGAGCAGGTTTTCATGTGCTTCTTGGCCATCTGTATGTCTTCTTTGGAGAAATGTCTATTTAGGTCTTCTGCCCATTTTTGGATTGGGTTGTTTGTTTCTTTAATATTGAGCTGCATGAGCTGTTTATATATTTTGGAGATTATTCCTTTGTTGATTCATTTGCAAATATTTTCTCCCATTCTGAGGGTTGTCTTTTCGTCTTGTTTATGGTTTCCTTTGCTGTGCAAAAGCTTTGAAGTTTCATTAGGTCCCATTTGTTTATTTTTGTTTTTATTTCCATTACTCTAGGAGGTGGATCAAGAAAGATCTTGTTTGATTTATGTCAAAGAGTGTTCTTCCTATGTTTTCCTCTAAGAGTTTTCTTTTATTCTTCCTTCATTTCTTTATTTTGTGTTAGGTGAATATTTTGTAATGTTGCATTTTAATATTTTGAATGAATTT
This sequence comes from Globicephala melas, assembly GCF_963455315.2. NCBI lineage: Eukaryota > Metazoa > Chordata > Mammalia > Artiodactyla > Delphinidae > Globicephala > Globicephala melas. The sequence continues at coordinate 163,255,627 of NC_083316.1, read as the reverse complement.
TTTACCATATTTTTGATGTTATTTTTTATTGGATGCTCTATTGTTTATAGTATTCTTTTTATTAGAAGCAGCTTCAGGTATATTCTAGTTTAATTCAAATGACATATAGAGAGGTTACTCCTGTACAGCTCTATTCCCTTTTGCCATTTTGTAGTAGTATTATCATACAGGTTATACCTATTAATGGTATAACCCAATAATACACTGTTATGCTTATTACTTTACTTCTTGTGCTCATTTTGTCAGCCCAATACAGTTTTGCTTCTGCCCTTGTAGGATTTATTGGCAAACATATTACAAACCTGTTATATTTCTTTATGCTATAGACCTAACATCGCATTATATACATATTACTTTATGTAATTTATTTGATATCAGTTAAGAAAATAAAGGATTAAATGTGTACTTATTCTGTCTTTCATAAATACATAAATACTTATACTAGCACTCCTTATTTTTTCATGTTGCTATGCATTACCATCTAGGCTCACTCACTTTCAGCCTGAAGAACCTCCTTCAGTATTTCTTGTAAGTTGGATTGGCTGTCAGTACATTTTCTCAGTTTTTGTTTATTTGGCAAAGTCTTTGCCTTCATTTTTAAAAGGTAGCTTCACTGAATATAGGCTGACCAAATGTCTTGGTTGACCTTCTTTTTCTTAATGCACTTTGAATATGTCATCACTCTGCATTCTGGCCCCTCTTTTTTCTGCTGAGATGTCTGCTGTTAATTTTACTGAGGTGTCCTTGTAAACATTGGTTCTTCTTCCAGTTACTATTGACGTTTTGAAGATTTTGTCATCGACTGACTTTCAGCATTTTTATTATGCTGTGTCTCTTTGTGGCCCTCTGTGTTTCTCCTGCTTGGAGTTTGATGAGCTCCTGGATGTGTAGGTTAGTGTTTCCATACATTTTGGAAAAGTTCAGCTATTATTTCTTTACATATCTTTTCTCATTTCTTCCTCTCTTCTCCTATGGATACTCCCATTATAATATATTGGTGTACTTAGTGGTATTCCACATTATTCTGAGGTTCTGTTCAGGATTCTGCATTCTTTTTTATCTCTGTTTTTGGATTACATAATCTCCATTGGTCTATCTTCTTTTTTTTCCGGGATCTTAGTTTCCTGACCAGGGATAGAACCTGGGCCCTCGGCAGTGAAAGTGCAGAGTCCTAACCACTGGACCACCAGGGAATTCCCCGTCAGTCTATCTTCAAGTCTGATCATTCTTCTCCAGTTCAAATCTACAGTTGAGAGCCCCTAGTGAAATTTTCATTTCAGTTGATGTACCTCTCAACTCCAGAATTTCCTTTTGATTCAATTCATAATTTCTATCTCTTGATTGGTAATTTTATTTGATCAAACATTTTCAACATCTTTTTTAAAAAAATACATTTATTTATTTATTTTTGGCTGAGTGGGGTCTTGGTTGCTGCATGCGGGCTTTCTCTAGTTGTGGTGAGTGGGGGCTACTCTTTGTTGCAGTGTGCGGGCTTCTTATTGTGGTGGCTTCTTTTGTTGTGAAGCATGCATTCTAGGCCTGTGGGCTTCAGTAGTTGTGGCACACGGACTCTAGAGCACAGGCTCAGTAGTTGTGGTGCACGGGCTTAATTGCTCCGTGGCATGTGGGATCTTCCCAGACCAGGGCTCGAACCTGTGTCCCTTGCATTGGCAGGTGGATTCTTAACCACTGCGCCACCAGGGAAGTCCCTCAACATACTTCTTTAATCATGCTTTTTTCTTATTCCATGAACGTATTTATAATGGCTACTTTGAAGTCTTTTTCTGTTAAATCTGACATCTGATTGCTCACACATGCAGTTTTGATTGCCTGCTTTTTTGTTGTTGTTGTATGATTCACACTTTCCTATTTCTTTGTATGTCTCCTAATTTTATTGCAAAGGCACGTTATTTATTTATTTGTCTGCATCACGTCTTTATTGCGGCACATGGGATCTTTGTTGCAGGCGTGTGGGATCCTTTTTTAGTTGTGGCATGTGGGGTCTTTTAGTTGCGGCATGAGGGATCTTTAGTTGTGGCATGTGGAATCTAGTTCCCTGAAAAGGGATGGAACCCGGACCCCCTGCCCTGGGAGCACGGAGTCTTAACCACTGGACCACCAGGGAAGTCCTGCAAAGGGACATTTTAGATGATACATTGTAGCAACTCTGTAGACTGGTTCCTTTCACTCTGGGGCTTGTTATTTTCACCAAAATTGTCATCCTGCCTGACTTGGTTGTTGTAGTGACAGTTTTCCATTGTCTTCCATCACAGGGCATGGTAATAATAAGAGATGCCCTAACGGATGTCCTGTAGATCAGACATACTCTTCCTTGCCTCATTGGTGGAATAGCAGACCAATTTCCACTTGGTAGGCAGGATCAGTAACCCTAGCCAGCACAATAACTCCCATCTTTGTTGATTCAGAGGCATGAGGATCCTAAGGTGGCCAGATGGCTATCTTAACTTCCAGTTCAGTGGAATCATGGTTGTATGTCCTGATGAATTCATTACTCTATCTGGAACAAAGACCTCTGGGATGGTAGAGCATCAGGTCATAGGGGCAGGAAGCAAAAAGTTTGCTATGGGTCATCAGGAGAAATAGCAGTGCCATCCCATTTTCACCCTTTGATTCCTTGACCTGTGTATCCTACGGGACAAACATGACTATATATTGGATGCTAAGTTAGAGCATATGCAGCCTCCTGGAAAACCTTGTCCCAGCCCTAAAAGTTATTGTCATCCAGCTGGTGCTATAACTCAGTCTTCAAATGGCCATTCTACAGTTCTGTCAAGCCAGCTGCTTTAGGATGATGGGGAGCATGGTTAGACCAGCGAATTCCATGAGCATTTGTCCATTGCTGCACTTCATTTGCTGTGAAGTGAGCTCCTTGATCAGAAGAAATACTGTCTGGAATACCATAATGGTACGTAAGGCATTGTGTAAGTCCATGGATGGTAGTTTATGCAAGAGCATTGCCTATGAGTGTATGTGTATCTGTATCCAGAATAAATGTCTATTCCAGAAAGAACAAAATGCTGCCCCTTACGTGATGGAAACAGTTCAATGAAATCAACTTGCCACTGAGTGGCTGGCTGATTATCCTAGAGAATGGTGCCTTATCGGGAATTCAGTGTTGGTCTCTGATAGCAGATTGGGCACTCAGTGTGTGTAGCCAGGTCATCCCTGGTGAGCGAAGGTCCATGTTGCTGAGCCCATGAATAACGTCTATTCCTGCCCCATAGTCACTTGTTCATGATCCCATTGGGTGAAGACAGGGTTGGCTGTGGGAAAAGGCTGACTGTTATCCACAGAATGGGTCATCCTATAAATCTTGATGATTAAAATCCTCTTCTGTTGCAGTCACCCTTTGGTGAGCATTCACATGGGACACAAATATCTTCACTTTTTCAACCATTCAGAGATATCTATCCACATAACACTTTCACCAACTCTCTTGTCATCCATTTTCCAATCATGTTTCTTCCTAGTCCATGACCATCCAGCCAATACCTTTGGTCACAGCCCATGATTCAGTGTATAATCATACTTCTGGCCATTTCTCCGTCCAAGGAAAGTGAACAAACAGGTGCAGTGCTTGCAGTTTTGCCTGCTGAAGAGTATTGCCCTTCACCATCTCCTTTAGGGAGGTCCCAGAAAAGGGCTATACTGCTGCAGCTGTCCATTTCAGGTGGTGCCTGCATCAGAACTTTCTGTTAACCAGGCCCTAGACTCCTTTTTCTCTGTCAGCTGATTGCAGGGAACTCCCCATAGGTGCCACAGGTACAGGTCGGGAGGGAGAATGTAGTGTAGCAGAAGTGGAGACTATGGGCATTTGATCCACTTACTTACTGGCACCTTCATGGTCTGTACCTCTTCTTGTATATACTACTTCTTTTTTTTAAAAAAAAAATATTTATTTATTTGGCTGCACCAGGTCTTAGTTGTGGCACATGGGATCTTTGTTGCTGCGAGCAGGATCTTATTTTATTTGCAGCATGCGGGTTCTAGTTCCCCGACCAGGGATCGCACCCAGACCCCTTGCATTGGGAGCGTGGAGTCTTAACCACTGGGCCATCAGGGAAGTCCCTATACTACTTCCTTTTGATGCTACAGTGCTGCTCTGCATACCAAACCTCATGTCTTGGTCTGTCAGATAACACCCAGTTCATGACGGGTGGCTCAGTTAGCGTGGCAACCTGGGAGCCCGTGGTTAAATGTTTAGTTTCTACTAAGGATCATTAGCAAACCTTTTCTCAAAAGGAGGTGTATCATTGGCAGAGGATATCAGGGCTTTGGTCCAAAATCCTACAGGTCTTTGCCATGTTTCACCAATATGGGCCTGCCCAAGGCTGCAAAGAGTATCCTATCTGCCATTAACACTTCAAGCGACATTGGATCTTCTGGATCACATGGCCTAAGTGAAGGGCAGCTTGTAGGCAGCCTGGACCTGTTAAAAAGCCTTTTCTTGTTCCAGGCCCCACTCAAAACTAGGAGCCTTTTGGATCACCTGGAGTGGCACACACAGATGAGGTTAATGTTGGCTACTAAGATCCAGAGAGGCCCACTAGGCATTTTCCTCTCTTTGGTATATGAGAGGCCAGATGCAATAATATACCCTTCACCTTAGAAAGAATATTTTGGTATGTTCCACACCATCAGACCCCTAGAAATTTCACTGAGGTAGAAGGCACCTGAATTTTTGTTGCATTCATTTCTCATCCTCTGACGTGCAAATGTCTTATCGAGAAGTCTAGAGTAGTTGCTACTTCTTGCTCACTAGTTCCAGTCAGCAGAGTACCATCAATGTAATATGACATATTTTGGAATGAAGAGGTGATCAAGGCTGGAAAACTATATTATGGCTTAGGGCTGGAGAATTGATATACTCCTTAGGTAGGAAGGGAAGGTGAATTGCTAGCCTTGCCATGTGAAAGCAAATTACTTTTGGTGGTTTTTTATTAAGAGGAATGGAGAAAAAAACATTTGCTAGGGCTTCCCTGGTGGCACAGTTGTTGAGAGTCCATCTGCCGATGCAGGGGACGCGGGTTCGTGCCCCGGTCCGGGAAGATCCCACATGCCGCGGAGCGGCTGGGCCCGTGAGCCATGGCCGCTGAGCCTGCACGTCCGGAGCCTGTGCTCCGCAACGGGAGAGGCCACAGCAGTGAGAGGCCCACGTACCGCAAAAAAACCCCAAAACCAACCCCCCCCCAAAAAAAAACATTTGCTAGATCAACAGCTGCATAGCTGGTACCAGGGGTTATGTTAATTTGTTCAAGCAGTGAAACCACATCTGGTAAAACAGCTGCAATTAGAGTTACCACCTGGTCAAGCTTATGGTAATCCAGTGTCATTCTTCATGTTCCATCTGTTTTCTGCATAGGAGAAATAGGTGAGTTGAATGGGGATGTGCTGGCCATAACCTTGCCTGCATCTTTCAAGTCCTTGATAGTGGCATTAATTCCGCATCCCTCTAGGAATGCTGAATTGGTTTTGGTTTACTATTTTTCTGAGTAGAGGCCATTCTAGTGGCTTTCACTTGGCTTTGCCCACCATAATAGCCCTCACTCCACAGGTCATGGAACCAGTGGGAGATTCTGCCAGTTGCTGACTATGTCTATTTCAATTATGAATTCCAGAACTATGGAAGTAACCAAAGGATAAGTCCAGGGAATCACTGGGCCCACTCTGAGATGGATCTGAGCTAAATCTCCATAGATCATCTGACCTTCTTAAGCCCCTCTGAGTAGTGGATCATAGTGACATTTTGGGTCTCCTGGAATTAATGTAATTAATCTCCAGTAGGTCTGATTATTTCCTTTTCCCCATGTACTGTCACCCTGACTATAAGGCCCTGTTGGGAAGGCTGGGAAAAAGATTAAATGTATACATTTGGCAGTGTACCTGGGTCCTTCCTCATGGGGAATTATCCTCCTCTTAATTCAAGGGGTTCTGGAACTGTAAAGTGACTCAAGTCTGGGAATTGAGTGAGGGACTGTGACTGTCTTTTGATGATTCAAGTTAGAATTTTGTTCACTAACCTCGAACCTTTCTGCTTATACAGATTGTAAGAATTTATTAAGCTTCCTATGTATTTCACTTCTAGGAACAACATTATCAACCAGACAGTGCTGTAGGTCTCCCTGAGACAGACTTTTCTGATTCCTGCTTTGACTCTTATGTCCATGATGGTAACCATGTCCATCTTGCCTTTGGCGAATTCCATGCTACCACTTGGCCCCTGCTATCCCAGGATCTAATTACTCCTATTGCATTTAGATTTCCCAACTCAGTGTCAGGATTTCCCAGTGTAAATTCTGGGCTAAGGAAAACAGTTATCACAGAGCTCATCAAGGAGGCCGAAGCTCCCCTCATAAACTAATTTCTCACAGTTGTGATAAAAGGTGTGTCCAACTTGTGAGTGAGTAGGTCTTTGGTGACAAATCTACTTTAATTCCATTCTGCGTAAGTTTTTTTTTTTTTTTTTTTTTTTTTTTTTTGCGGTACGCGGGCCTCTCACTGTTGTGGCCTCTCCCGTTGCGGAGCACAGGCTCCGGACGCGCAGGCTCAGCGGCCGCGGCTCACAGGCCCAGCCGTTCCGCGGCATGTGGGATCTTCCCAGACCGGGGCACGAACCCGTGTCCTCTGCATCGGCAGGCGGACTCTCAACCACTGCGCCACCAGGGAAGCCCTGCATAAGTTTTTGAATCCCTTCCGCTGCAGTAAACCAAGAGAGTCTTGGCATTGCAGGCTCATTTACTTTTAGTTGCCTTTTTGTCTATGTTTCACCTACCTAACCAACAAAACTGGCAGATAGATACTCAGTTCCCTAAGTTGCAACATTAAATGTGGAATCTCTGCTAAGTAGGCCCATATTAATAAATTCAGCCTGAAGCAACATTAGGTTCCTTTCACCATTATCTTACATGTTTGATATCCATTCCCATGCATATACTCTGGATTTCTTTCTCTATAAATTAGAAAAAATAAGTATTTCTTTTGGAGTGTAATGCTTCCCTTCATGGATCACACTCAGTACTTCACCCTTAGGGGCTTGCTGGGAATTGAGTCTAGTTATAAGTCTAGAAGAAAAGAGGGCTAATAGGGGTAGTTCCTGAGGAGAATCAGCAGTGTCTTGTGTTATTATAGTTTCCTGAATAAATGCAGGGTTAATTTCCTTACGTGGGGGTGGAGAGACTGCTTCTTCTGGCAAAGAAGACTCGTCGCAATTTAGGGGTTCAAGGACCCCTGCTTCATCAGGGTCTTTCCGTACATCCCCACTCCAATTTTCAGGATCCAACTCCTTCCCAGACAATGCCCACCCTCACTTTAGCAGTAGATGTCTTATGAATTGGGAATTCAATTTATCTTGTAATTCAGCCGTTCAAAGCATGAGATTCTACGTTTTGGTTTTTAGCAGTCTCAGCTCTGCAGCTACAGGAGATATGGGTCTTTTTCAGGGCAGATTTGTCAACTTTCATATCATTTATGCAGCTTTATCTGGGACTTCCTATCTCTGAGCCTGTCCTCTTCTTCTCCTGCTTTGATGAATCATATTAGGAGCAACCAGCCAATCTCTTTATGCTCATTAGTTTCACAAAAATGTTCAAAGGTATCATATACATGAGCATACAGCACTCTGCCTCTTATACTTCTTCGATTAGGAATATGCAGTGGTGGTATTTTGTGTATCTCTGTTGCCACATCACATTATGCACCATCAGTGCTCTCTTTACTATTGGAAATAGAGTCATTAATGTCTTTAAATCTAATCATATTAGCCAATTCCAGAGACTCCAAAAACATTTTAGAAAACGAATCCTTAAGCTTATATTCCTCCAAAACCACTCTTGTTAACGAAAATTTGTATTAGTCTGTGTACTCCAGAGAACCAGAACCAAGAGCATGTGTATGCATATATATATGGAGATGGAAAGACAGAGATTAATTAATTTTAAGGAATGGGATCATGTGATGCTGAAGGTTTGAAAAGTCAAAAAGCTGCAGTGTAGGCAGGCAGACTGGAAACCCAGGGAAGACTTGTGGTTCCATTCCAAAGGCAGTCTGCTGGCAATATTCCTTCTTGCTCAGGGTAGGTCTGTCTTTGCTCTATTAATGCCTTTAATTTATTGGATGAGGTATATACACTCTGGAGGGTACTTTGCTTTACTCAACATCAGCTGATTTAAATGTTAATTTAATCCAAAAAACACCTTCACAGAAACATGCTCAATACTGTTTGACCAAATATCTGAGCACCATGTCCCAGCCAACTTGACTTGTAAAATTAAACATCACATATGATTAATACAAATTTTTGTTTGTTATGAATTAACAGCAAATGTCAAGTTTCAAACAATCAGCCTGACATTTAACAGTCTACCTGAGGACTTGCTCTTAGTATGTCAACTCACATTTCTGTCTCCTTACCCCAAAGTACGTAGGTAATAATTTTATTAGTTTCTTGTACAAAAAAGTCAACAATGGATCAGTGTTTTTAAAAGGACAATGTAATTATGAACCAAGGATTTTACACGCTTTCCGTCAAGTATCAGGGCTATGTAAAGACAGCTTGCAACAGATAAGAACATAGAGTATTTAGCTACCATCAGCTTCTTGAGTCTACTCGATGATGAACATTTTCCACCCAAGTGAGAATTGGGAAACTGCAGCAAAAGGACTGATGATGAGCACTTAAAATATGTAAATATAAGTCGCAGACTAAGCCAAACATGGGAATGAGGGTGGAAGACAAAGGTACAAATATTCACATTCTGACAAGGTAGAAATAATGTAATTGTAAATGAGAGGAAAAGGGAGATAGAAAAATGAAGCAGAGTAAAGCTCATTGATGTATAGGCAATAGGAGGGCATTAAAGGATATAAAAACAAACCTGACAATTACCCAGATAGTGAACAGTTAAATAAGCAAACAGAAATAGAAGTATTAAAAAGGAATAAGTACCAAGATAACAATTATCGATAGAACAAAACTGCAAGCCTTAAATTTCAAAAGGAGCAAAGAATACATATCTCATAAAGAAACAGCATAGAAAACAAAATATGCATAATTGTAAAACCTTATGATACTTAGAAAAAAAGGACACCCTAATAGCAAAAAGCTTACCTATACCCGTGTCTTGGTTACTAAGACTATTACCGAATAAAAGAAACCAAAGCTTCTTGGAGAAATTGCTGATTTTAGGACTGGGAAGGAAATAACAGATGAGCCTGGAGCATCGTATAATACCAGCAAATGCTTTAAAAACAGTATGACAGACACAGAGCCAACTGAAAGAGCTGCCAGTGACCAAAGCTGGAACAATCTGAGCAACAAAGTAAATAATGTCATATTAGGATATGACTCAAAGTTTAAAATAAATATCCATGATCCGTATTGATATGAATGAATGAATGAATGCAGGAGAAGAGCCAATCTCCCATGCAGAAGAATTCCAAATAATGTTCTTAGATACTTTTCCCTTGAGGAGGTAACTCCCCACTCTGTGTGACCTCTGCATAATGAATACTTTGCAAAGAGTACAGTAGGCAACTGGGTTGAGAAAGACTTTATAATGTAGGTACTCAAGAAACACAACCTGTGTCTGGTGATCAAGGTCAACATGAACAGTGGTAAGTCATGCTGAGGGTACGTACCTTTGATATGACATAATAAAAATGGCACTTTACCTATGGGCTTATCCTCCCCAAAACCCATGATCCTAGTCTAATGATGAGAAAGAACTTCAGAAAAATTCCAAAGTGAGACAATTTCAAAAATATCTGATCAGTACTCCTCAAAACTCTCAAGTTAATAAAAAACAAGAAAAGTGACATATGGGCACAGTGAAGGAGAACCTGAGAGGATGAATGACCAAATGTAATGTGATAGCCTTAATCTTCTCCTGGAACAGAAAAATGACATCAAGGAAAACAAGAAAATTGAATAATGTATGGAAATTATTAATAATTGTGGATACTGGTCCATTAAATGTAACAAATTTCCCATACTAATGTTAAGATGTTAATAGTAGGAGAAATTGAGCACAAGTAAATAAGAACTCCCTTTACTATCCTTGAAATTTTTTTCTAAATCTAAAATTATTAGAAAATAGCAAGTTTTATGAAAATTATTATGACAGGGTTGAGACCAAACATACCATTCATATATGAATATAAACATATTAAAAGAAAAATATTTTTGATTTAGTTTACAAAACAAGATGCAAGTGTATACTGTATTCAGAAGACATGCAGGACAGGAATAAAGACAGACGTAGAGAATGGGCTTGAGGACACGGGGAGGGGGAAGGGTAAGCTGGGACGAAGTGAGAGAGTGGCATGGTCATATATATACTACGAAATGTAAAATAGATAGCTAGTGGGAAGCAGCCGCATAGCACAGGGAGATCAGCTCCGTGCTTTGTGACCATCTAGAGGGGAGGGATAGGGAGGGTGGGAGGGAGACACAAGAGGGAGGGGATATGGGGATATATGTATATGTATAGCTGATTCACTTTGTTATACGGCAGCAACTAACACAACAATGTAAAGCAATTATACTCAAATAAAGATGTTAAAAAAAAAGAAAGCAGTCAGTATGGCCAACAAAACCCAAAACCCAAAAAACAAACAAAAAACCCCAAGAGGATAGACAAGGTACACTGGGCAAATGTAAACAAAAAGAGAGCAGGGGTAATGTTCCAATATCTGACAAAGTAGAAGTAAAGCCTAAAGCATTAAAGGTGATAATGGACACTTTTTTATTTTAAAATTTTTTTCTTTTTCCTGGTTTCCATTGTTTATTTATTTTGAAGGACACTTTTTTGATGCTAAAAGCCACAGTTCATGATGAAAATATAACACTTCTGAATAGGATGTATCCAATGGATATATATGGAAGGCAGCATTCTAATGATAAGAATGTACGTTTGTCTTAGGTGACATGGCATTCACCAAAATACAGAGTAAAGCATAACAAAATATCAATGTGTCCATAATGCCGAAATATGACTAAGATGGTCTCAGAAGATAATGCAAAATAGTACATTTAAAAATAGAAATTAACAAAAACAAAAGACAAGAAGGTTCTTCCACCTGGAAATGTACAAAACTTCCCATTAAATATCTTTGGGTAATATACATTGAAAGAATCTGACTCAAGACACCCAGGAGAACAGAGATGTGGGCTAAGGGTGAAGATGATAGGATATTACTAGGCACAAGTACAAAGGAAGTCTGAACTACCTGCTAATTAAAAGTCAAACTCATAGAAACAGCAGAATGGTGGTTACCAGGGGGTGGGGGAATTGGGGAGATGTTTTACAAAGGTACAGACTTGCAACTAGAAGATGAAAAGTTCTGGAGATCTAATGCACAGCACAGTAATTATAGTTAATAATACTGTATTATATACTTCAAAACTGCTAAGAGATGAGACCTTAAATGTTTTCACCACAAAAGAAGTAATAATTACATGACATGATAGAGGTGTTAGCTAAAGCTTCAGTGGTAAACATATTACAGTATATAAATGGATCAAATCAACCCATTGTACACCTTAAACCTCCACAATGTTATATACCAATTGTATCTTAATTTTTTAAAAAAGGAACTTGTGTTCTTTTTATTTTTTGATGGGGACCATTTTTAAAGTCTTTATCGAATTTGCTACAATATTGCTTCTGTTTTATGTTTTGATTTTTTTACCTCGAGGCATGTGGGATCTCAGCTCCCTGATCAGGGATCAAACCCCCAGCCCCTGCACTGGAAGGCGAAGTCTTAATCACTGGACTGCCAGGGGAGTCCTGGAACTTGTGTTCTGAAACATGCTCAGGCCCAGTCGTATATGTATACCTTTCCCATATTATAATGAATGCTATTCTTAATGCAGTTTTATGGTTCAGTGCCCAGGGATGATGGGCATTAAAGGTCAACGTTATATAGTCCCTTGTGGTCAGAAATTTAGTCTGTACCAGAACCCAGTAGGAAGCCAAGGTTATTTTTCAAAGTTTGAAAGGTTTTCAGGAGAAGAGGGTATGACCAGACTGTCAATTTCAGGGATCTACTCTGTGATTCTACTATTTGGAATTTCCATCAGTTCCACACAGCATATTCCAATCAGATCTGTGTAATAAGACCTAAATAGAAAGGCAGTTTCTTCAAGGACATGATGCAGAACTTTTCCTGTTCTGGTTCCTATGCAAAACTGGCACTCTTATGTGTGACCAGTAGATGAGTCTGAGTGGCAAGCTCAAATATGTATATGGGCTCCATAATCTAAACATTCCCACTGACCTTGCTACCTACCTGATGGAGGACAGTACAAGGTGCACCAATTTATCTCACATACTGCAGGTCATATTTCATCCTGTTCTCAGACAACTGAAACCCTAGAAAATCCACAAACATACCTGGCCATGTACGTTCATGGCACTTATACCCTGATATCTGATATGCGTGTCTGTACTCTATTTTGATAAAGGTAAGGACTTACGACCTAGCCCTAAGACAAGACAGTAAAAATACACTATTGTGATTGCCAAGAAAGGGAAAATTGATTCCGATGAACTCTACTGGCAGAGATGGGCAAAAAGCAGAAGCTGCATACCAGATGCCACAAAGCTTGTTCCTATGCTCCAGTAATGATATTATAGTTAGAAAACAGCTGTGATTAACATCCCAAACTATTTATGTATGTAATATTATAAACTCACCATAGTTTTGTATTGTAACAGACATGTGAATTTAAAAAGAAGGTGGTAAAAAAAATGCTCCTGTATCTTTCAGGTCTTTGATGACAGAACTTATCTATGTAATTCTTCCATGGATAAGGTGTCACTTCTGAGTTATTATCTTGGCTGGGGAACAGATCAAGAAGCATCCATTTGGCCTTTCCTACCAGAATATGCCTCAACAAAAGTGTTAGAAACCAATATAGGTTAATAAGTGCATCTATTCCAACTATATATCTTGGGCCTGAGAAGTTCACTTTGGAAGACAGTCTGATAGTTTCTTGCAAAACTACACCTAAGTTTTACCATATATATGATCCAGCAATTGTGCCTCTACATAGTTACCCAAATGATTTGAAAACCTATGGCCACATAAAAACATGCACACACACATGTATAGAAGCTTTATTCATATATACCCAAAACTAGAAGCAATCTAGAGGCCCAATAGACGAATGGATAAACAAATCATGGTATATCCAAACAATGGAATATTTATTCAGTGACTAAAAAGAAAAGAACTATCAGGAAAATATATGGGAACCCTAAATACATTTTGCTAAGTGAAAAAACCCTCCTACCCCCAAAGGCTACAATCTGTATGATTACAACTATATGATATTCTGGAAAGGGCAAAACTGTGGAGACAATAAAATATCACCAATGCCAAGGATCTGAAAACTGGGAGTGTGTGGTGAGGTAAGTAAATAGGGATGAATAGGTGAAGTACAGGAGATTTTTTGGACAGTGAACAGTATCTGGAAAATATGGTAACGGTGCATATATGACATCATGCATTTGTCAAAAGTCGTAGAAGTGTACAAAACAAAGAAAGAACTGTAATGTTATCTACAGACTTTAGTTAATGTTCCAATGTTGGTTCATCCATTTTTACAAATGCACACTAATGCAAAATGTTAAAAATAGAGAAAACTGTAAGCAAAGGGGAAGGAGTATGTTTCCTTTTCTTGTCTTATTAGCTAGGATTTTTTTATACATCTTTATTGGAGTATAATTGCTTTACAATGGTGTATTAGTTTCTGCTTTATAACAAAGTGAATCAGTTATACATATACATATGTTCCCATATCTCTTCCCTCTTCGTCTCCCTCACTCCCACCCTCGCTATCCGACCCCTCTAGGTGGTCACAGAGCACCGAGCTGATCTCTCTGTGCTATTTGGCTGCTTCCCACTAGCTAGCTATTTTACGTTTGGTAGTGTATATATGTACATGCCACTCTCTCGCTTTGTCACAGCTTACCATTCCCCCTCCCCGTATCCTCAAGTCCATTCTCTAGTAGGTCTGTGTCTTTATTCCTGTCTTACCATAGGTTCTTCATGACATTTTTTTCTTAAATTCCATATATATGTGCTGGCATACAGTATTTGTCTTTCTCTTTCTGACTTACTTTACTCTGTATGACAGACTGTAGGTCCATCCACCTCATTACAAATAGCTCAATTTCGTTTCTTTTTATGGCTGAGTAATATTCCATTGTATATATGTGCCACATCTTCTTTATCCATTTATCCGATGATGGACACTTAGGTTGTTTCCATCTCCTGGCTATTGTAAATAGAGCTGCAATGAACATTTTGGTACATGACTCTTTTTGAATTACGGTTTTCTCAGGGTATATGCCCAGTAGTGGGATTGCTGGGTCATACGATAGTTCTATTTGTAGTTTTTTAAGGAACCTCCATACTGTTCTCCATAGTGGCTGTACCAATTCTCATTCCCACCAGCAGTGCAAGAGTGTTCCCTTTTCTCCACACCCTCTCCAGCATTTATTGTTTCTAGATTTTTTGATGATGGCCATTCTGACCGGTGTGAGATGATATCTCATTGTAGTTTTTACTTGCATTTCTCTAATGATTAGTGATGTTGAACATTCTTTCACGTGTTTGTTGGCAGTCTGTATATCTTCTTTGGAGAAATGTCTATTTAGGTCTTCTGCCCATTTTTGGATTGGGTTGTTTGTTTTTTTGTTCTTGAGCTGCATGAGCTGCTTGTAAATTTTGGAGATTAATCCTTTGTCAGTTGCTTCATTTGCAAATATTTTCTCCCATTCTGAGGGTTGTCTTTTGGTTTTGTTTATCGTTTCCTTTGCTGTGCAAAAGCTTTGAAGTTTCATTAGGTCCCATATGTTTATTTTTTATTTCCATTTCTCTAGGAGGTGGGTCAAAAAGGATCTTGCTGTGATTTATGTCATAGAGTGTTCTGCCTATGTTTTCCTCTAAGAGTTTGATAGTTCCTGGCCTTACATTTAGGTCTTTAATCCATTTTAAGCTTATTTTTGTGTATGGTGTTAGGAAGTGATCTAATCTCATACTTTTACATGTACCTGTCCAGTTTTCCCAGAACCACTTATAGAAGAGGCTGTCCTTTCTCCACTGTACATTCTTGCCTCCTTTATCAAATATAAGGTGACCATATGTGTGCGGGTTTATCTCTGGGCTTTCTATCCTGTTCCATTGAACTATCTTTCTGTTTTTGTGCCAGTTGCATACTGTCTTGATTACTGTAGCTTTGTAGTATAGTCTGAAGTCAGGGAGCCTGATTCCTCCAGCTCCGTTTTTCGTTCTCAAGATTGCTTTGGCTATTCAGGGTCGTCTGTGTTTCTATACTAATTGTGAAATTTTTTGTTCTAGTTCTGTGAAAAATGCCAGTGGTAGTTTGATAGGGATTGCACTGAATCTGTAGATTGCTTTGGGAGTAGAGTCATTTTCACAATGTTGATTCTTCCAATCCAAGAACATGGTATATCTCTCCATCTATTTGTATCATCTTTAATTTCTTTCATCAGTGTCTTATAATTTTCTGCATACAGGTCTTTTGTCTCCTTAGGTAGGTTTATTCCTAGATATTTTATTCTTTTTGTTGCAGTGGTAAATGGGAGTGTTTTCTTGATTTCACTTTCAGATTTTTCATCATTAGTGTATAGGAATGCCAGAGATTTTTGTGCATTAATTTTGTATCCTGCTACTTTACCAAATTCATTGATTAGCTCTAGTAGTTTCCTGGTAGCATCTTTAGGATTCTCTATGTATAGTATCGTGTCATCTGCAAACAGTGACAACTGTACTTCATCTTTTCCTATTTGGTTTCCTTTTATTTCCTTTTCTTCCCTGATTGCTGTGGCTAAAACTTCCAAAACTATGTTGAATGATAGTAGTGAGAGTGGGCAACCTTTTCTTGTTCCTGATCTTAGTGGAAATGGTTTCATTTTTTCACCATTGAGGACGATGTTGGCTGTGGGTGTGTCATATATGGCGTTTATTATGTTGAGGAAATTTCCCTCTATGCCTACGTTCTGCAGGGTTTTTATCATAAATAGGTGTTGAATTTTGTCGAAAGCTTTCTCTGCATCTATTGAGATGATCATATGGTTTTTCTCCTTCAATTTGTTAATATGGTGTATCACGTTGATTGATTTGCGTATATTGAGGAATCCTTGCATTCCTGGAATAAACCCCACTTGATCATGGTGTATGATCCTTTGAATGTGCTATTGGATTCTGTTTGCTAGTATTTTGTTGAGGATTTTTGCATCTATGTTCATCAGTGATATTGGCCTGTAGTTTTCTTTCTTTGTGACATCCTTGTGTGGTTTTGGTATCAGGGTGATGGTGGCCTTGTAGAATGAGTTTGGGAGTATTCCTCCCTCTTCTATATTTTGGAAGAATTTAAGAAGGATAGGTGTTAGCGCTTCTCTAAATGTTTGATAGAATTCGCCTGTGAAGCCATCTGGTCCTGGGCTTTTGTTTGTTGGAAGATTTTTAATCACAGTTTCAATTTCAGTGCTTGGTTGTATGTTTTTCTTCTTCATCACTTTAAATATGTACTGCCACTCCCTTCTGTGTTGCAGAGTTTCTGCTGAAAAATCAGCTGTTAACCTGATGGGGATTCCCTTGTGTGTTATTTGTTGTTTTTCCCTTGCTGCTTTTAATATTTATTTTTGTATTTAATTTTTGATAGTTTGATTAATATGTGTCTTGGCATGTTTCTTCTTGGATTTATTCTGTATGGGACTCTCTGTGCTTCCTGGACTTGATTAACTATTTCCTTTCCCATATTAGGGAAGTTTTCAACTATAATCTCTTCAAATATTTTCTCAGTCCCTTTCTTTTTCTATTCTTCTTCTGGGTCCCCTGTAATTCAAATGTTGGTGTGATTAATGTTGTCCCAGAGGTCTCTGAGACTGTCCTCAGTTCTTTTCATGTTTTTTTCTTTATTCTGCTCTGCAGTAGTTATTTCCACTATTTTATCTTCCAGGTCACTTATTCGTTCTTCTGCCTCAGTTATTCTGCTGTTGATCCCTTCAAGAGTATTTTTAATTTCATTTATTGTGTTCTTCATCGTTGCTTGTTTCCTCTTAGTTCTTCTAGGCCCTTGTTAAATATTTCTTGCATTTTCTCTATTCTATTTCCAAGATTTTGGATTATCTTTACTATCATTATTCTGAATTTTTTTTCAGGGAGTCTGCCTATTTCCTATTCATTTGTTAGTTCTGGTAGGTTTTTATCTTGCTCCTTCATCTGGTGTGTGTTTTTCTGTCTTCTCATTTTGCTTATCTTACTGTGTTTGGGGTCTCCTTTTTGCAGGCTGCAGGTTCGTAGTTCCCGTTATTTTTGGTGTCTGCCTCCAGTGGCTAAGGTTGGTTGAGTGGGTTGTGTAGGCTTCCTGGTGGAGGGAACTAGTGCCTGTGTTCTGGTGGATGAGGCTGGATCTTGTCTTTCTGGTGGGCATGTCCACGTCTGGTGGTGTGTTTTGGTGTGTCTGTGGACTTATTATGATTTTAGACAGCCTCTCTGCTAATGGGTGGGGTTGTGTTCCTCTCTTGCTAGTCGTTTGGCATATGGTGTCCAGAACTGTAGCTTGCTGGTCGTTGAGTGAAGCTGGGTGCTGGTGTTGAGATGAAGATCTCTGGAAGATTTTCGCTGTTTGATATTATGTGGAGCTGGGAGGTCTCTTGTTGACCAGTGTCCTGAAGTTGGCTCTCCCACCTCAGAGGCACAGCACTGACACCTGGCTGCAGCACCAAGAGCCTTTCATCCACACGGCTCAGAATAAAAGGGAGAAAAAGTAGAATGAAAGAAAGAAAGAGGATAAAATAAAGTAATGTAAGATAAAATAAAGTTATTAAAATAAAAACTAAAAAGTAATTATTAAGAAAAAGAATTTTTTTAAGTTAGAAAAAAACAAAACAAAAAAACAAACAAACAAGCAAACAAAAAAATGGACGGACAGAATCCTAGGACAAATGGTGAAATCAAAGCTATACAGACAAAATCTCACACAGAAGCATACACATACACACTCAGAAAAAGAGGAAAAGGGGAAAAAATAATATATCTTGCTCTCAAAGTCCACCTCCTCAATTTGGGATGATTCGTTGTCTATTCAGGTATTCCACTGATGCAGGGTACATCAGGTTGATTGTGGAGATTTAATCCGCTGCTCCTGAGGCTGCCTGGGAAATTTCCCTTTCTCTGTTCGCACAGCTCCCCGTGTTCAGCTTCGGATTTGCCCCCGCCTCTGCGTGTAGGTCGCTGGAGGGCGTATGTTCTTCGCTCAGACAGGGCGGGGTTAAGGGAGCAGCTGATTTGGAGGCTCTGGCTCACTCAGGCTAGGGGGAGGGAGCAGCATGGGGTGCGGGGCAAGCCTGCAGTGGCAGAGGCCAGCGAGAGGTTGCACTAGCCTGAGGCGTGCCGTGCGTTCTCCCGGGGAAGTTGTCCCTGGGTCACGGGACCCTGGCAGTGGCAGGCTGCACAGGCCCCCATGAGGGGCGGTGTGGAGAGTGACCTGTGATTGCACACAGGCTTCTTGGTGGCGGCAGCAGCGGCCTCAGCCTCTCATGCCCGTCTCGGGTTCGCGCTTTTAGCCGCGGCTCGCGCCCGCCTCTGGAGCTCCTTTAAGCAGCGCTCTTAATCCCCTCTCTTCGCGCACCAGGAAGCAAAGATGGAAGAAAAAGTCTCTTGCCTCTTTGGCAGGTCCAGACTTTTCCCCGGAATCCCTCCCAGCTACGTGTGGTGCACTATCCCGCTTCAGGCTGTGTTCACGCCGCCAACCCCAGTCCTCTCCCTGCGAGCCGACCGAAGCCCGAGCCTCAGCTCCCAGCCCCACCCACCCTGGCGGGTGAGCAGACAAGCCTCTCGGGCTGGTGAGTGCTGGTCAGCACTGTTCCTCTGTGTAGGAATCTCTCCGCTTTGCCCTCTGCACCCCTGTTGTGGTGCTCTCCTCCGCAGCTCTGAAGCTTCTCCCCGTCTCCGCCACCCACAGTCTTCACCCACGAAGGGGCTTCTAGTGTGTGGAAACCTTTCCTCCTTCACAGCTCCCTCCCACTGGTGCATGTCCCGTCCCTATTCTTTTGTCTCTGTTTTTTTTTCTTTTGCCCTACCCAGGTACGTGGGGAATTTCTTGCCTTTTGGGAGGTCTGAGATCTTCTGCCAGCGTTCAGTGGGTGTTCTGTAGGAGTTGTTCCACGTGTAGATGTATTTCTGTTGTATCTGTGGGGAGGCAGGTGATCTCCGCATCTTACTCTTCCGCCATCTTCCCCCAAAACCTTAGCTAGGATTTCTAGTATGAATAAGAGTGGTGAGAGAGAACATCCTTATTTTGTTCCCAGTTTTCAGGGTGGGAGGAGGAAGGGTTTAGTTTCTCTCTATTAAGTATGATATTAGCTGAAAGGTTTCTTACGTGTTCATTGTGAAGTTGAGGAATTTCCATTCTATTCCTAGAAGGCTGATAGTTTTGTTTTGAAATCAGGAATGGGTGTTGGATTTTTTCAAATGCTTGTTCTTCATCTATTGATATGATTCTATGACTTCTCTTTTAGCCTGTTGATGTGATGGATTACTTTAATTGAGTTTTGAATGTTGATCTACCCTTGCATACCTGGAATAAACTCCAGTTGGTCATGGTCTATAGTTGGTCATGGTCTATAATTCTATTTATACATTGTTCGATCCAGTTTGCTATTATTGTTGAGGATTTTGCATCTATGTTCATGAGAGATAATAATCTGAATTTCTCCTTTTTTATGTCTTTTTCTGGTTTTGGTATTAAGGTAATGGTGGCCTTATAGAATGATTTAGGGAGTATTCCCTCTGCTTCTGTTTTGTGGAAAAGAATGAAGAGAATTGATATAATTCTTCCTTAAGTGTTTGGTAGAATTTACCAGTGAATTCATCTGGGCCTGGTGCTTTCTTATTTTTAGAAGGTCATCAATTATTGATTCAATTACTTTAATAGATATAGGTCTATTCAGATTACCTGTTTCTTTTCAGGGGTTTTAGTAGATTGTGTCTTTCAGTAAATTGGTTCCGTTGATCTACATTATCAACTTTGTGGGCATGGAATTGTTCATAATACTCCTTTGTTATCCCTTACTGCCAATGAGATCATTTGTGATGGCTTCACTTTCATTTATGATATTAATAATTTGTGCCTTCTCTTTTTTTCTTGGCTAGCCTGGCTAGAAGTTTATCAATTTCATTGACCTTTCCAAAGAATAAGCTTTGGTTTTTATGGATTTTCTCTATTAAAAACTCCCTGTTATTTTAATTTCATTGATTTATGTTCTGATCATCTTATTTCTTCTAATTCGTCTTACCCTAGTTTCCTACAGTGGAAGATTACATTATTGATTTTCTTTTTTTAATTGAAGTATAGTTGATTTACAATATTATATTAGTTTTATGTGTACAGCATAGTGATTCAATATTTTTAAAGATTATACTCCATTAAAAGTTATTACAAGATAATAGCTATAATTCCTTGTGCTATACAATGTATCCTTGTTGCACATGAATTTTATATATAGCAGTTTGTACCTCTTGATTCCATACCCCTAACTGCCCCTCCCTGCTTCCCTCTACCTACTGATACCCACTGGTTTGTTTTCTATATCTGTGAGTCTGTTTTTGTTTTGCATATACATTCATTTTTATTATTTTTTTAATTTTTATTTTTATTGAAGTATAGTCGATTTACAAGGTTGTTTTAGTTTCAGGTGTACAGTATAGTGATTCAAGTTTTTTTCAGATTATATTCCATTATAGGTTATTACAAGATATTGGGTATAATTCCCTGTGCTATACAGTAAATTTTTGTTTCTTATCTGTTTTTACATATAGTGGTTTTTTTATGTTAATCCCATATTCCTAATTTCTCCCTCCCTTCTTCCCTGCTCCCTTTGGTAACAATAAGTTTGTTTTCTGCATCTGTAAGTCTGTTTCTGTTTTGTATATAGATTCATTTGTATTATGTTTTAGATTCCACATATAAGTGATATCATATAGTATTTCTATTTCTGTGTCTGACTTATTTCACTTAGCATGATATTCTCTAGGTCCATCTACGTTGCTGCAAATGGCAATATCTCATTCTTTTTTATGGCTGAGTAATATTCCATTGTGTGTGTGTGTGTGTGTGTGTATATGTATATATACCACATCTTTTTTTTTTTAACATCTTTATTGGGGTATAATTGCTTTACAGTGGTGTGTTAGTTTCTGCTTTATAACAAAGTGAATCAGTTATACATATACATATGTTCCCATATGTCTTCCCTCTTACGTCTCCCTCCCTCCCACCCTCCCTATCCCACCCCTCCAGGCTGTCACAAAGCACCGAGCCAATATCCCTGTGCCATGCGGCTGCTTCCCACTAGCTATCTACCTTACTACGTTTGTTAGTGTGTATATGTCCATGACTCTCTCTTGCCCTGTCACAGCTCACCCTTCCCCCTCCCCATATCCTCAAGTCCGTTCTCCAGTAGGTCTGCGTCTTTATTCCTGTCTTACTCCTAGGTTCTTCATGACATTTTTTTTTCTTAAATTCCATACATATGTGTTAGCATACGGTATTTGTCTTTCTCTTTCTGACTTACTTCACTCTGTATGACAGACTCTAGGTCTATCCACCTCATTACAAATAGCTCAATTTCATTTCTTTTTATGGCTGAGTAATATTCCATTGTATATATGTGCCACATCTTTATCCATTCATCCGATGATGGGCACTTGGGTTGCATCCATATTTTGGCTATTATAAATAGTGCTACTATGAGCATTGGGGTGCATATATCTTTTCAAATTAGAGTTTTCATTTTTCCCAGATATGACCAGGAATGGAATTGCTGGATCATATGGTAGTTCTATTTTTAGTTTTTTAAGGAACCTCCATACTGTTTTCCATAGTGGCTGCACCAATTTATATTCCCACCAATGGTATATGAGGGTTCCCTTTTCTCCACATCCTCTTCAGCATTTATTATTTGTAGACTTTTTGATGACAGCGGTTCTTTTTTTTAAATTGAAGTAGAGTTGGCGTACAATGTTGTGTTAATTTCTGCTGCACAGCAAAGTGATTCAGTTACACATATGTGTGTGTGTGTGTGTGTGTGTATATATATATATATATACACACACACACACACACACACACACACATTCTTTTTTTTTTTTTGGCTGCACCACACAGCATGCAGGATCTTAGTTCCCCAACCAGGGACCCTGCAGTGGAATCATGGAGTCCTAACCACTGGACCACCAGGGAATTCCCTATACATTCTTTTTCATATTTGTTTCCATTATGGTTTATCACAGGATATTGAGTATAGTTCCCCATGCTATATAATAGGACCTTGTTTGCTTATTCATTCTGTATATAATAGTTTGCATCTGCTAACCCCAAACTCCCACTCCATTCCTCCCCCCTCGGCCCCTCCCTTGGCAACTGCAAGTCTGTTCTCAATGTCTGTGAGTCTGTTTCTGTTTTGTGGATAAGTCCATTTGTGTCATATTTTAGATTCCACATATAAGCAATATCACATGGTATTTGTCTTTCTCTTTCTGACTGACCTTACTTAGTATGATAATTTCTAGTTGCACCCATGTTGCTGCAAATGCATTATTTCGTTCTTTTTAATGTCTGAGTAGTATTCCATTGTGCATTTGTACCACATTTTCTTTATCCATTCATTTGCTGACAGACATTTAGGTTGTTTCCATGTCTTGGCTATTGTGAGTAGTGCTGCTGTCAGCATAGGCGTGAATGTATTTTTTTTTTAAGCTTACAAAACAATAGTTATTTAAATAGGCACTGACAGTTTCACATCAGTCTGCTCAATAATGTCTATGTAGCTTTTTTCTTTAAATCTTCTGGGCTGAAAGTATTTTAAAGTCTACTATATTTATGCTATTATTTTATTTATTTTAAAAATATTTATTTATTTGGTTGTGCTGGGTCTTAGTTGCAGTTGCAGGCTCCTTAGTTGCAGCACATGGGCTCCTTAGTTGAGGCAGGCAGGCTCCTTGGTTGTGGCTCGTGGGTTCCTTAGTTGTGGCATGCGAAATCTTAGTTGCGGCATGCATGTGGGAATCTAGTTCCCTGACCAGTGATCAAACCCGGGCCCCCTGCATTGGGAGCACAGAGTCTTATCCAGTGCGCCACCAGGGAAGTCCTCTATGCTATTATTTTATTAAAAGTACATTTTTTTTGTAGAAATCCCTCAACCAAACAAATCATGAGCATTTATCTACGTAGTGGCTGCTGCTGAGTTTCGGGGAATTAACTGTCTGTGAGCCTTCCCTTCCTGGAGAAGTACCACACCAAGTGTCAACCAGTAGGTGTAATTCACAAGGACAAAGCCTCAGGAGCAGGCCAGGCCTAGGTCCAGAATGCTAAATGTCACAGTTGTGAGTCTGTTTTATAATTTTATAACAGCCTAACTCCAGATGTTTATTAGAAAAATATCCAGTTAAAAATTAATATAGACTATTTCCGTTGCAAAGCTGATTTTCTCTTTCACCCCCTAAACCATAGTGGAGGGTTAAAACTACTTAGGTACATCCTCTTTTCTACATGCATCCTGGCAACACAGACACTCATTGTCATCATTATCATTAGATGCATCTGTTACATCAGATAGTAAAGATATGAAATAAACTTAAATGAATGCATATGAAATCTGTAATGTAGTGAAAGACAGAAAAATATTTTTGTTGTGAAGGTGAGGTACCAATATATTGTGATATTCTGCATTGTCCTTTTTTTTTTTTTTAACTCCACTGTGGTGAAGTAACTTTCAATCTTGATTTTAAACCCTTGTTGGGTTTTTATTTACGAATGTTGTTTATTTATTTTAAATTAATTTTTAATTGAAATATAGTTGATTTACAATGCTATGTTAATTTCTGCTGTACAGCAAAGTACTGCTGTACTCAGTTATACACATATATACATTTTTAAAATATTCTTTTCTATTATGGTTTATTCCAGGATGTTGACTATAGTTCCCTGTGCTGTACAGTAGGACCTTGTTTATACATTCTATATGTAATAGATTGCATCTACTAACCCCAAACTTGCAGTCCAACCCTCCCCCATTCCCCCTCCCCATCGGCAACCATAAGTCTGTTCTCTATGTCTGTCTGTTTCTATTTCATAGATAGGTTCATTTGTGCCATATTTTAGATTCCACATATAAGTGATAACATGTGGTATTTGTCTTTCTCTTTCTGACTTATTTCACTTAGTATGATAATCTCTAGCTGCATCCATGTTGCTACAAATGGCATTATTTCATTCTTTTTCTAAATGGCTGAGTAATATTCCATTGTGTGTGTATGTATGTGTGTGTATGTGTATATATATATATATATATATATATATACATATATACCACATCTTCTTTATCCATTCATCTGTTGATGGACATTTAGGTTGTTTCCATGTCTTGGCTATTGTGAATAGTGCTGCAATGAACATAGGGGTGGATGTATCTTTTTGAATTAGAGTTTTGTCTGGATATATGCCCAGGATTGCTGGATCATATGATAATTTTTTTTTAAGATTTTTTTTGATGTGGACCATTTTTAAAGTCTTTACTGAATTTGATACAATATTGCTTTTGTTTTATGTTTTGGCTTTTTGGCCGCAAGGCATGTGGGATCTTACCTCCCTGACCAGGGAACGAACCCACACCCCCTGAATTGGAAGGTGAAGTCTTAACCACTGGACCTCCAGGGAGGTCCCAAATTGTAAGTAACCCCCGAGGTAATTCTATTTTTAGTTTTCTGAGGAACCTCCATACTGTCTTCCACAGTGGCTGCAGATTGGAGTACATTTAATCAATGGAAATCCACTGGTGCTCAAAACCTCATTACTGGACTTACCTGGTTGTGCAGTGGTTAAGAATCCACCTGCCAATGCAGGGTACACGGCTTCGAGCCCTGGTCTGGGAAGATCCCACATGCTATGGAGCAACTAAGGCCGTGTGCCACAACTACTGAGCCTGTGCTCTAGAGCCCACGTGCCACAACTACTGAAGCTGGCGTACCTAGAGCCTGTGCTCCGCAACAAGAGAGGCCACGCAATGAGAAGCACGTGCACTGCAATGAAGACCCAACGCAGCCAAAAATAAATAAATAAAATTAACAAACAAACACACACACACACACACAAAAACCTCATTACCATTTGAAGTGACTATTCACAAATGCCAATTTTTTTTTTCCGGCTGCACAGCGCGGCTTATGGGATCTTAGTTCACTGACCAGGGATCGAACCCAGGCCCCGGCAGTGAAATCCCTGAGTCCTAATCACTGGACCACCAGGGAATTCCTACAAATGCCACATTTTTAAATCATTGACTCTTTTCCCTTCTTTCCAGCAGGGACTGTGTTTCACGATAACCAGATCATGCCTGCTGATCAGAAGAAAGCTCTATTTCCAATAGAATGACAATTAATAAATGTAGGTGAAAGAATAAACTGAGGTAATCATTTCGTAATCCTTAATGATCTAATTTATTCAGTCAAGAATCATGACTGAGATTTAAAAAAATTTTTAAACCATCTTAACCGTTTTTAAGTGTACAGTTCAATGGCACTAAGTAATTTCACATTGTGGAACTATCAGTAGCATCCATCTCCAGAACTCTCTTCATCTTGTGAAACTGAAACTCTGTCCCCATTAAACACCAACTCCTAGGGGTGTGGAGGAGGGATGGATTGGGAGTTTGGGATTAACAGATGCAAACTACTGTATAGAGAATGGATAAACAACAAGGTCCTACTATATAGCATAGGGAACTATATTCAGTATCCTGTGATAAACCGTAAGGGAAAAGAATATGAAAAAGAATGTATATATATTTATAACTGAATCACTTTGTACAGCAGAAATTAATACAACATTGTAAATCAACTATACTTCAATAAAATAAAATTTTAAAAAATATGTGGTATGTATACACAATGGAATATTACTCAGCCATAAAAAGAGTGAACTAATGCCATTTCCAGCAACATGGATGGACCTAGAGATTATCATACTAAGCAAAGTCAGTCAGACTGAGAAAGACAAATACCATATGATATCACTTACGTGTGGAATCTAAAATATGACACAAAGGAACTTACCTAAGAAACAGAAACAGACTCATAGACATAGAGAACAGACTTGTGGTCTCCAAGGAGGAGGGGTGTTGGGGGAGGGAAGAACTGGGAGTTTGGGGTTAGCAGGTGTAAGCTGTGATATATAGGATGGGTAAACAACAAGGTCCTACTATATAGAACAGGGAACTGTATTCAATATTCTGAGATAAACCATAATAGAAAAGAATATGAAAAGGAATATATATATATGTATAACTGAATCACTTTGCAGTATGGTAGAAATTAACACAACATTGTAAATCAACTATACTTCAATTAAAACAAAAAAAGCAAAAAACCCCCCACTAACTCCTCATCCCTCCCCAACCTCAGCCCCTGGCACCCACCATTCTGCTTTCTGTCTCTCTGGATTTGACTCCTTTAGAGACCTCATATGAGTGGAATCACACAGTATTTGCTCTTTGTGACTGACTTATTTCACTGAGCATGATGTCCTCAAGGTACATCCACATTGTAGCAAGTGTCAGAAGTTCCTCCTCTCTTTTTTTTTTTAAAAATACTTTAGCCTTTTGGTTTTTTTTGGCTACACTGCACAGCTTGTGGGATCTTAGTTCCCCGACCAGGGATTGAACCCAGGCGCTTAGTGGTGAGAGCACAGAGTCCTAACCACTAGACCGCCAGGGAATTCTCAAAAGTTCCTTCCTGTTTTTTTAATAGTCTTTAAAATTATTGTTTAAATAAACATTTATTTTTGGCTGTGCACGGGCTTTCTCTAGTTGTGGCGAGCAGGGGTTACTCTTCGTTGAAGTGAGTGGGCTTCTCACTGCGGTGGCTTCTCTTGTTGCGGAGCACAGGCTCTAGGCACGCGGGCTTCAGTAGTTGTGGCATGCGGGTTCAGTAGTTGTGGCTTGTGGGCTCTAGAGTGCAGGCTCAGTAGTTGTGGTGCATGGGCTTAGTTGCTCCATGGCATGTGGGATCTTCCCAGACCAGAGCTCGAACCTGTGTCCCCTGCATTGGCAGCCGGATTCTTAACCACTGCACCACCAGGGAAGTCCCTCGTGTTTATTTTTTGTTTGTTTGTTTTTGCGGTACGCGGGCCTCTCACTGCTGTGGCCTCTCCCGTTGCAGAGCACAGGCTCCAGACATGCAGGCTCAGCTACCATGGCTCACAGGCCCAGCCACTCCATGGCATGTGGGATCTTCCTGGGCCGGGGCACGAACCCGTGTCCCCTGCATCAGCAGGTGGGCTCTCAACCACTGCGCCACCAGGGAAGCCCCCTCGTTTTTAAGACTGAATAATGTTCCATTGTATGAATGGACCACATTTTGTTCATTCATCCGTTGATGGACACTGTGGTTGCTTCCACCTTTTGGCTAGTGTGAATCATGCTGCTATGAATGTGGATGTACAAATATCTGTTTGAGACCCCCCCTTTTTTTTAATCTTTTGGCCATGCTGCATGGCATGTGGGATCGTAGTTCCAGGGATCGAACCCATGCCCCCTGCAATGGAAGCGTGGAGTCTTAACCACTGGATTGCCAGGGAAGTCCTGAGACCACACTTGCAATTCCCAGTAGAATTGCTGGGTTATATTTCTATTCTACAGTAATTCTATTTCTAATTTTTTGTGGACCTGTCATACTGTTTTCCACAACAGCAGGGTGTTTTTCTTTTTGTCTTTATTTAGTTAAATAAGTATTCAAGGAACAGCTGAAGCCCATTTGTGTGCCATCTCGGATCCCCGTCTGCTGCTTCCCCAGACACAACCACTATGAAAGTGTTGGTCTGTCTCCTTCCTGTCCAGGTTTTTCCACAGTTATCTTTTGTCCCTAAACTCAGTTATTCTGTGTCTTTAAAAACATTAGGTTAGGGCTTCCCTGGTGGCACAGTGGTTGAGAGTCCGCCTGCCGATGCAGGGGACACGGGTTCATGCCCCGGTCTGGGAAGATCCCACATGCTTCGGAGCGGCTGGGCCCGTGAGCCATGGCCGCTGAGCCTGTGCATCTGGAGCCTGTGCTTCGCAGCAGGAGAGGCCACAACAGTGGGAGGCCCGTGTACCACAAAAAGAAAACAACAACAAGAAAAACACATTAGGTTAATCTATTCTACCACACATATCTATCTGCAACCTACTTTTCTCCCTCAAGCATGTTTGCAGTTTTTAAAAAGCAAGCTATAGAAAAAAAGACATTGAATCTCACGACAGCCAAAACGAATGGTCAGCACTTGTTTCCTCTTTCTGTGTCATGAGGAAGCCTTTCTAACACCCCATCATCACCACAGTGACCATGATCAGGCACATGTGTAATATGCCTGTGAGCTTTGTCCACACTGACATGCAATCGTTTGCAACTACTAATCAAAAACTTACACAGACATCGTCACACAACCACTGATCTACTGCTGACTGTTACAGTCCTGGTTCCGGGGCTGGGCATGCACGTAGCAATAAGACAGACCAATGCCGCCCCGGCCTGTCTCAAGAACAAGGCAGGCAGGCAAACTCCACAACGAACAAGGGGATTTGAAAGAGTGAGAACTTCTACAATCAAAATAAAGCAGAGAATTGGGATAGAGTGACTCTGATCTTTGCTTTGTGCCTCTCCAGATTTTATTATTAAAATGTAAAGATCTTATATGTACAGCTGGATTTTTTTTAAGGGTCTGATTCTTTTTTTTAAGGGTAGCTGGATTTTTTAATGTGTGTATTTGTCTGTGTCATCAACTGCCCAGATCAAGATGGAGAAAATTCCCATCACCTGCCTGGCACCCCTCGCAAGTGGGTCCCATCCCCATTAAGAGATGGTCACAGTTTTGATTTCTGTTACTAAGCATTAGTTTCGCCTGAGAATTTCATACCAATGGAATCATATAGTATCTATTGTTTTGTGTCTGTGACATGCATCCATGTCACCGTGCATCAATGTCATTTGCCCCTCTTTATTGCTACGTGGTACTCCATTGTAGAGATGGAAGACAGTTTTTTGTCCATCCATTTGTTGATAGACTTTTGAGTTGTCTTATGACCTGAACTGTGTCCCCCCGAAATTCATATGTTGAAGCCCTAACCCCCAGTACCTCTGAATGTGAGTGTATTTGGAGATAGAGTCTTTAAAGAAGTGATTGAATTAAAATGAGGTCATTAGGATTTGCAGCAGCATGGATGGACCTACAGATTATCATACTACGTGAAGAAAGAGAAAGACAAATACCATAAGATATCACTTACATGTGGAATCTAAACTGTGATACAAATGAACTTATGAAACAAAAACAGATTCACAGATATAGAAAACAAACTTATGGTTACCAAAGGGGAAAGGGGGTAGGGGAGGGATAAATTAGGAGTTTGGGATTAGCAGATAAAATATACTATATATAAAATAGATAAACAGCAGGGTCTTATTGTATAGCACAGGGAACTATATTCAATATCCTATAATAAACCATATTATAGGATATAATAAACCCTCCCTCCCTCCCTCCATGTCTCTCCCTCTCCCTCCATCTCTCCCTCTCCCTCCATCTCTCCCTATTTGTAGGACTTCTATTCTTTACTTTACAGGCGTGTTTTATGGCCCAGAATGTGGTCTATCTGGTAAATGTTCCATGTTATCTTGAGAAGAATGGCTAGTCTGCTGTTGTTGGATGATGTATTCTATAAATATCAAATAAAACCAGTTGATTGATGGTACTGTTCTCTTCAAAAATATGTTTACTGACTTTCTGCCTGCAGGATTTGTCAGTTACCGACAGTGACATTGAAATGTTCAGTTAGAATTATAGATTTGTCTACCTCATATTCCAGTTTTTTACATTTTTGCATCACTTATTCTGTCAGTCTGTTTCAGCACATGTATAATAAAGGCTTATTATGTCTTCCTGGAGAATTGGCACTTTTTATCTGTATGTAATGCCCCTCTTTCTCCCTGATAATTTTCCTTGTTCTGAAATCAGCTTTGTGTGAAATTAATAGTTATTTTAAATTAATAGCCGGGTCATTCAAAAATCTCTCCTGTACCTGAGTATTGTTTTGATGATTGCTTTCTCTATTCACAATGTGTTTTCTCTTTTTTTTCCCATTACTTTATTTATTTATTTTTTTAACATCTTTATTGGGGTATAATTGCTTTACAATGGTGTGTTAGTTTCTGCTTTATAACAAAGTGGATCAGTTGTACATATACATATGTTCCCATATCTCTTCCCTCTTGCGTCTCCCTCCCTCCCACCCTCTCTATCCCACCCCTCCAGGCTGTCACAAAGCACCGAGCCAATATCCCTGTGCCATGCGGCTGCTTCCCACTAGCTATCTACCTTACTACGTTTGTTAGTGTGTATATGTCCATGACTCTCTCTCGCCCTGTCACAGCTCACCCTTCCCCCTCCCCATAACCTCAAGTCCGTTCTCTAGTAGGTCTGCGTCTTTATTCCTGCCTTACCCCTAGGTTCTTCATGACATTTTTTCCCTTAAACTCCATATATATGTGTTAGCATACGGTATTTGTCTTTCTCTTTCTGACTTACTTCACTCTGTATGACAGACTCTAGGTCTATCCACCTCATTACAAATAGCTCAATTTCGTTTCTTTTTATGGCTGAGTAATATTCCATTGTATATATGTGCCACATCTTCTTTATCCATTCATCCGATGATGGGCACTTAGGTTGTTTCCATACAATGTGTTTTCTCTTACCTTTTAGTATGCCTTCTAATTTTTGGTTGAAAACCAGATGTATCAGGTAATTTGAGGTAAATAGGTCTTTAGTGTGAGGTTTTATGTGTTCTTGAACAGGAGATTAGAGTATGTTTAATGCTTGACATAGCTGTAAGTATCAGGAGCTTCAATATCCTCTAGTGCCCTTGAATTTTTCTTCCTCGTGTTTGAGTAGTCCCAGAAGCTCATTCTTGAGTAGAGTCTATGTCTTGCAGCTCTCTGTTTTAATCCACTGTTACTGTATTGGGACCCTAATGATATATGGTGGTAAGGTCTTTGGGATGGAATATGTTCTATTATGTTATGATTGAGCCTGCAGTGTTTTGGTGGAGGAGACTGTGCATAGGACTGTTTCTATGGACTGGACTATGAAAATCAGAGAAAGTTCTCAGCCCTTCTTTTTTCCCTTTTTTTTTTTTTTAAATCAGAGAGGAAAGCTGAAAAGGGCTGGAGTTGCATAATTGCTCTTTCTCTAATCAGATAAAGCGTTGGCAAGCTAGTTTCCTTTGAGAAATAGCCTAAGATGCAAAGAACAGAATGCACTGTGTATATATCAAAATATTTCCCTGTTTGCTGCATGAAGCATGAGGCAATTTTTAAAAAAAAATATTTATGGTAAGAACATGGTTTGGCTCCTTCAGGAAGAATTCATGAATTGTGGGTGGCCCTCTAAGACTGGGTTCTGCAGACCTTTTAATTCTCGAGCTAGTTTACACTGTGTCTCCAGCAATTCATGTGTTCCTACAGTTTACTGGCTTGAGTGGCTTCTGCTCCCAGTTTATTCTGCAAAGGCAATTTTTAGGAGAGTAGGGCAAGTGTAAGTGGGTGCAGGTGGCTGCAGCAAAGAGGAGAGTGGGTTGGGCCTCTAATGTATCAAGGAGTTGAGTTTGGGTATTCAAGGTTTGACCCTCCTATCCACTGGCACAAAGAGAAAAGAGGCATGTGTCTACCTTTGTAACTTGATTGCCTATAGTGGACCAGGCAGGGTGAGTATCTAAAACCAATTAACAGTCACACATCAAAAGTGGAATCAGTGTCTTTATTAAAAGTTCACTCCTGATGATTGTGGACTGAATTATGCCACATCTCACAAGAATTTGAGTAGCCATGTGAAAAGCACAAGCAACATGTTAAGATGAGGAAGTCTTGAAAAAAGCATTCCAATTCCAGTCATCCTAAGGAGTTGGAGAAATCCAGGAAAATATGTCAGTGGGGTTCCAGAACTCAATTCAATTACCTTAGTTATGTTATTCATTATTTTCATTTGTTTTCTCATGTGTTGAGTTATTGGTGGCCCCTTGCCATGTTGTTTACCCACAGGCAGCAAGCAATCCTTTAAGGGAACAGAACTTTCCCTGGGTGGCCAATAGTCTAAAGCCAACTAGTCATCAGCCACCATGGCTGCCAGGGAGTTCCCCTTCATGGAAAGTCTCTAAAATGTTAGTTGCCTGCTGCATGTGTTTAGAGTGTTTCAGACATTTCTTGACTGGGATCAGTGATGTGAGTTTGTTGAATGGCATCGTGTGTACCCTGGGCAATGCCAGTGACTCTCAGGACAGTGAGTGCAATCGGTAGGAAAACACATTTGTGTTGGGAAGGGCCACAGCGTGTTATGAAGGAGGATGCCCCAAATAAAATATTGACATCCAGGGTACAGAGTATAGGTGGTGTTAGGAGGAAGGTCCGGTGGTGGGATATGAGTGTTTGCTACTGGAAACTCTTACAGTAAACAAAAGGATTGTTGAGAATGACCATTTGACAGAAATGTCTCATGCAGAAAGGCCTCTATTTATAAGGTGTCACTAAGCCTGAGGATCAGAACAAAGTAATGGGCCCATGTACCGAGGTGGGGGGGTGGGGGGGAGGGTCTAACTAATGCCTCAAACAGCAGGAAGACTCATTTAGAAGTTAACACAGTTTGTCTAAGGAAGCCATTCTAACTTCTATGAGGGCTGTATCCTGGGGTCATAAGAAGTAAAAGTGCCACAGAATGCCTTTTTCTAGAGCCCAGTGTCTTGAGGGTTTTTTTGGTTTGTTTTTGAGAAATGAGTAGGTCACATCAGTGTCTTGGTGAGTCCTTCCGTTTTGGCTTCATCAGTGGTGTGTCTAATAGGATAAGTGAGGAGTATGTCTATATAAGTATATACCATGGTCAGAGCATAGCAAGTAGTCCTGCTGAGGGGATGAAGGGTCCTATTAGGTCTATTTTCCATCAGCTGTAGGGACCCCTTCCTCAGCCTGCAAATTATGTCCATTGATTATACTACTAGGGGCATTGTTTTCCTTATCAGGTAAACTTGACAGTTAGTAAGTTAGCCATGGCAGAGGGGAGTCCCTTGCATTCTAGAGCTTATGGGCTTTAGGGTAGAGCTTTAGCCTAGAGCTTTAGGGTAGAGGTCTCTCAACGGTTTCACACATCATGGGCCCACAGAGACAAGATTAATACCATCAGGTTTGAGAGGTTTCTTATGTGCAGAGTTGGGAGTGCAGAGTTTCATATGTGCAGAGTTAGGAGTGACCTTGATTGGGTAACTGTGAAGCAAGACATTCCCAGAGTTCTTTATTCCAGAGTGGTGATAAGGAGTTCTTGTCACTATTGGTGGAACTGGATAGCAAGATCATTGGCAACGGTCAGAGGATCTGTGAAAATGTGCAGATGAGTTTGACTGTTGGCCAGGGCATCCTGTAGTGCTAGTGTGCTTGCTGGAATTTGAGCGGATGCTTGGGTGCAGTTTTTATCAGGGATATCTTCTTTGATCGGGGGCAGAACCTGCCATTCTCTCCAGTGGACTCCATCGGTGTGGTGGTAGCACATGGTCTATAAAGTATATGAACTCTCATGGTCCTTCATGTGATCCTAAGCGACTCTCCAAATGGCCAATGAGTCTAGAAAAGGGGTGACCTCCTCCAGAACAACTGCATTACTCAGAAGGGAACACACTTCCTCCTGTAGTTGAGATGTGCCAGAGGTCCCAATTTTGGCTTTATCCTGTAGGTACCATTATCCTTTCAATGAGGAAGCCTCTGTGGTGAAAAAAGCCTGAGGGATCCTGGCTTCACGACTCAAGACAAAATGGAAAGCTGGCTACACTGAATCATCAGCTCAGGGCCTCTGAGATCCTCCATTTCCAGACTGTGTCCATTACCAACAGTGGCTGCTCTCTGTTTAGCACTAGGCTGAGAATAGTTTCTTACACCAGAATGTCCTGGTTTATGGCCATCATGGGTGGTTTAGAGACTTGAGAGGCATGAGGGGTGGCTGCTAGGGCCTTTGTGGTGTAGGAGTGTGGGGAGGGCAACGCTAACGTAGTGCCTGTTATTTGGTCAGAGTCTAGATCCTTTTGTTTTCCTGTTCAAAATCTGCTGATGTTTAAGTATTTTGTAAGTAAGCAAGTAGAGATGATAATTATGGGACACCTGGGATTGTTGCAGCTGAGAGGTATGTACCCATGACATGGGTTTGACCACTGTTTCTTCCACCATCTCAGCTCACAACCCCCTGGTGTTGCCACAGAGAAATTTTCCAGAGTGGGGCAGGTGTGGATTTCTAAAGATGTTTGCCAGTAGGGGGCACAGAGTAGGCTTGAGCTGGAAAATGTAGAGCTGGAAATGGCCTAAAGATGAGCCTGGAAAAGATATGATGCTGATGATCATGAATTAGGATGTTCCCAGGCAGATTCCACTTGGGGAGACTGTGGGATACACCTTTATGTTTCAGAACCATAGTACTTCCAAAGAGCTGACCGTGGAACCTAACTTAAACTCAAAAGATCTGGGAGCCCTCTCACTCCACTCCTGTTATGAGATGAGGGCCAGTGCAGCCCTAGAGGGTGTTTTCTAAATTGAGATTTCAAGAGAGGCCTGTTGAGGACTGAGTCCTTCTTCCTGGTCCTTCAATTCTTTGTAAGTAGTACCAAAAGGTGGTGGAAATAACTGTTGCACATGTAAAAATCAAGATTCAGCAAAGATTAACATTTTCCTAGCATGTGAAAGCATTGCTTTTTGTTAGTTATTTTAAATACCTATATATACCATATTTTAAGTGTAGTTGTGAGTTTTCACAAATGTACAGTAGCGTTACCACCAAAAGGTGGGTTATACTCCATCACCCCAAAAGGACATTTTTGTGATGCCCCTTTCTACCAAACCCCTTCACCACTGACTGATGGCTTACGTCCCTATGTATGCCTTTCCAGAATGTAACATAAATAGAACATATTGCCACTTGAGTCATCTGTGAAATTTGATGCCATATTTTCTTTCAAAGTGAGTAATTTCTTGCAGTGTTATTCTTCTTTTTTAAAAAAATTATTTATTTGGCTGTGTCAGGTCTTAGCTGCAGCATATGGGCTCCTCAGTTGCAGCATGCAGTATCTTTAGTTGTGGCATGTGGGTTCTAGTTCCCTGACCAGGGATTGAACCTGGGCCCCTTGCATTAGGAGCACAGAGTTTTAGCCACTGGACCACCAGGGAAGTCCCTTGCAGTGTTCTTCTGAGTTTAAAATTTTGACAAGTGATAAGTTGGTGGCATACATTAGGCTTTCAAAACTGAGATTCCATTACTGTGAGCTCTGTACGTTTGGGTAATAACCTCTTCTACCATGGTTAACCTTCTCGTTAAGACGTTAGGAATGATGGAAGGAATGACTTGCAGGGACGTCAAAAGGGGGACTAATAATTATGAAATGACAATCTTTACAGTGCTAAGAAAATGTAAGTTAGCACTAAAAATGGACAGAATTTGGCTTTCCTTTGCTCTTTAATAAAACTCAGAGCTGTTACTTTTGTATCCTCCTACTCTAGAATATGTGCTTTAAGTCTAAGCATATAGAAATGATACCTGTGAACAGTAAGATGGGATATGAGGCTTTGTGGGTCACTGAAAAGAAAAAGCTTTCAACTAATTCTCTTATAGAAAGGCATTAAAATTTTCCACTATCTCCTTTCACATTAAATTAGGATATTACTCAAAATTATACCCTCTCTCTGTAGCTCACCTCAGTTATTCCTTGGATGATTGCCTTCTAAACATCCATAGCTCTTTTTGTTGTTTCCACCAGGAAATCACAGTAGACTTACATAAATATCACTCTACTCACGGTATAAACTCAGGCTGGGCTAGAACAGTGCAGATGAACATAACCTTTTCTCAGACTGGGGGGAACTCCAGGGTTTAATAGAGTATATACTGTTTCAGTCAGTATACAAGCAAAATGAAAATGCCAAATATAAAACTTGAAATAGTTAAAGTGAATAGTTTCTTAAAGGATGTTAAACAAAAAGATGCCACAAATATCTGTGGCCAGATCAAAGGAAAGTCTCAAGTCCCAGAAACCTATGTCCAAACTCATGATCACATGTTGTGTACAGGAAACTGTAAAAATGAAGATGAACCATATTTATATCTTTACCTTTATGGGGAATCTTTACTGTTAATCAAAGAAAGCAGGACTTTCTACACTGCTGCCCTCTATTTACTTCCACACCCAAGCAGTTCCTGTAACTTAATAGAAATGCAAGTGATCAATAATGACATCCTCACTCACTTGAGGCTCCTACCCTCATAAGAAAGATATACACACACTCCCAGCCTCTCTATTATCTGACATGTCATTATTTACTTTCCTTCAAAGCTCTCATTTCCATCTTATAAACCAAAGCTTCATCAGTTGTTAACTATCTCCCTTTTCCCACAAAAATATGAGCACCAGGACTGTAAGAACTTGTTTCATGCCTCTATATCCAAATCCTAGAGTGCCTTATTTGTGCTAAACTGGGTATGTGTTGAATCTAGTGCCAGGCATGTTGAAATAGCATCAAGAGTATAGTCTCTGAGCAAGAAATGCTTAACTAGAACAGTGATCCTGTCTTTCTCTCTTGCTAGGTTTGTGTTCTCTCACAATTTACCTGAACATATAGGTATCAGCTGAGTTATAAAGGAGATATTAAAAGGTATCGTATACTTTACTAAGAAGTGAATTTATATATTTTCACTGAGGTACTTTATGGTAAACACTATCCATCCAGTATACCACAGGAAGTATAAGAGTGTTTAGATAATGGGTAGGAAAGGTAAAAAGTAACACCAGGGGACTGGATGCTGGCCTTGTGTTCTTTTATCATGTTGAAGGGAAAAATGTCAAACACTTGCATCATCAGACAAAGCTGTTCAGTGATCACAAATGGATCAAGACAAAAATAAGGGTATTTTGTAACCATATCACTAAAAACGATGAGACAATTCCAAATCATAAAAATTACCAAGATTCTGCTCTTCTCAATAATATGACTGACTGTGGAGCTTCCTGTGAATTAGATTTAGCTTCACTACACTGTTTTTGTCTCCTAGAAAACATTGATTATGATTACCTATGATAGAATTAAGTTCACCTTCTTGCAGCATCCAGTACATCCAGAAACATCTTGCTTCCCTGAAGAGTAATCAAATCACCTACCAAAAGCCAAATTGTAAATCCTTTTGAGCACCCTTACTGATAAATCCAGTCATTTAGGGTTTGTGGTCATTCTGAGTACTACAATTTATGACACCACTCTTGTTGACTGCTGGTGTGATCCCAGTGGGTTCTGGCCACACGACGCTGACAAAACAAATGAGAAATTCGTTTCAAGACAAAAATCATAACTATGTAGAAATAAAAATAAAATTTACCCGAGGAAAGAAATACCGGAACATGTATACACAAGGGATTATTGAATGAGAACGTGTAGCAATTAACTTGACCAAATTACAAAGTTCACCTGAAAATTCATAGTCACAACAGAATATTTAAATATACGTGTTCAGGAAATGAAAAACACATTTATTAGTGTGCAAATTGTATGAAAACAGTTAATGAAAATATTTCTAAGAAACAACAGAAGATTTTGTTCAACAAAAATGTATTGTTTGTAATCACAATCAAACATAATTGAAAATGTACTGAGGAATTGTGTACAGCTGTGAGCAACGGGAAGCACCCACAATCTGCCTGATATAAGGAAGGTGCCAATTCTCACTTGGAGGGGCTGGGCCAGGGCAGTCACTGAACAGTGCAGCAGAGGAACAAACTCCAATATGGTTCTTTTGGACTGTGCAACCATAGCTGTCATAGTGGAATCAGGAACACATGGTCACTATCAGTATTACCAGAATTAGGTGTTTACTACACAAATTAGACCCTGTATGAATATGATCTAGAGAAGATGGACGTCCAAGCATCAAAGAACACTCTGAACCATGAAAGTTAGAATTAGTTGCCTGGTGGACTCATGGAAACTTGCAGGAAAATCCAAATCCAAAATACGATGTATCTTTGATGTGGAACTTGTGAAGATGTGTGGAAACCTACACGTCTGAGAAAATGGAAGTCAACCAGCTGATTATGGTTTCCAGGATACTCTGGATTGGCAGGGTAAGGAATCAGGAAAACAGGCTAGAACAAGTGTCCTCAAAGTTCCTGCACGTCTGTCTCCCTGCACGCTGCTGAAATCTGACTAATGCCTCCTGTACTTCTGAATTTCAAATCTCATGCAAGTGAGGCTACATGTGAATTCTCACATGGAACCATAAGAGAAATGGATTATAGAAAATGTCACATTACCCAGGTGACAAAACAAGGTAGGAAAGCCAACTCCAATTCTACATTTTATTGTTCAGTGACAGGTCTGTCTTAACAATTATTTTTTTAGTAGTTATTTATTTATTTGGCTGCATTGGGTCTTAGTTGCAGCATGTGGAATTTTTATTTTTAGTTGTAGCATGTGAACTCTTAGTTGCAGCATGTGGAATCTAGTTCCCTGACCAGGGATCGAACCCGGCCCCCTGGCATTGGGAGTGCGGAGTCTTGGCCACTGGATCACCAGGGAAGTCCCTCTTAACACATTATTGACAAGAGGTGTATTAATATATCTTTTGTTACCTGAATGTTATTGACCAGAGATGTACCAATACGTTTTTAGAGAGTGATACAATTAACATCACTGTGCAGAGTTGTTAGAGCTTAAAATTGATCAAGTTTCATTATACAACTTGTGATTGTCATTATCATTCACACTTTGCTCCATTAGGTTTTTGTTCCAACCTTGTTATCTATTATAAACGCAAGTTTATGGCCATACAATTTTCAAAAATGATGCATCGTGAAATTTTGAGTGAAGAAGAATTTTTTGGTGAATTTTATGCAGATACTTTCTCTGATTGTCCATGTGACATATATACTAGTGTCTCAGAATATAGTTCTGATTCAGACAATGTGAATATTAGACCAACAAAAAGACAAAAAACCTTAATGATTGATTCTGATACAGGAAATGAAAATGAAACTCACAGTGCTGGAGAATGCTCCTTTGCTTCTACAGAAGAGTGGACTGAAGACAACATTTCATGAAAATCAGAAGACTCTACAGTGTGCCAGGTGCAAATAACCCACAAAGTGTTAGTGAAATAACAATATTCGGTAACAACTTTCTTGAGTTGGTTCCTTCTCAAACAAACTTGTATCACCAACAGAATGAAAAATCATATAAAAAGTATGGTAAGGCTTTAAAATGGACTGATGTAACCAACAGTGACACAAAGAAGTTTCTTGGGTTAATACTTTCGATGGGACAAATAAGAAAGTCACACTGGAAAGAATATTGGTCGACTGATCCCTTAATTGAAACACCTATCTATCTTTCGAAAGATTATGAAGAGAAAAAGGTTTGAACAAATAGACATTTCTTCACTTTAATGATAACTCGGAAAACTCCACTTCCTGCAGAATTTCAAAAGTTAAACCTCTTTTGGATTATTTTCTATCAAAATTTCAATCAATCTGTATACCCAAACAAGAGCTATCACTTGACGAGAGAATGATAAAGTGGAGAGGACAACTCAGATTCAAATCCTGGAAAACTTACAAAATATGGAATTTTGCTCAGAATTGTTAGCGAAAGTGAAACTGGTTATATATGCAACCTTGAGATTTACACAGGTGAAGTAAAGAAACTGCAAGAAACAATATTATCAGTCGTACAACCTTATCTTGGTTCATGGCACCATATTTACCAAGACAATTATTACAACAGTGTGTCCACATCTGAAATACTGTTGAAATATAAAACCAGAGTTTGTGGGACTATAAGAGAATCATGGTCTACCAAACCAATTAAAGGAGAAATCTAAAAATCTACAGAGGGGAGAAATAACATCCTTATGGAAGGGAGAAGTGATTCTTCCTATATGGAAAGACAAGAGGCTAGTCCGCAGGGTGACAACTATTCATGATGCTTCCATAGCATCTACAGGAAAGGAAGACAGGAGGACTGGCCATCAGATAACTAAGCCCATTTGTATATTAGAGTATAATAAATATATGAAAGGAGTTGATCGATCCGATCAGTATCTGGCAAACTTCAATATCCTCTGGAAAACTTGAAAATGGTATAAGAAAGTGGGTTTCCATTTGAGTAACTGCGGTTTATTCAATGCATTTAAAATTTATTGTAGTCTTAATGAAATGACTTACAAGCAATTATTGTTAGCAGTAGCTAGAGAATGGGTAACTGACCATTCTGGTGAATGCAGTGGTAGTCCTGCACCTGGTCCTTCTTGTGACGTTTTTAAAAGAGTCCCCCGGGGCTTCCCTGGTGGCGCAGTGGTTGGGAGTCTGCCTGCCGATGCGGGGGACACGGGTTCGTGCCCCGGTCCGGGAAGATCCCACATGCCGTGGAGCGGCTGGGCCCGTGGGCCATGGCTGCTGAGCCTGCACGTCCAGAGCCTGTGCTCTACAACGGGAGAGGCCGCAGCGATGAGAGGCCTGCGTACCGCAAAAATAAAAAAAATATTAAAAGAGTCCCCCGCAAAGATCCACCTTGTCGACTATCAAGTAAAATAAACGAACATATTTTAGAGGAAATAATACCCACAGGACCAAAAAAAAAAAAAAAAAAAAAACCGCCAGAAAGTCTACTCTTCCAGGGGAAAGCACGGTGAAACACGGTATGTTTGTAATAGATGTTCTGCTTGCTATACTGCCTATCACGCTCTAAAGAAATATTAGAATGCTTTTGTAAGACATGTACAAAGTTTCAAATAAATACATTAAGTGCAAAAAAAGTTGTTGATATTTACTCAAATGTGGGTGTTTCAATATTCATTTACATAACAAATTGCCGGCCACAGGTGTTAGTTTCTGCAAAAATCCCCTGGTCAATTATGTGTTAATGCAAACTCTTTATTATTCAAATCCTAGCCAGAAGGAATGACAAAGAGCAAAGAGCAAAACATAGAAATAATTCACATGAGACTGTATACACTATGATATTTACAAATTTATGCCATCTTTTACTAGCAAGGAAAATGAAATAAGGCTCTTCTGGCCAAAACAAGAGTAGATTTTCTCATAAGAAGGATGGACTATATAATGGGTAAGGAATATCCAATACCTGGCACTACAGGAGGCCAGTAGGAAAATCCCAACAAATACCAAAATGTCATTTATCAATAGCCCCATACAAAATGATCAAAACATAAAAATTAAACCAACCTGCATATTAGGAATACATATCAATTCAACCATGGATCAAACAGGCTCCAAAATGAAAAGAGAAAAGTGTTAATTGCTTTAAGGGCAAAACAATACCTGTTAATCATTATGTAGTACTGCTTACAGAGTACTTACAGAATTATCTCACTTCAGTGTTCTTTTTTTTTTTTTAACATCTTTATTGGGGTATAATTGCTTTACAATGGTGTGTTAGTTTCTGCTTTATAACAAAGTGAATCAGTTATACATATACATATGTTACCATATGTCTTCCCTCTTGCGTCTCCCTCCCACTCTCCCTATCCCACCCCTCCAGGCTGTCACAAAGCACTGAGCCAATATCCCTGTGCCATGTGGCTGCTTCCCACTAGCTATCTACCTTACTACGTTTGTTAGTGTGTATATGTCCATGACTCTCTCTCGCCCTGTCACAGCTCACCCTTCCCCCTCCCCATAACCTCAAGTCCATTCTCTAGTAGGTCTGCGTCTTTATTCCTGCCTTACCCCTCGGCTCTTCATGACATTTTTTCCCCTTAAATTCCATATATATGTGTTAGCATATGGTATTTGTCTTTTTCTTTCTGACTTACTTCACTCGGTATGACAGACTCTAGGTCTATCCACCTCATTACAAATAGCTCAATTTCGTTTCTTTTTATGGCTGAGTAATATTCCATTGTATGTATGTGCCACATCTTCTTTATCCATTCATCTGATGATGGGCACTTAGGTTGTTTCCATCTCTGGGCTATTGTAAATCGAGCTGCAATGAACATTTTGGTACATGACTCTTTTTGAATTTTGGTTTTCTCAGGGTATATGCCCAGTAGTGGGATTGCTGGGTCATATGGTAGTTCTATTTGTAGTTTTTTAAGGAACGTCCATACTGTTCTCCATAGTGGCTGAACCAATTCACATTCCCACCAGCAGTGTAAGAGTGTTCCCTTTTCTCCACACCCTCTCCAGCATTTTTTGTTTCTAGATTTTTTGGTGATGGCCATTCTGACTGGTGTGAGATGATATCTCATTGTAGTTTTGATTTGCATTTCTCTAATGATTAATGATGTTGAGCATTCTTTCATGTGTTTGTTGGCAGTCTGTATATCTTCTTTGGAGAAATGTCTATTTAGGTCTTCTGCCCATTTTTGGATTGGGTTGTTTGTTTTTTTATTATTGAGCTGCATGAGCTGCTTGTAAATTTTGGAGATTAATCCTTTGTCGGTTGCTTCATTTGCAAATATTTTCTCCCATTCTGAGGGTTGTCTTTTGGTCTTGTTTATGGTTTCCTTTGCTGTGCAAAAGCTTTGAAGTTTCATTAGGTCCCATTCGTTTATTTTTGTTTTTATTTCCATTACTCTAGGGGGTGGGTCAGAAAGGATCTTGCTGTGATTTATGTCATAGAGTGTTCTGCCTATGTTTTCCTCTAAGAGTTTGATAGTTTCTGGCCTTACATTTAGGTCTTTAATCCATTTTGAGCTTATTTTTGTGTATGGTGTTAGGAAGTGATCTAATCTCATACTTTTACATATACCTGTCCAGTTTTCCCAGCACCACTTATTGAAGAGGTTGTCCTTTCTCCACTGTACATTCCTGCCACCTTTATCAAAGATAAGATGTCCATATGTGCGTGGGTTTATCTCTGGGCTTTCTATCCTGTTCCATTGATCTTTCTGTTTTTGTGCCAGTACCATACTGTCTTGATTACTGTAGCTTTGTAGTATAGTCCGAAGTCAGGGAGCCTGATTCCTCCAGCTCCTTTTTTCGTTCTCAAAATTGCTTTTGGCTATTCAGGGTCTTTTGTGTTTCCATACAAATTGTGAAATTATTTGCTCTAGCTCTGTGAAAAATGCCAGTGGTAGTTTGATAGGGATTGCATTGAATCTATTGATTGCTTTGGGTAGTAGAGTCATTTTCACAATGTTGATTCTTCCAATCCAAAAACATGGTATATCGCTCCATCTATTTGTATCATCTTTAATTTCTTTCATCAGTGTCTTATAATTTTCTGCATACAGGTCTTTTGTCTCCTTGGGTAGGTTTATTCCTAGATATTTTATTCTTTTTGTTGCAACGGTAAATGGGAGTGTTTTCTTGATTTCACTTTCAGATTTTTCATCATTAGTATATAGGAATGCCAGAGATTTCTGTGCCTTAATTTTGTATCCTGCCACTTTACCAAATTCATTGATTAGCTCTAGTAGTTTTCTGGTAGCATCTTTAGGATTCTCTATGTATAGGATCACGTCATCTGCAAACAGTGAAAGCTTTACTTCTTCTTTTCTGATTTGGATTCCTTTTATTTCCTTTTCTTCTCTAATTGTTGTGGCTAAAACTTCCAAAACTATGTTGAATAAGAGTGGTGAGAGTGGGCAACCTTGTCTTGTTCCTGATCTTAGTGGAAATGCTTTCAGTTTTTCACCATTGAGGATGATGTTTGCTGTGGGCTTGTCATATATGGCCTTTATTATGTTGAGGAAAGTTCCCTCTATGCCTACTTTCTGCAGGGTTTTTATGATAAATGGGTGTTGAATTTTGTCAAAAGCTTTCTCTGCATCTATTGAGATGATCATATGGTTTTTCTCCTTCAATTTCTTAA
Source organism: Globicephala melas (assembly GCF_963455315.2). NCBI lineage: Eukaryota > Metazoa > Chordata > Mammalia > Artiodactyla > Delphinidae > Globicephala > Globicephala melas. The sequence goes on along the minus strand of NC_083316.1, from coordinate 163,211,641 downwards.
TATGGTTTATCACATTGATAGATTTGTGTATATTGAAGAATCCTTGCATTCCTGGAATAAACCCACTTGATCATGGTGTATTATCCTTTTAATGTGCTGTTGGATTCTGTTTGCTAGTATTTTGTTGAGGATTTTTGCATCTATGTTCATCAGTGATATTGGCCTGTAGTTTTCTTTCTTTGTGACATCCTTGTCTGGTTTTGGTATCAAGGTGATGGTGGCCTCGTAGCAGGAATTTGGGAGTGTTCCTCCCTCTGCTATATTTTGGAAGAGTTTGAGAAGGATAGGTGTTAGCTCTTCTCTAAATGTTTGATAGAATTCGCCTGTGAAGCCATCTGGTCCTGGGCTTTTGTTTGTTGGAAGATTTTTAATCACAGTTTCAATTTCAGTGCTTGTGATTGGTCTGTTCATATTTTCTATTTCTTCCTGATTCAGTCTTGGCAGGTTGTGCATTTCTAAGAATTTGTCCATTTCATCCAGATTGTCCATTTTATTGGCATAGAGTTGCTTGTAGTAATCTCTCATGATCTTTTGTATTTTTGCAGTGTCAGTTGTTACCTCTCCTTTTTCATTCTAATTCTATTGATTTCAGTCTTCTTCCTTTTTTCCTTGATGAGTCTGGCTAGTGGTTTATCTATTTTGTTTCTTTTCTCAAAGAACCAGCTTTTAGTTTTATTGATCTTTGCTATTATTTCCTTCATTTCTTTTTCATTTATTTCTGATCTGATTTTTATGATTTCTTTCCTTCTGCTAGCTTTGGGGGTTTTTTGTTATTTCTCTAATTGCTTGAGGTGCAAGGTTAGGTTGTTTATTCAAGATGTTTCCTGCTTCTTAAGTTGGGCTTGTATTGCTATAAACTTCCCCCTTAGAACTGCTTTTGCTGCATCCCATAGGTTTTGGGTCGTTGTGTCTCCATTGTCATTTGTTTCTAGGTATTTTTTAATTTCCTCTTTGATTTCTTCAGTGATCACTTCATTATTAAGTAGTGTATTGTTTAGCCTCCATGTGTTTTTATTTTTTACAGATCTTTTCCTGTAATTGATATCTAGTCTCATGGTGTTGTGGTCAGAAAAGATACTTGATACAATTTCAATTTTCTTAAATTTACCAAGGCTTGATTTGTGACCCAAGATATGATCTATCCTGGAGAATGTTCCATGAGCACTTGAGAAAAATGTGTATTCTGTTGTTTTTGGATGGAGTGGCCTATAAGTATCAATTAAGTTCATCTTGTTTAATGTATCATTTAAAGCTTGTGTTTCCTTATTTATTTTCATTTTGGATGATCTGTCCATGGGTGAAAGTGGGGTGTTTAAGTCCCCCACTATGAATGTGTTACTGTCGATTTCCCGTTTTATGGCTGTTAGTATTTGCCTTATGTATTGAGGCGCTCCTATGTTGGGTGCATAAATATTTACAATTGTTATATCTTCTTCTTGGATCGATCCCTTGATCATTATGTAGTGTCCTTCTTTGTCTCTTTTAATAGTCCTTATTTTAAAGTCTATTTTGTTTGATATGAGAATTGCTACTCCAGCTTTCTTTTGGTTTCCATTTGCATGGAATATCTTTTTCCATCCCCTTACTTTCAGTCTGTATGTGTCTCTAGGTCTGAAGTGGGTCTCTTGTAGACAGCATATACAAGGGTCTTGTTTTTGTATCCATTTAGCAAATCTGTGTCTTTTGGTGGGAGCATTTAGTCCATTTACATTTAAGGTAATTATCGATATGTATGTTCCTATTCGCATTTTCTAAATTGTTTTGGATTCGTTATTGTAGGTGTTTTCCTTCTCTTGTGTTGCTTGTCTAGAGAAGTTCCTTTAGCATTTGTTGTAAAGCTGGTTTGGTGGTGCTGAACACTCTCAGCTTTTGCTTGTCTGTAAAGGTTTTAATTTCTCCATCAAATCTGAATGAGATCCTTGCTGGGTAGAGTAGTCTTGGCTGCAGGTTTTTCTCCTTCATCATTCTCAGTATGTCCTGCCACTCCCTTCTGGCTTGTAGGGTTTCTGCTGAGAGATCAGCTGTTAACCTTATGGGGATTCCCTTATGTGTTATTTGTTTTTTTTCCCTTGCTGCTTTTAATATGCTTTCTTTGTATTTAATTTTTGACAGTTTGATTAATATGTGTCTTGGCGTATTTCTCCTTGTATTTATCCTGTATGGGACTCTCTGTGCTTCCTGGACTTGATTAACTATTTCCTTTCCCATATTAGGGAAGTTTTCAACTATAATCTCTTCAAATATTTTCCCAGTCCCTTTCTTTTTCTCTTCTTCTTCTGGAACCCCTATAATTCGAATGTTGGTGCGTTTAATGTTGTCCCAGAGGTCTCTGAGACTGTCCTCAGTTCTTTTCATGTTTTTTTCTTTATTCTGCTCTGCAGTAGTTATTTCCACTATTTTATCTTCCAGGTCACTTATCCGTTCTTCTGCCTCAGTTATTCTGCTATTGATCCCATCTAGAGTACTTTTAATTTCATTTATTGTGTTGGTCATCGTTGCTTGTTTCATCTTTATTTCTTCTAGGTCCTTGTTAACTGTTTCTTGCATTTTGTCCATTCTATTTCCAAGATTTTGGATCATCCTTACTATCATTATTCTGAATTCTTTTTCAGGTAGACTACCTATTTCCTCTTCATTTGTTAGGTCTGGTGCATTTTTATTTTGCTCCTTTATCTGCTGTGTGTTTTTCTGTCTTCTCATTTTGCTTATCTTACTGTGTTTGGGGTCTCCTTTTTGCAGACTGCAGGTTCGTAGTTCCCGCTGTTTTTGATGTCTGTCTCCAGTGGCTAAGGTTGGTTCAGTGGGTTGTGTAGGCTTCCTGGTGGAGGGGACTAGTGCCTGTGTTGTGGTGGATGAGGCTGGAGCTTGTCTGTCTAGTGGGCAGGTTCACGTCTGGTGGTGTGTTTTGGGGTGTCTGTGGCCTTATTATGATTTTAGGCAGCCTCTCTGCTAATGGGTGAGGTTGTGTTCCTGTTTTGCTAGTTGTTTGGCGTAGGTTGTCCAGCACTGTGGCTTGCTGGTCGTTGAGTGAAGCTGGGTGCTGGTGTTAAGATGGAGGTCTCTGGGAGATTTTCGCCGTTTGACATTATGTGGAACTGGGAGGTCTCTTGTTGACCAGTGTCCTGAAGTTGGCTCTCCTACCTCAGAGGCAGAGCCCTGACTCCTGGCTGGAGCACCAAGAGCCTTTCATCCACACGGCTCAGAATAAAAGGGAGAAAAAGTAGAGAGAATTAGTAGAAGTATGAGGAAAGAAAGAAGGAAAGGAGGGAAGGAAGGAAGGAAGGAAGAAAGAAGGAAAGAAGGCAAGAAGGAAAGAAAGGAGGGAGGGAGGGAGGAAGGAGGAAAAGAAGGAAAAAAGACAAAGAAAGAAGATACAGTAAAAATAAAATAAAGTATAATAAAGTTATTGAATTAAAAAATTCTTATTTAGAAAAAAAAAAGGGACAGATAGAACCTTAGGACAAATGTTGGAAGCAAAGCTATACAGACAAAATCTTACACAGAAGCATACACATACACCCTCACTAAAAGAGGTAAAGGGAAAAATCATAAATCTTGCTCTCAGAGACCACCTCCTCAATTTGGGATGATTCGTTGTCTAAAGGAGGGAAGGAAGGAAGGAAGGAAGGAAAGAAAGAAAACGAAGGTAAAGTATAATAACGTTATTAAAATTAAAACTAATTATTAAGAAAAAAATTTTAAAAAAACCATGGACGGATAGAACCCTAGAACAAATAGTGGAAGCAAGACTATACAGACAAGATCTCACACAGAAGCATACACATACACATTCACAAAAAGAGGAAAAGGGAAAAAAATCATAGATCTTGCTCCTAAAGTCCACTTCCTTAATTTGGGATGATTGGTTGTCTGTTCAGGTATTCCAGGGTATATCAGGGTATAGCAGGGTATATCAAGTTGATTGTGGAGCTTTAATCCGCTGCTTCTGAGGCTGCTGGGAGAGATTTCCCTTTCTCTTCTTTGTTCTCACAGCTCACGGGGGCTCAGCTTTGGATTTGGTCCCGCCTCTGCGTGTAGGTCGCTGGAGGGTGTCTGTTTTTTGCTCAGACAGGACGGGGTTAAAGGAGCCGCTGATTCGGGGGCTCTGGCGCACTCAGGCCGGCAGGGAGGGAGGGGCACGGAGTGCGGGGTGGGCCTGCGGCGGCAAAGGCTGGCGTGACTTTGCACCAGCCTGAGGCCCGCCATGCGTTCTCCCGGGGAAGTTGTCCCTGGATCCTGGGAACCTAGCAGTGGCGGGCTGCACAGGCTCTGCAGAAGAGGGGTGTGGAGAGTGACCTGTGCTCGCACACAGGCCCGTTGGTGGCGGCGGCAGCAGCAGCCTTAGCGTCTCCCGCCCGTCTCTGGGGTCTGCGCTTTTAGCCGTGGCTCGCGCCCGTCTCTGGGGTCCGCGCTTTTAGCCGCGGCTCACACCCGTCTCTGGGGTTCGCGCTTTTAGCCGCGGCTCGTGCCTGTCTCTGGAGTTCCTTTAAGCAGCGTTCTTAAACCCCTCTCCTCACGCACCAGGAAACAAAGAGGGAAGAAAAAGTCTCTTGCCTCTTCGGCAGGTGCAGACTTTTCCCCGGACTCCCTCCCGGCTAGCCATGGTGCACTAACCCCTTCAGGCTATGTTCAAGCCGCCAACCCCAGTCCTCTCCCTGCGCTCCGTCCAAAACCTTCAGTGTTCATTTTTGAACGTAAGTAGTAAATATCCAGTCGAGAGATCCCCTTTAAGAATGAGGCACTGATAAAGACGATGTAACTCTAAAAATTATTCTTTCGTGTTATTTTTTTTTGGAACATTATACATGGATTAATTTGTATCAGACTTTCTCAGATTTCTTACACATATAGGGTTTCTTTCCAGTGGGAGTTTTCACATGTAAGAATGAAGGCCAACTGATGTTTTCCCCACATTGCTTACATTCAAGAAGTTTCCATTAAGTATGAGATCTTTCATGCCTTCGAAAGGAACTGGGTCGACTGAAGGCTTTCCCACCTTCTCTACATTTGTAGGGTTTCTTGCCAGTGTGTATTCTCATGTGTCCTTGAAAGGTAGTGCAGTAAATGAAGGTTTTCCCACATTCTGTACATTCATAAAGTTTCTCTCCAGTGTGAGTTTTTTCATGTGTTCAAAAGGATGCGTAACAACTGAAGGCTCTGCCACATTGTTTACATTCATAGGGTTTCTCTCCTGTGTGAGTTCTTTGAAATATTCTAAATGAACAGAGAAAACTGAATGCTTTTCCACATTCCTTACTTACAAGGTCCATCTCCAGTGCGTGTTACCATGTGTGTTTGAACACTTGAGGGAGAAATGAAGGCTTTCCCACATTCTTTCTTTACATTTATAGGGTTTCTCTCCAGTGTGCTTTCTCACGTGTCCTTGAAAGGTTGTGTGATAAATGAAGGTTTTCCCACATTCTGTACATTCATAGGGTTTCTCTCCAGTGTGAGTTCTTTCGTGTATTTGAAATGAATTGGGCCAACTGGAAGTTTTACCACAGTGTATACATTCATATGACTTCTCTCCAGTGTGAATCCTTTCATGTGATCAAAACGAACTGGGACAAATGGAGGCTTTCCCAGATTCCTTACATTTATAAGGTTCATCTCCAGTATGTGTTATCATGTGTGTACAAATGCTTGAAAGAGAAATGAAGGCTTTACCACATTCCTCACATTCATAGGGTTTCTCTCCAGTGTGAATTCTTTCATGTATTTGCAAACCTAGAGGAGAACTGAAGGTTTTCTCACATAGTTTACATTCGTATTGTTTCTCTGCAGTGTGAATCCTTTCATGTCTTCGAAAGGAACTGGGACAGCTGAGGGCTTTACCACACTGCTTACATTCATAGGGTTTTTCTCCAGTGTGATTTCTTTCATGTGCTCGAAAGGAAGCGGAATAACTACAGGCTTTCCCACATTCCTTCCATTTATAGGGTCCTTCTCCAGTGTGTGTTATCATGTGTCTTTGAAAGGTTGTGAACCACGTGAAGGCTTTCCCACATTCCTTACATTCATAGGATTTCTCTCCAGTGTGAGTCTTTTCATGTCTGTGAACAGATTTGTGGTAACTGAAGGCTTTCCCACATCCCTTGCATTTATATGGCTTCTCCTCATCTTCATGATACTCATATGGTTTGTGTCCACTGTGAGATCTGATGTGCCTATTAAGGAATGAATGACGCATGAAGACTTTCCCACACACGTTACAGTCACATGGTTTTACTCCAGAAAGGGTTTTCTGGTTCAGATTAAGATTTGGAATCTGGCTGACAATTTCTCCATCTTGATTACCTTCTTTGCTTTCACAGAGTTTTTCTACCATATGACTTCTGTAAAAAATGAGAAATTATTGATGATTTCTTTAACAATTTCACATTTCTTAGTAGGGTATTAGAATTACATTTTTATATTTTATAGCAAAAGTGAAGGTTTTTTGCCCTTTCTGAATTTTTTGAGGGTGATTTATACTGAAAGCTCTGTAAGAGGACTTGACATACCTATTATGAAAACAGTAATATTAATATATTAGGTTTCTTAATATTGTTTCCAAAAACACTGGACATAGATGTCCATGTTTAAGTAAATGTTTTTGGTGAAAAAATTTTATGGATAACTTTGAAGCTGGGATTGTTTTATTTTAAAAAGTTTATGACATACCAGGATTCTCATGTGGCACACTGATATCTACTGTGTGTGTGACTCACCTTAGTTTTCTCCCTTGGATTTTGTACCAATCTTCAGTGTTATGACTGTCCCATTTTTTCCCCTAAAATGCAGACCCAGAAAAATAATGCAAATTATTAGAAATTATAGAAAAATATTAGATTTTAGGTCCACAATGAGCTGTGACCATGCTTAGTTTATTTACCAATGTACAGCAGTTCCCCCTTACCCACAGTTTCGCTTTCGATGGTGTCAGTTACCTATGGTCAATTGCAGTCTGAAAATACTAATTTACACTGTGCACCCTTCCAAGTAATATGATGAAATCTTGCAATGTCCAGGTCTGTCCCATCCAGGATGTGAATCATCCCTTTGTTCAGTGTATCCAATCTGTATATGCTATCTGCCCATCAGTAACTTAGTAGCCATCTCAGTTTTCAGATCACCGTGGTGGTATTGCAGTGCTTGTGTTCAAGTAGTCCTTATTTTAATTAACAATGGCCCCAAAGCACAAGAATAGTGATGTTGGTAATTAGGATATGCCAAAGAAAAGTTATAAAGTGCTTCCTTTCAGTGAAAAGATGAAAGTTCTTGATTTAAGGGAAGAAAAAAATCATACACTGATGTTGCTAAGATCTACAGGAAAAATGAATCTTCTATCATGAAATTGTAAAGAAGGAAAAAGAAGTTGATCTTAGTTTTGCTGTCTCATCTCAAACTGCAAGTTATGGACACTTAACACTTACGCATGTTAAGTTCATGTCTATTTTACATGTTTTATTCTTATTGTTATCAATATCTTACTGTGCACCAAATTTCTAAATTAAACTTATTATCATAGGTATGTATGTATAGGATTCAGTACTATCTGCAGTTTCAGGCATCCACTGGTGGTCTTGGAATGTATCCCCTGCGGATAAGGGGGGACTACTGTATTACTTTTCCATATTCCACATCTTGGAACAGTGTTGATGGGCAAGAAATACTTGTTCTCTAACTGAAGAAGTGAAGGAATGTTGTCATGCTTACCTATTGAGGCCAGGTTCCTCAAGATTTCCTGCATCACATCTCTATAAAGTTTCTTCTGCAAAGGATTCAGTAAAGCCCACTCCTCCTGGGTGAAGTTCACAGCCACATCCTCAAAGGTCACTGGGTCCTAAAACAGACCAAATATGTTTCCAGTAAAATGTGTGAGTCTGACAGAACTGGGGATTTATACTCAATTTACAGGAAGATTACATATGATTCTGTCACCTTCAAACATTTATTTTATGTCTTGGTCATCAGAAACTGACTCTATGTCCTTACTTCTTCATGAATTTAACAGCATAATGAACACATGCAAATTATTTATTCATTTTCACTGTGATTACTTTAAATGTTATTGCTCTCTGATGTCAGGGTCTAGAGCACCCTGGAGAAATGAGAGAAATGCTACACAAATGAATCATTTTAAACACATCAATCTCTTGTGAGAAAAACTCATCTCCCTTGTTATTACACACCATTTAACTCAGTACACTCCATGATGTATGAGGTCAAATCTGCAGGAGCTTTCAATGAATAAAACACAGTGAAGAACTGGAAGCTTTTTCTTCTATTCTCATCACCAAACATGAGGCCTATGGAAATCCAACTTGTGACAAGGATCAGTTTGCCATACTGGCCTGAGAATTACTCCAGGTGATAAGAAATAGCCAGGTGCAACTGGCTAGATTAAAGTATTGTTGTAAAGAAGTAGTACTTTTAGCTTGTGTAAAATTTATTGCAGACTCAGTTTCTCCATTCTCTCTCTGTCCCATTCATGGAGCTAGGAAGTTATTCAGAAGTTAAGGCTCAGACAACTTTGCATGGTATGACATGCTAAAAAGACACAGCTACTTAGACCTCCACAAAACCCTATACACAATGAGCCTCAGGGCTGCTTCTCACTAGGTTTTTAGCACACACAGGCACACATAATGAAACGATAAAGTGCTAAAACATTTCTTTTTGGTCAAAGCCCTTGCTAAATAACCTTGAGGAATGGGTTAAGAGCTGCATATTGCACAGGAATTCACAACACTCCACAAAGGTCTGATGGTGAATCTGCCCATGATTATATAATACATAAAGAATTCACAGCGCTTTCCTCCAAACAATGTAAAACCTCCATTCTCTAATTTCAGGTGGAAGTTTCCTGGCCAGCCACTCCAGAGGCAATCCTCCCAACATCTCTCACTTCTGAACTCCCATATGGTGCACGGAAGCATAACAGCCCAGCCCCGATTACAGGAATATGTAAGTTGATGACACCACACACTGCCAATAGTGTACAAAGGTTTATTACTTCCATAATTGAGGTCTCTGGGGAGTAAGGCAGGCCTCTCAAGAAGGCATGAAATGGCTTGAGAGTGCAAGGAAAAGTACATGGACTTATTTTTTAGTTGAGGTTGTGGGTGGACTGAAGAGAGAGTTCACATACAAGGGCAGGAGCAGGCATGAATTGAATCTCTTGTCACTGCCACAGGAAGGAAACTAAGGCTTTCCTATCATCATGGATACATGTGGGTCACAAGAGGAGGAAGGAGGGATGAGGCTTCAAAGCTGTCAGCAGTCAAAAAACTGGAGTCAGAGACTTCTCTTTTCTTGTTCTTTGTATAAAGAACTTAGAAATCATCCTTCCTAACCTCACAAGAAGAAAAGCAAAGAACTGAAGACACAGAGCAAACCACTGTTTCCAAAATTGGAAAGAAAGAAAGAAGCTATTTTGAAATAACTATTCTTAACAAGGCCTATCCTCAAAAGAGACTGTTTCACCAGGGCTTAATGCAAAGACAAAAAAGAATACAATATCTAAGAACTTTGGGACAATGACAGCAGGTGTAAAATACACAAAATGAGAATACCTGATAGAAAAGCAGAAAGGAACAAAAAAAATAAGTGAAGCAATCATCACTGAGATTTTCCTAACATTAGTGATAGACAGCAAACTGCAGATTCAGGAAGCTAAGAAAAACACAAAACATGAAAAAAAAGAACACCAAAAACTGCACTGCCAAGCATATCATTTTCAACTGGAGAAAAATCAAAGACAAAGGGAACATTCTGAAAGAAGCCAGAGGGAAAAAACAAACCTTAGTTTTATTTAAACAAGGATAAGAATTAAATCAGACCTCTTTTCAAAAACTATGCAAGCAAGAAATATCATATAACTGGAATCACATCATATTTATCCTTTGGAATCTGGGTTCTTTCACTTAGCTATATATATATATATATATACACACACACATATATGTATGTACACACATATACATACATATATATACATATATATACATACACATATATATACATACAGATGAATATATATACATACATATATACATACACATATATGAATATATAAGATTTATCCATGTTGTTGCACATATTAACAGTTCATTACTTTTTATTGCTGAGTAGGATTGCATTGTACAGATGTACTATAATTTATTCATTCACCAAATGACATTTGAGTTGTTTCCAGGTTTTGGTGATTATGAATAAAGCTGCTGTAAACATTAACATACCAAAACCAAACAAAAACAACAACAAAAACCCCCAAATATGCAAGAAGAGAGTGGAATGAAATATTTAAAGTGCAGAAGGTAAAAACCCACCATCCTAAAACTCTGTGTCAAGCAAAATTATTCTTCAAAAGTGAGGGAGAATACTTTGTAATAACCTATATGTGAAAAGAATCTGGAAAATAATTATATATATATATAAAATAACTGAATATATATATAATAACTGAATATATATATAACTGAATAACTTTGCTGGATACCTGAAATGAATACACACTGTAAATCAACTATACTTCAATAAAAAAATATTAAAAAGCAGATAAGCCTTTGTAATAAAAAAAATCTCTAGGACTGCTGCATCTCAGGAAGAACAGTGATGGAGAAATACTTTCTGAGAAAAAATTGAGGGACTCTAACATCAATACACCTGGTTTTACAAGAAACAGTAAAAGAAATTCATTAGGAGGTACAGGCATACCTTGGAGACAATGAGGGTTCAGTTCCAGACTACCACAATAAAGCAAATCACATGAATTTTTTGGTTTGCCAGTGCATGTAAAAGTTATACTATTCTGTACTCTATTAAGTGTGCACTAGCATTATGTATAAAAATACAATGTACATACCTTAATTTAAAAATACTTTATTGCTAAAAAATGCTAACCATCAAAGATCACAGACCACCATAACAAATGTAACAAAAATTTGAAATACTGTGAGAATTACCAAAATGTGACAGACACACAAAATGAGCAAATGCTATTGAAAAAAAGGTGCCGATAGATTTGCTTCACACAGGGTTACAACCAATCTTCAACTTGCAAAAAATGCATTATCTGTAAAGTGCAATAAAGTGAATCGCAATAAAATAAGGTATGTCTGAAAATGATATAAACAGGTGGAACATTAGAAAAGAGGACCCTTTAAGAGCTGTTCTCAGTTCACTATAGCCTTGTTGGTCTCATGGACACAAGCCCCACTGGTTTTCAAAGCTAGATGTTTTGGGACTTCCCTGGTGGTCCAGTGGTTATAAGATTCTGCCCTTCCACTGCAGGGGACGTGGGTTCCATCCCTGATCAGGGAACTAGGATCCCACATGCTGTGTGGTTGTGCCCCCCACCCCTGAAAGGCTAGATGTTTGGGGGGCTTGTCTTCATGTGTGACTCTTAAAAGCTGGGGTGCCAAGTGTGGGGTCTAAACCCTTTGCTCCTTAAGGAGAAGCTTGGAGTTTTGAGTGCCTTCCTGAAGGTGGAGTGCCATACATGGGTTGGGGGCCAGTTATGGTAAGATAGTGCCTCAGCTTCTACTCACTTTGATGTGGGTGTTCTCATTTGCCCTATGCATAGGGAATTGCCAGTTATGGGCAACGAGAGATGAGTTGCTGTATGTTCCTATACGCATGACAACATCTGCTGCTGCCCTGCCTGGATCACACCCGGGTTCTCCGGGCTGTCTCTGCATAGCTAGACTGAGTCCTCTCCCAGAGCCTATCTGCCTAGGATTCCTGGGGTGCTGCCCTGTGTGTGCAAGGACAATGGTTGCTTCCAGCTGCCCCACCAAGATCACACCCAAGACCCTTGGTCTGTCTTTGTGTACAGACCGAGTCTTTTCCCAGGGCCCAGTTGGCCCAGATCTCCCACCAGGCTGTGGTGTGGAGTGTAGAGGGCCAGGGTGTTTGCCCAATTCACACTGGGGAGTGGCGAGGCAGCAGCTGCCAGTGCCAGGCTCTCTCTGCGCTGATTGTTGACAAGCCAGCATGTGCACACTCCTTGCGAGTAGCATCTTGGCTTCTCCAGCCCTTCTGACTGTCCCAGTGGTTTTCCGAGCAGCCAAGAGGGCTAGTCTCCTCTCCACAGGACGCCAGGACTGGGATACACAGATTGTGGCTCCGCCTGCTTGCTCCCCAAGGTGAGGGGCTGCCCGTGTGGACCTTCTCTTCCTTTCAGATCCCTCCCAAGGGCACAGAACCCAATCTAATGTCTTTTTTTCTGTCCTACCCAGTTATGTGGAGATCTTTCTTGCGGCTTTGGTTGTACAGAAGTTCTTCTGGGGACCTCCCTGGTAGTCCAGTGGTTAAGACTCTGCACTTCCACTGTACGGGCATGTGTTCAATTCCTGGTTGGGTAACTAAGATCCTGCAAGCTGTGCAGTGTGGGCCAAAAAAAAAAAAAAAGTTCTTCTGCCAGGTTCCAGTTAATTTTCTGTGAGAACTGTAGCAAGTATTTTTGATGTGTTGTAGGGGTAGGGGAGTTCCACATCCTCCTACCCTGTCATCTTGATTTCCCTTTCTCCTTTCAAATTATTATACTATTTGTTATGGTGATCTGTGATCAATGATCTTTGATGTTACTACAATGACTCACTGAAGGCTCAGATGATGGTTGGTATTTTTTAGCTCTAAAGTATTTTAAAAGTAAGGTATCTACACTTTTTATACATAATACTATTATACACTTAATAGACTATAATATAGGGTAAACATAGATTTATATACACTAGGAAACCAAAATTCATGTGATAATTGCTTCATTGTGATAACTGCTTTATTACAGTGGACTGAACCTGCAATATCTCTGTGGTATACCTGTGGTAGATACACAAAAGAAAAAGGTAAAGGAATCTAAGCATACCAAAAAAGACAGGAATCTAAGCAAGCAAAGAAGACAGGAAAATAGGAATTACAAAACAGCCAGAAAACAGTGAACAAAATAGCAATAAGGACATACCTATCAATAATTACTTTAAATGTAAAACAAATAATAAATTCTCCCATCAAAACACAGAGTGGCTGAATGAATTAAAAAAAAAAGACTCACCTATATACTGCCTACAAAAACCTCACCTGAGGTACAAGTGCACACACAGACTGAAAGGATGGAAAAAAAATATTCCATGCAAATGGAAACCAGAAGAAAACTGGGCAGTCAAAATAGATTTAAGATAGAGACTGTTATAAGAGACAAAAAAGGTCATTATATAATGATAAAGGAGTAAATCCAAAAAGAGAATATAACATTTGTAAACATTTATGCACTCAAAAAAGGAACATCTGAATATGTAAAACAAAATTTAACAGATCTAAAGGGAGAAGTAGAAAGCCATACAATAACAGAAAGGGGGCTTCCCTGGTGGCGCAGTGGTTGAGAGTCCGCCTGCCAATGCAGGGGACACGGGTTCGTGCCCTGGTCCGGGAAGATCCCACATGCTGTGGAGCGGCTGGGCCCGTGAGCCATGGCCGCTGAGCCTGCGCGTCCAGAGCCTGTGCTCCGCAACGGGAGAGGCCACAACAGTGAGAGGCCCGCGTACAGCAAAAAAATAAAAAATAAAAAAAATAAAAAAAATAAAAAATAACAGAAAGGGACTTTAATACCCCAATTTCATCAGTGGATACATCATTCAGACAGAAAATCAATAAAGGAACACTGGACTTCAGTGACACATTAGGCCAGTCATTCCATCCAAAAGCAACAGAATACACAATCTTCTCAAGGGCACATGGAACATTCTCTAGGAGAGAGCATATGATAGGCCACAAAACAAGTCTTAATAAATTTAAGAAGATGAAAGTCATATAAAGCATCTTTCCTGACCACAGTGCAATACAACTAGAAATCCATTATGAGAAGATAACTGGAAAATTCACATGTGGAGATTAAAAATGATACTGAACAACCAATAGGTTAAAGAAATCAAAAGAGAAATTTTAAAAAGTACCTTGAGACAAATGAAATGGAAATATAGTAGAACCCCATTATCTGTGAGGGATACATTCCAAGACACTGAGTGCATGCCTGAAACCATGAATAGTAATTAACCCCACAAATATTATGTTTTTTCCTATACATACACATGCACACACAGTGTGTATACAATGAAAAAAGGGATGATTCATATCCCAGGTAAGATGGAGCAGGATGGCACAAAGTTTTATCATACTCCTCAGGACACTGCACAATTCAAAACTTTATTTTAAAAAATGTTTAACGTATTTAAAAAATGTCTATTTCTGTAATTTTCCATTTAATATTTTCAGACCACAGTTGACTGCAGGTAACTGAAAGTGTAAAAAGCAAAACTGCAGGGCTTGCCTGGTGGCGCGCAGTGCTTGAGAATCTGCCTGCCAGTGCAGGGGAAACAGGTTTGAGCCCTGGTCTGGGAAGATCCCACATTCCGCGGAGCAACTGGGCCTGTGAGCCACAACTACTGAGCCTGCACGTGTGGAGCTTTTGCTCTGCAACAAGAGAGGCCACGACAGTGAGAGGCCTGTGCAGTGCCATGAAGAGTGGACCCAGCTCGCCGCAACTAGAGAAAGCCCACACACAGAAACGAGGACCCAACACAGCCAAAAATAAATTTAAAAACCTTAAAAAAGAAAAAGAGAAAAGAAAAACTGCAGGTAAAGGGGGACTATTGTGCAACATACTGAAACATACAGGATGCAGCAAAAGCATTTCCGAGAGGGAAGTTCATAGTGATAGTGATAAATCAAGAAAAACAAGATCTCAAAAAACCTAACTTTATATATCAAGGAACTAGAAAAGAAAAAGCAAATGGAAAAGTTAGTAAAATGAAAGAAATAACAAAGATCACAGTGGAAATAAATAAACACTAAAAAGAGAGGAGAAAAACAATAAATGAAACTAAGATCTTTAAAAATATAAGGTAGATGCCAGGAAAAAGACGTGGAGATCACTTTCCTCCACACAAATACACCGCACATACACCTACATGTGGAACAACTACAGAACACCTACTATACGCAGGCAGAAGACTTCAGACTTCCCAGAGGGCAAGAAACTCCTCACGTACCTGGCCGTGTGGCTGACAGGGTCTTGGTGCTCCAGCCTGCTGTCAGGGCTGAGCCTCTGAGGTGGGAGAGCTGAGTTCAGTACACCGGACCACCAGAGACCTCCCGACCCTATGTAATATCTATCAGCGAGGGGTCTCCCAGCGATCTCTGTCTCAACCCTAAGACCGAGCTCCACTCAACGGCCAGCAAGCTCCAGTGCTGGACACCCCATGCCAAACAACTAGCAAGACAGGAACACAACCTAACCCAGTAGCAGAGAGACTGCCTAAAATCATACTAAGTTCACAGACACCCCAAAACACACCACTGGACATGGCCCTACCTGCCAGAAAGACAAGATCCAGCCCCACCCAGCAGAACACAGGCACCAGTCCTCTCTACCAGGAAGCCTACCCAAGCCCCTTAACCAACCTTACCCACCGGGGGCAGACACCAAAAGCAACGGGAACTACAAACCTGTAGCCTGTGAAAAAGAGACACCAAACACAGTAAGTTAAACAAAATGAGAAGACAGAGAAATATGCAGCAGATGAAGGAGCAAGGTAAAAACCCACCAGACCAGGGCTTCCCTGGTTGCACAGTGGTTGAGAGTCAACCTGCTAATGCACAGGACACGGATTCGTGCCCTGGTCCGGGAAGATCCCACATGCCGCAGAGCGGCTGGGCCCGAGCCATGGCTGCTGAGCCTGTGTGTCCGGAGCCTTTGCTCCACAACAGGAGAGGCCACAACAGTGACAGGCCCGCATACCGCAAAAAAAAAAAAAAAATCCCAGAACACCAAATAAATGAAGAGGAAATAGGCAGACTACCTGAAAAAAATTCAGAGTAATGATAGAAAAGATGATCCAAAAATCTTGGAAATAGAATGGAAAAATACGAGAAATGTTTAACAAGACCTAGAAGGACTAAAGAGCAAAGAAACAACAATGAACAACACAATAAATGAAATTAAAAATTCCCTAGAAAGAATCAATAGCAGAATAAATGAGGCAGAAAAAAGGATAAATGACTTGGAAAATCAAATACTGGAAATAACTGCTGCAGAGCAGAATAAAGAAAAAAGAATGAAAAGAATTGAGGATAGTCTCAGAGACGTCTGGGACAACATTAAACGCACCAACACTCGAAATATAGGGGTCCCAGAAGAAGAAGAAAACAAGAAAGGGTGGAGCTTCAAGACGGTGGAAGAGTAAGACGCAAAGATCACCTTCCTCCCCACAACTACATCAGAAATACATCTGCATATGGAACTGCTCCTATAGAACACATACTGAATGCTGGCAGAAGACCTCAGACCTCCCAAAAGGCAAGAAACTCCCCACGTACATGGGCAGGCCAAAAGAAAAAACAGACAAAAGAATAGGGATGGAACCTGAACCAGTGGGAGGGAGCTGTGAAGGAGGAAAGGTTTCCAAACACTAGGAAGCCCCTTCGCGGGTGGAGACTATGGGTGGCAGAGGGGGGAAGCTTTGGAGCCACAGAGGAGAGCGCAGCAACAGGGGTGCGGAGGGCAAAGCAGAGAGATTCCCGCACAGAGGAACGGTGCCGATTAGCACTCACCAGCCCGAGAGGCTTGTCTGCTCACCCGCCAGGGCTGGCAGGGGCTGGGAACTGAGGCTCGGGCTTTGGTTGGATCCCAGGAAGAGGAGTGGGGTTGGCTGTGAGAACACAGCCTGAAGGGACTAGTGCACCACGGGTAGCCGGGAGGGAGTCTGGGAAAAACTCTGGAGCTGCTGCAGAGGGTAGAATCTTGTTATTCCCTCTTTGCTTCTTGGTGCGCGCTAGAAGAGGGGATTAAGAGTGCCCCTTAAAGGAGCTCCAGAGACGGGCGTGAGCTGCGGCTATCAGTGCGGACCCCAGAGACGGGCATGGGACGCTAAGGCTGCTGCTGCAGCCACCAAGAAGCCTGTGTGCGAGCACAGGTCACTATCCACAACTTGCCTCCCGGGAGCCTGTGCAGCCCGCCACTGCCAGGGTCCTGTGATCCAGAGACAACTTCCCCAGTAGAACGCACAGCATGCCTCAGGCTGTTGCAACGTCACACAGGCCTCTGCCAATGCAGGCTAGTCCCGATTCCGTGCCCCTGCTTCCCCCCGGCCTGAGTGAGCCAGAGACCCCGAAGTAGCTGCTCCTTTAAGCCTGTCCTGTCTGAGCAAAGAACAGACGCCTTCAGGCGACCTACACGCAGAGGCAGGTCCAAATCCAAAGCTGAACCCCAGGAGCTGTGTGAACAAAGAAGAGAAAGGGAAATTTCTCCCAGCAGCTTCAGGAGCAGCGGATTAAATCTCCATAATCAACTTGATGTACCCTGCATCGGTGGAATACCTGAATAGACAACGAATCATCCCAAATTGAAGAGGTGGAGTTGGGGAGCAAAGATATATATATTTTTCCCCCTTTCCTCTTTTTGTGAGTGTGCATGTGTATTCTTCTTCCTGTGATTGTGTCTGTATAGCTTTGCTTTTACCATTTGTCCTAGGATTCTGTTCATCCCGTTTTTTTTACTTTCAAAAATATTTTTCTTAATATTTTTTATTTTAATAAATTTATTTTATCTTCTTTCTTTCTTTCATTCCTTCTTTCTTTCTTATTTTTTCTCTCTCTTAATTTGACCTGTGTGGATGAAAGGCTCTAGGTGCTCCAGCCAGGAGTCAGGGCTGTGCCTCTGAGGTGGGAGAGACAACTTCAGGACACTGGTCACAAGAGGCCTCCCAGCTCCACATAACATCAAATGGTGAAAATCTCCCAGAGATCTCCATCTCAACACCAAGACTCAGCTTCACTCAACGACCAGCAAGCTACAGTGCTGGACACCCTATGCCAAAGAAATAGCAAGAGAGGAACACAACCCCATCCATTAGCAGAGAGGCTGCCTAAAATCATAATAAATCACAAACACCCCAAAACATACCACCAGACGTGGATCTGCCCACCAGAAAGACAAGATCCAGCCTCATCCACCAGAACACAGGCACTAGTTCTCTCCACTAGGAAGCCTACAGAACCCACTGAACCAACCTTAGCCCCTGGGGACACACACCAAAAACAGCGGGAACTACGAACCTGCAACCTGCGAAAAGGAGACCCCAAACACAGTAAGTTAAGCAAAATGAGAAGACAGAGAACTACATCACAGATGAAGGAGCAAGGTAAAAACCCACCAGACCGAACAAATGAAGAGGAAATAGGCAGTCTACCTGAGAAAGAATTCAGAATAATGATAGTAAAGATGATCCAAAATCTTGGAAATAGAATAACACAAGAAACGTTTAACAAGGACCTGGAAGAATTAAAGAGCAACCAAACAATGATGAACAACACAATAAATGAAATTAAAAATTCTCTAGAAGGGATCAATAGCAGATTAACTGAGGCAGAAGAACGGATAAGTGACCTGGAAGATAAAATCGTGGAAATAAATACTGCAGAGCACAATAAAGAGAAAAGAATGAAAAGAACTTAGGACAGGCTCAGAGACTTCTGGGACAACGTTAAACACACCAACATTCGAATTATAGGGGTCACAGAAGAAGAAGAGCAAAAGAAAGGGACTGAGAAAATATTTGAAGAGAGTATAGTTGAAAACTTCCCTAATATGGGAAAGGAAATAGTCAAGTCCAGGGAGAGGAGTGGGGTTGATGCACAGAGTTTAATGCACAGAGAGTCCCATACAGGATAAATTCAAGGAGAGAAAAACGACAAGACACATATCAATCAAACTATCAAAAATTAAATACAAAGAAAAAATATTAAAAGCAGCAAGGGGAAAAAAACACACAAGGGAATCCCCATAAGGTTAACAGCTGATCTTTCAGCAGAAAGTCTGCAAGCCAGAAGGAAGTGGCAGGACATATTTAAAGTGATGAAGGAGAAATATCTACAACCAAATTATTCTACCCAGGAAGGATCTCATTCAGATTTATGGAGAAATTAAAACTTTCATAGACAAGCAAGTGCTAAGAGAATTCAGCAGCACCAAACCAGCTTTACAACAAATGCTAAAGGAATTTCTTTAGGAAGGACACAGAACAGAAGGAAAAGACCTAAAATAACAAACTCAAAACATTTAAAAAAAATGGGAATAGCAACATACATATTGATAATTACCTTAAATGTAAATGGATTAAATGCTCCAAAACAAAAGACACAGACTGGCTAAATGGATACAAAAACAAGACCTGTATATACGCTGTCTACAAGGCACCTACTACAGACATAAGGGCACATACAGACTGAACGTGAGGGGATGGAAAAAGATATTCCATGTAAATGGAAATCAAAAGAAAGCTGGACAAGCAATTCTCATATCAGACAAAATAGACTTTAAAATAAAGACTGTTAGAAGGGACAAAGAAGGACACTACATAATGATCAAGGGATCGATCCAAGAAGAAGATATAACAATTGTAAATATTTATGCACCCAACATAGGAGCGCCTCAATACATAAGGCAAATATTAACAGCCATAAAAGGGGAAATCGACAGTAACACAATCATAGTAGGGGACTTTAACACCCCACTTTCACCAGTACACAGATCATCCAAAATGAAAATAAATAAGGAAACAAGAGCTTCAAATGATACATTAAACAAGATGGACTTAACAGAATACACTTTCTTCTCAAGTGCTCATGGAAACTTCTCCAGGATACATCATATCTTGGGTCACAAATCAAGCCTTGGTAAATTCAAGAAAATTGACATTGTATCAAGTATCTTTTCCGACCACAGCACTATGAGACTAGATATCAATTACAGGCAAAAATCTGTAATAAAATACAAACACATGGAGGCTAAACAGTACACTACTTAATAACCAAGAGATCAATGAAGAAATCAAAGAGGAAATCAAAAAATACCTAGAAACAAATGACAATGACAATACGACGAACCAAAACCTATGGGATGCAGCAAAAGCAGTTCTAAGAGGGAAGTTTATACCAATACAGTCCTACCTTAAGAAACAAGAAACATCTCAAGGAAACATCCTAACCTTGCACCTAAAGCAATTAGAGAAGGAAGAACAAAAAAAAACCCCCAAAGTTAGCAGAAGGAAAGAAATCATAAAGATCAGATCAGAAATAAATGAAAAACAAATGAAAGAAATGATAGCAAAGATCAATAAAACTAAAAGTTCGCTCTTTGAGAAGATAAACAAAATTGATAAACCATTAGCCAGACTCATCAAGAAAAAAAGGGAGAAGGCTCAAATCAATAGAATTAGAAATGAAAAAGGAGAAGTAACAACTGACAATGCAGAAATACAAAAGATCATGAGCGATTACTACAAGCAACTCTATGCCAATAAAATGGACAACCTGGAAGAAATGGACATATTCTTAAAAATGCACAACCTGCCGAGACTGAACCAGGAAGAAATAGAAAATATGAACAGACCAATCACAAGCACTGAAATTGAAACTGTGATGAAAAATCTTCCAACAAACAAAAGCCCAGGACCAGATGGCTTCACAGGCGAATTCTATCAAACATTTAGAGAAGAGCTAACGCCTATCCTTTTTAAACTCTTCCAAAATGTAGCAGAGGGAGGGACACTCCCAAACTCATTCTACGAGGCCACCATCACCCTGATACCAAAACCAGACAAAGACATCACAAAGAAATAACACGACAGGCCAATATCACTGATGAACACAGATGCAAAAATCCTCAACAAAATACTAGCAAACAGAAGCCAACAGCACATTAAAAGGATCATACACCATGATCAAGTGGGGTTTATTTCAGGAATGCAAGGATTCTTCAATATACGCAAATAAATCAATGTGATACACCATATTAACAAATTGAAGGAGAAAAACCACATGAGCATCTCAATAGATGCAGAAGAAGTGTTCAACAAAACTCAACACCCATTTATGATAAAAACCCTGCAGAAAGTAGGCATAGAGGGAACTTTCCTCAACATAATAAAGGCCATATATAACAAACCCACAGCCAACAACATCCTTGATGGTGAAAAACTGAAAGCATTTCACTAAGATCAGGAACAAGACAAGGTTGCCCACTCTCACCACTCTTATTCAACATAGTTTTTGGAAGTTTTAGCCACAGCAATCAGAGAAGAAAAGGAAATAAAAGGAATCCAAATTGGAAAAGAAGTAAAGCTGTTACTGTTTGCAAATGACATGATACTATACATAGAGCATCCTAAAGATGCTACCTAGAAGCTAACTAGTAGCTCTAGAAAACTACTAGAGCTAATAAATGAATTTGGTAAAGTTACAGGATACAAAATTAATGCACAGAAATCTCTGGCATTCCTATACACTAATGATGAAAAATCTGAAAGGGAAATTAAGAAAACACTCCCATTTACCATTGCAACAAAAAGAATAAAATATCTAGGAATAAACCTACCTGAGGAGACAAAAGACCAATATGAAGAAAATTATAAGACACTGATGAAAGAAATTAAAGATGATACAAATAGATGCAGAGATATACCATGTTATTGGATTCGAAGAATCAACATTGTGAAAATGACTCTACTACCCTAAGTAATCTACAGACTTAATGAAATCCCTATCAAACTACCACTGGCATTTTTCACAGAACTGGAACAAAGAATTTCACAATTCGTATGGAAACACAAAGGACCCCGAATAGCCAAAGCAATCTTCAGAATGAAAAGTGGAGCTGGAGGAATCAGGATCCCTGACTTCAGACTATATCACAAAGCTACAGTAATCAAGACAGTATGGTACTGGCACAAAAACAGAAAGATAGATCAATGGAACAGGATAGAAAGCCGAGATAAATGCATGCACATATGGTCATCTTATCTTTGATAAAGGAGGCAGGAATGTACAGTGGAGAAAGGACACCCTCTTCAATAACTGGTGCTGGGAAAACTGGACAGGTACGTGTAAAAGAATGAGATTTGATCACTCCTTAACACCATACACAAAAATAAGCTCAAAATGGATTAAAGACCTAAATGTAAGTCCAGAACTATCAAACTCTTAGAGGAAAACATAGGCAGAATACTCTATGTCATAAATCACAGCAAGATCCTTTTTGACCCACCTCCCAGAGAAATGGAAATAAAAACAAAAACAAATGGGACCTAATGAACTTCAAACCTTTTGCACAGCAAAGGAAACCATAAACAAGACCAAAAGACAACCCTCAGAATGGGAGAAAATATTTGCAAATGAAGCAACTGACAAAGGATTAATCTCCAAAATTTACAAGCAGCACATGCAGCTCAATATCAAAGAAATAAACAGTCCAACCCCAAAATGGGCAGAAGACCTAAATAGACATCTCTCCAAAGAAGATATACAGACTGCCAACAAACACATAAAAGAATGCTCAACATCATTAATCATTAGAGAAATGCAAATCAAAACTACAATGAGATATCATCTCACACTGGTCAGAATAGCCATCATCAAAAACTCTAGAAAGAATAAATGCTGGAGAGGGTGTGGAGGAAAGGGAACACTCTTGCACTGCTGATGGGAATGTGAATTGGTACAGACACTATGGAGACCAGTATGGAGGTTCCTTAAAAAACTAAAAATAGAACTACCATATGACCCAGTAATGCCACTACTGGGCATATACACTGAGAAAATCATAATTCAAAAAGAGACACGTACCAAAATGTTCATTGCAGCTCTATTTACAATAGTCAGGACATGGAAGCAACCTAAGTGTCCATCAACAGATGAATGGATAAAGAAGATGTGGCACATATATACAATGAAATATTACTGAGCCATGAAAAGAAACGAAATTATTTGTAGTGAGGTGGATGGACTTAGAGTCTGTCATACAGAGTGAAGTAAGTCAGAAAGAGAAAAACAAATACCGGATGCTAACACATATATATGGAATCTAAGAAAAAAAAAAAAAGGTCATGAAGAACCTATGGGCAAGACGGGAATAAAGACACAGACCTACTAGAGGATGGGCTTGAGGATATGGGGACGGGGAATGATAAGCAGTGACAAAGTGAGAGAGTGACATGGACATATATATACTACCAAACGTAAAATAAATAGCTAGTGGGAAACAGCTGCATAGCACAGGGATATCAGCTTGGTGCTTCTGACCACCTACAGAGGGGGGAGGGAGGGAGACGCAAGAGGGAGGAGATATGAGAACATATGTATATGTATAACTGATTCACTTTGTTATAAAGCAGAAGCTAACACACCACTGTAAAGCAATTATACTCCAATAAAGATGTTAAAAAAAATGAAAGAAACACTGGCCTTCAGTGACACATTAGGCCAGTCATTCCATCCAAAAGCAACAGAATACACAATCTTTTCAAAGGCACGTGGAACATTTTCCAGGACAGAGCATATGTTAGGCCACAAAACAAGTCTTAATAAATTTAAGAAGATTAAAGTCATATTAAGCATCTTTCCCGACCACAGTGCAATACAACTAGAAATCCATTATGAGAAGATAACTGGAAAATTCACACGTGGAGATTAAAAATGATACTGAACAACCAATAGGTTAAACAAATCAAAAGAGAAATTTTAAAAAGTACCTTGAGAGAAATGATATGGAAATATAGTAGAACCCCATTATCTGTGAAGGATACATTCCAAGACACTGAGTGGATGCCTGAAACCATGAATAGTAATTAACCCCACAAATATTATGTTTTTTCCTGTGCATACACATGCACACACAGTGTGTATACAACAAACAAAGGGATGATTCATATCCCAGGCAACATGGAGCAGGATGGCACAACGTTTTATCACACTCCTCAGGAAAATGCACAATTCAAAACTGTACTTTAAAAAATGTTTAAAGTATTTTAAAAATGTCTATTTCTGTAATTTTCCATTTAATATTTTCAGACCACTGTTGACTGCAGGTAACTGAAACTGTAAAAACCAAAACTGCAGATAAAGGGAGACTATTGTGCAACAAACTGAAACTTACATTATGCATCAAAAGCATTTCCAAGAGGGAAGTTCACAGTGATAGTGATAAGTCAAGAAACAAAAAAAGGTCTCAAAAAACCTAACTTTACATATCAAGGAACTAGAAAAAGAAGATAAAGCAAATGCAAAGTTAGTAAAATGAAAGAAAGAGAAAAGATCACAGTAGAAATAAGTGAAAAAGACTAAAAAGAGAGTAGAAAAACAATCAATGAAACTAGGAGCTTTTAAAATATAAGATAGATATCCAATAGAGATGGTGGAGGAGTAAGACGTGGAGATCACCTTCCTCCTCACAAATACACCACAAATACATCTACATGTGGAACAACTACAGAACACCTACTAAATGCAGGCAGAGGACGTCAGACTTCCCAGAGGGCAGAAACTCCCCACGTACCTGGCTGTGTGGCTGACAGGGTCTTGGTGCTCCAGCCTGCTGTCAGGACTGAGCCTCTGAGGTGGGAGAGCTGAGTTTAGTACACTGGACCACCAGAGACCTCATGGCCACATGTAATATGAATCAGCGAGGGCTCTCCCAGAGGTCTCTGTCTCAACCCTAAGAACCAGCTCCACTCAATGGCCAGCAAGCTCAAGTGCTGGACACCCCTTGCCAAACAACTAGCAAGACAGGAACACAACCTAACCCAGTAGCAGAGAGACTGCCTAAAATCATACTAAGTTCACAGACACCCCAAAACACCACTGGACACAGCCCTGCCCACCAGAAAGACAATATCCAGCCCCATCCACCAAAACACAGGCACCAGTCCTCTCTACCGGGAAGCCTACACAAGCCCCTTAACCAACATTGCCCACCGGGGGCAGACACCAAAAACAACAGGAACTACAAACCTGTAGCCTGCGAAAAAGAGACACCAAACACAGTAAGTGATGAGATGACAGAGTAATATGCAACAGGTGAAGGAGCACAAGGAAAAACTCACCAAACCAAACAAATGAAGAGGAAATAGGCAGCATACCTGAAAAAGAATTCAGAGTAATGACAGAAAAGATGATCCAAAAATCTTGGAAATAGAACGGAGAAAATACGAGAAATGTTTAACAAGACCTAGAAGGACTAAAGAGCAAAGAAACAACAATGAACAACACAATAAATGAAATTAAAAATTCCCTAGAAAGAATCAATAGCAGAATAAATGAGGCAGAAGAAAGGATAAATGACCTGCAAGATAAAATACTGGAAATAACTGCTGCAGAGCAGAATAAAGAAAAAAGAATGAAAAAAATTGAGGACAGTCTCAGAGACCTCTGGGACAACATTAAATGTACCAACATTCGAATTATAGGTGTCCCAGAAGAAGAAAACAAGAAAGGGAGGAGCTTCAAGATCACGGAACAGTAAGACGTGGAGATCACCATCCTCTCCACAACTACATCACAAATACATCTGCATGTGGAACTGCTCCTATAGAACACCTACTGAACACTGGCAGAAGACCTCAGACCTCCCAAAAGGCAAGGAACTCCCCACATACCTGGGTAGGGAAAAAGAAAAAACACAGACAAAAGAATAGGGATGGGACCTGCACCAGTGGGAGGGAGCTGTGAAGGAGGAAAGGTTTCCACACACTAGGAAGCCACTTCGCGGGCGGAGACTGCAGGTGGCTGACGGGGGAAGCTTCGGAGCCACAGAGGAGAGCGCTGCAACAGGGGTGTGGAGAGCAAAGCGGAGAGATTCCCACACAGACGAATGGTGCCAACCAGCACTCACCAGCCCGAGAGGCTTGTCTGCTCACCTGCTCTGGCTGGCGGGGGCTGGGAGCTGAGGCTCGGGTTTCACTTGGATCCCTGGGAGAGGACTGTGGTTGGCTGTGTGAACACAGCCTGAAGGGACTACTGCACCACAGCTACCCGGGAGAGTCTGGGAAAAAGCCTGGAGCTGATGCAGAGACAAGAGACTTTTTCTTCCCTCTTTGTTTCCTGGTGCATGAGAAGAGGGGATTAAGAGCACCGCTTAAAGGAACTCCAGAGACGGGCGCGAGCCGCAGCTATCAGCACGGACCCCAGAGATGGGCATGGGATGCTAAGGCTGCTGCTGTAGCCACCAAGAAGCCTGTGTGCAAGCACAGGTCACTCCCCTCCCAGGAGCCTGTGTAGCCTGCCACTGCCAAAGTCCCGTGATCCAGGGACAACATCCCAGGAGATCGCACGGCATGCCTCAGACTGGTGCAACATCACACCAGCCTCTGCCACCACAGGCTCTCTGGGCATCTGTACCCCTCCCTCCCCCTGGCCTGAGAGAGCCAGAGCCCCCAAATCAGCAGCTCCTTTAACCCCGTACTCTCTGAGCGAGGAACAGACACCCTCAAGCAACCTACAGGCAGAGGCAGGGCCAAATCCAAAGGTGAACCCTGGGAGCTGTGAGAACAAAGAAGAGAAAGGGAAATCTCTCCCAGCAGCTTCAGAAGCAGCAGATTAAAGCTCCACAATCAACCTGATGTACCCTGCATCTGTGGAATACATGAATAGACAACGAATCATCCCAAAATAAGGAGGTGGACTTTGAGAGCAAGATTTATGATTTTTTCCCCTTTTCCTCTTCTTGTGAGTGTGTATGTGTATGCTTCTGTGTGATATTTTGTCTGTATAGCATTGCTTTCACCATATGTCCTAGGGTTCTGTATGCCTATCTTTTTACTTTTAAAAAACATTTTCTTAATAATTTTTAACATTTTTATTTGTGGTACGCAGGTCTGTGATGGTTGTGGCCTCTACCATTGTGGAGCACAGGGTCCAGACGCACAGGCTCAGTGGCCAAGGGTAATGGGCCTAGCCGCTCCATGGCATGTGGGATCTTTCTGGACCAGAGCACAAACCCATGTCCCCTGCATCAGCAGGTGGACCCTCAACCAGTGCACTTCCAGGGCAGCCCAATATTTATTTTTTAATAACTATTTTTTAAATCTTGCTTTATTTTATTTTATTTTATCCTCTTTCTTTCCTTCTACATTTTCTCCCTTTTATTCTGAGCCATGTGGATGAAAGGCTCTTGGTGCTCCAGCCAGGAGTCAGTGCTGTGCCTTTGAGGTGGGAGAGCCAGATTCAGGACACTGGTCCACAAGAGACCTCCCAGCTCCACGTAATATCAAACCGTGAAAATCTCCCAGAGATCTCCATCTCAAAGCCAACACCCAGCTTCACTCAAAAACGAGCAAGCTACAGTGCTGGATTCCCTACAACAAAGAACTAGCAAGACAGGAACACAACCCCACCCATTAGCAGAGAGGCTGCCTAAAATCATAAGAAGGCCACAGACAACCCAAAACACACCACCAGACATGGACCTGCCCACCAGAAAGACAAGATCTAGCCTCATCCACAAAGACACAGGCACTAGTCCTCTCCAACAGTAAATCTACACAACCCACTGAAGCAACCTTAGCCACTGGGGACACACACCAAAAACAATGGGAACTACGAACCTGCAGCCTGCAAAAAGGAGACCCCAAACACAGTAAGATAAGCAAAAATGAGAAGACAGAAAAACACACAGCAGGTGAAGAAGCAAGGTAAAAACCCACCAGACAGAACAAATGAAAAGTAAATAGGCAGTCTACCTGAAAAAGAATTCAGAATAATGATAGTAAAGATAATCCAAAATATTGGAAATAGAATAGATAAAATGCAAGAAACACTTAACAAGGACCTAGAAGAACTAAAGAGGAAACAAGCAACAATGAACAACACAATAAATGAAATTAATAATACTCTAGAGGGGCTTCCCTGGTTGCGTAGGGGTCGAGAGTCCGCCTGCCAATGCAGGGAACACGGGTTCATGCCCCAGTCTGGGAAGATCCCACATGCCGCGGAGTGGCTGGGCCCATGAACCATGGCCGCTGTGCCTGCATATCTGGAGCCTGCATGTCTGGAGCCTCTCCTCCACAACGTGAGAGGCCACAACAGTAAGAGGCCTGCGTACGGCAAAAAATGAGAAAAAAAAAAGAAAAAAATACTCTAGAAGGGATCAATAGCAGATTAACTGAGGCAGAAAAATAGATAAGTGACCTGGAGATAAAATAGTGGAAATAACTACTGCAGAGCAGAAATAAGAAAAAAGAATGAAAAGAACTGAGGACAGTCTCAGAGACCTCTGGGACAACATTAAATGCACCAACATTCAAATTATAGTGGGCCCAGAAGAAGAAAAAAGAAAGGGACTGAGAAAATATTTGAAGAGATTATAGTTGAAAACTTCCCTAATATGGGAAAGGAAATAATCAAGCCCAGGAAGCACAGAGAGTCCCATACAGGATAAATCCAAGGAGAAACACACCAAGGCACATATTAAACTATCAAAAATTAAATACAAAGAAAAAATATTAAAAGCAGCAAGGGAAAAACAACAAATAACACAGAAGAGAATCCCCATAACGTCAATAGCTGATCTTTCAGCAGAAACTCTGCAAGCCAGAAGGGAGTGGCAGGACATATTTAAAGTGATGAAGGAGAAAAACCTACAACCAAGATTACTCTAGCCAGCAAGGATCTCATTCAGATGTGATGGAGAAATTAAAACTTTACAGACAAGCAAAAGCTGAGAGAGTTCAGTACCACCAAACCAGCTTTACAAAAAAGGCTAAAGGAACTTCACTAGGCAAGAAACACAACAGAAGGAAAAGACCTACAGTAACTAATGCAAAACAATTAAGAAAATGAGAATAGGAACATACATATCGATAATTACCTTAAATGTAAATGGATCAAATGCTCCCACCAAAAGACTCAGACTTGCTGAATGGATAGAAAAACAAGACCCATATATATGCTGTCCACAAGAGACCAACTTCAGACCTAGGGAACAACAGAATACACATTTTTCTCAAGTGCTCATGGAACATTCTCCAGGACAGATCATATCTTGGGTCACAAATCAATTCTTGGTAAAGTTTAGAAAATTGAAATTGTATCAAGTACCTTTTCTGACAACAACACTGTGAGACTAGACATCAATTACAAGAAAAGATATGTAAAAAATACAAACACATGGAGGCTAAACAATACACTACTTAATAATGAAGTGATCACTGAAGAAATCAAAGAGAAATTCAAAAAATACCTAGAAACAAATGAAAATGGAGACAAGATGACCCAAATCCTATGGGATGCAGCAAAAGCAGTTCTAAGAGGGAAGTTTACAGCAATACAATCCTACCTTAAGAAACAGGAAATGTCTCAAATAAACAACCTAACCTTGCACCTAAAGCAATCAGAGAAAGAAGAACAAAAAAACCCCAAAGATAGCAGAAGGAAAGAAATCATAAAGATCAGATCAGAAATAAATGAAAAAGAAATGAAAGAAACGATAGCAAAGATCAATAAAACTAAAAGCTGGTTCTTTGAGAATATAAACAAAATTGATAAACCATTAGCCAGACTCATCAAGAAAAAAAGGGAGAAGACTCAAATCCATACAATTAGAAATGAAAAAGGAAAAGTAACGACTGACACTGCAGAAATACAAAAGATCATGAGAGATTACTACAAGCAACTCTATGCCAATAAAATGGACAATCTGGAAGAAATGGACAAATTCTTAAAAATGCACAACCTGCTGAGACTGAACCAGGAAGAAATAGAGAATATGAACAGACCAATCACAAGCACTGAAACTGAAACTGTGATTAAAAATCTTCCAACAAACAAAAGCCCAGAACTAGATGGCTTCACAGGCAAATACTATCAAACATTTACAGAAGAGCTAACACCTTTGCTTCTCAAATTCTTCCAAAATATAGCAGGGGGAGGAACACTGCCAAACTCATTCTACGAAGCCACCATCACCCAGATACCAAAACCAGACAAAGATGTCACAAAGAAAGAAAACTACAGGCCAGTATCACTGATGAACATAGATGAAAAAATCATGAACAAAATACTAGCAAACAGCACATTGAAAGGATCATTCACCATGATCAAGTGGGGTATATTCCAAGAATGCAAGGATTCTTCAACATACGCAATCATTGTGATACACCATATTACCAAATTGAAGGAGAAAAACCATACGATCTCAATCGATGCACAGCAATCAGAGACAAAAAAAAAAAAATTTTAAAGGAATTCAGATTGGAAAAGAAGAAGTAAAGCTGTCACTGTTTGCAGATGACATGATACTATACATAGAGAATCCTAAGGATGCTACCAGAAAACTACTAGAGCTAATCAATGAATTTGGTAAAGTAGCAGGATACAAAATTAATGCACAGAAATCTCTGGCATTCTTATACACTAATAATGAAACTCTGAAAGGGAAATTAAGAAAACACTCCCATTTACCATTGCAACAAAAAGAATAAAATATCTAGAGATAAACCTACCTAAAGAGACAAAAGACCTGTGTGCAGAAAATTATAAGACAATGATGAAAGAAATTAAAGATGATACAAATAGATGCAAAGATATACCATATTCTTGGATTGGAAGAATAAACATTCTGAAAATTACTCTACTACCCAAAGCAATCTGCAGGTTTAATAATGCAATCCCTATCAAACTACCATTGGCATTTTTCACAGAACTAGAACAAAATATTTCACATTTTGTATGGAAAAACTAAAGACCCTGAAAAGCCAAAAAAATCTTGAGAACGAAAAATGGAGCTGGAGGAATTGGGCTCCCTGACTTCAGACTACACTACAAAGCTACAAAATCAAGACAGTATGGTACTGGCACAAAAACAGAAATATAGATCAATGGAACAGGATACAAAGACCAGAGATAAACCCACGCACATATGGTCACCTTATCTTTGATAAAAGAGGCAAGAATATACAGTGGAGGAAAGATAGCCTCCCTAATAATTGGTGCTGGGAAAACCGTACAGGTACATGTAAAATTATGAAATTAGAACACTCCCTAACACCATACAGAAATATAAACTCAAATTGGATTAAACAGCTAAATGTAAGACCATACACTATCAAACTCTTAGAGGAAAATATAGGCAGAACACTCTATGACATAATTCACAGCAAGATCCTTTTTGACGCACCTCCTAGGGAAATGGAAATAAAAACACAAACAAATGGGACCTAATGAAACTTAAAAGCTTTTGCACAGAAAAGGAAACGTTAAACAAGGCCAAAAGACAACCCTCAAAATGGGAGAAAATATTTGCAAATGAAGCAACTGACAAAGGATTAATCTCCAAAATTTACAAGCAGCACATGCAGCTCAATATCAAAAAAACAAACAACCTAATCCAAAAATGGGCAGAAAACCTAAATAGACACCTCTCCAAAGAAGATATACAGATTGTCAACAAACACATGAAAGAATGCTCAACATCATTAATCATTAGAGA
This sequence comes from Globicephala melas, assembly GCF_963455315.2. Taxonomy (NCBI): domain Eukaryota; kingdom Metazoa; phylum Chordata; class Mammalia; order Artiodactyla; family Delphinidae; genus Globicephala; species Globicephala melas. The sequence goes on along the minus strand of NC_083316.1, from coordinate 163,180,344 downwards.
AATGCAAATCCAAACTACAATGAGATATCATCTCACACCAGTCAGAATGGCCACCGTCAAAAAATCTAGAATAAATGCTGGAGAGGGTGTGGAGAAAAGGGAACACTCTTGCACTGTTGGTGGGAATGTAAATTGATACAGCCACTATGGAGAACAGTATGGAGGTTCCTTCAAAACTAAATATGGAACTACCATATGACCCAGTAATCCCACTCCTGGGCATATACCCTGAGAAAACCAAAATTCAAAAGAATCATGTAACAAAATGTTCATTGCTGCTCTATTTACAATAGTGAGGACATGGAAGCAACGTAAGTGTCCATCAACAGATGCATGGATAAAGAAGATATGGCACATATATGCAACGGAATATTACTCAGCCATAAAAAGAAAGAAACTGAGTTATTTGTAGTGAGGTGGATGGACTTAGAGTCTGTCATACAGAGTGAAGTAAGTTAGAAAGAGAAAAGCAAGTACTGTATGCTAGCACATATATATGGAATATAAGAAAAAAGGTCATGAAGAACCTAGGGGCAATATGGGAATAAAGACATAGACCTGCTAGAGAATGGACTTGAGGATATGGGGAAGGGGAAGTGTAAGCTGTGACAAAGTGAGACAGTGGCATGGACATATATACACTACCAAACGTAAAATAGATAGCTAGTGGGAAGCAGATGAATAGCACAGGGAGAACAGCTCGCTGCTTTGTGACCACCTACAGGGGTGGGATAGGGAGGGTGGCAGGGAGACCCAAGAGGGAAGAGATATGGGAACAGATGTATATTTGTAACTGATTTACTTTGTTATAAGGCAGAAAATAACACACCATTGTAAAGCAATTATACTCCAATAAAGAAAAAGAAGGAAAAAAAAGAGTTATGTACCAAAATGTTCACTGCATATCTATTTACAATAGCCAGGACATGGAAGCAACCTAAGCGTCCATTAACAGATGAATGGATAAAGAAGATGTGGCACATATATACAATGGAATATTACTCAGCCATAAAAAGAAATGAAATTGAGTTATTTGTAGTGAGGTGGATGGACCTAGTGTCTGTCATACAGAGTGAAGTAAGTCAGAAAGAAAAAAGGAAGTACCATATGCTAGCATATATAAATGTAATCTATGGAAAAAATAAAAACAGTCATGAAGAAATTAGGGGCAAGATGCGAATAAAAACACAGACCTACTAGAGAATAAACTTGAGGATATGGGGAGGGGGAAGGGTAAGCTGTGACAAAGTGAGACAGTGACATGGGCATATATACACTAGCAAACGTAAAATAGATAGATAGTGGAAACAGACACATAGCACAGGGAGATCAGCTTGGTGCTTTGTGACCACCTACAGGAGTGGGATAGGAGGGGTGGTAGGGAGGGAGATGCAAGAGGGAAGAGATATGGGAACATATGTATATGTATAACTGATTCACTTTGTTATAAAGCAGAAACTAACACACCATTGTAAATCAATTATACTCTAATAAAGATGTTTAAAAAAAGAAACTAACATTACACTTCAGTGACACATGAGGACAGTCATTCCATCCACAAGCAACAGTATACACGATCTTCACAAGGGCACATGGAACATTATCAAGGACAGAGCATATGTTAGGCCACAAAACAAGTCTTAATAAATTTAGAAAGATTGAAGTCATATTAAGCATCTTTCCCAACCACAATGCAATACACCTAGAAATCGATTATGAGAAGATAACTGGAAAATTCCCATGTGGAGATATTAAATGATACAAGAACAACCAATAGGTTAAAGAAATCAAGAGAAATTTGAAAAATTACATTGAGAGAAATGAAATGGAAATATAGTAGAACCCCATTATCTGTGAGGGATACATGCCACGACACTGAGTGGAGGCCTGAAACCATGAAGAGTAATTAACACCACAAATATTATGTTTTTTTCCTATACATACACATGCACACACAGTGTGTATACAATGAACAAAGGGATGATTCATATCCCAGGCAGGATGGAGCAAGATGGCACAAAGTTTTATCACACTCCTCAGGACAATGCACAATACAAAACTTTATTTTAAAAAATGTTTAAAGTATTTAAAAACTTTATTTCTGTAATTTTCCATTTAATATTTTCAGACCACAGTTGAAACTGTAAAAAGCAAAACTGCAGATAAAGGGGGACTATTGAGCAACACACTGAAACTTACAGGATGCAGCAAAAGCATTTCCAGGAGGGAAGTTCATAGTGATAGTGACAGATCAAAAAACAAAAAATATCTCAAAAAGCCTAACTTTACATATCAAAGAAATAGAAAAAGAAAAAGCAAATGCCAAAATTAGTAAAATGAAGGAAATAACAAAGATCACAGTGGAAATAAATGAAGAAGACTAAAAAGAGAGTAGAAAAACAATAATGAAACTAAGAGCTTTTAAAATACAAGATACATATCCAGTGGAGATGGTGGAGGAATAAGATGTGGAGATCAACTTCCTCCACACAAATACACCGCAAATACATCTACATGTGGAACGACTACAGAACATCTACTAAATGCTGGCAGAAGACCTCAGACTTCCCAGAGGGCAACAAACTCCCCACGTACCCGGCCGTGTGGCTGACAGGGTCTTGGTGCTCTGGCCTGCTGTCAGGCCTGAGCCTCTGAAGTGGGAGAGCTGAGTTCAGTACACTGGACCACAAGTGACTTCCCAACCCCATGTAATATCTATCGGTGAGGGGTCTCCCAGAGATCTCTGTCTCAACCCTAAGGCCCAGCTCCACTAAACAGCCAGCAAGTTCCAGTGCTGGACACCCCATGCCAAACAGCTAGCAAGACAGGAACACAACCTGACCCATTAGCAGAGAGACTGCCTGAAATCATACTAAGTTCACACATACGCCAAAACACACCAATGGACACTGCCCTGCCCACCAGAAAGACAAGATTCAGCCCCACCCACAAGAACATAGCACCAGTTTTCTCTACCAGGAAGCCTACACAAGCCTCTTAACCAATCGTACCCACCAGAGGCAGACACCAAAAGCAATGGTAACTATGAAACTGTAGCCTGCGAAAAACAGACACCAAACACAGTAAGTTAAACAAAATGAAAAGACAGAGAAATATGCAGCAGATGAAGGAACACAAGTAAAAACTCACCAGACCAAACAAATGAAGAGGAAATAGGCAGCCTACCTGAAAAAGAATTCAGAGTAATGATAGAAAACATGATCCAAAAATCTTGGAAATAGAATGGAGAAAATACATGAAATGTTTAACAAGGACCTAGAAGGACTAAAGAGCAAACAATGATGAAAAACAGAATAAATGAAATTAAAAATTCCCTAGATGGAGTAAAGAGCAGAATAAATGAGGCAGAAGAAAGGATAAATAACCTGGAAGATAAAATAGTGGAAATAACTGCTGCAAAGAAGAATACAGAAAAAAGAATGAAAAGAATTGAAGACAGTCTCAGAGACCTCTGGGACAACATTAAATCTACCAACATTCGAATTATAGAGGTCCCAGAAGAAGAAAAAAAATGGAGGAACTTCAAGATGGTGGAAGAATAAGACGCGGAGATCACCTTCCTCCCCACAACTACATCAGAAATACATCAGCACATGGAACTGCTCCTATAGAACACCTACTAAACGCTGGCAGAAGACCTCAGACCTCCCAAAAGGCAAGAAACTCCCCACATACCTGGGTAGGCTAAAAGAAAAAAGAGACAGAAGAATAGGGGCGGGACCTGCACCAGTGGCAGGGAGCTGTGAAGGAGGAAAGGTTTCCACACACTACGAAGCCACTCCGTGGGCAGAGACTGTGGGTGGCAGAGGGGGGAAACTTCAGAGCCATGGAGGAGAGAGCAGCAATGGGTGCAGAAGGCAAAGTGGAGAGATTCCCGCACAGAGGAATGGTGCCAATCAGCACTCAGCAGCCTGAGAGGCTTGTATGCTCACCCGCCGGGATGGGTGGGGGCTGCGAACTGAGGCTCGGGCTTCGGTTGGATCCCAGGGAGAGGACTGGTGTTGGCTGTGGGAGCACAGCCTGAAGGGACTAGTGAGCCACAGTTAGCTGGGAGGGAGTATGGGAAAACATCTGGAGCTGCGAAAGAGGCAAGAGACTATTTCTTCCCTCTTTGTTTCCTGGTGCGCGAGAAGAGGGGATTAAGAGCAACGCTTAAAGGAGGTCCAGAGACGTGTGCGAGCTGCGGCTATGAGCGTGGACCACAGAGATGGGCATGGGATGCTAAGCCTGCTGCTGCAGCCACCAAGAAGCCTGTGTGCAAGCACAGGTTACTCTCCACACCTCCCCTCCTGGGAGCCTGTTCAGCCCGCCACAGCCAGGGTCCCATGATCCAGGGACAACGTCCCCGGGAGAATGCATGGCATGCTTCAGGCTGTTGCAATGTCACACCGGCCTCTGCCACCACAGGCTATCCCCACTTTCCATGCCATTCCCTTCCCCTGGCTTGAGTGAGCCAGAGCCCCTGAAGTCACTCCTCCTTTAACCCCGTCCTCTCTGAGCAAAAACAAACTCCTTCAGGCGACCTACATGAAGAGGCGGGTCCAAATCCAAAGCTGAACCCCGGGAGCTGTGTGAACAAGAAGAGAAAGGGAAATTTCTCCCAGAAGCCAAAGAGGCAGCAGATTAAATCTCCACAATCAACTTGATGTACCCTGCATCTGTGGAATACCTGAATACATATCGAATCATCCCAAATTGAGGAGGTGGACTTTGGGGAGCAAAGATACATATTTTTCCCTGTTTTCTCTTTTTGTCAGTGTGTATGCTTCTGTGTGTGATTTTGTCTGTATAGATGTGCTTTTACCATTTGTCCTTGGGTTCTGTCCATCCGTTTTTTTTGTTGTTATTTACGTTTTAAAATTTTTTTCTTCATAATTTTTTTTATTTTAATAAATTTATTTTATTTCATTTTCTTTCTTTCTTTTCTTCTTTCCTTCTTTCTTTCTTATTTTTCCCCCTTTTACTCTGAGCCGTGTGGACGAAAGTCTCTAGGTGCTCCACTGAGTAGTCAGGGCTGTGCCTCTGAGGTGGGAGAGCGTACTTCAGGACACTGTTCCACAAGAGACCTCCCAGCTCCACATAATATCAAATGGCGAAAATCTCCAAGAGATCTCTATCTCAACACCAAGATCCAGATTCACTCAACAACCAGCATGCTACAGTGCTAGACACCCTACGCCAAACAACTTGCAAGACAGGACCACAACACCATCCATTATCAGAGAGGCTGCCTAAAATCATAATAAGGCCACAGACACCCCACAACACACCACCAGACATGGACCTGCCCACCAGAAAGACAAAATCCAGCATGATCCAACAGAACACAGACACTAGTCCCCTCCATTAGGAAGCCTACACAGCCCACTGAACCAACCTTACCCACTGGGGACACACATGAAAAACAACGAGAACTATGAACCTGCAGCCTGTGAAAAGCAGACCCCAAACACAGTAAGTTAAGCAAAATGAGAAGACAGAGAAACACACAGCAGATGAAGGGATAAGGTAAAAACCCACCAGACTGAACAAATGAAGAGGAAATAGGCAGTCTACCTGGGACAGAATTCAGATAATGATAGTAAAGATAATCCAGAATCTTGGAAATACAATAGAGAAAACACAATAAACGTTTAAGAAAGACTTAGAAGAACTAAAGAGCAACCAAAGACTGATGAACAGCATAATAAATGAAATATAAAATTCTCTGCAAGGGATCAATAGCAGCATAACTGAGGAAGAAAAACAGATAAGTGACCTGGAAGATTAAATAGTGGAAATAACTACTACAGAGCAGAATAAAGAAAAAAGAATGAAAGGAACTTAGAACAGTCTCAGAGACCTCTGGGACAACATTAAATACACCAATATTCGAATTATAGGGGTCACAGAAGAAGAAGAGAAAACGAAAGGGACTGAGAAAATATTTGAAGAGATTATAGTTGAAAACTTCCCTAATATGGGAAAGGAAATATTTAATCATGTCCAGAAAGCACAGAGAGTCCCACAGAGAATAAATCCAAGGAGAAACACGCCAAGACTCATATTAATCAAACTATCAAAAATTAAATACAAAGGAAAAATATTAAAAGCAGCAAGGGAAAAACAACAAATAACACACAAGAGAGTCGCCATAAAGTTAACAGGTGATCTTTCAGCAGAAACTCTGCAAGCCAGAAGGAATTGGCAGGACATATTTAAAGTGACTAAGGAAAAAAACCTACAACCAAGATTACTCTACCCAGCAAGGATCTCATTCAGATTCAAAGGAGAAATGAAAACCTTGAAAGACATGCAAAAGCTAAGAGAATTCAGCGCCACCAAACCAGCTTTACAATAAATGCCAAAGGAACTTCTCTAGGCAGGAAACACAAGAGAAGGAAAAGACCTACAATAACAAAGCCATAACAGTTAAGAAAATGGGAATAGGAACATACATATTGATAATTACCTTAAATGTAAATGGATTAAATGCTCCAAACGAAAGACATAGGCTGGCTGAATGGATACAAAAACAAGACCGGTATATACGCTGTCAACAAGACACCTACTTCAGACTTAAGGGCACATACAGACTGAAAGTGAGGGGATGGAAAAAAATGTAAATCAAAAGAAAGCTGGAGTAGCAATACTCATATCAGACAAAATAGACTTTAAAACACAGACTATTACAAGAGACAAAGAAGGACACTACATAATGATCAAGGGATCGATCCAAGAAGAAGATAAAACAATTGTAAATATTTATGCACCCAGCACAGAAGCACCTCAATACGTAAGGCAAATACTAACAGCCATAAAAGGGGAAATCGACAGTAACACAATCATAGTAGGGGACTTTAACACCACACTGTCACCAATGGACAGATCATACAAAATGAAAATAAATAAGGAAACACAAGCTTTAAATGATACTTTAAACAAGATGGACTTGATATTTACAGGTCATTCCATCCAAAAACAAGAGAATACACATTCTTCTCAAGTGCTCATGGAACATTCTCCAGGATAGATCATATATTGGGTCACAAATCAAGTCTTGGTAAATTCAAGAAAATTGAAATCATATCAAGTATCTTTTCCGACCACAGTGCTGTGAGACTAGATATCAATTACAGGCAAAAGTCTGTAAAAAATCCAACACATGGAGGCTAAACAATACACTATTTAATAACAAAGTGATCACTGAAGAAATCAAAGACGAAATCAAAAAATACCTAGCAACAAATCACAATGAAAACGTGATGACCCAAAACTTATGGGATGTAGGAAAAGCAGTTCTAAGATGGAAGTATACAGCAATACAATCCTACCTTAAGAAAAAAGAAACATCTGAAATAAACAACCTAAACTTGCACCTACAGCCATTAGGGAAAAAAAAATACCCCAAAGTTGGCAGAAGGAAAGAAATCATAAAGATCAGATCAGAAATAAATGAAAAAGAAATGCAGCAAAAAGATACCAAACATCAATAAAACTAGAAGATGGCTCTTTGAGACACAAACAAAATTGATAAACCATTAGCCAGACTCATCAAGAAAAAAAGGGAGAAGACTCAAATCCATACAATTAGAAATGTAAAAGGAGAAGTAACAACTGACACTGCAGAAATACAAAGGGTCATGAGAGATTACTACAAGCAACTCTATGCCAATAAAATGGACAACCTGGAAGAAATGGACAAAATCATAGAAATGCACAACCTGCCAAGACAGAACCAGGAAGAAACAGAATATGAACAGACCAATCACAAGCACTGAAATTGAAACTGTGATTAAAAATCTTCCAACAGGGCTACTCTGGTGATGCAGTGGTTGAGAGTCCACCTGCTGATGCAGGGGACACGGGTTCTTGCCCCAGTCAGGGAAGATCCCACATGCCACGGACTGGCTAGGCCCGTGAGCCATGGTCGCTGAGCCTGTGCGTACGGAGACTGTGCTCCGCAACAGGAGAGGCCACAACAGTGAGCGGCCCGCGTTCCACAAAAAAAAAAAAAAAAAAAAAATCTTCCAACAAACAAAACCCCAAGACCATATGGCTTCACAGGCGAATTCTAACAAACATTTAGAAAAGAGCTAACATCTATCCTTGTCAAACTCTTTCAAAATATAGCAGAGGGAATAACACTCTGAAACTCATTCTACAAGGCCACCATCACCCTGATACCAAAACCACACAAAGATGTCACAAAGAAGGAAAACTACAGGCCAGTATCACTAATGAACATAGATGAAAAAATCCTCAACAACATACTAGCAAACAGAATCCAACAGCACACTGAAAGAATCATACACCATAATCAAGTGGGGTTTATTCCAGGAATGCAAGGATTCTTCAACATACACAAATCAATCAATGTGATACACCATATTAACAAATTGAAGGAGAAAAACCATATGATCTCAATCGCTACACAGAAAGCTTTCGACAATATTCCACACCCATTTATGATAAAATCCCTACAGAAGGTAGGCATAGAGGGAACCTTCCTCAACATAATAAAGGCCATATATGACAAACCCATAGCCAACATCATGCTCAATGGTGAAAAACTCAAACAAAATCAACTAAGATCAGGAAAAAGACAAGGTTGCCCACTCTCACCACTATTTTTCAACATAGTTTTGGAAGTTTTAGCCACAGCAATCAGAGACGAAAAAGAAATAAAAGGAATCCAAATTGGAAAAGAAGAAGTAAAGCTGTCACTGCAGATGTCATGATGCTATACATAGAAAATCCTAAGTATGCTACCTGAAAACTACTAGAGCTAATCAATGAATTCGGTAAAGTAGCAGGATACAAAATTAATGCACAGAAATCTCTGGCATTCCTATACACTAATGGTGAAAAATCTGCAAGGGAAATTAAGAAAACACTCCCATTTACCATTGCAACAAAAAGAATAAAATATCTAGGGATAAACCTACCTAAGGAGAAAAACGACTTGTGTGCAGAAAATTGTAAGACACTGATGAAAGAAATTAAAGATGATACAAATAGATGCAGAGATATACCATGTTCTTGGATTGGAAGAATCAACATTCTGAAAATGACTATACTACCCAATGCAATCTGCAGGTTTAATGCAATCCCTATCAAACTACCACTGGCATTTATCACAGAACTGGAAAAAAATATTTCACAATTTGTATGGAAACACAAAAGACCCCGAATAGCCAAAGCAATCTTGAGAACAAAAAATGGAGCTGGAGGAATCAGGCTCCCTGACTTCAGACTACACTACAAAGCTACAAAATCAAGACAGTATGGTACTGGCACAAAAACAGACATATAGATCAATGGAACAGGATAGAAAGCCCAGAGTAAACCCATGCACATATGGTCACCTTAATTTTGACAAAGGAGGCACGAATATACAGTGGAGGAAGGACAGCCTTCTCAATAATTGGTGCTGGGAACACTGGACAGGTACATGTAAAAGTATGAAATTAGAACAGTCCCTAACACCATACACAAAAATAAACTCAAATTGGATTAAAGACCTAAATGTAAGGCCAGACACTATCAAACTCTTAGAGGAAAACATGGGCAGAACACTCTATGACATAAATCACAGCAAGATCCTTTATGACCCACCTCCTAGAGAAATGGAAATGAAAACAAAAACTAACAAATGGGACCTGATGAAACTTAAAAGCTTTTGCACGCAAAGGAAACCATAAAGAAGGCCAAAAGACAACCCTCAAAATGGGTGAAAATATTTGCAAATGAAGCAACTGACAAAGGATTAATCTCCAAAATTTACAAGCAGCACATGCAGCTCAATGTCAACAAAACAAACAACGCAATCCATAAATGGGCAGGAAACCTAAATAGACATGTATCCAAAGAAGATATACAGATTGCGAACAAACACATGAAAGAATGCTCCACGTCGTTAATCATTAGAGAACTGCAAATCAAAAATACAATGAGATATCATCTCACACCAGTCAGAATGGCCACCGTCAAAAAATCTAGAAAGAATAAATGCTGGAGATGGTGTGGAGGAATGGGAACACTCTTGCACTGTTGGTGGGAATGTAAATTGATACAGCCACTATGGAGAACAGTATGGAGGTTCCTTAAAAACTAAATATAGAAGTACAATATGACCCAGCAATCCCACTCCTGGGCATATACCCTGAGAAAACTAAAATTCAAAAGAATCATGTACCAAAATGTTCATTGCTGCCCTATTTACAATAGCGAGGACATGGAAGCAACGTAAGTGTCCATCAACAGATGCATGGATAACGAAGATGTGGCACATGTATACAATGGAATATTACTCAGCCATAAAAAGAAATGAAATTGAGTTATTTGTAGTGAGGTGGATGGACCTAGAGTCTGTCATACAGAGTAAAGTAAGTCAGAAAGAGAAAAGTAAGTACCGTATGCTAGCACATATATAGGGAATTTAAGGAAAAAAGGAAAAAGGTCATGAAGAACCTAGGGGCAAGGTGGGAATAAAAACATAGACCTATTAGAGAATGGACTTGGGGATATGGGGAGGGGAAAGGGTAAGCTGTGACAAAGTGAGACAGTGGCATGGACATATATACACTACCAAACATAAAACAGACAGCTAGTGGGAAGCAGATGCATAGCACAGGGAGAACAGCTCGGTGTTTTGTGACCACCTACAGGGGTGGGATAGGGAGTGTTGGAGGGAGGGAGACCCAAGAGGGAAGAGATATGGGAACATGTGTACATTTATAACAGATCAACTTTGTTATAAAGCAGCAACTAACACACCACTGTAAAGCAATTATACTCCAATAAAGGAAAAGAAGAAGAAAATAAAAGACTCATGTACCAAAATGTTCACTGCAGATCTATTTACAATAGCCAGAAAATGGAAGCAACCTATGAGTCGATCAACAGATGAATGGATAAAGAAGATGTGGCACATATATACAATGGAATATTACTGAGCCATAAAAAGAAACGAAATTGAGTTATTTGTAGTGAGGTGGATGGACCTAGTGTCTGTCATACAGAGTGAAGTAAGTCAGAAAGAGAAAAGCAAGTACTGTATGCTAGCAAATATAAATGGAATCTATGTAGAAAATAAAAAAGGACATGAAGAAACTAGGGGCAAGATGCAAATAAAGACACAGACCTACTAGAGAATGAACTTGAGGATATGGGGAGGGGGAAGTGTAAGCTGTGACAAAGTGAGACAGTGGCATTGACATATATACACTAGCAAACGTAAAATAGCTAGTGGGAAGCAGACGCATAGCACAGGGAGATCAGCTCGGTGCTTTGTGACCACCTACATGAGTGGGATAGGAAGGGTGGGAGGGAGGGAGACGCAAGATGGAAGAGATATGGGAACATATGTATAACTGATTCACTTTGTTATAAAGCAGAAACTAACTCACCATTGTAAATCAATTATACTCTAATAAAGATGCTTAAAAAAAAAGAAACACTAGTCTTCAGTGACACATGAGGCCAGTCATTCCATCCAAAAACAACAGTATACACAATCTTCACAAGGGCACATGGAACATTTTCCAGGATAAAGCATATGTTAGGCCACAAAAGAAGTCTTAATAAATTTAAGAAGACTGAAGTCATATTAAGCATCTTTCCCGACCACAATGCAATACAACTAGAAATTGATTATGAGAAGATAACTGGAAAATTCCCATGTGGAGATATTAAATGATACAAGAACAACGAATAGGTTAAATAAATCAAATGAGAAATTTTAAAAATTACCTTGAGACAAATGAAATGGAAATGTAGTAGAACCCCATTATCTGTGACAGATACATGTCACGACACTGAGTGGAGGCCTGAAACCATGAATAGTAATTAACCCCACAAATATTATGGTTTTTTCCTACATATACATGCACACACAGTTTGTATACAACGGACAAAGGGATGATTATATCCCAGGCAACATGGAGCAGGATGGCACAAAGTTTTATCACACTCCTCAGGACAATGCACAATTCAAAACTTTATTTTAAAAAATATTTAAAGTATTTAAAAAATGTCTATTTCTGTAATTTTCCATTTAACATTTTCAGACCACAGTTGACTGCAGGTCATTGAAACTGTAAAAAGCAAAACAGCAGATAAAGGGGGACTACTGTGCAACATACTGAAACTTACAGGATGCAGCAAAAGCATTTCCAAGAGGGAAGTTCATAGTGATAGTGATAAATCAAGAAACAAACAAGATCTCAAAAAACATAACTTTACATATCAAGGAAGTACAAAAAGAAAAAGCAAATGCCAAAATTAGTAAAATGAAGGAAATAACAAAGATCACAGTGGAAATAAATGAAAAAGACTAAGAAGAGAGTAGAAAAACAATAATGAAACTAAGAGCTTTTAAATTACAAGACAGATATCCATTAGAGATGGTGGAGGAATAAGGTGTGGAGATCAACTTCCTCTACACAAATACACCGCAAATAAATCTACATGTGGAACGACTACAGGACACCTACTACATGCTGGCAGAAGACCTCAGACTTCCCAGAAGACAACAAACTCCCCCACATACCCGGCCATGAGGCTGACAGGGTCTTGGTGCTCTGGCCTGCTGTCAGGCCTGAGCCTCTGAGGTGCGACAGCTGAGTTCAGTACACTGGACCACCAGAGACCTCCCAAACCCATGTAATATCTGTTGGTGAGGGCTCTCCCAGAGATTTCTGTCTCAACCCTAAGACCCACGTCCACTAAACAGCCAGCAAGCTCCAGTGCTGGACACCCCATGCCAAACAACTAGCAAGACAAGAACACAACCCGACCCATTAGCAGAGAGACTGCCTGAAATCATACTAAGTTCACACATACACGAAAACACACCAATGGACAGTGACCTGCCCACCAGAAAGACAAGATCCAGTCTCACCCACCAGAACACAGGCACCAGTCCTCTCTACCAGGAAGACTACACAAGCCCCTTAACCAATCTTACCCACCAGGGGGAGACACCAAAAGCAACGGTAACTACGAACCTGTAGCCTGCAAAAAAGGGACCCCAAACACAGTAAGGTAAACAAAATGAAAAGACAGAGAAATATGCAGCAGAAGAAGGAGCACAAGTAAAAACTCACCAGACCAAACAAATGAAGAGGAAATAGGCAGCCTACCTGAAAAAGAATTCAGAGTAATGATAGAAAACATGATCCAAAAATCTTGGAAATAAAATGGAGAAAATACATGAAATGTTTAACAAGGACGTAGAAGGACTAAAGAGCAAACAAACAATGATGAAAAACAGAATAAATGAAATTAAAAATTCCCTAGATGGAATAAAGAGCAGAATAAATGAGCAGAAGAAAGGATAAATAACCTGGAAGATAAAATAGTGGAAATAACTGCTGCAAGGGAGAATACAGAAAAAAGAATGAAAAGAATTGAAGAGTCTCAGAGACCTCTGGGACAACATTAAATCTACCAACGTTCAAATTATAAAGGTCCCAGAAGAAGATAAAAAATGGAGGAGCTTCAAGATGGCAGAAGAATGAGATGCGGAGATCACCTTCCTCCCCACAACTACATCAGAAATACATCAGCACATGGAACTGCTCCTATAGAACACCTACTAAACGCTGGCAGAAGACCTCAGACCTCCCAAAAGGCAAGAAACTCCCCACCTACCTGGGTAGGCCAAAAGAAAAAAGAAAAAAACAAGAGACGAATAGGGACAGGAACTGCACCAGTGGCAGGGAGCTGTGAAGGAGGAAAAGTTTCCACACACTAGGAAGCCCCTTTGCGGGCAGAGACTGTGGTTGGCAGAGGGGGGAAACTTCGGAGCCACAGAGCAGAGAGCAGCAATGGGTGCAGAGGGCAAAGTGGAGAGATTCCCTCACAGAGGAATGGTGCCAATCAGCACTCACCAGCCTGAGAGGCTTGTATGCTCACCTGCCGGGGCGGGCGGGGGCTGGGAGCTGAGGCTTGGGCTTCGGTTGGATCCCAGGGAGAGGACTGGGGTTGGCTGTGGGAACACAGCCTGAAGGGACTAGTGATCCACAATTAGTTGGGAGGGAGTCTGCGAAAATATCTGGAGCTGCCAAAGAGGCAAGAGACTATTTCTTCCCTCTTTGTTTCCTGGTGCGCGAGAAGAGGGGATTAAGAACACCACTTAAAGGAGCTCCACAGACGGGCGCAGGCCGCGGCTATGAGCGCGGACCACAGGACGGGCATGGGATGCTAAGCCTGCTGCTGCAGCCACCAAGAAGCCTGTGTGCAAGCACAGGTCACTCTCCACACCTCCCCTCCTGGGAGCGTGTGCAGCCTGCCACTGCCAGGGTCCCGTGATCCAGGGACAACTTCCCCGGGATAATGCATGGCATGCTTCAGGCTGTTGCAATGTCACACTGGACTCTGCCGCCTCAGGCTATCCCTGCTTTCTGGGCCCCTCCCTCCCCCTGGCCTCAGTGACCCAGAGCCCCCGAAGTAGCTGCTCCTTTAACCCCGTCCTTTCTGAGCGAAGAACAAATGCCTTCAGGCGACCTACATGCAGAGGCAGGTCCAAATCCAAAGCTGAACCCCGGGAGCAGTGCGAACAAAGAAGAGAAAGGGAAATTTCTCCCAGAAGCCAAAGAAGGAGTGGATTAAATCTCCACAATCAACTTGATGTACCCTGCATCTGTGGAATACCTGAATACAGTGAATAATCCCAAACTGAGGAGGTGTATTTGAGGAACAAAGATACATATTTATTCCCCTTTTCCTCTTTTTGTGAGTGTGTATGTGTATACATTTGTGTGTGATTTTGTCTGTATAGATTTGCTTTTACCATTTGTCCTAGGGTTCTGTTCATCCGTTGTTTTTTTTTTACTTAAATTTTTTTTTCATAATTATTGTTTATTTTAATAAATTTATTTTATTTTATGTTCTTTCTTTCTTTTCTTCTTTCCTTCTTTCTTTCTTTCTTATTTTTTCTCCCTTTTATTCTGAGCCGTGTGGATGAAACGCTCTAGGTGCTCCAGCCAGGAGTCAGGGCTGTGCCTCTGAGGTGGGAGAGCGAACTTCAGGACACTGGTCCACAAGAGACCAACCAGCTCCACATAATATCAAATGGCAAAAATCTCCCAGAGATCTCCATCTCAACAGCAAGATCCAGATGCACTCAACGACCAGTATGCTACAGTGCTAGACACCCTATGCCAAACAACTAGCAAGACAGGAACACACCCCCATCCATTAGCAGAGAGGCTACCTAAAATCATAATAAGGCCACAGACGACCCACAACACACCACCAGATGTGGACCTGCCCACCAGAAAGACAAGATCCAGCATCATCCAAAAGAACACATGCACTAGTCCCCTCCATTAGGAAGCCTACACAGCCCACTGAACCAACCTTACCCACTGGGGACACACATCAAAAACAACGGGAACAATGATCCTGCAGCCTGTGAAAAGGAGACCCAAAACACAGTAAGTTAAGCAAAATGAGAAGACAGAGAAACAAACAGCAGATGAAAAAGCAAGGTAAAAACCCACCAGACTGAACAAATGAAGAGGAAATAGGCAGTCTACCTGTACAGAATTCAGAAAATGATAGTAAAGATAATCCAGATCTTGGAAATACAATAGAGAAAACACAAGAAAGTTCTCTAGGCAGGAAACACAAGAGAAGGAAAAGACCTACAATAACAAAGCCAAAACAGTCAAGAAAATGGGAATAGGAACATACATATTGATAATTACCTTAAATGTAAATGGATTAAATGTTCCAACCAAAAGACATAGACTGGGTGAATGGATACAAAAACAAGACACGTATATACGCTGTCTACAAGATACCTACTTCAGACTTAAGGGCATATACAGACTGAAAGTGAGAGGATGTAAAAGATATTCCATGCAAATGGAAATCAAAAGAAAGCTGGAGTAGCAATACTCATATCAGACAAAATAGATTTTAAAGCAAAGACTATTACAAGAGAAAAAGAAGGACACTAAATAATGGTCAACGGCTCGATCCAAGAAGAAGATAAAACAATTGTAAATTTTTATGCACCCAGCACAGAAGCACCTCAATATGTAAGGCAAATACTAACAGCCATAAAAGGGGAAATCGACAATAACACAATCATAGTAGGGGACTTAAAACCCCACTTTCACCAATGGACATATCATCCAAAATGAAAATAAATAAAGAAACACAAGCTTTAAATGATACATTAAACAAGATGGACTTGATATTTATAGGACATTCCAACCAAAAACAACAGAATACACATGCTTCTCAAGTGCTCATGGAACATTCTCCAGGATAGATCATATCTTGGGTCCCAAATCAAGCCTTGGTAAATTCAAGAAAATTGAAATCGTATCAAGTATCTTTTCCAACCACAGCGTTGTGAGACTAGATATCAATTACAGGCAAAAATATGGAAAAGATCAAACTCATGGGGGCTAAACAATACACCACTTAATAACCAAGTGATCACTGAAGAAATCAAAGATGAAATCAAACAATACGTAGAAACAGATCACAATGAAAACACGACGACCCAAAACTTCTGGGATGCAGCAAAAGCAGTTCTAAGAGGGAAGTTTACAGTAATACAATCCTACATTAAGAAAAAAGAAACATCTGAAATTACAACCTAATCTTGCACGTAAAGCAATTAGAGAAAGAAGAACAAAAATACCCCAAAGTTGGCAGAAGGAAAGAAATCATAAAGATCAGATCAGAAATAAATGAAAAAGAAACGAAGGAAATGATAGCAAAGATCAATAAAACTAAAAGCTGGCTCTTTGAGACAGAAACAAAATTGATAAACCATTAGCCAGAATCATCAAGAAAAAAAGGGAGAAGACTCAAATCACTACAATTAGAAATGAAAAAGGAGAAGTAACAACTGACATTGCAGAAATACAAAGGGTCATGAGAGATTCCTACAAACATCTCTATGCCAATAAAATGGACAATTTGGAAGAAATGTACAAATTCTTAGAAATGCATAACCTGCCGAGACTGAACCAGGAAGAAATAGAGAATATGAACAGACCACTCACAAGCACTGAAATTGAAATTGTGATTAATAGTCTTCCAATAGGGCTTCCCTGGTGGCGCAGTGGTTGAGAGTCCGCCAGCTGATGCAGCGGAAATGTGTTCTTGCCCCAGTCTGGCAATATCCCACATGCCATGGAGAGGCTAGGTCCGTGAGACATGGCTGTTGAGCCTGTGCGTCTGGAGACTGTGCTCCTCAACAGGAGAGGCTACAGCAGTGAGAGGCCCACGTACGGCAAAAGAAAAAAAAAATCTTTCAACAAACAAAACCCAAGGACCAGATGGCTTCACAGGCGAATTCTAACAAACATTTAGAAAACAGCAAACACCTATTCTTCTCAAACTCTTTCAAAATATAGCAAAGGGAAGAACACTCCCAAACTCATTCTACAAGGCCACCATCACCCTGATACCAAAACCATAGATGTCACAAAGAAAGAAAACTACAGGCCAATATCACTGATGAACATAGATGCAAAAATCCTAAACAAAATACTAGCAAACAGAAGCCAACAGCACATTAAAAGGATCATACACCATGATCAAGTGGGGTTTATTCCAGGAATGCAAGGAAACTTCAATATACGCAAATGAATCAATGTGATACACCGTATTAAAAAACTGAAGGAGAAAAACAATATGATGATCTCATTCGATGCAGAGAAAGCTTTCGACAAATTCAACACCCATTTGTGATAAAAACCCTGCCGAAAGTAGGCATAGAGGGAACTTTCCTCAACATAATAAAGGTCATATATGACAAACACACAGACAACATCGTCATCAATGGTGAAAAACTGAAAAAATTTCCACTAAGATCATAAAAAAGACAAGATTGCCCACTCTCACCACTATTATTCAACATAGTTCTGGAAGTTTTAGTGACAGCAATCACAGAAGAAAAGGAAATAAAAGGAATCCAAATCAGAAAAGAAGAAATAAAGCTGTCACTGTTTGCAGATAACATGATACTATACATAGAGAATCCTAAGGATGCTACTGGAAAACTACTAGAGCTAATCAATGAATTTGGTAAAGTAGCAGGATACAAAACTAATGCACAGAAATCTCTGGCATTCCTATACACTAATGATGAAAAATCAGAAAAGGAACTTGAGAAAACACTTCCATTTACCATTGCAACAAAAAGAATAAAATATCTAGGGATAAACCTACCTAAGGAGACAAAAGACCTGTATGCAGAAAATTATAAGACAATGATAAAAGAAATTAAAGATACAAATAGATGGAGAGATATACCATGTTCTTGGATTCGAAGAATCAACATTGTGAAAATGACTCTACTACCAAAAGCAATCTACAGATTCAATGCAATCCCTATCAAACTAGCACTGGCATTTTTCACAGAACTAGAACAAAAAATTTCACAATTTGTATAGAAACACAGACGACCCCGAAGAGCCAAAGCAATCTTGAGAATGAAAAACGGACCTGGAGGAATCAGGCTCCCTGACTTCAGACTATACTACAAAGCTACAGTAATCAAGACAGTATGGTACTGGCACAAAAACAGAAAGATAGATCAATGGAACAGGATAGAAAGCCCAGAGATAAAACCATGCACATATGGTCACCTTATCTCTGATAAAGGAGGCAGGAATGTACAGTGGAGAAAGGACAGCCTCTTCAAAAATTGGTGCGGGGAAAACTGGACAGGTACAAGTAAAAGTATGAGATTAGATCACTCCATAACACCATACACAAAATTAAGCTCAAAATGGATTAAAGACCTGAATGTAAGGCCAGAAACTATCAAACTCTTAGAGGAAAACATAGGCAGAAGACTCTATGACAAAAATCACAGCAAGATGCTTTTTGACCCACCCCCCAGACAAATGGAGATATAAACAAAAATAAACAAAAGAGACTTTTTGAAACTCCAAAGCTTTTGCACAGAAAAGGAAACCATAAACAAGACCAAAAGGCAACCCTCAGGATGGGAGAAAATATTTCCAAATGAAGCAACTGACAAAGGATTAATCTCCAAAATTTACAAGCAGTGCATGCAGCTCAAGAACATAAGAACAAACAACCCAATCCAAAAATGGGCAGAAGACCTAAACAGACATTTGTCCAAAGAAGATACAGACTGCCAACAAACACATGAAAGAATGCTCAACATCATTAATCATTAGAGAAATCCAAATCAAAACTACAATGAGATACCATCTCACACCAGACAGAATGGCCATCATCAAAAAATCTAGAAACAATAAATGCTGGAGAGGGTGTGGAGAAAACGGAACACGCTTGCACTTCTGGTGGGAATGTGAACTGGTAAAGCCACTATGGAGAAAAG
This sequence comes from Globicephala melas, assembly GCF_963455315.2. Taxonomy (NCBI): domain Eukaryota; kingdom Metazoa; phylum Chordata; class Mammalia; order Artiodactyla; family Delphinidae; genus Globicephala; species Globicephala melas. The sequence goes on along the minus strand of NC_083316.1, from coordinate 163,160,996 downwards.
GATGGAGGTTCCTTAAAAAACCACAAAGAGAACTACCATATGACCCAGCAATCCCACTACTGGGCATATACCATGAGAAAACCATAATTCAAGAAGAGTCATGTACCAGAATGTTCATTTCAGCTCTATTTACAATAGCCCGGAGATGGAAACTACCTAAGTGTCCATCATTGGATGAATGGATAAAGAAGATGTGGCACATATATACAATGGAATATTGCTCAGCTATAAAATAAAATTGAGTTCTTTGTCGCAAGGTCGATGGACCTAGAGTCTGTCATACAGAGTGAAGTAAGTCAGAAAGAGAAAGACAAATACCATATGCTAACACATATATATGTAATTTAAGAAAAAAAATGTCATGAAGAACCTAAGGGTAAGACAGGAATAAAGACACAGAGCTACTAGAGAATGGACTTGAGGATATGAGGAGGGGTAAGGGTAAGCTGTGACAAAGCAAGAGAGTGGCACGGATAGATATACACTACCAAACGTAAAACACATAGCTAGTGGGAAGCAGACTCATAGCACAGGGAGATAAGCTCGGTGCTTTGTGATCACCTAGAGGGGTGGGATAGGGAGCATGCAAGGGAGGGAGACACAAGAGTGAAGAGATAAGCAAACATGTATGTATAACTGATTCACATTGTTATAAAGCAGAAACTAACACACCATTGTAAAGCAATTATACTCCAACGAAGATGTAAAAACAGAAAAAAGCGTCATGTACCAAAATGTTCATTGCAGCTCTATTTACAGTAGAAAGGACATGGAAGCAACCTAAGTGTCCATTAACTAATGAATGGATAAAGAAGATGTGTCACATATATACAATGGAATATTACCCAGCCATAAAAGGAAATGAAATTGAGTTATTTTTAGTGGGGTGGATGGACCTAGAGTCTGTCATACAGCGTGAAGTCAGAAAGAGAAAAACAAATACCGTATGCGAACACACACATATATGGAATCTAAGAAAAAAAACGGTCATGAAGAACCTATGGGCAAGATGGCAATAAAGACACAGACCTACTAGAGAATGGACTTGAGGATATGGGGAGGGTGAAAGGTAAGCTGTGACAAAGTCAGAGAGTGGCATGGACATATATACCCTAGCAAACGTAAAATAGATAGCTAGTGGGAAGCAGATGCATAGCACAGGGAGATCAGCTCGGTGCTTTCTGACCACCTACACAGGTGGGATAGGGAGCATGGGAGGGAGGGAGACAAAGAGGGAAGAGACATGGGAACATATGTATAACTGATTTACTTTGTTATACAGCAGAAACTAACACACCATTGTAAAGCAATTATACTCCAATAAAGATGTTAGAAAAAAGAAGAAAGAAACACTGGCCTTCAGTGACACATTAGTCCAGTCAATCCATCCAAAAGCAACAGCATACACAATCTTCTCATGGGCACATGGAATATTCTCCAAGAGAGAGCACATGTTAGGCCACAAAATAAGTCTTAGTAAATTTTAAAAGATTAATGTCATATTAAGCATGTTTCCCAACCATAATGCAATACAACTAGAAATTGATTATGAGAAGACAACTGGAAAATTCCCATGTGGAGATTAAAAATGATACTGAACGACCAATAGGTTAAAGAAATCAAAAGAGAAATTTTAAAAAGTACCTTGAGAGAAATGAAATGGAAATATAGTAGAACCCCATTATCTGTGAGGGATACATTCCAAGACACTGAGTGGATGCCTGAAACCATGAATAGTAATTAACCCCACAAATACTATGTTTTTTCCTATACACACACATGCACACACAGTGTGTATACAACAGACAAAGGGATGATTCATATCCCAGGCAAGATGGAGAAGGGTGGCACAACGTTTTATTGCATTCCTCAGGACAATGCACAATTCAAAACTCTGTAAGTATTTAAAAAATGTTTACTTCCGTAATTTTCCATTTAATATTTTCAGACCACAGTTGACTGCAGGTAACTGAAACTGTAAAAAGCAAAACTGCAGATAAAGGGGGACTATTGTGCAACATACTGAAACTTATAGGATGCAGCAAAAGCATTTCCAAGAGGGAAGTTCATAGTGATAGTGATAAATCAAGAAACAAACAAGATCTCAAAAAACCTAACTTTACATATCAAGGAACTAGGAAAAGAAGAAAAAGCAGGTGCCAAAGTTAGTAAAATGAAGGAAATAACAAACATAACAGTGGAAATAAATGAAAAAGACTAAAATGAGAAGAGAAAAACAATGAAACTAAGAGCTTTTAAAATATAAGATAGATATCCAGTAGAGATGGCAGAGGAATAAGACGTGGAGTCACCCTCCACCACACAAATACACCGCAAATAAATCTACATGTTGAACAACTACAGAACACCTACTAAAGGCAGGCAGAAGACCTCAGACTTCACAGAGGGCAAGAAACTCCCCATGTACCCGGCCGTGTGGCTGACAGAGTCTTGGTGCTCTGGCCTGCTGTCAGGCCTGAGCATCTCAGGTGGGAGAGCTGAGTTCAGTGCACTGGACCACCAGAGACCTCCAGGCCCCATGTAATATCAATCTGCGAGGGCTCTCCAAGAGATCTGTGTCTCAACCCTAAGACCCAGCTGACTCAACGGCCAGCAAGCTCCAGTGCTGGACACCCCATGCCAAACAACTAGCAAGACAGGAACACAACCCGACCCAGTTGCAGAGAGACTGCCTACAATCATACTAAGTTCAGAGACACCCCAAAACACACCACTGGACACGGCCCTGCCCACCAATAAGATCCAGCCCCACCCACCAGAACACAGGCTCCAGTCCTCTCTACCAGGAAGCCTACACAAGCCCCTTAACCAACCTTACCCACCAGGGGCAGACACCAAAAACAACGGGAAGTACAAACCTGTAGCCTGCAAGAAAGAGACACCAAACACAGTAAGTTAAACAAAATGAGAAGACAGAGAAATATGCAGCAGATGAAGGAGCAAGGTAAAAACCCACCAGACCAAACAAATGAAGAGGAAATAGGCAGCCTACCTGAAAAAGAATTCAGACTAACGATAGAAAAGATGATCCAAAAATCTTGGAAATAGAATGGAGAAAATACAAGAAATGTGTAACACAGATGTAGAAGGACTAAGAGCAAACAAACAATGATGAACAACACAATAAATGAAATTAAAAATTCCCTAGAAAGAATCATTAGCAGAATAAATGAGGCAGAAGAAAGGATAAATGACCTGGAAGATAAAATAGTGGAAACAACTGCTGCAGAGCAGAATTAAAATTTTAAAAAAAAGAAAGAATTGAGGACAGTCTCAGAGATCTTTGGGACAACATTTAATGTACCAACATGCGAATTATACAGGTCCCAGAAGAAGAATAAGGAAAGGGAGGAGCTTCAAGATGGCAGAAGAGTAAGATGCGGAGATCACCTTCCTCCCTACAACTACATCAGAAATACATCTGCACGTGGAACTGCTCCTATAGAACACTTTGTGAATGCTGGCAGAAGATCTCAGACCTCGCAAAAGGCAAGAAGCTCCCCACCTACCTGGGTAGGACAAAAGAAAAAAGAAAAACCAGAGACAAAAATTAGGGACAGGACCTGCACCAGTGGGAGAGAGCTGTGGAGGAGAAAAGGTTTCCACACACTAGGAAGCCACTTCATGGGCAGAGACTGCGGGTGGCTGACGGGGGGAAACTTCGGAGCCACAGAGGAGAGCGGAGCAACAGTGGTGCAGAGGGCAAAGCGGAGAGATTCCCGCACAGAGGAACGGTGTCGACCAGCACTTACCAGCCCGAGAGGCTTGTCTGCTCACCCACCAGGGCGGGCGGGGACTGGAGGCTGAGGCTCAGCTTCACTTGGATCCCAGGGAGAGGACTGGGTTGGCTGTGGGAACACAGCCTGAAGAGACTAGTGCACCACAGCTAGCCAACAGGGAGTCTCGGGAAAGAGTCTGGAGCTGCTGAAAAGGTAAGAGACTTTTGCTTCCCTCTTTGTTTCCTGCTGCTCCAGAAGCGGGAATTAAGAGCTCCAGACACGGGAGCGAGCTGCGGCTATCAGCGTGGACCCCACAGACGGGCATGCGACGCTAAGGCTGCTGCTGCAGCCATAAAGAAGGTCACTCTCCACACCTCCTATCCCGGGAGAATGTGCAGCCCGCCACTGCCAGGGTCCTGTGATCCAGGGACAATTTCCCCGGGCGAATGAACGGCATGCCTCAGGCTGTTGCAACGTCACACAGGCCTCTGCTGATGCAGGCTGGCCCCGCATTCCGTGCCCCTCCCTCCCCAACCCCCACCCCCAGCCTGAGTGAGCCAGAGTCCCTGAAGTAGCTGCTCCTTTAACCCTGTCCTGTCTGAGCAAAGAACAGGCGCCTTCAGGCAACCTACACGCAGAGGTGGGTCCAAATCCAAAGCTGAAATCCTGGAGCCATGCGAACAAAGAAGAGAAAGGGAAATCTCTCCCAGAAGCCAAAGGAGTAGCAGATTAAATCTCCACAATCAACTTGAGGTACCCTGCATCTGTGGAATACCTGCATACACAACAAATCATCCAAATTGAGGAGGTGGACTTGGGGAGCAAAGATATATATTTTTTCCCGTTTCACTCTTTTGTGAGTGTGTATGTTTCTGTGTGTGATTTTGTCTGTATAGCTTTGCCTTTACCATTTGTCCCAGGGTTCTGTCCATCTCTTTTTTTTTTCTTTTGTAAATTTTTTTCTTAATAATTATTTTTAATTTTAATAAATTTATGTTTTAATCTTTCTTTCTTTCCTTCTTTCTTTCTTAGTTTTTCTCCCTTTTATTCTGAGCCGTGTGGATGAAAGGGTCTAGGTGCTCCAGCCAGGAGTCAGGGCTGTGCCTCTGAGGTGGGAGATCCAACTTCAGGACACTGGTCCACAAGAGACCTCCCATCAAATGGCAAAAATCTCCCAGAGATCTCCACCTCAACACCAAGACCCAGCTTCACTCAACGACCATCAAGGTACAGCACTGCACACCCTATGCCAAACAACTTGCAAGACAGGAACACAACCACATCCATTACCGTAGAGGCTGCCTAAAATCATAATAAGGCCACAGACACCCCAAAACACACCACCAGACATGGACCTACCCCCAAGAAAGACAAGATCCAGCCTCATCCACCAGAAGGCAGGCACTAGTCCCCTCCACTAGGAAGCCTACACAACCCACTGAACCAATCTTAGCCACTGAGGACACACACCAAAACAACGGGAACTATGAACCTGCAGCCTGTGAAAAGAAGACCCCAAACAGAGTAAATTAAGCAAAATGAGAAGACAGAGAAACACACAGCAGATGAAGAAGCAAGGTAAAAACCCACCAGGCCGAACAAATGAAGAGGAAATAGGCAGTCTACCTGAGAAAGAATTCAGACTAACGATAGTAAAGATGGTCCAAAATCTTGGAAATACAATAGAGAAAACACAAGAAACCTTTAACAAGGCACTAAAACAACTAAAGGGCAACCAAACAATGATGAACAACACAATAAATGAAACTAAAAACTCTCTAAAAGGGATCAATAGCAGAATAACTGAGGCAGGACGGATAAGTAGCTTGGAAGATAAAATAGTGGAAATAACTACTGCAGAGCAGAATAAAGGAAAAAGAAGGAAAAGAATTGAGAACAGTCTCAGAGACATCTGGGACAACATTAAACGCACCAATATTCGAATTATAGGGCTCACAGAAGAAGCAGAGATAAAGAAAGGGACTGAGAAAATATTTGAAGAGAGTATAGTTGAAAACTTCCCTAATATGGGAAAGGAAGTAGTTAATCAAGTCCAGGAAGCAGAGAGTCCCATACAGGATACATCCAAGGAGCAATACGCCAGGACACATATTAATCAAACTGACAGGAATTAAATACAAAGAAAAATATTAAAAGCAGCAAGGGAAAAACAACAAATAACACACAAGGGAATCCCCGTAAGGTTAACAGCTGATCTTCCAGCAGAAACTCTGCAAGACAGAAGGAACTGGGAGGATATATTTAGAGTGATGAAGGAAAAAACCTACAACCAAGATTACTCTACCCAGCAAGGATCTCATTCAGATTTAATGGAGAAATAAAACCTTCACAGACAAGCAAAAGCTAAGAGAATTCAGCATCACCAAACCAGCTTTACAACAATGCTAAAGGAACTTCTCTAGGCAGGAAACACAAGAGAAGGAAAAGACCTACAATAACAAACCCCAAACAATTAAGAAAATGGGAATAGGAACATACATATTGATAATTACCTTAAATGTAAATGGATTACATGATCCAACCAAAAGACATAGATACACTGGCTGAATGGATACAAAAACAAAATCCGTATATATGCTGTCTACAGGAGACCCACTTCAGACCTAGGGACACATACAGACTGAAAGTGAGGGGATGGAAAAAGATATTCCATGCAAATGGAAATGGAAAGAAAGCTGCAGTAGCAATTCTCATATCAGACAAAATAGACTTTAAAATAAAGACTATTATAAGAGACAAAGAAGGACACTACATAATGATCAAGGGATTGATTCAAGAAGAAGAGATAACAACTGTAAATATTTATGCACTGAACACAGAAGCACCTCAATACATAAGGCAAATACTAACAGCCATAAAAGGGGAAATCGACAGTAACACAATCATCGTAGGGGACTTTAACACCCCACTTTCACCAATGGACAGATCATCCAAAATGAAAATGAATAAGGAAACAGAAGCTTTAAATGATACATTAAACAAGATGGACTTAATTGATATTTATAAGACATTCCATCCAAGAACAACAGAATACACATTCTTCTCAAGTGCTCATGGAACATTCTCCAGGATAGATCATATCTTGGGTCACAAATCAAGCCTTGGTAAATTCAAGAAAATTGAAATCGTATCAAGTATCTTTTCTGAGCACAGCGCTATGAGACTAGATATCAATTACAGGCAAAGTCTGTTAAAAATACAAACACATGGAGGCTAAACAATACACTACTTAATAACCAAGTGTTCACTGAAGAAATCAAAGAGGAAATCAAAAAATACCTAGAAACAAATGACAATGAAAACACGACGACCCAAAACCTACGGGATGCAGCAAAAGCAGTTCTAAGAAGGAAGTTTATAGCAATACAATCCTACCTTAAGAAAAAAGAAACATCTGATATAAACAACCTAAACTTGCACGTAAAGCAATTAGAGAAAGAAGGGGAAAAAAACCCTAAGTTAGCAGAAGGAAAGAAATCATAAAGATCAGATCAGAAATAAATGAAAAAGAAATGAAGGAAACGATAGCAAAGATCAATAAAACTAAAAGCTGGTTCTTTGAGAAGGTAAACAAAAGTGATAAACCATTAGCCAGACTGATTAAGAAACAAAGGGAGAAGACTCAAATCAATAGAATTAGAAATGAAAAAGGAGATGTAACAACTGACACTGCAGAAATACAAAGGATCATGAGAGATTACTACAAGAAACCCTATGCCAATAAAATGGACAACCTGCAAGAAATGGACAACTTCTTAGAAATGCACAACCTGCCGAGACTGAACCAGAAAGAAATAGGAAATATGAACAGACCAATCACAAGCACTGAAATTGAAACTGTGATTAAAAATCTTCCAACAAACAAAAGCCCAGGACCAGATGGCTTCACAGGCGAATTCTATCAAACAATTACAGAAGAGCTAACACCTATCCTTCTCAAACTCTTCCAAAATATAGCAGAGGGAGGAACGCTCCCAAACTCATTCTACAAGGCCACCATCACGCTGATACCAAAACCAGACAAGGATGTCACAAAGAAATAAAACTACAGGCCAATATCACTGATGAACACAGATGCAAAAATCCTCAACAAAATACTAGCAAACAGAATCCAATAGCATATTCAAAGGATCATACACCATGATCAAGTGGGGTTTATTCCAGGAATGCAAGGATTCTTCAATACATGCAAATCAATCAACGTGTTACACCATATTATCAAATTGAAGGAGAAAAACCATATGATCTTCTCAATAGACGCAGAGAAAGCTTTCGACAAAATTCAACACCCATTTATGATAAAAACCCTGCAGAAAGTAGGCATACAGGGAAATTTCCTCAACGTAATAAAGGCCATATATGACAAATCCACAGCCAACATCATCCTATATTGTGAAAAATTGAAAGCATTTCCACTAAGATGAGGAACAAGACAAGGTTGCCCACTCTCACCACTATTATTCAACATTGTTTTGCAAGTTTTAGCAACAGCAATCAGACAATAAAGGGAAATAAAACGAATCCAAATCGGAAAAGAAGAACTAAAGCTTTCACTGTTTGCAGATGATGTTACTATACATAGAGAATCCTAAAGATGCTACCAGAAAACTACTAGAACTCATCAATGAATTTGGTAAAGTAGCAGGATACAAAATTAATGCACAGAAATCGCTGGCATTCCTCTACACTAACGATGAAAAATCTGAAAGTGAAATCAAGAAAACACTCCCATTTACCATTGCAACAAAAAGAATAAAATATCTAGGGATACACATACCTAAGGAGACAAAAGACCTGTATGCAGAAAATTATAAGACAATGATGAAAGAAATTAAAGACGATACAAACAGACGGAGAGATATACCATGTTCTTCTACTGGAAGAATCAACATTGTGAAAATGACTCTACTACCCAAAGCAATCTACACATTCAATGCAATCCCTATCAAACTAGCACTGGCATTTTTCACAGAAGTAGAACAAAAATTTTCACAATTTGTATGGAAACACAAAAGACCCCGAATAGCCAAAGCAATCTTGAGAATGAAAAACGGACCTGGAGGAATCAGGCTCCCTGACTTCAGACTATACTACAAAGCTACAGTAATCAAGACAGTATGGTACTGGCACAAAAACAGAAAGATCAATGGAACAGGATAGAAAGCCCAGAGATAAACCCATGCACATATGGTCAACTTATCTCTGATAAAGGAGGCAGGAAAGTACAGTGGAGAAAGAACAGCCTCTTCAATAATTGGTGTGGGGAAAACTGGACAGGTACATGTAAAAGTATGAGATTAGATCACTCCCTAACACCATACACAAAAATAAGCTCAAAATGGATTAAAGACCTAAATGTAAGGCCAGAAACTATCAAACTCTTAGAGGAAAACATAGGCAGAAGACTCTATGACAAAACTCACAGCAAGATCCTTTTTGACCCACCTCCCAGAGAAATGGAAATATAAACAAAAATAAACAAATGGGACCTAATGAAACTTCAAAGCTTTTGCACAGCAAAGGAAACCATAAACAAGACCAAAAGACAACCCTCAGAATGGGAGAAAATATTTGCAAACGAAGCAACTGACAAAGGATTAATCTCCAAAATTTACAAGCAGCTCATGCAGCTCAAGGACAAAAGAACAAACAACCCAATCCAAAAATGGGCAGAAGACCTAAATAGACATTTCTCCAAAGAAGATATACAGACTGCCAACAAACACATGAGAGAATGCTCAACATCATTAATCATTAATGAAATACAAATCAAAACTACAATGAGATATCATCTCACACCAGTCAGAATGGCCATCATCAAAAAATCTAGAAACAAATGCTGGAGAGGGTGTGGAGAAAAGGGAACACTCTTGCACTTCTGGTGGGAATGTGAATTGGTATAGCCACTATGGAGAACAGTATGGACGTTCCTTAAAAAACTACAAAGAGAACTACCATATGACCCAGCAATCCCACTACTGGGCATATACCCTGAGAAAACCATAATTCAAAAGGAGTCATGTACTAAAATGTTCACTGCAGCTCTATTTACAGTAGTCTGGTGATGGAAACAACATAAGTGTCCATCATCAGATGAATGGATAAAGAAGATGTGGCACATATATACAATGGAATATTACTCAGCCATAAAATAAACGAAATTGAGTACTTTGTAGTGAGGTGGATGGACCTAGACTCTGTCATACAGAGTGAAGTAAGTAACAAAGAGAAAGACATATACCATATGCTAACACATATATATGGAATTTATGGGGAAAAAATGACATGAAGAACCTAAGGGTAAGACAGGAATAAAGAATAAGACCTACTAGAGAATGGACTTGAGGATATAAGGAGGGGTAAGGGTAAGCTGTGACAAAGTGAGAGAGTAGCATGGACATATATACACTACCAAACATAAATCATATAGCTAGTGGGAAGCAGACGCATAGCACAGGGAGATCAGCTCAGTGCTTTGTGACCACCTACACAGGTGGGATAGGGAGGGTGCGAGGGAGGGCGACACAAGAGGGAAGAGACATGGGAACATATGTATATGTATAACTGATTCACTTTGTTATAAAGCAGAAACTAACACACATTGTAAAGCAATTATACTCCAATAAAGATGTTAGAAAAAAGAAGAAAGAAACACTGGCCTTCAGTGACACATTAGGCCAGTCATTCCATCCAAAAGCAACACCATACGCAATCTTCTCAAGGGCACATGGAACATTCTCCAGGAGAGAGAATATGTTAGGCCACAATACAAGTCTTAATAAATTTTTAAAGATTAAAGTCATATTAAGCATGTTTCCCAACCACAGTGCAATACAACTAGAAATTGATTATGAGAAGACAACTGGAAAATTCCCATGTGGAGATTAAAAATGATACTGAACGACCAATAGGTTAAAGAAATCAAAAGAGAAATTTTAAAAAGTACCTTGAGAGAAATGAAATGGAAATATAGTAGAACCCCATTATCTGTGAGGGATACATTCCAAGACACTGAGTGGATGCCTGAAACCATTAATAGCAATTAAACCCACAATTATTATGTCTTTTCCTATACATACACATGCACACACACTGTGTATACAACAGACAAAGGAATGATTCATATCCCAGGCAAGATGGAGAAGGGTGGCACAACGTTTTATTGCATTCCTCAGGACAATGCACAATTCAAAACTCTATTTTAAAGTATTTAAAAAATGTTTACTTCTGTAATTTTCCATTTAATATTTTCAGACCACAGTTGACTGCAGGTAACTGAAACTGTAAAAAACAAAACTGCAGATAAAGGGGGACTATTGTGCAACATACTGAAACTTACAGGATGCAGCAAAAGAATTTCCAAGAGGGAAGTTCATAGTGATAGTGATAAATCAAGAAACAAATAAGATCTCAAAAAACCTAACTCTACATATCAAGGAACTAGAAAAGAAGAAAAAGCAGATGCCAAAGTTAGTAAAATGAAGGAAATAACAAACATAGCAGTGGAAATAAATGAAAAAGACTAAAATGAGAAGAGAAAAACAATCAATGAAACTAAGAGGTTTTAAAATATAAGATAGATATCCAATAGAGATGGCAGAGGAATAAGACGTGGAGATCACCCTCCGCCACACAAATACACCGCAAATACATCTACATGTTGAACAACTACAGAACACCTACTAAACGCAGGCAGAAGACCTCAGACTTCCCAGAGGGCAAGAAACTTCCCATGTACCCGGCCGTGTGGCTGACGGGGTCTTGGTGCTCTGGCCTGCTGTCAGGCCTGAGCATCTCAGGTGGGAGAGCTGAGTGCAGTACACTGGACCACCAGAAATCTCCGGGCCCCATGTAATATCAATCTGCGAGGGCTCTCCCAGAGATCTGTATCTCAACCCTAAGACCCAGCTGACTCAATGGCCAGCAAGCTCCAGTGCTGGACACCCCATGCCAAACAACTAGCAAGACAGGAACACAACCCCATCCATTAGCAGACTGCCTACAATCATACTAAGCTCAGAGACACCCCAAAACACACCACTGGACACGACCCTGCCCACCAGTAAGATCCAGCCCCACCCACCAGAACACAGGCACCAGTCCTCTCTACCAGGAAGCCTACACAAGCCCCTTAACCAACCTTACCCACCAGGGGCAGACACCAAAAACAACGGGAAGTACAAACCTGTAGCCTGCAAGAAAGAGACACCAAACACAGTAAGTTAAACAAAATGAGAAGACAGAGAAATATGCAGCAGATGAAGGAGCAAGATAAAAACCCACCAGACCAAACAAATGAAGAGGAAATAGGCAGCCTACCTGAAAAAGAATTCAGACTAACGATAGAAAAGATGATCCAAAATCTTGGAAATAGAATGGAAAAAATACAAGAAATGTGTAACACAGATGTAGAAGGACTAAGAGCAAACACACAACGATGAACAACACAATAAATGAAATTAAAAATTCCCTAGAAAGAATCATTAGCAGAATAAATGAGGCAGAAGAAAGGATAAATGACCTGGAAGATAAAATAGTGGAAATAACTGCTGCAGAGCAGAATTAAAATTTTAAAAAAAAGAAAGAATTGAGGACAGTCTCAGAGACCTCTGGGACAACATTAAATGTACCAACATTCGAATTATACAGGTCCCAGAAGAAGAATAAAGAAAGGGAGGAGCTTCAAGATGGCGGAAGAGTAAGACGCGGAGATCACCTTCCTCCCTACAACTACATCAGAAATACATCTGCACGTGGAACTGCTCCTATAGAACACCTTGTGAATGCTGGCAGAAGATCTCAGACCTTCCAAAAGGCAAGAAACTCCCCACCTACCTGGGTAGGACAAAAGAAAAAAGAAAAACCAGAGGCAAAAATTAGGGACAGGACCTGCACCAGTGGGAGAGAGCTGTGGAGGAGAAAAGGTTTCCACACACTAGGAAGCCACTTCGTGGGCGGAGACTGTGGGTGGTGGAGGGGGGAAGCTTCGGAGCCACAGAGCAGAGCAGAGCAACAAGGGTGCGGAGGGCAAAGCGGAGAGATTCCCGCACAGAGGAATGGGTGTCGACCAGCACTTACCAGCCCGAGAGGCTTGTCTGCTCACCCACCAGGGCGGGCGGGGACTGGAGGCTGAGGCTCAGCTTCACTTGGATCCCAGGGAGAGGACTGGGTTGGCTGTGGGAACACAGCCTGAAGAGACTAGTGCACCACAGCTAGCCAACAGGGAGTCTCGGGAAAGAGTCTGGAGCTGCTGAAAAGGTAAGAGACTTTTGCTTCCCTCTTTGTTTCCTGCTGCTCCAGAAGCGGGAATTAAGAGCTCCAGACACGGGAGCGAGCTGCGGCTATCAGCGTGGACCCCACAGACGGGCATGCGACGCTAAGGCTGCTGCTGCAGCCATAAAGAAGGTCACTCTCCACACCTCCTATCCCGGGAGAATGTGCAGCCCGCCACTGCCAGGGTCCTGTGATCCAGGGACAATTTCCCCGGGCGAATGAACGGCATGCCTCAGGCTGTTGCAACGTCACACAGGCCTCTACTGACGCAGGCTGGCCCCGCATTCCGTGCCCCTCCCTCCCCAACCCCCACCCCCAGCCTGAGTGAGCCAGAGTTCCTGAAGTAGCTGCTCCTTTAACCCTGTCCTGTCTGAGCAAAGAACAGACGCCTTCAGGCAACCTACACGCAGAGGTGGGTCCAAATCCAAAGCTGAAATCCTGGAGCCATGCGAACATAGAAGAGAAAGGGAAATCTCTCCCAGCAGCCAAAGGAGCAGCAGATTAAATCTCCACAATCAACTTGAGGTACCCTGCATCTGTGGAATACCTGCATACACAACAAATCATCCAAATTGAGGAGGTGGACTTGGGGAGCAAAGATATATATTTTTTCCCGTTTCACTCTTTTGTGAGTGCGTATGTTTCTGTGTGTGATTTTGTCTGTATAGCTTTGCCTTTACCATTTGTCCCAGGGTTCTGTCCATCTGTTTTTCTTTCTTTTGAAAAATTTTTTCTTAATAATTATTTTTAATTTTAATAAATTTATGTTTTAATCTTCTTTCTTTCTTTCCTTCTTTCTTTCTTCTTTTTCTCCCCTTTATTCTGAGCCGTGGGGATGAAAGGGTCTAGGTGCTCCAGCCAGGAGTCAGGGCTGTGCCTCTGAGGTGCGAGATCCAACTTCAGGACACTCGTCCACGAAAGACCTCCCAGCTCCATGTAATATCAAATGGCAAAAATCTCCCAGAGATCTCCACCTCAACACCAAGACCCAGCTTCACTCAATGACCAGGAAGCTACAGTGCTACACACACTATGCAAAAAAACTGGCAAGACAGGAACACAACCACATCCATTAGCGTAGAGGCTGCCTAAAATCATAATAAGGCCACAGACACCCCAAAACACACCACCAGACATGGACCTACCCCCAAGAAAGACAAGATCCAGCCTCATCCACCAGAAGGCAGGCACTAGTCCCCTCCACTAGGGAGCCTACACAACCCACTGAACCAATCTTAGCCCCTGGGGACACACGCCAAAAACAATGGGAACTATGAACCTGCAGCCTGTGAAAAGGAGACCCCAAACACAGTAAGTTAAGCAAAATGAGAGGACAGAGAAACACACAGCAGATGAAGGAGGAAGGTAAAAACCCACCAGACCGAACAAATGAAGAGGAAATAGGCAGTCTACCTGAGAAAGAATTGAGAATAATGATAGTAAAGATGGTCCAAAATCTTGGAAATAGAATAAAGAAAACACAAGGAACTAGAAGAACTAAACGGCAACCAAACAATGATGAACAACACAATAAATGAAACTAAAAACTCTCTAGAAGGGATCAATAGCAGAATAAGTGAGGCAGAACAGACAAGTGGCTTGGAAGATAAAATAGTGGAAATAATTACTGCAGAGCAGAATAAAGGAAAAAGAATGAAAAGAATTGAGGACAGTCTCAGAGACATCTGGGACAATATTAAACACACCAACATTTGAATTATAGGGCTCACAGAAGAAGCAGAGATAAAGAAAGGGACTGAGAAAATATTTGAAGAGAGTATAGTTGAAAACTTCCCTAATATGGGAAAGGAAGTAGTTAAGTCCAGGAAGCACAGAGAGTCCCATACAGGATACATCCAAGGAGCAACACGCCAAGACACATATTAATCAAACTGTCAAGAATTAAATACAAAGAAAAAATATTAAAAGCAGCAAGGGAAAAACAACAAATAACACACAAGGGAATCCCCATAAGGTTAACAGCTGATCTTTCAGCAGAAACTCTGCAAGCCAGAAGGAATTGGCAGGACATATTTAGAGTGATGAAGGAGAAAAACCTACAACCAAGATTACTCTACCCAGCAAGGATCTCATTCAGATTTAATGGAGAAATTAAAACCTTCACAGACACGCAAAAGCTAAGAGAATTCAGCATCACCAAACCAGCTTTAGAACAATGCTAAGGGAACTTCTCTAGGCAGGAAACACAAGAGAAGGAAAAGACCTACAATAACAAACCCCAAACAATTAAGAAAATGGGAACAGGAACATACATATTCATAATTACCTTAAATGTAAATGGATTACATGATCCAACCAAAAGACATAGATACACTGGCTGAATGGATACAAAAACAAAACCCGTATATATGCTGTCTACAGGAGACGCACTTCAGACCTAGGGACACATACAGACTGAAAGTGAGGGGATGGAAAAAGATATTCCATGCAAATGGAAATGGAAAGAAAGCTGCAGTAGCAATTCTCATATCAGACAAAATAGACTTTAAAATAAAGACTATTACAAGAGACAAAGAAGGACACTACATAAAGATCAAGGGATCGATTCAAGAAGAAGAGATAACAACTGTAAATATTTATGCACCAAACACAGAAGCACCTCAATACATAAGGCAAATACTAACAGCCATAAAAGGGGAAATCGACAGTAACACAATCATACTAGAGGACTTTAACACCCCAATTTCACCAATGGACAGATCATCCAAAATGAAAATGAATAAGGAAACAGAAGCTTTAAATGATACATTAAACAAGATGGACTTAATTGATATTTAAAAGACATTCCATCCAAGAACAACAGAATACACATTCTTCTCAAGTGCTCATGGAACATTCTCCAGGATAGATCATATCTTGGGTCACAAATCAAGCCTTGGTAAATTCAAGAAAATTGAAATCGTATCAAGTATCTTTTCTGAGCACAGCGCTATGAGACTAGATATCAATTACAGGCAAAAGTCTATAAAAAATACAAACACATGGAGGCTAAACAATACACTACTTAATAACTAAGTGATCACTGAAGAAATCAAAGAGGAAATCAAAAATTACCTAGAAACAAATGACAATGAAAACACGACGACCCAAAACCTACGGGATGCAGCAAAAGCAGTTCTAAGAAGGAAGTTTATAGCAATACAATCCTACCTTAAGAAAAAAGAAACATCTGATATAAACAACCTAAACTTGCACGTAAAGCAATTAGAGAAAGAAGGGGAAAAAAACCCTAAGTTAGCAGAAGGAAAGAAATCATAAAGATCAGATCAGAAATAAATGAAAAAGAAATGAAGGAAACGATAGCAAAGATCAATAAAACTAAAAGCTGGTTCTTTGAGAAGGTAAACAAAAGTGATAAACCATTAGCCAGACTGATTAAGAAACAAAGGGAGAAGACTCAAATCAATAGAATTAGAAATGAAAAAGGAGATGTAACAACTGACACTGCAGAAATACAAAGGATCATGAGAGATTACTACAAGAAACCCTATGCCAATAAAATGGACAACCTGCAAGAAATGGACAACTTCTTAGAAACGCAAACCTGCCGAGACTGAACCAGAAAGAAATAGGAAATATGAACAGACCAATCACAAGCACTGAAATTGAAACTGTGATTAAAAATCTTCCAACAAACAAAAGCCCAGGACCAGATGGCTTCACAGGCGAATTCTATCAAACAATTACAGAAGAGCTAACACCTATCCTTCTCAAACTCTTCCAAAATATAGCAGAGGGAGGAACGCTCCCAAACTCATTCTACAAGGCCACCATCACGCTGATACCAAAACCAGACAAGGATGTCACAAAGAAATAAAACTACAGGCCAATATCACTGATGAACACAGATGCAAAAATCCTCAACAAAATACTAGCAAACAGAATCCAACAGCACACTGAAAGGATCATACACCATGATCAAGTGGGGTTTATTCCAGGAATGCAAGGATTGTTCAATATATGCAAATCAATCAACGTGATACACCATATTATCAAATTGAAGGAGAAAAACCATATGATCTTTTCAAGAGATGCAGAGAAAGCTTTCGACAAAATTCAACACCCATTTATGATAAAAACCCTGCAGAAAGTAGGCATACAGGGAAATTTCCTCAACGTAATAAAGGCCATATATGACAAATCCACAGCCAACATCATCCTATACTGTGAAAAACTGAAAGCATTTCCACTAAGATGAGGAACAAGACAAGGTTGCCCACTCTCACCACTATTATTCAACATTGTTTTGCAAGTTTTAGCAACAGCAATCAGAGAATAAAAGCAAATAAAACGAATCCAAATCAGAAAAGAAGAAGTAAAGCTTTCACTGTTTGCAGATTACGTGTTACTATACATAGAGAATCTTAAAGATGCTACCAGAAAACTACTAGAACTCATCAATGAATTTGGTAAAGTAGCAGGATACAAAATTAATGCACAGAAATCGCTGGCATTCCTCTACACTAATGATGAAAAATCTGAAAGTGAAATCAAGAAAACACTCCCATTTACCATTGCAACAAAAAGAATAAAATATATAGGGATACACCTACCTAAGGAGACAAAAGACCTGTATGCAGAAAATTATAAGACAATGATGCAAGAAATTAAAGATGATACAAACAGACGGAGAGATATACCATGTTCTTCGACTGGAAGAATCAACATTGTGAAAATGACTCTACTACCCAAAGCAATCTACACATTCAATGCAATCCCTATCAAACTACCACTGGCATTTTTCACAAAACTAGAACAAAAAATTTCACAATTTGTATGGAAACACAAAAGACCCCGAATAGCCAAAGCAATCTTGAGAACGTAAAACGGAGCTGGAGGAATCAGGCTCCCTGACTTCAGACTATACTACAAAGCTACAGTAATCAAGACAATATGGTACTGGCACAAAAACAGAAAGATAGATCAATGGAACAGGATAGAAATCCCAGGGATAAACTCACACACCTATGGTCACGTTATCTTTAATAAAGCAAGAATATAGAATGGAGGAAAGACAGCCCTCTTCAAAAAGTGGGGCTAGGAAAACTGGACACATACATGTAAAAGTATGAAATTAGTACACTCCGTAACACCATACACAAAAATAAACTCAAAATGGATTAAAGACCTAAATGTTAGGCCAAACACTATGAAAGTCTTAGAGGAAAACATAGGCAGAACAGCATATGACAAAACTCACAGCAATATCCTTTTTGACCCACCTCCTCGAGAAATGGAAATATAAACAAAAATAAACAAATGGGACCTAATGAAACTTAAAAGCCTTTGCACAGCAAAGGAAACCATAAACAAGACCAAAAGACAAACCTTGAGAATGGGAGAAAATATTTGCAAACAAAGCAACAGACAAAGGATTTATCTCCAAAATATACAAGCAGCTCATGAAGCTCAATATCCAAATAAAAAACAACCCAATCCAAAAATGGGCAGAAGACCTAAATAGACATTTCTCCAAAGAAGATATACAGATTGGCAACAAACATATGAAAGGATGCTCAACATCACTAATCATTAGAGAAATGCACATCAAAACTACAATGAGGTATCACCTCACACCATTCAGAATAGCCATCATCAAAAAATCTAGAAACAATAAATGCTGGAGAGGGTGTGGAGAAAAGGGAACACTCTTGCACTGTTGGTGGGAATGTAAATTGATACAGTCCCTATGGAGAACAGTATGCAAGATCCTTAAAAAACTAAAAATAGAGCTACCATATGATCCAGCAATCCCACTACTGGGCATATACCCTGAGAAAAACATAATTCAAAAAAAGTCATGTACCACAATGTTTACTGCCGCACTATTTACAAAAGCCAGGATATGGAAGCAACCTAAGTGTCATTGATAGATGAATAGAAAAAGAAGATGTGGCACATATATACAATGGACTATTACTCAGCCATAAAAAGTAACGAAATTGAGTTATTTGTCATGAGGTGGATGGACCTAGAGTTTGTCATACAGAGTGACGTAAGTCAGAAAGAGAAAAACAAATACTGTATGCTAACACACATGTATGGAATCTAAAAAAAAAAAAAAGGTTCTGATGCACCTAGGGGCAGGACAGGAATAAAAGAGCAGACGTAGAGAATGGTCTTGAGAACATGGGGAGGGGGCATGGTAAGCCAGGATGAAGTGAGAGAGTGGCATTGACATATATACACTACCAAATGTAAAACAGATAGCTAGTGGGAAGCAACCACATAGCACAGGGAGATCAGCTCCATGCTTTGTGTCCACCTAGAGTGGTGGGATAGGGAGAGTGGGAGGGAGCTGCAAGAGGGAGGGGATATGGAATATATGTATACGTATAGCTTATTCACTGTTATACAGTAGCAACTAACATGACATTGTAAAGCAATTATACTCCAATAAAGATGTTAAAAAAATAAAATAAACTGAAAAACCTTTAGCTAGACTCACGAATACAAAAAAGAGAAAATCCAAATAAATAAAATCAGAAATGAGAGATGTTACAATAGGTACCACAGACATATAAAGGATCAGAAGATACTTCTATGAACAATTACACTCCCCCAAAATTGGACAGCCTAGAAGAAATTCCTAGAAACATACAATCTACCAAGGCTGAATCATGAAGAAATAGAAAATCTGAACAGGCCAATTACTAGTAAGGTGATTCAATCAGTAATCTAAAACCTCCCATCAAAGAAAAGTCTAGGGCCAGCTGGCTTAACTTGTGAATTCTAACAAACATTTAGAGAAAAACTATGATCAATCCTTTGCAAACTCTTCCAAAAAAACAGGACAGAACACTTCCAAACTCATTTTACAAGGCCAAAACCAGACAAGGACTCCATGAGAAAATTACAGGTCAGGAAGAACATAGATATAAAAGTCCTGAAGAAACTATTATTATACGAAGTTCAACAACAAATTAAAGGGATCACACACCATGTTCATGTGGGATTTATTCCACGGATGCAAGGATGTTTCAACAGCTATGTATCAATCAATGTGATACACCACATTAACAAAATGAAGGATAATAATCACATGGTCATCTCGATAGATGCAGAAAAAGCGTTTGACAAAATCCAACATCTATTTATGATAAAAATTCTCAATAAAGTGGGTATAGAGGTAATGTACCTCAACATAGTAAAGACCATATATTACAAGCCCACAGTTAACATCATACTCATCAGTGAAAAGCTGAAAGTATTCCCTCTAAGATCAGGAACAAGGCAAGGATGCCCACTCTTGCCACTTTTATTCAACATAGTATTGGAAGTCCTGGCCACAGCAATCAGAGAGAGAGAGAGAGAGAGAGAGAGAATCCAAATTGGAAAGGAAGAAGTAAAATTGTCACTTTTTGCAGATGACATTACACTATACATAGAAAATCCCAGAGACATCACCAAAAAACTACTAGGGCTCATTAATGAATTCAGTACAGTTTCAGGATACAAAATTAATATACAGAAAAGCTGAAAGTTTTCCCTCTAAGATCAGGAACAAGACAAAGATGCCCACCACATAGTATTGGATGATAAGCTACAACAATTAGGCAAGAAAAAGAAACAAAAGGCATCCAAATTGGAAAGAAAGAAGTAAAATTGTCACTATTTGAAGATGACATGACATTATATATGGAAAGCCCTAAAGACTCCATCATATCTGTTGGAACCAATAAACGAATTCAGTAAAGCTGCAGGATACAATATCAGTATACAAAAATCTATCTCTATGCACTAACAATGAATAATCAAAAAGAGAAATTAAGAAAACAATACTAATTAGGAGTTTGGTATTAACAGATACACACTACTATACAGAAAATAGATAAATAAGGACCTATTATTTAGCACAAGGGGCTATATTCAATATCTTGTAATAACCTATGATGGGAAATAATCTGAAAAAGGATTATATATAATTGAGTCACTTTTGCTGTATACCTGAAACACAACATTGTAAATCAAGTATACTTCAATTTTTTAGAAAAAGCAAATTAGTAATTAGCAAATCAGATAAGATTCTGATTAGATCAAACTCTTGAAAACCAGGAATTTCAGTCTGAGAGAAAAGAGATACACATTTAGTAGAGACACTAAAATCCTGTAGTCCTGTGGAAACATCAGTATAAATTTAAATTTTATCTTTTGCGAAAAAACCCAAAAAATTCTCTACTTCAATGACAAAAAAAGAAAGAAAACAATCCTATTTACAACTGCATTAAAAAGAATAAAATACCTGAGAATAAATTTAACCAAGGACGTGAAAGATTTGTATACTGAAATTTATAAGGTGTTGATGAAAGAAATTGAAGATACAAATAAGATATTTTGCCCTCATGGATTGGAAAAATATCCATACTACCCAAAGCAATGAACAATTCAATGCAATCCCTATCAAAATTTCAATGGCACCTTCCATAAAATAGAACAAACAATACTAAAACTTGTATGGAACCACAAAGGCCCTGAATAGCCAAAGCAATCTTGAGAAAGAACAAATCTGGTAGCATAATGCTTCCTGATTTCAAACTACATTACAAAGCTAAAGTAATCAAAACAGTACGGTATTGGCATAAAACAGACATATATAGATCAGTGGAACAGAATAAACAGTCTAAGGAAGAAACCCCAAGCTTATATGGTCAATTAATTTTTGGCAAACGAACCCAGAATTTACAATGGGGAAAGGAGAGTTTCTTCAATAAACAGACTGGGAAAACTGGACAGCTACATGCAGAAGAACGAAACTGGACCACTATCTTACACCATACACAAAAATCAACTCAAAATGGATTAACTAAATTGGAAGACTGGGATAGACATACACACACTAATATATAAAAAATAGAGGACTTCCCTGGTGGTGCAGTGGATAAGAATCCACCTGCCAATGCAGGGGACACAGGTTCCATCCCTGCTCCGGGAAGATCCCACATGCCACAGAGCAACTAAGCCTGTGCACCACAACTACTGAGCCTGCTCTCTAGAGCCCACGAGCCACAACTACTGAGCCCATGTGCCACAACTACTGAGCCCATGTGCCACAACTACTGAAGCCTGCACGCCTAGAGCCCATGCTCCGCAACAGGAGAAGCCACTGCAATGAGAAGGCTATGCACCACAACGAAGAGTAGCCCCCGCTCGCTGCAACTAGAGAAAGCCTACATGCAGCAACGAAGACTCAGCACAGCCAAAAATAAATTTATTTTTTAAAAAAGATAATAAGGACCTACTGTATAGCACAGGCAACTCTACTCAATACTCTGAAATGACCTATATGGGAAAAGAATCTAAAGAAGAGTGGATATGTTTATAACTGATTTACTTTGCTGTACACCTGAAACTAACACAACATTGTAAATCAACTACACTCCAATAAAAAAATTTTTTTAAATGGCAGACTTGAACATAAGCCTCGATACCATAAGAATCCTAGAAGAAAACACAGGTGGTAACTTCTCTGACATCAGCCTTGGAGATCATTTTTTTGGTTTTGAGACCAAAAACAAAGGCAAGAAAAGCAAAAGTGAACATGTGGGACTACATCAAACTACAAAGCTTCTGCACGGCAGTGGAAACCATCAATGAAATGAAAAAGCAAACTACTGAGTGGGAGAAAATACTTGAAATCATATCTGATAAGGAATTACTATCCAAAATATATAAAGAACTCATACAACTCAACTGCACATAAACAATATGATTAAGAAAAGTGAACAGAGGATCTGAACTGATACTTATCCAAAGACATACAGTTGGCCAGTAGGTACATGAAATGTGCTCAACATTACTGCCACAATGAGGTATCACCTCACACCTGCTAGAATGACTATTATCAAAAAGACAAAAACTGACAAGTGTTGGTGAGGAAGTGAAGAGAAGGCAACTCTTGCACATTGTTGGTGGGAATGTAAGTTGATGAAGCCACTATGGAAACCAGTGTGGAGGTTCCTCAAAAAAATCAAAAAATCCAATCAAACTTTTTGGCCAACCCAATATTTGCACCCCCATGTTCTCTACAACACTATTTACAATTGCCAAGACATGGAAACAACCTAAGTGCCCAATGATGGATGAACGGATTTTAAAAATGTACACACACACACACACACACATAATGGAATATTAGTCATAAAAAAGGAAATCTTGCCATTTGTGACATGGATAGACCTTAAGGGTACTATGCTAAGTGAAATAAGTCAGAGAGAAAAATACCATATGATCTCACCTATATATGGGATCTGAAACAAAGAAAGAAAACCTTGGGAATTCCCTGGCAGTCCAGTGATTAGGACGTGGTGCTTTCACGGCCATGGGCCTGGGTTCAATCCCTGTTCAGGGAACTAAGATCCTGCAAGCCATGCAGCAAAACAAACAATGGAGAAATGGAGAACAGATTGGTGGTTGCCAGAGGTGGCACGTGAAGGTGTGTGTGGGTGTGTGTGTGTCAAGGCGTGGGTGAAACAGATGAAGGCAGATCAAAAGTTACAAACTTTCAGTTATAAAATAAGTCAGGGGATATAATGTGCAGCATTGTGACTAGAATTAATAATACTTTATTGCATATTGGAAAGTTGAAAAGAGGAAATTTCAAAAATTCTCATCACAAGAAAAAAAAACTGTGTGATGATGTTAGTCTAGTTAACTAGACTTATTGTGGTAATACTTCACAATGTATACAAATATCAAGTCGTTATGTTGTACACTTAAAAGCAATGTTATATGTCAATTATATCTCAATAAAAATAAGTAAAATGACCAAAAACAGAAATAATTAGGGAAGACATAAAAATTGCAGGAATACAGACTATCAACAAAATCAAAAGCTGGTGCGCTTTGAAATAATCAGTAAAATTGATAAAGGTCTAGTCAAGCTAACTGAGAAAAGAGGGTAGACAGAAGTTAGTAATATCAGGAATGAAAGGAGGGTAAGTAAAATGGAAAAGCATTTGATAGAATCTAACATCCACTTATGATAACACACTAGGAATAGAGGGGAGTTCAGGCTCTTGAGATACAACATCTTCATGAAACTTGTAGGCAACATCACAATAGTGAGGAACTAGATGCTTTTTTTTTTGTAAGATAAGAAACTAGGTAAGGAAGTCTCCTCTCACCACTCCTATTCAACACTGTGCTGGAAGACCTACCTAATGCAATAAGGCAAGAAAAGGAAATAAAATGTATACAGATTGGGAAGAAAGAAATAAAACTGTCTTTTTTGTATATGACATGATTTTCTATGTAAAATATCTGAAAGAAACCGTAACACCAGAGATCACTCCAGGAATTAATGAGAGTATAGAAAGACTGAGAATACAGAAGTCAACTGCTTTCTTATAGACCCAGAGAAATATAGCCAACTGATCTTTGATAAAGGACTAAAAGGCAATTCAATGGAAAAAAAGTCTTTTCAACAAACAGTGCTGGAAATAGTGGATATCCACATGCAAAAAACAAATAAGTAAACCTAGACACAGACCTTACACAAAACTTAAAATAGACCATAGCTCTAAATGTAAAATGCAAAAGTAAAAAACTTCTAGAAGATAACGTAGGAGAAAATCAAGGTTACCTTGTGTTAATTGATGAATTTTAAGATACAACACCAAAAGCAAGATCCAAGAAAGAAAACAATAAGCTTTACTTCATTAAAATCCCCTGTGCTACAAAAGACAGTGGTAAGAGAATACAAAGACAGTCACAGATTGGGAAAAATATCTTTTCAGAACATTTATCTGACAAAGGACTGGTATCCAACATGTCTAAAAAACTCTTAAAATGCAACAGTAAGATGACAAACAACCCAGTTAAAAAATGGGCAAAATTCGGGACACTTCCCTGGTGGTCCAGTGGCTAAGACTCCACGCTTCCAATGCAGGGGGTGCGGGTTTGATCCCTGGTTGGGGAACTAAGATTCCACATGCCGTGTGGCACAGCCAAAAAAAAAATGGGGGCAAAATTGAAAATAAAACAAGAATCCCTGGGGGGAAAAAATAAAGTCCCAAACATGGGGGAAAAAATGGGCAAAAGATTTGCACACACATCAATAAAGAAGATATACAGATGTTAAATAAGCATATGAAAAGAAACTCAACATCAAATGTCATTAGGAAATTGCAAATAAAACAAATAGATACCACTAAACGCTTATTACAATGGGTAAAATACGAAACACTCAGAATACCAAATATTGATGAAGATGTAAAGCTACAGGAATCCTTACTCATTGCTGATGGGAATGGAAAATGGTATGCCTACTTTGGAAGACAGGCAGTTTTTTCACAAAACTAAATATACCCTTATCACAGGATCTAGCTCCTAGATTAAACTCCTTGTATATTTATATTTACCCAAATGAGTTGAAAACTTGCCTTCACACAGAAATATGCAAATAGTGTTTACAGGTGTTTTATGCATAATTGCCAAGACTTAGAGTTAAGCAAGATACACTTCAATAGTTGAATACAACCAGTGGTATATCCATATGATGAAATATTGTTCAGTGATAAAAAGAAATGAGCTATCAAGCTATCAACAGAAAGGAGGAAACTGCTGTGTATTGGTTTGTTATAATTTTAAATTTACGCATTTATGGCTTAAGTGAAGTTGTTTTGATCTACTTGTTTATGGCTCAAGTAAAGACGTTTTGGTCCAAGAGTGAATTTGTTTACTTTGGGAGGCCATGTCAGGATGACGCCATCAAAATTGTGCTTACCATTATGAACATGTGGAGGAGTGACAATCATGTGACGGACATTTAAACTTTAAATACCAGGAATTTGTGAGGACTTAATTTGGGTGTTCAGTCTGGGCAAGGCTACTCTTTGTTAATCTAAAAAGCTCTCAGAGGATCACGAGACACTTGCTCCTGCTGTGGCCAGGTTACTCTTGGATAGCAATGGTGTTAAACCAAGCAGCAGTCTCAGGAAGAGAAGGGACATATTTGTTTCTGCCTTGGCGAGCCTACTCCTCATAGGCAGTGGTGCAAGCCATGAAATGGTCCCTGGACCAAGCAGCCTACCTTGCCTGCCAACACTAGTGCCTTTGCCCAGCAGGGAGGGATCTAAGCGGGCATCTGATACCCAGCTTTTAGTTGGAAGGACTGACGCTATCAAGAACCAATCCATATAAAGGTGCAACTCAACTAAATTTGGACTTTATTTCTTTCATCTTCCCTTTGGCTGGAACAACAGTGTAATTAAACTATCATTGGTTTGGGGTACGTTATGTCTTTACTGGCTTATTAAGAGACATTATCCTATTTGCTATTGGCTTGTGAAATATTATAAATTATAATTCCCGCAGTGAACCTGTGTTAAATAAATTACTGGCAAAGACAGTCTCAGTCTCTGAGCATAATTTGCCTGAATGAAACAGGAAACTTAGAAGCATATCGCTAAGTGAAAGAAGACACTCTGACAAGGCTACATACTGTATGATTCCTACTGTTTAGGACATTCTGGAAGAGATAAAACTATGAGCCAGTAAAAAGATCTTTGCTTGGGAAGGATTTGGGGGTTTGAGGGAGGGACGAATGGATAGGTGAAGCACAGGGTATCCTTAGCAAAGTTAAACTATTCTATAGAAATGATGGACACATGTCATTATACATTTGCCAAAATCCCTACATTGTATAACACAAAGAGTCAAGGCTAATATAAACAGTGGACTTTATAGCATCGATATTGATCCATCGATTGTAACAAATATACCATAATAATATGAGATGTAAAAACATAGTACAAACTGTGTGGATGCAGAGGGGTCAAGTGGAAACACTCTGTACTTTCTGATCAATTTTTCTGTAAGCCTAAAATGTTCTAAAAACCGGAAATCTCACTGTTTCATATCTTACTATTTTATAAATCCTTTATAAGCATTATTTAAAATTGAGAGAAATTTATATACACCATACTTTCCTACCTAGTAGTCTGTTTTTAATTAACTTCTGCTACTTTAAATTTATTTTTAAATTAATTTTAACTTTTCTACAAAGGAAATCATTCTAAATTTAATTCTTTAAACACTATTGGGTATAAAACTGCAAACTGTAGAAAGTGAAAGACTTCAAATGTCTTTCTAACTAAAAGGACAAATGACATCATAGTTTGTCCCTCCACTATATTTCACACTCAGGATATGGTTAGGAATGAGTATCGTATTATAATGCATTAGGGGTTTGCATTTAATCCATGAAGAAACATACTAGGATTTTCAGAGATTCCCCTAAGTTTGAGTAGTTTTTATCATATCAATTAAAACAGAAATTCAATAGTTTTTCTCACTCATCAATACAAGTAGAAATTCACTTGCCTTAAGAATTGTACGGCCTTTTAAGTATCAAAGTTCTCTAGGGACAAGCACATACAAAAACTGATCTAAAAATGAAAAATGTGCCTGAGAACCTAAACACACCCATCTCACAGCTTAAGATTCTGTTGCCTAAAAGGAGCAGAAATTCTGTTTGGTTCCAGGATTTTCTTGCCTTAAACACATATTTTTCAATCAACTTATATTTTTCAAAGCCTAAGAAATCAAAAATCATATACACTCACCAAGGAAATAAAACTGCAAACTGCTAAGGGAAACTAGAGTTAAAGGACTGAAATATCCAATAGATAAAGGCATCTAAAGAAAAGAAACACAAATATTCAAATCAGCTCAGGTAAGAAGTCTGCGTGCCCACAGTTAAGAACGAAAATCCACATTCAGAAAGTTAAACACATTCCCAAGCTTCGGGTCTAGATACCAGGTTGAGATACAGCCCCTAAGGTGGGTCAGTCCCTGGTGAAGGAGGGTAGGGACACCTGAGCAGTCACTGAAGAGAGCTCTCCTCACATTCTCACGTGAGGAAACTCTCAGGCAGATTCAGTTTAATATCGGACTCAAACTCCCAAATTCATAAACTTTTTGTCCAGGAGACAGAACTCCTGACCACAGGCTTTTTTAATACACAAAATACACTCCGGGTGCACCTATATCATGGATGCAGAACTCAAACATAAAATATCTAGGCCAAAGAACCCCCCCCCCCCCACTGCCAGCTCCAGATGGGAACTTTAGTTTGGAGTCACTGGCCTCAGGCCTCTGCTCCAGTCACAATACTTTGGATCACCACTGATAATTTAAATGACATAAACCCAGTGTTTCAATAATCCAGAAAAATCACTCAACCCAGTGTTTATGTGTAAAGGAAGAGAGAAGACTGTAAGGCAATTTTATTTTTTAAACAGGAAAATCCCAAAACATCTATTCCTGTCGGAAAATGAAGATGTCAATGACTTATTTCCAAAAAGAGAAACTGATTTGTAAACAATCATATTGGAACACTTCTAGATTTTGCAAGTCTAAGTCCTGATATGCTATTGGAAATCACCCAAAGGACCTCAGAATATTACTACATCCGCTCAGGGTGGAAAAAAAAGGGGGGGAAACAAAAATTTTCATACACAGAATGTAATAATGAAATATTTTTCCAAAATTCACCTTTCTTGCCTCTTTGGAAAAAATTTATACTGTCTCCCCAGGTCTACTGAATAAATAAAATTTACATTTATTGAAAAACTGAGTCTCAAATAAGTGAATAAATCTTTTCAAAGAGAGAAACTCAGGAACGGAGGCAGTGCTGAAAAAAGATCACCCAGGAAAGTTTCTCAAGAGGACCCTCCACCCAAAGGTCTTCCCATAAGATGTCCGTGACCAAGGAAGATTTCGAGAGGAGAGGCGCAAGCATTCCATATAACATATTCCAGGTGGTGGTTCTCTGCTTTCCTCTCAAGTAAAATAGGCATAAAAATAAATCTTTAAATTAAAGAGCCATCCATGGCTCTGTTGATAAATGATTAAACAATTAAAATACTGCATCGGTTTGAAACGCACCACGGAGAAAAACAGTTAATAGTGATACTATGAACTGCCGAGGGGAAGATGGCATTTGGGAATGCGGGGAAACATCCGTAAATTTAGGGATTTATTGCCAGCCCTAGGAAGAGCCAGGCTGGGGGGACAGGGTCGTGGATTTGAGATCCTGTTCCTCAAACATTTTAAAAAGTGAGAGTAAAATGATTCCCCTGGAGAGAAAGGGGGAACCGGACACCCCCAGACCACAGCTGCTCCCACACGTGTACCCCAGAGACCGAGTCACGATTGCCCCGAGTCCCTCCCTATGGCCACCGCGCCGTGTGGGGGAGACTCGGGTTCGCAGGAACAGGACAGGACACCCGGGGGTCGCGGCTGTCGACCCAGCCCCTAGGCTGTGTGGCGCGCCACCGGCTGACTCGGGTCCGCAGACTCTGGAGTCGGCCGCGCGGGAGGCCCGGTTCCATCAGTCCCACCGCCTCCCTCTCCCAACACCCGACCCCGCACACTCACCATTTTTCGGTTCCTGGAGTTTCCGGTTGTCCACCCCATGACCGCCGCGGCATGCCGGTCACAGCGACACAGAATGCGGCATAACCACCTGGAGCCTTTAAGGGCAGCAGGAGCTGATACGGCCACTGTCAGAACAAGCGGCACTGAGCACGCAATCCACGCCTCCGCCGCCATCGGAACAGCACCGCCCCATAAAATAATTGGTAACTCCCCTGTTTGGACAGTTCACAGGGCCCCGCCCTCCCGTGCCTGAGTGACAGGAGGTCGGAGGTCGCGTCTTTGAGCCGACCTTGTCCTGCCAGTGGGTGGGAAATGGTCTCTCCAAGGACCCAGCGTCAAACCATAAGGCCACTGAGGCCTGGCACAGAACTGTGACCCTTCACAAACATGGACACTTCTGTGTCCTCACTATTCACTAATAATGAGGCTGTTCCAGGAATTCCCTGGCCGTCCACTGGTTAGGGCTCCGTGCTTCCACTGCAGGGGGCACGGGTTGGATCCCTCGTCTGGCAACCAAAGTCCCACAAGCCCCGCAGAGCAGCTCCCACCCTCCCCCCCCCCAAAAAAAAGACTCTGTTCCACTTTCATCTTTAACCATTTCCTTTAGGAGAATTCTCTCCCTCCCTCCCCACCCCCACTCATTTGGTACTTTAAAAAGTCCCCTTGCCTCAGGGGCACTTGGCTCCGGTGGGAGGATGAACCCCACAGTCCTAGACCAGCCCTGAAGCCTCAGACACTAGCAAGTGTGAAACACAGGCAGAGAAACCACCGGGAAACCTTTTCAGTGGAATTCCATTAATACTCGATTGTCGAAAGGTCAAAGCAGGTAAAACTGAAAGAACACTGCTGAGTGAAAAATAATATTTAGATGACAAGGGTATGTAGATAAACAAAAAATCAGGACAGTGGTCATGAATGGGGCAGGATGGAGATAAGTCAGGGATGGGAACATCAGGACACTCTCACCACTGCCCACAGGCCATTTAAGAATCTTCATGATGATTCCAAGGATGTGTATATTATTACTAAATCTTACCACAAAACATTTTGTACATTTTTCCCTGAATATATTTTATGATAAAAATTTTAAGAAGAAATTCAGTTTGGAAAGTAACATAATTTGTATATGTTTGTTTGCCCTGTCAGGTGGCAATCTGAGTTTTCATTCATGGTTTTGGCAGCAAAAATTAGTAATATCGACTGAAAAAATGCACAAGATAAAAGTTGAGAAGTATGTTTTATTTGGCGGACTTTCTGAGGACTCAAGCTTGGGAGGCCGTCTCTCAGGTAGCTCTGAGGGACTGCTCCAAAGACGTAAGGGAGAAGCCAGGATATACAGGAGTTTTGCCATAGGTAGTGGAACATCAAAAGATTACTGTTAATTAAAGAAAACCAGATATCTCAAGTTAATGAATTAGCGCTTTTCTACGTGTGGGAAGATGTGAGAGTCTGGGCTCACTGAAAACATTCCTTTGATATGCACCTTAACTATCTAGGGCCAGTATCCTTTTTTCCACCCTGAATCCCCTCAGGGTGCACAGTTGGAGATGGCTTGAAGGCTGATGACTTGATGGCTGCAACATCCTTTGTTTATCGATATGGCAGGCAGCATTTTTCATCCACAGTAACAAGCCATGTATCTATTGGGTTGGTCAAAAAGTTCGTTGGGGTTTTTCCACATTATGGTCCACCTTATGGAAAAACCCAAACGAACATTTTGGCCAACCCAATATTTAGAAAAAATGGATTACATAAATTCATCATCATATGTACCTTTTAAAAATAAAGGGTGGCATGCATTGATACATAAAAATCTGGAGTATTTATCAATAGAACAATTAAGCAAAGTGTATTGATAAAGATACTGAGAAATAAAATATTGCCTGCCATATCAGTAAGCAAACGATGTCACAGTCATCAGCGATTGCAGCGCCGAAAAGGTGAGCCGGTGAGCCCGGAGGAAGCTCAGGATGTGAAAACACAGGATACTGGCCCCAGATAGCTGAGGTGCATATCAAAGGAATGATTTCAGTGAGCCCAGACTCTTGCATCTTCCCAAACATAGAAAAGCGCTAAATTCCTTAACTTGAGATACAGTAAGTCCCTGCAAACGACCCTTCAAGTTGCGAACTTTCAAAGATGCAAATGAGCGTTCCATCAACGTTAGGCTTGAGTGAAACTGCAGCTCGCCCTCCGTCTCCTATTGCTGAAGATCCTTCAGCTCTACCATCTCTCACCTCCTCCCTCTCCTCCAGTCAGTCACTCTTCTTGCCTGTTCACTCGATGCCAGCCCCTGTATGCCAGCTGTTGTACTGTACTACTGTACTTTTCAAGGGACTGTACTGTAAGATTTAAAATGTTTTATTTATTCTTTGTTTTTTATGTATTATTTGTGTGAAAAGTATTATAAACCTATTACAGTACAGTACCATATAGCCGATGGTGTTAGCTGGGTACCTAGACTAACTTTGTTGGACTTACAAACAAATCGGACCGATGAGAGTGCTCTCAGAATCAGAACTCATTCTTATGTAGGGGACTTACTGTACCTAGTTTTCTTTTATTAACAGTAACCTTTTGTTCCTACTACCTGCCCTTTGTTGCAAAACTCCTATATATCCTAGTTCCCCCCTCGCCTCCTCAGAGTTGCTTAAGATGCTGCCTCCCAAACTTGAAGTCCTCAGTATGTCCACTGAAGAAAACATAACTCTCAACTTTCAGGTTGTGAATATTTTTTTCAGTTGACAATACCTTACCCCTTCTATAACTGTTATGGTAACCTACTGTGTTAGGGGGGGTCCCTACCCTAGGTTTGACTGACAACACATTACTGCCAGGAACGTATGAAAGAGTTTATTACTTCCATAATGGAAGTGTCTGGGGAGGGCAGGGAAGGCCTCTTAAGCAGGTGGGAAGTGCCTGGACAGAACAAGGCAAGGAGCCTGGCCTGAGTTTTTTGTTTTTTAAAAAATTTTTATTGGAGTATAGTTGATTTACAATGTTGTGTTAGTTTCTGCCGTACAGCAAAGTGAATCAATTATACATAAACATATATCCACTCTTTTTTAGATTCTTTTCCCATATAGGTCATTACAGAGTCCTGAGTAGGGCTCCCTGTGCTATACAGTAGGTCCCTATTAGTTATCTATTTTATTTATTTTAATTAAAAAAAATTTTTTGGCCACACCATGCAGCACATGGGTCTAGTTCCCAGACCAGGGATTGAACCTGTGCCTCCTGCATTGGAAGTGGAGAGTCTTAACCACTGGACCACCAGGAAAATCCCTCTATTGTATATATGTTAGTGTGTATATGTCAATCCCAATCTCCCAATTTAACCTTCCCCACCCCCCTTTCCCCCCAGTAACCATGTTTGCTTTTCACATCTGTGACTCTATTTCTGTTTTATAAATAAGTTCAGTTGTGCCATTTTTTTAGATTCCACATATAAGCGATATAATATGCTATTTGTCTTTCTCTGTCCGACTTACTTCACTCAGTATGAGAATCTCTAGGTCCATCCATGTTGCTGCAAATTTCGGCCTGAGGTTTTTGTTTGCTTGTTTGTTTGAATTGAGATTAGGAGGCGGACTAGTGTGAGGTTTTGCACAGAAAGGCAGAGGCTACCAAGGATTTCATCTCTTACCAGCACCAAAGAAGTAAGCACCCAGGGCTTCTCGTCATCTTGTACAGATGTGGGGCACCAGGAGAAGGAAGGATGAGGCTTTAAAAGTTGTCAGCAGTCAAACATAAAAAAAGGGAGTCAGACTTCTAGATTCTCATCTGGCATGTGAAGAGCACAGAAGGGGACATTCCTATTATCCTCACCAGAAGAAAGCAAACAAACCTCAAATTAACGACTCGGATCTATCAAACCATTAATCACAGGGCCGACTGCTGTCTCCAAAATTGGAGAGACAGTAAAATAGAAAATTTGAAATACGCCCACAATATTCTGCTCTTAACAATGCCTGTCCTCAAAAGAGTCTGTTTAGCCAGTGCCTAACTGACACGGTGGGAGGGTGAAGTAGGAGATGGATGGGCCCCTGGGCCAGACAGCTGGTGTTTGTCAAGTGGAGCAAAACTGAAGTTTTGTCCTCAGCCAGACAAGAATGATGCCCGTTTCCCTTCCTCCACTGATATGGAGGGAATGAACCAGCAGTGGGGAGTTTGTTGCAGCAAAAATAGAAATGAAGTTTTTCCTCTCCTGAGAACAAGGAAAGTTAAGGGAACAGTGATCAGGCTAGTGAAGAAACCAACAGGCCTGAAAGAGTTAATCACTCCTAGCTATATTTTAACTGGTACTAATCTGTAGTGTCTGTAACTAGATTAGTCCTTCACAAAGCTAACCTATCACTACCTGACACTATGTGAATTACATCCTACACCTATCACTCCCTAACTCTGTGTGATGTAAATTACATCCTGCACCTGGTGTTTAAGCTCCCTGCACTCCCTTGTTACAAGTCACCCCTTGTCGCTTTTTGCATTTCAGAAAGGTCACAGGCCAATAAACCAGAGACAAACAGGCCCAGTTACAGGGATGGGCTGCCTGACTCCAGCTGTGACTGTTTTGAAATAATGCAAGAAGAAGAAAAATGCAAGACCTTCATGATTTGATCCTTATCATACACCCCCGGACTTCGAGCCCCACCTATAAGATCTCCTCTGACTCCTCAGGAAGTGAGGGCACAGTTCTTGAGGTGCTAGCCTGCTGTGTTTTCCCCTTTGCCTGGCAAAGAATTAAAAGCTATCTTTCTTTTCCTCCAAAAACCCTGCCTCCATATTCCTGTTCAATATCAGTGCACAGAGAGCCAAGTTTTTCTGGCAACAGGGAAAATTGCTAACTTGAGTCTCCTCTAGCCTTTCTGCCTAACCTAAGTTGAGGGGACCTCAGAAAGACTTGTGAGGTTGAGAGTTTTGTTTTGTTTTGTTTAAACCCCAACAGCAAACACGTGGTGTGTTTTCCGAAACCACTTCACCAGCTCTCCAGTTCCAACTGGGTGTCTTACAACTCAATTCTAACACTAACCAAAGTTAACATCAGATTCCACAGTTGAAGGGCCAAGTCCTGTTGTTGGGGGAACCTCTGACCGTAACTGCCCACCCTGGCCAGACACGATAGTAACCGCTTGCAATGAGTTATCTTACAACAGGAGGTTCTGGTAAGGAATGAACTAACAGCTACCACCAACCGTAAGAATTCGGGAAAGGTCAAAAGGAGAGAAGAGATGCCAGTCCGTGTATCTTACCAACCTCCCAGAATCCTTCTCACTGGAATCCATCTTGGCTGAGCGATGGGCGTGCCACCAGGAAGGACCCTGAGTCAGAATGATTGGCCAGAGACAACCCAGAAACGAACCCCATTACTATAAAACGTGAGACTTTGAGCCATGTGGCAGAGCAGTTCTTCTGGGTTCCCCTACCCTGCTGCTCTCCACCCGGGCGCCCCTTCCCAGTGAAATCTCTCGCTTTGTCAGCATGTGTGTCTCCTTGGACAATTCATTTCTGAGTGTTAGACAAGAGCCCATTCTCAGGCCCAGGAAGGGGTTCCCCTTCCTGCAACACCACAAGACGACCCCCGTGTCAGATGCCAGCTGAAAATGCAAGGCCCAGGCCACACACGTTT
This sequence comes from Globicephala melas, assembly GCF_963455315.2. Classification (NCBI taxonomy): domain Eukaryota; kingdom Metazoa; phylum Chordata; class Mammalia; order Artiodactyla; family Delphinidae; genus Globicephala; species Globicephala melas. The sequence goes on along the minus strand of NC_083316.1, from coordinate 163,125,932 downwards.
CTGGATGGCTGACGACAAATTCGGAAGTTCCCTATAACCCCTCATGTCTGTTAATTTGATAGAATATTAGAACTAAGAAAAATGCTTTACTTATTATTATCAGTTTATTTGAAAAGATACAAGTCAGGAACAGCTGAATGGAAAGGGTGCACAGGGCAAAGTAGGGGAACAGGGGCAGGAAGGTTCCATGCCCTCTCCTGGCATGACAGCCTCCCAGCACAGTGATGTGTTCACCAACTCAGATTTCTCTGAATCCCGAAGTTTAGGGGTTTTGATGGAGTTTTCAACACTGGGGGCTTGAGGGTGGGCTGGGCTGAAAGTTCTAAGCCTCTAATCATAGCTTTGTTCTTCCTGGTAACCATCCCCCATCATGAAATTATCTATGGGTCTGGAAACAGTTGCCTCATTAGAACATAAGATGCTACTATCACCCTTATCACATGGGAAATTCCAAGGGCTTTAGGAGGTCTTTGCTAAGAACCATGGACAAAGACCAAATATCCTTCTTATACCACAGAAGGGTCACAGCCCATGGTCACATACTGAGACCCAATCATGCGACTAGAAAACATTTCCTTTCCACCCTCAACATACCACCACATCAAGAAGACACCTAGTAACAGTATAAAACACTGACAGAACTGTATGTTTCAGAACTCATTTACAAGTCTCTATAGTACTCCTAAAGATGACATGGGAGACAAAAGCAAGGACACCTGAAGATATTTTAGCCTCTAACAGCCACAGCAAATAATAAGTCCAAACCCTAGTCAGATAAACCTAAAATCTCATACTACAGGCCTAAAAACCTCAGTTCCTTTTCATGGTACGTCATGTCTGGTATTCAACAAAAGATTAAAAGGCACAATAAAAGACTTAAAAAACACATCTCCTAAAAAAATAACAAAAAGTGGGGAGAGAGAAAAAAAACCACCCCAACACATCTCTGGGATTAGGACAAGCAAAAGAACCTGATTCGGATGTAGCAGATATGCTGGAATTATCAGACCCGTAATTTAAAGCAACCATGATTCATATGCTAAGTGCTCTAATGGAAATAATGGATGACCTGCAAGAACAGATAGGTAACATGTGTAGAGCTGGAAACTCTAAAAAAGAACCAAAGGGAAATCAAAGAAATTTTTTTAAAAAAGCAAAAGAACAGAACAAAAGTAAAGAATTCCTTTTTGGGGGGACCTTATCATTACAGTGGAAATGTGTGAGAAAAAAGAATCGGCAACCTTGAGGAGCTGTCACTAGAACCTTCTGAACTGAAATGCAAAGATAAGAAAAGGGTAAAAAGACAGAACAGAAATCCAAGAGCTTTGGGACAATTAAAAAAGGTGTAACATATACAACATGGGAATACATGAAGGAGAAGAAATAAACAGGATACATAAAATAATAATGAGATTTTCCCCCAAATTAATAATGGATACCAAAATACAGATGTAGGCAGCTCAGAGGTCACCAAACAGGATAAAAACCCTAAAAATGCACACCTAGAAATATATATTCAAACTCAAGAAAAATCAAAAACAAAAAAAATCTTGAAAGAAGTCAGGGAAAAAAAAAACCTTAGCTACAGAGAAACAAGGATAAGAAGTAAATTGGACTTTTCAGAAACCATGCAAGCAGGAAGAGAGTTTTGTGAAACACAGCGTTGAAAGAGAAACCACCCAACTAGAATTTTGTGTCAAGCAAATTATCTTTCAAGTGAGGGAGAAATAAAGACTTCCAAAAAAATGGAGGGAATTTGTCACCAATATCCCTGCTTTGCAAAAAAAAGTTAAAAGAAATTCATCAGGAAGAAGGTAAATGATAAAGGTTAAGTGTTAGAAAAGGAAAAAATGACGGTAATAATAAAATCATTTGTTTTTGTTATTCTTAATTAATCTGACATAACATTTTGTTGAAAATAATAATAGCAGCAACATATTCAGTAATTATAGCTTTTGGATGAGTGAAATGAATGACAGAAATGTTACAAGGGGCAAGGGAGAGAATTTTCACATCCAGTGAAATGCTATGGTGTTACTTCAGAGAGGAGTTGGATTAGTTGTAAATGTATACTACAAACTCAAGGGCAATGACCAAAAATGTAAAAAAAAAAAAGTTATAATGATATGTTAAGAGAAGAGAAAAAATGGAATCAAGTAAAATATCCCCTAAAAGGTAGAGAAGACAGAAGAGAAGTGGAAGACAAAAAAGAAACAAAGAACAAGGGCAACAAATAAAAAATGTTAAAATATGGTAGATATTAATCCAGCTGTATCAATAATCACTTTAAACATCGGTGGTCTAAATACAATAAGTGAAACCAAAAAAACCTGTCACAGTAGATTACAAAACAAAACAAAACTGGGCTTCCCTGGTGGCGCAGTGGTTAAGAATCCGCCTGCCAATGCAGGGGACATGGGTTCGAGCCCTGGTCTGGGAAGATCCTACAAGTCATGGAGCAGCTAAGCCCATGCGCCACAACTACTGAGCCTGCACTCTAGAGCCCGTGAGCCACAACTGCTGAAGTCCACGTGCCCTAGAGCCAGTGCTCCGCAGCAAGAGAAGCCACCGCAATGAGAAGCTCATGCACTGCAACTAAGAGTAGCCCCCACTCACCACAACTAGAGAAAGCCCGCATGCAGCAAAGAAGACCCAACACAGCCAAAAATAAATAAATAAATAAATAAGAATACCAAGGGGGTCAGCATGGATGAGTGGCTGGAAGGCTGGTACCAGGAAGTCATGAGGACTCACACCAACCAGGGCTTGGAAGTCCAAAAAAGGGCTGCACACCCTACTAATTGCTCACTGAATCCATCAGGAGCCTTGCACACCAGCTGCTTGGGATACTCTGCCTGCAGACACTTCCAACTGGCCATGGGCACACCCAATGCTCCATATACGTCAACCCCCACCCTATGTCTGGCTCCTCACATGACCCCCAGGTGAGGAGCACAAGACTGCACAGTAAGCACACACATGTAGCTCGTAAGCACACACATGACTAGGTGGGATTGGGAAGACATACAGACTTGAGCATTTCAGGGGAAGCAAACACAGCATCCAGCCTGGATGTGAGGGATCAAGGAAAGGCAACCATCTGGGTTGAATGGTGAGGGTGTTTCTCTCCCAAAGCCAGTCAGTAAAAACTGGAGGAGGTGACTGTTTCTTCAAATGCAAAGACAGCAACACAACACTTCATGAAAAATGAAGAAGGAAAAAAAAAAAATGAAGATTGTAAGGCATTCTGCCAGCTCAACAAGAAAAGCCACGAGTATCTATTGACTCCAGAAAATAATGATGCTGGTTATTATTTCCATGACAAGAAACTTTTGTAAACAATCATACTTGAGCACTTCTGCTCTGCAAGCCTAAGCCCTGGAATTACTGATACATTCGAAAGCACCCAAAAGTAAGCAAAAGACTTCAGAAACACCCGCTAAGGGCAGGAAGAAAGGGAAACAAATTTTAACACAGGCAATGTACTAATGTTATGTTATACTTTTCTGAAATTCACCTCTTTCTTTAGTTTACAATTACTGTAAAACGGTGACTAAAAAGTGAATAAAACTTTTAAGGGTGACAAACCCATGGAGGAGCAGGAACATTTCTCAGGGGGTAGCTACACCCAAGGGCTTCCCATAGGATACAGGATGTCTGTGCCCAGGAAAGACTCTGGGGGGAGACACCCAAGGGTTTCACACAGCCTAGATACAGGTGATTATTCTCTGCTTTCCTCTCATGGTAAAGAGAGGAAAACCAAAAACTACACCTTTAAACATGAGCCGCTCATTGGCTGTGGGAAAATGACAAAATTCTGCATCCCCCTCTGCCAAAGAGGGGCTGTGGGACCCTGTGTAAGGATTTAACTTCTTGGATCCTTCAATGTTTGCTTCTAAAAAGTGAGCTTAATATTTATTGCATGTTAGGATTAAATGAGATCTGTGTAAGGTGTCTGCACAGTCCCTGATATATGGTGAGCATTAAATAATTTTTATTTCCATTAATAATACTATTGATTTTATTATTTTGTTTTGTTTGTTTGTTTTGCGGTACGCGGGCCTCTCACTGTTGTGGCCTCTCCCGTTGCGGAGCAACAGGCTCCGGACGCGCAGGTTCAGCGGCCATGGCTCACGGGCGCAGCCGCTCCGCGGCATGGGGGATCTTCCCAGACCGGGGCACGAACCCGCGTCCCCTGCATCGGCAGGCGGACTCCCAACCACTGCGCCACCAGGGAAGCCCTGATTTTATTATTAAATAAATGAACACATAAATTTTCTGCCCTGGAAAGAAAAATACGGCGTCTGTTTGACATGCACCACGGAGGACAAATAGTTGATAATGATACTGTGAATTAGAGACGCAGTTGGCTTTGGGAAGGCGGGGAGGGACCTGGAGTTTATGGATTTAATGCCAGCCCTAGGAAGAGCTAGGCTGGGGCGACAGGTTCGTGGATTTGAGACTCTGCTTCCCCAAACATTTGGAAAACTCAGGAGAAAACGGGTCCTCTTGGGGAGAAAACTGGCACGGGGGTCCCCACAGACAAAAGCTCCACCCACACTTAAAGACCAGACACAGAGTCTTAAGACTCTACCCGAGGTCAATGTACAATCTGAGGAGAGACGGGTTGCGGGTGCAGAGCTGCCCAGAGAGGCTCCGGGGCCAAAGTCACCACGCACAGTGATAGGACAGGACGCCCGAAGTCTCGGCTGCTGGCCCAGCCCCCGCGCTGAGAGCTGGAGGGGGCTTAGGTCTGAGCTGAGCCCCGGGCGGACTTCGGTCTGCAGACTCCGGAGTTGACCGCAGCAGGGTCCGGGTCCCACAGTGGCAGGTTCCGACTCAACCCCTCCTCCCTGTCCTGGGACACCTGGCCCCTCAACTCACCATTTCCTGGCTTCTGGGGTCCCCCTGGGGTCCTCCGTTCCACTCCTGCCGCCTCTGTAGTTCACAGCATCATATACGCTACAAAGACACACCTGGCACCCGGAAGAGCAGATGAAACTTGACGCTGAGCACCTACAGGAGCCTTTAAGTGGTCGGCTAAGTGTTGCCCCACCCACCTTCTCGTGCTGCGCCCCTGATTGGACAGTTCACGAGAACCCACCCCCTTTCCCTGAGTGACAACAGGGCAGAAGGTCACGTGGTTGAACATAATGAGTTTCAGCCAGTGGGCTGGAACTTGCCCCCTCCAGGGAAGTTTGCTTTTAAACAAGATTTTTTCATAGGTGTTCCTAACCAATATTGTGCATAATCACACAGTGAAAGCCACAGGGCTTATGGGAAAAATGGGATTGGGTGGGGTTCAACTCTCAAAACTTGTCACTGACATTTAAAAAAAAAGGAATCTAATAAAACAGCATCTTACATATATTGAATGATTAAGAAATACAAAAGCACTACAAGAAACAGAGCACTTTAACTTGAAAGAGGCCTGTCCTTTGCTTGTAGAAGTGATCATCAGAAGGATTGACACTTGTGAATTATAATGAAGAGGTGGAGGGAGAGTTACCTAAAATCAGACAGAAAGTCAGAACCCAGATGGATATTGGGATCCTTCATAACACCTGAGAGGCACTGAATGAGCTGGCAGTGTCTTGAGCTGTGCGCATGTGTTTTGTGTATTTCTGAGCAGCTAGGTTCACCTGGGTGCAGTTTTCTGCAGTTAACTCCTGTTTCTCTTGTGTGCCTTGCTGATGAAATTGCACATAAGCAAACATGAAATTTACATTATGTTCAAATTGTTTCCAAATTTATCAATACCCAGAAAAATATCATGTTTTCAAACAAGCATTATAGCAGAACTGACTGCATGTAGATGTATAATTTTTTTCTGAACCATTTGAAAGTTGAAAATATCATGACACTTCACCATTAAATATTTCAGCATGAATCATCCAGAATCAGGACATTGTCCCGTGTAACCATAATACCAATACCACGCTTCAAAAGTTGAGACTATTTTGGTATCATCTAATATTCAGTCCATATCAAACCAAGCAGAACCCATGGGGACTTTACAGGGGAAAGACCCCTGTATCCCCCACCTGATGTTTATATTGTAGAAAATCTTTAGCCTCCTAGGCCTTCCCGGAGTTCCAAAGAGCAAATTTAATAAGAGAAGGGGGAGAATGCTGAAAGAAAGGAAAAGGGTCAAGCAAGACAAAATAATAATAGTTTAGCCAGAAAACAAAGCCAAGGACTTGAGTTCCTCCTCAAGGGTATATATAATAATCTGAGCTGTATCTTTGAGTTGTTTTCCTGATAATAAAACTCCCACCAGGTGGAAGAAGTTAACTGTATGCTGACCACAAACACATGGACCCCAGAGTGGCTGGAACATAGGTTGGTAGTAAGTTTTGAAATGAGGAATTGTAACTCCTCCGAATTTGTTTTTCATTTTCAAGATTGCTTTGCATAGCCAGGCCACTCGTAATTCCCTATGAATTTTAGGATGAGCTTTCCATTTCTCCCCAAAAATTAATTTAATGATGTCAGAATTTTGATATGGCTTGCACTGAATCTGTAGACCACTTTGGGGACTACTGCCATCTTAACAATATGAACCTTAACAATATGAACTCTCCAGTCTATGAACATAGGATGTCTTATGATATATTTAGGGTTTCTAATTTCTTTCAACAATCTTTTGTAGTTTTCAATATATGTCTTGAGTTTCCTTGGATAAAATTTTTCCTAATATTTAATTGACTATTTGTGTATCCATGTTTATAATGGATATTGTTCTATGGGGTTTTTGTGATGTCTTTATCTTATTTTATTTATAGGGTAATGATGGTCTCATAGAATATTTAGGTAGTGTTCCTTTCTCTTCTATTCTATGGAGAGGTTTACAAAGGATTAGTGTTAATTCTTCCATGAATGGCTGGGAGAATTCAACATAGAAGCCATCTGTTCTGTTCTTTTCTTTTGGGGAAGTTTTGGATACTGATTCAACCTGCTTACCTGTTACCAGATCATTCTGATTTTCCATTTTCTTAAGTCACTTTTGGTATTTTGTGTGTCTCTAGGAATTTCTCCTTTTCATCTAGGTTGCCTAACTTGTTGTGGAATAAATTTCTTATAGTGTTCTATTGTAATCCTTTGTAGATTCAAAAGATATACAGATATACCATTATTATGTGTACCAAATGTTAGTACTTATAACAAATAATACCATTATATATAATATATGTTATGTAATATATAAAGTATTTACATATTTATATAATATAGTAAAACATTTATTTTCTTATATATACAAATAATAGTATTATGTTTACCACTGTAGGCACAATTGCTAATCTAACTTCCTTGTATAACCCCCACAACTCTTAGAACTGTCCCTGAAGGTGTTGGAGGAAGAAGACAGGAATATCACCTTGATTCAGAGTCAGACACAGATGATGCTGACCTGGGATACAGTGCACGAATCTAATGACTCAGGTAATGGTTGAGGCAGGGAAACGGTCCCTGAGGATTCACAGTGGGAAAAGATACACAAAGAAGTGACAAACAGAAAACTAAACTTTAAAGGGAATTGCGGGTTATGGTGGGGCCACAAGGAAAGAGTCCATCTAAAGGAGGGGTCATGTTGGGCACCCCCAAGATGTCAACCTTGCTCTTATCCTGCAGGTACTATTGTGGTGGGCCTTGTCTCCACCCCAGGGATAGGGAAGTTGTTGGATAAAGTCCCCCTGGTCCTGGATACTGAAGAACAGGCAGTTCTGCTTGAGACACACAAGAGTTTGCTGCAAGAAATCTCCCACATCCTGCTGTCAGATGTTGTATCTACCTTTATCACCAGCAATAACACCCAGAACCTCAGCTCCCCAGTCACCTTTGTCTTCCAACATGTGAGTCCAGGTGGGATGGACCTGTGAGGTGGAAGACCCCTGTGTCCTGGGCACAGCCTTGGGCTTCAGGGGGCTCCCCCATGGGTGCATAATATCCCCAGGAAAGCCCTTCATGAGCCAGATTTGGGTCAGCATTTCTGAGTTACAGAACCACCATCTCACACCTATTTCCTGTTCCTAAAGTCAGTGATCCCTGGGCCAAGGGAGAAGATACGCTGTGTTTTCTGGGAGTGTGGCCAGAATGGAATTTGTCATTGGGCCGCCAAAGGCTGCAGGATGGCCAGCACCAGAGACAACAGCACCATCTTCCAATGCACCCACCTCAGCAGCTTTGCTGTCCTCATGGCCCAATACGATGTGCAGGTGAGAGCCCTGAGAAGGGCTGCATTCAATGTCAACCACTGTGTAACAAATTCCCACATATGTAAAACCTGAAAAATTATTATCTCACAGTTATTGCTGGTCAGCAATCTGGCATGGTATAGCTAGGTTGTCTGCTCAGGTTCTTACAAGGCTGAAATCATTCTGTCAGCCTGGACTGCATTCTCATCTGAGGCTTGGGGTCCTCCTCTAACCCTCTGATTCTGGGTACAATTCAGTTCCTTGTGATGGTAGGACTGAGGTCTCCTTGTCTCCTATCTGTCAGCAGGGGTCCAGGTTTAGCTCTCAGGGGCTACCTGCATTCCTTCTCATGTGGACCTCTCCTGGGCCCTCTCACAGTGTATCAGTGTTCCTATTTGGAGGCCAGCAAGAGAAGCTTCCTCACATCAAAACTCTCTCAAACTTTGGATCTTTTCTCCAATAAAAAGCCCAGATCTCTTAGGAGCTCACATGATTAAGGCAAGCCCATGCAGGATAAACTTTCTTAACATCACTTAATGTGGGACATGAATTCCATTTGCAAATCCCTTCACAGCAGAACCTACATTGGCATTTGACTTCAAACCTGGAAGTGGTTATGTGTACCTCAGGGGATGGGATATGATTGCCAATTAGAATTCTGCTTACCACAGGGGTCTTCAGACCAGGGACGCACAGGGGCTGCATAAAGGAAGATTTGGTGATAGCAGACGGGGCCAAGGGAGCCAGTGAGTACAGGTGGATCAGGAGAAATCTTTGCCTCCTCACCTGGCCAGGTGAGCTGCTTACTTTCTCTGGTTCACCAAAACCAAATACTCTCTGGTGATCTCAAGTAATGGGGAATTTACTGAAATAAAGGTGGCACTCACATGAAAGTAAGCATGGAAATGATCACAGCACCATGGTCAGACCTCATAGGAGCCCCCAGAAGTTTGAACGATACTCCGAGTCCATGTTTACTACAGCCATGTCCCTAAATACCACAATATTCATACTTTTACTTATATACTGCTTCCTGTTTATTGAAGAGTTCAGATAGTTGAGTTTTGAATTCCAACGGAACAAGAGAGGAAACACTGGAGATTCTCCATCTCAATCTTAGCTCCAGACACTTAGTTCCTCTTGCTTCAACAACCAAAGTTGTTAATTTCTCCTGCAGATTTCAATAGATATTTTACACATATAAATATAGTATATGTATTTCTTCTTTGGCTCTCCTTTTTTCACACAGCTGATAGATTATTCTCTTGAGTTGTCAAAGGATTCTTCATTATTTTCTGGCCAAATACATTCTGTTGTGTGAATGTGCTGTAAATTCTATATCAAGGCCTCTCATAATGGGCGTTTTTATTAGATCACTTACTAATACAAATAATGTTGCAACTGTTTACACTTACCTCATTGATCTCATGTTTGAATATGCAGTTAGAATGGATACTGGGTCAAATTCATAATTGCATGTTGATAGATATTTCCGTATTTCAACATCTTGAGGTCGCACCTGTGGACACTGACACAGGTATTATGTAAAAGTTTGTGATTCCTCACACCATTACCACAAGTTTACTAGCAAATTTTTGGATGTTTACCCATCTAAGATGTAAATATCGTATCTAGGAAAAACTGTGTGTGTTTTTTATTATTAATGGACTGTAACATCTTCATTTAGGAGCTATTAGTATTTCTGTCTCTGGAAACAATTTGTTCACATCCTTGGTATATTTTTCCACTGTCTTGTTGGTAAATTTCTTATGGATTTGGGGGAGCTCTTCATACAGTAGGAAAATTAGTTTTATTCAATAAACCAAATATTCTCAAAATTTATAGTTCATCAAAATCATCTGGTGGCCTCATTATTTATTTTTAAACATTTTATTCCTAAACAAAATCAAACATAGAGATATGTTGCAAAATAAAATTTGTGCTAAAAATACTCAATTGCTCTTTATCCAGATGCACCTACTTTGAATGTTTTAATCTTCATTTTCTCCTTCATCCTTTCCTCTCTTTGTCTCTCTCTCTCCACCTCTCTCCATCTCTCGATCTCTCTCCTTCCCTGACTTACACTAAAAGGGAATTGGTGAGGGTTTTTTTCCTTGTCCTCAGGGATTTTAGGATGTATTCCAAAAAGTGGCAGAAAAATATGAATTTTAACCCATCACTGTCAACAAAATGTATCAGTTTTCCTCTTTTAACCAAGGATTTAATTCTAAATCTGTAAGGATTTGTGACGAGTCAGGAACAATTATTACAGGATGAGGTGTGTGGAGTTCAGGGTCAGGGTTTATACCTGGACATCATGACTCCAGGTACAGACTATGTCACACACCATCACATGATGGGGATGGAGGCTTGCTCAATATGGAACTACATGCCTATGTGAACCTCTTGTGGTGACCCATAAGCTTAGTCATGCCCAAAAGTCTAAAGGAAAATAAACACTTGTGAGTTCCAGGGCTTGGTCTTGACTAAGGACTCTCCTGTCCCTCAATCCTTCCAGAGACAGAATTAATCATATCAGATCGCATAAAATTCTAACATTCTGAACCTGTAGAAAGTTAGCCATAAACATCACATATCTACTTGGCTCCTCCATTCCTGGTTTTTATATGCCTAAAACTAAAAACAAAAATGGTGGAAGCATCATTACCCCAGAGCAGGAAAGGGTGACTGTGATGTCCTCTCTGATGTGTCCCAGGAGAAGGATCCCACACTGACTGTGATCACCTACGTGGGGCTGAGCCTCTCTCTGCTGTGCCTCCTCCTGGCAGCCCTCACCTTCCTGCTGTGCAAAGCCATCCAGAACACCAGCACTTCGCTCCACCTGCAGCTCTCACTCTGCCTCTTCCTGGCCCACCTGCTCTTCCTAATAGCCATCAACAGAACCGAGATCAAGGTGCTTAAATTGTCCCAAAATACCCCTGCTCTGCCCCAGGGGATGCTGAGTTCATGAAGCCATGCTGCCTTGGACTCCTTAATAAAATGGCATTCCAGGTAAAGTTAGATATGTAAGTAGCCAATTTCACACTGACTGGCACAATTAGAAGACACTCCATTGACAACTCCTCCATATACGTCAGAGTTCTCCCCAGTGATGAAGTATAGAAGAGGTCCTGGGGTCATGCTACAAGCTGACAATCCCTCCTGGTTACACCTTCTTCCTTCCCCAGGTGCTATGTGCCATCATTGCAGGTGCCTTGCACTATCTCTACCTGGCCTCCTTCACCTGGATGCTGCTGGAGGGCCTGCACCTCTTCCTCACTGCACACAACCTGACGGTGGTCAACTACTCCAGTGTCAACAAGTTCATGAAGAAACTCACATTCCCAGTGGGCTACGGAGTCCCGGCTGTGATTGTGGTCATTTCTGCAGCATCCAGGCCCCATCTTTATGGAACACCCACCCAGGTAAGGCCAGAAACTATCAAACTCTTAGAGGAAAACATAGGCAGGACACTCTATGACATAAATGACAGCAGGATCCTCTTTGACCCACCTCCTAGAGAAATGGAAATAAAAACAAAAATAAACAAATGGGACCTAATGAAACTTCAAAGCTTTTGCACAGCAAAGGAAACCATAAACAAGACCAAAAGACAACTGCCAGAATGGGAGAAAATATTTGCAAATGAAGCAACTGACAAAGGATTAATCTCCAAAATTTATAAGCAGCTCATGCAGCTCAAGAACAAACAACCCAATCCAAAAATGGGCAGAAGACCTAAATAGACATTTCTCCAAAGAAGATATACAAACTGCCAACAAACACATGAAAGAATGCTCAACATCATTAATCATTAGAGAAATGCAAATCAAAACTACAATGAGATACCATCTCACACCAGTCAGAATAGCCATCATCAAAAAATCTAGAAACAATAAATGCTGGAGAGGGTGTGGAGAAAAGGGAACCCTCTTGCACTGTTGGTGGGAATGTAAATTGATACAGCCACTGTGGAGAACAGTATGGAGGTTCCTTAAAAAACTACAAATAGAACTACCATATGACTCAGCAATCCCACTACTGGGCATATACCCTGAGAAAACCATAATTCAAAAAGAGTCATGTACCAAAATGTTCATTGCAGCTCTATTTACAATAGCCCAGAGATGGAAACAACCTAAGTGCCCATCATCGGATGAATGGATAAAGAAGATGTGGCACATATATACAATGGAATATTACTCAGGCATAAAAAGAAACGAAATTGAGCTATTTGTAATGAGGTGGATAGACCTAGAGTCTGTCATACAGAGTGAAGTAAGTCAGAAAGAGAGAGACAAATACCGTATGCTAACACATATATATGGAATTTAAGAAAAAAAAATGTCATGAAGAACCTAGGGGTAAAACAGGAATAAAGACACAGACCTACTAGAGAATGGACTTGAGGATATGGGGAGGGGGAAGGGTAAGCTGTGACAAAGCGAGAGAGAGGCATGGACATATATACACTAACAAACGTAAGGTAGATAGCTAGTGGGAAGCAGCCGCATAGCACAGGGAGATCAGCTCAGTGCTTTGTGACCACCTAGAGGGGTGGGATAGGGAGGGTGGGAGGGAGGGAGACGCAAGAGGGAAGAGATATGGGAACATATGTATATGTATAACTGATTCATTTTGTTGTAAAGCAGAAACTAACACACCATTGTAAAGCAATTATACTCCAATAAAGATGTTAAAAAAAAAAAAAAGCAAATCTCCACTGTACTTATCTTCTCCAGCATGACCATGGCCATCATAGAACCAACATAGCACTTTAGTTTTTTAAGATATATTTTTTTATTGAAGTAACATTGTTTTGTAACACTATATACGTTTCATGTATACAACTTTATATTTCTACTTCTGTATACCTACAACTTGCTAACCACCAGAAATTGAGTTTCCATCCATCACCATAAAGTTGACCCACTTTACCCATTTTGCCTCCCCTCAACCATGCCCCTTCCCCTGTGACAGCCAGTACTCTGTTTTCTGTATCTACAGGGGGAGGAGGCTTGTTTGGTTTGGTTTGTTCATTTCTTTTGTTTGTTTATAGTTTGTTGTATTCCACATATGTATGAAATCAGACTGTATTTGTCTTCCTCCACCTGACTTATTTCACTTAGCACAATACCCCCAATGTCCATCCATGTTGTCACAAATGGCAAGATTTCATCAGTTTTATGGCTGGGTAGTACTCCATGGCTGGTGTGGCTGTGTGTGTGTGTGTGTGTGTGTGTGTGTGTGTGTGCGCGTGTGTGTGTGTGCGTGTGTGTGTATCATGCCTTCTTTATCCGTTGATGGGCACTTAGGTTGCTTCCATATCTTATCTATTGTAAATAATGCTGCAGTGAACATAAAGGTCCATATATCATTTTGAGTTAGTGTTTTTGTAGTCTTTGGATAAGTATCTAGACGTGAGATACCTGGATCAGATGGCAGTTCTATTCTTTTTTTTTTTTTTTTTTTTGCGGTACGCGGGTCTCTCACCGCTGTGGCCTCTCCCGTCGCGGAGCACAGGCTCCGGACGCGCAGGCTCAGCGACCATGGCTCACAGGCGCAGCCGCTCCGCGGCATGTGGGATCTTCCCGGACCGGGGCACGAACCCGCGTCCCCTGCATTGGCAGGCGGACTCTCAACCACTGCGCCACCAGGGAAGCCCGGCAGTTCTATTCTTAATTTTTTTTTTGAGGATCTCCATACTGTCTTCCATAGTGGCTGCACCAATTTACATCCCTACCAACAGTAATATAAGGGTTCCCTTTTCTCCACATCCTCACTGTTATTTCATGCCTTTTTGATAAGAGCCATTCTGACAGCTGTGCTGGAACATCTCATTGTGGTTTTGATTTACATTTCCCTAACATTAGTGATGTTGAACATTCTTTCATGTGCCTGCTGGCCATCTCTATGTCTTCTTTGGAAAACGTCTATTCAGCTCTCCTGCCATTTTTAAATCAGGTTATCGGTAGCAGAGATGTGAGCAAGTGCAGACTGTCACCCACAACAAAGTCCTATGCTGATAAAAATTAATGTTAACCTGCATCAGATGGGCCCTGGCATGCCGGCCTTCCTAGATATCTTAGCAAAAAAGTCAGCAAACTTTCTCTGTGAAAGGCAAGATAGTATATATTTTGGCTTTGTGGGTCATATGGTCTCTGTTGTGACGACTCACCTCTATCCTTGTAGCTCAAAAGCAGCCACAGAAAAGCTATAAGAAATGAATGTGACTGTGACTCAGTAAAACACATTTCCAAAATCAGACAGCAGCCCAACGTGGACCACAGGCTGCAGTTTGCTGACTCCTGCCTTAGTAGCTCTCTCTTAGGTTCTTCCTGGTGGATCCAGCTAACCCTCTCCATGGTCCTCACACCTCCCAAGTCATTCAAAATTCCCTACTTGGGATGAAACACCAACTTAATCATTTCTATCAGTGTGAACTTCAGTTACTGACTCTGTATCCTTATGCCTCAGATGTCTGACCTGTGATCATTTGATTACCTATGTTGTCATGAAGAAGAAATTACATAATGCACATGAACCCTGCCATAGCAGTGTCAGGTTTACTGTTGTTTCTGTCTCTCATACTCTCTCGCTTTCTCTCTCCTTGGCTGTCCCAATTTTTTTTTATCCTATCTACACCTACTCATCATCCACATCTCAGCATAAACACAATTCAATTCTCTCAGGGAATCCTTCCCAATATCTGAATCTCCTATAACCCTGACTAGGTTATAGATCCAGCTACATGTTCAGACAGCTCCTCATATTTGATTGTAAACTTCATCATTTTGATAGTTTCTATTTTCTGATTGTTGATGTGCCCACCTAGCTAGGAACTCCCTGATGACAGACATCACTCTATCTTAACAAGAACTGGGCCTTCAAAACCAAGTACAAATCCTTATACAGGAGGAGACACTCAATATTGCTCCAATAAACCATAAATTAACTTCTCTATTCATTTTTTCTTTAAAACATGTATATTTTTCTGCCAGTGTATCTGAAGACCAAAACTTAAAACACGTTTTTAAAAAAATTTTTCTTTTTTTAAAACCACTTTTTAACTTTGCTGTACATGTAAAAAGCTGCACATAATTCATGTATACAGCCTGATAAATTGGGAATAAGTATACAGCCATGTCCCTTACCAAAATAAAGGGCATACACAAACTTTCAATTCTGCAAAATGATAACTTCAGGAGCTCTAATACAGAGCATAGTGCCTATAGCTAATAATACTGTGTTGTATATTTAAAATTTGCTAAGGGTGTAGCTCTTATGTGAAATATTCTTACCAAAAAAAGCAATAATAATATGTACTATTATTATTAATAACGGAGGCAGAAAAATACTTTGGAGGATGAGGGATATGTATATTTATCGATTCTTTATCCACAAAGGCCAATATATGCTTTTATTTTTAACATCTTTATTACAGTAAAATTGCTTTACAATGTTGTGTTAGTTTCTGCTGTATAACAAAGTGAATCAGCTATATGTATACATATATCCCCATATCCCCTCCCTCTTGGGTCTCCCTCCCATCCTCCATATCCCACCCCTCTCCGTGGGCACAAAGCACTGAGCTGATCACCCTATGCTATGCGGCTGCTTCCCAGTAGCTATCTATTTTACATTTGGTAGTGTGTATATGTCAGCGCTACTCTCTAACTTACTCCCAACTTACACTTCCCACACCCCATGTCCTCAAGTCCATTCTCTACGTCTGTATCGTTATTCCTGTCCTGCACCTACGTTTGTCAAAACCATTATTTTTTCTTCTTTAGATTCCATATATATGTGTTAGCATATGGTATTTGTGTTTCTCTTTCTGACTTACTTCACTCTCTATGACAGACTCAAGGTCCATCCACCTCACTAAAAATAACTCATTTTTGTTTCTTTTTATGGCTGAGTAATATTCCATTGTATATATGTGCCACATCTTTTTCATCCTGTCATCTGTCGATGGACACTTAGGTTGCTTCCATGTCCTGGCTATTGTAAATAGAGCTGCAATGAACATTGTGGTACATTAGTCTTTTTGAATTATGGTTTTCTCAGGGTATATGGCCAAGAGTGGGATTGCTGGGTCATATGGTAGTTCTATTTTTAGATTTTTAAGGAACCTCCGTACTGTTCTCCATAGTGGCTGTATCAATTTACATTCCCACCAAGAGTGCGAGAGGGTTCCCTTTTCACCACACCCTCTCCAGCATTTATTGTTTGTAGATTTTTTGATGATGGCCATTCTGACCGGTGTGAGATGATATCTCAATGTAGTTTTGATTTGCATTTCTCTAATGATTAATGATATTGAACAGTCTTTCATGTGCTTGTTGGAAATCTATATGTCTTCTTTGGAGAAATGTCTATTTAGGTCTTCTGCCCATTTTTGGATTGGGTTGTTTGTTTTTTTGATATTGAGCTGCATGAGCTGCTTGTAAATTTTGGAGATTAATCATTTGTCACTTGTTTCATTTGCAAATATTTTCTCCCATTCTGAGGGTTGTCTTTTGGTCTTGTTTATGGTTTCCTTTGCTGTGCAAAGCTCTTAACTTTCATTAGGTCCCATTTGTTTATTTTTGGTTTTATTTCCATTTCTCTATGAGGTGGGTCAAAAAGGATCTTGCTGTAATGTATGTCATAGACTGTTCTGCCTATGTTTTCCTCTAAGAGTTTGACAGTGTCTGATCTTACATTTAGGTCTTTAATCCATTTTGAGTTTATGTTTGTGTATGGTGTTAGGGAGTGTTCTAATTTCATTCTTTTACATGTAGATGTCCAGTTTTCACAGCACCACTTATTGAAGAAGCTGTCTTTTCTCCACTGTATATTCTTGCCTCTCTTGTCAAAGATAAGGTGACCATATGTGTGTGGGTTTATCTCTGGGCTTTCTATCCTGTTCCATTGATTTATATTTCTGTTTTTGTGCCAGAACCATACTGTCTTGATTACTGTAGCTTTGTAGTATAGTCTGAAGTCAGGGAGCCTGATTCCTCCAGCTCCGTTTTGCTTTCTCAAGATTGTTTTGGCTATTCGGGGTATTTTGTGTTTCCATACAAATTGTGAAATTTTTTGTTCTAGTTCTGTGAAAAATGCCAGTGGTAGTTTGATAGGGATTGCATTGAATCTGTAGATTGCTTTGGGTAGTAGAGTCATTTTCACAATGTTGATTCTTCCGATCCAAGAACATGGTATATCTCTCCATCTGTTTGTATCATCTTTAATTTCTTTCATCAGTGTCTTTTAATTTTCTGTATACAGGTATTTTATCTCCTTCAGTAGGTTTATTCCTAGGTATTTTATTCTTTTTGTTGCAATGGTAAAAGGGAGTGATTTCTTAATTTCACTTTCATATTTTTCATCATTAGTGTATAGGAATGCCAGAGATTTCTGTGCATTAGTTTTGTATCCTGCTACTTTACCAAATTCATTGATTAGCTCTGGTAGTTTTCTAGTAGCATCTTTAGGATTCTCTATCTATAGTATCATGTCATCTGCAAACAGTGACAGCTTTACTTCTTCTTTTCTCATTTGGATTCCTTTTATTTCTTTTTCTTCTTTGATTGCTGTGGCTAAAACTTCCAAAACTATGTTGAATAATAGTGCTGAGAGTGGGCAACCTTGTCTTGTTCCTGGTCTTAGTGGAAATGGTTTCAGTTTTTCACCATTGAGGATGATGTTGGCTGTGGGTTTGTCATATATGGTCTTTATTATGTGGAGATAAGTCCCCTCTATGCCTACTTTCTGGAGGGGTTTTCTCATAAGTGGGTGTTGAATTTTTTCGCAAGCTTTCTCTGCATCTATTGAGATGACCATATGGTTTTATCCTTAATTTTGTTAATATGGTGTATCACATTGATTGATTTCCGTATATAGAAAAATCCTTGCATTCCTGGGATAAACCCCACGTGATCATGGTGTACGATCCTTTTAATGGGCTGTTGGATTCTGTTTGCTAGTATTTTGTTGAGGATTTTTCCGTCTATGTTCATCAGTGATATTGGCCTGTAGAGTCCTTTCTTTGTGACACCTTTGTCTGGTTTTGGTATCAGGGTGATGGTGGCCTCGTAGAATGAGTTGAGGTGTGTTCCTCCCTCTGCTATATTTTGGAAGAGTTTGAGAAAGATAGGTGTTAGCTCTTCTCTAAATGTTTGATAGAATTCGCCTGTGAAGCCTTCTGTTCTTGGACTTTTGTTTGTTGGAAGATTTTAAATCACAGTTTCAATTTCAGTGCTTGTGATTGGTCTGTTCATATTTTCTATTTCTTCCTGGTTCAGTCTCAGAGGGTTGTGCATTTCTAAGAATTTGTCCATTCCTTCCAGTTTGTCCATTTTATTGGCATATAGTTGCTTGTAGTAATCTCTCATGATCCTTTGTATTTCTGCAGTGTCATTTGTTAATTCTTTTTCATTTCTAATTCTCTTGATTTGAGTCTTCTCCCTTTTTTCCTTGATGAGTCTGGCAATGGTTGATCAATTTTCTTTATCTTCTTAAAGAACAAGCTGTTAGTTTTATTGATCTTTGCTATTTTGGGGTTTTTTTGGTTCTATTTCATTTATTTCTGCTCTGATCTTTATGATTTCTTTCCTTCTGCTAACTTTGGGTTTTGTTTGTTCTTCTTTCTCTAATTGCTTTAGGTGTAAGTTTAGTTTGTTTATTTGAGATTTTTCTTGTTTCTTGAGGTAGGATTGTATTGCTATAAACTTCCCTCTTAGAACTGCTTTTGCTGCATCCTTTAGGTTTTGGGTCGTCATGTTTTCATTGTCATTTTTTTCTACGTATTTTTGATGTCCTGTTTGATTTCTTCAGTGATATCTTGGTTATTTAGTAGCATATATATATATATATATACATATATATGTATATATATATATACATATACATATTATTATTATTATTTTTTTTTGCAGTACATGGGCCTCTCACTGTTGTGGCCTCTCCCGTTGTGGAGCACAGGCTCCAGATGTGCAGGATCAGCGGCCATGCCTCATGGGCCCAGACACTCTGTGGCATGTGGGATCTTCCTGGACCGGGGCACAGACCTGTGTCCCCTGCATTGGCAGGCGGACTCTCAACCACTGCACCACCAGGGAAGCCCCAGCATATTTTTTAGCATCCATTGTGTTTCGATTTTTTACATTTTTTTTCCCTCTAATTGATATCTAGTCTCATAGCGTTGTGGTCGGAAAACATAGTTGAAACGATTTCAATTTTCTTAAATTTACCAAGGTTTATTTGTGACCCAAGATGTGATCTGTCCTACAGAACATTCCATGAGCACTTGAGAAGAAAGTGTACTCTGCTGTTTTGGGGTGGAATGTCTATAAATATCAATTAAGTTCATCTTGTTTAAGGTGTCATTTAAAGCTTGTGTTTCCTTATTATTTTCATTTTGGATGATCTCTATTGGTGAAAGTGGGGTTTAAAGTCCACTAATATGATTGTGTTACTGTCGGTTTCTCCTTTTATGGCTGTGAGCATTTGCCTTATGTATTGACGTGTTCCTGTGTTGGGTGCATAAATATTTACAATTGTTATATCTTCTTCATGGACTGATCCCTTGATCATTATGTAGTGCCCATCTTTGTCTGTTGTAATAGTTTTTATTTTAAAGTCAATTTTGTCTGATGTGAGAATTGCTACTCCAGCTTTCTTTTGATATCCATTTGCATGGAATATCTATTTCCATCCCCTCACTTTCAGTCTGTATGTGTCCCTAAGTCTGAAGCAGGTCTCTGTGGATAGCATATATACAGGCCTTGTTTTTGTAACCATTCAGCCAGTCTATGTCTTTTGGTTGGAGCATTTATTTTATATATGTTTAAGGTAATTATCGATATGTGTGTTCCTATTACCATTTTCTTAATTGTTTTGGGTTTGTTTTCGTAGGTCTTTTCCTTCTCTTGTGTTTCCTGCCTGGAGAAGTTCCTTTAGCAGCTGTTGTAAAGCTGATTTGGTGATGCTGAATTCTCTTAGCTTTTGCTTGTCTGGAAAGGTTTTAATATCTCCGTCTAATCTGAATGAGTTCCTTGCTGGGTAGAGTAATCTTGGTTGTAGGTTTTTCCCATTCATCACTTTAAATATGTCCTGCCACTCCCTTCTGGCTTGCAGAGTTTCTGCTGAAAGATCAGCTGTTAACCTTATGGGGATTCCCTTGTTTTTTTATCTATTGCTTTTCCCTTTCTGCTTTTCATAATTTTTCTTTGTATTTAATTTTTGATAGTTTGATTAATATGTGTCTTGGTGTGTTTCTCCTTGGATTTTTCCTGTATGGGACCCTCTGCACTTCCTGGACTTGATTGACACTTTTCTTTTCCATGTTAGGGAAGTTTTCAACTATAATCTGCTCAAATATTTTCTCAGCCCCTTTCTTTTTCTCTTCTGCTTCTGGGACCCCTATAATTCGAATGTTGGTGCGTTTAAAGTTGTCCCAGAAGTCTCTGAGACTGTCCTCAGTTCTTTTCATTCCTTTTTCTTTATTCTGCTCTGCAGTAGTTATTTCCACTATTTAATCTCCAGGTCACTTATCCATTCTTCTGCCTCAGTTATTCTGCTATTGTTCCTTCTAGAGAAGTTTAATTATTGTGTTGTTCACCATTGTTTGTTTGCTCTTTACTTCTTCTAAGTCCTTTTTAAACGTTTCTTGTATTTTCTCCATTCAATTTCCAAGATTTTGGATCATCTTTAGTATCATTATTCTGAATTCTTTTTCAGGTAGACTGCCTATTTCCTCTTCTTTTGTTTGCTCTGGTGGGTTTTCACCCTGCCCCTTCATCTGCTGCATATTTCTCTGTCTTCTCATTTTGTTTAACTTACTGTGTTTGGCGTCTCCTTTTTGCAGGCTGCAGGTTTGTAGTTCCCATTGTTTTTGCTGTCTGCCCCCAGTGGGTAATGTTGGTTCAGTGGCTTGTGTAGACTTCCTGGTGGAGGGGACTGGTAAGGCCAATATATTCTTGAATCTCCTTCCACCTCTCTCATAGATGCTGGTTCCACACAGACAAAGGATTTATATGGACCTTTCTTGGCCCTGTCTGCACCATCTTCTCTGTGAGTAATGGATGACGTCAGAGCATCCTTCCTATCTGGTTGAGCGTGAATCAAAAGCAGAGGTGTAAAGAGGAGTATAGGCAGAGTGACCAGTTTTTCCAGTTTGTTCAGGAATGAGTGGACCCCCAGGATGCAGGAATTTCCACTTTAAAACCAAGAAGGATTGCTTCCTTAGACACGGGACTTTCAGTGTTTAAAGATGTAAATTCCCATGCAAACTGAGTTACTGGGTGTTTGGTCTGGTGTTCTATGACTGTAGTGAAATAAAAAACATTCCTACCTGCTGGTTTAGGTGTTGGATGAGCCAGGAGGAACATTTAGCAGGTGTGGATGTATTCAATATGCCTTATGGTGTTTCTGCAGATTAATTTCCTGATAACCTTCTGGATTGTGAAAAACAAGCTCTCAACACTGATGATGTCCACTCTCTGGATCACTAGGTGAGATGGATCAGAGGTACACATTGCTCCTCATAAAAAAGCATGACCCGGGAGTGAGGCCATACGGTTCCAAGCTCCTGATGTACATTCACAGGAATTCTAAGCAGACTTGAGGGAAGATGTATAGCCACACACCTTGGAAGTTCAGATACAGTGTTTTTCTGCTGACACCCAAGCCGGAAACATTCCATTCGTCTATAACCCAAGAATGAAACTACCTCAGCTACAAAGAAAATTGACTTTGTTCTGAAAAACAGGGATTACTACCATGGCTCTATGAGAAAGGTCCTGAGAACATTTACATCCTTATAAACCACTTAGGAAATTACATACCTGACCCAGAACCCAGGATGCCCTTTCCTGCCCATACCTTTATTTAAGCTCCTCCTGCTACCCTCAACCACACTGCGCTACCTGATGAAATCAGGTTCATTAGCCACATATCACATCTTCTAAGAGGCTAGGGATGTGCTTTGCTTTCCTCAAGTTTACAAAGAATGAATCATCTGGGCAAAGCATGCTCTGGGTCAGTTCATAGAGAGGAAAAGGATAGGAACAGCATTGGAGGGACCAAGGACAGAGGTACCTAATATTCACAAATTAATCATTGACCATTTGTATTTGGCTTTCCAGTAGACTGTAAGGTTTGTGAAAACAAAAATCTTGCCCTTGTTATTTTTAATGCACAGGGTCCAACACACAGCCAGGTGTACAGAACATCCACAGTAATATCGGTTGATTGAAACTGGGGATATTCATGCAACATCATATTACTGAAACCCACATTATGAAGTGTCACTACCAACTTCAGTCCAAGTCTAAATGCCATCCAGGATTGAAAAAGCATTTCTTTTCGAGAATCATTGACAGTAAATATCAGAGTGGCCACAACTCAGTCAGAGGCATCCATGGTGTAGAAAAGAAATGGCTTTGATTGTTTTGCTCAGGGTGCATCACGAGCCTCCTTTCGCTTCCTACCCAGGATGATGACATTTAAAGCCACAGCTCAGCTCTTCATCTTGGGATGCACATGGTGTCTGGGAATCCTGCAGGTGGGACCGGCTGCCCACATCATGGCCTACCTCTTCACCATCATCAACAGCCTGCTGGGTGTCTTCATCTTCCTGGTGTACTGCCTCCTAAGCCATCAGGTATCACTGTCTGACTCCCACTCAAAACTCTTCCCATCCTCATTCCTCTCTGTTCTGACCCAGACCACGTTTTGCATCTACAGGTCAAAGAGCAGTACAGGACATGGTTCAAAAGGATGAAGAAAACCAAAGCCGAGTCTGAGAAGTACACACTCTCCAGCAAGACCTTGTCAGATCCCTCTAAACACAGTGTGGTAAGATCATGTACTGCTCCCAGAGCACTTCACTAAAAGATCCATTGAGCAGCACATGCTTATCATGCTGAATAATTGGGTATAAAGCAGGTGATACCCTATGATAGCTCACAGTGGTTTACATCTAGACTCACCCAAGATATTCATCTATCATGAAAGAAAGTTTATAGGACATTCCTACCAAAAACAGCAGATTACACTTTCTTCTCAAGTGTGCACAGGACATTCTCCAAGATAGATCACATCTTGGGTCACAGATCAAGCCTCAGTAAATTTAAGAAAACTGAAATCATATCAAGCATCTTTTCTGTCCACAACGCTATGAGATTAGAAATGAATAACAGGGAACAAAACGTAAAAAACACAAACACATGGAGGCTAAACAATACGTTACTAAATAACCAGGAGATCACTGAAGAAATCAAAGAGGAAATCAAAAAATACCTAGAGACAAATGACAATGAAAACACGACGGCCCAAAACCTATGGGATGCAGCAAAAGCAGTTCTAAGAGGGAAGTTTATAGCTATACAAGCCTACCTCAAGAAACAAGAAAAATCTCAAATAAACAATCTAACCTTACACCTAAAGGAACTAGAGAAAGAAGAACAAACAAAACCCAAAGTTAGCAGAAGGAAAGAAATCATAAAGATCAGATCAGAAATAAATGAAATAGAAGCAAAGAAAACAATAGCAAAGATGAATAAAACTAAAAGCTGGTTCTTTGAGAAGATAAACAAAATTGATAAACCATTAGCCAGACTCATCAAGAAAAAGAGGGAGAGGACTCAAATCAATAAAATTAGAAATGAAAAAGGAGAAGTTACAACAGACCCCGCAGAAATACAAAGCATCCTAAGATACTACTACAAGCAACTTTATGCCAATAAAATGGACAACCTGGAAGAAATGGACAAATTCTTAGAAAGGTATAACCTTCCAAGACTGAACCAGGAAGAAATGAAATATATGAACAGACCAATCACAAGTAATGAAATTGAAACTGTGATTAAAATCTTCCAACAAACCAAAGCCCAGAACCATATGGCTTCACAGGCGAATTCAATCAAACATTTAGAGAAGAGTTAACACCTATCCTTCTCAAACTCTTCCAAAAATAGCAGAGGAACATTCCCAAACTCATTCTATGAGGCCACCATCACCCTGATACCAAAACCAGATAAAGATTTAATGAAAAAAAGAAAACTACAGGACAATATCACTGATGAACATAGATGCAAAAATCTTCAACAAAATACTAGCAAACAGAATCCAACAGCACATTAAAAGGATTGTACACCATGATCAAGTGGGGTTTATCCCAGGAATGCAAGGATTCTTCAATATACGCAAATCAATCTATGTGATACACCATATTATCAAATTGATGAATAAAAACCATATGATCATCTCAGTAGGTGCAGAAAAAGCTTTTGACAAAATCCAACACCCATTTATGATAAAAACTCTACAGAAAGTAGGCATAGAGGGAACCTACCTCAAGAGATAAAAGCCATATATGACAAACCCATAGCCAACATCGTTCTCAATGGTGAAAGACTGAAACCATTTCCTCTAAGATCAGGAACAAGGCAAGCTTGCCCACTGTCACTACTATTATTCAACATAGTTTTGGAGGTTTTAGCCACAGTAATCAGAGAGGAAAAAGAAACAAAAGGAATCCAAATTGGAAAAGAAGTAAAGCTGTCACTGTTTGCAGTAACATGATACTATACACAGAGAATCCTAAAGATGCTACCAGAAAATTGCTAGAGCTAATCAATGAATTTGGTAAAGTAGCAGGATACAAAATTAATGTACAGAAATCTCTTGCATTCATATACACTAATGATGAAAAATCTGAAAGAGAAATTAAGGAAACACTTCCATTTACCACTGCAACAAAAAGAATAAAATACCTAAGGATAAACCTAAGGAGGCAAAAGACCTGTATGCAGAAAACTATAAGACACTGAAGAAAGAAATTAAGGATGATACAAACAGATGGAGAGATAGACCATGTTCTTGGATTGGAAGAATCAACATTGTGAAGATGACTATACACCCAAAGCAATCTACAGATTCAATGCAATCCCTATCAAACTACCAATGGCATTTTCCCCAGAACTAGAACAAAAAGCTTCACAATTTGTATGGAGACACAAAAGACCCCAAAGAGCCAAAGCAATCTTGAGGGAAAGGAAAAAAAAACGGAGCTGGCAGAATCAGCGCCCTGACATCAGACTCTACTACAAAGCCCCAGGAATTAAGATAATATGGTACTAGCACAGAAACAGAAATATAGATCAGTGTAAAAGGATAGCAACCCCAGAGATAAACCCACGCACATATGGTCACCTTACCTTTGGTAAAGGAGGCAAGAATATACAATGGAGAAAAGACAGCCTCTTCAATATGTGGTGCTGGGAAAACTGGACAGCTACAGGTAAAAGTATGAAATTAGAACACTCCCTAACACCATATACAAAAATAAACTCAAAATGGATTAAAGACATGAAATTTAAGGGCAGACACTCTAAAACTCTTAGAGGAAAACATAGGCAGAACAATCAATGACATAAATCATAGCAAGATCCTTTTTGACCCACCTCCTAAAAAAACGGAAATAAAAACAAACAAATGGGACCTAATGAAACTTAAAAGCTCTTGCACAGCAAAGGAAACCATAAACAAGTCGAATAGACAACCTCAGAATGGGAGAAAATATTTGCAAATGAAGCAACTGACAAAGGATTAATCTCCAAAATATACAAGCAGGTCATGCAGCTCAATATCAAAAAAACAAACAACCCAATCCAAAAAATGGGCAGAAGACCTAAATAGACATTTCTCCAAGAAGATATACAGATTGCCAATAAACACATGAAAGGATGCTCAACATCACTAATCATTAGAGAAATGCAAATCAAAACTGCAATGAGGTATCACCTCACGCCGGTCAGACTGGCCATTATCAAAAAATCTACAAACAATAAATGCTAGAGAGGGTGTGAAGAAAAGGGAACCCTCTGTTGGAGGCAATGTAAATTGATACAGCCACTATGAGAACAGTATGGAGGTTCCTTAAAAAACTATAAATAGAACTACTATACGACCCAGCAATCCCACTCCTGGGCATATACCCCAAGAAAACCATAATTCAAAAAGAGACATGTACCACAATGTTCATTGCAGTACTGTTTACAATAGCCAGGACATGGAAGCAAGCTAAGTGTCGATCAACAGATGAATGGATAATGAAGATGTGGCACATATGTACAATGGAATTTTACTCAGCCGTAAAAAGAAATGAAATTGAGTTATTTTTAGTGAGGGGGATGGATCTACAGTCTGTCATACAGAATGAAGTAAGTCAGAAAAAGCAAACAAATACTGTATGGTAACACATACATATGGAATCTAAAAAAAAAAAAAAAAGGTTCTGATGAACCTAGGAGCAGGACAGGAATAAAGACACAGATGTAGAGAATGGACTTGTGGACACAGGGAGGGGGAAGCATAAGCTGGGACGAAGTGAGAGCATAGCATTGACATATATATACTACCAAATGTTAAATAGATAGCTAGTGGGAAGCAGCTGCATAGCACAGGGAGATCAGCTCGGTGCTTTGTGACCACCTAGAGGGGTGGGATAGGGAGGCTGGGAGGGAGACGTAAGCGAGAGGGGATATGGGGATATATGTATACATATAGCTGATTCACTTTGTTATACAGTAGAATCTAACACAACATTGTAAAGCAATTGTACTCCAATATAGATGTAAAAAAAGTAAAATTTAATTAAAAAAAAGAATAAACTGCTGATAATGTGACAAAGATAAATTTCATGGGCACTATATTAAGTGAAAACACCAGACACCAGGCACCAGACACAAGAAATAGAACCACATACTGTGTGGTTCTATTTCTCTGAACAGGAAAAACAGATTTATGGTGATAGAAGTCAGAATACTGGTTACCTCTGATGATGGGGCTTATTGACTGGGGTAGGGCCCAAGGGAAACTTCCGGGGAGATAAAATATTTTATATTTGATGTGGGTGGTATAGACATATATAAAATTCATTAAGGTATACACTAAAACTTATGAAATTTTACCTAATTTATGCCTCAATTAAAGAACTTTAAAACACAAAAATAGAATCATGTGAGTACAGGTTAAAATGGAGAATGGCCCCCTGGGGTGAAGCTCTGTAGAAAGAGCCAGACTCTGTCACTTACTACCTTACATACCTCTGTAAACTCACCTCAACTTTCCAGCCCTCAGTTTCCTCATCTGTGAATTGGGGATAATAACCAGTACCTTCCTGAAAGTCTGTGAGGACTAAATAACCTAAAAGATAGGAAGTTTAGGGTAGTAGCTACTATCTAGTAATAATAAGCACTAAGTAATTATTTGCTAGTATGATGATGAATGGTTGAATATTCATTGCTAGGGAGAAAGATGGTCACTATAAGAATAAAAGGAACAATTATCTGGAAACTTATAAAATGTCAAAAATATTTTCATTTAATTCCATTTCTTCAAAATATATGAAACTTAAAATTGACAGAATTACAAGACTTATTCAGTAATCCATACTTATGGTGGGAGAGTATCATATACTGAGAGGCTTCTCAGTATATGATAGATCAGAAACTGCTAAGGACTGTATGTTTGTGCTCCCCAAAATTCACATGCTGAAGCCTCAGCCCCAAGAGGATGGTATTAAGAGGTGGGGCCCTTGGGAGGTAACTAGGTCATGGGGATGTAGCCTTCATGAATGGGATCAGTGCCCTTATTTTTATAGAGACCCCAGAGAGCTCTCTTGCTCCCCTTCTGCCACATGAGGACACAGCGAGAGTGTGGCCATCTATGAACCAGGAAGTGGGCCCTCACCAGACGTCAAATCTACCAGCCTTGATCTTGGACTTCCAGCCTCCAGGACTGTGAGAAATAAATTTCTGTTATTAGTTACCCAGTCAACAGTATTTTTGTTATAGCAGCCTGAGCTAAGACAGAGACCAATATTTTAAAATGTGTAAAAGACTTTTAAACACAAATAATATGCTCCATCTAGTGAATATATGTAGAATACATTGATTTCAACTACCCACGAAGCATTTATAAAAATTGACCATATACTAAGTGCACCAGTTAGAGACTGCATTCAGCCATAATAAACCCATCCCTGCCTTCCCCCAGCCTCCCCCCAAAAAAGACAATGTCATGTACCAGCAAGAGGTACATCTTATTCGTGTAACAGAATGTCCAGAAATAAACAATCCAGGGCTGGTACAGCCATACAAGGACACCAACTGGGGAACCAGGATGGTTGTGACTTCTGGCCACACTCTCTTTAGCCTGTGGCTTTCACCCTCATGGTCACAGGATGGCTCCTCTAGCCCTGGACACGGTGTCTGCTTGTACAGAAGAAGGAGAGGGATCTGGCTAAATGAAACCACCCCTTTGCAACATCTTTCCCAGGACTCACACCCAGCGATGTCTCATACTGGCCAGGACTGGAGGATGTGGCCTCGCCTGGCAGCAAGGACAGGAAGATGGAGGTGTTTTAATAGTGCACATTCCCTGATGGTGTTGTGGTTTGAATGATGCCCCCACAAAAGATATGTCCACCTGGAAACTATGGATGTGATCTGATTTGGAAAAGGGTCTTTGCAGATGTAATTAAAGATCTTGAGATGAGACCATCCTGGATATCTGGGTGGACCCTAAATCCAATGACAAGTGTCCTTAAAAGAGACAGAAGAGGAGAAGACACAGACACACAGAGGAGAAGTCCATTTGAAAACGGAGGCAGAGATGGGAGAGATGCTGCCACAAGACAAGGAACACCTGGAGCCACCAAAAGTTGGAAGAGGCAAGGAAGGAACCTCCCCTAGAGCATTTAGAGGGAGTGTGGTCCTGCAGACACCTTGATTTCAACTTCTGCCCTCCAGAACTCTGAGAGAATAAAATTCTGTTGTTTTAAGCCACAAAAAAAAAAAATAGTGCACAGACCCAATCTGAATAAAAAAAACCCTAAGTGCTTTGGTAAGCAAGAAGGGGCAATTTTGGTAGGCAATTAACAGGACGCACCACACTAGACCTAAAAGCAATCTCCACAAATACTTAACATTCAACAACATAAAGACCACATACGCTGCTAAGAGTGTAATTAAATTAGAAACCAACAACAAAAAGGCAACTAAAAAGAAACACCCATATATATGCAGGAACTTTCCAGGACGACAGAAACAGTCTATATCCTGAATGGAGTATTGATTACACACAAGTATACATCTGTCAAACTCATCCAACTGTACACTTAAGATTTATGCATTTCACTACAATTATGCCTCTATAAAAATATACCCATGTACTTTTATTTAAAAACCTAATTCCATTTAACTCGTGTGTCAAAGAATAAGTGGTAAAAGAAACTAAGACAATATGGAGAATTAAACTGAAATGAAAATATTATACATCAAAACATGGGATGTCGCTTAACGAGTACTATGAGAGATGATCACAGCCTTGGATGTTTATGTTTTTACAAATTGGAAGTTAATCAGCATGGGGCCCACCGTAAGCAAGAGACACTGATAAAGGCAGGCCACCAGTCCTGACGTTTTCTCTCCTGGCGTGAGTCCTTTTATGCACGGTAAGTGAAGAGCTGTGCCTGAAGGCTTTCTCACACTGATTACATTCGTAGGGTCTCCCTGCAGTGTGGGTTCTCACATGTACAATAAGGTGTGAAGACTGGCCGAAGGCTCGCCCACACTCCTGACACGCGTAGGGCTTCTTGCCGGTGTGGGTCCTCAAGTGTTTCCTGAGGGATGAGGGCTCACTGAAGGCTCGCCCACACTCCTGACACGCGTAGGGCTTCTCTCCCGTGTGGGTCCGCATGTGACTCTTAAGGGTTGAGAGACGACTCAAGACCTGCCCGCAGGTGGCGCACTCATAAAGCTTCTCTCCTGTGTGGATCCTCTTATGTACGTTCAGGTGAGTGCTCGTCCGGAAGGGCTTCCCACACTGGTTACATTCGTACGGTTTCTCTCTGGTGTGGGTCCGCAGGTGTGTCTTCAGTGATGAGTGTTCCCTGAAGGCTTTCCCGCACTGGCCACATTCAAAAGGCTTCTCTCCGGTGTGAGTTCTCACGTGGCTCCTCAGAGAGGACGGCTGGTTGAAAGCTTTCCCACAGTCCTTACATTCGTAGGGCTTCTCGCCCGTGTGGTTTCTCTGGTGCAAGATCAGGTTAAAGTTCCTCGTGAAGGTTTTCCCACACTGACTGCACTCGAAGGGTTTCTCTCCAGTGTGAGTTCTCATGTGCCGCCGCAGATTTGAGGAATACTTGAAGGCCTGCCTGCACTCCTGACACTCGAAGCACTTCTCTGCAGTGTGAGTCTTCTCGTGCCTGATGAGATCGGAGCTGTATCTGAACGATTTTTCACATTTGTTACATGCATAGGTTTTATCCCCGCTATGAATTTTCTCAGACACGATTAGGTGAGCAGTCTGGAAGAAGGGTTTTCCACTCTCTCGGCATTCACAGGGGTTCCCTCCTGCAGGAATTCTCTGGTACTGAAAAAGTGGTTTGATGCTGTTAATAGGTTTCCCTAGTACATTGCATTTATAGAGTTTTTCTCCAGTCTGAGGTCGCTCCTGTCAATTGAGGAAAATGGGAAGACCAGAGGCTTTATTGCATTCACAGATATTCTCCCCCAAGTGAAGTGAGTGTAGGAAAGAGACATTCCTATAGCTGAAGATTTTACCATTTTAGCGTATCTATACCATTTCTACCCTGAGTTCCTTCAAGCAGATACTCTGCCACAAAGAGCTATCATTTTCATTACTTTCATGGGACTTCTTAGATGTAGACTTTTTCTGTATTATGTAAGGCTAAATTAAGTTTTAAATGCTCCACATGTGTCAAATTTACGAAAATGGTTAGCTTTGGGAACTCTGTAAAGCCACATCTTGATCTACATTTAGAGTTTTCCCCCAATTCATGACATTCACAGACTCTCTCCCAAGAAACTGCTTTCTCCTAGGTGAGTACCACTTGCCTTGAATCTCTCTCTGGGTTTCTTGTGTTTCTAACCTACAGCAATCCCAGACATTTCCTACTGTAGAGGAACAAGAATAACCCCTTTATGCCTTACCCTTTTTGTGCCAATGGATGAAATCTCTGCAAAAATATCTTGGTTAGGAATTGAGTCTTGTGGTTGAAGTTGAGGTTCTGGAATGAATTAAGGGGAAGAAATATTAAGCGCACAGAGAAGGAAACTGTGGGATCAAGATGACAAAAAAAGCTAGGCATGTGCAGATTTTTTTTTAATACTGATCCTAAATATGGGAAGAAACTATGAATAAGAGGAATGTATCAGAGGGTAAAGGAAAATTTTAAGGTGTTTGGCTACGTGAGGAGTCACGTAATCATAGGAACAAGGAATGGAAATAGTAGATAATTTACTAAGAAGGGATTCTATGAAGATTGGGACTGATGTTGAGAGGAAGTATTAGTAAGAACATACAGTGGGGAGGAACTGGATGAAATATACACATGGACGTGCTAAATGTGAAAAGGAGGTAGGATAAATCTTTACTGAAGCCAAAGTAAAGCATTAGAGATAAAAAGGGAAGAGAAAGAGGAAAGAAAGTGGAATTTACTGAGGGAGCTCAACCCAACAGCCTTCCCCATCAAGGGCACTAAGCACTCCTAATCTGCCTGGTGCTCACCTAAGTGGGTTCCTGGGAAGATCCCTCTCTCAGTGACACACAGCTCTTCTCTTTGCTCCAAATGGGAAAATGTACTGGCTTTGCAGAGTTGATCTCCTGCTCATGGGAAAAGATGCAGGGTATGAGCAACTGTGCCTGCCATGCAATGGGAGCCGATATTCTGAAGTCTTTAGGGTCACTGGAGATAGGAATAGCAAAATGGACACACCTATATTCTGATGGCACGGCTGAGCTCTTTCACTAAGGAACCAAAGTAAAAGCTCCCTCACTGGGTCCCAAAGGACAGTGGGACTCTCCAGTCCCCAAAACCCGGCGCCTGGCTCAGGGACAAACTTGAGAAGACCAGAAACAATGGACAGATCTTCATTTCCAAGAAGAAACCACTAGACTATAAGCACAATGAAGGCAGGACCTTCCTGTCTCTTCACCTCTCGATTTCTGAAACCAGCACAGTTCCGGGAAACCATAGTAGCTGCGCAAGTGTGTGGATGAAGCAGCGAGGCCAGCCTTACCCACAGAGGTCAGGTTCCTATAGTTCTCCAGCATCACGTCTCTGTACAGGCTTCTCTGGGCAGAGTCTAGAAACAGCCATTCTTCCGGTGTGAACAGCACGGCCACATCCGCAAAGGTGACTGGTTCCTAAAATGCACACCCGTCCCTGCTCAGCCAGGGGCCACCCCAACCAATACTCAAGAGGACAGTGTGGGGCTTGCAGGCCTGGGAAAGGGACACTTACATGTAGAAGATGTTCAGACACAGTTCTGAGGTCTCTCTGCTCAGGCCTCAGAACTAGAACTCTTCTCCATCTACTCTTCCCTCCCTAAATGACAGCATCCCAAGGGGTGGCAGAAAAGGACCTAAACTTCATGACAGGACTTAGTTATTAACAACTAGCTGGGAAGTCCTTCCCCTCTAGCCCCAGGGTCCAGCAGACCTGATCGCATTACAGGCAAGAGAAAAATGTTTGGTAAATGACAACTGTTTGCTCTTGGGAGACCATGATGACTATAAGACAAGGACAGCTCACGTCCTCGCCCTGCTTTCCCTCCTGACATTCAGCTGAACATGGCCCTTGATAACCAGGGGAAGGCCTGAATGAGGGAGTGGGGTCACTGCCCACCCACCACTAGAGGCCCAGTGCCTGGAAGCCTGGAGACCAGTCCTCTGGGGTCAAGAAACTCCCAGACAGGGGAAGGGGACAAGGAGGCAAAGCAAGAAGAACAAGTATTTGTTACTTACCTGCAGACAAGTGTTCAGTGTCCCAGGAGCCACGGCTTCTTCCTCTGTGCTCTCCTCCCGGAGCCAGGTGGGGTCCTGAGCAGGCACTGCTGGAGGAGAAGAGGGGAGCCGTTAGGGTCTGGGCCTGGCCCAGTGACCCCACTTGCAGGGCCAAGGGCTGCCCACCCTGTGAATGACCGCATGTGCACACACATATGCACACACTCCCAGGGACACACACATGTAATGTACACAGAGAGATGCATGCACATATGCTTGCACACACTCCCAGCTGCTTGGGCACACATGTACACTCACACACACCAGTACACACGCATGCATACACTCACACAAATGTTTACATACACACCACGCATACACAGTATGCGCATACCCACACTGACAAGCACAAACACACAGAAATATACAGACATACACACAGACACACATGCATGCACACACGCATGCACACACACACGCGTTTCCTCTGTTCCAAATCTCTGGAGCCACAGTCTCAAGTCACCAACAGACTCTGAAGTTTCTGGGGCACCCCCTTCTCCCCCTTGATTCAGCCCTGGGTCAGCTGTCCTGCCTTAGCTGCTGGGCCCCTTCCTCTGCCCCAACTCTGCAGGGCCGATAGCACCCCAGGACTTACCACAAGTAGGGGACAGAGAAACCGCCACCTCCCTGTGAGTGTGCCTGAGAAGGAAGCATCCTTCCTTTCCTGCCTTCAAATCAATAACATCCCTCATCCGCACCAGGCCTCCTCACTCTGGCCTGTTACAGAGGAGCAAGTGATTCCCCAGCCAACCCTTGTCTCCCTGCACCCTCACCTCCCCTCTCGATGGGACCTTTCCCCTTGGTAATTAAACCTGAATCACATCCAATCCCTGACCCCATGTCATTAGTTTCCCGGGGCTGCTGTAAAAAAGTACCACAACTGGGTGGCTTAAAGCAACAGAAATGTATTCTCTCAGAGTTCTGGAGGCCAGAAGCCCAAAATCAAGGTGTGGGCAGGGTCACACTCTCTCTGAGACTCTGGGTAGAGTCCTTCCCTGCCTCTTCTTGGCTTCTGGTGGTGAAGGTCAATCCTGGGCTTGTAACTGCGTGTCCCTCCAATCTCTGCCTCTGTCATCACATGGCTGTCCTCCCCCCGTGTGTTCCTGTCTTCACATGGCATTTTCCCCTTCTTACGAGGGCACCATTCATATTAGATTAGGGCCCACCATCATGACCTCATCTTAACTTGATGGCATCTACAAAGACCCTATTTCCAAATAAGGTCACATTCACAGGTACTGAGGGTTAGGACTTCAATATAGCTTTTTTGGGGGTGGTCACAATTCAAGCTGTAATACTCCACACTTCCCTCTAGCTACTGTTCTATCTCTCTGTTCCCCATCGTGGGCAATCTCTGTATCCATTTTCTCACCTCCTACTCACTTCCCAACATCACCATTCCAAGGACCAGCACCTCACTAGGATCACCTGTAACCTCCATCCAGAGTGGGGATCTAGTTGACATGTTCAGTCATCCAATCCCTCCATCTTAAAACCCACCCCCCTGGGCTTCAGTGCCCACCCCCACCCCGCAGCCTCCCTCCCGGTTTCCTGTATAGGCTCCTCCTCCATCACTTGCTGGTGTCCCCAAGGTGCACACCTTCCTCTTCTCACCTTGTAGTCTCCGCCTCGGAAGGCACCGTCCCCGGCTCTGGGCGTCAATTCCCAACTACCTGACAAGGCCCAAATCTCCAGGCTGACTCTCACATCTGCACTCCAGACCCATATACACAACCATTGGCTCCGATATCTCCACTCATCTACCTGGGGGAATACGAATGAAACATCCAAAATGAGCTAGATGGGGTGAGCTGTTGCCCCAGGAGGCGGAGGACAGAGATTCAAGCCACAGAGGATCATTCTCAGGCTTTGAACTTGCCCTGCTGGGTTTCAAACGTACGTGCGACCCGGGACCCTTGTTTCCTCTCCCTTTGGGAATGGGAATGTCTATCCAATGCCTGCCCCACCATTGTATTTTGGAAGCAGAGAACCTGTTTTCTGGTTCTACCAATTTACAAATGGAGAGGAATTATGCCCCCAGGATGGATCACACCCCCAGTCTCACCATACCTGATTTAGATTATTTAGATGACAAGATCTGGGATATTCTGGGTCAATATCTAGATGAGATTTTAGACAGAGTTGATGCTGGAATGGGTAAAAACTTTGGGGATGTTGGGATCATGTGACTGTATTTTGCATGTAAGGAGGATATGAATTTGCGGGTCCAGAGAGCAGACTTTATGAGTTGAACTGTGTCCCCCCAAAAAATAACAAGTCCTAACCCCCAGTACCTCAGAATATGACCTTGCTTGGAAATAGGGTTTTTGCAGATGTTAAGATAAAGTTATGGTGGAGTAGAGGGCCCTTAATCCAATACAAATGGTGTCCTTTTAAGAGGAGAAGAGATACCGAATGAGGGGAGAAAGCCACGTGGCAAGGCAGGCAGAGATGGGAACGATGCATCCACAAGCCAAGGAATACTGAGGCTTACAGCAACCACCAGAAGCTAGGAAGAGGCAAGAAAGATTATTTCCCTACAGGTTTCACAGGAAGCATGGCCTTGCCGACACCTTGATTTCAGACTTCTGACCTCTAACTGAGATAGAAATTTCTGTTGTTTCACCCACTCCATCCAAAAAAAAAATGCACTTATCACCTTCTTCTCAAAGCCTGTCCTTCTTCCAGTGTCCCTGATCTCAGATGAGCAATTCCTCCCCCTCTGACCCCAACGATCAGTCAAAAAAAAAAAAAAATCAGTGATGACATTTCTACACCCACCTCCCCACCTCCACCCACCCCATTCCCCTTCCTCCCACCCTGTCCCTGCTATGGGGAATGCCTATATCATACCTTCTCATTTGGACCCACTTAAATGTCACTCCTTCGGAGAGTCTCTCCTCCCCAATACCTTTCTTTTCTCTAAAAAGACCCTCTCCTTTCTTCACAGCCCTTACCTATCTATAACCAGCTACTTTTTTTTTTTTTTTTGCTTCCTTAGGTGATTATCTTCCATCTCCCCCAATGGACTGGCAGCTTCGGAAGAACAAGCCTGGGGTCCTTTTCCTTTTGCTACACCCTCACCCCCCAACCGTGCTTGGCATATAAAAATGCCCTGGGGAGGGGGAAGGGTAAGCTGTGACAAAGCAAGAGTGGCATGGACATATATACACTACCAAACGTAAGGTAGATAGCTAGTGGGAAGCAGTCGCATAGCACACGGAGATCAGATCGGTGCTTTGTGACCGCCTGGAGGGGTGGGATAGCGAGGGTGGGAGGGAGGGAGACGCAAGAGGGAAGAGATATGGGAACATATGTATATGTATAACTGATTCATTTTGTTGTAAAGCAGAAACTAACACACCATTGTAAAGCAATTATACTGCAATAAAGATGTAAAAAAAAAAAAAGCCCTGGAATGTCTGGTAAACGAATGCACACATGACTCACCAAACTATCTCAACTCAACCTCCTGTGTACATCTTACATGGTTCCTAGCTTACCTGGTGTGCAGACAAGAGTTAACACAGCAGGCCTGACTGCTCTCCTCAGCAAGGCCTGCCAGCAAGGTTGACCCTTAGCTGGCCTCTGGGAACTTGGATTTCGAGAGGGTTCCCACCACCCTAACTGATAAGAGGGGCTCACTCTCTGCTTAAACTCTTTGTACAAACAGTGCGGTTTATGCTGAATGCCTGTTTTCCTTCTGGAAGTCTGGAATTTAGGTATGTGCTGGGCAGAGGGTGCCTACATGACCAGCCCCCAGGGAAAACCCTGGGCTCTGAGTCTCTAATGAACTTCCCTGTAGATAATACTGCACACGTGTTGTCACAGCTTGTTGCTGGGGGAATTAAGCGTGTCCCATGCGACTCCCTTGGGAGAGGACTCCAGAAACGTGTGCCTGAATTCCTCCAGACTTCACCCCATGAGGCTTTTCCCTTTGCTGACTTTGCTTTGCACCCCTTCAATGGAATAAATCATAGCCATGAGTACAACTGTAAGCTAAGTCCTGAGTCCTCCTAGCGAATCGTCAAACCTGGGAGTGGTCTTAGGGACCCCTGACACACCTACTCCACACTCACCCCCAACTCTAGGCCACCACCGTCCTTTTCCTAACTGCCTCCACCCACCACTCATATCCTCCCGAGGCCCATCCTCCTCCCAGGTGCTGAAGGACCAGGCTCTTCTTCCCCAGTGCCCAGTGGATTTTACAGATGCCATTCCTAGGCCTGAACTCCTCTCCCCAAACCTCCAAACAGACCAACATCTAAACGATACAGTAATTATTATGGTCTTAAGCCACCCCTGTCCCCAGAGGTCAGGTGGCAGTGTCTAGTATCTTAGCTCGGGCAGCTGTAACAAAATACCACAGACTGGGTGGCTTAAACAACAGAAATTTATTTTCTCACAGTTCTGGAGGCTGGAAGTCTGAGACCAGGGTGCCAGCATGGTCCGGCTCTGGTGAGAATGCTCTTCCTGGCTAGCAGACATCTGCCTTCTCACTGTGTCCTCACATGGTGGAGAACTCTGCTTTTTCTCTTCCTGTTCTTATAAGGACACCAATTCTATGGGATCAGGGCTCCACCCTTAAGACCTCATTTAACCCTAACAACCTCCTTAAAGGCCCTGTCTCCAATACAGCCACATGGGAGGTTACGGCATCAACATATGCATTAGAGGGGGACAATCCAGAGCACCTGAAGATGTCTTTGGTCGTCATGACTAGGGTGTTATGGGCTGAACTGTGTCCCTCCAAAGATTCATATGTTGAAGTCCTAACCCCTAGAATCTCAGACTATAACTGTATTTGGACATAGAGTCTTTTCAGAGGTCATTAAATTAAAATGAGGTCAGTAGGATGGGTCCTAATCCAATGTAATTGGTGGAAATTTGGACACGGACACATACAGAGGGAAAATGCAGGAAGAAGATGGACATCAACAAGCCAAAAAACAGATCACGGCCCTCTTGATCTTGGACCTCTGTCCTCCAAAACTGTGAGAAAACAAAGTTCTGTTGTTTAAGCCACCCAGCCTGTGGTACTTTGTTATGGGAGCCCTAGCAAACTAATACAGGGGGAGGTGGTACTGCCAGCTAGGGAGTGGTGGCCAGGGATGCTGCTGAACATCCTACAACATGCAGGACGGCCCCCACCACAGAGATCCAGTCCCTGTATCAGCAGTGCTGCAGTTGAGAAACTTGGTCTAAACTTAAATTTCCCAGAGCGCCTCCCTGCCCCCCAAGATAAAGCCCTCCTGTTATATGCTTCCATTGAATTCCAGTCTCCATTGAAAAATCTGACCACCAAGCCAGACTGTGAACTCCATGGGGGAGGGCCTCAGGGTTTGGTCTGCAATTGTTTCCCAGTGCCCATCTCACCACAGGATGACAGCGGTGAGTACTTCAAGAGTACCTTCCAGAGTACTTCAAAAGCACAGAGCACACCAAGTACTTCAACAGTACTTTATGGCACAGATGGCCAAAAAGCACATGAAAAGATGCTCAACATCACTAATTATTAGAGAAATGTAAATCAAAACTACAATGAGGTATCACTTCACATAGGTCAGAATGGCCATCATTAAAAAGTCTACAAACGATAAACGCTGGAAAGGGTGTGGAGAAAAGGGAACCCTCGTACACTGCTGGTGAGAATGTAAATTGGTACAGCCACTATGGAGAACAGTATGGAGGTTCCTTAAAAAGCTAAAAATAGAGCTGCCATATGATCCTGCAATCCTGCTCCTGGGCATATACCTGAAGAAAACTATAATTTGAAAAGATACATGCACCCCAATGTTCACTGCAGCACTATTTACAATAGCCAGGACATGGAAGCAATCTAAATATCCATCAACAGAGGAATGGATAAAGAAGATGTGGTACACGTATACAATGGAATATTACTCGGCCATAAAAAAGAATGAAATAATGCCATTTGCAGCAACATGGATGGACCTAGGGATTGTCATACTGAGTGAAGTAAGTCAGACAGAGAAGGACAAATATCATATGATATCACTTATATGTGGAATCTAAAAAAACGGTACAAATGAAGTTATTGACAAAACAGAAATAGAGTCACAGATGTAGAAAACAATCTTATGGTTACCAGGAGGGAAAGGTGGGGAGGGATAAATTGGGAGACTGGGATTGACATATACACACTACTATATATAAAACAGATAACTAATAAGGACCTACTGTATAGCACAGGGAACTCTATTCAATACTCTGTAATGACCTAAAAGGGAAAAGAATCTAAAAAAGAGTGGATATATGGATATATGTAACTGATTCACTTTTCTGTACAGCAGAAAGTAACACAACATTGTAAATCAACTATACTCTAATAAAAATTTTAAAAATAAATAAATAAAACGAGTACATTATGGCAGAGCCTGGCCCAGAAGGCGTACCAAAAATATATAGAACAACAACATATAACCCAAATCTAAGCATTACTTCCTGTCAGTGGCATAATACAGATTCCAAATGCAAGACTGGATGATATGATTAATAATCAAAATTTATTATTCTTACAATAAATTAAGATGGAAGGAAACAAACGCCTTGCAGTACAAGCTACAATGTTATTTGTCCTCCAGAATTAATTTTTTCCCCCACTTCTCAGGAGATGTGGCTTTTAGCCTCATTTTTTAAAAGCTCAGTTCAAACATGTGCCACTTATAGTAAATTCAACTGTAACCTTCAGCATCGACATGCTTGCGCAGTGGAGAATTTAACCGTGCCCCAAAAGAGGTCTGGCCTTTGCCATAGTTGAGTGGGGACTGCTCTTCCATAACAGAAAGATCTGAGACCAAAAGAAACAAAAAAAGAATCCCAGCCCACAATCCCTAGAAAGTGCCTTTCCCCTTGCGTATGTAAATAATGAGAGATTGCTTCATACATTCTCTCCCTGTGGCAACGACTGCAGTCAGAGGAAAAGGCGGCGGATGCAAGTTCCCAGACACAACACAGCAAAGCGGGGCCCTCTGGCTGTCAATTCCACCCAGCTCTCACTCACCAGAATCCCCAGCCCCCAACAGGTTGAGGAGGCGCAGCGCAGGCTCCGGCGTGGCCACCCTCTGAATCTGCACAGCCACCTTCAGCCCCTGGACAGAGTGACAGGAACATATTAGTCACACAGTCGGTGGGATCCACTCACACCTGCTCACCCAGACTGAATTGGCATGACTGGCCCTGCTTTGGGGAAACACACTGAACATACAGGGACAGGCCCTGTTCCCTTGTCCAGGTTTACAATTCTTCAGTATAAAGTTAGCCACCGTCGTGGAATTTCAACTCCAAGATGGGATGGAGAGAGGGGGCCTGGGTAAGGGAGGCCTCCTCTGAGCAGCCTCCGGTAGTGGGGGAAATGCTGGAGCAGAGAGGGGCAGTGGATGGCCAGCAGATTGAGGGGGTAGAGGGAGGATGCAGAGGTGGACCCCTGCAAATGAGGGGACATAAGTAAACTATTCCGGAGGGGAAGCCCTGCTGTGGGAGAAAGGACCTGAACTCTCCTCTACCGCCAGCCACTCCCTTGGGAAGGGTACTTGAACTGACTTGCATTTCTAAGGGATGCCTCTGGCCTCGGTGTCCAGGGTGATGCCCAGTGGTAGCAGGAGCCTGTCAGGAGCAGTTCCCGGGGGTCCAGGAGAAATAACGGTGGCTCTGGGCAGGGTGGTGGCACCAGGAACAGAAGGAGCAGTCAGAGGTAGGTTTATATTTTGGAGGAAAAGTTTGTAGGACTTGGTGGTGTATGGGAAGTAAATGTGGCAGGTCCCTCAGGGCAGGTGATGGGCAGGGACAGGTGAGAGGAGGCCCCTCCTCCTCAGCGCGGGGCTCATAGCACACCTTAAAGTGTCCTTCTCGGTAACTCTGTCCACCTCAGTACCAAAACACAAGGCCCTGAGCCAAGAGCTTGGTTACCGGCCTGGACACTCTTCACACAGCCCTTGGACCCACTCATTCCTGTAGGTTTCCTGGCCATGGACAGGGTGGGAATGAGGGTGGAAGGACTGGACGAAGAGAGGCAGGGCCTGAACCCTAGGTGCTAGCCCCTCCCCTAGGACTGCTCTGGGCCTGACATCACACTAGGGATATTTACATTCAATGCAGAAATGCCACGGCATGTCCAGCAGTTCCTACCAGGAGGTAAGCCTGGGCCTCCAGCATGTTCCCAATTCCCCCAACAGTTGGCAGTTGGTCCTAGATTCATCCCTCCCTCCTGCCTCCCCACCTAACAAAACTCCTGAACCCTAGGCTTTCCTGGATGGGGCTGGGGCCCTCCCAGCAAACCACTTCCCAGGCTTACTGTGTCCTCAGAAGACCAAGGTGACTCCTGGAGAGCTGACCGGTCCCCTGGAGTCAGAGGTGTCCCCCTCTCTCCCATCATGGGCTTGATCTGCATCCTCAGGTCCAGTCCCAGCCCCTGGGAAAAGGCATGGAGGGTGCTGAGCAGGACAGAGGCGGTATGGAGGCTGTTCTCACCCTCAGAGACCCTAAGTTTGGGGCTCGTGCCATCAGAATTTGGGGAACGTGGGCCTGGTAGTTTCAGACCTCGTGACTCCCCCTATTGCACTGTGGGCCCCTGCCACCAACGAGGACTGATCATGCCAGAGACTTGGAGACAGACCTGACCCCTTTCTGGTTCTGGAGAGGCCCTGTCTGGAGGTCAGGCCACAAGCCCTTGGAGGCGCTACAAGATATTTTACTAGAAAGGTTGCTATAGAAAGGCTGGGAGCCCTTGGCTCTGAATATGAACTTCATTCTGTTTCCTTAGATTCCATATTTGAGGATGCCCCTGGCATCCATCAATCACAGGGCCAAACTGATGGCCACAGCTGTTTACATCTCCCCTGTGATCCACAGCTCGTACTCCGAACCACCTCCTTTAGCTAGTTCTCACACACCAAGCCAACATTCCCCCTGCCCTAAATCACCAAGGCCAGGTACCAGACAACTGGGGACAGCCCCTGCGCCTCAAGATCCCCCAGAATTATCACTCAAACTCACCAATCCTAAGATGTTTACCCTGCCCTGCCTTGCCTTTCCTACAGAAAACCAATGAAGGCTCCGGCCTAGAGTCTCCCCTCACTCCTGTCAGCCTCCTGACTGATGCTGGTGCTTCCTCGTGTGGCCCTGTGTGGCGTGGCCAGCCCCCTCCTCTCAAGAAATGTAAGTCGCTGTCACTGGCCTCTCCATGTCATCACTCAGTCACCTCCGTAAATTGAAATCCCGGGGGTACCATTTTGAGACAAATGTTTTCATCAGAATAATTCTGACACAGATCACTCTTCTTGAAGGTTTTTAGGAGTTCCGCCTATTTGCTCAACACGTACTTATTGAGCACTGCTAGTACAGGCACTGTGGATCCAGCAGGAAACAGAAGAGGTGAAACCACAGCCTTGAGGAGCTGGGTGTTGTGCAGGAGAGGTGGCGTGGGTGGCCCTGGGACAGTAGGAAGGCT
Organism: Globicephala melas; assembly: GCF_963455315.2. Classification (NCBI taxonomy): domain Eukaryota; kingdom Metazoa; phylum Chordata; class Mammalia; order Artiodactyla; family Delphinidae; genus Globicephala; species Globicephala melas. Next base: position 163,083,404 of record NC_083316.1, on the reverse strand, counting down.
GAGCCTGGAGATGCCCATTCTTTGGGGCTACAGGGCCTTGGTCTGTCCCTGGCCACCAGCACTTATTCACATGTGACCTCAGAGCTGCCATAAGGGGCCCCAGTGATTGCGACAAGGCTCAGTGACACCCACATGGCCTAGAAGGGATAACCAAAGGTTCAGCCACATCGACCAAGTATCAGGATGTGCGATCCTCAAGCAGAAGACCCTGATGGCTAAGATGGCGGTCTCTAGAGACAGGCCTGGATTTGACTCCCGACCTCACATATGCTGGACCACTTAGGGGCATATTCAGGGGTGAGCTGCTTGATTCCTCTACACAGAAGGAACTGTAGTGGGATTCCTCTATATAGAAGGAAGTGGACCACTTATGCCCACTCACAACATTCTGTGACTGCCTGTGTTTCCAGATACAGCAGAAGCCCCTCCTCTCCCACACTCAGTACTCACTACTGAGCTGGCAGTGAAGTTCTGTGGAAAGTGCTGGAACCCCATACTGAGAGGAAAGAGCCCACAGAAACCACAAAGGACACCCGTCCCTCATGGCCCGTACTCCCGCCCTCACACGGTCCATCTGCTGATTGAGGCATGGTGCCGGTAGGGGCCTGGAGCCGTCTTTACCAGCACCCATCTGTTCACTCCTTCATTCAACAGGCATCAATCGAGAGCTCTATAATGGTGCACAGAACACTCTATAATGGGGTTACTGCAACAACAACAGCAGATGAGGCCCCTGGGATCCAGCAGCTCCAGTAAGACATTTGCAGATCCTAAGGTCTCAAAAGCCAGCGCCCTTTCCCAAGCAGCTAGTGGAGGACGTTCTCTTCCAAAACAAGAGTGTAAACCAAGGACAAGGAGGATCTGGGCACTAAGGAGAGGGCTCGGCTGCCCTGGGGTCTGATGCCAGCCATGCAGGGGCGAGAGTTTCAGCTGCCTGGCAGCCCACTCCTCACGAGGCTGTGCAGGGCTGAGGCTCCGCGTGCTCAGGGCACAGGAATGGAAAAGGGGTCTCTACTACCCCGGCCTCACCACCCCATGCACTGTGCCAGTGTCTCTGACACTCTGAGGCTGACACCATCCGTGATAGAGGTGGAGAGGAAGAGAAGCTAGATACCTCATTGGCTCTGGGCCTGGGGGTGAAGATGGGCTCTGTATGTCCCTCTATCCAAATCTTAGCCCTAACCCTAAGCTTCAAAACCCCAAGAATGGGAACTCAAACTTGGAGGCTCGGTAGTTTAGGAAGGCAGGAATTCAGGGTCAAAGGGGGGATGGCAGGACTCTGCATTTTCTCACGCACCATACTGTGCAAGCTGGTTCTGAATGATTTTCCACTCTTTGACAAGGGCTTCCTTCCAGTGTGGGGTCTCAACTTGTCTCCCTAGGGGTGTGGGACCCCTGACAACTTTCCCACATTCTTTACAATCAGAGTGGCCCTCTCCTGCAGGTCCTCTTGTTCAGGTCCAAGGTATAATTCCTCCAGGAGCCTTTCTCACCACGGTTAAATCAGCAGGTGGCTTCTCTCCAGGAGGAGTTTGCTCCTGATGAGCGGTGGATGATGACAAAAAGGTCACCCAGGGATGCTCCTTGTCAGGGGCACGTTTTCAGCATTTTCAAAGGTGCGCCTTGTTCAGACAGGTTGAGTTCTTCCAGGATGTGGCAGGTTCCACCACTAGGCTTTCTCACATCCTGAACTTACATGGGGCATCTCTAACAGACAACGTGTTTCTGATCACTGTTGAAGAGTAAATCACACTGCATACAAGCAATGTCTGACTCTCACTGATGGAAATGTTTACTCAGGGGAACTTTCTAAGAAGAAAGAATCTTAAGTGATAGGTGGGATTTGCCCACATTCATGGGTCATGGATGCTCCCTCCAGACACTTCATGTCCTTGAGGAAAAGCCCTGGCTCAAATATCTGCCTGGCGCTGGTGTGCGTGTCCAACTCACGTATTCCTCAACTTCTTCTATGAGAGGGAGTAAAGAATCATCACCCGTGAATCTTACCATTTGCAAATCATGGGATGAATTTTCCTCCAAAATATCCTGCAGAAGAGTAGACTCTTTGGGTTTAAGTTGAGATTCCCAGTCTAAAATGAATTGGAAAAAAAAAAATTACCTTCTTTCAGAAAGAAGTAGTGGCATGATATTGACACACACAACATGTATTTTTTTTTTTTAATATTGACCCTAAACTTGGGTCAGTACTGAAATGGAAGAAGCTATCAGTGAGAAAGTGAGGCTCTAAGAGTAGGAATTGGGCAGTGATGGGAATGAGGTGGATATGAGAGACTTTTTTCCCAGCAAAGGAATCCGTGGAGATTGAAAATGACGTTATCAGACAGTGTTATCAGGCAAACAAGTAAGAAGCAATTAGAAAAGGAACACACAAAGAAATGTTTGGTTTAAAGAGGAATTGGACAATAATTGTTTGTATGATATGGAGAAATTGGAACCCTCATGCACCGCTGGTGGGAAGGTAAAATAGTGTGACTATTCTAGAAAGCAGTTTGGCGGTTCTTCAAAAAGTTTAAAAAATGACCCAGCAATTCCACACCTAAGTATATACTCAAGAGAAATGAAAACATATCCACATAAATTCGTTTTTTTTTAATTTTTGAACTTTATTTTATTTTTTCATACAGCAGGTTCTTATTAGTCACCAATTTTATACACATCAGGGTATACATGTCAATCCCAATCGCCCAATTCAGTACACCACCACCACCACCCCTCCGTGGCTTTCCCCCCTTGGTGTCCATACGTTTGCTCTCTACATCTGTGTCTCAACTTCTGCCCTGCAAACCGGTTCATCTGTACCATTTTTCGAGGTTCCACATACATGAGTTAATATACGATATTTGTTTTTCTCTTTCTGACTTACTTCACTCTGTATGACAGTCTCTAGATCCATCCACATCTCAACAAATGACTGAATTTCGTTCCTTTTATGGCTGAGTAATATTCCATTGTATATATGTACCACATCTTCTTCATCCATTCTTCTGTCGACGGGCATTTAGGTTGCTACCATGAGCTGGCTATTGTAAATAGTGCTTCAATGAACATTGGGGTGCATGTGTCTTTTTGAATTATGGTTTTCTCTGGGTATATGCCCAGTAGTGGGATTGCTGGATCATATAGTAATTCTATTTTTAGTTTTTTAAGGAACCTCCATACTGTTCTCCATAGTGGCTGTATCAATTTACATTCCCACCAACAGTGCAAGAGGGTTCCCTTTCCTCCACACCCTCTCCAGCATTTGCTGTTCGTAGATTTTCTGATGATGTCCATTCTAACTGGTGTGAGGTGATACCTCATTGTAGTTTTGATTTTCGTTTCTCTAATAATTAGTGATGTTGCACAGCTTTTCATGTGCTTCTTGGCCATCTGTATGTCTTCTTTGGAGAAATGTCTATTTAGGTCTTCTGCCCATTTTTGGACTGGGTTTTTTATTTCTTTAACATTGAGCTGCATAAGCTGTTTATATATTTTGGAGATTAATCCTTTGTCTGTTGATTTGTTTGCAAATATTTTCTCCCATTCTGAGGGTTGTCTTTTTGTCTTGTTTATGGTTTCCTTTGCTGTGTAAAAGCTTTGAAGTTTCATTAGGTCCCATTTGTTTATTTTTGTTTTTATTTCTATTACTCTAGGAGGTGGATCAAAAAAGATCTTGCTGTGATTTATGTCAAAGAGTGTTCTTCCTATGTTTTCCTCTAAGAGTTTTATAGTGTCCAGTCTTACATTTAGGTCTTGAATCCATTTTGAGTTTATTTTTGTGTATGGTGTTAGGGAGTGTTCTGATTTCATTCTTTTACATGTAGCTGTCCAGTTTTCCCAGCACCACTTATTGAAGAGACTGTCTTTTCTCCATTGTATATCCTTGCCTCCTTTGTCATAGATTAGTTGACCATAGGTTTGTGGGTTTATCTCTGGGCTTTCTATCTTGTTCCATTGATCGATGTTTCTGTTTTGTGCCAGTATCATATTGTTCTGATTACTATAGCTTTGTAGTATAGTCTGAAGTCAGGGAGTCTGATTCCTCCAGCTCCGTTTTTTTCCCTCATGACTGCTTTGGCTATTCGGGGTCTTTTGTGTCTCCGTACAAATTTTAAGATTTTTTGTTCTAGTTCCGTAAAAAATGTCATTGGTAATTTGATAGGGATTGCATTGAGTCTGTAGATTGCTTTGGGTAGTATAGTCATTTTCACAACATTGATTCTTCCAATCCAAGAACATGGTATATCTCTCCATATGTTGGTATCATCTTTAATTTCTTTCATCAGTGTCTTATAGTTTTCTACATACAGGTCTTTTGTCTCCCTAGGTAGGTTTATTCCCAGGTATTTTATTCTTTTTGTTGCAGTGGTAAATGGGAGTGTTTCCTTAATTTCTCTTTCAGATTTTTCATCATTAGTGTATAGGAATGCAAGAGATTTCTGTGCATTAATTTTGTATCCTGCAACTTTACCACATTCATTGATTAGCTCTAGTAGTTTTCTGGTGGCATCTTTAGGATTCTTTATGTATAGTATCATGTCATCTGCAAACAGTGACCATTTTACTTCTTCTTTTCCAATTTGTATTCCTTTTATTTCTTTTTCTTCTCTGATTGCCATGGCTAGGACTTCCAAAACCATGTTGAATAATAGTGGTGAGAGTGGACATCCTTGTCTTGTTCCTGATCTTAGAGGAAATGCTTTCAGTTTTTCACCATCGAGAATGATGTTTGCTCCACATAAATTCTTATACATGAATGTTCAGAGTAGTACTACTCCCAATCACCAAAAAGTGGAAACAAGACAGATGGCCATTATCTGATGAATGGATGAACAGAATGTGGTGCATCCACACAATGGAATATCACTCAGCCTTAAAAAGGAATGAAGCATTTCATGCTACTATATGGAAGAACCTCAAAAACATGATGCTGAGTGAAAGAAGACAGACACAGACGTATGATTCCATTTATATGAGATGTCCAGAACAGGCAAATCCACAGAGACAGAAAGTGAGTTAGTGGTTGCTGGGGGCTGCAGGAAGGGGGATGGGGGGGAACTGCTAATAAGTACAGGGTTTCTTTTGGAGGTGATAGAAATGTTCTGGAAATAGATAGTGGTGATGGTTGCACAACTCTGTGAATATACTAAAAACCTCTGAATTGTACACTTTAAAAGGGTGAATTTTACAGTATGTATCTCAAATTTTTTTTTAAAAAAAGAGAAATTGGAACAGATCTTTTTCTGAAACCAACAAAAAGTAAGAGAGTTAAAAAGTGAAAAAAGAAGAGCTAAAGGAACTCACCCCAAACAACCTTATTTCCCCTCAGAATAAAGAACCTTAAAAATGCCCTCAGACTGACACTTCCCAGCAGCACCCACCCTCAAACCCCGGTCTGGATGGGTCACAATGTGCTATGCCCCCTGGTACTCACCCACACCCGTAGCACAGAGAATGCCTCGTTCTGCTGTCATCAGCTCTTCTCTTGGCCCCACCTGGGAGACCAGACAGGTTTTGCAGGATGGAGTCCCTGCTGGTGGAGAAAAACATACATGCTGAGGGAAGGGAGGGCTTGCAGAGGAAAATAAATGCTTCCCCTGCCTGCCCACCCTCCACCTGGACCTCAGCTCCTGACCCCGAGCAAGTACATGGGGTACCTAAGTGATCACATCCAGTTTTTAATGAACTCAGTGAGGTTCTTTCACAAGGGCCCAAACTACAAACGCTCCCTCTCTGCCCCATGGAACTGAGGTTCTCTAAGTCCCAAAGCCCAAGCTCAAGGTCAGTGAGACCCACACGAGTGACTATGGAGAGAATTAAGTAAAAGCAATGCATGGAGCTGTTATCCTGTGGAAGCCCATGAACTGGAAACCCACACTACATCACTATGGTCACGTGGCAGGCGCTTAAAAAGCATTTGCATACAGGAAGGACCAGAGTAGCACCAGCCTTACCCCGGGGGGCCAGGGTCCTGCAGTTGTCCAGCAGCGCATATCTGCACAGATTCCTCCGAGCGTCATCCAGCAACGCCCACTCCTGGATGAGCCCCACTGCCACATCCTCCAAGGTGACTGATTCCTAAGACAGTACACATATTCCGGCTCAGCAAGGACCACTCTCACCATTCTGCAGGACGAGGGGTTATCCCTGGGGAAGGTAGACCCAATGCAAGAACATTCAGAGAGTGTTCTCTCCAAAGCAGGGCTTAGCAAACCCGGCCTGCCTCCTGTTTGTCTGAATAAAGTTTTACTGGCAAACAGCCACACCGCTTTGTTTATCTCTATGGCAGTTTTTGTGCTACAAGGGCAGAACTGAGGAGTTGCTGGGACCCAGCAGAAAATACTGACTTTCTTTTAACGTTTGGACAGATCCAAAAGTATAAACTTTGGCTCTCTGTCACTCCACTAACCAGTGATGGCGCAGCCTGTTCTTCTCAGCTTTACAGAGCTTTTCCTAAACTCCTTATTTAAGACATCAAAAGTTTGGGTTTGATCTTTTAATTTTCATGAAGTCCCTAGGACGCCGCCCAAGACATAGATAAGCATTTAGTCATTTTTTATGCTTGTTAAAATAGGACTTCCATTGCATCTGAGAAACTTGATGGCCTTTTAATCTCAGAATTCTCTACAACAGCACTGACTGGTAAAGCTCAATGGGAATGTTCTATGTCTGCACTTTCCAAAAAGGCAGCCACTGGCACGTGTGGCTACTAAGCATTTGAGAAATGTACTTTGGGTGACTGAGTAACTGAGGTTTTAATTTTGTTGGATTTTAATTAATTTTAATTTTACTGTATAGAGCCATGTGTTTTTGGTAGGTCTCACGAGCGATGGCAGGGATGGCCCTGGAGCTCTGCTGCTGCCGGCTCTAAATGAGCCCCGCACTGCAGTCAGACTCTGGAATTAGGCACAGAACCCCAGGGTCGCTTTGGGAACCCTCCACCCAAACCAGTTCTCTCCGGAGGTTATGAACTGAAAGAGGTTGCCAGGTCCTGGGGACGGGGCTAAAGATGCTCCACACTTCCCTCTTCTTTCTTCCTCAGTTGGGAGGCAGGCAGAGAGGAGGCAGGCAGAGAGGAGACAGGGCCCAGAGTACATAATTATTCCCCCCCCATCCATCCTAACCACCTCCTTCCCCCTCACCATGACACCAGCGCCAGGGTTTAAAGTTTCAGTAGGTGTCCTTCCTGCAATAAGAGAGACAGAGGTAAAAGAAGAAATGAGAGTGGAAGCAGAACACCAAGCAGGGGTTTGGCCCAGATAATTCCATTTCTGTGGACCAGCAGGGTGGCCAAGCGAAACATGCTTACCCGGAAATTATCTCAATAAGGAACATATTGGGCCCTGAGCCACCTTTCACACCACAGGCCCTGACCGTTTCTACTGGCTCCAGTCACCTAATACAAGGATCATTTCTCCTCTTATCCTCCCTCAAAACACCTCTAACATCCTCTACATTTCCTCCACTGCCCTTATCAAGTTGTGATTTTTTAATATGTATTTGTATAGGTAAGTTTGCCTCTCTCTCTCCAACCACGATGTAAACTCTCGAGGTATAGACCTGTGTCCACTTTTTTCAGGACTCCAAATCCTGCCACCAGAACCGCACTTGGTAAGTACTAAGTACTTTACGTACTAGGGGTTGGCAAACTTTCTGTAAAAGGCCACACAGTAAATATCTTAAAATTTGTGGGCCACATGTATGGCAACTATTTAACTGTGGTTATAGCACAGAAACAGCCACAGGGAACACATAAACACGTGTTCCAATAAAACCTTATTAATAGAAACCAGCACTGGGGCAGATTTGCCCACAGGCCACAGTTTGCCAAGCCCTACTCTATATCATGTGGTAGAGAGAATACATCGAGCACCAAATTCTCTCAGTTCTACCTCTTATGCATCGCAAACATTCCAACTTTTTCAATTCCACGATCACCACCAAGCCCCAACTTTTCCAACTCCACAATTGTCTGAGTCCTGAACTAACCCAAGCTGCTATATGTGTGGACTTTGCATTCATTCTTGCCCATCCTAAACACCATGCTCAACCCAGGAGTTGGTGGTTTGTTTAAATCACAAACAAAATCATATTACTCCCTACTTAAAACTCTGATTCAGTGGCTTCCCACTGGCCTTAGAACAAGGTCCAAAGTTTACCATGGCCTTCAGGGCCCTGCCCTCCTCTCCTTTGCCTTCTGTGTTTTAGCTTTCCCTATCTTTTCTCAGCTCCTGGAATACACCAGGCTTTGTACTGCCTGAGGGATTACGCATACACCGTTCTTTCAAATCTCCTCCCCACTCCGACTCCACAGCCTGACCCCTGTCTAGTTACATAAAACTCATCTTTTAATTTCAAACATTTGTCCCATTTAAGATATTTTTGCTGATCTCCTCCTCAAGTTCCCCTGTTCTGTGTTTCTACATCACCCTTGTCATTATTAATTTAAAATCTGTCTTCCCAGCTAGAACAAAACCTCCACAGGGGCAAGCACTAAATCTATTTCAGTCACATTGTTTCCCCTGTACAGGGCCTGGCTCATTGAGGGCACCCCCAATGAAAATGTGCCAAACAATCAACACTCCTCAAGAATAATTCAATATAGTTAGACTAAGAAGCCATGTGCCCACATGCACACTCACATACACACACACACACACACACACAAACACATAAGACAACACCCCAAGTCAAAAATAAAAATGACTTAAAATGCCTGTTCATGTAACAAAAATCACAACACTAGATTTCAGCTGTCTTTAAGAAACGTTAACTCTTTCTAAAAAGACAAGGTGGGACATGAATCCTCTCTAAAAACAAACACCACACTCATCAAATTGAAATCTGATGCTTAATTTTCCTCCAGAATTAATTTTTTCTCCATTTCTCATTAGAAATGAGTCTTAACCCTATGATTTAAAAAAAACATCCCGGGCTTCCCTGGTGGCGCAGTGGTTGAGAGTCCGCCTGCTGATGCAGGGGACACGGGTTCGCGCCCCGGTCTGGGAAGATCCCACATGCCGCGGAGCGGCTGGGCCCGTGAGCCATGGCCGCTGAGCTTGCGCGTCCGGAGCCTGTGCCCTGCAGCGGGAGAGGCCACAGCAGTGAGAGGCCCGCGTACCGAAGAAAAAAAAAAAAAAGACATCCCATTTACTGCCAACTCAATTTCAATTCCCGGTACTAACAAAGCTTATGTTCTTTTTCCTGGAGTCCCATCTTTTGAAGCCTTACGGCGATTTACAGGCTGGAGCCAACTTGAAAAGAACTGAATAGTCTTACTTTTCTTTGATGTTAATAAGACTTGTGACATAAGTGAGAAATAGCTTTTATTAGGACATGCTCCCCTTACAGTTAAGAAAACTGATACAAAGTAAAAGTCAGAAGGGAGGGAGGGAGGGAGGGGAAAGGAAAGGAAAAGGAAAAGAAAGCTAAGTTAACAGGTCCTAAGGTAAGCAAGTGCAAATTGTCAGTCACCAACTAATTCATCCCTTGATAGAGGGTACATTCCATTTTTTAAATTCACATGCCAAGTCCCTCAAACCAGTTTGCACATGTAGACTCAGACCTAAATTTCCATTTGCAGAGCTAGATAACCTGAAACGTAATATGAAATAAAACGTGATTTATTAATAAACAGTTATCCTGCATATGGGAGATACGGTAGGCCTACAAATCGGGGAAGACGGGTGAGTACTGGGGCCGGCTGGTGTCACCACTTGTTAGCTGCGGGACCTGGGCTGTACTTCGTGACTTCCCCTTCAACAGGCGGATGACAGTCCTGTTGGCCCGAACAAGGGGTACCTGAGAGCGACAGACCGAAAAGGGGGAGCCCGGCTGCAGAGCCGAGCTGTGCGGGCTCCCATCCCGGCCCCGGGGTTACCGCGGGGAGTAAGCACCTCGGCCCGGGCAGCCGTCCTAGGCCCTCCGGCCTCTCCCCGCGCCCGCCGAGCCCTCCCCGCCCTCCCGAGGGGCCTGGCCGCACCTGCAGAACGGCCGGAGACACTCCCACCGCAGCGCGCCGTGCAGCCCCGTACTGCAGCCACCATCCGCCGCCGCTGCGCACTTCTGCTTCCGGTGTCAGGGCCGCCGGGAGCGGAAGTGGTCGGAGCACCGGCCCTCAGGGCCAGAGGACCTCAGGGCACTGGCGGAAAGGTTGACTCCTTCATCCAACCTTGGAGGAAGAATTCTAGTTTCCTTCCCCAGGGCTGCGGGCGAGGTCAAGCTCTGGGGTGGGCTCTGACCGGGCCTAAAGAGTGGGGTTGGAGCGGAGTGTACGCCGACTGGTCGGGGCTAAGGACAGAGCTGAAGCCCGATGGGTGGGGATTGGGAGAGGGCCAGGGCTTGGTGGGCGGAACAGAGGCGGGGCCTCGCTGGCTCGTTGGCACGCTTGATGTTCTACTTTCCTCTCCCCCTTCCTTCCCCCCGACCCTGCCCCGCCCTGACTTCTCCTTTGCCTTAACCCAATGCCCTGCAAAAACATACCCATAAGTAAGATTGTTTTGTTCAGAATTTCTGATTTCTTCTAAAAATAAGATTATATATTCTACTTCTTCTACAATTTGCCTTTCTTACTAAAAATAAAATGTGAAACTCTATTCAAGACAATAGATAGATCTGACTGTTCTTTTTAAAATTATGTATTTGTTATGTCGTACAGATAATACATACATATAGGAAAAGTTCAAATGGGGGATCTCCTTCCATCCCTAAGTTTTCCTCCCCAGAAACAACCACTGTGACCAGTTCCCTGATATCGTTTATATTTCAAGCGCTGCGTGTATTATTTTTCTCAATAAGTAACCTACAGAGTATCAGTTGATGGCTACATGCTAAGGTTACAAAGCCCTTTCCTGCAAGGGTGCTACAAGTGGAGGATTGGAGGGAAGATGTGGAGAGAGAGATGAGATTGATCCATTCCAATAAAACTAACTCAACACATTGTCATATGTGGTGTATTAGCATAATTTTTTTAACTGATAAGGATATGTGGAAGAGAAATAAAGAAATTTGGCATAGTTGGTTGAAAGTAGATCTTAAAGGATGAATATCAAGTCATGGAGAATGGTTAGTGCAGTGGGTGAGAAATGTTGCAACTTGGGGATATATTGTGAGCAAAAACACAGAGGCAAGGGGGGAATACATGTTCTGGGAACACTGAATAATGAGTTATGGCTAGAGATTAAAGCTCTTTGTGTGTGTTACTGTCACAGGAATACACAAATAGATCAAAGAAACAATAGCTCAGAAGCAGACTCAGGCATGTATGGACTTTTAGTATGGGTTGGGGGTAGTATCTCAAATCAATGGGGGAAGGAGGCAGTGGGACAATTGGCTAAAGGATTAAGTTCTTAGATCCCCATTTCACATCATTCACAACAATAAATTCCAGGAAGACTGACTCAAACTTAAAAAAGAACTTTAAGATATTAGATGAAAGTATAGGAATAGTATTCCTAACAGATTTTGCTTTATATTTTTCAAAGGTATGGTATCAGTTGCATAGCCCAATGGTTAAGAGTACTGGTTTTTGATACTTAACTAGTCAACCTGTGACCTACCTAATTTCTCTGTGCCTCAAGTTTCCTAAACTGTTGAGTGGGGGCAATAATGAGATAGCACTGAGGATTGGATGATATAATGCCTATATGCAAAACACTTATCATAATACCTGACATGTTATAAGTGTTCAATAAATATTGGCTAGTATCATTATAGTTTTTGATGACATAACCTTATATCAGTATAAAATCTCCCCCTCTTCCCTTTTTAAAATTGGCCTTTAATTTTAGTCTAACATTGCCATAACATCTTCTTGCTCTTGTTGTTAGTATTTGTCTGATATGTCTCTTGTTTTCAACCTCTTTGTCATTTTCTCTTAATTGATGTTTTTTAATAAATAGTACATAGCTGAAGAAACAAAAGAAAAAAGAAATAGTACGTAGCTGGATTTTGTTTTTTAAGGAAGTCTGAAAGTGACTCTCTTCTAACAGGGGAACTTAATCCACTTACATTTAATGTGATTATTGATATGTTTAATGTACTTTTGCCACCTTATTTTACATTTATCTTATGTTTTCTATTTATCATTTGTGTTTCTTGTATGTTGATTGAGCCAGTTCTCTTTTTTCTTAATTTTATTTATTTTTTATACAGCAGGTCCTTATTAGTCATCAATTTTATACACATCAGTGTATACATGCCAATCCGAATACCCCAATTCATCACACCACCACCACCACCACCACCACCACCACTTTCTCCTGCTTGGTGCCTATACGTTTCTTCTCTACATCTGTGTCTCAATTTCTGCCCTGCAAACCGGTTCATCTGTACCATTTTTCGAGGTTCCACATACATGAGTTAATATACAATATTTGTTTTTATCCTTCTGACTTACTTCGCTCCGTATGACAATCTCTAGATCCATCCACATCTCTACAAATGACCCAATTTCATTCCTTTTATGGCTGAGTAATATTCCATTGTATATATGTACCACATCCTCTTTATCCATTCATCTGTCGATGGGCATTTAGGTTGCTTCCATGACCTGGCTATTGTAATTAGTGCCGCAATGAACATTGGGGTGCACATGTCTTTTTGAATTATTGTTTTCTCTGAGTATATGCCCAGTAGTGGGATTGCTGGATCATATGGTAATTCTATTTTTAGTTTTTTAAGGAACCTCCATACTGTTCTCCATAGTGGCTGTATCAATTTACATACCCACCAACAGTGCAAGAGGGTTCCCTTTTCTCCACACCCTCTCCAGCATTTGTTGTTTCTAGATTTTCTGATGATGCCCATTCTAACAGGTGTGAGGTGATACCTCATTGTAGTTTTGATTTTCATTTCTCTAATAATTAGTGATGTTGTGCAGCTTTTCATGTGCTTCTTGACCATCTGTATGTCTTCTTTGGAGAAATGTCTGTTTAGGTCTTCTGCCCGTTTTTGGACTGGGTTTTTTGTTTCTTTAATATTGAGCTGCATGAGCTGTTTATATATTTTGGAGATTAATCCTTTGTCCGTTGATTTGTTTGCAAATATTTTCTCCCATTCTGAGGGTTGTCTTTTCATCTTCTTTATGGTTTCCTTTGCTGTGTAAAAGCTTTGAAGTTTCATTAGGTCCCATTTGTTTATTTTTGTTTTTATTTCCATTACTCTAGGAGGTGGATCAGAAAAGATCTTGCTGTGATTTGTGTCAAAGAGTGTTCTTCCTATGTTTTCCTCTAAGAGTTTTATAGTGTCTGGTCTTACATTTAGGTCTTGAATCCATTTTGAGTTTATTTTTGTGTATGGTGTTAGGGAGTGTTCTGATTTCATTCTTTTACATGTAGCTGTCCAGTTTTCCCAGCACCACTTATTGAAGAGACTGTCTTTTCTCCATTGTATATCCTTGCCTCCTTTGTCATAGATTAGTTGACCATAGGTTTGTGGGTTTATCTCTGGGCTTTCTATCTTGTTCCATTGATCTATATTTCTGTTTTGTGCCAGTACCATATTGTCTTGCTTACTGTAGCTCTGTAGTATAGTCTGAAGTCAGGGAGTCTGATTCCTCCAGCTCCGTTTTTTTTCCCTCAAGCTTGCTTTGGCTATTCGGGGTCTTTTGTGTCTCCATACAAATTTTAAGATTTTTTGTTCTAGTTCTGTAAAAAATGTCATTGGTAATTTGATAGAGGTTGCATTGAATCTGTAGATTGCTTTGGTTAGTAGAGTCATTTTCACAATATTGATTCTTCCAATCCAAGAACATGGTATATCTCTCCATCTGTTGGTATCATCCTTAATTTCTTTCAACAGTGTCTTATAGTTTTCTGCATACAGGTCTTTTGTCTCTCTAGGTAGGTTTATTCCCAGGTATTTTATTCTTTTTGTTGCAGTGGTAAATGGGAGTGTTTCCTTAATTTCTCTTTCAGATTTTTCATCATTAGTGTATAGGAATGCAAGAGATTTCTGTGCATTAATTTTGTATACTGCAACTTTACCAGATTCATTGATTACCTCTAGTAGTTTTCTGGTGGCATCTTTAGGATTCTCTATGTATAGTATCATGTCATCTGCAAACAGTGACAGTTTTACTTCTTCTTTTCCAATTTGTATTTCCTTTTATTTCTTTTTCTTCTCTGATTGCCATGGCTAGGACTTCCAAAACTATGTTGAATAATAGTGGTGAGAGTGGACATCTTGTCTTGTTCCTGATCTTAGAGGAAATGGTTTCAGTTTTTCACCATTGAGAATGATGTTTGCTGTGGGTGTGTCGTATATGGCCTTTGTTATGTTGAGGTAGGTTCCCTCTATGCCCACTTTCTGGAGAGTTTTTATCATAAATGGGTGTTGAATTTTGTCAAAAGCTTTTTCTCGATCGATTGAGATGATCATATGGTTTTTCTCCTTCAGTTTGTTAATATTGTGTATCACATTGATTGATTTGCGTACATTGAAGAATCCTTGCATCCCTGGGATAAATCCCACTTAATCGTGGTGTATGATCCTTTTAATGTGTTGTTGGATTCTGTTTGCTAGTATTTTGTTGAGGATTTTTGCATCTATGTTCATCAGTGTTATTGGTCTGTAATTTTCTTTTTTTATAGTATCTTTGTCTGGTTTTGGTATCAGGGTGATCGTGGCCTCATGGAATGAGTTTGGGAGTGTTCCTTCCTCCGCAATTTTTTGGAAGAATTTGAGAAGGATGGGTGTTAGCTCTTCTCTAAATGTTTGATAGAATTCACCTGTGAAGCCATCTGATCCTGGATTTTTGTTTGCTGGAAGATTTTTAATCACAGTTTCAATTTCATTACTTGTGATTGGTCTGTGCATATTTTCTATTTCTTCCTCGTTCAGTCTTGGAAGGTTATACCTTTCTAAGAATTTGTCCATTTCTTCCAGATTGTCCATTTTATTGGCATAAAGTTGTTGTAGTAGTCTCTTAGGATTCTTTGTATTTCTGCGGTGTCTCTTGTAACTTCTCCTTTTTCATTTCTAATTTTATTGATTTGAGTCCTCTCCCTCTTTTTCTTGATGAGTCTGGCTAATGGTTTATCAATTTTGTTTATCTTCTCAAAGAACCAGCTTTTGGTTTTATTGATTTTTGCTATTGTTTTCTTTGTTTCTATTTCATTTATTTCTGCTCTGATCTTTATGATTTCTTTCCTTCTGCTAACTTTGGGTTTTGTTTGTTCTTCTTTCTCTAGTTCCTTTAGGTGTAATGTTAGATTGTTTATTTGAGATTTTTCTTGTTTCTTGAGGTAGACTTGTATAGCTATAAACTTCCCTCTTAGAACTGCTTTTGCTGCATCCCATAGGTTTTGGGCTGTCGTGTTTTCATTGTCATTTGTCTCTAGATATTTTTTGATTTCCTCTTTGATTTCTTCAGTGATCTCCTGGTTATTTAGTAACGTATTGCTTAGCCTCCATGTGTGTGTGTTTTTTATGTTTTGTTCCCTGTAATTCATTTCTAATCTCATAGCATTGTGGCCAGAAAAGATGCTTGATATGATTTCAATTTTCTTAAATTTACTGTGGCTTGATTTGTGACCCAAGGTGTGATCTATCATGGAGAATTTTCCGTGTGCACTTGAGAAGAAAGTGTAATCTGCTGTTTTTGGATGGACTGTCCTATAAATATCAATTATATCTATCTGGTCTATTGTGTCATTTAAAGCTTCTGTTTCCTTATTTATTTTCATTTTGGATGATCTGTCCATTGGTGTAAGTGAGGTGTTAAAATCCCCCACTATTATTGTGTTACTGTCGATTTCCTCTTTTATAGCTCTT
This sequence comes from Globicephala melas, assembly GCF_963455315.2. Lineage (NCBI taxonomy): Eukaryota > Metazoa > Chordata > Mammalia > Artiodactyla > Delphinidae > Globicephala > Globicephala melas. The sequence continues at coordinate 163,067,630 of NC_083316.1, read as the reverse complement.
AACAGTTGCCTTACGTATTGAGATGCTCCTATTTTGGGTGCATATATATTTATAATTGTTATATCTTCTCCTTGGATTGATGCCTTGATCATTATGTAGTGTCCTTCCTTGTCTCTTGTAACATTCTTTATTTTAAAGTCTATTTTATCTGATATGAGTTGCTAGTCCAGTTTTCTTTTGATTTCCATTTGCATAGAATATATTTTCCATCCCCTCACTTTCAGTGTGTATGTTTCCCTAGGTCTGAAGTGGGTCTCTTGTAGACAGCATATAGATAGATCTTGTTTTTGTATCCATTAAGCCAATCTGTGTCTTTTGGTTGGAGCATTTAATCCATTCACGTTTAAGGTAATTATCGATATGTATGTTCCTATGACCATTTTCTTAATTGTTCTGTGTTTCTTTTTGTAGGTCCTTTTCTTCTCTTGTGTTTCTCTCTTAGAGAAGTTCCTTTATCATTTGTTGTAGGGCTGGTTTTGTGGTGCTGAATTCTCTTACCTTTTGCTTGTCTGTAAAGCTTTTGATTTCTCCATCGAATCTGAATGAGACCCTTGCCAGGTAGAGTAATCTTGGTTGTAGGTTCTTCCCTTTCATCTCTTAAAATATTTTCTTGGGTCCTTTCTCTCTGTCATCTCCTCTGGGACCCCTATAATGCGAATGTTGTTGCGTTCAATGTTGTCCCAGAGGTCTTTTAGGCTGTCTTCATTTCTTTTCATTCTTTTTTCTTTATTCTGTTCTGCAGCAGTGAGTTCCACCATTCTGTTTTCCAGGTCACTTATCCATCCTTCTGCCTCAGTTATTCTGCTATTGATTCCTTCTAGTGTAATTTTCATTTCAGTTATTGTATTGTTCATCTCTGTTTGTTTGTTCTTTAATTCTTCTAGGTCTTTGTTAAACGTTTCTTACATCTTCTCAATCTTTGCCTCCATTGTTTTTCCGAGGTCATGGATCATCTTCATTATCATTATTCTGAATTCTTTTTCTGGAAGGTTGCCTATCTCCACTTCATTTAGTTGTTTTTCTGGGGTTTTACCTTGTTCCTTATTCTGGTACATAGCCCTCTGCCTTTTCATCTTGTCTGTCTTTCTGTGAATGTGGTTTTTGTTCCACAGGCTGTAGGATTGTAGTTCTTCTTGCTTCTGCTGTCTGCCTTGTGGTGGGTGAGGCTATCTAAGGGGCTTGTGCAAGTTTCCTGATGGGAGGGACTGGTGGTGGGTGAGCCAGTTCTCTTTACTCTTCTCAATTTGCTCCACCTTTTCTTCAGTGTGTTAATTTTTAAAAGTACAAGTTATGGTCAAATTTAAGAGTAGTATTTGGTGTTGTTTCTTGATTATCAATTATTTTTTCCTTTCTGCCTTGTTTTGTATTTATATTATTAAAATCATCCGTGTTATTCAATACTTATTTTTCTAATATATCACAAAGAAAAACACTGATGGATTTAATAGACTTAAATTATAACATTCTCTATATTAAACAAGAGTAAAGAGTAAATGATAAGTGATAAACTTGGAGATATATTCCTCATATAAAGAGAAGATTATATCCTCAGTAGAGTTCTTGCCACACCAACAATACAAACACGAATAACACCCAACAGGAGTTGACCAAAAAAAATGCCCCATAGAACAGAAAGGGTTATGACCACTTAAAGTCATCCATGTTACTTATTTTAAAATGTTATATATTATGGGAAATATAAAGAAATAGAAAAAATAATTTCTTTATATACTACATGTTCCAAAATTTCACTGTGGTTTACTCAGTAGGCTTCTTTGATCTGGAAATTCATGTCTTTCAGCTCTGGGAAAGTATTGTATATTATTTTCTTAGATAACATGCTCCTCTTGGATTTTTTTTCTTTTTTGTTTCTTTCTTTCTAAAACTCCTCAGACTCTATCTTTTTGGTCTCCTTTCTTGAGAGTGTCACCACTTTATATCTAATCCTTTTATTGAATTTTCATCTTGGCTTCCATAATTTTAATTTCTTAAAGCTCTGTCTTATTCTTTTTTTACTTGCAACTATTCTTGTTATATCTTTTAGAAGATACAAATTAAAAGTGTTCTTAAGAGTTTACTTGTTCCCAGAGATTATTTTAGGACAGTTATGGAGTCTCCTTAACACAAACACTATCACAATTGAGAATCCACTGAGGCTGTGGGTTTATCTGTGGCTGTAATTCTGCTACCTGCAAGATAAAACTTTAAGGTTAGTTTTAGATTATTTCAGCCTGAGGATGTAGGAAATAAGACATTCTTTTAGTAAAGTACGATAGAGTCCCTGATTCCCTGACAAGTGACTTGAGCAAATATTTTAGGACTTTGAGCTTGTCATTCTTTTTTTTTAAGCTCCCCATCACATATAGAAGCAACTAACTGGCCTTGCAGTCCTCGAATTCCTCACTTGCTCCTTGGACTTCAATGCCAGTGACCAAAAGCATATGTCATTGTCCAGGGCACCTTCTGGTTGGGGACCGCTTGCTCAAACCTCAGCTCTGTCCTCAGCAGCAGCAGGGAAGCCTGACTGGGCAAAGGGAAGGAGACAAGACATACGAACATTGTGTACCCTAGAACTCAGCATGGTCTGTCCACTCACACACCTAAGTGTGTTACTCCATCTCTCCTCTTGTTCCTCACTGTGTTTTAAGTTGATTTAGTAAACCATGTGATTTAAGTATTTCAGTTTGGCCTGTGAACCTTTCTATGCTGTGACCTCCAGCATGGCTTGCCTGGTGATATAGTTGGGGCCTGTCATTGCATTAAGGTAATTTCCCACGTGGCAGGCACAGACACCAAAACCCAGACACTGATGTGACCAACACTGGGTGCTGGATGCTAACTCTTGATCCTCTGGCACTGGTAACCCCAGAAAACCTTGTATAGCTGCTGCTACTGTTACCAAAATAGGAGGTCCAGCTGCTTGCTGTTCAAAAGCCAATAAAGAGGCAAGGTTGGTGGAAAGGAAACTTTGCTTTATCCTGGACGACAGCAACCAGTGGGAGGGCAGACTCCTGTCCAAAGGCTGACTCCCTCTCCCACTGACAATCAGTGGGCAAGAGATTTTATAGACGGAGGGAGGGGGCTACATGCAGAAACAGCACAGTCAGCTCTGATAGTCATCTTGAAATTGGTCATGCAGTGGTCTGAGCAGCATCATTTTGATTGTTTTAAGTACAGTTAATCTTCACTTCCAGGGTTGGTTTCTTCCCATTTCCTTGAGGCCAATTCTTGGAATTGTGGCAGCTTACGTCATTGCTACAGTCTGGTCATCATGTAGTTAACATCTTCCACCTGGTGAGGGTTTCAGTATGTCTAAGACAGCTCAGAGGATCTGGCTCAGAATATTATCTATAGTCCTTGAGAAGGAAATAAAGGTCCTTGACTATGCTTAATGACTACTATTATTTGGTCTCCTTTGACTGTTTTCCTTTGTTTCTGCATTTTCTCACTTCTCTGATTAAACTTATTCTTTGGCTAAAGATTTTCCGCAGACAAAAGGCAGGCAGAGGTCATGGCAGGGAAGGACCATAGGGTCCTCTCCATTTCACTACCCTCCCAGCATGGGTCCCCTGAAATTCTTGCCTTCTGCATTGCTAGCTTAGGATTCAAGTGATGCTGGATCTGCTTTGTGGAGCCTAGCCCTGTGTTACAAGGGAGGCAAGGAAGGGCGGGATCTGACTTCTAGAGTGAGAAGCATAGGAGGTGTTGAAATGATCTGGGCAGTCAAAAAAGAATGACAAATATTCCCTACAGTTGACCTGGTCTGCCATCCTTCTCTCTGCAGATATGCAGACAGGGATAGACGGAAGACTGGTCACAACTATTAATCCTGGTTGTGCCTGGGAGGTGAGCTTTTACATTATTCATTGTTTTATTCCTTAGACTTGACCTTATTGTTTGGGAGGTGTGGTGTAAGGCCTAAAATTAAGGTTCACTATTATGTGCTGCCTTGAAATCTGGGGAAAACTGGGATGGTCTTGAATGGCCTACTGTAAGTTCACCTCCTCGCTCTGCTCCCACAGAAATGATCCCCTAGCAAACAATCCTCCTTATCATGGGGACCAGGCGCAGTTCCTGCTGATCCCCGAATAGCGGGCTTCAGTGCCCTGCCAACCTGCAGAATTATTCAAACAAGCCAGTCACATCCACCCATGGGAACGAGAGGCCACTTCATCCTCTTATCACTACAAAGCCTGCCTCTGACAAAGCCTGGCTATTCACTCTGTTGTTGAGTATAGCCACATGGAATCCTATGTGACACATGGCATCCTCCCACCCCCCAGGGCTATGAGTATATGTGACTAATAAAGTGCTGTCTGTCCAGTATCAGATGTCATGTGTTCCACTATCCCCATTAACAGTTGGGCAAGAATCCCTTCCTCATCCAAGAGGTGAAGAGGAGACAATCAAAGCAGGAGGGAATATAAATCATAAATCTTTTTAGAGCACCATTTAGACAGAATAAGTCAGGATCTCAAAGGTCTTTACCCTTTGACTCAGTTCCAACAAGTTACTCTGTAGAAATATTTGCACAAGATCTCAGTGATAAAACACATAAGGATGTTCACTGCAGTATTATTTGTTATAGGGTGAAAATGGAAGCAACCTAAGTGTCTGGTCTATCAGTAGGGAATTGAATAAATAATTCCACACAATGCAATGTGGTGAAGTCATTAAATTTGAAGTGGTATATAATTTACAATAGCTACTCAAAATATGTCAGTGTTATGAGTTAACTACATAGCAACATCTTTATTTTAATCCCCTAGCATTTCTTTATTCCCAAACTTGCTCTGCACCAACTATCTGATTTTATTGCCTAGAACTATTTGCATGAACAATGCATTTTTTAACAAATAAAAGAAAGAAAATCAAATTTTGTTAGTGCCATGAATGTATTTCTTTCCCCTAAAGAGTAAATGGATTGGCATGATTAACCCCACTTGAAGTATGAGAAAATTGAGATTGAGTAAAATTAATAACCCTGACATAAAATCACTAGCACAGAGAAGGTATATCTTAAACATTTGTTGGATGAATGAGTAGATGATGGGTGAATGGATGGTGGATGATGAATGGATGAATGGGTGGGTGGATGGGTGGATGATGGGTGGGTAGGTGGAGGGATGAATAAAGTTCCTACCCCCCATTTTTATGCACTTGTTACAAAATTTAGCTTATTAACTTAATGAGTATCTTTGGACCTGAATTTTCAAATGCAATAAGAACATATTAATAGATTTAAGGTGATATAAAAAGGCACTAGTTAATATTTCTGTAGGATTTGCTTCAGTTCCTCACATCCCAAAGATTTCGACCTGTTTCATAAACCCAGCACTTGAAGCTGCTTTGAATTTCTTATTCCGTAGGTTCCCCGGAAGGTGGCAGTATGGTGTAAGGACTAAGTACTCTAAGTTCAAATAGGATTCAACCATCATCCTCATCATAATCAATAAAATAATATTAATAACAAGGGATCTTATTTGCACCCTGCCATGATCCAAGTACAGTGTTCATTGTTTTCCAAGCATAAATGTATATTTAAATGTTTACAGTAAAATGGATTAAAGACCTAGATATAAGGCCAGAAACTATTAAACTCTTAGAGGAAAACATAGGCAGAACACTCTATGACGTAAATCACAGCAAGATCCTTTCTGACCCACCTCCTACAGAAATGGAAATAAAAACAAAAATAAACAAGTGGGACCTAATGAAACTCCAAAGCTTTTGCACAGCAAAGGAAACCATAAGCAAGACCAAAAGACAACCCTCAGAATGGGAGAAAATATTTGCAAATGAAGCAACTGACAAAGGATTAATCTCCAAAATTTACAAGCAGCTCATGCAGCTCAATATCAAGAAAACAAACAACCCAATCCAAAAATGGGCAGAAGACCTAAATAGACATTTCTCCAAAGAAGATATACAGACTGCCAACAAACACATGAAAGAATGCTCAACATCATTAATCATTAGAGAAATGCAAATCCAAACTACCATGAGATATCATCTCACACCAGTCAGAATGGCCATCATCAAAAAATCTAGAAACAATAAATGCTGGAGAGGGTGTGGAGAAAAGGGAACCCTCTTGCACTGCTGGTGGGAATGTGAATTGGTTCAGCCACTATGGAGAACAGTATGGAGGTTCCTTAAAAAACTACAAATAGAACTATCATATGACTCAGCAATCCCACTACTGGGCATATACCCTGCGAAAACCAAAATTCAAGAAGAGTCATGTACCACAATGTTCATTGCAGCTCTATTTACAATAGCCCAGAGATGGAAACAACCTAAGTGCCCATCATCGGATGAATGGATAAAGAAAATGTGGCACATATATACAATGGAATATTACTCAGCCATAAAAAGAAACGAAATTGAGCTATTTGTAATGAGGTGGATAGACCTAGAGTCTGTCATACAGAGTGAAGTAAGTCAGAAAGAGAGAGACAAATACTGTATGCTAACACATATATATGGAATTTAAGGGAAAAAAATGTCATGAAGAACCTAGGGGTAAGACAGGGATAAAGACACAGACCTACTGGGGAACGGACTTGAGGATATGGGGAGGGAGAAGGGTGAGCTGTGACAGGGCGAGAGAGAGTCATGGACATATACACATTAACAAACGTAGTAAGGTAGATAGCTAGTGGGAAGCAGCCGCATGGCACAGGGATATTGGCTCGGTGCTTTGTGACAGCCTGGAGGGGTGGGATAGGGAGGGTGGGAGGGAGGGAGACGCAAGAGGGAAGACATATGGGAACATATGTATATGTATGACTGATTGACATTGTTATAAAGCAGAAACTAACACACCATTGTAAAGCAATTATACCCCAATAAAGATGTTAAAAAAATAATAATAAAATATATTTTCATGGAACTGGTTCTAAGGAGTACTGGTTTCTAAGGAAATGGGGCCAGGGGAGGTACTAACATCATCCTCTACACCAACACTTAACATGAATTAAGCCTGAGTGACATCATAATCCTTGAGGCTGTAAAGAATTAAGAATTACATGTGAGCTGCTCACCCCTGGCTTTATCATGTGATGATGCAACATGGTCTATGGGAAATCATTATTTTGAACACTTTAAAATGAAGAGGAAGTGACATTCATATTCTGTATAGCAACTTTTGAGGCAGTGGATAAACATAACCAGACAAAGTTTTGAGCACTGTAGTGAACACTCCTGGTGTTCTGTCCGGATCCCATTCATCACTTTGCCTGTCAAGTTATGTAAACACCCTACCCCCAGAGGCAGCCCATAACCAACGACTGACTAAAACAGGGGGATGAAAGGCTTTGCCTCAAGATGGATCATCTCCATGGTACCCACTCCAGAGCTCCCCCCCTGGAATTAGCTGGGACAACCCATATCCTCCCTAAAATAATCATGGGCATTCCAACCCCTTCTCCCCCTGCCCCCAATAAACCATGTACATCCCAACAATTACCCCCCAACAAATTATTTGCATGCTAACTGTTCCCCCCAACATATCATGTGCAGTCTAACTGTTACCCTCCAAAAAAATCATTTGCATGCCAACACTTACTCCTCCAACAAATTATGTCATCCCAACCCTTACTAACCCAACAAACCATGTGATCACAACCCTGCCTCTCAGACAAATCAAGTACATCCAAACCCTTACAAAAGCATGTGCATTCCCCAACAAAGCATGTGCATCTTAATTCCTACCTCAAGATCTGCTAAAAGGAGACTGGCCACATCATAAAGGAATGTCTATCAATTAGTAGAAGTTACTTTTGGAGCTATTGTGAAGGTTTCCTGGGAGGAAATATCTCTTCTGGGTCTGGGAGTTGGAAGGGGAGCTAGAGTTAGAGAGAGAAAGGAAATTTCAGGTAGAGGGAACAGCGTGTGCAAAAACAAGACTCCATGAGAATGGGGATTTTTGTCTGTTCACTATTTTATCCCTTGGACCAAGAATGGAGCAGTGCCCTCTGGGGTGAGACTGCAGATTGAGCCTGGACTCCGATATGTAGATGCCCAGAGATTCCCATTGCTGAGAGCTCCTGGCCCCCACCATCAGGAGACCTCTCAGGAGCTAGTCAGTGACTCGAAGCAGCCGATAACTACTCTAAGGGTTACAACAATGAATAAACAAAAATCCTTGCCCTATGGATCTGGCACTGCAGTAGTGGAGAGAGACAATAAACAAAATAAATAAAGTAAATAAGCAAACTGTTTTGTATATTAGAAGGTGGTGGGTACAATGAATAAAAATAATTGGGCAATGGGGATAGGGTGTGTGTGTGTGTGTGTGTGTGTGTGTGTGTGTGTGTGTGTGATTTTAGACAGGGCAGTCAGGGAAGGCCTCACTGACAAGGGGACACTTAACCAATAACTTGAAATGAGGAAGTGAGCCATATGGTTACCTGAAGGTATCTGAGGAAAAGCATTTAGATACAGGGAACAGCAAAGGCAAAGGCCCAGAGGCAGGAGAGTGCCTGTCATCTTCAAGGAAAGACAAAGAACCAGTGTGGTCAAAGCAGAAAAAGTGAGGGAGAGTCTGGGAGGAGGTGAGGGCAAGGATGTGACAGGGGCAGATCATGCAGGGCCCTACAGGCCACAGTGAGGAATTTGACTTTTACTCTGAGTGAGGTGGGAGTCACATGGACTCTCAGCAGAGGAGGATCAGGATCCGACATGGATTTAACAGGATGACATTACCTCTGACCTCAGTAAAGTCTTGTTAAACATCACAACCTGGTTGAGATGAGCCAGGAGGAAGCAGAAAGAGTTTCTGAGTCTAGGGCATGAATGTCAGGGCTAGGAACCAGCACAAGACAGTGACCTCATGGAGGTCAAAAGTAGCAAAGACAGCTACCTGGCAGTAAGGTGAAAGGTCTGGCATGGATGGATGGATGGATGGATTGGGGATGGACAGAAAGATAGGTGGGTGAGTGGATGGATGGAAAGGTAAGTGGGTGGGTGGGTGGATGGATGGATGGATGAATGAATGGATGGATGGATGGATAGAAAAGGCATCTGTAAGGTGGACCTGCAGGAAATGCTAAAAAAAATACTGAGACAATTTTAGAGGGTCTGGTTTTCAGCAAGAAAGTCCCTGGAGTTTTATGCTGTAATAACTTGGTTATAAAAAGCTATTATAGGGGCTTCCTTGGTGGCGCAGTGGTTAAGAATCCGCCTTCCAATGCAGGGGACATGGGTTTGAGCCCTGGTCCAGGAAGATCCCACATGCCATGGAGCAACTAAGCTCGTGTGCCACAACTACTGAGCCTGCGCTCTAGAGCCCGTGAGCCACAACTACTGAGCCCACACACCACAACTACTGAAGCCCATGCATCTAGAGCCCGTGCTCCACAACAAGAGAAGCCACCACATTAGGAAGCCCGGGCACCACAACGAAGAGTAGCCTCTGCTCACCGCAACTAGAGAAAGCCCACGTGCGGCAACGAAGACCCAATGCAGCCAAAAATAATTATTTTTTTTAAAAAAAAGCTATTATAATCTCATCTTATCACAGGTAAAAAGCTAGGGATATTTGGTTTGTACTTGTGTGTTCTACTGAGGAATGTAAGGGTGGTAGAGAGCCAGCAATGGCTTCTGGTTCTCTTTGGGGTTCCTTTAATATATACTTCATCATCATACTGTTGGTAGACCAGAGAACAATACTGTGCAGATCTGGGTTCTCAGACTTGAGCATGCACCAGAATCACCTGGAGAACCTGTTAAACGCAACTTGCTGGGCCCCACCCCAGACCTTCTGGTTCATCAAATCTGGGGCAGAGCCTGAGAATCTGAATTTCTAAGTTCCCAGATGATGCTGATGTTGCTGGTCCAGAGACCATACCTTGAGAACTAGCGATGTAGGGAAACATGGACATTGAAACATAGACTTTGATAGCTCTGTGTTGAAAGCAATTTTGAACATTCTGAATGTAAAGAAGTTTCCAAAATATCTTAACTAACTTATTTTCCGCTTCTGTTTTCCTTTTCATATATAAGAAAGAGTGATATGTTGTAAAAGTTTTTTCCAAATAAATCTACAACAGCTTGTTCAATAAGGATAACATAAAAATTCTAAATAAGAAGGCATTGTGTCATAGTTTGTTAGGTTTGGTGGTACCTAAAATACGGGCGTACCTTAAAATTAATGATGCCTTAGGTTTGGTTACATACAGAATGCATAAAGAGGGGAGATGTTAACTCTACCTTGGGGTAGGGAAAGGGGCAGAGTAGGGCTCTGGGGGATCTACCTTGGGGGTCAAGGAAGGACATACAAAAGAATGCACACATGGAGGACTTGGCCAGGGGCAGAGCAGTGGAGGAAAAAGGGAAATTCCTGGTGGAGGGGACCACACGGAGGCTGGACAATGCCTGAGCAAGTACTCAGGGCAGATGAGGAGCCGGAGGGAGAGGGGTGGGAGATGAGGCTGGTGAGGTGGACTGGGGCCAGAGTGAGTATGATTTATGTGCCTATGAAGCACATTTAGCCTGCAAAGTATCTGTGGGGCTGTGAGGCAGGTGTGTGCTGGGCTCAGATTCTTGTTTCAGAAAGCTTTCCTGGATGAAAGGTAGAGCATGGGATGTAAAGACAACCATTTAGGAGACTGTTGAAGTTATCCCATATCAGAGATGCCTTAGGGACAGAAAAGTTGAATAATTTCCCCAAAGTCACACGGCTGATAAGTGCCCAAGCCAAGACTTGAAAGTAGGCAGTCTGGCTCTAGAGCCAGGACTCTGCAATAGCATTGGTCTGACCACTAGGGGGCACTGCCTGTCTTTCTTGATCAACTCTTGCCTCCAACTGTCACCCCCTCCCCTCTCCCCCCTCCCCAGAGGACCACTAGGAAGAAACAACAGGAAGACCCAGTACATGGTTGCTGGGCCAGTGGGATGTTGAGAGCCCAACAGTCTTACTATGTAGGAGTCATGACCTTGTCCATCCCAATAACTGGCTAATTCCACCATGCTCCAACCACCCAAGGAGGTCCTTGTTCATCTTCTCTCATTCACACACTTCTCTCCACCTCTCTCTGGAGTTGACTATACTTGGTGCCTCCACTTCTTCACCTCCCATTTTATCCTCAATCTATTTCATTCTGGTTTCCATCATCATCACCATCACCATCACCACCTTCCCCACTATTATCACCACCACCATCACCTCCACTCCCATGATCTCTGCCACCACCTTCACTGTTTTCACCACCATCACCATCACCATAACCACCACCTTTATCACCACCAGAACCACCAGTACAATTGTCCCCACTGCCACCATCATCTCCACCACCACCTCTGCTATCTTCACCAGCACCATCACCACCACCTCCACCATCTTCATTACCACCATCATCCTCACCACTGGAACTACTCTTAGAATAGAACAACCTCCTTACTGCTCTGTCCTGTGAATATTCTTCAGTCTTAATTCATTTTGGTCTCTTTCCTTGGTCTTCCATGACACCATACTCTACTCATTCCCCCACATCTGTCTGACCACTCTTGCCCTCTCTCGTCTATTAGCTGCTCCTCCACTCCCTGATTGTATTTATTTTTTATATAAATGTATTTATTTATTTATGGCTGGGTTGGGTCTTCATTGCTGCACGTGGGATTTCTCTAGTTGCAGTGAGCGGGCTTCTCATTGCAGTGGCTTCTCTTGTTGCGGAGCACGGGCCCTAGGTGCGCGAGCTTCAGTAGTTCTGGTGCGCGGGCTCAGTAGTTGTGGCGCATGAGCTTAGTTGCTCCACAGCATGTGGGATCTTCCCGGACCAGGGCTCAAACCCATGTCCCCTACACTGACAGGTGGATTCTTAACCACTGTGCCACCAGGGAAATCCCTCCACTCCCTGATTTTAAATTACTTACTCAGAACTCTATTCTCACTCTATAATCTATCTCTAAATGATTTAATCCATTATCATGGCTATAACTACCATCTATTGGCTGGGGGTGGGAGGGAAAAGACCTCTTTTTTGTGATCTAGATTACATATACAATGTATATTGAAATCACAATACCTCAAAATCAACTTACCCCAAACTTAATTTTATCTCTCCCCCAAAACCTGCTTTTCCTCCAATGTTCCCTTTCTCTGTAGTTCTATATAGAAAATATTGTGTTAATTTTGTTCACTGCTATATCCCTAGAAAGTAGCACAGATCTTGTCACTCAATAAGATTTGTCTTAATAAATATTTGTTGAGAGAGGCAATGACTCCCAAATCCTGCAATTGGTCTAGATAGCTCCAAATGACCAAATAATACATCATCTTCTACCAGACTTTGAGACTCCAGTCAGATCTGATGAGTGCCATATTTTGAGGGGGAAGGGGGATCACAGATTTGTAAAAAATGACACTTTCAGAAACTTTAGATAACGATAGAGATACTGTAAATTCTGGCTTAGCCACCTCCAAACCACAGGGTTATTTAAAGTTTATTTTGATCCCGCAGTCACTTCCTGCTCCTCAGACAATGCTCTGTAATTAAAGGGCATTCCTTTTCTAGGGTCAATTGATTCTGTAATCCCAAAGGTGATCAACAATAGCTAGAAAAATCTACTACCAAGGAAACATCTGAAAACAAGTGAAGAAAAGGTAAAGAAAATGAAAAGAAGAACCATGGGTCTGATGGTGAAAGATGGAAGAAGTTCACTTCTCTGTTAGTGGTTTCCTATGTCAGCTGACCATGTCAGGTCTCATGAGATTTCCTTGAGATAGGAAAAGTGGTTGAGAGGGAGCACAGTAGGGAGCTTTGAGTGCTGACTGGCAAGGGTTACCTGCACACAGGAATGCAAGGGTCATCGCTTCTTCCAGGTATGTGTAACCTTAACCTACCCCATATCAGGGGCTACTTGGTTCAACAATTAGCTGTCTTTCCCTTCTCCTCTTTCTTCTGCTCTGCTTTGAACACTCTCCTTTCACCCTTGGGTTATGGTTTCCTTCCTCACCACCCTCTTCAAACTACGCTCTCAAATATCCCTAAAATTGTCCTTACGGTCAAATCCAATGAGCTGTTCATCTCCCTCTTCACAGGTCTTGTTTTGTAACTGATATTCTCTCCTCCTTGATAACTTCTGTGACCTAGCACTGCCCTGATTTTCCTCTGCCTCTCTTGCTATTCTTTCTTTCTCCTCCTTTTGCCTTTTCCTGAATACTAATAATAATAACCAAAATTTTCAAGCACTCACTATGCACCTTGCATATTAATCCATTTAATTCTCATAATGGGCTCATAAGGTGGGTACTAATATTATTTCCATCTTATAGATGAGAAAACTGGAGCACAGAGAGGTTATGTTACTCGTCCAAGGTCACACAGATTGTAAATGGCAGAACCAGGATTTGAATCCAAGCCTCCTGGCTTCAGATCTTTGTTAATATGCCTTTGGGTTTTTTCCTTCTCTTTTTCTACTCTCTCTCCCTAGAGGAATCTTAAGATCCCATGGCTTCAACAACCACATCTGTGCAGGTAGCTCTCCAACTCTGAAATCCCTTCCATTCTCTGGCTCCAGATCAAATAACAATATCAATAGCTACAATATCAACCAAAGCTAACATATGTTGAGCACCTGGTATCAGGCTAAGATGTTCTATATTCATTATCGCACAGTACCTCCACATTACAGATGTAAAATGGCATCACAGAAATGGTGCTCAAAACCTCACACTTATTTAGTTGCAGAGGCAGGTAATAGATCATAAAGTCTATCAAAATAATATAAGCTACTTGAAGGCAAAGGTCCCCTCACTTTTGCAGCCCGTTCTGCAACATCTTACATATAAGAGGTATCCAGTATATATCTGTGGGGTCAAATTTAAGTGAGAGAGCGTGCAATTTTTTATATATCAATTATGCCTCAGTAAAGCTAAAAAACTCTTTTAATGAGAGAAGCTCAAAAAAGATGTTTCCTGCTTTGGGGCAACTGCAGGCAGAGTCCTGGAAACTTCTGAGATGGATTATTTGTGAATTTCAGTTATCCATGACCTCTCTGACCACATCACTAGATGGAACAGACAGTGTAGTAGAATGAGTATCAGGTGAAGAATTTAAAAATAGAATTCTAGTGCAAATAAAATGATAATAGAGGCAGTTAGCATTTATGGAGTGATTTCAGCCAGACATTGTGCTTTACACAATTCCCTCATTTATGTCATCACTCCAACCCCAGGAGGCAGGCAATGCTATCACCCTGTTTCATATATGGAAACTTAGAGTAGTTAAGCAACCTGCTCCAATTTGCACGACTGGTGTCTGAGGTACTTGACCCCTGGGGACCTCTTTTCTCATTAACAAAAAGAGTCAGCTGATGATTTCTAAAGCCTCTTAGAACTCTGGGATTCTGGTATGCCAATGACTCTTTGAGAGCTCTAACTTAAGACTCATGCCTGTATTATTGAGCACAGGATTGCTGGCTGGGCTGGAAGGACACCTTGAAGACTAGCCTTGAGGAAATGTGATGGTACCCAGACTGCCTGAGTTTTAGGAACCAGGAAGTACTTTTCAGCCATATGTTTTACTAGCTGCCTCTGCAAGCTATAGTCATCATTGGGGCAGCTGTAATGTTAGTGTAGCTGCTGCAAATTAATCATCATACAAAGTAGGAAAAAGGGAAATTTAAATGTATTAAGAAATATTCCAGGATCCTGCCATTAAGCGGTTCACATCCCAGCTGAGAATATATTCATTGGACCACTGGAAATATTCAAAATGCTCCATGAAAGCAGTTGCATAAGTAATTGATCACGGGACAGACCTGGCAATTTAGAATAAGAGCCTGGGAGGAGGAGTAACAGCCCCCACCAAAGATGTCAACATCCCCTGAAACGTGTGGATATGTTACCTCACATATACAGGGGAGGTAAAAATTCTCCTCTACCCTCTTATGGTCTCTAGCTGGGAATAAGAATTAAATTGACATAAGATAGATTAATAGGAGAGAAGCATAAACATTTAATTAAATTTGAACATGTACACGGGAGCCTTCACAAGAAAATGAAGACCCAAAGAAGTGACCAGAGCACAAAGTTTTGTACCTTTTAGACAAAGAAATGATAAATGTGTGAGGAAACAAGACAGACAAAGGGATTGGGGCTAGATGCA
Source organism: Globicephala melas (assembly GCF_963455315.2). NCBI lineage: Eukaryota > Metazoa > Chordata > Mammalia > Artiodactyla > Delphinidae > Globicephala > Globicephala melas. Next base: position 163,052,517 of record NC_083316.1, on the reverse strand, counting down.
ATAAATTGTGAGGAAGTGACTAGGAGATACAGAGGAGGGGAAAGTATTGGAAGATAGGGTTATTTTAGTAAGTTTGTTTGTACAGATCTGTTTCAAGGTCCATTCACAGTCTCTGGGAGTAAAGATGCTCTTCTCATCCTGGTACAGGGAGGGCACCTTTCTTGTGGGAAATTATGGCCAGTTTTTAGGTAGAAAAGGGTAGATCATAAAGGTCGTCCTGCATCTTCTGCCTCTCAATTGCCTCCAGCTCAAAATAATGAATATGCCAAAGTGGAATATTTTGGGGTGGCATGTCCTGAACCCCATCACATGGTCAAAGGGACTTTGCAGATGTGCTAAAGATCTTGAGATGAGCAGATTATCCTGGATTATACTGGTGGGTCCAATATAATCACAAGGGTCCTCATCAGAGAGAGACAAGAGACCAGAAAGGAGAGACGTTGCTATGCCACTGGCTTTGAAGATGGACCAAGGGGCCGTGAGCCAAGGAAGGTGGGCAGCCTCTAAAAGCTGCAAAAAGCAAGGAGATGGATTCTCCCCTAGAGCTTCCAAATCAGCCCTACTAACACCTTGATTTTAGCCCAATGAGAGTGATTTTTGACAGAATTGAATTTTCTACGCAATTGTAAGGGAATATATTTCTGTTTTTTTAAGCCACTAAATTCAGTTTTTGTTTTTTTTTTGTTGTTGTTGTTTTTTTTTTCGGTACGCGGGCTTCTCACTGTTGTGACCTCTCCCGTTGCGGAGCACAGGCTCCGGACGCGCAGGCTCAGCGGCCATAGCTCATGGGCCCAGCCGCTCCGCGGCATGTGGGATCCTCCTGACTTGGGGCATGAACCCGTGTCCCCTGCATCAGCAGGCGGACTCTCAACCACTGCGCCACCAGGGAAGCCCCCATTTATTTATTTTTGTTTTTATTTCCATTTCTCTAGGAGGTGGGTCAAAAAGAATCTTGCTGTGATTGATGTCATAGAGTGTTCTGCCTATGCTTTTCTCTAAGAGTTTGATAGTGTCTGGCCTTACATTTAGGTCTTTAATCCAATTTGAGTTTATTTTTGTGTATGGTGTTAAGGAGTAATGATGAAAAAACTGAAAGTGATATTAAGAAAACACTCCCATTTACCATTGCAACAAAAAGAATAAAGTACCTAGGAATAAACCTCCTGAAGGAGACAAAAGACCTGTATGCAGAAAATTATAAGACACTGATGAAAGGAATTAAAGATGATACAAAGAGATAGAGAGATATACCATGTTCTTGGATTGGAAGAATCAACATTGTGAAAATAACTCTACTACCCAAAGCAATCTACAGACTCAGTGCAATCCCTATCAAACTACCACTGGCATTTTTCACAGAACTAGAACAAAAAATTTCACAATTTGTATGGAAACACAAAAAGACCCTGAATAGCCAAAGCAATCTTGAGAAAGAAAAACAGAGCTGGAGGAATCAGGCTCCCTGACTTCAGACTATACTACAAAGCCACAGTAATCAAGAGAGTATGGTACAGGCACAAAAACAGAAATATAGATCAATGGAACAGGAGAGAAAGCCCAGAGATAAACCCACGCATATATGGTCATCTTATCTTTGATAAAGGAGGCAAGAATATACAATGGAGAAAAGACAGCCTCTTCAATAAGTGGTGCTAGGAAAACTGGACAACTACATGTAAAAGAATGAAATTAGAGCACCTTCTTTTTTTTTATTCCATGTGTTTTTATTTTAAAATAAAGGACAAAACATACATCATATTATTTTACATATACTTACAAATAGTTTTCTGCAGATATTATTGCTTTTATTGTTTGATTGAGTGTGAGTCATTTTTAAAAGTTCTCACATTTCTGTCCAAGGCAGTGTTTGGCTGACAGCAGTTACTCTTTCTATATATTTGAGATATTTTATGGGAATTAAAAACTTAAGAATTTATGTCATTTGTGTTCTCTTTCTCATGAATATTTTAATGATCTGATTTAGTAACCCCTTCACACTAAGATCACTCATTTTTTTAAAAAGCTATATATCAGGTTTTTCTAGTTTATAATATAAAATAATTTAGATTAGAATGTGTAAATCATTGTGTAATTTCAATATTTCCAACTATAGATTTACTATGGAAATAGCACTCATAGTCAGCTTTCTGGTTTTGTTTTTCTTTGTTTTGTTTACCATTTAAACTTTTTGTCTTATATTGGAGTATAGCCGATTAACAATGTTGTGATAGTTTCAGGTGCACAGCAAAGCAACTCAGCCATTCATAAACATGTATCCATTCTCCCCCAAACTCTCCTAGTTTATAATATAAATTCAACTAAAATATCATTAAAACAAACAGAAGCCATAATTTGGTGGCTCAGAAAAAAATAATTTTGAAGTTGAAGTTAATAAATGCCAAACATAAACTTTTCCCTGCTAAAAATAACACTAGAGATAGTACAAAGAATATTATAGGATGATGGTTGAATGACTTTTAAGCTTTTAAAAGAGTCTCAGTGATGCAATTTTAGTTATATTGGAAAGTATTTTTATTCTTTATAAACCAGTTATTATTCCTTATGTCTAAATTTCTGGTTGAGAGAAGAAAACATTTGTATATGTCTCCAAACTGGGTCATTTCTATATTTTGCAATTCTCTGTTTTAAAAAATTGCAATTAAAAGGAAAAGTCAGAAGTATAACCTGAAGAGCAGGAAAGATTAAATATTTAATGCTGTTCCCTAGAGTTTTTCTTCCCAAATTGTCCCTCCAGTTCATAATTCTTTCATAAGGATTTTGAATGTTCACATGTTTATTATTAAACATTATTTCAGGGGACAGTAATTTAATTACTATCATGAGTATAATTTTTCAATATACTATTTTTTATTTCAGAATCTTTTGCAAAGCATTGTTTAAAACGGTGCATGCAAACGAAATCTCCAAACTCCTTAGCAACTAGATGCTCTCAAAATTACTTCCAAAAACCAAAATCTGCCAGTAGATATTTGCTAAAAATTAATTTTTCTAGTATTCACCTTCTAAAGTCGTTAGAAAGCTGAAGTATGTTCATGTACCTAAAATGTTTAGAACAATGCCTGGCATGTGGTAAGAGCTCAATTCCTCTTGGATATTGTGGAGGCTGCCCTTAGAACTTTGCCCAATTTCCCCCACCCAGGATATCCTCTCCCCAAGACATGAGTCTCTCTCTTCAAGAGAAATTTCACTGATGTGCTCATAGGCAGGATGGGGGGGTGTTTTCATCACAGGGCATGCCGCCTTTTAACCCAAAAATTCCCATCTCCTCCAAGTCTTGCTCCACAGACACCAGCCACCACATCTTCTGAACCTCCCCAAGGAAGCCAAGACATCCCCCCCCACCCATTTCACCAGACTCTCAGCCTCGAGCCCTCCAATCCCAGTCCTTTACCAACAGGAATCAAAGTTTACCAGCTCCACCAAACTAGTCCACCCTCACCCAACCTGTCATCCAACTTGGTAACCTGACACCTTCCATGACCAGGACCCACTTTCTTTTTTTATTTTGGCTTTATTGAGGTGTAATTGACATACAAAAAAATTGCACACATTTAATGCATACATCTTGATGAGTGTGGACATAAGGATACACCATACACCCATGATATCATCCCCACAATCAAGATATTAAGCATATCTATCACTTCCAAAATGTTCATTATTTGTGGAAATGTTTTTCTTTTTCTTCTTTCTTTTTTTTGTAAAATGACTAACATGAGCTCTATCCTTTTAGCATATTTTGAAGTATACAACACCAAGTTGTTAAACGTATTTGCTATGGTTTACAGCAGACCTCTAGAACGTATCCATCTTATGTAGCAAAAACTGTATACCCATTGAAAAAGAATGCCCTGGTAACTGCCATTCTATTCTCTTCTGTGAGTTTGACTCCTTTTCATATAAGAGAAATCATACAGTATTTGTCCTTCTGTGTCTGGTTTCATTTCACTTAGAGTAATGTCCTCTAGATTCATCTATGTTGCTGTAAATGGCAAGACTGCCTTATTTTTTAAGGTTGAATAACATTCCATTGTGTGTATATATATATATATATATATATACCACATTTTTTATCCATTCATCTGCAGGACCCACTTTCTTAGGAGGTAACCAATGTTGCAAATAAGGTTACTAGTCACTGGACCTGTGCACACTAGAAGAGCCACATTGGTTGTTCATATTGAAATGTTTCCACACCATGTGTAAATAATTGTTTCCCAGAATCAGCTCCCAGGACACTCCTGCCAGCCCAGACCCTTTCCTGGGACCCCATCGACTGCCTCACAATTCAGCAGCTGAAAGATTAACACCTGCTGCCTCAGAGAGGGTCTCCAATGTCCATTCTGATTGGTTGGTTCCTAAAACATACCAGTTGTTAAATATTTTGTATATTGTACTTGCAAGTGGCAAATTATTCTAGACATTACTATGTTATAAGAGAATGAAAAGAAGGTAAGGAGAGAACTAACAATCAGAGTGGTGTAAGATTTATTAAGAAAGGAAGAGAAAAGCCACCCATCTATCCAGCACCTTCGGGTCTTTGCAGAAGCAAGAACATGGCTGATGATACCGCCAGTTGTTGGGAAGGTTTGGGGAAGAAGAAAATAGCACTTTAGCAGCCACAGTAGAAGTAGCCTTCACATAGAGGCAGCCTTCATCTTTCAAAAAGGCAGAAACAATACTTCCCTTCCAAGACATGTTTCTGGAATTTTGCCTATCCTCCATCAGGAGAAAGACTCTGGTTCTGGTCCACTTGAATCTGGGTGGACATGTGACTTTCTTGTAACCAAGAGAATACGGTGGAATGGAGCTGCATGACTTCCTGGACTGGATCTTGAGAGGAGATGTAGACTGGTTGGCTAGAACCCTCATGCTTAGAGCTCTGAAGCTGCCTGACCAAGGCTGACATGATGGGAGGAAGCCCAAACTACCCTAGGCCCTGAGACTACATGAAGCCATGTCCAGCCGGTTCCCAGAAGCTCCAGCCCCATCACTGTCTAACAGCAACTGTATAGGAAGCTCCAAGCCAGAACTATTCAGCTGAGCCTTTCCCAGATTCCCAAATCATAGAAACCACAAGAGATAATAAAATGAATGTCTGCATTTTGTGATAGTTGTTATTCAGCAATAGATAACTGATACTCAGCCCTTGGAGAATATCCTAGAATCTTTCCTCAATCGTTTCATGTCTCCCTTCTGCTTCCCTGTTCCAGGACTCTGCTTTCTGCTAACCTTGTCAGGAGTCGTGGCTCAGAAAACCAAAGGTGAGTACTTAAAGCCTGACTTTTCCATAGCCAGAGATCAGGGAGGGTGTAGACCAATAAGGCACCTGGGCCCACTCACATCCTCCAACAAGACAGAGGAAGGGGGCTACTTCTGGGAACAGAAATGGGGCAGGTTTCCTCCTATAATTCTTTTTAAGTCATCATTTCATCAAATTTGGGTATATTTTAAGTTATCTTTTTTTTATTTTACTGTTATTTGTCTATATATTTGTTTTTAGTAACCACAGCATGACCAAGGTAGAGGTAGAACAGTGAATAAAACACACCAATTCTCATGAAGTAAACATTCTGGTGAGGAGAGACAGAGCATGATGAAAATCATTTCATTCCGATCACAAGCAAGTCAACAAAAAATGAGGAAGTTCATTCCAGGTTAACTTTAATCCCTTGGCGATCTCACTAGATTCTGAATCAACAAGCCTAGGGTGGAGCCTGATATTCTACATTTCTAGCTAAAAGCTAGGGATGCATTCTGAGTTGCCAGGCTCTGCACATTTTCCCCCCATCATGTTCCCTGCCTCCACTCTGTGTGAACCCTGGACAGCTCCCAGAATTCTCCACTAGACTTAAGCTTGAGATATTTCCTCAGCCCCTGTTATTTCCATTCATTTTCAAGGGGCCTCAAATTAAGATCCTTAGTGATCTCCATCTAAATGAAGTTACACATAGTGTTACAAAGATAACATGTACCCTTATCACCATATACCTTCTGTGGTACCCTACGAATTCAAATTTTTGTAATCATAGCTGACATTTAATATGTTCCAGGCACTGCCTGAAGAACTTTATATGTATTAATTCACTTACTCCTCACATTAACCCATTTTACAGATGAGGAAGTTGAGGCACAGAGAGGGTAGGACACTTGTGCAAAGACACACGGGTAGTAAGTGGTGGAGCCAGAATCAAACGCAGTGTCCCAGGTCTTAACCAAGTCATTCCCCTTTTATATATTCTGCAATGATCTTGAGAATAACACAGTTATACTGCATTGAAATATTTGTGTTAAAATTAACTTGTTTAATGCCAACCTCAGTCCTTTATCATGCATAAGAATCACACTTTTTTCTGTAGCTTGGTATCTTTTAACTTTTTAATGTACTGACGTCTCACAAAAGGAAAAAGGTGCAGCTTCCTCAGCCTTGAGAGGCCTTTGCTCAGAGGCAAAACCAAATGATAACAGGAGAGATTTTGACTCTGGTGACATCTGACCTGCCTCTCTTCTCCTTGCAGGGACCTGTCGTTCGTGTCCCTCACATTCTTCCTGTGTCAATGCCACTCACTGTACCTGCAACCATGGATACATTTCTGAATCCAGGCAGAGATACTTCACATTCCCCTTGGAGACATGTAAAGGTAAAGGGATAATTTTCAAATCACCTAGAGGTAGATATGGAAAGAAGGCAGGATAAGGGCTTTGAGGGGGTAACAATAATATGCAATACTGAAACCTCTGCCAACTCAACCTTCACCAAGAAAGAAATTCTTCCATGAAGTCAGAAAAGTGGGCTCTTCCAGAACTTAGTTAGGTCTCAATTCTCTCCTCCATAATGTAAGGATAATAATGCTGACCTCATGATAGCAGTAAGGGGTTTGAATAAGGTAATAATAAATGTAACTATACTTCATGAATCATAAAGCATTGTGTAATTTTTTGTACAATTTTTTAAGGAGATAGATTATGTACTGAAGTCATGGCAAAGAAAGAATAAAAGCTTGGGCAGAAACTTTTTTTAATATAAAGTCTGTGGTCACCTAAGATGCAAGATGCTGCCTCAACTCAATAATTTAAATGTCCAATCCTATGGAAGAATGAACACTCTAGAGTTGAGTAAATATTAGGTTTTTCCCCTTTCCTACTTTTCAACATCCCTCCTGGTTGGAAGCCTACAGTTGGGAGTAAGGTGTATAATTGGTTTCTTTCCTCTTTCCCCACCCAACATTCTACTTTCCTTCACCCAATCTTGCAAGAGTTGTAACCTGGCAGGGAGATGAGGAAAGGGGAGCAGGGAAGTTTTTCCTTGACAATACTATTGTTGCTATTTAGTCTCTATGTTCCTGAGATATAGCACTTTCAGTTGTGACAGCTTTTGTGGGTTATTTGAGGACAATTCCCCAATCACTCCCCTGAAATTCCCCTGATAACAGCAAATTCATCCCTACACCTTACTCATCCTGGAGGAATCCTGTGTCTTCTTTAGCTTCTCCCTGATAAAGTCCATTTGACACTCCATGTGGCCCTCTCTGAAAGAAACTAAGCAACCCCACACCCAAAACTTCTCACACATGACCCACATCTAGCTCTTGGGAGATATTCACTCACCCTTTGCCCAAGAAACTTGAGATGAGCAGGTACAGCAGATCTCTTTTCTGCCCAAGTGGCTCACTATTTAGATTTTTCAGGAGGAAACAGGCACCAATCAACTGGGTCCCCATAAAATGCAAAGACAGTGTAATTAGCTGAATGAATTCCTTAAAATCCCTCTCTTGGATTAAGCTGAAGAGAAAAGCACCCACACACACTTCTCCTCTTGGGTGGAAGTAGAGGGGCTCACAGGACAGCATCAGCTCTCTCCAAATAAATCCTTCCTCTCTTACTTACCAACTCTTTTTAAACCTCACATGAATGAAGGCTATAAAAATCACACGGCCAGATCCCAGACATCTCCTTCTTTGCAAATATAGCATCATGGCTTGTTCCTCACTTGAAATGCTCCCCTTGTGCTTTTTCTAATGGTAGACCATGAATTATCTTTCCAGTTCCTACTGATTCAATGGGCTTATTCTAATTTTCTATTTCTTCTTGGAATAATATTTATTATTTATAAGAAATCACTTATTTTCCCTAATTTCTAAATTTGTGACCATAAAGTTACATACAGCATTCTCTTATGGTTATTTTAATCACCTCCTTGAAACTGTGGTATGTTCCCCTTCTTGCTATTTTCCGTCAGGTTTTTTTTCATCAAACTTGTGTGGGTTTATCTGTCTTATTGGTCTTTTGAATTTTTTATCCTTTCTACTATGTTTTTTGTTTTCTATTTTATTGATTTCAGCTTTAATCTCTTCTTAATTTCTTTTTTCTGGGTTCTTAAAATGAATACTTAGATGCTTTATTTTTTCACCTTTCTTTCTTAAAAATAAAGACATATAAGATTATAAATTTTCCTCTGAGTATAGGTTTAGATATATTCTACAGGATGAAGTATTCTTCTTATTGATCTGTGGATGGTTTGTAATTTCCTTTTGATGTTTTGCTACTCCAAGAATTATGTGGGAGGGTGCTTCCTCATTTCCAAAAGTTAAGATTTTTTGTACATTTTTGCATTATATATTCCTAATTTTATTAGATAATTAAAGAATCATTTCTACTTTTAAAAAATTTATTAGAATTTTTAAACTAATGGCTGAAAATCTCTACTTTATAAGTTTTTATTAGAGATATCTTTGTGGAAGCATATGATTGATTTTATGAAAGAAAGTATATATTTTATTTTCAAGGAATATAAAATTCTTTCTCTCTGCATAGGCTTCTATCTTCTATTTCAGTCTCTATTTCTGTGTGTGTGTGTGTGTGTGTGTGTGTGCGCGCGCGCGCACATGAGTGCCTTTGTCTGTCTCTCTGACTTTCTGTATATGTGTATTTATTAATTTTATTTACTCATTAATTTCCCCATATCTTTACTTCTTATCCACTAGATCTTTCCTCTGTTTGTATGTGCTTATTGATTGTGATATCCAGTTCTTCTCTACTCTTATTTATCTTTTATCTACTAGTTCCGAGAGAAGTAAATTGAATATCCGAGTATAATTGTATTTTGATTGCTTCTTACATTTCTACTTGTTTGTGCTTTCTGTATTTATCTGTGTTGTTTGGTGCATACATATTTGTGAATGGAATATAATTTTCTTCATAAAATGTGTTAAGTATCAATACATAGTTTCCCTCTTTACCTTGTTTTACAGATTTGTGAATGGAATATAATTTTCTTCATAAAATGTGTTAAGTATCAATACATAGTTTCCCTCTTTACCTTTACATAGTTTCCCTCTTTACCTTAAATTCCACTGAGTCTGATATTAATATTATACATTGTTTTATTTCTGTTTGAATTCTCCTAGTATCTCTTTGTGCACCTCTTTATTTCCAATATTATCAATCTCCTGAAAACAGTATATAGTTGGGTGTCATTTTTTAGCCCATTGTTCCACTTACCTACTGCTGCATAATAAAACCCAAACTTATTAGGATAAAACAACCATTTTATTATGCTCATATGGGTCAGGAATTCAGACAAGCAAAACAGTGATGGCTCTTCTCTGCCCCTTGATATCTTAGGCCTCAGATAAAAGGCTCAAATGGCTGGTGGTGACTCAAACAGTTGAGGGTTAGAATTATCTGAAAGCACCTCTCCTCACATGTCTGTGCCTGGGATGGGATAACGCAAAGACTGGAATCATCTAGGATTGTCAGCTGGAGCCCCTATGCTAGATCTCTCCATGTAGCTTCGGCTTCTCACAGTTGATGGTTGAATTCTGAGAGGTAATGTCTCAGCATGGAGTTTCCAGAGAGTGAGGCTTCCAAGAGACTCAGGCAGAATTACGTGTTTTTTATGACCTTGTCTCAAAGTCCCATTGTAACACTTCTGCAATAGTCTTCTTCTTTTTTTTTTTTGCGGTATGCGGGTCTCTCACCGTTGCGACCTCTCCCGTTGTGGAGCACAGGCTCAGGACGCGCAGGCCCAGCGGCCATGTCTCACGGGCCTAGCCACTCCGTGGCATGTGGGATCCTCCCAGACCGGGGCACGAACCCGTGTCCCCTGCATCAGCAGGCGGACTCCCAACCACTGCACCACCAGGGAAACCCTGCAATAGTCTTTTGACTAAAGCAGTCCTGAGCACACTTGGACACAAAGAGATAAGACAATGTGCCCACATCTCAATGGAAAGAGTGTCAAATAATTTGACAGTTTTGAAACTGTCACACTCAATATTCTAGTCTCTATTTTTTTCTCTTTTTTCCTAGTCTCTATTTTAATAGAAGATTTCCATTTATATTTAATGTATATTAGTCCATTTATATTTAGTGTAATGACTGACACAGTTACTCCCACGGTCTTACTTTACATTTATTATTAATTTTATATTATTATAATTTCCTCATTTGCCTTTTTCTTTTTTTTGCATAGGATTTTTTTAACGTCTTTATTGGAGTATAATTGCTTTACAACTATGTGTTAGTTTCTGCTTTATAACAAAGTGAATCAGCTACACATATACATACATTCCCATATCTCTTCCCTCTTGCATCTCCCTCCCTCCCACCCTCCCTATCCCACCCCTCTAGGTGGTCACAAAGCACCGAGTTGATCTCCCTGTGCAGCTGCTTCCCACTAGCCTTTTTCCTATTTGTGTTTGTTTTATCAAGTTGCTATTAGTTCCATTTTTCCCTTTATTTATTTAGAATTTCTACTATACTTTTCATCCTATTAATGGTTACTTTCTCTTTTCTTAATTTCATAATCAAACACATATTTCTCTCCTAATATTTGAAACACTCATCAATTATTTTTCCCACCAGGTTGCATTGTTTTCCCTACCAAGATGCTTAATTTTACCCTTACTTCCCCTCCCCCAGTAAAGAGATGACATCCTTAAAATACTCTCATTTTACTCCTCTCCTTTCCTCCTCTTCCCTCCAATCCCCCCCCCATGAATGTTAATTTTATTTCAATGTTCACTGTGAAACCCTGCTTCCTCTTCCCTTCATCTTCCTCCAAGTTGAGGTTTCTGTACTTGCTAATTTAATACTTGTTAACTTGTTGTTTTCTTGGAGCATTTCTTTGCATGTTTTCTTCACATTGGGTACATGGGTAATATCCCTCTCAATTATTGTATAACCTCACCTTTCTTTTACTCTAACCAGTAGATTCTATCTTGGCTGTGTAGAGAATTTTTTAACTCCATCCTCTTACCCCAGTAATCCATCGATATATATCCCAGTAATCACAGAAACCGTCTTCAAGTTTACAGGTTTGCAGTTGGGAATTCCAGTACCAGATTGAGTCTCATTCCTTTGTAGTGAATTGTAACTACTTTCTATCTCACATTTTGTAAAGTTTTTCTCAGGAGACCATCCTTACTTTTCATTGGTTAAGTGTATGTCACAGGACAACCCTATCTGAAAGGGAGGCTGAGAAAGAGAGCACCTGAGAAACTGGAACAAGATTGCCATGCTTGGCCTCCCAAACAAGGAATAGCTATTGAGTAAGCAACAGCATCAGCCACACTATGTCACACTCTGAAAATCCTAAATTCCCTGTTTCCTGTAACAGACAGGGAAATCCCACATTTTTACTTCCCACTTGATATCATTGTAAAGGGGCTACAGTGACCCTGAGGACTGGAGACATATTGATTTAACAAAAATATTCTAACTCAATTAGTTAGTTTAGCAGATGTATTAATCTGCTCAGGTTCCTATAACAAAATACCACAGGCTGGCGGCTTAAACCACAGAAATTTACTTTATAACAGTTTTGGAGGCTGGAAGAAGTCCATTATCAAAGTTCTGGCAGATTCTGTTTCTAGTGAGACCTGCCTTCTTGCTGTATCTTCACATGGTCTTTCCTCACTGGGCATAAGGGCAGAAACAATGGTTTGGAGTAGCACTCCTGTGTCTCTTCTTATGAGGATGCTACTCCTATCAGATCAGGGCCCCTTTCTTATGATCTCATTTAACGTCAATTACCTCTTAAGAGGCCCCATCGCCAAAAACAGCCACGCTAGGAGTTAGGGCTTCAACATATGAACTGGGGGTAGGGGGGAGATACAAACATGGTCAGTATCCCATCTATATGCCCTTAGCATTTTTCATTCCTTTGTACACCAAGTCTGAGGCTTTCTCTGGCTACTGAAGACCACTCAGTCCACACTCAGGACAAATGGAAGTACTGGAGGGTTTACATTCCCTGGGAACATTCCTCCACCAATAAATAAGATTTTGTGGATAAATATCCCAGCTCCCTCACCCCTCAGGTAGGCTTACCTGAAGTGCATGCTCTACACTGCCTCTCAGAGGTTCCCAGAGGAATTGAGCCTCAGTCGCCCACAGTAGAAATTTCCTGGATAATACCCCCTTTATTTTCTGCCTTCCCTTCCCTGTTTCATTTCACCATTTCCATTCCAGTGTTTTCTGGGACCATCTCCCAAAAAAAGTACTTGAACTTGAATCCTTGTCTCAATGTCTGCTTCTTGGAGAACCCAACCAAAATCAACAAAGAAAGGACAGAACAAAGACAACCATTACCTTAACTGAGTTGTTTTGGAAAGCCAGGATAGACCCTGATGGAAAGGATATAGCTTCTGGCACATATTTAGATGTTCAATAAATCTTTGTCAAATGAATAACCAAATTTCTCCTTTGTGTTCCAGATATTGATGAATGTACACCACCCATTAGTATATATTGTGGTGTGAATGCTGAATGTCAGAATACCAAAGGAAGTTTCTACTGTCACTGTAAGGCTGGATATAAAGCCCACTCTGGGAAAGCACAATTCAATAATTCCAATGAGAACACTTGTCAGAGTAAGAAAATTCTTGTCTTCTTGTCTCCTTTCTAATTTTTAATTGAGTCTAACACCAGAAAATATATACTTGTGGTGGGTCCAGGACATGTCTATTTTCTGGAGGGAAATGGGTGATGGAAAGAGGAGGGGAAAAGGAAAGAAGGAAGTTTAGAGAAATAATGGGGTTAAGAAGCCAAGTGAGGGAGTTCCCTGGTGGTCCACTGGTTAGGACTGGGCCCTTTCACTACCATGTCCCTGGGTTCAATCCCTGGTCGGGGAACTAAATCCCACAAGCAGTGCAGTGCGGCAAAAACAAAAAAAGAAGAAGGCAAGTTGGAGATGGAGGTGACAGGGTTGTGGCTGAGAGAAGATTCTTTGAATTGCAAAGTAAAGAAACCCACTCAGGCTAACTTAAGCAGAAAAGATGGGTTTATGATAAAGATGCGTGGAAACGTCTTGGAACTCAATGGCAATAATACAGCTGGGATTATGGAATGAACTGAAGCTGGGGACCAAACACTGTCAGGGCACCCCAGTCTCTCATACTCTGGGTCTGCTCCTTTCCTCTCTTTCATTGCAAACTGCCTTTTCTGACTCCTTGTCCACAAGACAGGAAATCTGGCCACCAACAGCTCCAAATCTTACCATTTTTATTGATCCAACCACCCAAAGAAGGGTCAATTGATTCTCTCTTGGACATAATTGCATATTACTTGGAAATGTACAAATTGGCCCAATTTGAGTCATATGCCTACCCTCAGATCTGTGACCTTGGATAAGCATGATCACTGTCATAGAAATCATATAGATGGAGAAGATCTATACATAAGAAACATGGGACTTGGCAGACTATCCATGAGGTATTGACTACAGTTGAAATCATAAGAGAGAGGGTCTTTAAAGCTAAATTCTAGGAAACTGATTTGTGGAGAAACTGTTATTACAGATAAAGAAACTGAAGCGGGCTTCCCTGGTGGCACAGTGGTTGAGAGTCCGCCTGCCGATGCAGGGGACACAGGTTCGTGCCCCAGTCTGGGAAGATCCCACATGCCGCAGAGCGGCTGGGCCCGTGAGCCATGACCGCTGAGCCTGCGCGTCCGGAGCCTGTGCTCTGCAACGGGAGAGGCCACAACAGTGAGAGGCCCACGTACCACAAAAAAAAAAAAAGAAAGAAAGAAACTGAAGCACCCAAAAGTTAAGTAACTTGTTCAAGGTCTGCCAACTAATAAGATGATTTTTAAGATGATAGGCTTAGGTCAGCCTATATTGAGAGTCCACACTCAGCCACTTGCTACACTGCAACATGGGTCTCAGGGAAGCCATAAAAGGGACAACACATGTTTTTTTGGTGCAATAATAATAATAATAGTAATAATCAGTTATTCCTCTTTATCAGTCAAGATCAAGCCTGGAAAACAGAAACACACTAGGTCTTTTAAACATAAGTAATTTCATATAGAGAATTGGTGCTGGTGAAGGAAGAGCTGAGAAGTCAAAAGGACAGTGAAGCAACCCAGGGATTAGCAAGAGCAGAAATCTGTAGCCATCCTGTACCTAGGGGGACAGAAGAGGAAGCGGTGTTAGCAGGATCCAAAAGCTGGGTTCATCTGATGAGAGCTGGAAATTTGGAAGATATACAGCCCTCAGAGGGCTATTGCAGGGATTAAATGAGATAGTACCATTTAAAGCATTTAGTGCAGTACCTATAAGTATTTGCTAATATTGCTAGCTTTTCATCTGATTCTCAGGAAAACCAAACTACATTAACACCCCTGCTCCTGTTAGAAAGGTCTGGGAAAGTTCAGGTTTCTCTTTAATATCAAAAGTATGTTGTCCACCAATGGGAGGTGCTCCTGCAAGATTCAGGCCCAGGTTACGCTATTTCCCCAAGTCTCAAGCTGGAGCCCACACCAGGGTCTTGGAGCTGCACGCGCTCCAAGTGTGAGACTGAGGTCCAGGTGGGGAAGGTGACAGAAATGAGCATGGGGTGCGTAGGAAGGGGTTGCTGTGCCATAAGTCCACCACTAATTCAGACAATCAATAAATAGTTGTTACATGAATTAATGAGTAAATGAGTGAAAGAATATGATTGAAGCCAAAGTGAATTAGCGTTTTACTAGGCAGCAGGCACCTCTGTTGACAATGTATAAACAGGCTGAGATTTTGCCTGGGTTATGATGTTAATCTGTTAAACTCACCTTATCTAACAAGAAAGAGAAATGCCTTAGTTATTTTCCTAATCTTAAGACATTTTCTAATTTTAAGAGCTCTTTTATATGGATTGAGTCCATCCAGGGTTAGTTATCACCAAGGTTGGTAGGTCCAAGAAAGCCCTCACAAAAAATGTATACCGCTTTCAGCCAAAAGCATGTTTTTCTACAATGAACGTGGTTTCCAATAACAAACATTTTCAGACTCAGGCTGTAAGTAAAAGTTCTTGAACTCTTAAGACAAAACCTTCAATGTACAGGAAAACTCTTTGCTCTTTTTAGCAAATAGACTCAGCTGAAAACCAAGACACAGAATAAGTATAGATTTAACCTCAGTATGATGGTAACAGGTATGTAAACATTTGCTAGACTCTTCTCGTCTTTCTAAAATAGAGATGATTATCCTCACAACGTACAATACAAGAAGCAATATACCAAGGTCCCATTAACAGCTGAAGATCATAAACTGACATTCTAGTCTCAGTTATAATTCCCAGCCAGGCTGAATTTTAAAACCTGAAGCACCTAATTTTCTGTTTCCTCAGCCATTTCAGTTATAATGTTCAGCCAGGTCTGAATGAAAGAATTTGGAGCTTGCAAATTTCCACTTCCTCTATGCTAAGGTATCTCTACCACAGCAGTATTGACATTTGGGCCCCATAATTCTTTGTGGTCAGAAGCCATTCTGTGCACTGTAGGGTGTTGAGCAGCATCCCAGGCCTCCACCCACTAGATGCCTGTAGCATCCCCCACCCCAAGTCATGAGTGACCACCAAAAATATCTCCAGCCATTGCCAGGGTCCCCTGGAGGCAAAATAAGTTGAAAAGCACTGCTCTATGCCACAACAGGGAATTTGGACTCTGATCCCCCAAAAGAGCAAATGACCTTGTCAGGAAACATAAAGTGTATGAGTTCAGACCTTCTAGATGCAAAGTTACCCACCTTACCTGCCAACCTCTCCACCCTTTAACTTTCAATTCCGACAGTAACATCCTTTGTTGTCTCTTTCAGAAACCACCCCCCCAGAGAAAACCAGTGGCATGAAAGAGGTGAGTGGAAGCTGAATCCTGGAACCTAGTCAGGTAACAAATATTTACAAATCTCGAAGCTAGCAAATGGAGGTGAATACTATATATTATATGTGTGCTATATGTCATATACCATATATATGATAATATAAAATATATGATATATATTATGACAACATATTTTGATATATGTTAATTATAATATGTGTTAATTATATTATTATAATGTTATCTAATATGTATTATGTATAACTATGATATATACATGTACATCACTATGTTTATTGCTACATATCTCACTATAGAGATAGATAGATACAGCATGTATGTAAATAAGGGTGTATGTGTATGTATATATAGGTATGTGTGTGTCTGCCCCCTAAAGAGAAGATCTATCCCAAACCAAGAAAGACAGACTAAGCAAGACTGTATTAGGATATGCTGAGCTGTTGTAACAAAGAGGCCCAAATATCCAATGGCTTTAAAAAGATAGATTTTTATTATTTTCTGACTTATCAGTCCAGAGGCAAGGAATCCAGGCTGGTGAAGGGATTCTGCTCCATGAGTCCATTAAGTGTGCCCATGGTCTTTCCATACTGTCACTCCATCATCCCCTGGCATCTTGTCCTCAACTGCATAGCCAAAGCTGGGTTGCTGCAATGCTGCATTCGTACTGGTGGACAGAGGGAAGAGGGTGCTCAGGGCAAGTTCTCGGGAGTACAAGGTGAAGAGGGGAGAGTAGAGAGAGGGCCTGTCTCCTCATCTACTCACTACATGATATGCTAATAATGTCAGGATAACTTCCTTGGAGACATGTCTTTTTTCTTTCTTTTTTTTTTGGATGCATTGGGTCTTCATTGCTGTGCACAGGCTTTCTCTAGTTGTGGAGAGCAGGGGCTGCTCTTGGTTGTGGTGTGCAGCCTTCTTATTGCAGTGGCTTCTTTTGTTGCAGAGCATGGACTCTAGGCACACGGGCTCAGTAGTTGTGGCTCATAGGCTCTAGAGTGCAGGCTCAGTAGTTGTGGCTCACAGGCTCTAGAGCGCAGGCTCAGTAGTTGTGGTGCATGGGCTTAGTTGCTCTGCAGCATGTGGGATCTTCCCGGACAAGGGCTTGGACCCATGTCCTCTGCATTGGCAGGCAGAGTCTTAACCACTGCGCCACAAGGGAAGTCCCTAGAGACATGTCTTAAGGTGATAACCCAGAAGTCGCATATATCATAGCCAAACCTAGCTGCAAGGGAGGCTGGGACAATATGGTCTGTGGTTGGGTAGCATGGCCCAGATAAAATTTGAGGAATTCATTCAATTATTAAAAGTAAGAGGGGGAAATGGATATTGTAGGACAATTAAGAGAGAGAAACCAAAAAGATGCCTGATAGGTAGTAATCATTTAGTGTCTGTAAACTGACTCTGAATTTTAACAAAAAGAATGATCCATGTCTCTGAGAATCTATAGTCTAGCAGAATGGACTTGTCCCTTATTTGCCCTACTCCCCACCCTCACCCTGCTCTACTCCAGAGAAACTGTTCATGCCTTGCCCTCCCAAGCTCCAGGCCTCCAAGTACATGCTGTTCTCTCAACCTGAAACTCCTTTTTCCAGTTCCTCACCTGGCTGGTTCCTCCCATTCTTCCTTACTCAAGACTCAATTCAGGGGACTTCCCTGGTGGTGCAGTGGTTAAGAATCCACCTGCCAATGCAGGGGACACAGGTTCGAGCCCTGGTCCGGGAAGATCCCACATGCTGCAGAGCAACTAAGCCCGTGTGCCACAACTACTGAGCCTGCGCTCTAGAGCCTATGAGCCTATGAGCTTAGTTCCCTGGTCTGGGAACTAAGATCCCACATGCCTCGAGGCAACTAAGTCCGTGCACCACATCTACTGAGTCTGTGCTCTAGAGCCTGCATGCCACAACTACTGAAGCCCGCACACCTAGAGCCCATGCTCTGCAACAAGAGGAGCCACCACAATGAGAAGCACGCGCACCGCAACAAAGAGTAGCCCCCGCTCGCCACAACTAGGGAAAGCCCACGCGCAGCAATGAAGACCCAACGCAGCCAATAAATAAATAAATAATTAATTAATTTAAAAAAGACTCAATTCAGGTGTCATGTCCTCCTGGATGGCCTCCCTAAACTCCTCCATCTTAGTTAATATCCCCCCACTATGTTCTTACAGTAGGGGATGTGGGGTTTAGAAGTGTAGAAAGAGGTTTGAATCCCAGCACCACAATGGCAAGTGATCCAGAGAAACAGAACCAATAGGGGAAAAGATATAAAGAGATTTGTTATAAGGAATTGGCTGACAGGCCCCAAAATCTGCAGTCGACAAGCTGAAGACCCAGAAGAGTTGATTGTGTAGTTCCAGTTTGAATCCAGAGGTCTGAGACCCAGGAAGAGCCGATGTTTCAGTTCGAGTTTGAAGGAAGAAAACAATGTCCCAGCTCAAGGCTGGAACTGTCAGGCAGGCAGGAGGAAAATCCCTTCCTCAGAGTTCTTATTCTAGTCAGGCCTCCAACTGACTGGATGATCCCCAGCCACAACAGGAAGGACAATCTGCTTTACTTCATCTATCCATTCAGATGTTAAGTTCATCCAGAAACACCCTCACAGACACACCCAGAATGATGCTTGACCAATATCTGTGTAACCCATTACCCAGTTAAGCTGAAACATAAAATTAACCATCACGCTCTTCAAGATCAATTTACTCATCTGTAAGACAGGGGTGGTAATGGCACCCTTGGATAGATGAGCAGTTTAGATGAGATAATATATGTGTAGTATTTAGCACAGTGCCTGACCCAGAATACATGTTCCATCTATGTTATCCATCATTATCTCCGTCAGACTGATAATATTTACATGGTGTGCTGTCACCCTCTAGACAGTGAGCTTCTTGAGGGCAGGAATCAGACCAAGCCCACATTGGGAGTTCAGCAACTGTTCATTGAAGTAATGAACAAATAATCATGTTATCAACAGGAGCATTTCTTTATAAAATGTCATTGCCACGTTCCTCAAAAAATTAAACATAGAATTACCAGGTGACACGGCAATTCCTAGGAATATACCCAAGAGAACTGAAAGCAGGGACCCAAACCTATACCCGGACAAAAGTATATTTCCAAAAGATACATACATCCTTATTTCATAGCAGCACTATTCACAATAGCCAAGACATGGAAACAACCTAAATGTCCATTGACAGATGAATGAAGAAGATGTGGTACATATATACAATGGAATACTACTCAGTCATAAAAAGAATGAAATAATGGCATTTGCAGCAACATGGATGGCCCTAGAGATGATCATACTAAGTGAAGTCAGTCAGACAGAGAAAGACAAATACCATATGATATCACTTGCATGTAGAATCTAAAGTATGACACAAATGAACTTATTTACAAAACAGAAACAGACTCATAGACATAGAGAACAGACTTTTGATTGCCAAGGAGGGGGGAGGGCAGTAAGGGAGGTACGGAAAGTGAGTTTGGGATTAGCAGATGCAAAATCACTTCGCTGTACAGGAGAAATTAACACATTGTAAATCAACAATACTTCAATAAAATAAAGAAAAAGAAGAAAAAAAGAAGAAAGAAGAAAGCAGGGACCCAAATAGATACTTGCACACCTATGTTCTTAGCAGCACTATTCACAATAGCCAAAAGGCAGAAATGGCCCCAATGACCATCAACAGATGAATGGATGAATAAAATGTGGTATGTCCATACAGTGGAATATTATTCAGCCATAAAAAATTGAAATTCTGATTCCCACTACGACATGGATGACCTTAAAAACATTATGTTTAGTGAAAGAAGTCAGACACAAACGATCACATCGTGTATGATTCCATTTATATGAAATGTCCAGAATAGGCAAGTCCATGGAAACAGAAAGCAGATTCGTGCTTTCCAGAGGCTTGGGGAAGGGAGAATGGGGAGTAACTCTTTAATGGGTTTTATCTGGGGATGATGGAAATGTTTTAGAACTACATAGAGGTGATGATTCCACAACATCATGAATGTCCTAAATTGTCACTAACTTGATCCCCTGGGGATCAAAATCACCCCCAGTTAAGAACCACTGGTCTATTTCTAGAAACCTTACCACTTCCTTGTTGGTAAAAGATGTTCATAATAACTAACACTTATATGGTGTTTACCAGGCACAGACACTGTTCTAAAAACGTAGCATCTCTTCACTTATTTAATCTTCCCCAAAACTCTATGGGGTCTTAGTTCTGTCCTCATTCTAAACAGGGTATCTGAGGCACAGAGCGATTGAGTGACTTTCCCAAGGTTGCTCAGCAGGTGAATGGTGGGGTCAGGAGTTAAACTAGTTGTCTGGCTCCAGCACCTGCTTTCTTGTGTTTTCTTCTGACCCTCTGTCAGATTGGATTTTTTAAAATTCTTTCTCTCTTCAAAGTTGCAACAGGTTGTTGAGAATATCGAGTCACTTCTCACCAATGAGACTGTATGGGGAACGGAAAAGACGAAAAACACAACCACGTTCACATCTATTCTCCAGAAAATTGAATCAGTTGTTCTAGAAGCTGCCTTGAAAGCCCCAGACCAAAAACTCCAGAAAGTCCAAAACCGTACTGTGGGTAAGAAGACAATAAGGCATGATACACACAGGGTGTGGTTACTAACTGGGGTCTGGATTGAGCAATTAGAAAAGTAAATAAGTACTGCCTGAGTCCATTAATATAAAATTCTAGAAAATGCAAACTAATCTATAGTAACAGGGAGGAGAGGAAAGGTGAAGGGATGAAAAAAGGGCATGAGAAAAATTTGGAGAAATTGTTGGGGGTGATAGAAATGCTCTCTACCTTGATTGTGGTGGTGGTTTCACAGATGTATACACTCAATGAAACTCATCCAGTTGTACACTCTAATACATGCAATTTTGTGTACATCAATTACACCTCCATAGAGCTGTTTTTAAAAATTGCCAGTGGGGGAATTCCCTGGTGGTCCAGTGGTTAGTACTCAGTGCTTCCACTGCCAGGACCCGGGTGGATCTGGGAACTAATATCCCACAAGCCGCCTGACATGGCCAACAATTTTTTTTAATAAAAATAATTTTAAAAAATTAAAAAAAAATTTTAAATAGATAAAAATTGTCAGTGGTTTCTAATCCTGAGTCTGGGATGCTGGCTTGAAGTTAGGTTTTTGGTTTTTTTTCAACCAGTGCTTACATAACTCAACAGCACACGTCACAGGGATGCTACTTAAACCATCCCAGAAGGAACATCTTACTACATATTTTTAAAATAAAAATACTTTTATTAGGGAATTCCTTGGTGGTCCAGTGGTTAGGACTCGGCACTTTCACTGCCGGGACCTGAGTTCGGGGAACTAAGATCCCGCAAGCCACGCAGCGCAGCCAAAAAAAGAAATACTTTTACTATACTAGTCATACATATTCATTATATATCTATGTGATGAGATGATATGTCAGTTAGCTTGACCTTGGTAATCGTTTCACTATGTATATGTGTGTGTCAAGTCTTCATACTGTACACCGTAAATATATACAATTTTTGTTTTTGAAAATAAAAATAAATAAAATACCATAGCAAAGCCAAGTATTAAATTTTTTTAAAATTAGGAAAAAACATGTACACAAAACTAAATTGAGACCAGCCAAATCTGCCCACAACCCAATCCTCCAATCTGATACCCATGTAGTTACATGTCTGATGAAGAGACACATGTTTGTTGTGTATGTTACAAATTACATACGGTTGCACAACCTGCTTTCTCACTCACTACATTACTAACATCTTTCCATGTAAATCATATACATCATCATTACCTATGTTACTGTCTTCAATGGCTTGTAGAGTTACATTGTATATATAATTTATTTATACTATATATTTATTTATACTATAATTTATTTATTTCCCTATTCTGGTAAACGCAGGTTGTTACCAAACAACCCTGCGACAAAGACCATTGAAAATTTATCTGTGTGTTTGTTTGATGTTTTCTTAGGATAAATTCATAGAAGAGGAATTGTTAGGTCAAAGGGAAAAAAACATTTTATAGACTTTTGATACATATCACTATATTGGCCTCCAGAAATGCTGTTTGCTGTGCTTTTTATTCAGCTCAGAGATGTCAGTGTATTTGCGTATGCCTAACTAACCATTTTGTTTTACCAACTTGCATGATAAAGTACTTTATACTTTATAAAAATAATAATTTTTTAAATTGCTTTAATAAAATAAAATTCAGTGTCTAACCTTCCTGGGAAACCAGAATCTGCACAATTTCTTTCAAAATTAAACCAGATTACGAGTAACTCTCATCTTTCCTGATTTGGCCAGTTCCTAACTGTTTAATCGATGACCAGTACCCTTACCTCAGGGGCTTCAGTCTTTTCATCTATAAAATGAGATAATAATGCTGCATATAATACACTTACAACCAGGGCTGGTAATTGCTATAACTTTGATTATTCTACTTTCCACTCTTTAGTATTATAAAGTTTTATTTAAATAGTATCATTTTTTATATTCCTATCTACTTTATAATAGTATCATTCTTTAAGTGCTATTTTGTTACTTGCTTCTTTTTAACTTTTTTTAAATGTAAAAAAAGGAGACATAATAAGCCTACTGCACTCATCATCCAGATTGAATAATTTCCAACTCATGACCAGTCTCAGACTGTCTGATTTTTAAGATAAATATTTTCATGAGCTTATTTCCTGCTCTTTTTTTTTTTTCTTTTGGCCATGCCATGTGACTTGCACGATCTTAGTTCCCCCGACCAGGGATCAAACCTTGCAGTGGAAGCGTGGAGTCCTAACCACTGGACCGCCAGGGAATTCCCTTATTTCCTGCTTTTCTGTGACTTCATTTTTATTGGAAGCATGGTTCCCCATTAAAGAGATAAGCCATAACTTATTTAATCAGTTCCTTCTTAAACATTTAGGTCACTTCCCATTTTTCACCATTATCGTCTTTGCTGTTGTGAAATTAGCTACATCTTTCTTGTAGCTAATTCTGTCCTCTTATCCATGATTGTTCTCCTAGAATAAATTCCGAGAAACAGAATTGTTGCTTCAAAGACAATATGCTAGAGAATATTATTTAAGAACTTGGTTTCAGGAGTTAGAGTCGTACTTAAATTCTGAACTTCAGTTTCCTCATCTGAACAATGGTTCCTCATGGCGTTATATGATGCTGTTATAAGATGATGATGTATAAGGATCTTAGTCCAGTGCCTGGCACATCTTAGACATTCAGTAAATTTGAGCTGTTTGTGTAGCTATGCACATTTTTAAAACTTATAATAATGGTAAGCTTGCCCGTTGTTTTTCCTACCAGCTGTTGAAACTCGAGTTGTTACAGACAATTGCTCCACAGGAGTCATCTTCAACTTGAGCGCCCTAATGAACTCCATGAATATCCGCTGCAGTGACATCATCCAGGGAAATACACAAGGTACATGTGGTGGCTGCATGCAGAATCCCTAAGACATGCAGAGCAATATCACTGTGTGAGTAGTAAGGAAAGGTCCACAATAGGCTCCTCCCTAATGGGTCTGTTACCCTAAAACTGTGTCATTTGAGTCTTTTCCTTAAAAACAAAAATCTTCTTAAACTAGAGGCTTTCTATTCTTCAGCATGAAAGAGACTTCTTTGCAGTTGAGGGGCTGTTCTACCTGGGTCTCAGTTTAGGTTCACTCAGAAGCAGTCCATGGACAAGTATAAGGAGTTCAGTTGTAATGATTTTATTTGGGAGATGATCCCAGGAAGCATCAGTAGGTGTATCAGTCAGGGTTCTCCAGAGAAACAGAACCAGTGGGGGCTGTGTGTGTGTATGGAGAGAGAGACAGGGACAAAGACAGAGATTTTAAGGAATTAGCTCCTGTGATCGTGGAGGGTAGCAAGTCTAAAATCTAGCCAGCAGGTTGAAGACCCAGGGAAGAGTTGTTGCAGCTTGAGTTGCTCCGCAACAAGAGAAGCCACCGCAATGAGAAGCCCGCGCACCACAACGAAGAGTAGCCCCCACTCTCCACAACTAGAGAAAGCCCGTGCGCAGCAACGAAGACCCAATGCAGCCAAAAATAAAATAAATAAAATAATTTTTTTAAAAAAAGAATACCCAATGTAGGATACCATTTATGTGAATTTTTAAACACAGAAAACAATACTGTATATTATAATGGAAACATGCTTATGTAGTAAAATTACAAATGTATTCATGGAAAGGCCACACTTCCACTTCAAGTCCGTGGTTATTTCTCGAGAAGGAAGAAAGAGAATGAAATAATAGTGGGATCTTTAGCCATATCTAAAACATTTTATTTCTTAAAAAAATACATAATTCTGAAGCCAATACGACAAAACTATAATATATTTTAAATCCGAGTGTAAATGTCTGTATGTCTTTTTTATAGTTTTCTAAGTGTTTGAAATATAAGTTAAACTTTTTTAGAAAATAAAGATGTTTTCAAAGAATTCATCATTTACCACATGCTTGGCACTGTGCTAGGAGCCCTGTGGTTTCCAAATGAAGTATCCGGTATTAGTTACTCAGTACGTTTAGTGCCTGTTGGAAAAATAGGATTAATCCACAGGAAATAATTAATGGACAGTTGAATTCTCTTTGGCACGGCAGGGACTGCACTTGAAATACGAATTTGGAGAAAGACACATCAAGCTGCCAGAGGTTCTAGGGAAGACTTCCCGAGCCAGAGGCTGGGTTGCAGATGGGTCTTTGAGGAGGAGTTGTGAATATTTGGGTAGGAAGAGCAGGAGAGGAAAAGTAAACATCCTAGGCACAGCTGAGCACAGGTGTGGCGATCATGGGAGTCTGTCAGGTATGGAGTGGGAAAGGGCAACAGAAGGAATGGTGGCACTTTTTAAGACTCCATTATTCTGTTTCCTCAGGTCCCAGCGCAGTTGCCTTTATTTCATACTCTTCTCTTGGAAACATCATAAATGCAACATTTTTTGAAGAGGTGAATGAGAAAGATCAAGTTTACCTGAACTCCCAGGTAGTGAGTGCCGCTATTGGACCCCAAAGGAACACATCTCTCTCCCAGCCTGTGACTCTAAGTTTTCAGCACGTGCAGGTGGGTGAAAGCTACAATTTGTACTTGCTTAGGTTTCATGGATGTTAGACCAAACAATTTTTAAATACTCCCAAGTCAATCATTCTGGACCTGCACTGTGCAACATCATAGCCAGGAGCCAACTACAGTTATTGAGCATTTGAAATATGGTGAGTCTGAACTGAGATTTTGAAGACTTAGTATTTCCAGGTTTAGATTCAGTATTTCCAGACTTTGAAGACTTAGTAAGAAAAACAATGTGTTAAGCATCTCAATAATTTTACACTGATTACATGTATTGATTATTGATTTATATTGACATATTAAAAGATATTATTTTGAATATAGTGCTTTAAATAAAATATTTTATTAAAAGTAATTTGACCTGTTTCTTTCCCTTTTTTTTTTTTTTTTTTTTTTTCCGGTACGCGGGCCTCTCACCGTTGTGGCCTCTCCCGTTGCGGAGCACAGGCTCCGGACGCGCAGGCTCAGCGGCCATGGCTCACGGGCCTAGCCGCTCCGCGGCATGTGGGATCTTCCCGGACCGGGGCACGAGCCCGTGTCCCCTGCATCGGCAGGCGGACTCTCAACCACTGCGCCACCAGGGAAGCCCTCTTTTCCTTTTTTAATGTGGTAGTAGAAATTTTCAAATTACATAAGTGACTCATATGATATTTCTCTTGGGCAGCATCATTCTAGTTCGTGGAATTTTTTAATTGCCGGTACCTCCTACATCTGTGAAATTTGAACTGAGACATAGTTTTTATTCTTGCACAAAAGCCTGGAATTAATTATTAAGACTACATAATTCAATCAGAAGAAAAATTTTTATATAATTCATTGCCTTTTCCCATTCTCTGCCCAAACTCTTAAAGGCAGGAGGGTTAATAGCCAGACATAGTAACTGTTTAGAAAGTAAGAGTTGAAAGAAATCTTGCCGTTTTTTTGACAACATGGATGAACCTTGAAGACCTTATGGCCAAGTGAAATAAGTCAGACAGAGAAAGACAAATACTGACTGATCTCATATATATGTGGAATCTGTAAAAACAAACTCATAGAAACAAAGGACAGATGGGTGGTTGCCAGCGACAGAAGGTGGGAGAAAGAGGTAATCGTGATCAAATGTTACAAACTTCCAGTTATAAGATGAATAAGTTCTGGGGATGTAATGGAGAGAATAGTGACTCTAGTTAACTCTAGTTAACAATACTGTATGGTATATTTGAAAGTTGCTAAGAGAGTAGCTTTTAAAAGTTTTCACCACAAAATAAAAATTGTAAATATGTGAAGTGATGGATGTTAACTAACCTTGTTGTAATAATCATTTTGCAATATATACATATATCGAATCATTACATACACCTTAAACTTACACAATGTTATATGTCAATTAAATCTCAATAAGGCTGGAAAAAATAAATCAAACTTTTTTTAATTTTTAAGAAAATAAGAATTAAGTGGGAGAAGGTGAGGAAAGGTAGGTTTTCTCCATCTGATGCATAAAATCTAGGAATGGAATTTTTGATGTATGGCATGGAGCAATGGAAGTGGAGCAAGATATCTGGGGATGGTCCAGTGGATTATCAAAGGAGATACAGCCGCCAAATAGGATAGCATCCAACTCACATCCTTGGCCCGATCAAGTGTTGCTATGGACATCCTGGGGGCAAAAAAAAAAAAAAGAGAGATTGAAAACTAACTTTATTGTCTCCTGGTAATGTTTCTTCCCTACACTACCCCTGTCATTGTATGAGCAATTATTGTGTTGTAAGCGGTCAGGGCAGAATTGATGTGAAGACATCAGGGAAATTTGGCTTAGAGAGTATTTGGGAGAAAAATTTAAGTGAGCCTTATACTCTATTTTTATTTGACTCCCGTGTTGGAGGATCAAGTCCTGAAGCCAATGACATCTTGTAAAATTCTGGCTCCCAGAGAGAGGTGGGTTCATTTTCTGTTATGTGGAATCCCAATAGAGTTGGGACTACGCGGACAGGTTCCTGGTGGTCATCCTCTTCACTTAAAATAGAAATTACCTGATCTCTCCTAACCCATGGTGTCACCTCTTTGCACCCCACCGGCATAGACTGACACTCTGAGAGCAGTCCCTCCCAAGGAAGGACATGATGAGCCTGTTCTATTTTCAGATAAAGCCCAGTATCAAAAAGGTCTTCTGCGTCTACTGGAAAGGTACAAAGGAGGGCGGCCACTGGTCCACGGAGGGCTGTTTCCTGATACAAGCAAACAAGACTCACAGCATATGCAATGCCACTCACCTGTCCAGTTTCGCTGTCCTCATGGCCTTCGACACACAGGTATGATGTAAACATTGAATTCCTCAAGCTAATCCTTTTGGAGGCCCTGCTTAGGTGGCCATAAATGCTATAAGGAAAATTTTTAAAGAGCGTGTGTCTGGAGTGATTGCAGAAGTGTGCTACTTTAGATAACATGGTTAGAGGAGAATTAACTACTCAGGCTGAAATCTGAATATTAAGTCAGTGGGGTTACAATGTGGGTGAATCTCAAAAATATCATGCTGTGTGAAATAAGTTAGACACAGAGGCCCACATATTGTAGGATTCCAGTTATATGAAATGCCTAGAATAGGCAAATCCATAGAGACAGAACAAATTGATGGTTTCTAGGGGCTGGGAGAAGGGGAGAAGTGGGGGTAACTTCTTAATGGGCATGAGGTTTTATTTTGGGGTGATTCAAATGTTTTGGAACTAGAGAGAGGTGGTGG
This sequence comes from Globicephala melas, assembly GCF_963455315.2. Lineage (NCBI taxonomy): Eukaryota > Metazoa > Chordata > Mammalia > Artiodactyla > Delphinidae > Globicephala > Globicephala melas. Next base: position 163,024,575 of record NC_083316.1, on the reverse strand, counting down.
TTGCACAACACTGTGAATGTACTAAAAGTCACTAAATTGTACTGTGTAAAATGGTTAGTTTTATATTATTTGGATGTTACCTCAATGAAAAAAAAAAAGGTTTCAGGGAAGAGCATCCCAAAAAGAGATACACGTATGTGTCAAGGTCCTGAGAGAGAACAAACTTGGTGTGTTCCAGACATAAATGTGGTTGGAGCAGAGTGAATGAGAGGGAAGTGGAAAAGTTCAGGTTGGAGAAAAGGGCACAGGGAAAATGCATCAGACTTCAAATGCTATGGTCAGGAGTTTGGATTTCATTCAAATTACAATGGAAAGGCAAGAGAGAATTTGAATCAGGGATGCTGCATACTTATTAGAAGAAATCTCTGGCTCCTGGGTCAAGAATGGATGGTTGTGCAGCAGGAGTGGACTGGTAGAGAGATGATGGTGGTCAGGATTTGGGTGGCAGCAGCAAAGGTGGTGGGAGAAGGTCAGACTGGACACATATCCTAGACGAGGGGTCAGAGTACTGATAACACAGGCTGGGTGACAGCATACAGGAAGTCCTGCATCCCTCCCCTCCTTGCCGAGATGAAGGTGATCTGCCTATGTTGGGATGCCACATTCCAAGGGGTGGGGGAGTATAATCCCAGAGCAGGAAAGGGTGACTGTGATGTCCTCTCTGATGTGTCCCAGGAGAAGGATCCCACACTGACTGTGATCACCTATGTGGGGCTGAGCCTGTCTCTGCTGTGCCTCCTCCTGGCAGCCCTCACCTTCCTGCTGTGCAAAGCCATCCAGAGCACCAGCACTTCGCTCCACCTGCAGCTCTCACTCTGCCTCTTCCTGGCCCACCTGCTCTTCCTAACAGCCATCGATAGAACTGAGATCAAGGTACTTGTACTGTCGCAAAATACCCCTGCCCTGCCTCCAGTGTTTGCTGAGTTCATGGAGCCATGCTGCATTGGACACCTTAATAAAATAGCCTTGGGCCCCAGAGGGAGGTTGGGGGAGATGTACCAAGGTGAGTAGTGCTGCCGTTGATTATCAACCACCTTTACCTTCAATGACCTTGGTCTAATACCAGGTGTTCTGAACTCAATGTCAGTATAAAAGAGACGCCCTGGGGCCATGCTCCACCCTGACAATCCCTCCTGGTGACACCTTCCTCCTTCCCCAGGTGCTATGTGCCATCATTGCAGGTGCCTTGCACTATCTCTACCTGGCCTCCTTCACCTGGATGCTGCTGGAGGGCCTGTACCTCTTCCTCACTGCACGCAAACTGACGGTGGTCAACCACTCCAGTATCAACAGGTTCATGAAGAAGCTCATGTTCCCAGTGGGCTACGGAGTCCCGGCTGTGATCGTGACCATTTCCGCAGCATCCAGGCCTCATCTTTATGGAACACCTGATCAGTGAGCTTGACTCTCACCCTGTGCCATGGACATATTTGAGGGCAGTGTTAATAGTGATGATTGGGATATTCACATCAAATGCACTCTACTTTCTCCTTGAGTATAAGGGTTCTAATCTCTTTCCCAGTGAGGCAGGGAAAAATGATGTAAGAGGCTCTGGAAGGGGAGTTTTTTTTTTTTTTTTTTTTTTTTTTTTTTTGCAGTATGTGGGCCTCTCACTGTTGTGGCCTCTCCCGTTGCGGAGCACAGGCTCTGGACGCGCAGGCTCAACGGCCATGGCTCACGGGCCCTGGAAGGGGAGAATTTTGCAGTTAGGTCCCAACTTTATCTCTCCCATAATTTGTGACCTCAAGTCCTTAATTCTCAGTCCCCTCATTAGTGAAATGGGGATAATGGTCACCTCCATGGTCCCACCTTCAGAATACTAGTGTGAAAATTTAACAGGACTGTGCCTGTAAAATGTAGCAGTAACACATGGTAGTGAACAATTAAAGCCTTCATTGTCAGCTGACATTTTCAGGAGACATTGGAAAATTCTGTTAGGAAAAGGTGTCATTTCATATCCATTTCATGTGCTTTCTCTGATCTCTCTTTGCGTCCCTTTTCCCATTTTTCCCAGCTGCTGGCTCGACCTGAACCAGAAATTCATCTGGGCTTTCCTCGTCCCCGTCTGTGCCATTATCTGTGTGAGTGAATATGTGGCTCTGATGTTCCTGACCTAAGAAGAAGCACCAGACATGGGTGCAAGATAGCACAAGGGACATATATTTTCTCGGTTGTATGATTTGGTTTTTCCACCTGCTACCAATTCAAACCCATGTTCAGGGAGGTAGGAGTTGTGTACAATTTACAGTGGACATAGTACATCTTAACTTGTATTCTACATGGTCTGTGTCATTCCTGCAGGTGAATTTTGTATTTTTTATCTTGGTTCTTTGGATTTTGAAAAGAAAACTTTCCTCCCTCAACAGTGAAGTGTCAACCATCCAGAATCTAAAGTAAGATGAAGCAAGTGGTATTTTCTAACCCTCTTTTCCTCTACTCACTTCCTACTGGTCCCTCCTACATATTGACACAGACATACACCCCACAGCCAGGCTCTAAGGACTAGCAAGACCACTACCATCTTCCACTATCACAATTAATGAGAAGCTGTATTCACTAGAGTACAGGCTAAATTTCTGTGACTCAAAAATGGGAGTGAAATAGAAGTTTATTTCATTCTCACGCCACAGGCCAGAGGTAAACAGTCCAGGGCTAATGGGAAGCTCGGCTCCACAGAGTGATCCAGGGACTCACGTTCTTTCTATTGTGTTGCCCCACCATCCCCTAGGATGTTGTCTTTATCAGTATCCCATATGCAGGAAGGAGTTGACATGAAAGTTGCAAGTTCCACATTTGCTCATATCCCATTGGCTAGACCTTGGTCACATGGTGACACCTAGCTGCAAGGGAGCCTGGGAAATGTAGTCTCTAACTGGGTAGCCCTGTGTCCTTGATAAATCTCAAAAAGCGAAGCAATCTAACACTAAACGGAAGAAGAGGAGAATGGAAGAATACAGCTTTGGCCACACAGCACAAGAGGCAATAGGTTCAGGGAGGATTTAGGTTAAAATATATTTTGTATAATACTATTTCAAAAAACTGGGAACTATGAGTATTTCTTTTATTTTTCAGCATCCATCTTTTTTTTTTTTTTTTTTTTTTTGTGGTACACGGGCCTCTCACTGCTGTGACCTCTCTCATTGCAGAGCACAGGCTCTGGACACGCAGGCTCAGCGGCCGTGGCTCACGGGCCCAGCTGCTCCATGGCATGTGGGATCCTCCTGGACCAGGGCACAAACCTATGTCCCCTGCATTGGCAGGAGGACTCTCAACCACTGCACCACCAGGGAAGACCTCAGCATCCATCTTAATTTGACATGTAATTTGTTGAGGTTTTCATTGTAATCACAACAATAACACATTTGTTATTTGTTCATTACTTGGCAAAAGTTTTCAAACTATATAAAGTTAAAAGTGAAAGTTGCTTACTCCCTCTTTTCCTGCTACTTTTACCTCCCAGGGAATCCAGGGGTAACAAACTGCATGATATGATATGTCTGATATTTTCCCAGGACTTTTTCTGTGCATTTTCTGTAGAACAGACAGACTTACATACAATAGCATCACTACATAAATTGTTCCTCAACTAGCTTTTCTCACTTATGTAATATGATATTTTAAAATTAGGAATATATAGATACAAAAGTAGGGTGACCTTACATCTCAGTTTGCCTGGAATGGTTCCAGGTTATGTTTGTTGATGCATTGTAATTATTAAAAACACTCCTTTTTCATTGAAGCATAGTTGATTACAATGTTCTGTTAGTTTCAGGTGTACAAAAAAGTGATTCAGTTACACACATACATATGTATATTCTTTTTCAGATCCTTTTCCATTATAGGTTATTACAAGATATTGAATGTAGTTCCCCTGAATAGCACACATTTTGACCCCTCCATCTATAAATGATATATATAGAGAGAGATAAAGAGCTTTATCTTTGCAGTTTTAGAATGCTTTACGTATGTATGGTACTAATTTTGTTCTATATACTGTCCTAAATACTTTACATATGTTAAGGTCTCATTTAATCTTTGCAGCAACCCTATGAAATAGGAGTATTACAAAGATTAGGGAACTGAGTTACAGAAAAGTAGGGATTCCCTGGTGGTGTAGTGGTTAGGACTCAGCGCTTTCACTGCCATGGCCCAGGTTCGATCCCTAGTCAGGGAAATAAGATCTCCCAAGCCACATGATTTAAAAAAAACAAACAAAAAAAAAAAAACAAAACACACGCCAGACAGTAACTTGCCCAAGGTCACACAGTTAGTTAGTGCTGCCTTGGATTTAAACCCAGGCATTCTAGCTCCAGAGTCTTCACCGGTAACAACAATGCTGTAGAAGTATTCATGTCCATCATTAGCTTTTTTACATTATTGATTACTACTTCCCTCAGGATGCTGACACTCAAAGCAACAGCTCAGCTCTTCATCCTGGGATGCACATGGTGTCTGGGCGTCTTGCAGTTGGGCTCAGCTGCCCGTGTCATGGCCTACCTCTTCACCATCATCAACAGCCTTCAGGGTTTCTTCATTTTCTTGGTCTACTGCCTCCTCAGCCAGCAGGTAAACTGTGACCTCTTTCTTTATTGTTTTAAAATTAAGAAACATTTGGAGATACATAGTTTAATAAACATTCAAATCCACGTTCTCTAAATTTTCATAGGCACTTGTGAGTAGTGTGTAAACACTCCCTATATGTTCTCTACTGTGAGATGCTATTGATTGTAAGAAATATTAATTTATTAATGGCTTTCAGAAAGTAAATAATTGCTGCATCAAGGAAATACCATGTTTTTCTTCAACTATCCCATGCGTAATAGTCATCTATTGCCATGTAACAAACAACCTCAAAAATCTCAGTGGCTTAAACACAAATATTTACTTTTCTCATTCTGGAGTCTGCAGGTTGACTGGGGTTCAGCTGATCTTGGCTGGGCTCAGCTTGACCTGGCTCCAGGATGAAGATCATGTTCAGGTCTGTTCTTTGTGACCCTGAGGCTTGGGAGAAAAGGGAGCATCTCCCTAACATAAGTTCTTCTTATAACAATGGCAAAATCACAAGAAGGCAAGCTCTACTGAGCAAGGCCATTTCAAGGTGATTCTGTTTGCATCACCTCCACCAATATTTCATTGGCCAAATAAGATCCCATGTCCAAGCCCAAAGTCAATTGGAGAAAAACACTCCATTCACCACGAAGCTAAGACAGGGTGTAATGCTACTACAGAAGAGTGAATAACTGAGATCAATAAAGCAATCTACCACACCACTTAACATGAATTCTTAAACACATTTCCATGTGATGTATATCCTCTCTACTAATGTTTTAATAGCTCTATAATGAAATTACATAATAATATAGTTTTTCTAACATTTGATCATGAACATTTTCAAATATACGAAAAAGTTGAAAGAATTATGTAGTGAACATGCAATAGCGATCACCTAGATTCTGTAAGTAACGTTGTGCTATGTTTGCTTAATCACATATCTGTCCATATACCTACCCTTCTATTCATCTACCCATCCATCCACATGTACAGCCAAAGAAAACTGTAAGCAACTCTTCTCAGTGGATGTATGCACTTGAGTGAGCACCATGCAAAAGACTTATTTGTACTCTTCCCCCAGTTCATCTCAGTGCCTGAGGCATCTCACAGTGTGAGCCTCCAGTTTTTCAAGATATATATTTTGTATTCAATATGGCTACTAAACACAAGCCAATTCATGTGTCTGCAGCTGAACAAAAGAAACAGTGTGCGTCTGACACTTGGGAAATACTGGCTGCTGTGGGCTTGTTGAGATAAATCTCTAAGATGGTTCCTTACTAAGGGGTGCTCAGGGGTAATATGAACTGCATGCTGGCTCTAGAAATGAACCCCAGGCAAGATGCTACCGTGCTGTATACTACTGAACCACGTTGACATACTTCTACTTAGATTTAGTTAAGTTATACTCATCTATAGAACAGGATACTATGCAACTATTAAATATAATGTAAAAGACTGAAACCCCAATGAAACTTGGATCTACATGATCCAGGCCAGGAGGTGCAATGGCCAAATAAAGATATTCCAGCAGCCAGAAGAAATACAAAATCACCCAAGTTCTTTATTTGTACTTCTCAAATACCATGAAGAAGACACATAGTCCAGCTGAGCTTTGTTGAGCTCGGCCACTAAGATTTTGAGGTCGTTTATTACTGCAGCAAAACATGTCCTGACTGATATACTTCTTCCTCTTCCTTCTCCTCTTCCTCCTCCCTCCTTCTCCTCCTCTTCCTCTTCTCTCTCTCCCTCTCTCTCTCTCTCTCTTTCTCGCGCGCGCGCGCGCGCGTGCGCTCCTTCCTCTCTCCCTCTTTTCCTCACTCTGCATCCACACGCCCAAAGAACCAAACTAGGAAAGGAAGAACAGCTCCTCTGAGGATAAGAGAGAGGAAGAAACTGAGCCGACAGAGCAGCCACTCCCTAGAGAACAAAGGATGAGCATAGGCATAGACCATTCAAATGTTAATTTTTGTCTGGGCACAAGAATACTTTATGACCGGAAGGATATTCAAAATATATTAGTGAATATATGTGGAATCTAAAATATGATACAAACGAACTTATTTACAAAACTGAAACAGACTCACAGACATAGAAAACAAACATTTTTACCAAAAAGGGAAAGGATGGGCAGGGAGGGATAAGTTAGGAGTTTGGGATTAGCAGACACAAATTATCATATATAAAATAGATTAAAAACGAGGACCTACTGTATAGCACAGGGAACTATATTCAATATCTTGTAATAAACCATGATGAAAAAAATGTGTAAAAGAATATATACATATGTATGTTTAAATGAATCACTTTGCTATACACCAGAAACTAACACAACATTGTAAACCAAATATACATCAATAAAATACATAATTTTTAAATTTTTAAAAATATATTAGTGAAAGAGTAAGTTTCAAAACATTGCTCCAGAAGGGTTCTATTTTGTTTATATAACATATATAAATATTCATTTCTTATGCTATGTTATCTAGTTATTCACGTGTGGGTAATGGTGTATATGGAAACACCACTTATTCTCAAGCAATTTTGCCACTCCCGGGGGAACATTTATCAATGTCTGGGGACACTTTTGATTGTCACAACTAGGGGAAAAGGTACTACTGACAATTAGTTGGTAGAGGCCAGAGTTACTGCTAAACATCCTACGGTTAATAAGATAGTCCCCACTACAAAGGATGATCCAACTCAAAATGTCAGTATTGCCAAAGTTGGAAACCTTGGTGTAGCAAATGTTGTTGATGACTCTCTCATATCACTTTGGCATTATATTCTACATGCCCAGGGTTGCTTATTGTAAACACCTGTGACTCTGTGCCTGTGGGCTTCTTACTGCCCACAGGACATGCCTGCTTTATACACAGGGCAAGCTGGTGGTGCCAGAGAGTAATGGCCCTTGAGAGCAGCCATCAACCAATGACTGATGGGAGCTGGTAGATAGTTGCCCCAGCTCCCTTGTCCCTGAGGTGGGATGACTCTGAGGTGTGTCCTCTGTTGTCTCCAGAGCCCCCGAGTGGCACTGAACCCCAGATGTCCACAATGGAAAGGATTATGCATCCTTTACTAGCTGCCTTCCCTTCTCAATCTCACTTCCCCACTGATCTACTGGTGTTTCCTGGGATCACCCCTCGAAAGAACTCTTTGCACTAGAACCCTTGTCTCAAGGTCTGCCTCTGGGGGACCCCAAACCAAGACACATGGAAGGATACCACCAAAACATGATCAGTGATTTTTCGCTAGATTGAGCAACTATGTGTGACTTCTATTTTCTTCCTTTGCATATGCATATTTTGTTGAGTTTCTACAACAAATGAAAAAATTATTGTGATAAAGTATATATAACAAAATTTATCATTTTAACCATGCTTAAGTGTACAGATCAGTGGCATTAAATACATTCACATTGTCATGCAACAATCACCACCATCCATTCTAGAACTTTTTTTTTTTTTTTTTTTTTTTTGCGGTACGCAGGCCTCTCACTGTTGTGGCCTCTCCCGTTGCGGAGCACAGGCTCCGGATGCACAGGCTCAGTGGCCATGGCTCACGGGCCCAGCCACTCCGCGGCATGTGGGATCTTCCCAGACCGGGGCACGAACCCGTGCCCCCTGCATCAGCAGGCGGACTCTCAACCACTGCGCCACCAGGGAAGCCCCTAGAACTTTTTGATCATCCCAAACTGTACCCCTTAGGCAATAATGCCCCATTCTCCCCTGCCAAGCCCCTGGTAACCAGTATTCTACTTTGTCTCAATTAATTTGACTATTATAAGGATCTCATTCATGTGGAATCATACAATATTTGTCCTTTTGTGTCTGGCGCATATATTTCACTCAGTGTAATGTCTTCAAGGTTCACCCATGTTATAGCATGTGTCAGAATTTTATTCCTTTTTAAGGAATAAATAACATTCCATTGTATGCATATATCACATTTTGTAGGAAAAGTTTTTCATAATGTCTCTCTCGTCTTTCTCACTCACTGACTTTTCTCTTCTCCATTGTTAACAAAAACAATCCTAGCCTTTCCTTTGATGTTCCAGGTCCGAAAGTGGTTTGGTGAGATCATCAAATCTAAATCTGAGCCTGAGACTCATACACTTTCCAGCAGGTTTGGTCCTGACTCAAAACCCAGTGAGGTAAGAAGACTTGTGACTTATTCTAATGTTTTACCCCTTGACACCCCGAACTTCCTCTCCATGTCTTAGTACAAACTCCCTTTCTTGCAGGGTATGGAGAAGAGTTCTTTTCCTGATGACCTGATTTGCATTCCTCATTCCCATCATACTGTTTCTCAGTGACTCTTCCTTGCCCGCTAACAGTGCTTAAGCTGGCTGTTCAATATATTCCTGTCATTTAAAGTATGGGTACAGCACCACTACCATCTAATGTAGAATCCTTTAGCGGGAGACTTACAATCATAGACATAGCAGAGTGGTCATCATCCCCTGAACTCTCACTGTCTAAAGAGAGGTGGACTTGAGCCCCATGGAGTTAGTGGATACCACAGAAAGGATCCAGGAGAGGAACCCCACCCCAGATGCTCCACATACCTATAGAGGAGGAGTGCATGTGATAATGGGACCTTCCTGGGAGAGGAAATGGTCCTGTTAGAAAGGGAACCTCTCTGGAACTTGGTTGCTGGATTTTCGTCTGTTCTTCCATTGAGCTAACTCAGGACCAATGCACTGAGGAATAAGCTCCCAGTACTATCTGAGACTTCTCTCCACAGTTGTCCCCTAATTGCTCTTTTAGAAAAATGGGAGAATATACTTGTAAGAAACCATGTCACTAGATGAGCCAGATGGGCTCCAAAGCTCAAAATCCATAAAAATCCTCCCAATCTCATTTGGTTTTATGCCTTCCATGTACATGCCTACCACATCTGCTAGCCAAAGAGTCTTAGAATATGTTGTTTTTAAGCTAAACAAAACTGAGAAATTTCTGATACATTGTCTTCTACATTTCTTGAGAAAATATGGGATTTTCTTCAGCCGTGGAAATATTGAGGTCACTGAAGAAACATCTATTCCATACTGGAGGGAGGGAAAGGGAATTCATTCTAAATCTTTCCAAAAGAACCAAGAGGAAAATGGAACCATTTTTAGGACAAAAGTTTTAGGACAGTCACGTCAGCTGATTGGAAAATTTTTTAATATATATTAAGCTTAATCATTCTCAATAAGAGTAAAATTGTGGTAGGTGCTAACCATTGGCTGTGACCTTTGAAACGTTTCCCAGACAATCCAAAATAATAAAGCTGCCAGCACTCCAGCTACTGGTTTCCCACAATGAATAAGAAAGCTTTATTATTATTATTATTATTATTATTATTGTTTAACATTGTGGAACTTGAATGAGTATATCTTTTGAAAGGGAATTATATATTATATATTTATATATGATATATTATATATTTAAAATATATTTTATATGTAGCTGCATTTAAGAAATACATTTGCTTTAATTAAAAGAATTTCTGAAGCTTTTATTTTTTATGCACAGAGTATGAGTAAAAAGCTAACAAAACCCTCTGTCCTTTACAGACAAATTTGGTCTTGGGTTAACTTTCTAGCTCTGTTCCCCAGACATTTGATAACATTGGAAGGTCAGCTGTATAACCAGGGAATACTGTTTATGGGAAAAGTCATATGCTTGACTGGGTGGGAAATTCTGTGAATGAACCATAAATACCAGGAAGGAAGGCATAGCTTTGGACTTCCTGCATACAGTGACTCTTATAACTGAGTCAGGAATTCCTATCCTCATGGGCTGTTGTACAAGATATTTGTTCCTCTGGGGGGCCTGAGGCATCTAAACCAAGCTGGAGCTTGTAGGGGGCAAAGAGAGTATTTGTTGAGTTCTACAATGTGTAAGACACTATGGTAGGCAGTGGATGTACAAAAAGCAATAAGACCAACACAGTACCTGCCTTCAAGGAGCTTAGAGTCTAGCCTTTCTTTATGGACAAAAACCAACATCCAGGGGGCTGAAATTCTAGAGTAGGATACTATATCCAAACTTTTTTTCAAAAAAAGAATTCTTCAACCTGGATTTTTGAGAAGTCCTCCCACTGTAAGCTAAAGAAGGCCACACCTTTCCTAGGATTCCAAAATGCTAGGATATCATGCCATCATTGCCTGCTGGATGGAGATTTCTGGCTTTAACCCACTCCTGCTGTTTCTTTCTGTTTTGTTGTCATTCATTCGTTCGTTCGTTTGTTTGTTTGTTTGTTTGTTCTATCCTTACATCTACCTTTAATCTAAACGTCTTGTTGGGGGGGGGCATGTTTTCCAGGACAAGTGAAAATACTAAAACTAGAACATTCAGCTCCTCATGGAAAGCCATACATGTGGATCTCGTTGGCATCATAAAGAATGAAAGTGGGGACAAGAAGAATCATCATACATGTCATTCCTGGAGAGGAAATGCTTAACCTTTACTTCCTGAAGTGTTTGTTCTGCATAATGTGCTCTCAATAAATGTGTATTCAATTGGACTTCTCTTCACTGATGTGTTCAATCCATGCTTGTTCCTGGATACACAAATCATGACCATTGCAAATATTCCCTGGACTTTTTGTAAATAAAGAAGCCCTTTTCAAGGCCTTTTTTCAGTTTCTTACTCTCTCTCCTAAACTTGCTCTAAACTATGAGTTTAAACTAAACAAGTTTAAACTCACTGAGTCCCTCAAACCATCATCTTCTTCCAAACCATCATCTTTACCTCCTCTCTTATCCAGGCTAAATCTCGTGATCAACCATGTCAAATGATCCTCTCCCATGCTCTCAACACCATTGCTTCCTCAGTCTGATTCTACATTTAGCTGGGAATACCCAAATCCAGGACTGATCCAAACATGGCAGGCACTGTGGCTTGTCTACTCAGCAGCCATCACCACCATCACATGTTCCTTGTTGACAGAACCTTGATTGTTTTCATATTTGGGATAGCACTGTACCTGGGTCCAGAGGTCCATTGAGATTGGTCTCAGCCCAGTGATTCTCAACTGGAGGTGATTTATCCCCACCATTAGGGACATTTGGCAATGTCTAGAGACATTTTTGGTTGTCATGACTGGGGCAAGGGGGGATGCTACTGACACCAAAGTGACAGATGCCAGGGATGCTGTTGAATATCCTACAATACACAAGACAGCCCCCCACATATACAGCAAAGAACTGTCCATCCCTAAATATCAGTAGTTCTGAGGTAGAGAAACCTCCCAAACCATTGGCGATGGGCATTTGGATCAATTCTACCCACTGAGATATAAGAAACACCTACTGGCACATATATTCTGTCCTTGATAAAAACAAATACAAATTCAAGAAGGGCTTGCCGATTACTTCCTAGTTTTAGCTGCTATCATATAATAATATGAGGCTTGGAGAGAAGATATCATGGAAATACTAAGGGTGGAAGAGTGAAAAGACAGAAATAATCTGGGCTTTTATGACACTGTTGGGTTGCTGAACCAACCCTTGAACTTTTTCATATGTAAGACAAATAAACTCCTTTTGTTAAGCCAGTTGGGTCAGGTTATCTGTTACTTGCAGTCCAAAGCATCCTTCCTTATGAACCAATCATGTCTCTTCTCTGCTCCCCATCAAGGCAGTGAGCTCTCAGAATCACTCAGCTAGGAGCCAATACAAATGTGTGTTTTCTGGTCTAAACAAGACCTTCCAGGCTACCTGGAACTCACTCTTCCTCTCCCTGGTCAACTTCCCCACATGGGGAGTTCTAGTTTCTCAGTTCTTTCCCCAATCTGCATCCTCTTTCTCTATATAAGATAGAAGACTGTCTCCTACTTCACAGAGAAAATAAACACCAGCTTATGAAAACTCCCTCAACTTTCTGACATCCCTTACAATTATACCCACATCCACACTCATCCTTGATTCCTTCCCCTACTGATTCTCATCATCTCCTCCATTCTTCCACAATGGCAGAGAGGGTCCCTCTTCTTGTTTGAAACTAACCTCCACCGCTGTGCTTTGGATCTTGTCTCCTCCTGCCTCTTTGGGGACCTTTCTCCATTGATTATCTCCTCTCTCCCTGAGTCTTCCATCTCTCTCCCATCCTCACATTCCTCAGTGGCATTTAAATATGCTAAAGATGGATGAGCGGGACTTTCCTGGTGGTCCAGTGGTTAAGAATCCACCTTCCAATGCAGCAGACACGGGTTCGATCCCTGGTCGGGGAACTGAGATCCCACATGCTGCAGGGCAACTAAGCCCACGTTTGCAGCTACTGAGCCTGCGTACTCTGGAGCCCATGCACCACAACTAGAGAGCTTGCATGCTACAACTACTGAGACTGCGCACTCTAGAGCCCGCGCACCACGACTAGAGAGAAGAGCCTGTGTGGCAACAAAGAGCCCATGCACCACAATGAAAGATCCCGCATGCCACAACTAAGACCCAACACAGCCAAATAAATAAATAGATAAATAAATAAATACTTTTTTTAAAAATGGAGGAGCAAACTTTTTCTGTAAAGGGCCAGGTATTTTAGACTTTTCAGGCTAGATATAGTGATAGATAGGAAGATAGGTGATAGATAGACAGACAGACAGAAATACATTTGTGTGATATGTGTGTAAAGGGATATATGTGTATATCACTTTAGAAATACAAAAACCATCCCTAGCTCACTGGCCATACAAAAACAGGCTGCAGGAAGGATTTGAGACACACACACACAATGCTATAGTTTGCTGGCCCCCATGATAAAGAAAGAGAGATGGCAGATTCTAGGAAAATGGCCATCTGCACACATCTCAGTTCCCCTCCACGCTCTACCTTAATATATCTGCCTCTTTGAATCAAAAGTCTGCTGGGACCCATGGCAGCTGGGTGGGCATGAGAGTGATATCTCTGGGGGGAATCCCCAAAGGGAAATCTGGGGTTGAAATGTCTCCCCTAGGCACCAGGTGGAAAGTTCCAAGGTAAGCTGAAGAATGCTCTGGGTGGAAGTCAGACAGTTCATCCTATGAAGAGTCTGATCCACCAGGGTCCACAGACATCCTGGGATAAGGTCAGCATCACTCCTGTGTGTGTGTGTGTCTGATCCATCTGGCTCCCAAGGACTCCAAAAGGAGCTCTGCTCCTGAATCTAGAAGAAAGCAAGGAGATTGGGGAGCAAGGAGGCACCTCTGCACACCTGCCTAGTGCACACATAGACCCCTGCAGGGAAGAATCCATCTCCTTTCATCACTTGGGAAACTGTCACCACTTAGAGTTCTCAACCCCCACATCTGAGCCCCAAAGAAAAATGACAGCCCGTGAGAGGCCCCCAACAGCCAAAAAGAGGATGGTCCAACATAATTGTCACCCAGGAAAATCGAGCTGCTGGAGTAGACAGACAACAACTTTAAACAAGAATAATAAAAAAGAAGAATGCAAGGAGGTTCAAGTACAGCACCAAAACATTCTATGGAACCAAATAAAAAGGGAATAAATAAAAAGATGAATTTTACTGGATGAATTAAAGAAGAGGATGAGACAAATTAGTGAGTTAGAAGACCATGTGGAAGAAATATCTCAAAAAAAAAAGAAAAAAACAGAGCAAAAAAAATGCCAAAAGATGAAAATCATGAAGGAAAATGATCAGTCTTGGAGACCGAGGAGATCTACTATGGGAATAGTTGGGGGTAGAGGTTGGAAGAGTAGGGAGGAAGTATGTTCAGGTCTCTTCCACCCCAGAAGTTCCCCCTGCTACAATAACCATTCTATCTACTTCTCTTCATAGCCAAAATTCTAGAAAATTTGTTTATACCCTGCTGTGCCCACTTCCTCCCACCCTTCACTGCTCAGCCCACCGCAGTCTGATTTCTGCTTCCAACACACCCAAGAATGACTCAATGTCCCAAATACTTCCTCAGTGCTAAGTTCACTGATGGCTTCTCAGTCTTTCCTAACTTGACCTTTGGGTCACATTTCACTCTGTTGGTCCTCCTTTCTTCTCTTTTTTGACAATCAAGTATTTTTAGGTATTTTTCCAACTTTATTGAGATATAATTAACAAACAAAATTTGTATATATTTAAGGTGTACAACATGATGATTTTATCTATGTATGCATTATCCCCTTTCCTTCTTGAAGCATTCTCTTCTCCTGGCTTCTCTAACACCACACTGTCCTCCTATAAGGGTGGTCAACTCATCCCAGTTCGCCCTGGACTTTCCCAGATTTGGCACTAAAAGTCCTGCATCCCAGAAACCCCTCCATCCCAGGAAAACCAGAATCATATTGCAATCTCATCTTCTCCTGTCCCATAGTGTCTTAGTTTGGGTTCCCCCAGGAGCAAATTCTGAAACAAGGATTCTAATGCAAGTAGTTTATTTTGGAGGTGATCCCGGTGAACACCAGCAGGGTTGCAAAGAAGTGAATCAGGGGAAGAAAGGAAGCCAATACAAGATGGGAGCTTAATCCCAGCAGGGACCTCTGGGCAATCACTTGGGACCTGCATCTCAGACTCATCTCACCTGAGGGATGAGGGAGCTGGGGCATGGGTATACCAAGTTCAGGCTTTGGTCGAGGATTGTTCCGGGAAGCATTTTCCCCCTGATGCTTCTCACCTGCCTTCTGCCAGATAAGGTGTTTTTCCAGTGGCAGCTGCTGGCCAACAGAAGTCACTGAAAATGTGAGGACTAAGGATATAAGCAGGGCATGACCACATCTGCTACATACGAGATTCTATCCTTGACCCAAGAGACGTTCTTAGAACTTGGCAGGAGTTCAAGAACCACCTAAATTTAACTGTGTTGTTAGCATAAGTACTTTTTCTTCCCCATCTCTAGTAACGATAACTCCTTCTTTCCTGCTAATGAAGCGGAAAACCTGGAGTCATTCTTTAGGCTTCTCTTTCTCTCACACCCGACATCCAATTCATCAGCAAATCTCACTCGCTGTATCTTCAAAATAGATCTAGAATTCTTCCTGCCTTCACAATTAGCTCCCTGGTCCCCATCATCCCTCACCTGCGTTATTGTAATAGCCCCAGGAGAGCCACAGAGATGATTTATCAACAGACTCAGAATCCAACTCCTGCTCTCCTACCTCAGTCCAGGATGTCTGTTCTATCATATCATGTTGTTCCTTTCCTATAACTGTGGGCTGAGGCAAGAGCCACAGGGTTAGAGTTTTCAGAGATAATTCAGGTTTACGGACAGTCCCTTGAATGGCAGCAGGTGCTACAGAGAGAGATCAACCACTGGAGGCACAGACTGAGTCCAAATACCATCTCTGCCACTTATCCACTAAATGACAATGGACAGGCCATGAGACCCTCTGGGCCTCAGTTTTCCCAGCTATGAAATGGGGTTGGTAATTATTCCAACCTCACAAAATCATCATGAAGATTAAATGAGAGCTACTCCATCTATCTAGTGCATAATATATGCTTGACTAATCATGGCTTTTTTTTTTTTAACCACCAAGAATGCCCAACCTTTGGTCCCCTAGACCCAAAGAGGTAAAGAGAGCTTTCCCTGGTGGCACAGTGGTTAAGAATCCACCTTCCAATACAGGGGACACAGGTTCAAGCCCTGGTCTTGGAAGATCCCACATGCTGCAGAGCAGCTAAGCCCGTGTGCCGCAATTACTGAAGCCTGCGCGCCTAGAGCCCATGATCCACAACAAAAGAAGACACCGCAATGAGAAGCCTCCGCACCGCAACAAAGAGTAGCCCCCGCTCGCCGCAATTAGAGAAAGCCCAATGGCAGCAAGGAAGACCCAATGCAGCCAAAAATAAATTAATTAAATAATTTTTTTTTAAAAAAAAGCGGTAAAGAGGACCTCCTTCATGTTTTCCTCTCTACCTGAAATTAGACAATCATGAGAGATGCAGAAGGGAGATAGGTTTGGACCAGCTCCACTATGGACCACTCCCCCACAGCATGACTCAGAGATGTGACCACAGCGCTCCTGCTTCCCCATTTCTCAGCACACATATTCGGGGAAACTGAAGTTTCCTCTTCCTCTTCTGACAAAAACAGTTTCTTGGGCCAAAGTTCCCCTGGGTAGAGGGCTTAGAACAGGATGCCCACCCACTCTGCAGTCTATGGGCCATATGGAGGGTTAGTTTCGATACTGATGAGTTGGGGGGCAGGTGTGGAGGTGGGAGGAGACAAGTACAGAGGGAACAGGAAGTGAGGTGAATGCCAATCCCCTGCTCCCACTGCTTCCCCTGCTCAGAGCCTCCTTGCCTTAATCACCCCCCCCACCCCCATCCCCGCTCTCAGTCAAAACAGGAACTATTGTGCTATTAGTCAAGGGCACTTGTTGATCAATAAATTGACTGGCTTGTACCCACCCCGGACACAAATGCAGGGATTGTCTAAAGAGATTGATGTGTTGAGTTGTGCTCAGCTGGGGGTAGTACCAGCCCTCTAGGGGGTGTTTTTGTTTTGTTTTGTTTTTTGTTTTGTTTTGCGGTACGCGGGTCTCTCACTGTTGTGGCCTCTCCCGTTGCGGGCCGCAGGCTCCGGACGCGCAGGCCCAGCGGCCATGGCTCACGGGCCCAGCCGCTCTGCGGCATGTGGGATCTTCCCGGACCAGGGCACGAACCCGTGCCCCCTGCATCGGCAGGCGAACTCTCAACCACTGCGCCACCAGGGAAACCCTAGGGAGTGTTTTTGATTAGCACAATGACTGGGAAGGACACCTCTGGCATTTAGTGGGTTGAATTGTGCACCCCCCTCCCAAAATTCACATGTTAAAGCCTTAACCCCCAGCCCACATAACCTCAGAATGTGGAGACTTTGGAGATAAAGTGTCCAAAGAGGTAATTAAATTAAATCATGTCATCAGGGTGGGCTCTAATCCAATATGTCTGGTGTCCTTAAAAGAACAAGACAATGGGAATTCCCTGGTGGTCCAGTGGTTAGGACTCCTCACTTTCACTGCAGGGGCCCAGGTTCAATCCCTGGTCGGGGAACTAAGATCCCTCAAGCCGTGCCGTGCGGCCAAAAATAAATAAATATTTTTTAGAAAAAAAGAAGATGAGATTATGACACAGACACTTACGAAGGGAAAACCACGTGAAGACACAGAGAGAAGACAGCCCATCTACAAGCCAAGGAGAGAGAGCTCACCAGAAACCAGCCACGCCAACACCTTGATCTCAGACTTCCATCCTCCAGAAATGCGAGACAATGCATTTCTGTTGTTTAAGCCAGTTGATGGCATTTTATTATGGCAGCCCCAGCAAACTGGCACAGTGGGCAAGGACCACACAATGAACTGGCATTTTGAGAAGCTTTAACATAACTCATAAGTCAAGTGAATTCCTTCATCAAAGAGCTTTACAGACCAACGAAGAGCCTAAAGGCACATGTGGGTAGATATCGCCATTGTCCTGAGGATCTGACCAAGACGTGGCCTGCCACACTGGATGATTCAGCTGGTCTGTCTTTCTAGAAGTTCCATGTCTTGGCAGAGGTCTGATGCCACCACTTAGCTTGGGCAGACCTCACCCAGGACATCGAAAAAGCTTCATGTCAGGAATAATTTTGCCCCACCTGCTTCCCAGAAGCTGGTCCGCATCAAGTAGGCAGTAAGGGATCCCAGTCCCAGCATATCATGGTCCAGAGGAGCCAGGGTATTTTCTGTTCCAGCTCAATCAGTGCCAGACCTGGAGCTCCCAGAATCAGTATCATTTCCTAAGAGCCAGGGACTTGGTGACTTTCCTCCAGACCCCAGAACTGGGAGACCATTACCAAGACCTGGTGTCTCTCCAGCTCACCATCCGCTATAGACTGAGTTTTATGTCCCCCCCCAAAAAAAAACTCATATGTTAAATTCCAACCCCCAATGTGATGCTATTAGGAGGTTGGGACTTTGGGAGTGATTAGGTCATGGAGGTGGAGCCCTCATTAATGGGATTAGTGTCTTTATAAAAGGGACCGCAGAGAGCTCTCGCCCCTCTCAGGATGTGAGGACTCGGTGAGAAGATGGCATCTATGAACCAGGAAGCAGGTCGTCACTAAACACTGAATCTCCCTGAGCCTTGATCCTGGGCTTACGAGCTTCCAGAACTTTGAGAAATAAATGTCTGTTATTTATAAGCCATCCACTCTACAGTATTCTGTTACAGCAGGCTGAACAGACTAAGACACCATCCAACTGAACAAGCCCTCACGTCCTCGCCCTAGAAACGATCTGACTTGCACCCCAGGGAACTCGCTACATCCAGGCTGCTGGTTCCATCTTGGGCACGTCCACATCAGTTCTCAGAGGGCAGGAGGTTCTCATGTCCAAAAGCCAAGGGGTACCGGGTACGGACCCCCACCCAACCTCAGCTCTTGGGTTCAACAGGAACATTTCCGCTCACAAATCCAATATGTAGTTTTGTCGCAAGAGAGGTCATTCCAGGTGCCACCTTTGTTCATGCTGGCACAGTCCTCATCATGGAGGTTGTTGGGTTCCTGTGGGTCCCAAAAGCTGGATAAAGGAAAAAGTGCATATAGGGAGGGATGAATAGGTGGAGCACAGGGGGTTTTTCAGGGCAGTGAAACTATTATTCTATATGATACTGTGATGGTAGATACATGACATCATGCATTTGTCAAAACCCATAGAATGTACAGCACAAAGAGCGAACCCTAATGTAAACTATGGACTTTAGTCCATAATAATGTATCTATATTGGTTCATCATTTGTAACAAATGCACCACACTAATGCAAGGTGTTAATAATAGAAAAAAAAAGTGTGAGGGACAGAAGGAATATGGGAACTACTTCTCTGTACCTTCTTCTCAATTTTTCTGTAAATCTAAAACTGCTCTAAAAAATAAAGTCTGACTCAGACATAAAAAAAGAATGAAATTTTGCCATTTGCAACAACATGCATGGACTTGGAGGGTATTGTGCTGAGTGAAATAAGTCAGACAGGAAAAGACAAATACTATATGATATCACTTATATGTGGAATCTAATAAATACAACTAACTAGTGAATACAACAACAAAGAAACAGACTCACAGATATAGAGAACCAACTAGTGGTTACAAGTGGGGAGAGGAAAGTGGGGAGGGGCAATACAGGGGTAGGAGAGAAAGAGGTACAAGTCATTAGGTATAAATAAGCTACAAGGATATATTTTACAACACAGGGAATATAGCCAATATTTTATAATAACTATAAATGGAGTATAACCTTTAAAAATTGTGAATCACTATATTATACCCCTGTGACTTATATAATACTGTACATCAACTATACTTCAATTAAAAATAATAATAAAAGAAAACAGAAAAAAGAATAAAGTTTATTAATTAAAAAAAAAAAGACTATCGGAAAAAAAAGAAAAAGAAAGGCCTTCATTGTTCAGGGCTCTTTCTGCCATCCAAATCTTTTCTCAGCCTTTCAGAATTACCTAAACATGCTGCATGATCCCCTTCACCCCAGCAGCTTGTCTGTTCTAACTCAGCCTCACCACCTGTTCACCAGAAATTCTCCCAGCCCCTGAATCAGTTTCCTGCATCTGGTCAGTTTCTGCTTCCTCTTCCAAAGAACACTTCTGTTATACCACGTTCCTCCCAACCTTCCAGGTATTGTAATGTCTTAGGTCATGTTCCCTTAAAGCAGAGCCAGATTTGGCAATTCGGGTGCAGAGGATTTATTAAGGGCTGTTCTCAGGAGATAGGGAGTGAGAGAAACAGGTTGTGGCAGCAGATAGAATTGAGCAAGGATGTAGGTTCAGCCTGATCTAGCCTCAGCCTGATCCCACAGGAAACTCTGAAATTTGAATAGCACCACAGAGTTATTCCAACTTGAAACAAGGGGTCCAGGCTTCTCTTAACTGGTCACTGTCTGTGGCATGACCCCAATGGGAGTGGAGTAACCTCCTAGCTGAACAGGCTTCCATTCAGCTGAAGCCAACTCTCTGGAGAAAGCATAACTGTGAACTTTTAGCAGTCAATGCCCCCTGCTGGAGGGAGCCCTCACCAGCCCCATGAAGGGATATGAGCTGAGCACCTGCAGTGCCACACCATGCCATGACATCTCAATTTGCAGAGCTCTGCCTCCTTCCAGGAATCTTTAATAAAAAATAAAATCCCCAGACAAAACACTAATATCTCTAATATAGAAAGAGCTCCTAGAGATCAGTAAGAAAAAGACCAAAACCACAATATAAAAAAATACACAAAAGATATGAATAGATAATTCACAGAAAAGTTAATACATGTGGCTATTAAACATATGAAAATACACCCAACCTCAGGGATAAGAGAAATGCAAATTAATACTACACTGGGTTTCCATTTTTCACCTACATATAAACCAACAAAATTCCAAAAGTTTGATGAATGTGTGGGCAAAAAATTATAGTCAAGCTGGTGAGAGAATAAATTGGTATAACCAGTATGAGGGACAATTTGTTAATATTTATTTAAAATACAAATACATACACTCCTTGAGAAAGTAAAGCATAATGGCTAAGAGCATAGAGTTTTAAGCCAGGTTGGGTGGCACTGCCACCTGCTAGCTGTCTGACCTTGGGAAGGTTGCTTAACCTCTCTGTGCCTCATTTTCCATACCTTCAAAATGGAGATAATAATGGTACTCACTTTACAGAATTATTAAGAAGATTAAATAAATGAGCTAATATAAAGAGTGCCCAAAAAATGAGATCCTGTTCATCCTTTTAGCAAATCAAAATCTTCCTCTCCCTCTTGCCCTATAGCCATGCCTCCTTTTCCTTTTTCTCCCCCCAACCATTGGTCTGGGGACTTGATATGTTTGAGCAGTTGTGCTAAAGGTTGAGATGTTTCAATGGAGGAAAAATTAAAGTACAGGCACCAGAAGTCCTATCAGAAAAAAAAGCACCCTTGTGCCTCCCAGTCCAGCTCAGCCTGGAATTCTAAAGAATCTGCTGGTTTGGACTTCACAAGGACTTACAAGGAAGAGAGATCCCAAGAGCCCTGGATACTTGCCTGAAAGTGATGGGTGACCCATCCAGCCACCTCCAGTCCCCTTCACGGTTTTTGTCGTTCAGCCCCAACCAGTATACCCGAGGAGAGCCATGAGCCTTGGCCACAAAGTTCTGCAAGTACAAACTTCATTCAGCCATCAGTTCTTCTACACACCCTCTGCTCTGTCCCACACACATTTAGGGCTTGTGAGTGCCACCCCAATACCCTTCCCAGTCCCCATGGCCTGCAGAACAAGATCAACGCATTCCTCCCACTTGAGCATGTTCAGTGGTAATAGTCATGCCACCTTCTTGCAAAACCTATGAACCACTCTGTGCCTCAGTTTCCACCTCTGTAAAATGGGATAATAGTAGCTACCTCCTCATAGAGTTATTGAGAGGGTTGAATGAATTAGTATGCATAAAGAGCTTGAAAGAGTGTCTGACATGCAGTAAGTACTATGACATCTTAACATTTAACATTATACAATTTAAGGAACATTTTAATAATAATAAGTGATATCTTGATTTCCCTGGTACTTTCACGCCACCCTGCAGTCCTCATCTGCATCCAGGCAGAAGAACTTGGGTGGCGGGGGAAGGAAAGGAATGGGGATTCCTGGCTTTTATATTTCCAAAGCCCAGGCCTTTGGGAGAAAAGAAAGGACTTGGGCAAGATACAAAAGATTAGGAAGAAAATGAAAATATCATGATTTAAAGCAACTCCTCTCCAGGCAAACTGATCTATGGTAAGGGAAACCAGATAAGTAGTTCCCTAGGGTGGGGGTGGCGTGACTGGGAAAGGGGCATGAAAGAACTCCCTGGGTGGTAGAAACATTGTAAATCTTGACTGGGTTGACAGTTACACAGGTGTATACATATGCCAAAACTCAGTGAATGTACACTTAAGATCTGTGCATTTTACTGTATGCAAATCATATCTCATTCACTCAACCTTATTCAAGACCAAGATTCCCTAAAAGGTAGAGAGGAAAGATTGCAATATGAAGGAAATTATGGAGATGTAGACATGGTGGGTGCCAGAAAGAGGGCTCTGCATTTCATTCCCTGGTAGAGTCCGAGGTGATGGCCAAAACCTCAGATGGGTATGAAAACTCTAAAAAGTAGAGTGTACCTCGACCCTGTTGCCTGGGTAAAGCCCCAGAGAAGTATCAGGAAACCAGAAAGAGAAAAGAGCTGCTTGGTCCATCAAATTAGAATAGTGCCTAGCACATAGTAGGTGCTCAAAAATTGTTCGTTGAATTAATAAGTTAATAAGTGATCTACACACTTTGCACAGATATCTCATTTGAACTTCATTATGATCTACTGAAGCAAGGATTGTTAACCCCATTTTATAGATGAGAAAATTGAGGCAGAGAGAAGTTAAGTAATTTGTCCAGGATCATTCATCCAGTGGATACCCCAGTGGATACCAGCTTGGAGTAAAGACCTTGAGGACCAGACATGTACTACCCTCTGCCTTGACCCCATATAAGCTGTTCCTACTCAGAAGAAAGATAGAAGATCTCAACTGACAGATAAAATTTCCACCCTCCTGGTATAATGGGAGCTCAAAAGAGGCAGGAAATGAGTTATTTAAAGAAAACAAAGTTATATTTGTTATGCACCTGAGTTTAGGGAGTATGACTTATACCTCCCCATCATCTTATTACATCTAATTAAATTACATCATCTAATTTAATCTCAAAAAAAACCCCTCTGTACTACCTACTCATACAAATGATGCTATGAAACAGAAAGATTTTTTTAAAATAGAGGGAAAAAAATAGGATGGTAGGCCTAAATCTAACCAAATCAATAATTACATTAAATGTAAATGGTCTTAAAACACCAATTAAAAGCCAGAGATTGTCAGATTGAATTTAAAATATATATGTAAGACCCCACTATATGCTATCTACAAGAAAACTACTTTTTTTTTTTTTTTTTTTTTGCAGTACACGGGCCTCTCACTGCTGTGGCCTCTCCCATTGCAGAGCACAGGCTCCAGATGCGCAGACCCAGTGGCCATGGCTCACGGGCCCAGCCACTCCGTGGCATGTGGGATCCTCCCGGACCAGGGCATGAACCTGCGTCCCCTGCATCAGCAGGCGGATCCCCAACCACTGCACCACCAGGGAAGCCAGAAATCTACTTTTAAAATAATGACATAGACAGGTTAAAAATAAAAGGATGGGAAAAGATAAACCATGCAAACACTAATCAAATAGTGCTATGAAGCTTATGGCCAAGAACATGGACTTTGAAACCAGCTTCCTGGGCTCAGATCCTAGCTCTGACACTTACTAGTTGTAATAAGCAAGTTGCTTAAGTGAAATATGCCTCAGTTTCCTCATCTGTGAAGTACTGATATGTAATGATATATACTGTGTACAAATGGTCTTACCACCTAGCTTTGGTAGTATTAAGTCATTAAAGTTATTTACACATATTCCAATTCTCCTTCTACATAAACATTGATGAAACCATCTTTCCCTGCATCTTAAAGCATAGCAGTGCCCATGGGACTTTCTTTGTGAGTGCACGTAGGTAGAAGTTTTAAAAGTCAGTGTATGACTTGCCTCATACACTTCCATCATTGAGCTATAGGGACTGTCTGTTACTTCAGCATAACATAACGTCTCCTGACTCACACACTAATTTATAGAGCTGTTGTTAGAATTATGTGAATGCATGTAAGATGTTTAGAATACAGCCTAGAGAATAGAAAGTGCTACCTAAGAGATAGCCATTATATTATATCTCCATGTTAGAGGGAAAACTGAGACTCAGAGAGGATAAGTAAACACAATCAGGATTTGAACTCAAGCAAAGCATACCCCCTTAACCTTCATATTAAAAGTTTTAGTGGGGACTTCCATGGTGGCGCAGTGGTTAAGAATCTGCCTGCCAATGCAGGGGACACGGGTTAGATCCCTGGTCCGGGAAGATCCCACATGCCATGGAGCAGCTAAGCCCGTGCACCACAACTACTAAGCCTGCGCTCTAGAGCCCATGAGCCACAACTACTGAAGCCCACATATTCTAGGGTCCGTGTGCTGCAACTACTGAGCCTGTGTGCTGCAACTACTGAAGCCCGCATGCCTAGA
The DNA here is from genome assembly GCF_963455315.2 of Globicephala melas. Lineage (NCBI taxonomy): Eukaryota > Metazoa > Chordata > Mammalia > Artiodactyla > Delphinidae > Globicephala > Globicephala melas. Next base: position 162,999,979 of record NC_083316.1, on the reverse strand, counting down.
GCCCATGCTCTGCAAGGAAGCCACTGCAATGAGAAGCCTGCACACCACAACGAAGAGTAGCCCCTGCTTGCCGCAACTACAGAAACCCCATGTGCAGCAATGAAGACCCAACATAGCCAAAAATATTTTTTAATTAAAAATAAATTTAAAAAATAAAACATATTATTAAAAAAGAAAAAGTTTTAGTGACTCAAAAGCAATTCCAATTTCTCTACATCCAGGCCTGGGAAGGATATTTAAATCCTAGAAGAGAGGCAGGCTGGCCCTGCTGGTTCTCAAGGGCTTGGTAGGGACAGCTCACCTGCTCAGCAAAGTTACTGATGATGACCAAGTGAGAGTAATTCTCCTGGCAGAACTTCCTGGCTTCATCCCATGACTTGGTGCTTGGAGAGAAGTAGTAACACTTACCCTGAAAAGGGAGCCAGCCCTCAGGGCAGGTGACCCTGGTACAGTCTGGGGACAGGATAGGATTCTGTCAGAGTGGGCCCAGAACCAGAGTAATGTACATAGTATGCCATGTACAGTTGTGCAGGCTATGCACTGCTCCACTCCAGGTGGGCACCACTCACATAGATTACACTGAGAATCACTTCCATGGATTTATGCAGTGTAGCAGCTCTGCCATGTCCCCCATCTCAGGGAAGTTCCCCAAGTCCCACTCACCTAATAAGCCCCGAAGTTCCAGCAGGGACTGGTTGGTGTCAGCTCTTACTCGTTCAATGTCCTTCTTCAGGCCGGCTAGCCCCGCCATGCCAGTCACTGTCAGCAGGGATGGGCTGTAGGGTTAGAGACCCAAACCCCCACCTACCCACCTACCCATCACTGACTGCAGACACACCAGAGAACAGCAAGAGCTGTGTTCCCCCACTGCACCCATGTTCTACTGGGTGGTGGTAAAACTCAAAAACACATGCTCAGTGCCCAAGAAGAGCCCTAATGTGACTCCAAGGAGAGATTAATCCCTGAGGCATGGGGAAGAGTAAAGATGGTGGGCTTCTTGCAGGAGGTGGGTTTTAAAGGAAAATGGTGATTCCGTATCTCTAAGGGGATGGGGAGGCTCAGTAGGCAGGAGCCACCTTGGAAGCAAAGGTCCAGAGACAAGCATGTTGGGAAAGACTGGTGCAGTAGAGGTCAAGCAGAACCTCACAGGAGCTTGAGCTCAAAGTGGGAAGAGGTCTTGTGTCTGGGTCCTTAAATGCAAAGCTAAAGGTTTTGTGTTGGACTCCGGGCAGTGAGAAGCCATTGATGGGTTTTGACTGGAAGAGTGGCTTGGTCTGAAGTGTGGGGTGAAGGATTGTGGAATGGAGCAATTTTCAGACTTCAGGAATCATACTGAAAGCCTCTTCTACAACTAATGTATGTGTTCCCACTACTTTCACACAAATTTGCCCTCTCCCAATACTCCCCAGGGCCACCACTAGATGGCCCTTCAGTTGGACAAGACAGAAATCTTAGATAGAGAGATGATAGACAGACAGATAGATAACATATACGTTATCCTTGACACTCTTCCCTCTCACTCACCACCATTCCCACTCACTCATCCCCAGTCTGGTCAATTTTACCTCCTAAATCTTTCCACTCCACCTACTACTCTTCATCCCCACAACCACAACTCTTATCCAAGCATCCATCATCTCTCAATTACCCAATTTCACCATTCTCCTCCCTTGTACTTATGTCGCCTCCTACCACAGGGCCTTTACACATGCCTAAGACCCTGAACTCCTTACCAAGTTAACTCCTCTCCCTTCACACAGCTATAGTACCATTTCCCTAGCGAAACTCTATATGACACTCTCAAAGATAAGGTCAAGACCCCTCGTTAGATTTTTTCATAGAATTGCCTTCCTCTTCCTTTGGACTATTCATCAAAACTTGGAATTTTACCCTCATTTGGATGATAATTTGGTAAATGGCTGTCTATGTTTGTACTGTCCAACAGAAACAAGATGTGAACCACATAGGTAATTTTAAATTTTCTAGTGTTTTAAAAGTCAAAAGAAAGTAAAATTAATTTGAATGCCATTTTTGTTTATCTCAATATATCCAAAATATTAGCATTTCAGTGTATAATCAATATTAAAGATTATCATTATTATTGATATATTTGACATTATTTTGTAGCAAATCTTTGACATATGTATCTTTTGGTTGGGTTTTTTGGTTTGTTTTGTGGTTTTGGTTTTTTTGTTTTGGCCGTGCCACGTGGCTTGTAGGATCTTAGTTCCCCAAGCAGGATCAAACCCGGGCCCAAGGCAGTGAAAGCGCTGAGTCCTAACCACTGGACCTCCAGGGAATTCCCATGAAATCTGTATGTATTTTTTTTTAAGATTTTTTTCGATGTGGACCATTTTCAAAGTATTGAATTTGTTACACTATTGCTTCTGTTTTACATTTTTGTTTTTTTGGCTGCGAGGCATGTGGAATCTTAGTTTCGCGACCAGGGATGGAACCCGCACTCCCTGCACTAGAAGGCGAAGTCTTAACCATGGGACTGCCAGGGAAGCCCCCCGTATGTATTTTAGGCTTACAGTATATCTCAATCCAAAATGACCACATTTCAAGTGCTCAACAACCACAGTGACTCATGGTCGCCATATTGGACAGTGGAGGTCTAGACACACACACACACACACTCCACAGGGACAGGGACTATGTCTGATGTGTTCACCATCTTACCCACCCATCCCCCACCCTGCTACCTAGCACAGTGCCTAGCAAAGATGGCATTGGGGTTGGTCATGTTCGTGCTCAATACGCATGGTTTGAAGGGATGATTGAAAGCACTCACCATTTGCTCGCCATGCCATCTGCTGAAAGGTTAACATCCTCAGCTCTTCCACCACCTCCCGGTCTATGAGAAGGAGTCCAGCTTGAGCCCAAGTCCTCCCATACCCCTTCCCCAATTTCTCTGCATGCCCCATCCTCACCTTACTCACATTTAATCAGGGTAACAGCCAGACCAGTGCAGCCCATGAGCAGTGACACCACCACCAGCAGACACACGTACACCATCAGTCTCTCCTCCTGGTAACACCTAAGACCTCCGGACTTCTGACTGATCCAGGGCACTGGAGTGGCTGGGGGGAAGAGATGGGGACAGAGAGACTGATGCTGGTGCTTCAGATAGTGAGGAATGGACCCTTGAGCTTTCCTCCAAGAGCAGGGGGGGCAAATGACTATGGTCATGACTATATCACCAGGTGGGGTCAGCAAGAGAATATTAGGGAGAGAAAATGCTAAAGAAGCCCAGAGCATTTGTGGAATATACAATACGCCACACATTCTGTCACACCCTTATTATTTTACTGGCTCCTCCCCCTTATGACGTAGATATAAATAGTATTCCCATTTTGCAAATAAGTGAACTGAGGGCTTGGAGAGGTCATGCATAACTTGGACCCAGCTCTTCTCTTAACATTTAGGATGCACTCCAGCAGCCCCTGCCCAAGCTGCTCCCCGGTGGCCCAAGCTGTGGACCGTTGCATCTGGGGCAGAGAACATTTCCCATAACTTATAGGCAAGCGGGAGGTAGGGCTTGAAGAGTACCTGGTGGATATCCTGGGTCCCTGGGGGTCTGGTTTAGACTCAGAAAGGAGGAGCTTCTGAAAGGAAATGTTTCTCTACGAGGGTCTCACTCCAGAGCTATAGGTCTCAAATACACTGGCCACCATGAGAGGGGAGATAGAGGTAAACCTAAAGGACTTACTGGCTATAGGCAGCTGGGATGGAGGATGTACAAGATCAGTGCCTGGGAGAAAGGCAAGAGAGGTTTATTCAGAAGTCACTGAAACACTTCGTCTTCCAAGATCAACAACCTCCCCCCAAGCCCTCTGATTTGTTCTTTGGTCAGAATTGGGGGACTGGAGGGAGGACTTCCAAGTGTCCGCTCTCAGGCTTCGTAATGGGTATTCCCACTGCTCACCCAGTTGAGGAGTTGTGCAGGTGACAGGGGTGAGGTTCAGGCCTGGAAGGGGTCAGAAAGACAACAGTCATGCAGAGCAGGGCTTCAGCCAAGTGAACAGGAAGGTCCCAGCCCTAGATGCTCACCTGTGTTCTTCAGGAGCTTGCAGGGAAGTGGGGGGTTCTCTGTTTTCTTTCCTGAGGAGGAAGGAATGGTTGCTCAGGCCCAGATCAGGATAAAGCCAGCACTGGGTCTCCTGTACCCCCAGCCCCAGCTCACCTGCCCTTGGAGGCCTTGGTGGAGCCGTCCAACCTGGCGAAGAGAAGCTCAGCATTACAGCCGGTCCAAGGATGGGAATGAGGTGGAAAGGCAGTGATGGAAACAGGATTGACATGTACGCACTGTTATATTTCAAATAGATGACTGGGACTTCCCTGGTGGTGCAGTGGTTAAGAATCCACCTTCCAATGCAGGGGGCGCTGGTTTGATCCCTGGTTGGGGAACTAAGATCCCACATGCCGTGGGGCAACTAAGCCTGCGTACTGCAACTACTGAGCCCGCACCCTCTGGAGCCCATGCGCCACAAATAGAGAGGCCACGCACTGCAACTACTGAACCCACGTTCTCTAGAGCCTGCATGCCACACCTAGAGAGAGGCCTGTACGCTGCAATGAAGAGCCCGCACACCACAAGGAAGATCCCGCAGGCCACAACTAAGACCCAGTGCAGTCAAATAAATAAATAAATATTTTCAAATAAATAAATAAAAATAAAATAGATGACCAGCAAGGACCTATTGTAAAATTAATTAATTTATTATTTTTTTTAAAAAAAGAGGGACTTCCCAAGCGGTCCAGTGGTTAGGACTCTGCACTTCCACTGCTGGGGGCACAGGTTCAATCCCTGGTCAGGGAACTAAGATCCCGCATGCCGCATAGTGTGGCCAAAAAAAAGAAAAAAGAAACAGGATTGAGATTGCAATGGAGGGTTAGGGATGGGGTTGTGCATGAGAATGGAATTGGGCTTAGGGATAGGGACAGGATTAAGAAACAGTGACCAACCATCCTGAATGACCCAGGACTTTCCTAATTTTAAAACAGGAAGTCCCACATTCCAAGAAATCTTTCATCTCTGCACAAACTGGGACAGTTGATCCCCCTAAGTTAAAGACACAAGTGAGTTTGGGTATGGGAATAGAGTCAAGGTTAAGGTTGGGATGAGGGTTTGGATTGAGATGATGGGGTTGAAGAAGGGTCAGGGATAGTGATGGACATGGGAGTAGGTTTGTGATTCAGAGTGTAGTTGGGGTGAAGAATGGGGCTGTAGCTGCATTGGGGAATGGGGGAAAAGTTGAGGTTGGGTTGTAGTTGTGTTGGGGCTTGGTGATAGTTTTGATTTGGACAGGAGATGGGTTGGAGATGGGGCTGCATTTGGAGATGGGGGTGGGACCTAAATTTGGGGAAGGGGTGGCCTTGAAGACAGCGATGGGGTGGGTCTTCGGGTTGGGCTTGGGGACCATGCTGGGACCAAGATGGATTTGGAGACGGACAGGCAAAAAGCAGAGCCCAGGGGCTTCCCCTGGTGGGAGTTTACTCAGGGAAACCTCAAAGCCTCCACTGTTTTTTTTCGTTTGGCCCTGCCACGCAGCTTGCGAGATCTCAGTTCCCCAACCAGGGGTGAAACCCAAGCCATGGCAGTAAAAGCACCCAGTCCCAACCACTGGACCCAAAGCCTCCACTTTTATATACACTTATTGGACTCTTGTTGAGTCCCTGGCCAGGCATGGCCCACCCAAGTCTAAAGGCAAATTTGGGCCCTGGGTGTGAATGCGAAGAGGTTGGAGAGACAACAGTCCACTCACAGCTTCTGAAATACTGGCTTTCATGTCTCGGGGCCTTTGCATCCACCTGTTCTTTTCTGGGCTTCTCTTCTTAACAAACTCCTGTTCATCCCTCAAGTCTCACTCCAATGTCCCCTCATCTGACCCCGAATCCTCCCACTAGTGCAGGCAGACCCCTCAATTACCCTCAGGATTTCCCCAATTTCATAATCCCTCCCCTCTCAGACCTGCTCACCCAAGACTATGCCCAAAACTGCCTCCCCCATCAGACTGAGAGACCCTCAGGTGGACGCATGGATACTCCCACCATCATGGTGCCCAGTATGGGCAGGCTGACCATGTATGTCTGCAGTGCCCAGCTAGTTCCCCCTGGGGAGTCTGTTCCCCAACCTCATCCCTCAAATCACACATCTCTTCACCTGGCCTCTGAGAGGTCCTCTTACCTGGCTTGGGAGGAAGGTCCTTGTACGGTGGTGCCGTGTTCTCATAATCATCATCATCATCCTCTTCTCTGGGCCCTTCCAGAGGAAAGGCAAGTGAGAGCCCAGCCCATTCCCTCCTCTGTCCCTCACACCCTGGTCTCTGGCCCCAAGGTGGGAATACTGTAACCTGGGTCCTGACCACCCCTGGTCCCCAGCCCATGCCTGGCCAGGGCCATACCTGGCAGGTCCCTGCACCCAGAGTTAGTATACAGGGTGCACATGACTGCAGCTAACACAGGAGCCTGAGAAGAAGCAGGCAGAGCTCGACAGCTTCTTCTCCTTGTGTCCTCAACTCAGGTGACTAGGTTTTTTCTCAGTTCCTTTTTTCTTTAAAAGTCAAGAACATGCAAATCTATCTTGAGGGGAACACCACAGACCGCACACACACACACACACACACACACACACTTATTCTTCTCCCCAGTTTGGATTCATGCATAGAAATAACAATGACAACAGCCCCTGCATTTGAGTTCCTACACAGCACCAAGCCCTGGGTGAAAAATAGATAAGCTCCTTCCTTCATGAAACTTCAATCGAGACAGGAGAGACAATAAACCTATAAAGAAATATAGAAATAAGCAATATGGTTTGGTTTTTAATTTTATTTCCAATAGTAACTAAGTATTACCTTAAAATAAAATAAAACAGGGTAAAGGGATAGGATGGGGGCTAATGTAGAGAGGTGGTCAGGGGAGGCCTCCCAGAGGGGTTGACATTTACAACAAGACGTTAAAGTAATCGGTGCTAAGTACTCCCACATTCCCACAGTGAAGTTTTAGGTTCACTGTGGCTACATAACAAATTACCCCAAAACTTCATGACTTAAAAAAACAGTAGGGGGCTTCCCTGGTGGCTCAGTGGTTGAAAGTCCGCCTGCCGATGCAGGGGACACAGGTTCGTGCCCCGGTCCGGGAAGATCCCACATGCTGTGGAGCGGCTGGGCCTGTGAGCCATGGCCACTGAGCCTGCGCGTCCAGAGCCTGTGCTCCACAACGGGAGAGGCCACAATAGTGAGAGGCCCGCGTAGCGCAAAAAAAAAAAAAAAAAAAAAAAAAAACAGTAGGCATGTATTATCTCACAGTCTCTGAGGCTCAGGGATTCAAGAGCAGCTGTGTGGTTCTGGCTCGGGATCTCTCATAAGGTTTCAGTCAAGATGTTGCCCAGGGTTGCGGTCATCAGAAAGCTGGGCTGGGGCTAGAGGATCTCCTCCACGACGGTACACTCCCATGGCTGTTGGCAGGAGGCCTCAGTTCCTCGCGATGTGAGCCTCTCCCAAGGGCTGATTGAGTATCCTCACAACATGGCATAGGCCAAAATGGAAGCCACAAAGCCTTGTATGATCTAGCCTCACAAATCACAAACTATGATCTCTACTATATCTATCACATGGACCAGCTTTGAGTCACTGTGGGGGGAAACCACACGAGGACATAAATACCAACAGGTAGGCATCATTTGGAGGCCATCTTGAAGGCTGCCTACCACAGTCATATACACAGAACTTGCAAAGGGGTGTTTTTCATCCTGAACTTGACATCGACTGGAGGGTATTTAAAAAGTGAAAGTTAAAGAGAGAGAGAGGGAGGTCTGTCTACCCTATGGGGAAACCAAGGGATGAGGTTTTGATTCACACCCAAAACAGCATGAAGTGAAATGACGGACATAGGGGAAAGGGCTGCAATAGGAGTGGCTGCGTCTTTTGGTGCATCAAGGATGTGGGAGTTTCCTGTGAGCCTCGTGAAAGAGGGAATAACCAAACTGAGGCCCAAGAAAGCAGCCTGCCTATGTTTCTCAAAACGACCACCATCAGCCTTTGGGGCCAACAGCTCTAGAATCATCCGTGACGCCTCCCTTCTCTCTCATTCCACGGCTGTGGCACATTACGTTTTCAAAAGATGGCTGCAACAATAGCTCATGTCCTACACGTTCTGATGCAAGGTGACCATGCCACTCCATCAGGAAGTAGAGTCTAATTATCCTCCCTTTAAATCTGGGCTTGCCTTAGTGACTCTCTTATAACCAACAAAATGTGGCACAAGGGACAGCTGCCACGCAGCTTCCACCTGGCTCTGTCAGAACATGTGCTCCCAGCTGACATTTTGTGAGGAAGCCCAAGCCACATGGAGGTGCTTGGCTCAACAATCCCAGTTGAGGCCAGATTTCGAGTCATCCCAGCCCAGGTGCCAGACATATACGTGAAGGCACCTCCCAATGATTCCAGCCCCCAGGAGAGTTAGAGTCACCTCCAGCCCTTTGGGTCTTCCCATCCAAGGCCCCAGACGTCATAGAGCAGAAACAAGCTGTCCCTACCATGCTCTGTCCCACAGAATCCATGAGCAGATGAAGTGATTATTTTATGCCACCACATTTGGGGTGGTTTCTTGACACCCTAGATAACTGGAAATGTGACCAATCTGTTAGTAATTCTGGTTGGCTCCACCTTCACAGCATATCCAGCATCTGAGTCCTTTTCACCTCCTGGTCTTAGCCATCATCCTCTTTCACCTGGATTGCAGTAATAGCCTCCACCTAGGTCCACCCACTTCTGCCCTTGCCCCCTTTATGGGGGCAAACTCATAGAAGCAGGGAGACGGTTGCCCATGGCTGGAGGGAGGGAAAAAATGGGTAGATGTTGGTCAATGGGTACAAAGTTTCAGTTGTGCAAGATGAATATGTTCTAGAAAACTACAATGTGACTATAGTTGACAACATTGTATTGTGTACTGGAAACCTGCTAAGAGGGTAGATCTTGGGTGTTCTTAACACAAAAAAAGAATAAATAAAAGGAAAATGTTAACTCTGAAGTGATGGATATGTTGACTGGCTTGGTTGTGGTGAATATTTCACAATACACATGTATATTGGGTTATCAGGTTGTACACCTTAAATACATACAATTTTGACTGTCAAGAATATCTCAGGACTTCCCTGGTGGTGCAGTGGTTAAGAATCCTCCTGCCAAGGCAGGGGACACAGGTTCGAGCCCTGGTCCGGGAAGATCCCACATGCCGCGGAGCAAATAAGCCCGTGTGCCACAACTATTGAGCCTGTGCTCTAGAGCCCACAAGCCACAACTACCGAGCCCGCGTGCCACAACTACTGAAGCCCACGCACCTAGAGCCCGTGATCCGCAACAAGAGAAGCCACTGCAATGAGAAGCCCACGCACCGCAATGAAGAGTAGCCCCCCACTCGCCGCAACTAGAGAGAAAAGCCCGTGCGCAGCAACAAAGACCCAACGCGGCAAATTAATTAATTAATTTAATTTGAAAAAAACAATACCTCAGTAAAGCTGGAAGAAAAACAACCATAACTGTTTTTATTTAAACTTTTGATAATTTCTTTACCACAATTTTCTTTCACTTTTTTTTTAAACATTGCATTAATATATAATTTTTCTTGGGAAAAAAATAGAGTCTGAAATCAAGGTGTGGGCAGGGCCATGCTCCCTCCAAAGGCACTAGGGGAGGATCCTTTTTGCCTCTCCAGCTTCTAGGGTTTCCTGGCAGTCTTTGGCTTGTGGCCACATCGCTCCAATCTCCGCCTCAGTCTTCACATGCCTTTTTCTCTGTGCATCTCTGTGTCTCAACTCTAGATGCTATGCTGGTGGTTTTGAAGATGCAGGAAGGGGCCATGAGCCAAGGAAGGCAGCTCTAGAAGCTGGAAAAGGCTAGAAAACAGATTCGCCCATTCTCAAAGCCTCTGAGGGAGAGTGGTCCTGCTGATAACTTGGTTTCAGCCACATGAAACAACTTTGAACTTCTGACCTCCAGAACTATAAAAGAATTCATTTCCGTTGTTTTAAACCACTAAATTTGTGGTAATTTGTTACAGCAAGCATAGCATATTACATACCCCAAAGGGCAAGACCCCAATTACTCTTTTGAGGGGTTTTCCATTAAAGTAAAAGGAAATGCAACTCAGATTGGCTTAAACAACAAGGAAATCCCGTCAGGCCCGTCCATGTACAAGTTAGAAAATTGGGCGGGGTCGCTGTAACGGAGATTCAGAACAAGAGTGGCTTAAATGAGATGGAATTTATTTCTCACCTCACAGTCTCAATATAAGCAATCCACAGTCTCCGCCAGCGGAAACTCTTCCCCAGCACATGCGGAGGGGGGTGGCCCCAGCCCTACTTGAGGTGGGAGGGCAGCAGCAGACCAGCCTCCCTCTCCAGGAAAAGCTCACCCCAGGGGCTGGGCTTCCCCCCGCTCCGTTCCCATGATGTAACATCCTGAACCTCTCCCACCTGCATGAGGTGTGGGTGTGCTGTTCCCATTCTACAGATGGGGAAATGGAGACTTGTCTGAGAAGGAAGAGTCTGTCTGCCCAGCAAATACTCACTGAGCATACACAACAAGTATCAGATTCCAGATGGATATGGGGGGGTCAGGGTGGACGGATAGGGAAGGGATGGGGGGATACACCAACCAAGAGGACTGATAGCATCTCTGGCCATCAAGGGCATCCTTTAAGGTGGGTGGGCCTGGGCAAGGTAAGTGTGGTGAAGGTTGGATGGTCTCACTATGTGAGGGTGACGGCCACATGGCCAAGGCCATGTCTCGAGACTTGGCACACAGTAGGTGTGCAGGAACTGGTAGTGAAATCCAGTCCTGTCAACTGGGTATAATAACATAAAGCCATGGGCCCAGGCTGACCCGGCTCTGCCCCATTCTTGCTACGTGACCTCAGGGAAGTAGAACAACATCTCTGAGCAGAGGTCTCCTGATATGTCCAATGGAGATTGGGGATTCAGTTGTTCATTCATCTATTCAACAGATATGTACTGACCACCTACTATGTGTTAGGCTCTGTTCTAGGTACTAGGGAGACATCGGTGAATAACAACAAAAATCCCTACCCTTGGGCTTAGAAACAGGGAGAGATATAATGAATAAAATAAACAAATACCTTATATAGAGAACAAACTAGTGGTTACCAGTGGGGAGAGGGAAAGAGGGAAGGGGCAAAATAGGGGTAGAGGATTAAGAGATACAAACTACTATGAATAAAATAAATAAGAAACAGGATATATTGTACAGCACAGGGAAATTAGCAATTATTTTGTAATAACTTTAAATGGAGTATAATCTATAAAAATATTGAATCACTATGTTGTACACTTGAAACTAATATAATATTGTAAATCAACTATACTTCAATAAAAAAACATACCTTAGAAATGTTGTTAGATGGGCATAAGCAGAAAAAAGAAGAAAACTAAAGCAGACAAGAGGAATCAGGTGTGCATGGGGCGGGACTGTTGCAATAGTAAAGATCACAGAATGGAAATGATACAAAGCATGGTCTTGGACCAGAACCAAAGTATACTAGAAATCACAGAATGATATCTGGAAAATCCATACGTATTTGGAAATTAAATCATGGGTCAGACAGGAAGTCAAAACTAAAAATAGTTTTGACTGAATGAAAGTGAAAACGTACCCTATCAAAATATGTGGGGTGCAGCTAAAGCAGTGCCAAGAGGGAACTGTAGGGCATTAAACACTTATGTTTAAGGAGGTGATGGGGGAGTTCCCTGGCGGTCCAGCGGTTAGGACTCAGCACTCTCACTGCTGTGGCTCTGGTGGGGGAACTAAGATCCCACAAGCCGCAAAGCACTAGGCGTGACCAAAAAGAAATAAATAAATAAATAAGGTGATTGGGTCTATTTGAACGTTGCAAATAGAGTTTTTTTCTTTCTTTCTTTTTCAAGTAACAGTTTTGGGAACATCTTTCTTATCTGTGTTTCTAGGCACTTCTCTACATGCATTACAGAACTGTCTGCACATCCATTCACTAAAGTAATACTGTTCACAACTGGATGACCAAGGAACACTCAAAAAAAAAAAACGTTTTTATACATGAGCTGTTAAATACACTTCTACATGCAATGAAAAATGGTCAGCACGTTATTTACTGATGTAAGACTCATCTAATCTTGCTGAGCAATTAGCACTCTTAGAACCACCTTGTGTGTCTACAAACACTTCCTTATATGCATTACAGAACGTATACCTGATCCATGCCCTGAAATAACACTGCTTTCACAGAGTATCTCTTGAAAGTTCTCATTACAAGAAAAAAAAAAAAAAAAGGGTAACGGTGCCGTAATGGATGGATGTTAATAAGACTTAATTTTAATTTAATAAGACCATTTCACAATATATACAAATATTGCATCATGTTGTACACCTGAAACTAATATAATGTTATATGTGAATTATATATCAATTTTAAAAGAAGGAGGGGGGAGGAAGGGGGGGGAGGAGAAGGAGGTGATCAGGAAAGACCTGACAGTTGAAATCAACTGAAGAAGGTGGGGTAAAGCCCTGTACCTATCTGGAAGAAAAGCATTCTAGTCTGTGCAAAGGCCCTGAGGACAGCAAGCTCCTGGTGTCTTCGAGAAACAGGGAGTCTGAGATCCAATGTCCCCTTCTCAGTGAAACTTTCTAAAACTGAAGTTCCAAGCCCACCCTTCTCCATACACTCCATTCATTACGTTTGTCCTTAACAGTTATCACCATCTTATCACACACATTGTGTCCAACAGGATGTTTGTTGAATGAATGAGTGACGGTCCTGCCCACCAAACCCTAAGGCCAGGCCACTCCAGGCTCGCTGGTCCTCCACCACCAGCCAGCAGCCCGACACGCAGGCAGCAGAATCCCGGGGCAGCTCCTGGATTACAGGCGCGCCTCTGGTCACTACCACGGACCGAGGCCAGGTCTTCCCCAGGGACTGTCTAGGCCAAGCTAATTTATTTTTCCTCCTCTCCGGAACTAAAGTACCCAGAGCTTCCGACCTCCCATGCAGCGGACCGAGGCGAGGCGCAAACTCCGCCCAGAATGCTCTTCTCCATCCCCGGCCCCACCTGGGGCCTCCGAGGCTGTTCCACCCACAAAATGCTAATGCAGCCCCTGCCCGGGGCAGAGCAGAAGCCTCTGCGCAGATGGCAGTGGCCCGGGAAAGAGGAAGGAGGGGCGGGGAAGCTGTGGGCAGTGATGCAGGGCACCTGGGGATGCGGGCGGGGAACACAGTAAAGTCTCATCAGATGGTTGGTAGAAGAAGAAAAACAGGAAGACTGTGGGGCACGGGTGACTGAGGCCCGGCCCCTCCCTCACCCCTGAATACCACCCTCACTCTAATATTATCCCCCCTCAGATCTCCAACTCTGAGTATGGACAGACCAAGCTGAAGCATCTGCGTCCAGGGACCTCAGGACAGATGTAGGTCCACATCCCCACCCACCCAGAGTCATCCCTGGCTTGGACCTCTTCATCCTCTAGTGAAACGACTGGTCGTGGGAGTCCCCTCTGGTGGGCCTTCTAGTTAGAGAGCGCCACCCAGATGAAAGTGATAATAGCGCGTGCGCGTACTGGATACCTCCTAGGTGCCCGGCAGGAAGCGCTTTTCAGGCAACCCTCAACTGGTTGACCGACTGGTTCTTCCAAACCACCCTGTTCATTTATTCATTTGTTGATTTTTGACAAGTATTTACTAAACCCCCGCTGTGTGCCAGTACCCTTCTAGGTGCAGAAATACAGCGGTGAACAAGACAGGTAAAATTCCCTGCTCTGCAGAGCTGACCTTCAAGAGGAGAGACCAACAGTTAACAAGTTAAATACTAAGTCAAATATATAGATCTCAGGTTAGAGGGCGGTAAGTGCTAATAAGGAAAATAAAACCATGAAGGGGGTGGGAGCTGTTTAGTAGGGACCCATTTTACAGATGAGTAAACTGCATCTCTGAAAGGGAAGTCACTTCCCAAGATCACGCAGGGAGAGTGAGCTGGCACCGTGATTTGCCACTCTGGGTCTCCTCCCAGCTCTGGCCTCTAGGTGAGCAGCTGACACACAGAAAAAGAGAGGCAGAGGGAAGACACACAGAACAGGGTAGGGCTGCCTGGTATAGCCGTGCAGGTTGGGCACTGCACAACTCCAGGAGTGCCATTCACAAAGACAAGAACGTGCATGTTGTCCCCTGGAGTCAGGAAGTGCGCAAGGATCACAAATCTATACCACGTTCTGGGGACAGAACTTCCTGGAAAGGAAGTCTCAATCACCATCGGTCTATCCTCCATGGCTTGCGTTACTGAACCAGGTGTGTTTGCCAGATGCCCAGCAAGCCAAACCTGAGACACCAATTTTGCAGCAGAGAAAGGGTTCACTCACAAGGCAGCCAAGCAAGATGGGAGAACATATCTCAACTCCACCTCCCTGAAGGTGAGGGGCTCGGGATATTTATGGAATAAAGTTGAGGCTTGGGGAGCACGGGGAAAGGTGATTAGAGATCTTTTCTTTTAAGTGAGGTAATCATCATTCTACTCAGGCCAATGTAAGCTACATGCTTCTCCACGGGATGCAAGTCCAGAAAATGGCAGGGTTAGCCTGCTCTGAGGGTGGAGTTTTGAGTCCTCTGACGTCAAAAGGACACTGATTGGACACCTGTGCAGACCCAGTTGGAGGGTGGGTGGTCCCAACCAGTCTTAACTGGCTTGAGCTCAGACTGGACACAGCTGACTCCAAGTTCCTGAAAAACAAGCCTGGTAGACATCTTATTGTTTAGGCTACGTGACACTTGGAGGACATGCAAGTTTTTATAAAAACAATGAAAGCAAGCTTGATCCGTGAAGGGACGTTACAGTTCACTACTTATTAAGCAAGTTACAGTTTAATGGATCTAACTGATGACTTTCTGTTTCACTTGCCTTTTTGAGTTACCAATATATCATGGCTACGTCCCTGTGTCAGCACATGAAAATCTAGCTCAGTAGTTCTCCCAAGGTTGGTCCCCAGACCAGCAATATCTCTGTCACCTGGGAACTTGTTAGAAATGCAGATTCTGGGGCTCCAGACCTCCTGAGTCAAATGCTTTCAGGCTGGGTGTGGCTTTTGCTCCACATAAATGGGGAGCCACGGGAGGGTTTCAGCAGAGGAAGGACATGATCCAATTTCTGTTTTGACAGGTGCAACCCGAGGGTGAGAGATTAAGGAAGGTGGGGGCCAGGAGAAGCCTACTGCAGTTGTACTGGAGATATGGCCATGACCTGGATGGGGCTGGTGGCCATTGGAGGGGGTAGGAATGGGTTGTGTTCTTTATCGGTTTCTACAGTGCAACCAAAGAAATTTGCCACTGATTTGGATGGCTGGAGTGAGAGGACTAGAGTTGAGTATGACCAAAGGGTTTGGGGCCTGACACCTGGAAAAAATGGAGCAGACATTGCCCAAGACAGGAAGACAGAGGGAGGAACAGATTTAGGAGAGAGCAGAGAGAAATCAGGAGTGTCGTTTGAGGGTGTGTTATAGACTGTTTGTATCTCCCCACCACCACCACCAAAAAAAAAAAAAAAAAAATTCATATGTTGAAATCTAATCCCCAATGTGATAGTATTAGGAGGTGAGGCCTTTGGGAAGTGATTAAGTCATGGGGGTGGAGCCTCACAAATGGGATTAGTGCCCTTAGAAGAAGAGACATGGGAGCAAGCTCACCCCCTTTCCACCATGTGAGGACACAATGAAAAGCTGGCCGTCTGCAACCCAGAAGAGGACCCTCGCTGGAACCCAACCATGCTGGCACCCTGATCTTGGATTTCCCACATCCAGAACTGTGAGAAATAAATTTCTATTGTTTATAAGCCTTTATTATAGCAGCTCAAACAGAATAAGCATGTGAAGGTGCCCAGTCGGTGGCTGGATATATTCATGTGTCGGCATTTCAGGGGAGAAGACATATCTAGAGACAGATTTGGGGGTTATCCATCTATAAGGTGGTGTATTCATTTCCTAAGGCTGCTCGACAAATGACCACAAACTGGGTGGCTTAACGCAACAGAAATTTGTTCTCTCACAGTTCTGGAGGCCCGAAGTCTGAAATCATGTTGTCGGCAGAGCTGTGCTCCCTCCAAAGGCTCTAGGGGAGATTCTGCTCCTTGCCTCCTTCAGCCTCTGGTGGCTCCAGGTGTTCCTTGGCTTGTGGCCGCATCACTCCAATTTCTGCCTCTGTCTTCACACGACCTTCTCTCTTTCTCTGTCTCCTCTTCTGTTGATGTCAAATCTCCCTCCATCTTTCTCTTATAAGAACACTTATTGCATTGGAGGCCTACTTGGCCTACGATCTCATCTCAATACGCTTCATTACATTTGCAAAGGCACGTTTTCCAAATAAGGTCACATTCACAGGTTCCCAGGATTAGGGTATGGACATACCTTTTTAAGGGGGCAGCACTCTTTAACCCACTACAGATTGTATTTAAAGCCCTTCGTAGGACGCGTGTGAGTGGAGAGAGATACCCTCCACCCCCACTCTTTTCTTCTTGTTCACCTCTGTGTCCTCAAGTTCTGACACAGCCATTCATAATAGAGGGATGTAGTAGTAACAATAAGTAACACTTATCTAATGCTATGTGCTAAGCACTGCTATAAGTACTTCATATAATTAACACATTTAATGCTTAAAACATTAAAATTGAGATCTCGATTTTACAAAGAGCTAAAGGCACTCACCCAGACCAAACAAATAGGGTTCTAATCCAGGACATCTGTTCTCTCAAACAGCAGGAAACCCCCTTGGCCCAAGTAGAGGAATCTGGCTTGCTTTAGAGAATCTCACATATTACAAACACAAAATAAATTTACTGAAGAACACCAGATGCTGCTGTCACCTGATATCCTGTGTTTGGAGCTGGCATAAAACAACCGTAACTCTAAACATGACATCTCTCGGTATCAATGCCACTCAGGCCTCCAGGGAGCACTTCCCCGCCACTCTGGCTGATGCCCTCCTGTGTCTGAGTGTGATTCTGGTTGTGCCACTGCCAGTGCTGGAAACAGATGCTGCTTTGGGGTGTGTAGGGGACTTGAGCACCAGACAAGTTTAGGTAGGAGAAAAGACAAATTATCTTGTGTATTTGTTTCCTAGGGCTGCCATAACAAGGTACCACAAACTAGGTGGCTTAGAACAAGAAAAATTTATAGTCTCACGGTTCTGGAGGCTGCAAGTCCAAAATAAGGTGTGAGCAGGGCCATGCTTACTCCCAAGTCTCTGGGGGAGGATCCTGCCTGGCCTGGGAACCTTGGTGTTCATATGCTTGTAGATGCATCACTCCAGTCTCTGCCTCCAGCATCATGTGATGCTCTGTGTGCATGTCTGTGTCCAAATTTCCCTCTTATAAGGACATCAGTCATTGGATTAGGACCCACCCGAGTCCATCATGACCTCATCTTAACTTGATTACATCTGCAAAGACCCTACTTTCAAATAAGATCACATTCACAGGTTCCCAGGGGTTAGGATTTCAACTTATTTGGGGGAGGGGGGGTGGACACAATTCAACCCACAACACCTTGTCAAATGAAATCTAATCATGCAGCATCCAAGTATCATTTCCCAGCACGGCCAAGCACCCAGTGAAAGGCTTCTCTTTTGTGTTCCAATGTGCAGGATTCCAGAGAGAGTAACAAATTAACACAGCATTTGTTACAGCTGCACATTGGGCCAAGAAGTATTTGGCAGTATTACCAATGTATTATACTTTTAAATATACATGTGTAGAAGCTTTAATGTAACAGGGGTGAAATGTAATACCCATTCTTTACAGGGGCAACTACAGGGATACTACAATCACAGCTCGTTTTATTTTTACAAAGTACTAAATTGGATTTATTTAAAATCTCAGCTTATAAATAGTTTATAAATAACTTTTATTTGCTTATTTAAATTAAACTTAATTAAAATGCTTATTTTAAATAATTTTATTTAAACTTTTGATATTTGCTAATTATGTCAGCTCTGTGAAGGGTTTTTTATGACAAATTCGAAAGTTTTAGAATAAAGACTTTTTTGAAATATGACATAAGAATAATTTTCATTTGTGCTCTAGCTTCGGGAGACCAGAGGCGCCCAGGGAGGGTGGGAGGAAGCCCCAGGCTCACATCGTCCACCCTCTCCTGCCCAGATGGATTTCCAGAAGCAGGGAGGCCCCCTCTGGCGATCACCAGAGTAGGAGGCGCGCACCTTACTATCTCAGCCCAACCGCAAGGTGGCGCCAGAGATACCTGAAGTCCTCCGGAGTCGTTCATCTCTATGATCCCCGCTGCGGCCTGAGCAACCCGGAAGCCGTCGCTGGCCAAGGAGTGCTTCCGGGTAGGAGCTGGGTGACCCTGTCTGCTGCAGGAACCTGCGGCGACAGCAACCATGGGGGCGCACCTAGGTCGGCGTTACCTGGGCGATGCATCGGTGGAGCCCGACCCCCTGCGGATGCCCACCTTCCCGCCAGACTACGGCTTCCCCGGGCGCGAAGAACGCGGTGAGTCCCAGTGCGCAGGCGCGGCCGGCGGGAGTTTGGGGTGGGCGCCGGAACCCCTGAACCCCGGGGTCGGCTGGGCTCGAGCGTCATGCACTGTGTCTGGGTTCAGCCCTGACCTCGGCCCGGAGGAGTCCAGGGGGCGCGCGTGACCCTGCCTGAGTGTGGAGGCATTCCAGGCAGAAGGCACTGTTTGAACAAAAAGCCTGGGGGCAAAAGAGAGTGGCGACACAGGACCTAATGAGGCGGCAGCAGTTGTATTTAGTCCTGGAGTGAGTGGGGAACTATGGGAGGGTTTATCGCGGAAGGGATGTGCTTATTGTACCTCTGTCCAGATGTCGCTGCTATTTTTAGGTATGCTAGAGAAAACACGAGGGGGGCTCACGCCGCACATACTGTTCTGCACGTTGCTTTTTTTATTCGTTAATATCACAAGCATATCGAGCGCCAGTCCTGGACCAAGTCCCGAGTTGGGCACCGAGGATGCAGCAGGCACTGACTAAGGGGGAACTCACAGCCCTGTAGGGAAGACAAAGGAACCTGGCGGATCTTGATGATGGCCCCTGGGAGTATCAAGGCGGGCTTTCAGGAGACTATGACTGGAAGCGAGACCTGCGGGAGATGCGGAGGAGTTGGCCACACCGAGACCAAGGAGAGGGGAGAGCTAGTGCTTCAAAGCAGAGGAGGGACACGATCAGATTTGCTTTATCAAAAGGTCACGTTGGCTGCCAGGTGGGCGACGACTTGGAGACAGGGAGACCCCTAAGGGAATGGGGTGGTGCAGAGAGGTGTGGATTTAGGAGAATGTTGGGAGGTACGGTCCTATGGTGTCTCGAGTCCTTGTAGTTCCTTTAGCCCCACTGGAACCTGCAGTCCATCAGTACCCCCACCTCCTTATCCTGTCAGTCCTTCCCACTGCCCCTCACACCCTGCTTTCCCATTAATGTTTTGCAAACACCCAGAGCCGCCGCACCCCATCCCCTCCTCTGTCTTGCTTAACCAGAACCCTGGTTAAAGCCAGCTCTCCTCCGTGGCTCCTGTCCCTGTGCAGCTGAACATCGTGGGAGAAAAACACCCATTCTCCCTGACTGGTCTCCCAATTGCTCCCCCAGTTGACTCTTCATGCTGCTGTTTTCCTGTCACATTCCCTGGCCCTTCGCTCTCTCGGGCTCCTTCCTAGACCATGGTCTCACGCCTTCTCTCTCAGACCCCAGCACCTCCTTTCAGCTAGTCACTTTGTATCCTCTTAAGAAAATAGAAGCAGCCAAAAGAGCTCTTGTGGGCTCCCTTCATCCCTGCTTCCTACACACCCTGGACTCCACCTTCTCTCCTGTTAGCCCAGATGATCTGCCCCGGCTTTAGCTAAGCCTCTGCTCCAGGTGAGCCCTCTGATGCCCTCCATCCCATCCTCTCACCTACCCAAGGACTGCTCCAACCACTCTCCCTCTCTTGCAAGGTTGGTTTTCCCATCAACATGCAAATACGCTGTTATTTCTGCTGTCGTAATATCTTCTCCTGGGGCTTCCCTGGTGGTGCCGTGGTTAAGAATCCGCCTGCCAATGCAGGGGGCATGGGTTCGAGCCCTGGTCCAGGAAGATCCCACATGCCGCAGAACAACTAAGCCCGTGCACCATAGCTACAGAGCCCGCGCTCTAGAGCCCGCGAGCCACAACTGCTGAAGCCCGTGCGCCTAGAGCCCGTGATCCGCAACAAGAGAAGCCCCCGCAATGAGAAGCCCGCACACCGCGACGAAGCCCGCGTGCAGCAACGAAGACCTGACACAGCCAATAAATAAATAAATAAAATAAATTTAAAAAAAAAATTTTTTTTTTGGCTGTGTCGGGTCTTCGTTCCTGTGCGAGGGCTTTCTCTAGTTTTGGCAAGCGGGGGCCACTCTTCATCGCGGGCCTCTCACTATCGTGGCCTCTCTTGTGGAGCACAGGCTCCAGACGTGCAGGCTCAGTAGTTGTGGCCCAGATTCTCAGGTCTAACTCCACTATGGCAGCAGCAGGCACGGCCGGTCGCTGCCACCTCCTGGGAGCCCCTCTTCACGTGGTTCCAAGACCCCACAGCTCCCGCCCACCTCCCTGCCTTGTAAATGCCAAGGCGCCCCACTGCGTGGGTCTCTCCTGTCTCCACCCACTCCCACCACTCCCTGGGGGTCTTTGCTAGTCCTCTGGTTTCAGATGGCTGCTGTGCACCAGTGCTGGAGTTTTTATCTCCAGCTGGGCCTTGACCCTGAACCCCAGACTCATGGACCTCACTGCCTGCTTGGCATCTCCACTCCACATTTAACGGGCATCTTGCACTCAGCAGGCCTGAAACAGAGCTCCTGACCTCCCCTACCAACCCTGTGCCTCCCTCCAGCGCTGACCACCACATGCTCAGGCCGAAACCCCTGAGGCATCCCGCCTGTCCTCCCACTTCAGGGCCTTTGCACCTGCTGTGCCGCTCTTGGGGATGCCTTCCCCGGGTGTCTATGTGACCCACTCCCTCACCTTCGTATGCCACCTTTTGACGGACCCCTCCATCTAAAGTTGTGACCCACCTCCCCACACTGCCTCTCTCTCTCCCTTATTTTCCTCCCTAATACTTAGCATTGTCAGGCATCCTACAACATCTAGCTCTACCTGTTTGTTCTGTGTCTCCCTCCAAGAGCAGGGAGGGATCCTTGCCTGGCATGTTCCCTTGTATATCCCCAGCACCTAGCACACAGTAGGTACGCCATAAATCCTGGCTACTGACTGACTCATCAGGCTGGAGCATCAGGTGTGAAGTGCCACCTTGACATGGAAACTATCAGGGGCTGCAGGTGGACACAAGGCCTGGGACTCAACGATATACGGGGTGGAGACGGAAGCCATGAATTAGAATGAGTGGACGGCTCTTAGCAAGAACCACCAGAAGCCAAGGCTTAATGTTTGGGCAGCTTAATGTTTGGACAGCCATAGAGATGGGAGGAAACCTGGGGAGGGTGTGGCAGAGAGGGGGGGCACGGGAAGAGAATGTTCGAGAAAGGAGGAGCATCTAGGACCAAGAAAGATGGGGTAAGATGGGGGGGCAGGGGTTCCCTTGAGGATGCAGGAAGGCTAGGTCCTGTGTGCCCCGTGCTAGGTGGGGACAGAGCTCAGGATCACCAGCACAGCGGGCGCGGGCTGGGGTGTGTGCCCACGATTACTGACGGCCCCCAGATGGGCCCCAGTTGAAGTGAAGGTTGATTTCATCCCCGTGGGGTTTACCAGGTGGGTGGGGCAACAGGACAAGGATTATTAGTTCAGCTTTCTATGAGGCGGGCAGAAGCTATGCCTCCACTGAGAGGACAGAGCTGGGATCCAGGTACCCCAGGCAGACACACAGACGCACACACACCTCTGCAGGGTGGGGCTGTCTGGGGAGTGACCCCAGGGGGAGGGGAGGCAAGAATCTAGCGTGGATTTCGAGGTGTTCGGTGATGGCGGGAGAGGGACCCTGCCCATCTGGGCCTCAGTGTTGGGGGTTGCTTTCGTGCAAATTAGAAAGCTATTCCTGGCCCTGGCTGAGCCCCACCCGTCCCCCCCGCAGAGATGGTGGCCACTCAGCAGGAGATGAATGACGCACAGCTGGTGCTCCAGCAGCGGGACTACTGCGCCCACTACCTCATCCGGTTCCTCAAGTGCAAGCGCGACAGCTTCCCCAACCTCCTGGCCTGCAAGCACGAGCAGCACGACTGGGACTACTGCGAGCACCTCGAGTGAGCCCCACGCCCGCCCCGAGCCCTCACCCGGCCAGGCCCCACCTCAGTAGAAAGGGGAATCCCAAAGGGGCTGTGGGGTGGGGCGGGCTGCTTTGAGGTGCCTACAGGAGTGGCCACGCCTAGTTCAGGTGGGAGGCCCAGCTCTTGCTCTGGGCTCACTGGTGTCCACCCCAGGGGAGGGGGCAGACCCCAGAGTTACATCACAGGCACGCAGGTCTTCCCTACCTGCGACCCCCTCAGAGTCCCATCAGCTCCCCAGGCTACCCCTCCCTCCTTGTACTCTGCCTGCAGCTACGTGAAGCGCATGAAGGAGTTTGAGCGGGAGCGGCGGCTGCTCCAGCGGAAGAAGAGGCGGGAGCAGAGGGAGGCCAGAGGCCAGGGGTCCGGTGACGTGGGCCCCGAGGTGGCCCTGTAGCGGCCCCGCCTACCACCCTGTAGACCAGTCAAAAAAATAAAAGCCTCCAGGGCCCTCAGCCCAAGCTCCGCCTCTTTCTTTGGTGTGCTGAGCCCCGAACCGACCCCCAAAAGAAACACCGCTGAGTCTGAGTCCAGCTGGGCAGGCAGGTTTTATTCCAGACGCTGGAGAGCAGTGGTTCCCACTCCTCGCCCAGAATGACACTGGGGCGGGGGGACACGAGCCTGGCTGGCTGAGCCTGGGTGAGGGGATGCCATTCAGAGCAGGAAGGGGATGATGGGCATGCGCAGGGGCGGGTAGTCTCGGAACTCCTTCAGGTAGCTGCGGTGCTTGCCCTTGGCCCAGATGGTCATCTGGGTGAAGCCCACCAGGGAGAAGAGGGCCACTGTGGGGTGGAGCAGGGGAGTCAGGGAGGGAGGGCTGCACCCAGCAGGGACGGGCGGGGCCCCCTGGGGAAGGGGCAGCGGGCTCACCTGGGAGGCACTGTGTCATGATGGCAAAGCCAATCCAGGACCCCACCTGTGGGCAGAGCAGGCAGGGTGAAGGCGGGCAGGGCTGGGCAGCCCCAGCTGTTCTAGTAAGGGGATGGGAACCACACGCCAGTGCTCGAGGGGCCTGGAGTAAGGGGGCACTACACGATGAAGCTGCCCGTCAGTCCCCAACAGCCACAAGCCCAGCTGGACACCTCCCAGGCCCCACAGAGGCCACAGTCTCTCCATTTCCAAATGTTCCAAGTTCAAACTGCAGAAGCAGCTACGGAGCCAGGCACCGCCCCCTCCTAGAAGCTAGCCCTCCACATGGGACCCCAAGCCCCAGGAGGGAGAGGAGAGGAGGGCAGACCCTCACCTCGTAGGTGTAATTGGGACAAGACACCAGCAGGAAGAGCCATGTGAAGGGGTTCTTGGTGGGGTATGGGATCTTCCTGGTCTTAGACCCTGGGAGGACAGGACAGGAATGAGACCCGCTGGCTCAGCCTGCCCAGGTGGCCATCCCCCCTGCCCAGAGCAGGCCACTCACCAGCTGGCCGCAGGTCCCGCAGGGCCATGTGGATGGAGAAGTTGCCGAGCTGGCAGATCTGTTAGAGAAGCAGGGTCAGCTCAGAGCCGCCCCCCAAACTCCCCGCACCCTGTCATCCGTCCCAGCCTGCTTACCACAAAGATGGCGAGCGCCAGTTTAACCTGCTGAGCTCCGTAGGCTGAAGAGGAAGCAGAGGAGGGAAGCCCGTGAGGGGAAAGCCTGGGTGAAGGGGTGTTCACAAGGGAGAGCAGGGCCCGAGGCCACTTACTTGGCGGTGTGTAGAGAGGGTGGTTGATGTAATAGGCCATCCACGCGGCGAAGCCCCAGTAGTAGGTGCAGTTCTGAAAGGGAGCAGGGCCGGGATGGAGCCTGGCCCAGTGGAGGGCAGGACCCAGGTGAGGGGGACCAGGGAGGGTAGGGCCGGGGGTGAAGGGCCTGGACAGGCAGCTGGGGGCTCACCTTGAAGATGTTGCGCAACGGCATGGTGCCGTGGGAGAAGCGGTGCACGAAGAGCGTCTCCAGCAGGCGCTTGATGTAATGGAATGAGTGGCAGATGCAGGCAAGGCTGGGGGCGGGGGAGCCAGTTCAGCGGGGGCAGGTCCGCAGGCCTTCCCCTCCCCCTGCCACCTCCTCCCACCCGGCCCCACTCACTGTACCACCGTGTGCCGACTGGACGTGAAGTCATATTTGTGGCCATAGATGAAGGGCACCCGAAAGTAGAAGAGCAGATAGATGAAAAGGGGCCCGGCGTACTCTGTCAGGAAGACCTGGGGAGGGGAGAGGTGAGTCACCCCAACGCGGCAGATGGGAGACGAGGCTGCTGGGAGAGGGGTCTGCACGCACCGTTACCCAGCTGATCTGGGCCCCCAGGTCCCGGAAGTAGAGGGTGGCCGTGGTGCCCACGGGCAGCTTCTGCAGAACATCCTCATCCTTCAGGGACTTGCCCTCTGCGGAGAGTCGGGCCAGGGCTCAGGGCCTGCCTGGGCCTTCGCCCAGGGCCACCCAGGAGCCCGGGGACAGCCAAGCAGACAGCTGTACTCACTGGGGTCCAGGCGGAGGGACTGGCGGGCGGGGTACCACTGTGGATCTGTAGGGAGAGTAGGGTGTCACAGCACACAGCCTGATGGGGCCCAGGGTCCCTACAGCTCCTCCGGCCCCCGGGCAAGATCTCTGAAGTTTGTGTGGCTCCAGGACACAGACCGGAAGAGCAGGCAAAGCGGGATGTTGTCCTTCCCAAAGCCCAGCAAGGGCGTTCCTGTTGATGGCCACACGGGGGCGGGTGCCCCAGGCAAGCCCAGAGAAGCCTGGGCCACACTGGGGTTATCTCTGCAGGCCCTTGCGGGAGAGGCATGTAGGACAGGGTCCTACCTAGAGGCCCCTGCCCAGAGGGGTCGCGGGGGCAGTGTGGCTGGGCCCTGGACTTACGGCTCTTGGTGAAAAGGTTCTTGATCTCAGCAATGGTGGCTTGGGGCTCCACCTGGGGGAAACACAGGCCAGGCACCAGT
The DNA here is from genome assembly GCF_963455315.2 of Globicephala melas. Taxonomy (NCBI): domain Eukaryota; kingdom Metazoa; phylum Chordata; class Mammalia; order Artiodactyla; family Delphinidae; genus Globicephala; species Globicephala melas. The sequence goes on along the minus strand of NC_083316.1, from coordinate 162,974,774 downwards.
AAGCCGTGGGCGGGGAGCCCGGGACCCAGAATCCCTCTTGGTGAAGTGGGATGGACTGGGGTCCCAGGCAACTGCTATGGGAGGGGGGAGCCGACAAGGCAGCCATGGGCCTGAGGGCCATTTTAACCAGGCAGCCAGGTCACCCCTGGACTGGCTGGGAGATGGTGTGAGCATGGGAAGCCAGGCCCACCTCGCCTCTCCTCTCCACCCCCAGCCGCAACTCCCCCCAGAGAAAAGGCCCTCAACCTGTTCCAGACCTCCCTGGGATGGGACGAACCCCTTCCCCTGGCCTGGCCTCGGAGTGGGGCCGGTCTCAGGACTCCACCTCCTTCCCAGGCCCCAGAGCCATGCAGGGTCCACTGAGGCTGCTTCACCTCCTCTCACACTGGGAGGCCAGCTCCCGGCCACACCCAGGGGCCAGGGTGCTCTACCCTGAGCGGCAAGCCGGCTGGGGCAGGCCCAGGGACAGTACGCCTCCTGCACACCCTGAAGGGCAGGGGCTGGGTGTCAGGACCCAGGTGGAGGGGCACTCCCATCTCCCTGGTCGCAGGCCCAGCACCCTCGGGCCAGCGCAGTCTGCACTGCGGTCCTACCTTGTCCAGGAAGCACAGCTTCTCCCGGGTCTTTGCGTCCAGAATCTCCACCTCAAAGAAGAGAACGGCCTTTTTAGGTTTCTTGATCGTCTTGGGGGGCATGGGCCGGGGGAGGCCATTGAGGCCAAAGACGGGGCCAAGGCCCTGGCTGGTCTCCCGGGCCACCACGCTCACGCTCAGGTCCATGCCTGCCCCGCTCTGCCCGCTGCAGCCAGAGGCCCCAGCTGCCGGCCGTCAGCCCCCACCACAGACCTCCCCACGCGAAGTGCTCTGGGCCGGGCCGGCGAGATCAAATTCTGCCGCGGTGCTGGAAGGCAGCCCGGGCCTGCCTTGGCTCCGCCAGCTTCTGTACAGATGTAACCCGAGTGGCCCAACAGCCACGGCCCAACTAAATATATAACTGCCCCACACTGAGCCCCCCAGGAGCCATGCCACAGACCTCCTGGGAGGGGGCACCTGGGGGCAGCCCTCCAAGGGCTGAGTTGCCCTGACTGTAAGGCTTTCAAGGGGACACGGACCCCCAACAGCACGGGGGGGAAGGGAGATCCCCAGAAGAGGCATGGAGGTACCTCCTGGCCTCCCTGCCCAGTGCAGAGCAAGGGCCTGTCACCAGGAGCAGGGTGAGAGGCCAACGGGCCGCCCAGGCCCCAGCTCAGGCGCACAGAGTTCACTGGGCTTGGAGAAATCCCAGCTATTTTGAGAATCCGCGAGATAGATCATCCATTTCCCCTTCTGAGCTGTAAGACACACTCCGGATTATTGCCTTGTGCATCTGTGTTCCCAGGGAGGTGACAGATTCCGGCGTTATTGGTGCAGAGAGCCTCTCTCTAAGTGTGGAACGGGTCAGGAAACCAGGAAGTTTCCAGCAAGCGCCCCCAGCCTAGGCCAAGACCTTGGCTCACACCTCCCCGGCCTCCCTCTCCACCCAGTTCTCACTAGGTCCACCCAGGCCTTGTTCAAGGCCACCTCCAGGGCAGTCTTCCCACCATGTCAGCCCAACATAGCACCCTCGTCCAGGCCCTGAGCCCCCCAAAGCCCAGGGCAGACAGCCTGGGCACCCCCACCCCACTCCACTCTCCCTGAGCCCCAGGCAGTGGTGGGACCAGTGGTGCAAAGGGGCAGTGCTGGGAGGGAGGAAGCCCCCAGGGGGACGTGACCCACCCATCCTAAGCGGGTCCGAGAAGCCACCTGGGCCAGCTGAGAATGGTGTGAACTGCTGGTGGAGCTGGAGTGAGGCCCAGTAGGGCCCGAGCCCACCACGCAGGCCTGAGGGCCCCAGTGTAGGGCTTGACGCAGATCTTATTAGACATGGGGACGTGGCAGGCAGGGCTGGGTCTGACCCCAAGTCGGCCACTGGGCAGCAGGTGCTGAGGACCCTTCCCGCCTGGCAGGCCCTCAGTCAGAGACAGCATGGAGAAAAGGAGCAGATCTTAGAGCCCCAGGGCAGGGCCCCAGACAGGGCTCTCTGAGGGCACGCCCACCCACCTAGGGCCACACCCCCCCAGGAGGAAAGGGCTCCCCTCACACACACTCCACCACCAGTGGGAGAGGCAGGGGGCGTGGTGGGCAGCACACAGGACTGAATCCGGCCCTGCCACGCTGTCACTGGGTGACTCTGGCGCTGTCACTTCTCTCTGAGCCTCAGGCCGGAGGCAGGTAGGAAAGTGTGTACCTCGAGGGGCTGGCGTGGTACCTGACAGATGGGAAGTGCTCCCCAAACCTCAGGCTGTGAGGACAGGCTTGACGGGACCCTGGGCGCCTGCGATGAAGGGAAGGGGATGGGCCTGGGTTCAGATCCCGGCTCCCCTACTGGCCAGGGGGTCGCTGCAGCACACTGGCCTGTTTGCCCACCTATGCTCTACCCACCCCACGTCATGGATGGAGGGCAGGAGAGAGCCCAGAGCCCAAGAATTCCTGGCCGATGCTACTGTTACCACGCTAGAGAGTGCGCCTGCTGTCAACTGGGGGCTCTGCATGGCCACGTGGCCTTGGGGGGCAGGTTACTGAACCCCTCTGAGTCATGGGGATAACAAGGCCAGACAGAAGGGCCAGAAAGAGGGCGCTGCTCACACTACCCCGAGTGTCTGGCCCCACCAAGGGGACTCGGAAGAGGGAAGGGGTACAGGCAGAATGTGCCCAAAAAGGTGAGGATAGCACCGCCCCGAGCAGGCAAAGGGCCTGCTGCCCTGTGGCGGCAGGTATATTAATAGTTCCTGGGTCCCAGGCGGGCAGTGCCCACATGCCTTCGGAGCTCGTGTGGTCCGCAGGAAGGCTGCACCACGTCTATTGGGAGAGCAGGCCTCCGAGTTCCTGCTGAACCACTCACAGCTTAAAATACAACCAGCCCCTCTCCCTGCCGGCCAGCTGCTGGGGGAGGGCTGAAACCCTACCCTCTCCCCCCAACCTGGGCACCAGACCAGAACCCAGGAGGAGAGTATGGGACGTCGGGGCCCCGACTGGCTGCTGGGAAAGGAAGCTGGGCAGCAGGAGGGGACGGCCGGGACAGGGGCCACCCTCCCAGCAGCCGCTGCTGCAGCTGCTACGGCTGCCACCGCCGCCAACACACCCAGGCCAGCCCGAGGCTGCAGAGGAGCAGCGGCGCCCTCACAGAGGTAAGCCCGGCCCGTGCGGCAGCACTCAAGGCCCCGGGGCCACTGGGGAGTGGGCTGCCCCAGCTCAAGGCCGCTGTGACAGGTTTGGTCCTCATTTCCCATTTCCTGTCCCCAAATCTCCACCACAGGAGAGGTCTGAAAGGCCCTGGGCAGGGCAAGGGGGTGGGGATGCGGTGCGGGGGGGAGCCACAGGGCCTCTCTACCATCGTACAACTGCCTGTGCCTCTCTAATTATTTCAGAAAAGAAAATTTTTAAATTTTAAAAGCCAAGTGGCAAGAAAAAAAATAAATAAAAATTATACATATATATATATATATATTTAGGTGAGAGAAGCCAGGTACAAAGGGGTCACATGTTTATGTGAAATGCCCCAAATAGGTAAATGGAAGGAGACAGAAAGCAGACTGGTGGCTGCCAAGGATGGGGTGAGGGGAGATGGGAGTGGCAACTAATGGGGACCGGGACTCCTTCTGGGGTGATGAAAAAGTTGTGGAACTAGACAGAGACGGGGGTTGCACAGCACTGTGAATTAAATTCCCTTTTAAATGGCTAATTGTACGTCACGTGAATTTTACCTCAATAAATCTTTTTTTTTAAAGGGTGGGGCTAGCAAACCGGTCCCGATTACCCATAGAGAGAAAAGGTCGAGGGGCAGGGAGCAGCAGAGGCTAGCCACACCTCCACCCCACCCGATGAGGGCCTAAATATGGGGGAGCCCATCACGCACTTCCCAATCTTCAGTCCCTGAGCTTACCCCCTACTCCCCACCCCCTGCTCTGCGCCCCAGCACACTCCCGTCCCTACGCTTGTCACACACACTCACACACCCCTGAGCCTGCCCGAGCCTGAGGCCAGCCTGGGGTGGGGGCCCAGGATAGGCCCAGGACTGGGGTGAGGGGCACAGGTGGCTGCTGGGCAGAGCCCCAGGCAGGGGTCCTGAGCACAGAAGGGGAGGTAGCAGGCTCAGGCCCTACCCCAGAGAGAAGGCAGGCAAGGGGCAGGGGAGGAGTGAGTGGTGGGACTTTCTGAAGGAGCCGGGGACAGCTCTTCCTGTCCCCGTGGAGGGAAGGGGCTGGGGGGACAAGGGGGCGGTGATATGTTCGAAGGATGAATGAAGCAAAGCCCGTGAGGGTGTCACTGACTTGAAGTCCGGGCACTGGCCACAGGCAGGGGGTGTGGCCCCAAAGCCTCCGGCACAGTGGCCAGACAGAGGGCAAGGACAGGCAGGAGCCCTGGCCTGGGGCACAGGACGCTGGCTCTACGATGACAGTTCCCCAGCCTGGGAGGAATTCTCACCCAGAGGCCCCAGATTCCAGGGCCCAGCCAAGGGCAACTCATGGCACCATGAGGTCAGGGCTGGACAAGGGGCAGGGCACAGCCCACCCCGCAGGCTGCAGCCCTGCCCCACCCAGAGGGGAGTACCCAGAGCTACTGCCGGGCAGCAGGGCCCACACGCTTCACTGCCTTCATGGGAATAAATATGGTGCTGATCAAGGTAGCCATAGTAGAAAGGGGGGTGCCCACTTTCTGAGCACCTGTTTCAAGCTAGCATGGGTGCCCAGAGCCTCAAGGAGACAAGGCTCCTGGGATGGTCCCCACGTGGCAGATGAGAAAACCAGGGCTCAAGAGTAGGAGAGGTCTTCCCTGGTGGCGTAGTGGTTGAGGGTCCGCCTGCCGATGCAGGGGACACGGGTTCATGCCCCGGTCCGGGAAGATCCCACGTGCCACGGAGCGGCTGGGCCCGTGAGCCATGGCTGCTGAGCCCGCGTGTCCGGAGGCTGTGCTCCGCAACGGGAGAGGCCACAACAGTGAGAGGCCCGCGTACCGCAAAAAAAAAAAAGAGTAGGAGAGGCTAAGGGCCTTTGCACATGCTGTTCTCACTGCCTGAATCGCTCTCCCCCAGACCCCGCAGGGCTCCTCCCTAACCTCGTCAGTGAGGCCCTTCCTGACTGTCAACTTAAAATAGCAACCCAGACATTTACGGTCTGCCTCCCACTGGATGGTCAGCTCCAGAGGGCAGGGACTGTCCCGTCCTCAGTCACTTCCCAGCACCCAGGACAGAGCCTGGCGAGGAGCTGTTCTCCATAAGCACCTGCGGGAGGCACCTTGCCTCAAAGCCCCCACCCCACCACCCTCTGAGCCAAGGCCTTTCCCTCACTCCTCCTTCACCACACTTGGGGGGATGGGGGCCTGCCCACCACACCAGACCCCAGAGCAGAGGTGGGCGCCCCAGTGCAGGAGCTGCTGCAGGAGGGCTTTCCCTAGCCTGGGCCGGCGGCCTCGCTCCAGGGAAGCCTCTGTGAGGCCTGCAGACACACCCACCCAGCTCCGGTGACCCTGTGCAGCCCAGCATTCTGGCTGCCAGACCCTCCTCCAAGGAGCGGGGCACTGCTCACCAACGGAAAGGGTCTCTGGTAGGCCAGCTCTGGCTTCTAGGGAACCCTGTCTCTCTTCACCAGCATCCCCAACACAGAAGGGGCTCCACACTGACAGGCTCCACACACCCTGGGCCCTTGGAGGCGGCAGCAACACAGGCACAGCGGCCCCTCACAAGGAGGCTCTGAGGTCAAAAAGACTCACCTATTTCCTGGCTGTGTGGCCCTGGACGAGTAACCCAACCTCTCTGAGCCTCCATTTCCTTATCTACAAAGTGGGCTGCCCCCACCTTCTATCTCACAGGGTCACTGTAAGATTTACACGTAATAACCACCACCATTCTGGTCTGTGTGAGGTCCGGGGCGGGGGGTGCTAGTGCCCGGGGGTGCCGTAACAGAGAACAGCGGCACGTTCTGCACCAAGAATTGTGGGGAAAAACAGAGAACGGGGGGCGGGGGGGTCAGGAGTTGGGAGGATGGCCATTTTAGACAGAGTGGTCAGGGAAGGCCTCCCTGAGAAAGTACACAAACATGTCCAGTCTAGGATAATTCTTATAAAGAATAAATGTTATCAGACCGATACTAGCGAAATAGAAGTGGCAGACGCACAGGGAGCCAGGCCCCTCCTCCTCCCCAAGTCCTCACCACGATCATGAAGGGGCCCAACCACACCAAGGTCAGAGAGGTGATGCAAGGAGTTGATGACAGTGAGCCTGAACCCTAACAATAGCAAGACACGTGCGGATGGCAGAGGCTGGGCTGTGGCGAGCGTCCCTACTGTAGTTCATCACCGCCACAGCCGGGGCGGCAGCCGCCGAGACTGCCCCGCTCTCCACTGCCCCCTTGTGGCCGCGGCCTCTGCTCCCACCAGCTGCAAGGGTGTGCACAGCAGCTGGAGCTCCAGATGAATGAACCGGGCACATCTGGTGCAGGATGGGAGCAAGAGAGTGAACACTAACTCTGGCTCTGCCACTCACCAGCCAAGAGGCCTCGGGGAGCCACTGCCTCACGCTCCTTCCTTCATGCATTCATCCTTTCCTGCCTCCCCTCTTCCCCTGGGCACTGCAGTGAACAAACCCCTGCCTTCACAGAAGCTGCATTCCAGGCGTGGGCTGGGGGTGGGTAGGGACACACAATAAATAGTGGCATCTTTTGCACCAAGAGCTGTGGAGACAAAAAGAGAAAGGTGGCAGGGGTGGGGTGGGGGAGTATGGCCGTTTTAGACAGAGCGGTCAAGGAAGGCCTCCCTGAGGAAGGGGCATCTAAAAAGGCCAGTGGAACTGAGGGAACAAGTCGTGCATACATCCAGGGGAAATGTGTTCCAGGCAGAGGGAACAGCCACTGCAAAGGCCCTGAGACTGGACTGTGCCTGGCATGTTTAAGCAGCAGACCACTGTGGCAGGAGCAGAGTGTGGAGGGGGAGAGCAGGAAGACACAAACAGGGAAGTGATGGGGCAGATCTTGCAGGGGATTGTGGGCCACAGGGAGGACTCTGGCTTTTACGCTGAGTGAGGTGGGAGCCATGGAGGGTTCTTGAGCAGAGGAAGGATGTGACCTGACTCAGCTGTTCCTAGGCAGCCCCGTGGGAAATGGGAGACCAGGGCAGAAGCAATGATGAGGGCAGGAGTAGGGAGATGGCCATGGAGTGGGTGAGAAGTGGACAGACTGTGAAGATGGCAGTGACAAGATGTGCTGATGGTTTGGATGTGGGGATGGGGGGCAGGGGTGGGTCTGAGGTTCTGACCTGAGCCTCAGAAGGGAGAAGCACCAAGTAGGAGGGCGGCAGGAAGGGTAGGCACCGCCTGAGCCCAGGCTGGAAGTTTGCAACTGCTGCTCTCCCCTGTGGGAGCTGCTGCACAGGCGGGGCACCCGGGGCCCAGGCACCAGTGCCCAGAAAGCCTCCCAAGCCAGGAGCCTGGGCCCCTCTCAGGCTTCAGTTTCCCCATTTTCATAAACACAGCCAGGCCCGGTGTTCCTCAGGCCCCTCCCACCTGTAAACGAGACGTAGTGGCCTCATGGCAGAGTCTACACCCCCGGGCCTGGGACAGGGGCGGGCACGGGCCTGAGAGTCAGCTTGGACTCCTGGTCACCCTCACCACCTCCCGCTTCCATGCGTCCTAAGATGGAACCTGCCCAATGGGTATGGGTTAGAACCGCAGCTGCTTCCCAAATGCCTCTCCTCACCCTCTCCTTTCAATCCCCACGGCAGCCGAGGGAGCTGGAGCCATTAACTCCATTTCACAGATGGGGAAGCTGAGTTCCAAGGGGTGAGGAGTGCACGCTGCTCACGCAGCAGTAAACTCCTGAGCCCACACCCCCACCACACGCCGGCCTCTGGGGCTGCACCCCCAGCCAGCGCGCCCCGCAGAGGCCCCCACGCAGTGAGGGTGCAGTACAGCGCACCCTGCCTAGAGCAGGCTCGCTGGGACCCCACGGGGTCCGCCTGCCAGAAAAGGGCTCTTCAACCGGGATGCCTTGTGCTGGGCAGCCTGGCACAACCCAGTGAGTGCCTGCAGGGGAGTGTGGGCTCCGGTGGGTGACATCTCCCGAGGCGGGGGCACAAGAGGCCTAGCTGAGGGTACAAGCCCTGCTCAGTGCAGCCTAGAACTCCAGGCAAAGATGCAGAGGGCCCAACAGGTCCGTCAGCCGGCCGACCCGGGCACTCTCGGCCCCCAGAGCGCCCACACGGGGCACGAGAGGACGGAGGCCTGGCCTTGAGCAGCACATGCCAGACTGGCTCAGCCGCTTCACAAATGCAGAGTCTTGAGCATGTTCACCTACACTCCGCGGCTCAGCACTTTCAGCTCCCTCTCCCTTCCACTTTCCAGAAATATCGAAGTCACACTACTCTTGCCAGGGCAGCTGAGAAGACCTGCCAGGACGCCAGCACAGGCCACACCTGCTCGGCCAGAAATACCTCCTTCCCCAGTGGCCTCACTCATGACCCCATTTCTCCTGGGGGGACTGCACAGCCTCCCTGAGGTGCCACAGTGGTTGGGGGGTGGGGGAATGTTGCCCAGGGGAGAAGGGGCAAGAGAGAGACTGACCACCCACTCCCAGGTCCTCAACCAGCCGGCTCCTGCCTCCCACCCCTGGTAGCCAGAGGAGAAGTGGCAGGGTCTGAATGCCAATGTCCCTAGGCTCTGGGATCCGGGGCCAGGAGAAGCTGGCAGAGCCCCAGGCAGCCCAGTAGCATCCAGCCTTGAAAGACATTCTTCGGGTGCTCGGGTGCCCCGGCTGGTTGCTGTGACCACAGGAGGCCCAAGATGAAGGAGATGCTGGGCCAACACAGCAGGACTCTGGGTCTTGGGCCTGAGAGGGCCATGCTCTTTGACCAGCTGTTTGCTGGTGCCCACAGCCCACACACCTCCCTGGGCAGTTACCGGCCTCTGGGGCCTCCAGGGGGCGCTGTCCTGGACAGAGCTGGGCTGCAAGGGCCTATTCCATTGGAAGTGCCGTCACTAGTATCGTCTATCAGATGCTTACTTTGGGCCAAGAACTGTGCTAAGACCTTTACCTGCACAACTCACCTAGCCTCACCTGCGCCTGTAAGCTAAGGACTGTGACCCCAGTTAGGTGGCTCAGAAAACCAGGGCTCGGAAACCAGGGGGCCCTTGCCCAAGGCACGTAGCCCAAGGAAGTACCAGAGCCAGCACCGACCCCGCCTACCTGGGCCCAAAGTCTCTCACTGCTCAGCGTCACAAAGCAATACCTCCTCCACTCTGGAGAACAGGGCCAAATGCTAACAGAAAACAAGCAGGAACAAACCCTGGACCCAGTTATCTGGAAGGCAGCCCCCTCCTCCCTGCTTCCCTGCTGACATTACGACTCCAGCACACCTAGTCTCCAGAGGTCTGGACAATGCAGAACATGTCACCTCCACAAGGAGCGCCCTTGAGAGGCTGAGCCTGCTTGCCCCCGGGCCCCAGCCTCCCTTGGCCCCAGCAGAGTCAGGCCATACCAAGGGCGAAAGGCCTGTCACCCCGATACCACCCAGAGGGGCTCAGGCAAGATTAGCAGCTCTCTCGACACTTCCTGCATGGTTTCCTGCCCCAGGCTAAAGCCACCAATGAGCCTGGAAAACCAGTGCCATAGGGGTGGGGGGGCTCCCCCAACACTGAGCGAGAGGCGGTGCTGCAGAGGCCAAAGTCAGACCAACCTCCCTGCCTGAGCCCTGTCTTCTCCATCTGGTAAATGGGAATGTTTGTAAGAGGACCTGACAGAGATGATTCCTGTGGCGGATGTGGCTAAGAACCCCGCCTAGTGGTCCTGAACCCTGCCTGCTTATGAAACCCACCGGAAGAGCCCTGGCCTGGACAACTCAGACAAGGAGATCGGGATCTCTGATGGAGGGCCAGGCATCCACAGCTTCAAAAGCTCCCAGGTGACAGATGGAGGCGGCCAACTCAACCCGGACTGCCTTCCTCAAACAGGGTCCTGCCCTTTCGATGATGCCCAAAACCCTTACCACAGCTGACGGACACTGACTGACGTGCCCTCCCAGACCCTTCCAGCGGAGCCTCAGCCAACCCCCTTGGTCGCTCTGTACCCCGTCCCTGCTCCCTTCCCCAGCACCAGCCAGCAGGGTGCCAGCAGCCAGCCTCCCCCAGCTCATGCTGGCCTGCTAGGTTTGCATTGTCACCCCACTTTACAGACGAGGCAGCCAAGGCTCAGGAGCCCCGAGGACACATGAGTTACAAGCTCCAGGGGCAGGGCCCTGCCTGCTTTTGCTCCTTAGAACTGAACGCTCTTCCTCCAGGGCTGCCCCCTAGCCCCAGACCCCCGGAAGATGGCCCAGATCTGCACCCCTGCACCCCTGGCCGGGTCAAGGTTGGTGACCACATCCGGTCTCTCTCCATCTCTGGGCAGGAAGGCACTGTCAAAGCTGGAAGAGGTGGTGAGGCTGAGCTCTGCGGACACAGGCTGACCGGAGCGGCAGAAGGCGCTCATCCAGGCCGACCTACGCGCCCAGCACGCCCAGCCCAGGTTGCAGCAGGCAGGTCAGTCTACACCGGGGGAGTGCCGCTTGCATGGGACCCAGGTGGCCAGCCTTCTACCCGCAGCAGCAGCTACCACCTCCTGCACGCTCACAACGTGCAGGCAGGGAGGCAAGTCCTCGACACAAATTATCTCCTTTCCTATGAATCCCCTTCTCCAGGTGAGGACACTGAGGCTCACTCATTCACTGCATAAACAGTGACTGAATACCTGCTACATGCCAGGCACTGGGAAGGACTCTGGGGGTTCGGCCCTGGAAGGAGAGAAAAAAAATCCTTGCCCATCACTTTCACAGGGAACAAAGACAATAAAATAGTCACACACGATATGTGCCATGGGAAAAACAAATCAGGAAAAGGGGACAGGGAGGGACAGGTGAAGGGAGCTGGCAGCTTCGTGTAAAGTGGTCAAGAAAGGCCTCCCTCGGGCTTCCCTGGTGGCGCAGTGGCTGGGAGTCCGCCTGCCGATGCAGGGGACATGGGTTCGTGCCCCGGTCCGGGAGGATCCCACATGCCGCGGAGCGGCTGGGCCCGTGAGCCATGGCCGCTGAGCCTGCGCGTCCGGAGCCTGTGCTCCGCAACGGGAGAGACCACAACAGTGAGAGGCCCGCGTACCGCAAAAAAAAAAAAAAAAAAGAAAGGCCTCCCTGAGGGGATGTTGAGCCAAGCCCTGAAGGCAGTTAATTAAGGAAAGGGCAGTTGAGAGATCTGAGAGCATGTAGGCAGAGGAATGGCCTGTGCAAAGGCCCTGAGGTGCAGCATGCTTGGTGTGCTCAAGCAACAGAGCCGAGGCCCCTGTGGCTGGGGGCAGGGTGGGTAGGAAGAAAGAAGGAGGTGAGGGCAGGGAGGTGATGGGTCATACAGGGTCTCCTGGGCCAGGTGAGGACTGTGGCTTCTACTCTGAGTGAGGTGGGAGCCACAGAGGGTTCTGGGCAGAGGAGGGATGTGACCTGGCTTGGGTTCTTAAAGGATCCCTCTGGACTATAGGGGAATAAGGATGGAAGCAGGAACACCAATAACAAGTTATCAAGATAGGGGCTTCCCTGGTGGCACAGTGGTTGAGAATCCACCTGTCAATGCAGAAGACACGGGTTCGAGCCCTGGTCTGGGACGATCCCACATGCCACGGAGCAACTAAGCCCGTGCGCCACAACTACTGAAGCCTGCGCTCCTAGAGCCCGTGCTCCGCAACAAGAGAAGCCACCACAATGAGAAGCCCGTGCACTGCAACGAAGAGTAGCCCCCACTCGCCGCAACTAGAGAAAAGCCCGCACACAGCAACGAAGACCCAACGCAGCCATAAATAAATAAATAAATTTATTTATTTATTTTAGAAAGAGACGTTATCAAGATAAAGGATGGCTTAGACCAAGGGGTCAGCAAACTGTGGCCTACAGGCCCAATCTGGGCCACCACCTGTTTTTGTACAAGCTAAGATGGTTTTTACATTTTTAAACAGTTGGAAAAAATCGGAAGCCTATTTTATGGCACATGGGAATCATACAGAATTCAAATTTCAGCACCCACAAACAAAGTTGCATTGGAACACGGTCACGCTCGCTGGTTGACGTATTGTCTAGGGCTGCTTTTGTGACAGCGGCAGAGTTGAGAAGCTGTCACAGAGATTGTATGGCCTGCAAAGCCTAAGATATTCATCATGTGGCCCTTCACGGGTAAAGCCTGCCAGTCCCTGGCCCGGGCCGGGTGATGGCAGCAGTACCGATAAGAAGTGGTTGTATGCCACATGTATTCTGAAGGCAGAGGTACAGGACTTGCTGACTGCTGGACATGAGGTGTGAGGGAAAGAGCTGAGTCAAACAGCCGGGGGCCTGGTGACGAGAAGACTGGAACTGCCATTCACCGGCAGGGGTTGGGGGGCAGCACAGGTTGGTGGTGGGGAATCCAGCCTCAGTTTTGGACAATGTTGAGTCTGAAATGCCCATTGAACATTCCCAAAGAGATCCAGCTCACTGAAAAACACCACCCCTCCTCCCTGGGGTCACATGAAAACATCTGTAAGCGAGCAAACTCAGCACTCTTCGAACGCTTTTTGGTCATGTATCCCTAAAATAATTTTGCAAATTGCATGTCCCCCCCCCAAAAAAAAGATTCTTAAGTTGACACCTAATATTTTGTGGGGTTTTTTTGTTGTTGTTTTTTTTGCGGTACGCGGGCCTCTCACTGTTGTGGCCTCTCCCGTTGCGGAGCACAGGCTCCGGACGCGCAGTCTCAGCGGCCACGGCTCACGGGCCCAGCCGCTCCGCGGCACGTGGGATCCTCCCGGACCGGGGCACGAACCCGTGTCCCCTGCATCGGCAGGCGGACTCTCAACCACTGCGCCACCAGGGAAGCCCGACACCTAATATTTTTTACCTGAGCTTGAATAGTTGCAAAAGATGTCACTTCTGGCCAACTGCAGATATTGGAAATTTTATGCCAACATTTACGGGGCTCTGTTAAATCTCACCAGAGTCTAAATACTTGAGTAATATCATACCTACCATCATTTCCTTTAAAAGGAAAGAGCTATACACAAGCTCTTTAATATTTGCTCCTTTTTTGCCTTGAAGTTGAATTCTGTTCCTGTTCCCCTCCCCCATGGAATTGCGTCCAAATACACGCTTGTGACTGAAGGTTATTACTCAGCATCCTACCTATTCCTCAAATTGAAATTAAATTTCTTAAAAACATTTTCAGGACCTAAGGCTCTACGTGTAAAGAGAACATCCTTCAGGATGAGTTATCATTACGATATCTGCTAAACATACATCATAAACATAAATCATAAATCATCGACAACTGTGACTAAACATTAACCATAAACAGTAAGCTATTGGCACTGCCTCTCTCAGTGGGATGGAAGCGCCCTTTTTCGCAATTAGTTCATGTAGCCAAGGCGAATATTTCTTATTGCTAGAATGAGCTACAGCTTTTATTCTGACATTTCTTTATTTTCTTTTTTTTAAAGTAAACACTAAGAAACCCAGTTCACATAAATAAGCAGATGAGGATGGACAGAGTTTTGTTAAAGCAAAAAAAAAAAAAAAATCCCAATTCTGGGAACTCCTTCCCAGTTACTGGCCCAAAGTCTCACAGTGATCTAGTATCAAAAATATCTGTAAGGATCTTCCAGCTGACTAGCCCATTAGGCACCACTCCACTGTTTTTCTGAAAGCAGTGACTTGGGACCTGGTCCCCAAGGCCTGGTGTTGCTTACTTGCTCACCCCCATGCAGGTCCCCAAGAGCATACAGCGTGGCAGGCATTACCCAGTCAGGGTGGGAGACCCAGACCCCACCTCCCAGTCCAGTCTCAGGCCCAGGCGCCGCCCGTCTTCCAAGGCTCTACATGGCCCAGAGGAGCTCTGAGTAAGCCCATCAGACCTTCTAGTACATAAGCCAGAGGGCTCTACCCAAGGATGGCTGCGGCCACCTACTGCAGGGCAATCCTGTTCCCTGTGCTCCTCGGAGACGCCGGGCCCAGGCCCGGGAACTCACAGAGCCCTGGAAACAGTGTCCGGTGCCCAAGGAGAGCTAGGACGTGCTTGCTACACAGAGACCTGCAAAGGACTCAACCACATGTGGAGGTCATCTGGAACCCCCCCAAGAGCCTTTTCTGCTGACTGAGAAGTTCCTGTTCTTCATCTGCTGAGCAAACCGAGCCCTTGATATGCCAGGCCTGTGCTAGGGGGCTGGGCTCGATGATGAACAGCAAGACCTAGGTGTGACAGCAGCATGCTGGGCGGTGATCCAGGTGCTGGGATACAATAGCCAAGCCCCCCCTCCCCCGACTGGGCCTGCTCACGCTCAAGGGGAACATGGGCAAAGAATCTGTTATGTAACATGAGGTCAGGGTGTACCAGTTGCTGGAAGAAAAGAGCTGGGCAGGGAGCCCAGAGGGCCACAGGAGGTGGTCAGGAAAGGCCTCTCTAAGGAAATGCGATTTGAGCCAGCGTGAGGCTCCCGGAGGAAAGTGCAAAAGGCCTGAGGCAGCACAGAGCTCGGCAGGGCTCAGGAACATCAAAAGACTGGAGCACAGCGTACTTGAGGGCACGCAGCTGTGGAGGAAGCTGGAGTGGAGGCCAAGACAAGTACTTTGGGTTTGAGCGTCCAGGGATGGGAAGTTGCTGGAATGCCACAACCTGGTCTGGTTTGAGAAGGAGCCCTCTCGCTGCTGAGGACAAACATGGAAGCAGAGACGGCAGGCCTGAGACCCTGATGGCTTTGATTAGAGCATGAAGGTGGCAAGCAGTGAAAAAGACACCCTAATTCCTAGATCTAAAGTGCCACTGATTTAAAACAAGCTGCCATTTGTGGGTGGGGGGGGGACGACACATATGTCAACATAAAATAAATAGGTAGAGGGACTTCCCTGGTGGTGCAGTGGTTAAGAATCTGCCCGCCAATGCAGGGGACACGGGTTCAATCCCTGGTCTGGGAAGATCCCACATGCCGCAGAGAAACTAAGCCCGTGCGCCACAACTACTGAGCCTGAGCTCTAGAGCTCGTGAGCCACAACTACTGAGCCCACGTGCCGCAACTACTGAAGCCCACGTGCCTAGAGCCCTTGTTCCGCAACAAGAGAAGCCACCACAATGAGAAGCCCGCACACTGCAACAAAGAGTAGCCCCCGCTCACGGCCACTAGAGAAAGCCCGCGCGCAGCAACGAAGACCCAATGCAGACAAAAATAAATAAATTTTAAATAAATAGGTAGACACAAATCGTAAGATGTATCCCAACTTAAGGAACATGAAAATGCCAAAGGGAAAAAAATGCATGCACGTCTTGGGACAAAGAGAGGAGAGTAGTAACAAGTGAAAGAGGATTTTGGCAGAGGAAGGCAGGGTTTCTGGAATATTTAACAGGCCTAGCAACGTCTATAAAGGGTAAGGTAGTTTAAGAGAAAATACTCCGCTGCAGCTGTTGAGAGAGGGGTGTAGGAGGCACCTTGGTTGTCTCCACAAGCCAAGGCCCTCCGAGCCTCTCCCAGCCCCACAGGTCTCAGCTCGCTCGGCTCTACTGGCTCTGGCAGAGACAGGGAAGTGAAGTAAGGGGAAATGAGTCCCGGCATCTTCACAAAGACACCCTTCCCCGTGCTTTCTTCACGGGGAAGAAAGGGAAAGCACCCTTCCCTGTGCTTTCTCCTGGTGCAGGTTTCCAGGCCCAGCTGGAGAGACTGGAAATGGTACCATCCAGGGGCCCCAGGTGAGCCAGGATGTGGTGTTCAGAATGTGCACAGTTCCCGGGCCCGCTTCTCAGATGGCGCCTGGATGAGCCTGGCGGGAGATATTACTGGGGCCTGTCGGTCGTGGTCGGCGCTTCCTGCAGGATCCCCATCTCATCCTTACATGAAAACTCAGAGTTCAAGTAACTCTGGGTCAAAAATGGGGGGGAAAAAGTGGCCAAATTCCAAAGTACCGAAAGATGAGCAGAAGCCCACACTAACGCACCAGAGCTACACATGCTCACGGCCAAACCCATGGGTTCCAGGGAACGGCCAGGCACCCCAAAAGCGTGAGGCACCCTCCTGGGACCCTCCTGCTCGTTGGGTTGCGGTGCCTTTTGTGCGGGCACCGACGATGTGCCTAACCGACTGCGTGAGCCCGCCCTGCCTGTATGTGTAGGTCTCTTAACAGGCAAACACACAGTCACTAGATCCACGTCAGGGTGACAGAGGAGAACCTCACACAAACAGCTATCAGAAGGTGCTACGTGCTACGCGGAGAACCGAAACAGGAGGGCTGACAAGTGTGGCCTGGGTGGGTCAGAGGGAGCCCTTCAGAGGAGGTGACATTCGAGCTGAGACCTGAATGACAGGATTCGCTGACAGGACGAGGACAGCCACCTCTCCAGAAACTGTCCCAGCACTGGGATTTCCCCGGCCTCAACCCCAGCCCGTCCTCTGTGGATCCCCCCTCCAGCCAGGAGATTCCGTGAGACTTGATTCTCTGCAGTGGAGAGGATTCAACAATACACTGTTTCAGACTCTACGTATCTCCCCAAGAATTCTGCTATTACCCTCACGCACAAAGAGACATGCTCCCTCAACCCCACCTCCTGAGAAGCGTCAATTCGGCAACTCCCCCAACCCACCCTTCTCCTTCTGAGTTAGCTTCTTGAGGTGTCCTGGGAGACAGCTTCTCCTCACAAGACTGCGAGCTGCAGCTCTTGGACCCCCTCAAGTTCAGCCTGCTTCCTGCTGCTCTGTAAAGCCCCAAATGCTAGGGTTAAACTGCCCTCCCCGCCCACTTGAGAGATCCACTCCCACCCTGAGGACAGGCACCGTTCCCTCGGGCCCAGTTCCCTCACAACCGCCATTGTCCCCAGCCAGTGCTCCCTGGTCCTTTTAAAGAGGGAAAAAAAAGAATTCAGAAGGCCCTGGGAGATGGCACAAACCCTGCAGTCTCCCGGGCTGCCTGAATGGCCCATGACTTCTGCTTACATAAGAGCCTGGTTCGAGCAGGGACAGGACTGTGCCAGCCTGCCAATCCCCACGAGCTACTGAGAGGCCCTTTATCCCCCAGATGGCTGGGAGACGCTCGTGGCCCATCTCTAAGGAACCGTGGGACTGGGCGTGGGGGGTGGGGTGGGGGGGTGAGCCCCAAACACCACCCACAGCGCCCTTGTCTGTAATGAGAACTCTCCCTCATGTTTACATAACACACACCATAGTGGGAGGGCCCCCCCCCCAAGGACTTAGCAATAAACTGCCCTCTGAAAGTTAAACTTTTAGGTAAAATCAACAGGAAAAAGAAACTTCCATCACCGTTGGGACAAAGTCCACAGGTGTCTGGGTGTCTACAAAGGCTTGCCTGGCCAGCCTCATCTCTAGACGTGGGACAACCACGGAGTCTGGCCTCCAGGCCTCTGCACAAGCTGTTCTCATCCCTTCCCAGAAGACCTCCTCTTTCAGGTCTCAGCTTAGATGAAGACACCCTGAGGGGAGAGGCTGTGGTTCGTTCAGCCCAGTATTCCTGGCGTATGACAGGTATACAGGAAAAAAAAAATATATATATATATATATATATATGTTGGAAGGAATGAACTAATAAATAGACGATGGACCGGAAAAAGGTGAGCAGAGTCCACCACGGAGGAGTGTCCAGACCAGCAGAACCTGCCAGCGACCTGTGCAACAATGACGGGCAGGCCCACGTGCAGTCTTGGAGGCTCCCGTCTCAGCATGCCCAGGTTCCAGAAGGAGGTGGACAACAGGGAACAAGACACTTGTGGCCAGGGTGGACCCAGGGCTTACGACCACCCCGTAAAGCCAACTTCCCTAGGTTGGGACCACTAAGGACAGGTCGCACGGGGCCACCTGAGCCCAACACATGCAACACTGGACTCACCCAGGTCCCTGCAGCAGGCCCCCACTCACCCTTCTACTACTCCCTGTGAGCCTGACCGCAGGGAGAAGACGCATTCATCTACCCATTCGGAAGCTGCAGGAACAAGACACCAAGAGCCCCTGCCCTCAGGGAGCTCAGAATCTGTCAGGGTAGAAAGACCATCAAGTTCCCAAATGAAAACACAACCACAGCCCAAGGAGGGCCAGAGGAGAGGAACAAAGTGCAGGGGTCACACTCCAGACAGGATGGTCAGGGAAGGCCTCTCTGAAAGACGCTGAAGCTGGGCTCTCAATAACAAGAAGGGAGCAGGGACGTCCCTTGTGGTCCAGTGGTTGAGAATCCGCCTTCCAATGCAGGGGGCGCGGGTTCGATCCTTGGTCAGGGAACTAAGATCCCGCATGCCACGGGGCAACTAAGCCTGCATGCCGCAACTACTGAGCCCGCACACTCTGGAGCCCATGTGCCACAACTAGAGAGAAGCGCACTCACTGCAATGAAGAGCCCGCGCACCGCAATGGAAGATCCCACGTGCCACAAATAAGACCCAGTGCAGCCAAAAATAATAAATAAATATATTTTTTTAAAAAGACAAAAAAACAAGAAGGGAGCAGGCATGGGAAAAAACAGAGGGAAGATCATTTCTGGCTGAGGGAAGAGCCTATGCACAGGGCAGGGATGTGGATGTAGATGTTTGAGACAAAAGCAGTACACCAATGAGTGAGCAGAGCAGGGGGTAGAGGAGGACCAGAAGACTCTGAGGGGAGTGTTTTCAGGCGGGGAGTGCTAAGATCCTCCGCGCTACACGGGAGAGACCCTCTGGCTGCTGCTGGGTGGGGAACACAGCCAGGAGGGGCAAGAACAGAAGTGGTGCACTTGTGGGTACGAAGGCTGTGACAGGCACCAGAAGACCAGGCCCACTGTGAGCACCTGCCTCTTGGAATGGTTCTTTGTCACCAAAGTTAAAAAGTGGGTTCTGGGGAGTTCCCTGGTGGCCTAGTGATTAGGATTCGGCACTCTCACTGCGGAGGCCCGGGTTCAATCTCTGGTTGAGGAACCATCCCGCACGCTGCGCAGCACAGCCAAAATACAGAAAAGAAAAAGGTGGGTTCTGACTGGGCTTTGACCTCACTGAGGGTCGTCCCATAGAGGAGGACGGAGCAGATCATCCCAAAATGTGACTTTAGTGTACGTGATGGTATATCAGAAAGGATCTTTGGCATCTGGGCTTCTTCCTCCATCTTCTGGGCATACTGTTTAGCAAGAATCCATCTCCATGGGCCTTGTTCACTGACAAGTCATGATGCGTTCAAAACAGGCCACATGCAGGGCTTCCCTTGTGGCTCAGGGGTTAAGAATCCACCTGCCAATGCACAGGACACAGGTTTGAGCCCTGGTCCAAGAAGATCCCACATGCCGCGGAGCAAATAAGCCCATGCACCACAACTACTGAGCCTGCGCTCTAGAGCCCGCGAGCCACAACTACTGAGCCTGTGCTCCACAACTACCGAAGCCCATGCGCCTAGAGCCCGTGTTCTGCAACAAGAGAAGCCACCACAATGAGAAGCCCACGCACCGCAACAAAGAGTAGCCCCAATTAGAGGAAGCCCGCACGCAGCAATGAAGACCCAACGCAGCCAAAAATAAAATAAATTAATTAATTTAAAAAATTTTTTAAAAAAAGGACACATGCAGAAAGCATTTCAGGTGGCATCACTATGCAGATCTGTCTTTATCCACCTAACCATTTATCCTTATCCGCCTAATGATTTATCCCTTGACTATGGGCCAGGAAGCGTGCTGGGCACTTCACTCTCCTCAGTGGCCCTCCGAGATAGGTGTCTTTATCCTGGCTTCATGGATGAGAAAACTGAACTGTCCCGAGACAGTTAAGAAACCGTCCCGAGAGCAGACCCAGTGGCTTGCAAAGGCCACGGCCACTCGGCCACACATCATTCCTTCCTCAGGGCATGAATGCCTGGGCCAACCCACAGTGAAGCCCACTTTGAATCTAGTAGAACCCAGGCTCTGCCGCTCACTAGCTGTGTGACCTGGGGTACATCTCTTCACTCCTCTGGGCCCTGGTTTCCCCATCTGTCAAATAGGGATAAGAGGACTTTCCCTGGTGGTGCAGTGGTTAAGAATCCGCCTGCCAATGCAGGGGACACCGGTTCGATCCCTGGTCTGGGAAGATCCCACATGCCAGGGAGCAACTAAGCCTGTGCGCCACAACTACTGAAGCCTGCGCTCTAGAGCCTGCGAGCCACGACTACTGAGCCCGCGTGCCTAGAGCCTGTGCCCCGCAACAAGAGAAGCCACCGCAATGAGAAGCCTGCGCGCCGAAACGAAGAGCAGCCCCCGCTCGCCGCAACTAGAGAAAGCCCGCGCGCAGCAAGAAGACCCAATGCAGCCAAAAATAAATTTAAAATTAAAAAAAAAATAGGGATAAGAATAGTACCAACTTCATAGTTTACTGTGAGGGGTAAATGAGTTAGTTGATAAAAAGCACTTAGAGGGCTTCCCTGGTGGCGCAGTGGTTGAGAGTCCGCCTGCCGATGCAGGGGACACGGGTTCGTGCCCCGGTTCGGGAAGGTCCCACATGCTGCGGAGCGGCTGGGCCTGTGAGCCGTGGCCACTGAGCCTGCACGTCCGGAGCCTGTGCTCCGCAACGGGAGAGGCAAAGCACTTAGAGTGAGCACTGTATCAGTAGTGACTTTCATCATGATGCTCTGGCTGTGCCCAGGTTATTAAAACATCCTCAGCTGCCACTGTCGATATCAGCAAGAGGGTGTTAAGACCTCACCTGAACTTGACCAACCAGCCCAAGGTCTCGGGCTTTTCTCATCCTTATCCAGCCAAGACTGTCAGTGAAAGTACAGGGTTTCCCAAACAAACTCAACTGCGTTAACAAGACAGGTAGTCTTTGGGGAGCACAGTCCCCACCCCTCCACGCAGGGCTGTCAACCCTCCACCTTTTTCACTCCGCAGGAACCAGTTATTCAAGAGGCTCCGCTAGGCTCAGGGTTCCCCGTCCGCACCCCAGTGCCCCACCAGTGGGCTCTAACAGCTGCCCTGCCCTGCACCTGCCCAGCCACACCCAGCACTCAGCTTCTCCCGCCCACCTCCTCCACCCAGGCCCCGCCACTGGAGTCAGGCAAACCGGAGGCCAAGGTCCAGCTCCACTGCTTCCTGGCTCTGAGACCTTGAGCAACTTAACCGACTTCTCTGAGCCTCAGTTTCCTTACCTGTAAAGTAGAAGTTAACACTGGTGCCCACCGGATCAGGTGTTCACAGGACTCAATAAACTCTGGTCGCTGTTATTACCAGCACTGCCAGCATCACCAGCAATGCCGCGGCTCTGGCTCTTCTACGGATGAGGAATCAGACAGACCTGGGTCTGGATCCTGTCTCCACTATGCTGTAATCTTGGACAAGTTCCTTCACCATTCTGAGCCTCTGCTTCTTTATCCACAAAACGAAGAGACGAGGCGTACCCACCTCTCAGGGTTTTTGGAAGGACGTGAGAAGTGTGCCCTGTCGCTGATATTATTATCCAGCAACAAAAAGTAACCCAGAAAGAGGGGGATCATAACTGGGCTCCCATCCTGCCTGCAAACGCAAAATCAATCCCAAAAGCGTTTTCTGAAGGACTGTTGGATGCAGCCTGCAGAAAGGTGTGAGTGAGAGATCAAGCAAGTCCCATCTCAGAGCACAACACTTTCCTACAAACAGGCACCAAATTTAAGTGCAAAAGTCAGAGACCAGCATATTAAAACAGCGCTTGATGGCCAAAAGAACCCACATTATCCCTCACCTTCTACTTCAGAAGGACACAAGAATTCAGAAGAAAAAAGTATAGGAAACAACAGACACTTAGGATGCCACCTCCCAGGTTAAACAGATATTTATATTTTACTCTATTTACATCAGATTCCCTTAAAAAAAAAAATAGCTGAAACCTTCCCTATGCCTTTTCCTCCCCCTCCATCTCTACCAAAGCAACGGTTCCTCTAACTACTGTGTAATTCCCATACATTTCTCATCTCATATTACAATTTATCCTTTAATTAGGTATATGTCCATAAACAACACACATAAGTCTCATTTGGCATGTTTTTTAAATTTATAAAATCTTTTGCTATTTGCTTTTCTTCCACTCTACAGGATGTTCGGAGATTTATTAAAGGACCAGGAAATCAAACTAGATTGTTTTTCATATAATGGAATCGTGCACAACAGTTAAAATAAATGAACCAGAGCTACATGTAGCACCTCTCCTTTTATGCATACCCCTTGAGGATATATTTCCAGCAAATTCATAATGTTCTTTATTGCTGGCCTTTGCTGTCACAATTAAACAGATTTTGCTCCAAGGAGCTCAGAGAGATTAAGTAACCTGCGCTGGGTCACAATTATTTAGTGAGTGGCAGTGCCAGGCCTGTCCAAAGCCCATGCACCTATGGCGCCATTACACATGAGTCTACGTTCTCCTTAATCTTCACCTTCCACCCAGTTTTCCGGCTCTAAACAATTGCCTCTTGACCAGAACTCTTGCTTCCAGAACTTTCGCGTACTTACTCCTGTGGAGAAAACTGAAGCAAGAACCGTATTGGTCGAGGATTATTCACAAGATGAGAACCAATAGAGCTACCTTTTTTTTGGGGGGGAGGGGGTGGAAGATCCTAAATGGGGCAGTGGGGACCCCGCGAGGATGAGGCTGCCTTGCCTCCGGGAACCCAGCTGTGGGAACTGGGCAGTGACCTGGGCCCAAGAAGGCTGAGAGGGACTGATCATTCCAGGAATTAACAGACTCACAAGATATAGCAACTATTTTTGAGCTGCCACTGGGATCATCACTTTGACCTCTCATCTGCAATGGCAAAACAAAATTAAAAAAAAAAAAAATCCTATAGCCTCGGATAAGCAGTTCCCTTATCGACGTTGCTCTGATCCCAAGACAATCCCAAGGCCTGCTCTGCCTTCCGAGGAACTGCTTCAGCCAAAGCCCGAGAGTCACCTGTTCTACCTGCTTTGTCTCAGTTAGGCCACTGAAGGGACACATCGTCCTCTCAAGACCATAGAAGGGAGAATGGCAGTGTCAGCAAACTGTCATCACAGCAGCAGCCCATCTCCCCGCCGGCTGGAACCCTACCTGCCAAAAACATCAGATATCAACCCTCACTAACTCACTGTGTCACTGAGCAAGTCCTGTACCTTTCTGAGCAGCATCTCTATCGCTTGTAAATTACACGTCATAATCTCCAAGGTCTCTCTCAGAGTCAAAAAGGTCTTTCTGGTGGGTGTTAATCACTCAGTGGATAGGGGGTCGCTTGGGGGTGGAAGGATGGACTTAGTCCCCAACAGAAATACATTCTTTGCTATGGATAATTGACAGCTTTTTCTCAAACTGTTAAATGTGAGGGAAAGAATCTCTGCTATTTTTATTAGTCTGCAACAAACATCCAGCGCTGATCGGCCTTAACACAACATTGTAAAACAACTATACCCCAATAATAATTTTTAAAAGAAAAAGCTGATCGGCATGCCGTGCAAACTGGGCTGGGAGACCACTGCTCCTCCTGTACGGAAACTCTGTAGCTATGACCTCAGTGCTTACTGGGCAAATGTTAGCAGAGAATGATAACAGAGAACACAGCAAATTAACAATTTTATTTTCTTTCTCCAAGGTCACTTTGAACAGTGGGTTTGAAGCCCCTCCCTCCTTCTGGGAGGGAAAGGGTTTGAGTAAAGTAGAGCATGTCCTCCAGTCCAAGCCATGGGCCTCAGGCTGTGCCCAGCTTCCCGGAACAAAAGTGCCCACCCCAAGGGTCCTCTGGGGCCTACTTTATCTGCCTGCCAACTAGCAAAACTAACTCCATTTTGTAAAAGACCACACGTATCTTCCATCGTGCATCTTTCAAAGTGAATGTGGCTTTTTCTCCAGGGTTGCACAGAGGTTTTGAGAGGGAAAACTGTATTAGGAGAACTTTATTAGAAGAACTTCAATCTATAATCATAAAGTTGAATGAAGCATGAGATTATTGAATCCTACCTCCTCATTTCTGAGCCATGTCAAAAATGACTAAGGACTTCTGGGTTAAAGGTTTCAAAATATTCTGGGTAAATTACCGCCAAAAGTAATAATAGTAGTAGTAGTAGTAGTAGTAGTAGTAAAAGGGGTGGGCAGAAACAGTGGTATTCCACTGGTGAATAAAAGCAAGAAATCTCTCCTTGTACTTACATGAGCCACCTAACATGATCAAATTCACAGAGGCAGAAAGTAGAATGACAGTTGCCAGAGGCTGGGCAGAGAAGAGAAAGGGGGTTAGTGTTTAACGAGTACAGAGTTTCAGTTATGCAAGATGAAAAGAACAGAGTTCTGGAGATGGATGGTGGTGATGGCTGCACAACAATGTGAATGTACTTAATGCCACTGAACTGTACTTTTAAAAATGGTTAAGGCAGGGCTTCCCTGGTAGCGCAGTGGTTGAGAGTCCGCCTGCTGATGCAGGGGACACGAGTTCGTGCCCTGGTCCGGGAAGATCCCACATGCCGCGGAGCGGCTGGGCCCGTGAGCCATGGCCGCTGAGCCTGCGCGTCCGAAGACTGTGCTCCGCAATGGGAGAGGCCACAACAGTGAGAGGCCCGCGTACCGCAAAAAAAAAAAAATGGTTAAGGTAAATTTTATGTGTATTTTACCACAATTTCTTTAATTGGGGAAGGGAAAAAAAACAACCAAGAAACCTCTCAACCCGCTCATTTTCATTTGGGGACCAGCATGGCATAGTGGTTAGCAACTGAGACTCTGGAGTCCTGAGTTTCTCTCTCTGTTCTGCATTTACTAGCTCAGGACCTTTGAGCAAGTCATCTGACATCTCTGAGACTGTTTCTCCATCTACAAAAACAAGAATAATTAATAGTCTCCTACCTCACAGGGGTGTGAAGATAAGAAAACAACGTAACAGAATCTCACGAGCACAAAAGTAAGCACTCTTCAAATTATCCTTATTAATTTAATAATAAATTAGTTTATTATTTAATGTTACTTATAAGGCAGCAATAATTAATTAAATTATTAACATTATATTATCAGCTAGGTCGGTAAGTGCATCAGAACACTTCGTTTTAAGGGAAAGAGGCCCGAGTTAGAAGTCAGAAGACCTAGACTTCAAGACTGGTTATGGGTGTGAGATTTCTCCTCGGTGACACGCAGAGGTTGACTGAGATGATCTCTTATATTAACAGAAAACAAAGATCAGCTTTGCTGGTCGGCGGGAGCCAGCACTGGAGCTACACCTTCTCCGCCTAAGCCGCTCAGAGAGACGTCCCGGGCGAGGAAGGGATCCAAAGATCAAGCCTCTCTGGGCTGATTGCAAAGCCCCTTCCAAAGCCCGAAGCAGAGGCAGGGTGCAAGGTTTGTGCAAGACACCCTCAGACTGCAAGCAAGGGTTTCACACCCTCGCTCCTCCCCTGCCAAAGTCTGCAACTCATCCCGCGGGGGGAGCTACAAGGAACCTGTAAGCTTCCCAGGTCCTGCAGAGACCCCAAGAAAAGGCAACCCCAAAACAGCCTGGGTTGCAGAATTAGAAGTACCTCCCCCGCATATGCGCACTGCTATTTACGAGTGGCCCCGGGGCACAACGCGCGCCTACTGCGCCTGCGCCTTCCGGCTCGGCACAGGGAGAGAAAGGGGGGGGGTTCCCGTTGTCTCACGAAGAAAAAAATGGGTCTGCGGCGGTCGCTCGGCCCCCGTTTCTTCGTTTCTTACCTCAGAGTGCTTCATGGCTCCCTCACACGGCGGCTACTGCTCCTGCTGCTGCAGCTACCTGCGCGCAACTCTGCAAGGGCTACCTCACACGCTCACGACCTCCCCGCGAGACTAACCGCGGCTCCGCGTCCGCCCCGCTCCTCCCTGCCGCGCGCGCCCCTCTAGCCAATCAGCGCACGGGGCGCCCACTTCGCCCTCGCCCAGCAGGGCAGGTCCGAACGAGAAATAGCCGCTCTCGCCACGGGGCTAGCCAATCAGCTTGCAAGACCCACCGAGGGGGCGGAGCGCGGGCAAGAGGGAGGGGAGTCGGTAGAAAGAAGGGGCTTGGCTACCCACCAATCAAAGGGGGCCTCGGCGCCGCGAGCCCCCCCAGCCCCGCCCCTTGGTGGCGTCGCTGTGGAAACCAAGGGAAGCGAAGGTTACTGCAAGGCGTGGGGGAGGGAGCTAGCAGTTGAGTGACGTAGAAGGCAGCGTTCGCGTGGTGGGCAGCTCGACTGGATGAATTCCGAGGTGGGCGGCCCCCGGGGGATACCGGGGAGCAACGGGAGAGGGATGGGGGTTGGAGGCATGGGCTGGGGCACCTGGATGGAGAGGCCTTTCTGGCTAGGGGACCCGTATCTGTCATGAATGGGAGGAAAGGAAAGGGGAAATGGGTGGTGAAAAGCCTTCTGGAACCGCCCCCAACCTGTAACCATTCTGGGGCTGTCTTCACTCCCTTTTCAATGCAAGCCCCCGCCCCACCTTCCTCGACTCGAGGGGCACGGAGGCCACATTTGTCTCTACCTGCACGGGCCAGTATGGTCACCGCTGGCCACATGTGTCTAGTGAGCCCTTGAAATGTGGCTAGTCAAAACTGAGATGTGCTGTAAACATAAAACACAAACCGATTTCAAAGACTTAGTACGAAAAGGAAAATGTAAAAAAAAAAACAAAAAACCTCATTAATCACCTTTTATGTTGATTACACGTTGAAATGATGTTATTTTGGATATACTGGATTCAAATACATTATTAAAATTAAATTCCCCTGTTTCTTTTTACTTCTTTAATGTGCCTGTTGGAACATTTAAAATCAAACACAGCTGGCGGTTGTGCCTCTCACACTAGCTCTACTGGACAGTGCTGGTTTGGGGTCATGCCATGCTTTTGTTCCATTGATTGTCATTGGGAGGCTGGTTTCCACCACACACACACACACACACACACACACACATGCACACTTAAGACAGGACCTGGCACACTCCCTCACCTTATCTACTTTCTCCTGATTCCAGACCCTGCCCCTGAGCCTTCATCAACTGTTGAACCCTTCAGAATTCAGAGGCCTGGCATCAGGGACATGGTGAGAAGTCCTCAACGATAGATCTCTGATTCACAGGAGAGCAGGGCAGGGAGAAGGTGAGTCAATGCTCGCACTTAGTCATCCAGGTTAGGCTCTAGAGACTTCTGAAGCTACAGCTTATGGGGACCCCTGTCTCCAAGTAAAGGAAGCTAAGGCTGTGGTCTTCAGAAATTCATTACCTTTTTCATCGGACCTATCTGGGCAAAACAGATGAAAACATAGTGTTTTATACTTGTACTTTCTCTTGTACAGATCTCTTCCTGTTAGCAGTTGTGGGGCTCACAGTATCTTGAGATCCTTTATGTACCGACAGGCCTCATTCCCTGGCCTCATGGAGGGGGATGGGGGACTACTCGCTCAGAGGCCACAAGTTTAAATCGTACGAAGTTGAGTTACTTGAGGTGTCTACTTCTGAGATGCTGAGGGGGCAGGGTTGAACCCCTAAAACCCAGCCATGTTTTGCTACTTTGCCAGTTCTGCCAATTTCCAGCTTCTCCAATGTGGTCTGAGTAAGCATGTCTTCCCTATCACTGCGTTCCAGCTAGGCAAGGCGTCTGGTGTCCAAATAGATGTCATTTTTGGAGATTCCACACACATTCCTACAGACTCAGAACATTCTGGAATTTCCCTTTCGAGGCTGCTTCCCTGAGCCCTGAACTCACTCAACAGGCACCAAATAATTTTGTGAACCTACTATGCTGTGTGCCAGCCGAGGCATAAAAATAATTTCCGTCCCTCTCCTCACCTACAAGAAATGCATAGAAAGGCATGATCCAGCCTGCAAAGAAGTCCTTTGTTTTTGATGGGTATTACAGGTGTGAGGACCCCTTGTTGGCCTCACCTGGCTTCCAGTAATCAGTCTGCCAGCAGAAACCAAATCTACCCTCAGAATGAAGACTGGCCACTTTGTTCAAGCCATTCATGACACTGTACCACAGCTCTGACTATACCTGTTGGTAGGGACAGCTAGATTGTCCAGCACAGTGGCTGATTCATAATGGTGACAAGTAAATACATTTGGTATTTGCTGAGTCAAATGTGATAAGTCCCTTAGAGCAGTTTCCAAAGGGGAAATTCTATTTCCCACATGCAAGTAAGATAAGATCTTGATTCTTCCAGGAACCTGGCTTGGCTTGTTTTTGGGTGTGTGATCAAGCTGATTCAGAGCTGTGTGAGGGAAGGTAAAGCCTATAGCAGACAAGCCAGGGCTGGTTAGCAACTTTCCACTGTGTCAGGAGCCCCAGAGAGAGGTTTCCCAAGTTCTATCTTGTCTGCCTTTTTAATTTTTATTTTTAAGTCCATGGGATTTATTTTCTTTCTTCTTATTGACGTATAATTTACATACAGTAAAATTCACCTTTTTTAGTGTACAGTTCTGAATAAATACAGACATGTAACCACCACCACAGTCAAGATACAGAACATTTCCATCATCCCCCCAAATTCCCCTGTATCCCTTTGCAGCAGATCCCAGCCCCTGGCAACCACTGATCCAATTTCTGCATCAATACTCTTGCCTTTTCCAGAGGTCCTTTAAAATGGAATCACACAGTAAATAGACTTTTGAATCTGGCTTCTTTCATTAACATAATGCATTTGAGGTTCCTCTGCATTGTTTCCTGTGTCAGTAGCTCAGTTTTTTTTATGGCCGAATAGTATTCCATCATGTTGCCAGATCACAGTTTATTCATTCACCCACTGAAGGATATTTAGGTTTTAATGGCTGTTGGTAATGACAAATAAAGCCTTGATAACCATTTGCTCATGGGTTTTTATGTGAACATAGGTTTTTATTTCACATGGGTATTCCACCAGGGGAAGATTGTTAGCTTGTATGGCTGTAATGCTTTTGAAGTTCTTTTTCGTGAAGAGAAGAGTTGAAAAAAATGGCGATGCTTTTTTAAAAAAAATTAAGTCTTTATCATCATCTGAATCACATCTTAACATAAGCTGAGTGCTTACCATAAATACTCAGTATGCTACACAGTTTACACGTCAGCATTTTATTCACTGGGTGACCTCAGGCAAGTCACATGACCTCTCAGAGCCTCAGTTTCCCTACCGGTAAAACAGAGGTAATGATAGTCCAAACTCATAGGATTATTGTCAGGATTAAATGAGTTAATACAGATCAAGTGCTTGGAACCGGCTTGACACAGAGTAGGACCATGTCAGTGTTAGCTATTATTATGATGTTCATTTCCTGGCCCCTCTCAAATTCATCCACATAGCAACCCTGGGAGGTAAGATCTACCCTTATCCCATTTTATGGAGGACATACCTAGCAATTCGAGAGGTAGAGCAAGTTGTGCAAGATCACACAGGCAGTAAATAAGTAAATAGTGGGTCCAGGATTTCAACGGAGGCTGACCGACTCCAGACTCACCTGCTTAGTTCTTTTTATTTTTTAATTTATTTTTGGCTGTGTTGGGTCTTCGTTGCTGCGCGCGGGCTTTCTCTGGTTGCAGTGAGCGGGGGCTGCTTTTTGTTGCGGTGCGCGGGCTTCTCATTGCGGTGGCTTCTCTTGTTGCGGTGCGCGGGCTCTAGGGCATGCAGGCTTCAGTAGTTGTGACTCGTGGGCTCTAAGAGCGCAGGCTCAGTAGTAGTAGTTGCTCCGTGGCATGTGGGAGCTTCCTGGACCAGGGATCGAACCTGTGTCCCCTGCATTGGCAGGTGGATTCTCAACCATCGCGCCACCAGGGAAGTCCTGCTTAGTTCTTACATTAGGGTTCTATTGGATACCAAAGAAACAGAACCAGTAGGATATATGTGTTTGTGAGTGTGTCTGTGTATTAAGAGATTTATTTCAGGCATTGGCTCACACGATTGTGGGGGCTGGCAAGGCAAGTCTGAAATCTGTAGGGCAGACCAGCAGGCTGGAAACTCTTGGCCAGGAATTGATGCTTCATCCTCAGGGAAACCTCAGTATTTGCTTTTAAGGCCTTTGGCAGTGAGAGCGCAGAACCCTAACCACTGCACCGCCAGGGAATTCCCTCAGTTTGCTTTTGAAGCCTTTCAACTGATTGGATGAGGTCCACCCACAATACCAATGGTCATCTCCTGTACTTAGAGTCAACTGATTATAGATGTTAACCTAACCACATCTACAAAACACCTTCACAGCAGCACTTAGTGTTTAATTGAATAACTGGGTACAACTGCCTGGCCAAGTCGATGCATACAACTACCCATCACATCTTCTCTTCTTCTCTGAGTTGAGAGCTCAAACCTGTGCTGAGATTTCTGCAGAGGCCACTTTTCCAATAACATTCCAAAGTGCCCAGTGAGTGTCCAGGTCAAAGAATCATAGCCATAAGAAGAGATGTTGAGTTTTTGTTTTTTTCTTTTGGGGGGGGTTGAACAATTAAAACTTCCTGAACATGACCCAGGCTCGCTCAAGGAAGGGAGAGTTCCCAGCTCTCAGGTTGCCCCTAAACACAAGGACACCCTTCACATGATGTTTTTGGCCCACTCAGGGCTATGTGAAGACCCTTGGAGGCTGCCACATCTGTTAACTCTTAAATTTATAAGTGTGAGGAAATCCACAAGCTCTGAGTTTTTCCCCATGGTGACTCTCCCGCTATCTGTTTATGTAGCTTTTAAAAAAATCAAACTCTCTCCCCTCCACGATTGGTTCAGGAACCCTGCAGTGCTGTGCCTCTGGGCACCCAGCCCAGACTCATCCTCCCAGGTCAGCTGGTGTGTGTCCTAGTCCAGAGTCCTAACTGACACGGTTACCCTGGGGTCGGGGTGGCCAGGGATGGCCGGAATCCCCCTGCTAGACAGCAGGGGAAGGCCATGGCATCTTTCTCAGGAGTTCCAGCCTGCACAAGGGCAGTAGCTACCAGAAGCTTTTTGCCAGGAAGCAGGTGGCTCAGCAGCCCACCATTCAACCAGATGGCTACTCACCCCTTTGACAGCACTTCCTCTAGGCCAGGCCTGTCCTGGGCACTTCACAAATGTTGAATCAACGTCAACTTCAAAGCCCTATGAGGCAGGTACAACTACTACCCCCATTGTACAGATAAGGAAGCTAAAGGCCCTGGAAGGCTCAGTAACCAGCCCAAGATCACACAGCCAGGAAGAGCTGGAACCAAGAATGAAACCGGGCTGTCTGGCTCCAGAGCCAGTGTCACACCGCCCAGACCTCCCAAGCAGTTCTTCCAGGAAACTCTCCCCTTCACAGGGCACCACCACCTACCCACCCCTCTTCCCTTCTCAGGTGGTACCCCTTTCTGAGCCTTCTTACCCCTTCAGCCCTGCCCTTGACCACAGACACCCGAGACTCTCAGAGCCGAAAGGGATCATGTTGCCCACAGATGAGGAAACAGAGGTCTTGAGAGGTGTATGACACGCCCATGTCTCCCCCAAATCATAAAGGTAGTGGGGAGGGGAAAAAGAAGGTGTAT
The DNA here is from genome assembly GCF_963455315.2 of Globicephala melas. Lineage (NCBI taxonomy): Eukaryota > Metazoa > Chordata > Mammalia > Artiodactyla > Delphinidae > Globicephala > Globicephala melas. Next base: position 162,943,331 of record NC_083316.1, on the reverse strand, counting down.
TAAAAACAGCCAGGAATATTTACGAAGCGTCGGTTCCAGACACGTTTCTGCCACTAGAGACCCAGCACTGACAAGACCCAGTCCTTGCCCTCGTGGTGGTCGCAGGCTGGGAGAAGGGTGACATTTAGCATGAAAACCAAGGAACAGGGTAATTTCAAATTTCAGTGGCAGGGGTTCTTGAGAATACGGTAAACTGAAAGACTTAAGGAGCTGGACTGAGAAGACCTCTCCAGGGAGATGAACTTTGGTCCCGGGTGCTCACCTCGCTTTACAGGGTACTGTATAGGTGAGGACAGGGGCAGTACCGGGGCTCCCAAGTGCATTCTACCCACAGCCGGTAGAAGAAGGCGGGTGGATAATTTTAGTCCCAGAAGCAGGGTGGGTGTCTGGGGCAATGAAAGATTAGGTAACTCCCCCGCCCCGAGACTCCTGGCAGGAACTGATTCCCACGCCCTGTGAGATAAGAGCAGGCACGTTTGCTTCTGCTACGGAAGGGGCGGGGCCTTCTCCGACCCCGCCCCTTCCCGGAGCAGCGCGTCGTAACCTATTGACCCAGGCAGGGGGCGGGCTGCGCGGCCGGCCGGGTCGTCAGGAGCAGTAAAGCAAAATCTCTATTGGTTCCCGCGGGGGGTGGGCGGGGCCTCCGTCTCCCGGGGGCGTGCGCCACGGGGAGGCGTTGCCGAGGGCGGAGCGGGAAGGGGCGTGGCCGCGCGCAGGGGGCTGTTGGCGGCGCTGCCCCGCCCCGGATGTTGCGCGTCGCAGCCTGGGCGGCGGCGATTGGTCGAAACTGCGTAGGGGGCGGGGAGGAAGGTTCTGGAGTGGGCTGGCGGGCTCTGGAAGCTTCCGCCGGGCGGGTATATAGACTCCGGGAGCGGGGGGCGGCGGAGCCGGGGGACGGCTACAGCTGGGCGGCGAGCGGCAGGCGCAGGCAATGGGCAAGGACTATTACCAGACGCTGGGCCTGGCCCGCGGTGCGTCGGATGAGGAGATCAAGAGGGCCTACCGTCGCCAGGCGCTGCGTTACCACCCGGACAAGAACAAGGAGCCCGGCGCCGAGGAGAAGTTCAAGGAGATCGCCGAGGCCTACGACGTGCTCAGCGACCCGCGCAAGCGCGAGATCTTCGACCGCTATGGGGAGGAAGGTAGTGTGCGCGCTCGCGGCCGGGGGCGCGGCCCCGTCTTTTGACAGGCGGAGAAACCGAGGCACAGCGGCCACGCTGCGGCGTCCCGGGGAGTGGGGGACGCCCCGGCCCCCGGGGGCGAGCAGCCCCCGCCCTCTGGCCACACGGGCCTCCGGTCTCGGATAGGCGGCCGCCCGATGGGAGGAGCAGCCCTGGCTGCGCTGCTCGCCCAGAAGCTTCTAGTATGTCTGGGACTGCCCCTCCCTGGACTCCCGCCTCCGCCCACGGCTCCGATCGGTCCGGGGTGCTGAAGGAGAGGGTTCGGAGGCCTAGCTTGAGTGGTGGCATTGTGGCCCCGCGGGCCCTAGGCTCACCTGGGCGAGGTGCAGGGCGGGGCCTCTGGCTGAGCGCCGGGCACAGCCTGCGTGTAGTGAGCCTGCAAACGAGAGTGACAGTTAATGCCGAGCGACCTCCCGGAGCTCTCCGAGGGTGGAGTGAGGTAATCCCTGTAAAGTGCTTACTTGGCTCCGTGCCGTGCCGGGCACGTAGTCCGCCGTCAAGGTGTATGGAGCAATGGGGCCTGTCTCTGCCCAGCCTCCCCGGGGTAGCTCTCTTCAGGGAAAAAGAAAGCGTTCTTGGTGTCCAGTTGTCCGTTGATGACTCAGGCTGGCTTCTGGGCTTGGTCTTAAGAAATAAGTGACTTTTTATATAAGAATGATGGTAGTAAGTGCCAGGGTGTGAGAATTTGAAAGTCTCCGTTTACAGTTTCACCTTCATCTCTACTCCCCCACACGTCTCTAGCCCTAAAGTATTTAAGAGTAAACATTTAGTGAAAATTGATCCTGGGTTGTGCTTTTTTCATCGGATCTGTTAGTGAATTCTTTGTACTCCTTGTAACATTGCAGGAAGGATGGGTTACTCAGGTGTGAGGATCTGGGTGACCCCAAGAGATATGGCCATCTCAGAGCTTGAGCCTTTCACTACTGTCATGCCACAATGAACTACCTACCTTGGGGAGTAAGGGTTCTGTTTTTGCCGCTGCAAGTGGGAGGTAAAAGCTTGGGGTTCTTCGTTATTCTTCCCAGACAGGCTAAAAAAATCCCTCCCGCAATGACTTCTAAGCTTTTTTCCTTAAGGAAAGCTCCTGGAGAGCTAAGCTCCTAGCCAGCCATCTGATTTCTTCTGCTTTTGCTTTTCAGGCCTAAAGGGCAGTGGCCCCAGTGGCGGGAGCAGCGGTGGTGCTAACGGTACCTCTTTCAGCTACACATTCCATGGAGACCCTCACGCCATGTTTGCTGAGTTCTTCGGTGGCCGAAATCCCTTTGACACCTTTTTTGGGCAGCGCAACGGGGAGGAAGGCATGGACATCGATGACCCATTCTCAGGCTTCCCCATGGGCATGGGTGGCTTCACCAACATGAACTTTGGCCGCTCCCGCCCTGCCCAAGAGCCCACCCGAAGGAAGCAAGATCCCCCTGTCACCCATGACCTCAGGGTATCACTTGAAGAGATCTATAGCGGCTGTACCAAGAAAATGAAAATCTCTCATAAGCGGCTGAACCCTGATGGAAAGAGCATTCGCAACGAAGACAAAATCTTGACCATTGAAGTGAAGCGGGGGTGGAAAGAAGGGACCAAAATCACCTTCCCCAAGGAAGGAGACCAGACCTCCAACAACATTCCAGCCGACATCGTCTTTGTTTTAAAGGACAAGCCACACAATATCTTTAAGAGAGATGGCTCTGATGTCATTTACCCAGCCAGGATCACCCTTCGGGAGGTAAGGCACTAGGCAGGGCAACGTCTGTGGAGGGAGACGGCTGCTTTTTGACACAGTTCAGTATTTGCTTGACACATATTTCTGAGCTCTTGGTGTGTGCCAGGCTTGGGAGGTGCAGTAGCAACAAGACTTTCCAGGGCTCTGTTTTTCCAGAGCTTCTGTGCTGGTGACCTGGGTGGATCTGGGGGCAGGGTCTTAGCTACAAAGGCCTCATGGTGCTTACCTTACATTAAACAGCCTCTGGGCAGGATGTGAGCTTCCGAAGCTACTCTCTATCTAACGTTGTCCATTTGCTTTCCAAGGCTCTGTGTGGCTGTACAGTGAATGTCCCAACTCTGGACGGCAGGACCATACCTGTTGTATTCAAAGATGTCATCAGGCCTGGCATGCGGCGAAAAGTTCCTGGAGAAGGACTTCCTCTCCCCAAAATGCCCGAGAAACGTGGAGACCTTATTATTGAGTTTGAAGTGATCTTCCCCGAGAGGATTCCCCAGACGTCAAGAACCGTTCTTGAGCAGGTTCTTCCGATATAGTCAACTGTGTTCCCCAAGGATTGACCAGGGACCTTTCCAGAGCTCAAGGATTTCCAGACTGTTCCACCAGCTGTGGACCCGCGAGAGGGCGGGAGGGCCCAGGGCGGGCTTTCGTACTGCTGAATGTTTTCCAGAGAATATATTACACAATCTTTTAAAGTCGTGCACTAGACTTAAGTGGTTTTTCGAGCGATAGGGTGGCAGGTGGTGGGGACAGCAGGAAAAGGCAGTCCAGTCTGCCCCGCTGGGTCCTGCCGCCCTCCGGGATGGGCCCACACCCTCCTCCCCCAGGCCCTGCCCAGGGGGAGAGGCAGACCCACAGCTGGACTTGATCCCTCTGTAGTCCCTTTGCTTGCAGATGTTAGACGTGGTATGGACCTGCCTTCTTGGTTACCAGGTCTTGTACACTCCTCAGTTTCTGTTGTGTAATCAGTTCATGTTTTATTCTGTATTTGTCTCCCACGTCTTACTCTTCCCCTGAAGAATCCCGTCTTTTCTCTTGCCATCTCAAATTGAGAACCTAGACTATTTTTGCCGAACTGCCTGGCTGGCTCCCACAAGCAATACCTCTCTCTCGTTCTAGCAAGACCAAGGGAGCCGGCCTCCAGTGAGCGAGCAACTTGAGCAGCTGCCTCTCCCTCGAGCGTCTGGGGCCCTGGCCGGAGCAGGGGGTCCTCTCAACCCCTGGCTCCAAGGCTGGGCGCGCTCACTTTCCTTTTCTGTAAGGCAATCTTTTGGCACACCTGGGATTTACCAGTGGCCCAGGTGATTTTTCATTTAACGGACTCTGGACTCTCAAAAGGATCTGATCCTTTTGCATTTTGCACAGCCCTAGGTATAATCCCTTTTGATAAAAGGGTCTTTGCTTCTGATTACAGGAGCACTGTGGAACGTCTGTAAATATGTTTTTATAATTCCGTGTAAAGTTGGTGTGCACTCAAATGAAACCAGTCCACAGCAGCTGCTGCTCTCTGTAAGGGGCCATGATGGAATTCGGAAGGAACCTGGTGGGGGCGGGGGGAGGCATGTAGGAACAAGTATCTGTTCCTTGCAGGCCAGTCTGGTGCTCAGACCTTTAGACTCATTGTAAGTTGCCACTGCCAACACAAGACCAAAGTGTGTGACTTGTCAGTGTGCAGTGTGACAGCATTAAAGACTGATGCTAAACCTCAGGGGAGCGGTCCTGTGACTCTGTTTGAGGGCTCTGCTGACGGGCTGGGGTGGGGTCTGGGCAGCCCTCCAAAGGCGGCCAGGGTGGGTGGGTGGGAGGGAGGGGTGAGCAGAAGGCAGGAGTCCTCTGCAAGGGAGAGAGAAGTCACCCTCCTTGAGCTGGATGTGGTGTGGATAACAGCAACCCACAGGGCTCGATCCAGGCATCCGGAGAGCCCAGTGGACTCAGAGCTTGCTTTCTGTGAAGGTTGGGGCCAAAGTTAAGCAGGTCCCCTCCCAATATTCCAAGGTCTGGTTGCTGGGGCCAAAGGGAGGTGTATGTATCTCCCCCCACTCCTTACTTGCTAGAACAAGCTGGTGTCAGGCAGACCCTGGCCAAACCAGACTAGGATTCCAACCCAGGGCTGGCCCTGCCCTGGTGAAGACCTGTTTCCTGCCCTCCCTTTATCTGCAGGCCACTGAAACTGCTTTTACTTTGCAACTTTTTTTAAGGAACTGGTTTTATTTTAAGGTAAGTAATTACACAGGCGGAAAACAATGTATTGCTATTTTGCTACGAAACGTCTTGATGTAAAAACTTAACACCATGTTTAACGTCAACGTAGGAGTGGCTTTCCCTTCCCACTGAAAGAATTTAACCACTGAAAACAGTCTAAGAGCAGTGCTGTCCAAGAGAACTTTCTTCAGTGATGGGAATGTTTTATGTCTTTTAAAACAGAAATTCTTTAAGATTCAATAGAAGTTGCTTGGTAGCTGCAGCCACACGTGGTTAGCGGTGACTTGGGTAAGACCTGGGTGTCTTAGAAGGGCAGCCATGTGGAGCCCAGAGAGGCCATCCTAGTTGGGAGGTGACCCCTGGAGTATCAGAGCCAAAAGGGACCTTATCACAAGATTTGTTCACTGAACCAGGGACCAAGATGACATTTACTGCAGAATTGGCCCTGGCCTTGGTTGGGGTCACAGACCCCCAGGGCTGCCAATCCCCCCGCCCCCGTCTCCCTCATTACATAGCAGGCGCCTGTGAACTTCATATCCAAGGGCCACCAGCACGAACGTGCACAAAGCCTTAATGTGTCACAGTTCTGGTAACTTATTTAGAGCAATAACCTAACCAGGGCGGTGGATGGGGCAGTGTGAGTCTAGGAAAATGTTCACAGTGAAAAAGACAGAAAGGACCCTAGTGGACAGAAAGCCTGCCCCTCAGATGTACAGCTTTTGCCCACGCTAGGCACGGTTGTGTGTGTCAAGTGTCTGCTTGTCTGCAAGTGGACCTCTCCTCCTCCTTAGCTTCCAGTTAATGGATCTTTTTTACTTTCCCATGCTGCCTATCTGACCACGTTTCAGAGTTCTTTCCATGTCGGTGCATGTGGAGCTGCCTCTTTTTCGGGCCCACTTCATCTTTATCCATCGCACCAGGAGTGTCGCATTGATGCAAACAGTAGAAAACTCAAAATTTACATTCGGCCTGTGGTGAAAAGTCGAGTCCCCTCCCTCCTCAGAACCACTGTAGACAAGCCATGGCATTAGAAAATTTTTCCTTTTTTAAAAATGTTTTTTGTGCGTCCTCCCAGAGAGTCTGCTTATATAAGCATAAGCATAATTTCTAAATGTTCAGTTTCAATTTTTGGCTATGTAATCACAGTACCAAATTTACAAGGGCACATAGAGTTAAAAATTCTCCCTCCCACCCTGCTTTTGAGTCCACCCCCAGTGAATGTTCCCAGTGTCTCCTGTGCATTTCCTTCTGAGATGCTGCACGAATATATTTTTCTTTTTTTATACAAGTGGTGCATACTGTATGCTATGTGTTTTTTTTTTTTTCCTCACATGTCATGGAAATAGCTTCCTCACTTCTGTTTTTCTACACATCGATTCTGCCAGGCCTGCTCAGGTGGGTGTGAAGATCTAGTTCAATGTTTGATGGCCCCTACCTCTCCTCTATCATTGCTCCTGCTTCTAGGTTTGAATCTCAGCTCGATCACTTTCTAGCTGTGTGACCTTGAGCAAGTGACTTAACCTCTCTGTGCCTCAGTTTCTTCAAGTGTAAAATAGGCATAATAATAGTACTTCTAGGGTTGTAAGGATTTTCAGATATAGATATATAAGCACACAACGGGGCCTGGCACACAACAAGCACTGTGTCAGTTATCTTTGTATCCCAATGTGAAAGTTTCTCAGCCCACAACTGGTAACTCTAAAGACTGAGGTGAGTCCAGGGTCTTCTGGGTCAGTGCTCTCGGGTCAGGTCCAGGAACCAAATCCCCAGGCAAGACCCTGAGACCCACAGCTCCACCCCAGCCCTCACCCAACTTGAGGAAACTGTACCTAAAGCAGGCTCACTCCCATGCTGTCTTGTCACCACCTGCTCACTCGGCAGCAGCAGTGGAGCATCAGGCTCTAGGACTGAGCAGCCCTGGGTTTGATTCCCAGCTCTGCCACTCTGCAGCTGTGTGTTCTTGGGCAAGTGACTTCACTTCTCTGAGTCTCAGTGGCCTCCTTTAAAAACAGGGCTAATGAAGGTACAGACTTCATAGAGGTGTGAAAACTGGGCAAGGTGGGGCATTGGGAAGGCAAAAGAACGTGGTATTAAGAACTTGGCTTCTGGAGCGTGACTGTGCTGAGTTCGAATTCTGCTCACTGCATTCCCCTGGACAAATAACAAACCTCTCAGAGCCTCAGTTTCCTCCCATGTGAAACAGGACTAATCATAGCCACTCCCAACTTTCTCACTCCCCCAGAGCCAGAACTCAGACAGCTAACCCCTGAGAAGAACTTCACACAGGCCTGGCATGGAGCAAGTGGGCAATTAACACAAACACATATTTCTAAGGCAGTTGGGGTAAACCTGCCCCAGGTCTCCTTAAATATTAATTATTCTCATTAGTTGTTAATCATTGAAGGACCCAGCATAGTGCCTGACACATAACAAGCATTGTCCATTCAGTAAATATTTATTGAATACCTACAGTGTGCCCAGTCCTCTTCCTGATGCTGGCGACACAGCAGTGAACAAAACTGGCAAAGACTCCTGCCTTTGCAGAGCTGACAGTCTAGTGAGTGGAGTGAGAAAGAAGAAAATTAAGAATAAATAAATCATCTAACATGCTAGACTGTGATGAGAGTGATGGAGAAATATAAAACAAGTGGGTAGGGAGTGTTGGGTGCAGTTTTAAGTAACATGGTCAGTGAATGCCTCACAGGGAAGGTGACATTTGAACAAAGTGTTGAAGGAGGTAAGGGGATATCCATGTGAATACTGAGGGAAGGACCTTCCAGGCAGAAGGAACAGCCTGTGAAAAGGCCCTGAAGCAGGAGCATGCCTGAGTTTAAGGTACAGCCAGGAGAGCAAGGGGTGAGTGGGAGGTGAAGGCAGGGCAGACGGTGCAGGGCCTGCTGGGCCACTGGAGAACTTTGGCTTTTCCTGAGTGAGGCAGGAGCTTGCAAAGGTTTTGGTTTTTGCTTTGTCTTAATTTTCCTTTGTTTAGGGGGTGGGTGGGGAAGGGGGGAGACTGTCATTTGATTGTATAACTTCAAGTCCCTGAGCTATATCATCAGTCTCTTGAAATTTCAACGCACCAACCTTCCATTTCCAAATAGCACAAAGCAAACAATAAGCATCTATTTTCTATTAAAATCTAGTCCTTAAAAGTACAGAAATTCACGCTCCCTCCCACGGACCTGAGAATGCTTTCACGGCCTGCTGATTCCATGCTTGGTGGCAGAGGGGGACGTGGTGGTGTCTGATTTCTTCTGAGTTCTCAAACTCTATGATTATTCAGTAAGACAACTTCCCTCTTTGTCATGAAGAGAGGAGCGATAGCCTTGGGAACACTCCAGAAGGTCCTCCTTCTGAGCAACCTGAGTTTCCTTGAGGTCACCAACCATGCCCTAATAATCTTAGCATCACTGGCACCCAGGGCTGCCCTTGGCCCAGAACTGACACTCTGAGTGTTTGTTGAATGAGTAATCGGGTGACAAAGTGGACCTGCAACACTTGCCATATCACGGCTCGTGTCACGGAGTGTGCAGAGGAACACACCCAGCCCTGAGGTCTGCTGGTGGGTACCCCCAGCAAGGGGTCCCCCATACCCTACTGCTTCCAGTTCCCACCTGGAAGAAGGGGATATTCTGTCTGGCTCCAGGAAAGCCCCTATTTCCTAGGATCCTGTTTCCACTTCAGGATTCATGTATTAGTCATTGGGCACAGTTCCTGAAGGCCAGCTCAACACTAGGCCCCAGGGGACCCAGTGAGAGGCAAACAAAGCCATCGGGGAGGCGGGGAGAGGGGGGTGGCGCGGGGGGAACTCGTGGAGCTCACAGTCTTCCAGGAAACACAGACCTCTGTTTTAGTTTCCTGCGGCTGCTGTAACAAAGTACAACAAACTGGGTGGCCTGAAACAACAGGAATTTATTCTCTTGCAGTTCAGGCAGCCGGGAGGCCAAAACTAAGATTTCAACAGGGTTGGTTCCTTCTGGAGGCTCCGAAGGAGAAACTGTTCCATGCACCTCTCCTGGCTTCTCGTGGTTGCCAACAATCCTTGGCGTTCCTTGGATTGTGGCTAATCACTCCAATCCCTGCCTCTGTCTTCACGAGGCCATCTCCCCTTCCTGTGTCTGTGTCTTCTTTTCTGTCTCTTATAAGGACACGTTGGATTCAGGGCCCATTTAAATCCAGGATGACCTCACCTTGAGATCCTTAATTTAATTACTTCTGCAAGACCCTCATGCCAAATAAGGTCACATTCACAGGTTCAGGCACACGGGCATAATATCTTCTGGGGGTCCACCATTCAGCCTGTGATAGCAGGCAAAGTAAATACTTCCCACGACCGGAGAGCTTGGAGAGAGGATGCATGGTGGGCCCCGGGCGCACAGGCCAAGGGATAGGAGCTTGTCAGGGTGCAGAGATGGGCCATTGGAGCTGCGGCCCTGTGGATGAGGCTCCTAGACAGACCAGGGGCGTGGACCAAGCAAGGTTGAGCTCAGAAGCATGAGGCCCTTGAGGCCTGGTGTGGGTGAAACAGAGAGAGCAGGAGAGAGTAAAGTGGAGCGTGCCTAGGAATGAGACAGGCCCAGAGTCAGGGCCCTTCTGAGACTGGCCCCCATGCTTGAGGCAGAGGAGAAGCCAGTTGAAAGACCTTGAGTCAGGAGGGACACGGCATGATTTGCTTTTGCCTGGAAGTTGGAGCGGACGTCTGGCTGGTTTGTCTCAACAGGGGCTCAACTTTCCTTGGGAAGATTATGCTGGGCATCAGTGTGGCCAGGCCTGACTCCAGATGAAATAGTTCATCAAAGTATTTTAAAGGCACATGGCTTTTTTGTGGGGGTCATCAGCAGAGGAAGGGTGAGAACTGACCTAGGTGCTCACAGGTGCCTTCTGGGTGCTGTAGGGCTTGGGGGGAGGGGGAATAGACCTGGGGATGATCCAGGGTGGAGCTGGGAGATCAGGGAGAAATTGGCTGTGGGAGGTGATGGGGCTGGACCAAGTGGTGACCAAGGAGGTGGTAGGAAATGACTGGAGATGTATTTTGAAAGGAGATCTACCCATTGGCCCTCCAGAGAGCAGCACTATTGTTGGGTTTTATGGTGACTTCCTGAAATCCAGCACCCAAAGGCAGCTGCTGGCACTGGGGCTGAGACTTGGGGCCACAGGACCTAGCCCAGTCAAGCCTACCTCCTCTGCTTCCCCTCAAGGCCCATCCCGCTGAGTCAGTCCAGTCCTGCCAAGCTAATAGGGGGAGTCAAACCACAGGCCACAAAGAGCCAGGCTCAAACTCTGAGATCACTCTGGCCGAGGCAACGTCTCTCAGCAATGTCCTTCCTGGGTCTAACCTGTCCCGCACATCTCGGGAGCAGGCCTCACATGCAACCTACACCTCCAGAGGGATGTCATAAGTGCTGGGGGAGGAGCTAAAGCATCACACCCATGAGCTGCTGTGCAACTTTGAACCCAGTGGCTCCCCTTCTTTGAGCCTCAGTCACCTCCTCTGTAAAATGGGGGAGATATCCAGTGCAATTACTCCTGAAAGGCAGCCAGCACATGGCCTGGCACACAGTAAGGGATAATAAATGTATCTATTTCTATCATGTTTCTGTTATGAAGACTGTGTTATTCACCACAACAGTTTAATAATAGCAGCTGGTGTTCACTGAGCAATTACTATCTGCCCAGCACCATTTTGAGGCATTTGACACAGAATAGTTCATTTATCCTAGTATAATCATAATGACTTTAGGAAGGGGGTCCTGTTATGATCACCATTTTACAGAAGAGGCAACTGGGTATACAGGGGGAAGGGGCTCACCCTGGGTCCCACAGCTGGTGAGCAGTGCAGGTTATGGAGAAATATGACTGTATCCTACCCCACAACGTGAGATGAACTAGAGGTGGAAAAAAGACAAAGGATAAGAAAAACCATAGAATGGGTTAAAAAAAAAACTTTGTGATTTAAGGGTACAAAGGGCCTCCGTAATGAAATGTCGCAGGCACAAACCACAAAATGTATATGTTCTATTACAGTGAAATTTAAAATTTCTTTCCAACGGGACTTCCCTGGTGGTGCAGCGGCTAAGACTCCCCACTCCCAAAGCAGGAGGCCTGGGTTCGATCCCTGGTCAGGGAACTAGATCCCACATGCTGCAGCTAAAAGATCCCTCATGCCACTACTGAAGATCCCGCATGCCGCAACGAAGATCCCAGATGCGGCGGCTACAAAAATCCCGCGTGCCGCAACTAAGACTCAGCACAGCCAAATAAATAAATGAATATTTTTTTAAAAATTTCTTTCCAACGAAGGATAACATGGACAAAGTGAATCGTCACATGACACAGTGGTAGACCACATCTGCAATGTCTAACACTGTATCCACCTCACATGGTTGTTAGGAGAGCTAAACTGTTTAATAAATATAAAGTTCTTAGATCAGTGCCTGGCACATAGGAAGCTCTGCCTAAACATTATCTATCATTATTGAAACTGACAAGGGTTCAATAACCCAGTGCTATCTAATAGAACTATGCAAGCCCATATGTGACTTTACATTTTCTAGTAGCCACATTAACATAGTAAAAAGAAACAGGTAAAAATAATTTTAATAATACTTTTTATTTAGCCCAGTATACCCAAATTATTGTCATCTTGACATGTAATCAGTATAGAAACTAATTAACGAGATGCGTTATTTTACATCCTCTTTTCATTCTACTAAGTCTTAGAAATCCAGAATGTATTTTATGCTTACAGCACATCTCAATTGGTATTAACCATATTTCAAGTGCTCAATAACCACATGTGGAGAGCGGAGTGTCACATTAGACAGATCATATTGGACAATGCAGATCTAGACTCTGTGAGGAACACGTGCAAATCAACAAGAAAAAGATAGCAACCCAAAGTGCAAAATGGGCAAAGAGTATGAACAGGCAATTTACAGAAGAGGAGAACCTGAAGGCCATCATGCAAATAAGATACTCAAAGCGATTAGAAATCCGAGAAATGTAAAATAAAGCAATGGTGATGTCACTTGACAGTGAGTCAGAGTGGCGAGAATTAGAAGTTGGGTAATGCCAACGGCTGGTGGAGATGTGGGGACATGGGACCCTCCTGCAAAGCCAGTGGATGTGATGGGGCTACCTAGTCCGGAAGGCCGCATAGCAAAACTGAGTGTGCCCAGAGACCCAGTATCTCTGCATCCAGTACTCTCCCCTAGGGAGATTCTCACCAGGTCCCTAAGGGGGCGTGTCCAAGGCTGTTCATTGTGCTGTGGGGAGGTGGAGGCTGCCTGGTTTCCATCCTTGGGGGACAGAGGAGTAAGATGTGAGGGACGCACCCCCTGAGACACCTAGCAGAAGTTAGAAGAAAAGAGATTCAAGAGATTAGCAATACAGATGGATCTTCAAAGCAGAATGCAAAACAAACAAACAAGCAGTACAGTACTGAGTGGGTGAAAAAAGTAAAAAACCAAATATGATAGAACACCCATATAAAGCAATGCACATTTTCAAGGAAAGACACAAGCAAGGGTGCCTATTAAACCTACTGGAGGGTTGCCGCTGGGGATGGGAGGGGAATGGGGTATTTTTTTCAGGTATTTATCTTAAAAATTTCAAAGCTATAGAAAACTTACAAGAATAGTAAAATGAGAGACTTCCCTGGTGGTCCAGTGGGTAAGACTCTGAGCTCCCAATGCAGGGGGCCAGGGTTCGATCCCTGGTCAGGGAACTAGATCCCCACATGCACGCCACAACTAAGAAGTCCTCACGTGGCAACTAAAGATTCCCACAGGCTGCAGTGAAGATCCCACATGCTGCAACGAAGACCAGGTGCAACCAAAATAAATTAATTAATTTTAAAAAAAAGAATAGTAAAATGAATACCCATATACCACTCTCCTGGATTCAGTGACAGTTGTTACTATTTTGCCATATTTGCTTTCTCTATCTCCCTATATGTTAATAGGAATGTATACCATCTTATAATATTGTATATAAAATGTTGTATATATATATAATTTTTTTCTGAAACATGTTGACAGTTGCAGGCATCATGAATTTAACACTAAATAATTCAGCGAGTATGTCCTAAGAATAAGAACATTCTCTTGTCTAACCACAGTACAACACTCACACTCAGGAAGTTTAACATGGATATGGTATTATCTATTGGGTTTGTCCAAAATTTCGTTCGGTTTTTTCCATAAGATGGCTCTAGTAGCACTTAGTTGTCTTTAACTTCATTCGAAACAATTTTTTCAGATTGTATTGTGACAGCTGTCATATCAGCGTGCATTAAAAAAAAAAAACATCAAAATTGGTGAATTTTTGTGTAGTAGCCATTTTAATCTCGAAGATGGAAGGAAAGAAAGCAACATTTTCGGCATATTACGCTTCGTTATTTCAAGAAAGGTAAAAACGCAACTGAAACGCAAAAAAAAAAGATGTGTGCTGTGTATGGAGAAGATGCTGTGACTGATCGAATGTGTCAAAAGTGGTTTGTGAAGTTTTGTGCAAGAGATTTCTCGCTGGATGTTGCTCCACGGTTGGGCAGACCAGTTGAAGTTGACAGAGGTCAAATCGAGGCATTAATTGAGAGCAATCAACGTTATACCAGATAGCAGGCATACTCAAAATACTCAAATCAAGCATTGAAAATCATTTGCACCACCTTGATATCTGGGTTCCATGTAAGTTAAGCGAAAAAAACCTTCTTTTTTTTTGGTACACGGGCCTCTCACTGTTGTGGCCTCTCCCGTTGCGGAGCACAGGCTCCGGACGTGCAGGCTCAGCGGCCATGGCTCACGGGCCCAGCCGCTCCGCGGCATGTGGGATCTTCCCGAACCGGGGCACGAACCCGTGTCCCCTGCGTCGGCAGGCGGACTCTCAACCACTGCACCACCAGGGAAGCCTGAAAAAAACCTTCTTGACCTTATATCTGCATGTGATTCTCTACTGAAAAGTAACAAAAACATTCCATTTTTTAAACAAATTGTGATGGGCAATGAAAAGTGGATACTGTACATTAATGTGGAACAGAAGAGATCCTGGGGCAAGCAAAGTGACCCACCACCAACCACACCAAAGGCCGGTCTTCATCCAAAGAAGGTGATGTTGTGTATATGGTGGGATTGGAAAGAAGTCCTCTATTATGAGCTCATTCCAGACAACCAAATGATTAATTCCAACAAGTACCACTCCCAAGTAGACCAACTGAAAGCAGCACTCGACAAAAAGCGTCTGGAATTAGTCAACAGAAAACACATAATCTTCCATCAGAATAATGCAAGACTGCATGTCTCTTTGATGACCAGGCAAAAGCTGTTGCAGCTTGGCTGGGAAGTTCTGATTCATCTGCCTTATTCACCAGACGTTGCACCTTCAGATTTCCATTTATTTTGGTCTTTCCAAAATTCTCTTAATGAGAAAATTTCCATTCCCTTGAAGACTGTAAAAGGCACCTGTAACAGTTCTTGGCTCAAAAAGATAAAGTTTTGGGAAGATGGAATTATGAAGTTGCCTGAAAAATGGCAGAAGGTAGTGGAACAAAACTGTGAATACACTGTTCAATAAAGTTCTTGGTGAAAATGAAAAATGTGTCTTTATTTTTAACTTAAAAGCCGAAGGAACTTTTTAGCCAACCCCATAATGTCCAGTTAACATTCAAATATCCTAGGTTATCCCTAGAATATGCTTCATTGCTGTTTTACCGTTTTTTTGAAATTTTTATCAAGGACCCAATCAAGGATCAAACATTGATTTTGGTTGTCTTCTCTCTCTCTCACTTTTTTAAAAAATACTTATTTATTTGGCTGCATTGGGTCTTAGTTGCGGCACGTGGGATCTTCGGTGCAGCATGAAGGATCTTTCACTGCAGCACACAGGCTTCTCTCTCTAGTTGTGGCATGCGGGCTCTAGAGCACATGGGCTCAGTAGTCGTGGCGCTCAGGCTTAGGTGTCCCACAGCATGCGGGATCTTAATTCCCTGATCAGGGATCGAACCCACGTCCCCTGCATTGGAAGGCAGATTCTTAACCACGGGACCACCAGGGAAGTCCCTGTCTTCTCTCTTTTGTCTCCTTCAATCTAGAACTGTTTCCCAGTCATTCATTTGTTTAATTAATGGATTGATTTTGCCTTTCTGACATAGATCTGTTTGAAAAGTCCAGACCATTTTGTTTTTGTTTATGTTTTTGTTTTATAAAGAATGTCCCTCCATCAGGATGTGTCTGGGTTTTTCCTAGTTATTAGATTCAGGTTAAACACTTTGGGCAGGACCAAGTTCTTTGAAAGTGATGTTGTGCCCTTCTCAGTAACACATCACAGCAGGGAACACAGTGAGGACAGCCTGTTCCAGCAGTGGTGAAGTTTTTTGATCACTTGGTTGAGGTGGTGACTGCCAGCTTTCTCCGCTGTGCCTTTTCCAAGGTACCTTTTCGCCATTGAAATTAACAAGTAATCTGTGGGCTGGTTCTTTGAGACTGAATATCCACTTCCCCATTGACAAAGCACTGCCTGAATCAATCATTCATCTGGTGGCTGCACAATGGTGCTTTTCTAACTCAAACTTGCCTTCTGTATGTATTAGCTGGCATTCCAGAACTCTCTCCCTCCATCCCCCAAAAGGGACAGAGGTAGCACTAAAATCTGAGCTCCTCACCAGCTGAGGCTTCCAGCCTCTTGAGCTATAAAATCAAGTAGGAAGGAGACGTCTGGTGTTGCTCTGTGCCCTTGGGCAACCCCTCCCCCCTCCCTGGGCACGTCCTCATCAGTCAACAGGTGGATTCAGGTGGATTCTGCTCAGAACTCTGCTGTCCCCATGTCCCACATACTGTCCTCTCCAGGTGTGTAGGAGGCAGCTCAGACGCCAGGCACAAGCAGGGCAGTGGACACAGTCCCACAGAGGGCACTGGCCTAGCCAGAGGCAACCGATCACTCAGTGGGGGTGGCAGAGGTCAGCAGAACAGGAAGAGAAAGACAATAGCTGTGCCTGTTGCCACAGCAGTTTCAGTATTTGCCAGCTGGGTGGGGCCGGCCGGGCAGCCCTCAGCAACTAAGCCCAGGGCCCACTCTCCCCTCTCACTTTGTCCCTCTGCAAGCCCTAGCGAGGCCTGGAAAACGCAGCAGCTCACCCAGGGAACTGCAAAGACCCAATCGTTCATTGAGGTTTGAACAGTTAGAGGTCTCCAAGAACTACAATTCCCAGAACACACAGCGAACTCCTGGTCCGGCCCCAGCTGTCTGAGTGGCTGGCTTGTTCCTAGAACAAGGCAATCTCACCTGTCCTAGGAACTGAGCCTCTCCGCCAGGGCAAGGTGCGTTTGGGTCTTTGTTTCTTGGACCTGCTCCTGCCGGAGAAATCCCGGTTTCAAGCCAAACCTGGAGATGGTGAGATTACCTAGTTCTTTCATTCACACATGTGTACTGAGACCCTGCTCTGTGCCAGTCTCGGAAGTGGGACGGGAGCAGGGAGGTTGCGGGGAGCAGGAACAGAGATGTAATAGACAGGCTCATGAAAGTCAGCTCCCTGAGGGCAGAGGCTTGGGTTGGCTGGGCACCCTTTGTAATCTAGCACTTAGTATGTGCTCAATAAATATTCGTTGGTCAGCCAGCAAGCGAACAGGCTATCTTGCCCTTGTTTTCCGTTCCATTGCACCCGAAAGGTGCTTTGCTAGCTGCTTTGCTAGTTCCTACGATATTGTACTCTCCTAAAGTGTGCTGTATCGCTCTGTCCGACCTCCAAGCCTTTAAACGCCCTGTTCCCTTTACCAGGAACACATTCAGTCAGCTTATTCGTCAATGTGTCTGTAGAGATAGGACAGAGCCTGGCACGGAGCAGGGGCACATTTAATATTTGATGAGCGAATGAATGAATGAATGCCCTTGTCCATTGTCCATCCAGGACGCAGGGACACTCGGGACCCTCCCTATTCATCTCAGTCCCCCGCCCGCCCAGAATGAATGCATCTTTTTACCGCCCCGAGGACGGCCGGGCTGGGGCATGTGCAGGCCAGGCAGAGGACTGGATTGGGGGCTGCCCTTGGCCCCCTCCAGGGTCTCCTAAAGGGTCCGTTTTTCTGGACTTTGGGAGTTTGCATCCCCTCCCCGAAACTCAAACTCGGTCAGCTGACTCCCACGACCAGCCTCCCGCCCTCTTACCACCCAGGGCACCCCACACGGACACCCAGCCAACAGCACGTGGTCAAGGGGCTCCAGCTTCCCATTGGCCGCTGGCCTCCTTCCTTCCCCGAGATTGGCCCGGCCCCAGCCGCAGCTCCCCCCTCCGCAGCCTTGCGGTGGTACAGCCCGCCGCGGCTTAGGAGGGGCGGGAAGGTCCAACGCCCCGCGGCGCGGGGGAGGTGTCACGAAGAGCAGGGATCCCTCTGGAATGTTTCCTTCGGGTCCCCCGGGGCGGGGCGGCGTGGCTTGGAGCGGATTGGCCGCGAGCGCCGGGCGGCCGCTCCTGATTGACCGGACGCGGGCCCTGGCCCCGCCCCCCGGTCGTGGCTGAGGGAGAGGCCCCGGCCTGAGTTTGCGGAGGGCCGAACCCGGCGCTCACAGGGCGGTAGCGGCAGCGCCGCAGGTGAGTGTCACGCGCGGGCGGGGCGCATCGCGGCCGCTTGGGGGATCCCGGCGCGGACCCGCGGGATCGCGGACCCGCGGGGATCCGGCCGATTCTGCGGTATGGGGCCGGCCCCATGGACGCGGCTGGAAGTCTAGGCTGAGCGGGGGGATGCCCGAGGCCCCTTCCCAGAGGGCCGCCTGCCTTCCCGCTGGGGGCAGGGGTAAACGCCTCCCGCCACCGGGATGGGGTCTCCAGCCGCACCTCAGCCCCCTGCACCTCTGGACAGTTCCCATCCCGGCGGGGACAGGCTCAGGATCGGTATTTCTGAGCCCTGCCCGGGCAACTCCCCGAAGCTGGCCCAGTCCCAATGCTCCAGGGCCTACGGGGACCTTGGGAGGACCGAGGTTCCGAAGATAATAATGAAAAAATCACCCCGGCTAGCGTTTATTGAACACTTCCGTGTGAGGTATTTACCACATGTTTATCATTGATTCTCAATACCTCATGGAAGATGCTGTTACTTCTTTCAGAGCTGAAGCAGCAGACCCAGAGAGGTGGAGTGACTTGCCCAAGGTCCCACAGCGAGTAAGTGGCAGATCTGGGACTCAAACCCATGCCTTAGAGTCCAGAACTGGAGTCTCCACCACTATACGAGATGCCCGGTGGCTCCAAAGCTCAGGTGTTTCTGACCAGCTCCTTCCATTCCACTCCCTCCAGCCAGACACGCCATCTGGGGCACACCTGCCGGTCTTTGCTTTCACCAGCTGCTCAAACAGGAAGCTGTCCCCATGGCCCTTGTGCTCTGAGCTGGAAAGGCAAGGCCAGAATACCTAGGTCCTGAGAAGAGAGTGACATCTGCGGGAGAGATAGGCAGGGGTCCAGGTTCTGTGCCTCTTGGGCCCCCCTGGTAAGCCTGGGCCCAGGACGGTAGGCGTTCTCCCTGGAAACACCCAGGAGCCGGTTTTTCAAGACTGATTCAGAGGCCCTCCTGCCCTCCTCTCTCAAGCAATACCCTGCTGAAAGAGGAGCCTGGGCGTGGTGTCCCCCCGCCAGCTTTTGTGAGCTCCCAGGAACCCCCTTCCCCACTTTTTGCTCCCCTCACTGCAACTCTGTATGGCTGTGAGCTTGTTGAGTTTCAGGCCCTTCCCAGGGAAGAGAGGGTGGGGATGCTGGGATTGTAGCCAACCTGCTCGATGCCCGGGGCTGAAACTCCTTTTCTCCGTACCTGTGTTCAGGTTTGAGGGGAGATTGGGAATGTGGTGGGGAGGTGGCAGTTAGCAGGTCTACAGTGGGCATGTTCTGAGGATAGGGGAACTCAGAGAGTGGTCAGAATGAGGGCATAAGACACATTCATTCATTCTACACATATTTTTTAAGCACCAACTATGTGTCAGGTACTGTTCTTGGCACAGAGGATACAATAGTGAACACAACAAAAATCCCTGCTCTTGGGAAGCTGCCATTCTAATGGGGGGGAAACAGGCAACAAACACATTAACAAGTAAATAAAGAAAATACTTGCAGAGGGTGAGAAATGTTATGAATAGAATATGAAGGAGTGGCATGGTAGAATCTGTGGGCAAAGGGGGAATCTCAGAGGAGGTAACTTGGGAGCCGAGATCTGAATGACAGAAAGAAGTAAAGATCAGGCAGGGGGCACAGCCAAGGCAAAGGCTCTGAGGATGGACCAATCTTGGCATGGTGTGCCTGGGGCAGGAGAGGACCCAAAGCGGTGATTCTGCAGGGGTCTGGGGGTTTCCTCCATCAGGTGGGAAACCGTTGTAAGATTTGAGGCTGGGGAGTGACGCTATCTGGTTTATGTTTTAAAATAGAGACATGAAGTTAAATAACAACCTAAGACTGGAAGACAAGAGTTCTGCCAGGGCAACATGTAATTAAGTTCATGGGCCTGAGTAGTTTGGACCACAGGGCCGGTTCCAACAGGCTGGGGCAAGCTGGGGAGGCTTCCTGGATGAGGTGGCCTGGAGTAGGCCTTGGCAGGCAGAGAGGACCGGGATGTTCCTGGGCAGGGCAAGGGAAGAAGCAATAATGACAATAATAATAACAACTTCCTTAGATTGATGTCAGGCAAAGTGATAATTGAGTTACTTGCATAATCTCTTTGGATTCCCATAAGCACTCTGAGAGACAGGAATTCTGCCTGTTTTTCAGATGAGGAAACTGAGGCCCCATCAAGTGAAGTGACTTCCCCACAGCCACACAGCTGGTAAGTAACAGGGGTGGGAGTTGAACCCACACTACTGTGCTTCTTCTGGCCTGGAAAGCAAATTCATTAATCACCCACTTTCCTCACCACCATTATTACCCTCTCCCGGGTGAGGACACGAAGCCAGCATGAACCAGGGCATCAAGTGTAGGCAGAGTAAGGATGTTGGGAATTGGTGATCAGGATGTAGGGACCCTGGGGAAAGGAGGGAGTTTGAATCTTGGCAACTGACTGAAAGATGATACAGATGGAAATAGTAGTAATTGTCACCAGCATTTATGGAACTCCTATTGTGTGCCAGGAACTGTTCCAAGCACATGTATGATTTCCTTGGAACCCAGAGAGGTTAAGACAGTTGCCCAAGGTCACACAGCTAGTAAGTGGTGAATCCAGGTTTCAGATTTATGTTCTTAGCATTCTGCTAAGAGGTATGGGGGGTGGTTGGAGGGGAACCAGAGGAGGTGCTGATGTGGGGGAGTTTTTTTGGGTGTTTTTGATTTTGTTTTGGTAGCATCATTGAGTGTAGTAAAATAACTTGACAGAGCAGTACTGGTTTATTCATTCAGAATTATTTTATTTCTAGTATCTAGAACATATAGCTTGCATTGCAGTTAAAAACAGATTCAGGGGCTTCCCTGGTGGCGCAGTGGTTGAGAGTCTGCCTGCCGATGCAGGGGTCACGGGTTCGTGCCCCGGTCTGGGAAGATCCCACATGCCGCGGAGCGGCTAGGCCCGTGAGCCATGGCCGCTGAGCCTGCGCGTCCGGAGCCTGTGCTCCGCAACGGGAGAGGCCATAACAGTGAGAGGCCCGTGTACCGCCAAAAAAAAAAAAAACAAAAACAAAAACAAAACAGATTTAGTCCCTGATCGGAGAACTAAGATTCCACAAGCCATGCAGCGTGGCAAAAAAAAACCAAAAAACCAATAAAAAACGCAGTTTTTAAAAATGGGTAAAGACTTTAAACAGGCAGTTCACAGAAGGGCAAATCCAAATGGCTAATAAATGTATTAAAAGTCATTTAGCATCGTTGATTAGGAGGGGAGTGAAAAACAAAATGACAATATCTTCGTTGCTAAATGAAGCACTTATTCTGTCCAGAATTATGCTGGGAAGCAAGGGATGAGGGACTAC
The DNA here is from genome assembly GCF_963455315.2 of Globicephala melas. NCBI lineage: Eukaryota > Metazoa > Chordata > Mammalia > Artiodactyla > Delphinidae > Globicephala > Globicephala melas. The sequence continues at coordinate 162,922,310 of NC_083316.1, read as the reverse complement.
AGAGTTAGGACTCGTACTTTTGCCAGGGAGACAAGACCCTACTGAGGGCAGATGCTACAGCCTGTGCTTCTGTGGCTCCCCAGAGCTGCAGAGAAGCTGGGCACAGAGACTGGTGGGCTGGTGAATATTAGGATCATTCGTTCATCCATTCCACAAATATTTATTAAGCAGCTGCTATATGCCAAGCACTGTTTTCTGCACTAAGAGAGGAATGAATAAGACAGGCAGAGTTCCCTGCCCTTTCAGAAAAGAGACAATGAACAAGCTAAATGAATGAAATATGTTTTCCACCTGAAAGAGGTGAGAGAGTGAGTTGTGTGGATACCAGAGGGCACAGCCAGTGCAAAGGCCCTGAGGCTGAACTTCGCCTAGTGTGTTGAAGGAACAGGGAGGAGACCCATGTGGCTGGAGGGAATGAGCTGGGGGAAAGTGGGAGGAGATGAGGGCATGCAGGTAATGTGGGCAGATCATTTGGGGCCTGTGGGCCAAGGGGAGGACATTGACTTTTACTCCAGGTGAGGTAGGAGCCCAGGGAGGGGTTGGAGGAGAGGACAGATGTGATATGAGTTATGTTTTACAGTATCACTCTGGCTGCTGGATTGACAAGAGACTGTTGGGGGCAAGGGTGGAAGTTGGGAGACACAGAGAAGGCAACTGCACTGATCTAGGTGAGTGCTGATGGGGCTGGATCAGTGATATTAGAGGAGGTGTTGGAGAACAGATGAATGAATGAATGAATGAATGAGGAGAGGAGGTGTTGGAGAACAGATGAATGAATGAATGAATGAATGAGGATGGTGCAGCCCTGGCGCTCATCTGAATCCAGGACGGCCCCCTGGAAGAGGAGCAGAAAGTCCCCTTTACACAGAAAAAGATAATTTGGCATAATTTGATCCTCATCACAACCAGGCGGATGGAACGTCCCCATTTGCAGACCAGGCATCTGAGGCCCAGAGAGATTGAGTCACTTATGGGACAGCGTCACAGTGACGAACTTGGGCTTGGGAATCAGACCTGAGGGTGCAGCCAGCTTCTGTGACTTTGGACGTGTGTCTTAAAAATTAAATCTGGACTCTTTCCCAGCCTGCAAGCCTCCCCCCCCCACCCCGCCCCGAGTCACCTCTTTTACCTGCCGTCTTCGTGTTCTCCCATTGCTCACTTCACTCCGATCAACCACACTGGTCTCCAGCTGATCTGTGAGTCTGCTCAGAACCCCCCCTGACTGCCACCTCATTCAGGCCAAAAGCCCAAGTTCTCCCTCTGGCCTACAGGGCCCTGCACAGTCTGCCTGTTACTTCTCTGCCCTCACCTTTTCCTGTTGTCCCCCTTACTCTGATCCAACCACATATGCCTCCTTGCTGTTCCTCAAACATGCCAAGCACATCCCCACCTCAGGGCCTTTGCACTGGCTCTTCTCTCTGCCCGAATGTTCTTGCCTCATATCCTCCTATGGATATTTCTTCCTGTCTTTCAAGTCTCAGATTCATCCTCACCTTCTCAGGGAGGCCCTCCCTGACCTTGTCTGTAGAACTTGTCTTGTTTTATTGTCTTCATAGCATTCTTAGAAATTATATTAGATATTTACATGTTTGCTTGCTCACTGTATATCTTCTCCTCTGGACTATGCTTCCGCACAGCATGGACAGAGCCCCAGCTAGCTAGCCTTCTGCAGCACCTTAGGCATGAATTAGAAAAATGCCACGCTTCCTCCCATCAGACACATCACCAGACCAGGGTCTGGTGCTTTTGCACAGTGAACAACCAGTGTAACTGCTCATGGTGGCCCTAGTCATGGACCTTGTTGCTTGTCTTTTTTTTTTTTTCTTTCTTTTTTTTAATAATAGAAGTTTTTCAAATATTGCCAGCATACATTTTGTGCAGTGGTTCAATAATAAGCTTGAGTTATTCAGAGATTTTTTCTCACCTTCATAGGTACATTTGGTAGCACACTTTTATGAAATTATTAATTACAGCTTTGAATTATAGTTTTTTTAATTAATTGATTAATTAATTTATTTTTGGCTGTGTTGGGTCTTCGTTGCTGCATGTGGGCTTTCTCTAGTTGTGGCGAGCAGGGCCTACTCTTCGTCACAGCGTGCAGGCTTCTCATTGTGGGCTCCAGTAGTTATAGCTCATGGGCTCTAGAGCACAGGCTCAGTAGTTGTGGCACACGGGCTTAGCTGTTCCGCGGGATGTGGGATCTTCCCAGCCCAGGGCTCGAATCCATGTCCCCTGCATTGGCAGGCAGATTCTTAACCAATGTGCCACCAGGGAAGTCTGAATTATAATTAATTAAAGATTTTTTCTTTTTTTTTTGGCTGTGCCATGCAGCTTGCAGGATCTTAGTTCCCCAACCAGGGATTAAACCCAGGCCCGGCAGTGAAAGGGCTGAGTCCTAACCACTGGACTGCCAGGGAATTCCCTAATTAAAGCTTTTTAAAACATATACACACACGTGTATGTATCTCCTTAAACACATACACATATTATATATATACACATACGTATGTATGTGTATTTGTAAACTCTCAGGATTTATCCATATAGGGTTGTTTTCTTCATCCATCAACCATTCATCAGAGGCTCCTTATTTACTCCGGGTAAGGAAATGTGGAACCTTGCTTGTCTTATTGAAGGCAATATCCATACTGGTGCATGGGATATAGTAAGTGCCCAAAACATTTGTTAGAAGGGAGGGAGGGAGAAAGAGAGAAAGAAAGAGAGTAGAGGGAGAGGAAAGAGAAAAGTGTGTCAGTCAGGACAGGTTTTGCTGCAATAACAAACATCTCCAAAATCTTAGTGGCCAAACTCAACAAAGGTTTATTTTTTTTTTGTTCCTGCTACATGTCCATTGCAGCTCAGCGGGGGGTTCCATTCATTGTCATCACTCAGAGCCTGGCCTGATGAGGCCACCACCACCTCAAATGAGGCTGGTCACCCTACCAGGAGAAAGGGACTTCTGGAGGCTCTTGCTCCAGTAATTAAATGCTTCAGCCTAGAAATGTCATGTGTCACTTCCTCTCACAACTCACTGGCCAGTACTGGTCACATGCCTGTCCAGTCACGAGGAGGCCAGTAAGTGCCATCTGCCTACATGCTTTGAAGGGGGGAGTCAGAAATTTTCAGCACACAGCATTAATGACTGTGACCAGTAGAACAAAAAAGAGAAAATGTAGGCTGTGAGTTTCCATTTTTGCATCTGTTAAATGGGCATAATCACATATTACGGTATATCACATAATCACATCGTGGGGGTGATAATATGGTCCCCATGATGTGGTGTGAGGGTTAAGATACAGAGCAGTTAGCATGGGGTTATGATAGATATTAGCTGATATTATTACTTCTGTGCAAGTGCTGGGACCGGATTTTTTTTTTTTTTTTTTTTGCGGTACGCGGGCTTCTCACTGTTGTGGCCTCTCCCGTTGCGGAGCACAGGCTCCGGACGCGCAGACTCAGCGGCCATGGCTCACGGGCCCAGCCGCTCCGTGGCATGTGGGATCTTCCCGGACCGGGGCACGAACCCGTGTCCCCTGCATCGGCAGGCGGACTCTCAACCACTGCGCCACCAGGGAAGCCCCCGGATTTTTTTTTTTTTTAAGTGAAACAAGTAAAGTGTTTATTAGGAGGAAAAAGAGTACGTGTAAATAGGTACACACGGGCGGACTCAGAGAGAGTCGTGCCTTCGTGGTAGTTTGAATCGCTTATATGGGGCGTTTCTTCTGGGTTTCCTTTGGCCAATCATCTTGCTTTGCCTGGCTCTGAGCTGGGACCGGATTTCGAACTGAGGCCAGTCTGTTCTAAATATTTCATTGGACCTGTAGGGGCGAGGCGGCCCGAGGCCACTGCCCAGGCCCTGAGCCCCTTTTCCTGTCCTGCAGATCTCCTGGGCGTGCCCTCTCTTCTCGCTGCTCATGCCGCTGGGACTGGGGCGGCGGAAAAAGGCGCCGCCTCTGGTGGAAAATGAGGAGGCAGAGCCAGGCCGTGGTGGGCTGGGTGTGGGGGAGCCGGGGCCCCTGGGCGGAGGTGGGGCAGGGGCCCCCCAAATGGGCTTGCCCCCCCCTCCCCCTGCCCTGCGGCCCCGCCTTGTGTTCCACACCCAGCTGGCCCATGGCAGCCCCACTGGCCGCATCGAGGGCTTCACCAACGTCAAGGAGCTGTACGGCAAGATTGCTGAGGCCTTCCGGCTGCCAGCCGCTGAGGTACCCACTAGGGAGCCGGGCACCAGGGTCCCTGATGGTGAGCTAGAGAGAAGCCTGAGCGGGCATCCTGTTTGTGAGCTGTGGCTCAGGTGGCGAAGCTGCAGATACTGAGGCCTTACCCCAGTGAATTATGGGGAACTGGAGGCCAGGGCTGGATGCTGAATTTCATCAGGCATTGGGAGGCCTGTACCCCATTGGTTTGTGGTGAACTGGAGGCCACAGGCGGAGGCGGCATTCCCATCAGGCTTTGAGAGGCCTGTGCCGCAGGGGATTGTGGGGGCAGTTGGCCACAGCTGGATGCTGAGTTCCTATCAGGCATTAGGAGACCTGCAGCCCAATGTATTGTGGGGAACTGGAGATCAGGACTGGATGCTGAATCCCCATCAGGCACTGGGAGGCCTCTGCCCCGGTGGATTGTGAGAATGGATGGCCAGGGCTGGATGCTACATTCCCATCATACATTGAGAGGTTTGCAGCCCAGCGGATTGTGGGGACTGGAGGTCAGGTGCCACATTCACTTCTCCATGATTCACTGGGAGTTCCCACCCCAAGGACGTTGGGTGCCAAAGGAAGGGAAGCAAGGAAGGTGACAGTGGGACTGAGCAGGAAGTAGATGCAGGGGTCTCAGTAGGCAGGATGGGTATCTGTGCCCCTTCATTCATTCCACAAGCATTTTCTGAGCACCCACTGTGTGCCAGGCTCTGTACCCCGGAAACAGCAGGGAGTTTTTGCTAGGACAGAAAGCCAGCCCTAGTGGGGCCCTGCCCTGGCTCTGGGGTGGTCAGACACTGTGATGGGGACCCCCAGGCCTTTCCCAACTCTCCTCGCTTCCCCCTCAGGTGGCGATTAGCAAAGGGCACAGGAAGGAGGCGAGGGTTGAATATCTCCCACCCCTGTAGGTGATGTTCTGCACCCTCAACACCCACAAAGTGGACATGGACAAGCTCCTGGGGGGCCAGATCGGGCTGGAGGACTTCATCTTCGCCCACGTCAAGGGGCAGCACAAGGAAGTGGAGGTGTTCAAGTCGGAGGAAGCGCTGGGGCTCACCATCACAGACAACGGGGCTGGCTATGCCTTCATCAAGGTGCCTGGGGGTGGGGCGCCCAGAGTCCTGAGGGTAAGGCCTACCCATGGGACCCAACGGCAGAGCCACAGGGGCTGACAGCTCCTTTCCCCACAGCGCATTAAGGAGGGCAGCGTGATTGACCACATCCAGCTCATCAGCGTGGGTGACATGATCGAGGCCATCAACGGACAGAGCCTGCTGGGCTGCCGGCACTACGAGGTGGCCCGGCTGCTCAAGGAGCTGCCCCGAGGCCGCACCTTCACGCTGAAGCTCACAGAGCCCCGAAAGGCCTTTGGTGAGGAGCTGCCTCCTGCAGCCTGGATGGTCCCCTTCACTTGGGCCCTGGTTGCAGTGCCAAGGGCCACCAGCAGGTGGTGCTCAAGCCCAGCGGGTCACAGTGGAAAGGGGGTGGGGGCAGCTCCACCCTGCCCTGGGGAGGGGCTGCTGGCTCTCCGCCCAGCCTGGGAGGAGGATGGAGGCGAGGAGGAAGCTGCCCACACACCCAGCTTCCAGGAGCCATTAGCCCAGCCAAGCGCCCCCAACCCTGGCCAGTTCCCCACCCCGCAAGAAGCCAGGCTTGGCTGCCCAGTGCCAGCGCCCCCACTCTTTTGTCTGGCTTCATTAACTCTCAGGAATGGGCCCAAGGCCCCTGGGGTGGTGGTGGGGGACTCTGACACACTTCCCCAGGCAGATAGGGCTGGTCTGTGGCCCAGCAGCTATACCCCCTTGGCCTTGGGGAAAGCAGCTGGGGACCCAGGACCCACCCCGTTCCTGTCCCTCAGGCCCTGGGAAGAGAAGTGGCCCCCTCCAGTCTCCCCTCCAGCCTTTTCCATTCCTAGCCCCTGGCTGCACCTCCTATACCTGTCCCAAGCCTGAGTCAGGAGTCATGCCCTCCTGGGGTCACCTCAGCCTCCAATTCCCCCAAAGCCTACAGAAGCTTGGAGAAGGTGGAGGATTGTCTGAGGCCGGGATGCCTGGGTTCCTGCCCAGAACATGCTGGAATTGGGCTTCTCCAGCCCTCACCCCTTCCCTGTCTCCCACAGACATGATCAGTGTGCGTTCAGGGGGTGGCCGCCCAGGCTCCGGTCCCCAGCTGGGCACTGGCCGAGGGACCCTCCGGCTCCGATCCCGGGGTCCTGCCACAGTAGAGGATCTGGTGAGTTGTTCCAGCTGGGCCCCAGCCCCCCTTCCCTGTGAAATTCATAGGCGGCCGCATCACCTCTTAGTTGAGGGGCTCTGGGCACTGGATGCAAACCCACCTCCCAGCTCTGGGACCTTTCTTGGGCAAGTGGACCTCAGTTTCCTAATCTGTAAAATGGGGATAGTGATACTGACACTTTCACGGTTGTCACGAGGATGAACTGTGTGTTTCTATACCGAAAGTGGTAAAAATTGTACAAGGCACTTAGTAAGTACAATTACAATTATATTCACATTATTATGATGTTGTTGTCCCTCTTCCCGCCCCCCAGCCGTCAGCCTTTGAGGAGAAGGCCATTGAGAAGGTGGATGACCTGCTGGAGAGTTACATGGGCATCAGGGACACAGAGCTGGGTGAGTGGGCGGCGCCTGGGTCTGGGGATGGGTGGAGTTTAGGGGAAGGAGCTTCTAGGTCCTGTGGGGCTGGGTCCACCCTGAGCACCTCTGTCATCTGTGCCTCCATTCTGCTGCCCTCCCCCCGCCCCCCGCAGCGGCCACCATGGTAGAGCTTGGAAAGGACAAAAGGAACCCAGACGAGCTGGCTGAGGCCCTGGATGAACGGCTTGGTGACTTCGCCTTCCCGGATGAGTTTGTCTTTGACGTCTGGGGAGCCATTGGGGATGCCAAGGTTGGCCGCTACTAGGCCTCCCGCTGGACCTTGAGATGACTTGGGCCAGGCCTGGTGGGAGCCTCTGTGGTGGAGACACCATGGGCTGGACCCCAGCGTCCAGCTCGGGCCCAGCTCAGTAGCCCGAAGATGATGCGGAGCGGAAGTGGGGCCCGACCTCTGCCCACCTCCAATCGGTACCACCCCCTCAACAGTTCCCAGCCTGGCTGGGGTCCCCAGCCCCCCACCCCACCCCCGCCCTGTTCCCCACCTACCTCAGCCGGGTCAGGCGCGGGGAGGGACCAGCCAGATTGGGCGGCCACCCCCGCCCCCAGTACTTTCCGCCTCAGCTGCCAAACTGGTCCCTCTATCTCCCTGGGGCCTTGGGTTCTGTTTGGGGGGTCGTGACCTCCCTAGTTTCCTGACGCAGGGCATGCAGAAGGGGGGTGTCCCCCTCAGCAAACGCAATAATACCCTCCCCCTGCGCCACCTCCGTCCCCCCAGAGGAGCCCCCACTATGGAGTCTGTTACCTCTGCATTTGAAACATGAGTCTGCTGTGAAGCCCCCAGACGCCCTCCCTCTCCTGCCCCCGTGTCTCCCTCCGCTCAGCCCCGGACAGAAGGGGCAGGAGGGATGATGGTGGTGGGCTTTCATATCTGAATTTGCCGTCTGGAAGATAAAGAATCTGCTGTTGGACCTGCGTGGCGGCTTCGGGATGGGAGAGGGGGGTGGGCCGGGGCTGGGAAAGAATGCAGCAGCTGAAATCCATCCTCTTTGGGCTCCGAATTGAATTAGGAGCTGGCCCCAGCCGCCCGCCCCCTCCCACCCGTTCCGCCTGAGGAAGCTCTTGGCCGCAAGCCACCAGGCTTCCAGGCAAGGCTGGAGCTTCTCGGCTTGCTGAGGGTGCAAATCTTGCTTCCTCTCGAACAAGGCTCTTGCCACCCCTGGCCTGATGGGAACGGTGGGCGGGAGGCTGTGGGTCCTTGCCTGCTCCAACCCAGGGCCCTGGAGAGCCCCAGGGCCTTGGAGAGCCCCAGGGCCAGGAGGCATGGACAAAGAAAGATGGGGTGGGCTGAAGATGGAGTCTCAGGCCTGCCCCGCTGTGTGTTGATGGAGAGGAACCCCACCCCGAGGCTGGGGGGGGGAGTCACGATGCACCCCGACCTCAGCTGACTCTGGGCATGGGGGGTCCGCCAGCGCCCGTGGAGCGCCATACTTTGTACCGGATGTGCTTGTTTTGACAACCCGCTTCATCCTTAAGGATTAAGGCAGGGATCAGGGAAGGGCGGGGGTGGGGTGGGGGGTGGCGTCCTGGCCAGACCTGGAGGGAAGGGCAAGGATTGAAGTGGAGGGAAGCAGGCCAGAGGTCCCCACAGGAATGTTTGGGGGCAAGTTGAGAGGGGAGGTCTAAGCCCGCCCGCTCCCCATTTCCAATATGCAGGCAATGGGCCGTGGGAGGGGGCAGTGGGGAGGACCACCTGGATGGGGGCTGGGACGGGTTACTCTGGGCATCGCTGGGCACCTGTGGGCACTTCGTGTGTCTGTGCTAATATACAGTTCTGGTTGTGAAGGGGTGAGGCTGTGTGAGTCTGGGTGTTGAGGAGGTAGGACTGTGTCTCTCAGAGTGTTGGTGGTTTGTGACTGTGTTGAGGGAATGGGGCGTGATGACTGTCTTCGCGTTCCAGGGTGTTTGTGGATGTCACTGGCAGGGCTTCTGTGTGGAGTGTGGCCGTGTGACAGCATGTGTGCCTCTGGGTGTTGCTGTTGCTAGGGTCGGGGGGTGACCAGCCAGATCTCGGGGTGTCCAGGGGGTGCCACTCCTTGTGTCTTGGGTGTATGTGGTGTGTACCTGTGGGGCCTGTCTTGGACTGTTAGGGGGGGTCTCTGGGTGATGTTGGGGTGTGGCTGGGGGCTGTGTCAGTGGTAACAGTTGTGTGCACCGCTCAAGGTGCTGAGTGAGACTACATTTGCCAGCACTAAGGGGTGTGATGGTCTCTCTCACAGGGGGCTCTATTTCAGGGTGTTAGCGTCAGTAACTGTGGGCCCATCTCTGGTGCTAGAGGTGAGACTGTCTCAGTGTGACGATGGCTGAGCCCAAGGCACGTGGCTGCTGCTGAGCTGGGAACAGGCCATGACGGTGGGGGGTCTCAGGGCGTTAAGGGATATGATTGTGTATCTTCAGGTGTGTGACCGTGTGTGTGCCCCTCAGGGATGCGATCCTTCTTCTCAGGGCAGGAGGTGAGGATGCAGCTGAGTGCCCACAGGTGTGGCTGTCTGTGGCTTGGGACGTGTGTGTGCTCATCACATCCTAAAGCAGGATCTAGGAGACAGTCCCCTGGTCACCGATCTTCCCGGTTCCCCTGCCCCCCTTCAGCCTCCTCCCTCTTCCCTCCCAGAGTTTGACTCGCTGCCCTTGCCTAGGCTTTAAGCCCCTGTGTAAATAATGGGCGGATCTCCTGGTCAGTCTGGGCATGACCCAAGCTGGTCCACCCAGGGCACTGCCCACCGCCACCCACCCAACATGCATGAAGGTTCTGGCAGGGCAAGGGGGTGCTGCTGTCCCCACGCAGGGCTAGCCCTCCAACCTTGCGGCCCCGGTGGGGGTAGTAGCACCACTAAGCCGCCCCGGCCTGCCCTGGGCGACACTCAGGTTTTCCACTGTTTAGATTTTATCCGCTTTATTAATGAGGTAGGCGAGAGGCCCACGCCTGGGAGGGAATGGGGCTGCTCCCGCCCCACCAGTGGGAGCGGGTCACGGGGGCCAGGCCAACTTCTCAGAGCCCCCCTTACTCAGGGGAGCTGGGGCCTGGAGCGGCCCATGACCATTGCCAGGAGTACAAAAAGGGGGTGTCTGTCACCCCAGGCCCCCTGAAGGCGTGCGCTGGGTGGAACGGCCCCTGGAGGCTGGAGCGGGCAGCGGGAGGAGGCTGGGAGCGAGGAGCCGCCCGGGGAGGGAGGGAGGGAGGGAGGGAGCGGCCTGTCGGAGAGCTCGGGCGCAGCAGGCTAGGGCGCAGCAGGGCAGCCGGTGCAGCGGGGCAGCAGGGACCAAGCGGCAGGCGATGGGGACCCTGCGTCCCAGGCAGCTCCGGGTAAGAAGGCTGGGGCACGAGGATCTCCAGTGGGGGAGGAAGGCATGAAAGGATGGGGCCATGGCTCCCCCAGCCTGTCCTTCCTGTGTTCCTTGACTCAGCCCATCTCTCTGTCCCTGTTGATCTTACTGTCTGTCCAGCCTCCCTTCCCATATGACCTAGCAGGCAGTTCTGACCTCTCAGCCCTCACCAGGGGCTATCAAGGAGTGGGTGGTGACGGGTTAGCCTTGAGGCCTCTGGGGCAGGGACATGAAGCTGGCAGGAGCGGAACTGTGGGCATCCAGGGTAAGGCAGCAGTGGGCAGAGGTAGGGCTTGGGTGAGAGACAGAGATGGGAGTGTGGGAGACAAGGATGGGGCTCTGGGGACAGGGACGGGGCTGTGTGGACAGAGATGTGGCCAAGGGGACAGGGATGGGTTTATGGGAACAGGGATGTGGCCCTGGGGAAAGAGACAGTGTGGCGGGGAGAGATGTGCCCAAGGTGGCAGAGGTGGGGTTGTGAGCATCTAGGATGGGACTGGAGTAAAGGTGACATAGTGATGGTCAAAGATGGGGCAGTGGGGTCAGATGGTGCCCTGGGATTAGAAATGGGTCAGTGGGGGGCTTCCCTGGTGGCGCAGTGGTTGGGAGTCCGCCTGCCGATGCAGGGGACACGGGTTCGTGCCCCCGTCCAGGAGGATCCCGTGTGCCGCGGAGCGGCTAGGCCCGTGAGCCATGGCCTCTGGGCCTGCGTGTCCGGAGCCTGTGCTCCGCAACGGGAGAGGCCATAACAGTGAGAGGCCCGCGTACCGCAAAAAAAAAAAAAAAGAAAGAAAGAAATTGGTCAGTGGGTATCAGATGGGGCCGGGGGCCAGGAATTGGCTGTCAAAATGGGAGGTGGGTGTCAGGAAGTGGGTGGGTAAAGCCCAGAGGTGGGGTCAGAGACAGGTGAGGCTGAAGCCAGGTGACCCTGGTGGATGGGGCAATGAGGGAAGACTGAAGCCTGGAGCAAGAGATGGGCTGGTAAGAGGAAGAGGACAAATGGATCAGGAATGGGGCAGCCAGAGTCATTTGGAGTTGCCATGGACAGAGGGTCCATAGAAGAACTCCATGGAGGGTGAGATGGGTCCTGATGATCTGAGATGGGACCACCAGCTGGTCCCAGGCCAATGGTGGAACCTCACCTTCCCCTCCTCTCCTCTCCCCAGCCCCACCCCCGGCACCTGACATGAGCCCTTACGGGCCCCTCAACCTGAGCCTGGCGGGTGAGGCGACCACGTGTACAGCACCTGGGGCCTCCAACGCCTCCGCCGGACCGCTGTCGGACCTGGCGGGCGCGTCGCCCGCGCTGCCCATCTTCTCCATGACGCTGGGCGCCGTGTCCAACGTGCTGGCGCTGGCACTGCTGGCGCAGGTCGCGGGCCGTCTGCGGCGCCGCCGCTCGGCAGCCACCTTCCTGCTGTTCGTCGCCAGCCTGCTGGCCACCGACCTGGTGGGCCACGTGATCCCGGGTGCGCTGGTGCTGCACCTGTACGCGGCGGGGCGCTCGCCGGCCGGCGGCGCCTGCCACTTCCTGGGCGGATGCATGGTCTTTTTCGGCCTGTGCCCGCTGTTGCTGGGCTGCGGCATGGCCGTGGAGCGCTGCGTGGGCGTCACGCGGCCGCTGCTGCACGCAGCCGGCGTCTCGCTGGCCCGAGCGCGGTTGGCTTTGGCCGCGCTGGCCGCTCTGGCCTTGGCCGTGGCGCTGCTGCCATTGGCGCGCGTGGGCCGCTACGAGCTGCAGTACCCGGGTACGTGGTGCTTCATCGGTCTGGGCCCGGCGGGAGGCTGGCGCCAGTCGTTGCTCGCCGGCCTTTTCGCCGGCCTCGGCTTGGCCTCGCTGCTCGCCGCGCTCGTGTGCAACACACTCAGCGGCCTTGCCCTGCTGCGCGCCCGCTGGTGCCGCCGCTCTCGACGGCACTTCCCGGCTGGAGGCCCCGACAGCCGCCGTCACTGGGGAGGGCACGGACCCCGCCCGGCCTCCGCCTCGTCCGCCTCGTCCGCCTCGTCCGTCGCTTCGGCCTCCGCCGCCCCCGGCGGCTCCCTGGGCCGCGGCTCAGCGCGGCGAGCCCGTGCCCACGATGTGGAGATGGTGGGCCAGCTCGTAGGCATCATGGTGGTGTCGTGCATCTGCTGGAGCCCCCTGCTGGTGAGGGGCGCACATGCCCCTCCAACCCTGCTCCTTCCCACGCCCGCCGTGACCTCTCCCACCCTTTTCCATCCTGGGATACCTGGGTCCTCTCTCCCTGACCCAGCCAGGGCACTGCCCCCTCGAGGCCCCACCTGCCAGAGTCCACCCTTTGCCCTCTTCCTCTGACGTCCCACTCCTCCTCCCAGTCCCCGTATCTTACTCCTTCCTGGGGTCTTTGTAGTTCACCCGACCCAGGCAAGGTTCTCCTCCAACCCCACCCACCTAAGTGCTTCCATTCCCTAGCTTCCTTCCACCATCACCACCCCTTTTCTCTTCTCCCCTTCAATCCCCTGTCCTTTGGGATACCTGGTACTTCTTTCCTGCCCAAGCACACACCCACTGAAGGCCTTTGCTTCTGCCACGCTCTCTAAGGCCCCCACTTCTTCTCCCCTCTCTCCACAGCTCCTTCCCAATTAGATTCCCATTTACCCTCCCCGTGACGTTCCGTCCATCCTCACAGCCTCCTTACCTTCAGACACTCTCCCATCCATCTCAGCCCTACCCTTCGCCGGTGCCCTTTTGTTACACCACCCACCGCTCACACTGTCTTCTCCCACAGGTGTTGGTGGTGCTGGCCATCGCGGGCTGGGGCTCCAGCTCCCTGCAGCAGCCACTGTTTTTGGCCGTGCGCCTCGCCTCGTGGAACCAGATTCTGGACCCCTGGGTGTACATCTTGCTGCGCCGGGCTGTGCTTCGCCAACTGCTGTGCCTCCTGCCTTCAAGGGCAGGTGCCAAGGGCAGCCCCAGGGGGCTGGGCCTAATGAGGAGCGCTTGGGAGGGCAACTCGCTGCGCAGCTCCCGGCACAGTGGCCTCAGTCACTTCTAGGCGCGCCCGGCGGCTAAGCCAGACCACCCGGGGCCGGCCTCTGGTCCGCAGCTCGGAGACTTCGGGGAATAAACGCTTTTTGCGGACAAGCCCGGGGCGGTGCGTCCCGTCGGGGCTGCAGCACCCTCGCGGCCGCGCCGGAGCGGCAGAGGTGCTGTGTACGCCTCCGGGGTGTGCAGTTCCGGGACTAGCCACGCGGGGGCGTAGAGACGCAGAGCCGGAGTCGCAAGAGCACGCGCACAACGCCATGGCCGCAGTCTTGGGGCGGAGGCTCGGCTGGGAGCAGAGTGGGAGGGTTGGGGGCCGCTTTTCGCCCCTGCTGCCGTCATGAGTGGCTCCCGCAACCATTCGCTCATTGTGGCCTTGAGCTCCCCCACACAACCCCAAGTCCCTACCCCCCAAACTACGCCCCATCACTGGCCTCTAACCCCGGAAGTTCCTCAACACAGCTCCGAGCCCCCCTCCCATGGCGGCCTGCCCATGCTCCCCACCACAATAACAGACCCGAGTCTCCACCATCCCTTGGCCCCTTCAAACGATCCCCCACCACAATCCAGGGCCTCTCCCCATCACTCCCTACGCCACCGGCCATCCATCACATCCCCTCCCAACTCTCCCCACCTCCAAGCACGCCCCCCACCCCCATTACTGCACAAGAACGGACGGAGATGCATGGATAGAGCAAATCCCAAAGGCCTTTTTAAAAACTGACAGCTCGGTGGGGGCAGAAGTGGGGGAGGGGGCTAGCAGCCCCCGGCCACAAAGTCGAAGTCCCGGAAGGCTGCCTGCTCTGTGGCCGTGAGGGGCCGAGCGTCGCGGGGTGGGCTCAGCGTGGGGGCCTCCCCTGTGAATTCCTCGTCGAAGTTGCTGACATCAGTGCGGCCCGCCAGCGTGGGTACGAAAGGCGGCGGCAGGCGCCGGGCCAGCAGGGCATCCCAACCCAGTGTCTGCAGGGCAGAGAGGGGAGAGGTCAGCAGGGGAGGCTCAGAGCAGAGCGCAGGAAGGCTTTGCTCCTTGCACCCTGTCTGGCCTTGGATCTGTGGGGATCAACACAGGGAGTCACAAGATAGAGGAAGGGAAAGTGGCGGGCCTGGGGGCTCAGGAAGGATCACCGTAGGAGTGGGGGGAGGGGCCTGGGCTCATACACAGGGCAGCGCTCCCCCCCCCCCCCCGCCCCGCCACCCCGCAGGCCAGCCTGGAGTGGATGTGGGTGTAGGAGGGCCAGTGAGGGTAAGGGAGGGGGAAGGAAAGGCAGGCAGGTGTCAAGGGGAGGTGACAGTGTTGGAGGTGAAGCCACTAGGTCTTGGGTGGGGGGGATGGCTGGGTCCTGGGAGTGGGGGACTTCACCCTGAAGAAAGGCTGTTTTTTCACATCCTCTGCATCCCTCTCGCTGGATCCCAGCCTCCGCTCTGGATTCCTCCGCAGCAGCTGGGGGGAGGGAATTCTGTGTCAGTGTTCCTCTTCCTAGTCCCAGAGCCACTCCCCTGGCCCACCCTAAGTTGGGGGGGGGTCCTCACCCTGCGCATGATGCCAATGGCTTCAGCTGACAGGAAGCGGGGGTAGCGAACCTCATCGTTGACGATGCTGTCGAATACCTCCTCCTCGTCGTCCCCTGGGAACGGGGACTGGGGACAGGAAGAGCCAGGGTGAATTAGGCCCCTCTGGCCACACCACACCCAGCTCCACCCTGGGCTCCCGTGGCACTTTTACAAGGCTCACGTGGGAGGGTAAGTACCCCAAATTACAGATGCAGAAACCGAGGCTAGGGAGGCAAAGCCACCTGTCCTCAATCAGACAGCACATAGTGGAGGCCAATTCCGACCCCCCTCTCCCCCACCGGGCATATCCAGGTTATCGGGGACAGGCAGGGCGGAGCGGCCTGGGGCCTCACCTCACCGACCAGCATCTCATACAGCAGCACGCCCAGCCCCCACCAGTCCACCGCCCGAGTGTACGATGTGTCTGTCAGCACCTCAGGTGCCAGGAACTCCGGGGTCCCGCAGAAAGTGCTGGTCCGGTCCCCATAGCCCATCCCTGGGGGCAGCAGGACCATGTGAGGTTATGGGGGTGGTCACAGCTCTAGCCCAGCCCAGCACGGGGTGGTCCAGACAGCCAGCCCCATCCCAGGACCAGGGTAGGGGATAACCCAGGTAAGGCTGGGGACTCCACTCCCTCCCCTCTCTGTCTAAACCCCAGAGGCCAGCCCCTCAGATCCCAGTCCCCCCACCGCTCATCACCCTCCTTGCAGAGGCCAAAGTCTGCAATCTTGACATAGCCCTCGGTGTCCAGGAGCAAATTGTCCAACTTCAGGTCCCTGTGGGGGAGGGGACGGGAGGATGTAAAGAGGGATGAGTGGGAATCTGGGTCCTGCCTGAAGCCTCAGCGTCCCCCAGTGGGCAGAGCATGCATGCACGGGCATATGCGCGCGCGCACACACATACACACCTGTAGACGATCTTGTGTTCGTGGAGAAACTGCAGCCCCAGCACCACACAGGCCGAATAAAAGCTGCAGAGAGAGGCCGGTGTGAGGGAGCTGGGCTTCCAGGAAAGGCAGAGGGTCACATAAGGCTCCCACATCCTCAAAAGCCCCCCATTACCCCATAACTCCAGGAGCTGGGGGGAGGCAGGGCCTGTGGGTGGAGGTGTGGGGTGGGGGACTAGGCTCACACGGCACGGGGCTCCGAGAACACATCACTGTGGATGTGCAACATCAGGTCCCCGCCGGCCGAGTACTCCATCACGAAGCACACGTGCTCTGGTGTCTGGAAACAGCCAAACAGGTTCACCAGAAAGGGGTGTCCCGCGCTGGTCACAGCCGCCAAGATCCGCTTCTCACACATCAGGCTGGGCGGGATGGGGGTGGGGCAGGGGTCAAAGACCACAGCAGCTCCCTACCACCGACTCGCCCACCCCCTAGAGTCCTCAATCATCAGCTGTTTGTCAAGGGCCTTGCATGGCTGTGCACACTTGGGCAAGTTGCTTCATGCTTCTGAACGTGCTAACCAGGCACCCAGAATCCATCCATTGTCCTAGTAACAGTCCTAGTAACTTCCCTCTGGGAAACCACCAGAGGGACTGTTCTTTCCCTTTGGAGCACCCCATCTCCCTGGCCAGGAATTGGCCCACAAAAGGGCAAGCCAGGCCAATGGGGCTCAATCTCAGGGTTTCTGCTGGAATTATTAAGGAAGAAGAGCTAAAGTCTGCAGATGAGCCTTAAACTGCTAGGGTGGGGGGCATCTCTGTCCCTGTGAGGGGACTGCAAGCAAAGCCCACACGGACAAAAGCAGAAGGGAGAGATATCAACTGAGCACCTGTGTACAGCCATGCCTGGAGGTAGGCCACCCCTGGACTTTTCTGATGCAGAGCAATGAATTCCTGTATTTGCTTAAGCCTAAATTGGGTTCCTGGTTAATAAAAGGATGTCAAGAAGATTGGGGACAATCTCAGGTATCTACAGGGGGCAGGGCACTGTGCAGAATGCTCTAGAGTCATCCTCTCATTCATTCCACCCGGCGACCCTGCAAGAAAGGCATTAGTACTCCCCTTTTCTAGAAGGGGAGCCTGAGGTTCAGAAGGGTGAAATGAACTCCCTAAGGTTTCTAAGCACATCTGTAGCAGAGGGAGGATCTGAACTCAGGGTCCTGACCCCAGTACAATGGCACCATTAATAGCACAGGCTTCAGAACTCGAGTCCCTAAGTTCAAATCCCAGACCTGCTGCCTACTGCCTATGTGACCTTTGGGCAATTTGCTCAAACTCTCTGTGCCATCAGCAGAATGGGGACAATAACAGTCCTTACCTCTTAGAGCCGTTGTAAGGAATTTGTTACTACATGTAAAGCACACGGTGGGTGCTTTCTAGGAGTCGTTATTATTGTAAGTATTGGGGTGGCCAAAAAGTTCGTTCGGGATTTCCTGTAATACAGGAAACCCCGAACGAACTTTTTGGCCACCCCAATACTAGCTTAATAAGTATAAGTGACTGTTACGAATCACTCTCACAGCAGCTCCAAGGAGGGGACTGCTCTGTCTCCCATTTCCCAGAAGACCAAAGTTCTCAGAGGGCCTGAGCAGGGTCCCCACCTCTCCACCTCGTCTCGGGCCACAATGTCCCCTTTCTTCAAAGCCTTGATGGCAAACAGCTCCCCGCTGGGCCGGAATTCGGAGAGCAGCACCTGGAACCACAGTGGGCAGGGGTGGCCTTAGTGGCCAGTCCAAGGACCTGGAGGTCTGGACCCCCCAGACCCCCAACTCCTTGCCCCCCGCCTCACCTTCCCAAAGTGACCCCGGCCCAGCACCGCCAGGAACTGGAAATCCTCGAGGGTCAGGGGTGACTTCCTCAGAGGGCTGTGGAAAGAGGAGGCTGGTGGGCAAGGGACAGTGGGCAGGGGTGGTGGGTGGTGGCCAGGGGAGGGGTGTCACCTGCACAGGGTGGGGCCTGGGATCTCCTGGGTCTCTGAAGGCAGCTCAGGAGTGGTGGTAGTTTCCTGGATCAGAGAAGTCTGTGGCAGACAGAGGAGGTCAGAGTACAATAACCCATAACCACAAGAGCCACCAAGGCTCTTGTCACCAATGTGACCTCACCTCTCCTCCCCCACCCCTCCTCACTCAATCCCCCTTCAGCCACACTGTTCCATTCACTGTGCCCTGAACACACCAGGCGTGTTTCCACCCTAGGACCTTTGCATGGGGCTGTTCTCTCCACCAGGAACTCTCTTTTCTCAGCACCTGCACTGTTCCTCCCTCACCTGCTTCCGGCCTTTATTCAAACGTCACCTTTGAAGGTGGCCAGCTGACCGCCATATTAACTAACAGAAGCTCCAACGCTCCCTGTCCCCTTTCTCTGCTTTATTTTTCTTCCCAGCACATTCTATGCTGTATTTTATCATTTATCTACTTATTCCCTTTATTGGTATTAGGGAATACCACGGAGTGACCTAATTCTTTACATCATAAGCATATATAACTTTGAGAAGAATCAAAATTAGTAATTTAAGTGGGAAAAATTTACCTACTCGTCCATCATTCTCCACTATAGAGACAGTTCTAAAGATTCAATCAGTGCCAACAGGTGTACGGTAGGAAACACAGTCCTCTCCTGCCCCAGCTGCCCTCCCCAGAGCCAGCTGCTGTTCATGATTTCGTGGGTACCTTTCTAGATGTATTTTATACCATTCAAGCATTTTGGTGGCCGTGTGTGAATGTCCATCATAGATGTCCTGGACTGGAACTTCTAGGTCAAGGTAATGCCCATCTTTTTAACTCAGCCAGCTGTGCCGTCCGAAGGAGATGCAGTGATTCTCACGCTTTTCCTGCATCCTCCCCAGCGTTCAATGTTATTCAACTTTTGTATTTTTTTTTTTGACAAACTCATCTAATTTAATGAGGCATCTCGTTTTAATTTGATGCCACGAAGCATATATTATTGTTTCCATTTTTTTTAGAAAACGAGGTATAAAGTGCACTCGGTGAGGTGGGCAATGGAAAGAGCTCTTACATACGAATCTATCCAGATGCCCGTCGCCTAGCCCAAGGGTCGGTAAACTCCATGCTTTGTACAGTCTGTAAACTAAGAAGGATTTTTACGTTTCTAAAGGGCTGGGGGAAAAAAATCAAAAGAAGACTAATAGTTCACGATCCATGAAAGTGACAGACGTTCAGTAAGGCTTCCTGGAGCACAGCAACACCCCTTCACGTCTGCCTGTATCAGGTGTGGCTGCTTTCTACGAGAGCAGCATTGACTAGTCATCACTGTGACCTTCTGGCCCACAAAGCTGAAAATACTGCCTATATGGCCCTTTCCAGAAAAAGTGTGCTGACCTCCGACCTAGATCAAGATGCAGAACATTTTTATCATCTTTGCCAGGCTCTCTTGTGTCCCCCCTCCTATCAATAAACCCCCACCCAGAGAAAACCACTAACTGGACTTCTGTCATCGACATGAGTTTTAAGTGTGATCATTTTACAGGGCAGCGTACTAAACACAGAGAGGTGAAGCTGCTTGGCGTGAGTCACACAGCTAGGAGGCAGCAGAGCAGGGACGGGACCCAGGTAGCCTGGCTCCCAAGCTCATGTTTTTATCCGGGATAGAGAACAGGACCCCGGTTCTGGCAGAGGTGTGCTGTGTGACCAGGGAAGTTCCTGGCGATCTCTGGGCCTTGAGTGGCAGTGGAGGTCCCCTAACACTGCCCAGGCCAAGGGGGAAGCTCACCAGACTTGATGGGCTGGAAGGAGGACCCAGAGGGCTCTTCTGGGGTGAGCTGTCCAAGTCAACCCCGAGGTTCAGCTTCTCCACAGATATGTCGCTGCGGCAAAGGGAAGAGGGTGCATCTAAGACCTAGCATTCCAGGAAGCAACCAGAGGCAGCCGGAACTCCGGGGCCCTCCCTCCTTACCCTGTGGACCGAGCCTCGGGTCCTGGAGAAGCCCCAGGGCTGAAGGTGCCTGTGGCAGTGGCATTGGGGATGAGCCTGCGAAGCAGCCGCACCCAGGTGGCGACGTCGATGTTCATCTGCCTAGCGCGCTGAAATGCCTTCCCTGGGGAGACAGGGGCGGGTGTCACCCTCTGTGACACTCCCGGGACCCCTGGTCTCTCCCCTGCCCCAGCCCATCCCCTCACCTTGCTGCTTGGAGAAGATCTTCTTCTGCCGTCGGAGCCGCGGTATCCTCTCAATGACAGGGTTGCGGAAGGTGACCTGAGGGAGGGGCTGGCATGAGGACCCTCGCCCACCTCCAGGCAGCTTGGTGGGGAAGCCCTTAGGATCATAGGTGTGCACGCCCATATGTCTCGGGGGTTCTGATCGCTGTGGCATTGCGTTCAACCACAGAGTACTAGGCATCGTATTAAGGGGTCATAAAGCCAGTCCATCCTTCGACGGGACCACCTCCTGAACTGCTACCTTGGAAAGGCAAGAAGGAGGCAAGCAGGCCCTCCTCCAGGGGTGGGGAGTGGGTCTGGTCCAACGAGATGCGCATACAACTCCAGCAAACAGGTCCTACACTTCACCTAGTGTCCCGATCGCCCGAGTGTTGTCCCAGACCAGCAGCATCAGCATCACCTGGGAACCTGCTGGAAGTGCAGATTCTCAGCACCGCCACCCCAACCTGGACCCACCGAATCAGAAACCCCGGCGGTGGAGCCCCGAAGTCTGTGTTTCAACAAGCCCTCCAGGTGATGCTGGCGCCCACCCACGTGGGGAAACCACTGGCCGAGTTGAATTCTCCCGACTCCAACACATCTTCTAGAAGGTGCCGGAGTCACAGAACTGTGTGGCTTTATGGGTGTCCAATCTGGTCCCCTCTAGCCACATGTGGCTATTTCAATTAAGTAAAATGAAAACGTCAGTTCCCCCAGTCACACTAGCCACACTTCAACGGACTAGCAGCTACTGTATTGGATGACACAGATATGGAACATTTCTACCTACAACGGAACTCAACGATTGTAGGCTCACTGACAACAGAACTGCAGAAAGTCCTACAGGCTGGCGCTTCGGGGAGAACAAAATAGAATGTTATAAGTAAACCTTGAAGGCAAGAAGGACTGCCTCAGAACTTGTCCCCCGGGCCACCCACCTCTATCGTCCACTTGGGTTTTGGACAGTCTTCCTAATAGAAGAATAGTTTCGTGGCCCTACCATCTGAAGTCTGCCCTTCTCTGCTCCTTTCCTTCAGGAGTCCTCGATTATGAGATCACATAAGAATTTCCACCTGGATAGTAAAACAGCCCTTGAATATTTTCAGAATTTTTCTAGATACTTTTTCAAGAAAAAACTACGTGTTGGGAATTAGTGAAAATTTACTAATGTTTTTTTTAATTTTGAAAGCACTTTTTAGTGAAAACTTAGAGTAATATGTATTTGGTCTCTGGCAACCAAGGAAAAGCTTCTTTCAGGTTAATCTTTAAACTCACTTGAACCCAGTGACTCACTTGGTATTTATCCCACTCCCGAAAACAGAGTTCATTATACAGCTGTATTTTATACTGTGCATTGTGAACTGTTTCTCTTTCATTTCTGATCTCTTTCACATGGTCTGATCTTCTTGCAAAGAGAAGCGGTATTTAAAAATCTAAGCAAGTAGCAAAAAAGAAAAAAACAAACACATTTCCTCCTGGGTTTAAGGACATGGGGAGACACACACATACACACACACACACACATATACCTATAGACAAAAAAACAGGACACATGTATATGTTAGGGGCAAATTTGAAGAATTTTTGAGGATGATTCTGGTTAAATGAGGGCACCAGTGACTTTCTTTCTCTGTCGCTCATTTCCTCCTCTATCAGATGTGACTAATAATGGTCCTGTTTGCACTGGGTTATTGTGAGGACTAACGAGTCAATGCCAGTACAGCACTGCGAACAGGGCCCAGCCGTACTACAAGGGGTCAGCTAGGAACGTTACTTAGACTATGGGCTCTTCATCAGGGGACCCTGGCCGTGTCTGGAGACATTTTTGGTGGTCACAACTTGGAGCGGGGGGGTTGCTACTGGCATCCTGTGGGGGGAGGCAGGGGGTGTTGCTCAGCACCCTGCAGTGCACAGGACGGCCCCTGCAACCAAGAATGATCCAGCCCAAATGTCCATAGTGCCAAGGGTGGGCCACCCTGATTTGGACCCTAACCCTGACATCACTGTGGAAGGAATCTCTCTGCTCAGCTGTGGCTCTGGTGGCAATCTCCGTAATATGTTGCTAGGGTTTGCTTTGCTTTTCTAGCTTGACAAAATTTTGTTGTTGTTGTTGTTGTTTTTCTTTTTTTAATATCTTGTTTCAGAACAAAACCAATCCCAGCTTAAGTCATGCATTGATGTGACTAATTATATGTACTTTTCTATCGAGATTCAGAGACCAGTGGAAAACCCATCTTCCCCTTCCAGAGCAGGAGATGCCCAAGCATTTTCTCAGGGGTCGGGGTCAGGCTGTACCTCAGCCACCAGGCAGCCCTGAGGTTCCATGTCCAGCTGTACTTCATGCCTCTCGTTGTCCAAGAAATCCTCCAACTTCAGGAATTTGAGGGCACACAGGCCCCGCTGGTCCCGCCAGAACACAGCCAACTCCAGCTCCCGTGCCTCAAGGGAGAGAAAGAGGGCCGTCATTTGGGGCGCCCGAGGCCTCAAACTCCTCCTCCTCCAAGCCCTGTCATCCCCTAACCCAACTCACCCTCTCCAGCTCCAGGGTGAAGCTCTGGTCCCAGGCGTGGGGACCACACGGCTTCCAGGACGTCTGCCCCACCACTGTGTTATCCAGCTTGAGCACAGTGCTCACCTCACCTGGAACAGGGGTTGGGGTAGGCTGTCAGGAGATTCTTGCAGGCCGAGGGTAATCTCTTGTATCTTATTAAAGACATCTTCTCCCCCCCCCCACAATATTCTGCTGTGCTATCTGACAAAGCTTTACAGTTCTGCCTGTCACATTAAGGCCTTTAATCCATCTCCAGTTGATTTTTGCACGAGGTGTGAGGCGGGGATCCAAATTCACTTTTATGCTGTATGCAAGTTCCGGCAATATATTCCTAAGTATTTACCCTCGAAAAATGCAGGCAAGTATACATCGGGAGATGCATAAATATAATGCTTATATAACAGCCCTAAATTAGAAACAGCTCACTGTCCAGGAATTAATATATAAATTGTAATATAGTCTTTAGCTAAACCATGAAATGGCTGAATTCAACTATTTTTTACCTAAAAAAAGACAGCAATCTGACATGCCTCATGACATGGCAAAATGAATGAACTACAGTTTCATGCAACGATAGGGATGAGTCTCCCAAACAATGTTGACTGAAAGAAGCCATTACCATAAAATACATTCTGTATGATTCCACATATATGAAGTTCAAACACAGGCAAATTAAACTACATTGTTTTGAGATGGTACATGGGTGCTAAAACTACAAAGCAAAACAAGGAAATGATAACCGTGAGAGTCAGGAGAGTAGCCACCTCTAGGACAGAGGAAGGGGCTGGAATTGAGGATGGGGCATGAGGGGGCTCAGAGAATTCTACTTCTTGACCTGGGTGGTGGCAACACAGATGGTTACTCTATTGTGATTCTTCTTTTATTCATACTTTTAAACATGTACGTATTAGCTTTTTTCACACTGTGGTAAAATTCACGTAACATAAAATTTACCGTCATAATCCTTTTTAAGCGTACAGCTCAGTGGTATCAAGTACGTCCACACTGTTGTGTAACCATCGCCACCATCCATCTCCAGAACTCTTTTCATCTTCCCAGACTGAAACTCTGTCCCCACTAAACAATAACTCTGCATTCCCCCCTCACCCTCAACCATCATCTCTATGAATCTGACCACTCTGGATCATGTAAGTGGAATCATGTACTACTTGTCTTTTTATAACTGGCTTATTTCACTTAGCGTAACGTCCTCAAGTTCATCCATGTTGCAGTATGTTTCAGAATGTCCTTCCTTTTCAAGGCAGAGAAATATTCCATTGCATGGATGGACCACATTTTGTTTACCCATCCATCCGTCAACAGACACTGGGTTGCTTCTACCTTTGACCATTGTGAATAATGCTGCTATGAACATGGGTATACCAATATATCTTCGAGACCCTGCTTTCAACTCTTTTGTATATTTACTCAGAAGCGGGATTGCTGGATCATATTGTAATTCCCTGTTTAATCATCTGAGGACCTGCCATTCTGTTTTCCTCAGTGGCTGCACCATTTTACATTTCCACCAACAGAGCAGAAGGGTTCCAATTTCTCCACATCCTCCTTAACAGCTGTGTTTGTTTTGTTTTGTTTTGCGGTATCCATCCTAACGGGTGTGATGTACTAATTTTTGAGAATGTTACAAATGTGGGAAATCCAGGACCCCCCACCCCATCTCATCCCTCCAGACCCTCAATGCCCACTCACTGGTGTTCTCGGATTCCGCTTTGAGACTGCTCCGGCCACTGAGGCTTCCACTTCGGCTGTAAAGGCCCCGGGCTGGGCGGCTCAGGAAGGGGGTGCGGCTCTCAGGGGTCCCAGGCACCCCCACTGAAGGTGAGGGGTTCCAAGGGATGGTCTCTGGAAGGTCTCTGCAGCCCACTACACGCACCTCCAGGGTCCCTGAGAGAGGAGCAGGCTCATGACGGGGGAGCGGGGGGTCACATCTGGGGCAGGACGAGGGGAAGGGCCTGCAGGTAAAGTGGGCATGTGCAGAAGTGGCCAACATGCAAGTGGGAGGTGGTGAAGGACTGTCAGGGTGAGGCAGGGGGTCTGATGCAGGGATGGCTGTGTCCGGAAGTGAAAAACATGGGACAAGGGGAGGGGTGGGTCAATCTGGGGAGGGGGTCTGGATGCTGGGGTTTAGTGACAGAAGAGAGGTTCAGGGTGTAGGCTGAAGGTCCAGGCGGTGGTGAGCCAGGTAGGACTAGGAGTCCGGGCTTAGATTCGGCGGGCTGATCTGAGGTCTGACACTGGGGCTGGGGTCTATGGTAGGGCTAGTCTGGGGAGGTAGTGGCTGAGGGATCTAAGGAGGGAGGGGCTGGCTAGCCTGGGCGTTGGGGGACAGAGGTTCAGGGCTGAGGGTTCTGAGAGCAAGGGACTGTGAGACTGGGCTGGGGGACTCTGGCTGGAGAAAAAAGGCAGGGCCATTTGGGGAGGGGTGGCGAAAGTGATGGGGATGGGGACAAAAGTCCCTCAGAGGGCAAGGCGGGGTGGGAAGTCCAGGTGCATAAGGCTGTCTGGCATGGGAAATGGGGCCCAGGTCCAGAGGGCTGGGGTGAATGGAGAAGGGAGGGAACAGTGGGATGGGAGTCCAGGGTTGGGGAGAGTGGAGATCCCGGTTGGGGGTCTCGGGGCTGGGGGACTCAGAGGGGTCAGGAGTCCAGAGCTGCGGGAGGTAGGGTCCGGATTGGGTGGGGGACGTCGGGACCCACCTGTGAGCGGCGCGGGCTTGCACAGGGTGCTATAATGCATGGCGGGGAAGGGCCCGGCCAGGCGGGCACTGAAGGCTGAGGACGAGGCCGCAGCAAGCTCCTCGCGCAGCAGCCGCCCCTTCGGGTGGTCAGCGGGCAGCTCCCCGAGCCGCCGCTCCAGCGCCTCCCGAAGCAACCCCAGCTTCTGGTTGGACTCGGTCAGCTTCTCCTGCGCCTGCGGTGGGAGGAGCCTGGCCGGGCTGGGGGCGGGATCCAGCACGCCCCTCCCCAAGTGCAGACCCAGGCCCCGCCCCCAGACTGGCTAAGTCCTACCTGGAGCTCCTCCCTGGAAGCCCAAGCCCTCAGCCATTTGGGTCCTACCCCTGGGCTCCCTGAAAATGAGGTCCCACCCATCGCTGAAGCCCCACCCCTCTGGGTCGACACCGCGTCCCTCACCTCGCTGACAGCCTTGCGGTCTGGGGCTTTGGCAGCGCTGAGCAGGCGCAGCACGTTCTTGGCGCCCTCCGCCACCGCGTGCTCGACTCGGAAGTGGTGCCGCAGCTCCTCGATGCGCAGCTCCATGGCCCCCAGGTCCGGACTCCCTGTGGGTGTAGGGCACGAGGCAGTGAGGCTAGCCTGGGCCCAGGTCCAACCAGCCCGGTCCCAGACACGCAGCCATCTGCAGGAACAAGCACTGGCCACAGACGGCCATCAATATGCATCACTTTCTCCCAAGGTGAGGGGTCATGGTGACACTGTCACCCACAGGCAGACGGCCACACTTCCACCCAGATGCTGTCCCTCTTTTATCCAGACGCTCTCACACCCACATGGACAGTCCCAGGGATGTAGTTAAGCTGTCACCCGGGGACAGTCATATATACAGGCACACCATTAACAAAGTCTTAGGGACAGATACATTGTCAGGGTCCCACTTCATCCCCAGGGACTGTCGCAGGGATACCATGGCAACTGGATAGGATATAGTCACACAGACACAGGAACACTTAAAAAAAAAGAGTAACTTTCATTCATTGCTAATGGGAATACAAGTGGCTTTCCAATGGAGGCAGTTTGGCCATTTCTATCAGAATCACAAATGTATTTACCCTTTGATTCAGCAATCCCAGTTCAGGGACTTTATCCCATAAAAAACACCTCTGCAGGGACTTCCCTGGTGGCGCAGTGGTTGAGAGTCCGCCTGCCGATGCAGGGGACACGCGTTTGAGCCCTGGTCCAGGAAGATCCCACATGCCGCGGAGCAACTAAGCCCGTGCGCCACAACTACTGAGCCTGCACTCTAGAGCTCACGAGCCACAACTACTGAGCCCATGTGCCACAACTACTAAAGCCCGCGCGCCTAGGTGCTCCGCAAAAAGAGGAGCCAGCGCAATGAGAAGCCCGAGCACCGCAATGGAGAGTAGCCCCCGCTCACCGCAACTAGAGAAAGCCCGTGCGCAGCAACGAAGACCCAACGCAGCCAAAAATAAATAAATAAATTTTTTTTAAAAAAACACCTCTACACGGTTATTCACAGCCTTCCTTCTAAGAGCAAAAGATTGGAAACAACCTCATTTCCTCCAGCAGGGGTCTGGATAAATGCATAGTGACCACCCACCCCATGAAATACCATGTAGTTGGGAGAACAGGAACAGTGTCACACAGACGTCGTCACACTGTCACTCACAGGGTGACAGTGGCATTATCACTTTGTCACCAGTGTAGGCACTGGAACACACACACACACACGCTGAGGAACACACTCTCACAAAGATGCCATCACACTGCCACATACGGACATTGTCACAGTGATGAGGCTATTACATAGATATATGCCTTGTCAACCCCCAGCAAAGGGACACAGTCACAAGGGCAGAGGGAAATGGTCACAGAACATAAATACCCTTATAGGACACAGTCACAGAGTGGCAAAACTCCCAGGGCTCTATCTCCAGCCCAGGGAGAATCAGAGGAACACAGTCACACTGCCACACGGATAAGGCATAGGGACAGGTAAAGAAATGCCACCATACTGTCACATAGGCAGGGCAGAATCACTGATACCCACAGACACAGAGGCCCAATGGCACAGGGACAGGCACAAGGATACACTGTCACCCAGGTGCAGGAAACTTGTCACTCAGAGAAACAAGGCCACGGTCACCCTTATCCAAGGCTGTAGATTCCAAAGACGGTCTCGTGGTCCTGCACAACGACCTAGACTCAGACGTGGGCACTCAGACAGTCACAGTCACCCACAGCTGTGTGGCACCCACCGGGACTGCTGTCACATGTGCCCAAACAGTCATCAAGGCTTTTACACTTATGGGGACAATATCAGGCTGTCACCAAAAGTTACAATGTCACCCCAAAGCACAGGGACGTGATCATACCATCACACACTGTCACTGAGAAGCCCACGTAGGCATTCAGAGTACAGACGAACAACCACACAGTCACGCCGACACCTCCCCGCTACAAAGACACACACATTGTCATCCGAGTTCCAAGCCCTATTGCTATGGACTGCATGTTTGTGTCCCTGCAAAATTCGTACGTTGAAACCCAACCGCCAATATGATGTTATTAGTTGGTGGGGCCGCTGGGAGGTGATTAGGACATAAGGGCGGAGCCCTCATGCATGGGATCACTGTCCTTATAAAAGGGACCCCAGAGAGCTCCCTTGCCCCTTCTACCAGTGAGGATGCAGTAAGAAAGCAGCTGTCTATGAATCTGGAAGAGGGCTCTCACCAGACGCTGGATCTGCCGGCGCCTTGATCTTGGACTTCCCAGCCCCCAGAACGGTGAGAAATAAATGTCTGTCGCTTACATGCCCCCACCCCCAGTCTGTGGTATTGCGGTACAGCAGCCCAAATGCACTAACACCCACCAAGAGCTGACACTTACCTCTCGTAGTGACACAGAAACTACCATAGTTACAGGGCAGGATATTATTACGGAGGAGCTGCGGCACCGTATTATTACGGAGGAGCTGCGGCACCATGATGTTATTATGTATTGTGTCCCCATGGTCAGCATCACTGATACACATCAGTAGCTGATACACTGACACACATCAGTAGCACAGATAATCTTCTCTGCACACAATACATCAAGACCCGGTGACAAATTCAGGCTAACAATGGGGTTGAGACACCCCCAGGCATTCATACACTGAGACACACAAAGGAACACACACACACCGTGGACACCCACAGGGGCCAACGTGACAAGGCAACCACCTAGTCCAGGGGTCCGCACATTATTTCCGTAAAGAGCCAAAGGGTAAATATTTTTGGCCTTGTAGACCACACGGGCTCTGTTGCCACTCCTTGGCCCTGCTGTTGCAGTGCAAAAGCAGCCTTAAGTGATAGTAAATGAACGGGCATGGCTGGGTGCCAATAAAATTTTATTTGAAAAAAAAAAAAGGCGGCAGCAGATTTGGTCCAAGAACCGTAGTTTGCCAATACATGATCACATGCAAATCTGAAATAGGACAAAATGGGAAACTGAGGCCTGGCAAGGGTCAGGAATGGGCTCCAGTCACGTGGTGAGTCACAGCACCCACCTCCCTGCCTCAGAGAGGGACCCCTCGTGGGGCTGGGAGCTGAACTCTCCAGGGTGGAATGCAGGTGAGGCTTGTTCAGGGCAAGGGACTCACCTTGGGCCTCGTCTGCGGCCGCCTGGCTCTCCAGCTGGCAGGCCTGCAGCGCCCGGCGGAGCTGCATGCGGATGATGTCAATCTTGGTCTTACTGTCCTGCAGCATCTGCTGGGCCGTCAGCAGCAGCTTCCGGTCCTGGAGGCAGAGACGGGCCATGAGGGAAAGGCTGGGCAGATGAGGGTCTGACCACCAGTCCTGCTGTCTACATCGTGCAGGCCCTGGGTGACCCTGTGACAGAGCATTCATGTGTGGGTGTGATAACACGTGCCTCCGTGTGTTCCTGGGTGCTGATGGGAGATGTCGCCCGTGGCATTTGAATCCTGGCTCTGCCGCCTAACAGCTGTGTGACTTTGGGCAAGCCGCTCAACTACTCTGGCCTGTTTGCTCATCTGCAGGAAGGGGAGTACTAACAGCACCAACCAACACTGGGCTGAGGATTAAAGGAGCTAACCTGTGTGGAGGGCTCAGAGCCGTGCCTTGCACCAGCAGGCACTGTGTTTGTGTCAGCTGTCAGAATGGCGTGCGTGTGTAAGTGTTCCCCGTGGTGGGCGTAGCCTTGACTGTAGCCACGTGGGTGAGTCCAAGGGTGACTGGATGTGAGACAGTTACAGTAAGTGGAGTCCTGATGTTTGTGTGTGCAGGTCAAGGCACAGCGATGACTGGGCATAGCCAAGGACCCCGTGTTGTGTACATGCACTGGACACTGGTTGTGGATTTTTCCATCTACCTGGTGCTGTGTTTCAAAACCAGGCACTGCTAACCTGTGGTCAAAGAAGTCTGTGTACTGACTGAAGGGGGCAGGAGGGAACCCTTTCTGGGTGACAGGAAGTGTTCTGTATTTCGATGTGGGTGATGTGTACCTAGATAAAAATTCATTGGTCTGTACACTTAAGTTTTCTGCACTTTACGTCCATTTGTTACACATCAATAAAAGGTAAAAAAAAAAAAAAAAAAATTCTGCATGGCTTGTGCCCTCCCACATAACATTCACATTTGTGTGTGCACACAGGCATGGGTGCTCTCTGGGTCTCTAGCTGTAGGTCTGACTGCGCTGTGGGTGTATCTCTGGGTGTTGGTGCAAACCTGTGACTGTGTACTCAGTACTGGTACAACTGGGGGAGCGCCTGTGTGACAATTCTGGTCTCTGAGTGTGAATTTAATAATGTGTGTGTCTGTCTGTCTAGGCGGTGTGTTGGCCTGTGCTGTGTGTCCGGGCGTTATACGATGGTGTGTGTCTCTCTGTATCTAGAGGTTGCTCTGGTGGTCATCCTCCACGTGCTTATGAGCGTTGTTACTGATGTGACTCTAGACCTTATGACGGTGCATGTGTGTCTGTGAGTCTCTAGGTGTTGTTGTGACCATGGCTGTGTCTCTAGATGTTAGGACGATGATGTGTGTGCCCCGAGGTGTTGATCTGCGTGTCCAAGTGTCAGAGAGAAACCACCAGCAGTGAGAGGCTGCGTGTTGCCCTGACCATCTCTGGGGGTAACTGAGTTTGGGGGGGACAGTCTCTGTCATGTGTCTGTCTGACATCACCCACAGTTACCCTGTTTCCCATATGCCCCCATGAGCTGCCCGCACCCCAGTCCTGCTGCAAAGCCACCCATCAGCCCCTCTGTCCCCAACCCAGAGGACCCCAGACTCCCAAGGGAGCAGATGTAGGTGCCACCCTGCCCCCCCCAGACTGTATTCGCTTGCGGGTGTACATGCACACGGGGCGGGGTGCACTCGCGCTGCCCCCACCTTAGTGCTGCCGTTGCTGTACGTCTGGATCATGTTTTCCGCCCCCTGCTTCACCTTCAGCTCGATGGCCAGCTGCTTCTCCAGGCCGGCCACGCGACTCAGGTTGGTGGCTGAGCAGGCTGGGCCACCTTCACAGGGGGACTGGGGGGCATCTGGAGGGGGTAGATGGGGCAGAGTCACCACGGCCCTCACCTCCATCTGCCCAGGTGGTTCTGCCCCAGCTGAGAGGATCCACCCCCAGGGCCAGGGAGAGGAAGAGCTGGGGACCAGGGTCCAGAGGGCCCAACCACCCCAGCCCTCGTAGGGAAACCCCTGCAGGACTGGGGCAGGACCAGCATGAATGAGCACAGGCAAGTGTCCAGGTGTGCGCTGGGTCCTTGGTGCTGGTGTGACTGTATCTACCTTCATATGGAAGTCCCCAACTACTTACACAGCTGTGTGGGCATCCGTGGGTGTGGCGGTGGTTAGGTCTGTGACCCGCAGGGTGTTGGCATAACTGAGCGAGTATGTGTCTCCCCAGGTGCTAGTGTAACTGTGAGATTCGAGGTGTTAGAAGGACTGTGTGAGATTCTGGGTGCTGGGGGTGACTCTAGGCATATGCTTCCGACTATTGGCACAACTGTGCTTTCTGATCTCCCGGCACTGGTACAACTGTGTCCACGTGTCTGGGTGCTGGTACAGCCGGACATGCATGTCTCTGGATGCTGGCATGGCTCTGTGAGTCTCTAGCGAGTGGTGTGACTGTCCAGGTCACTCTGGGTGCAGCTGTGACCGGATGAGGTTTTGGGGGTCGGCTGAACTGTATCTCTGAGTGTTGACATGACAATGTTGGTCTCTAGCTGTTGACACACCTAAGTGGTATATGGGTGTTGGGCTAAGTGGTGCTGAGTCTTCAGGCCTTGTCCGATTGTGTGTATAAGTCTCAGGCTGTTGACAGGTCGGTGGACGTCTGTAGGGGTTGGGCAGCTCTGTGTGTGTGTGAATCTCTGGGGGTTGGCGCGAGCATGTGCGAGTCTCTCGGTATTGTCTGTGTGTCGGTGTGACTGTGCGTGCATTTCTCTGGGTGCTGGGTGCCGGTATGCAAGTCTCTGGGTATTCATATGATAGTGCGTATGCCCTTAGGAGTTGTCTGGGTGCTGGTGTGACCGTGTGTGAATGTCTCTGGCTACTGATGTGGTGTGTGTTACACCTTTGTCTTTGGTTGCAAGGTGAAAAAGTTCTGCACATCCCTTGCACGATAATGTGAACCTACTCAACACCACTGAACTGTACACTTAAAAATGACGCATTTTGTTATGTGTTTTTTGATCCCAATTGAAAATTTTTTTAATCAATAAAAATTAAAGATATTTTAGAAAGAGTCTTGGGGGTTGTCCGGGTGCTGGTATGACTCTGTGAGCCTGGATATTCGTGTGACCCCGTGTAAGCCCTTTGGTGTTGTCCAGGTGTGGGTGTGACTGTGTGTACCTTTCTCTGGGTGTTGCTTTTGGCCTTTGGTCTGCCTGTATTTTGAGGCTCGGTGCTGTTGTGACCCAGTGTGTCTCCCTGGAGGTCAGAGGCGATGGGCTGGCCTCGCTCTAGGACACAGCGGGTGAGCCCTGGGCAGTGGAACCCCCTGCTGTCCCGCATCCCCGGGGAAGCCTGGCTTACCGTGCACGCCAGCCGCGGGGTCGGGCAGCACCACATGGGCGTGCAGCTCCTGCAGCTGCTGGTGCAGCAGGTCGAGTCTGCGCGAGGAGCCGCGCAGCACCAGCTCCACGGGGCCGAGGTTGCGGCCCAGGTCGGTGGTGGCCCGCCGCAGGTTCTCGGCGCCCTCCTTCAGCTTCAGCTCCTTGCGGATCTCCCGCCGCAGCCGCTCCCGTTCCAGCTCCAGCTGCTGCTGCACCCCGGGGGCTGCCAGGTCGGCGCCCGCCAGGCCCAGCTGCTCCAGCAGGGACCAGCTGCGCGGCTCGCTCTGCGGAGGACGGAGCAGGGTCAGTGGGGCCAGGAGGACTCTGGGGTGCAGAGTGCTCAGCCGTGCTCAGCCGACCTGGCCTGGTCCCCTCCCAGACTGTAACTCCTGACACAGGGCTGCTCTATGTCCTCTGATCGGCACCCCCCCGCCCCGCCACCAAAAGTGGGAGGTGAGGCAAGGCCCTGTCCCTGCTTTCAGACATCCCCAAACCGCAAAGTCCCGAGGGCAGGGGCTTCTTCCTTCCCTGTCCCCTCAGACTAGGGGACCACAAATACAGTTCAATCTCCCTTCATCTGTCCTCAGGCAGTGGGATTCTTCAGGTCAGATCCCATCACCCCACCACTGTGCCCCCCAAGCTAGGGGGTCCCCAAGGACAGGCCCTATCTCACTTCCATTGTCCTCCCAAATTAGGGGGTCCCAAGAACAGGCCTTGTCTCCCTTCTGTCGCCCCCCAAATGACAAGATCCTGAGGGCAGACCCCTTTCTCTCCTCTGCTGCCCCCCTAACCTAGGAGGTCCCAAGGGTAGGCCCCATCTCCACTCCCCTGTCCCCCAAATTATGAGGTCCTGAGGGCAGGTTTCATCTTCCCTCTGCTGCTCCCCAAACAAGGAAGTATCAAGGGCAGGCCTCTGATGCCCCACCAAACCACAAGGTTGGGGTCCCAGGCCCCTTCTCCTCACTGCTGTGCCCTCAACCTAGGACAGGAGGTACTGAGGGCAGGCCTCACCTTCCCTCTGCTATAATCCCAAACGAGGAGGACACGGGGCGAGGCCTCATCTGTCCCCTGCTGTACCCCCAAACTAGATCCCGGGGACAGGCCCCATCTCCCCTCCTTTCATCCTCTACAACCGGCACCCTGAAGAGCAGAGGCCTCTCCCTTTCCTCCTCTATCTCCCCAGCCTGGAAGCCCAAAGGGCCCCAAACAGTTTCATCTCTCAAACAGAAAACTCCAAGTCTAACACCTCATCTCCTCCCTTCAGTCCAAAACCGAGAGGTACCGAGGGCAGAGCCTCTGGCCTGTGCCACTTGGGGTCCTCTTCTGCTGGCCCCCCAC
This sequence comes from Globicephala melas, assembly GCF_963455315.2. Taxonomy (NCBI): domain Eukaryota; kingdom Metazoa; phylum Chordata; class Mammalia; order Artiodactyla; family Delphinidae; genus Globicephala; species Globicephala melas. Next base: position 162,888,813 of record NC_083316.1, on the reverse strand, counting down.
AAGGACCCCAGCCCGCACCTCCAGCTCCCGGTCCAAAGGGGGATTGGCCTCCGCCATCCTGGGTTCCGGCTGAGGGCCCCGCCCTCTTCCTGAACCTCAGCCTTGCCAGGGCCTCTCGCCTGCTACTTCCTCTTTCCTGCTAGCTCCCAGCAACCCCTGCAAAAGGCCAGCTCTGGGCCTCTGGGGCATCTAGAGGGCCTTCCTCTCAGGCCCCACTCCAGGCCTGAGCCGGCTTCTCTGGAGGCACCCCAGGGATGGCCCCTGCTCCCTGTCCCAAGAGGATGCCCAAGGCGTACACAGCGTGCACACGTTCACAGGCCCACTAGTGTGGACGTGAAGAGCAGCCTCCCCCATGTATACAGGCTCCAGGGGCTGGCTTGGGTGTGCACACGCTCTCATACACCTATAGGCATGTGCACGCATCGCAGGCTAGCAAGTGTGTGCACACCCCCTGCGTCTACCCCTGTGCACACTTATATGCAAACACCCATGAGTGCTTATATGGGTGGCCCAGCCCCCTTCCTGCAGATGCAGCCTGTCCCAGCTTCCGGATTCTTCTCAGCTCGGTCTCTCGCTGCTGCTGACCACAGCTTAGAGGCCTAAGGGGCCTGGCCAGCCCAGCGGCACCTCCTTGAGGCCCACATTGTGAGGAGGCAGCGCTGGAGGGTTGCGGTGAGAGTGTCTCTATGAAAGCTCAAGTATGGTAGCAGTTACCGCAAGCTGCTCCCAGGTCAACTAATGCAACCCCAGGAGGTGCTATCATCACCCCATTTTCTTTCTTTTTTTTTTGGCCATGCCGCATGGCATGCCGGATCTTAATTCCCTGACTAGGGATCAAACCCATGCCCCCCCTGCAGTGGAAGCACAGAGTCTTAACCACTGGACTGCCAGGGAAGTCCCTATTATCACCCTATTTTCAAGATGAGGAAACGGAGGCCTGGAGCGGTGATGTAACTTGCCCAAAGTCCTACAGCCAGCAGAAGGCAGAGCTAGGATTTCAAACGGGAATGCCCAGAATCTGAGCTAGGTGTCAGCGTGGCATGAAGAGCCCCACAGACATTATCTGCCGCCGCCATGAGAACCCATTTCAGAGATGAAGAAAGTCATGGTTGGCTCCCGACCAACCTCAAGGGCAGCTGCCCCCAGGGATTTACTTCAGGCCAAAAGCGTCACTCCCATGATCCTCCTGACCCCTCACATTTATCCTGAGCAACTGCTATAATTCTCCCCCACTTTACAGGTGAGGAAACTGAGGCTCAGAGAGGTGGCAGCAGCAGTTCTCCATGGGGGAGGGGATCGCCTCCACGACCACCCCACTTCTGGGGGGCATTTGGCAATATCCAGAGACATTTTTGGTTGGTTGTCACAACTGGGGGTGCTACTGGCATCTACTGGGTCGAGTCCATGGGTGCCGCTCAACATTCTACAGTACACAGGACAGCCTCCATCTCAAAGAATGATTCAGCCCCAAATGTCAATAGTGCTGAGGCTTAGAAACCCTGGATTAAAGGACACAGATGCACACGCTGAGCTGCTGACCGTGACCCAGGAAGGATTTCACAGCAGCCCCACCTGCAAGGTGCTGGCCTGGTCTACGTCTTTCCCCACCATGAAAACCCTCCAGCTACATTTTTTTGACGGCAGAACCAAGGCTCAGAGAGGGAAAGGCACGGGGCCTAGGACACACTGTTAGGAAGTGACAGCTCTGGAATTTAAACCCAGGCTCACCTAATACCACCTGCTACCAACCAGGCCCCACCTGCCACCCAGCCCCACCCTATCCCCAGCAGGCAGAGCAGGGGTACAGCCAGGAGCAGGGCCAGGTCAAATGAGGGAAGTCCAGGCAGGCTCCCTCAGCCCCACCTCCTCCAGCAGCTGAGGCCTGAGAATATGCAGAGCAGGGAGGGAGGGAGGCCCGCCCTCCTGGGTTCTCCTCTCTTGGGTGACTCACTCCTACCTAGGGCAGGGGTCACCTGAGGGCCAGCAAGATGAACCCATGAATCAGGAACCTGGCCTGGCCTTGGAGAATCCCTGCTCCCCCAACTCCCACCATGAAGCAGGAGACCCCAGGTCCAGAGGGTCCATCTTCCAGAATTCCCCTCTTCCCAGAGTGGCCAGGGACCTAGACCCCATGTCCGGAGATTTCAATGCTTTGGGCGTTTCCGGAATCTGGACAGGACATCCGTTTGCTGGACACAGAACGGACAGGCACACACTGGGACAGACAGAGGGACAGTTTAGCAGACCCAAGCAGCCACGAGAAAGGAATGACCAGGACAGGGGAAGAGAGCAGGAAGGAGATGGGAAAGGGGACCAGGGCACAGGTCCAGCCTCGTTCCAGGAATCACAGCCTCCGTCCAGGTCATGTTTGCTACATGCCAAGCGCATGCATGCGCCAGGGGATTCCTACACAGCCCTCCCAGGGCTGAGGTGTAGAGGCAGAGACCCCAGCCCTCCCCAGCCCCCAAGGTCTGACCTTGTGTGATCGGCAACACCAGATACGCCCAGCTCCTCGGCAAGGCTGGCAGGCCATCAGCAGGACTGGGATGGGGGATGGGGGTCATGGGACAGACACAAAGGGGATGTGGGGGCAGGTGCAGAAGGAGACGAGAACCCAGTTACACAGCAACCACAGGACGACGGAGGGATGATGAGGTGCTAATGGGGGCACCAGAGGTACAGGACATGTCTCAGATTTGGGTCACTGAACGAAAGAAGTGTTAGAAGTCACCCTGGCCCTGCTAGCCACAAATAGGGAAGGTGGGTCCAGGGCTGTGATGTCCACAAGGTGGCACAGGAAGAACCTGGTTGGGCGGCAGGTTGGTGTCAGTCCGCTGTGCCTCTGCGTGCGTGTGTGTGTGTGTGTGTGTGTGTGTGTGTGTGTGTGTGTGTATGTTGTGGGGTGACCCAGCCCATGCCCAGGTGGGATTCCAGGTATAAGAGAATCCCCAGTCTGTTGACATGGACACTCCCCACCTGGGATAAGGTTCCACCTGGCAGCCGGGTGGCCGTGTGGGTCCCCCATCCCCCGACCTAATGAGGTGACTCTGGCACTTCCGGCAACAGGTGACAATCTGGGTGGCGTCGGGACCATCGTAAAGCTCAGTCTGGAGGTGGGGGCGGCTGGAGCTTTGTTGTGCGGGGGAGAGGAACGGGCCGGGCGGCCTCCTCCCTTCCCGGGGCACCGCGCCAGGCACCTGCTCAGGTGGAGCTGCACCTGCCCGGAACCGAACGCTGGGAGGGAGAACGAGTGGCAGGGTCGACAGGCACCGGGATGCACAGCCAGCCACAGACACCTGAATTCTAGCCTCCGCCGCGCCCCCTCTAATTCTTGGGGAAGGGCGGAGCTTGGGGGTGCTTCAGGACCTCCCCGCTCCCCCCCTTGTGCGTACCTCCACCAGCCGAGAAGGGGACTGTGCTGGCTCCACGGTGCCGGCCCAGGGAGGGGGCGCCCAGTGCTCGGGGGAGGGGGGGAGGGGAGAGGGGGGGACCCGCCCTGGCCGCCCCGATCCCGGGGGCTCCGGCAGCGCGCGGGCGGGGGTCCCCGGCGCCCGCTGGCCGCCACGGGGCTGAGGACGCAGGTGCGCCTACCTGCAAAGCATCGCTGGCCATGTCCACGCGCCGTCCGCCAGGGGTCCCCGCGCGGAGAGAGGGGCGGTGAGAGGAGCGTGCGTACGCCCCACGCGGGGCGGGGAGGGGGCGGGCGCGGCGCGACCCCCCCGCCCCGGGCGCACGGCCCTCTCCGGCCTGCTCGGCTCTAGCCCCGCCTGGCCTGGCCGCCGTGTCCGCGCGCCTCGCCCTCCGGCCCCAGCTGCCGCTTGGCTCGGTCACGTGACCGCCTAGGTCGGCGCCCGAGGAGGGGGCGGGGCCGAGGGGGTGCGGCTCCCGGCGGCCCCCGGGGCTGCGGGGTCCTGCCTGCCGGACGCCCCTCTCCCCGGCCGAGAGCGCGTTGTCCTCTTCCCCAGCCTTTTCCTCTTTCTGAATCCTCCTTCTGCCCACGGGTGCTCCGTTTGAGCGCGCAGGAACCCGAAGAAAAGAGTGAGCCACGTTAAAGCGGGGAGCTGTGGAGGCCTTTGGGCCTCCCGGAATCTCTCAAAAAACAAAACCAATTCATCCCCGCCTGTGTTTGCAATTTTAGGCCTCTTGGAACGGTCCGTCATTCTAAGGCACCGGAGCTTCCCCATAGGCTGGAGACAAGCTCTGAGCAGACTTGTGTTCAAATCCCCGCCTGCCTTGGGGGAGTCCCCAAGCCCTAAAAGCCCCTCATCTGTAAAACGGGAAGGATTTACCTACCCACCCCTTAGGTGTTGGCAAAATTAAATGAGACAATACATGCCAAGTGCTGTGAACACACAGCTCAATAAAGTTTAGCTGCTGTGATTTTTAGTGTTTTTGCCGTTGTTATGAAAAGGGATTTGAACCCTAAATCCGTCACGGACTCGCTGCGGGCCCCGTGGCCGCTGAGTCCTCAGTTTTCCCTGCTGTAAAATGGGGGCCCGCCTCTTCTTCGGGGCTGCTGCATGCAGGTGGCGCTCCACAATGCACACTCCTGCCCTATCGGAGGCAGAAGGTGGAGACCTTTGAGGAGCTTCTCAGGGTCTCCGGAGTCTCTGTAGCACGCAGGCGGGCTCGTGGCCGACCCCGCACTCCCTTTCAAATCCGGTGACTGGGCCAAGCCGCGGTCCCTGGGGCGCGGGGCGGGGAGCGTTCCCTGGCAGCGCCGCCTCATTGGCGCCCTCCTGGGACCCGCCAGAGCGTGGAGGGCTGCGGGTACCTTGGTTACCCGCAGCTGTGAGTGGTTTGCACCGTCCCAGAGGCCGGGGCGGGATGTTTTCTTTCTCCCTTTTTCCTTTGGACGACTCTTAGGGGCTGGTTGGTGGTGGTGGTGGTTAACAGAGAAAGAATGAGAAGGAGGAGGAGGAGAAATTATACCAATCCAGAATCCACCCACTTCTCACCCTTCCACTATCTGCACCGGGTCCAGTCTTCATCATCGTTCGCCTGGACCAGTGCAGTCACCTCCTCCCAGGTCTTTCGGCTCTTCCCTCGACCTCGTAGTCTCTTTTCCCCACAACACCCCAAGGACTCCTAGGAACACCTGAGTCAGGTCATGTCCCTCCTCTGCCTAGATCCCTCTTTGGCTCCCACTTTCCTCAGAGTAAAAGCCAAAGTCTTACCTGCAGCCCACAAGGCCCTGCACGATCTGCCCCCTTCACCTTCCCTCTCTCCTCTTCTCCCACCTCTTTCCCTTGCTCCCTCCCTCCAGCTACACCTGCTTCCTGGCAGTTCCTCAAATATTCATCCACTGAATTAAAAAAACCTTTGAGCTAGTTCTTTTTCTCTTGATTTAAATATGAGGAAACTGAAGCTCAGAGAGAAGCCCCTCACCCCAATTATAAAGTCAGGATGTTTATAGTCCTTGCCCTGTCTTCCTCTAATTCTCCAGCCCACCCATTTTACAGATGGGGATGAGGGGGCAAAGCAAGGCTGAGAGCCAGCCCAGGAACTGGGTCACCTTATCCAAGGATGGGCCCTCTGCTGCCTGCCAGGTTTCCAGGCTGCCTCCCCGGATGGAGCTGGGGAACCCTGCCAAATTCTCTCTCCAAGCTTCCGGCATTCATTTACTCAGTGAATATTTATCAGCACCCACTGGGGACTTTGGTAGCACTGGAAACACAGTCGCACTCTGGGCTTGAAACAGGGAGACCAAGGACTTATTGTATAATCTCAGCCAAATATGATAACTGCACCAGCACCGCCCTGTAGCTCCTCTGGCCTCTCTCCAGTCCTCTCTGGGGCCTTGGAAACCCTAAATCACACCCACCCCCACAGCTCTGCCTGCTGGAAAACCTGTTTCTGGCTCTCTGGAGCTCTTAAGAAAAACACCACTCCTCACCTGGCCTGCAGGATGGTCCTGTCAGGCCTCTGCCCACCTGTCCAGCTGCATCCCCCTCCACTCTCCTCATCCCCATCTAGCAAAACTGGCCTTCTCTGTGTTCCTCAAATATTCTCACCTTATTTCCAACCACAGGGCCTTTGCACTAGCTGTTCCCTGGTCTTTAATGCCCTTCCCTCACATCTCCCCAAGGCTGGCCTCTTCTGATCATTTAGATCTCTGTTTAAATGTCACCTCCTCTGCTTCCCAGAGCACCTCCATGCCCTGTCATCTCTGGTCCATGGCTCTGTTTTATTTATTTTAAATATCACTCCTCTCTGAAATTTCCCAGTAACTGGCCTAAGCTCGCTCAATCTTTGTGGAATGAGTGAATGCATACACTGTGAGCTGTCAGGAGAAAGGTATCCCAGTCCAGTGAATGCCTTGAGGACATAGGTGCCCCACTTATAGAGGAGGCAGAACGGCTGGCACTAAGGGACAAATTAGGAAATTACAAAATAGTTAAAGAGGAAGGGCTTCCCTGGTGGCGCAGTGGTTGAGAGTCCGCCTGCCGATGCAGGGGACACGGGTTCGTGCCCCGGTCCGGGAGGATCCCATGTGCCGCGGAGCGGCTGGGCACGTGAGCCATGGCCGCTGAGCCTGCGCGTCCGGAGCCTGTGCTCCGCGGCGGCGGCGGAGGCCACAACAGTGAGAGGCCGGCGTACCGCAAAAAAAAAAAAAAAAAAAAAGAGGAAAAGGGTGTCTGGTGGAAGAAACAGGGCAAAGGCCTAGAGGTGGGTGAGGTAGAACTCGGCATGTCCTACTTCCTCTGCCTACATCTCCCACCCCAATCCCCTCACTCACACCCTGGCTGCATGACCTCCTCACTGCTCCTCACACATGCTGATTCCTACCTCAGGGCCTTTGCTCTGGCTTTCTCACTGCCTGCAGTACTTTTCCTTCTCATCTTGGCATTCTATCTTCCTCACTTTATTTCCATCTTTACTTAAATGTCACCTTCTTAGAGAAGTTTTCCCTGACTGCATCTCCACCTAAAACAAGGCCCACCCCATCCCTACCAAACTCTATTCCTCACATAGTTTGATTTTTCCTCCTTGCAAATTTTAATAAATTTGACTTTACTGTTTTCTTTCTTGTCTGACTTCACCAGGAAGATGTCAGCTCCCAGAGGGCAGGGATCATTGTCTTGTTCACTGTTGGGTCCCTGGCTCCTAGAACAGGGTACTCAAAAAATAGCTGCTGGATGAATAGATGGGTGAACAAACCAGGTATCATAAAGCATGGCTGGATTTTTTTTTTTTTTTTTTTTTTTACTGCTGATGAACCTGGAGTAGAGGGAAGGCTCCAGATGTTGCAGATGGTAGGAGTGGAATTCAGACTTGACCCTGAGGACTGTGGGAACCACTGGTGGATTCTTAGAAGGGGAGGAATTGAGTGAGGGTTATCTCTCAAAAGATAAGGTTCTTTGCAAACCAAGTCTCCACCAGTCAAGGCCAGAGAAAAGAAATGGGAGTAGATTCATCTGACACCAGAAGAACTAAATGTATCAACAAGGCTAAACTCAAAAACACCATGTGTGTGGGGGGTGGGGGGGCTGGGAGGGGGGGATAAAAAAGCAAGTTTAAAAAATGATACAGTTTGATATTGTTTATATCAATTACTAAAAACCAGAAAGTGAAACTGTGTATTAAGTTTGTGGAATGTTCAGAGTAGCGGGCTTGTAGTATGCCTGGCATCCTGGCTGAGGCCCGCCAGGCTATCTGGGTTCAATTCCTGACACCACTGCCTATGAACAGTGAGACCCTGAGCAAGTTACTTCACTGCTCTGTGCCTCAGTTTCTTCATCTGTAAAAGGGGATGATAATAGTGGCGCCTACCTCATAGGTTGCTGGGGAGCCTAAATGAATTAATTCTTGTAAAGCACAGAATAGGCGTTAAGTAATTGTTCAGTATCATTTTTATTGAGGATGTTTCTGTAGTGGGGGAGGGGAGTGGAGTGAGGGAAGTGAACAGAAGTGACTTCCACTTTAACGATAAGGTGTTATGTCTTTTATTTTGATCGAGGTATAACTTACATATGGTAAAGCACACAAATCTTTTGGTGTGCAGCTCCATGAATTTGTACATACATACACACCCCTGTGGCACCACCCAGGCCACTCGCCTGCTGCATAAGTTTTGCCTGTTTTCTTTCCCAGGCAACCTCCTCATGTAGATTCTATCACCATAGACTAATTTTGCCTGTTCTCGAATTTCATACCTAATGGAATCATTTAAAAATTTTTTAAATGTCTAGATTCTTTCACTCAATACATTTGTTTTGTTTTCTATTAGAATAAAATTCACACACCATAAAATTCACCCTTTTTAAATGTACAGTCCAGTGATTTTTAGTATGTTTGCAAAGAATATGATGTTTTTGGTATGCATCCATAATGTTGTGTATATCGATAGTTTATTCCTTTCTATTTCTAGTGTTATTCCATGGTGTGGATGGAGCACAGTTTCTTTATCCATTCGTTTGTTGATGGACATTTCGGTTGTTTCCAGTTTGGAGCTCTTATGCATAGAGAATGTTCACTGTTCGTATCTTTTTGTGGACAAAAAGGGTTTCATTGATTGTTAAGTCTATACCGAGGAGGACTGCTTAGTCATGACATAGGTGCCTGTTCAATCCAATGGGTCTGATCTGGGATGATCCCCTCCCCCGCCAGGGGCGGGGACATTACCAACGTCAGGAGGCATTTTTGGTTTGGAGACACTGAGGCGTGGGTGCTACTGGCATTGAGAGGCCAAAGATGCTAAACATCCCATAATGCACAGGATGGCTCCCACAACAAAGAAGGATCCAGCCCAAACGTCAAGAGTGCTGGGGTTGAGATACCCTGCTTAACCTTATCACAAACTGCCAAATCGTTTTCCAAAGTGGTTTTCTCATTTTACAAGCCTGCTAGCAGTGAGAATTCTGGTTTCTCCACAGCCTCTCCTCCAGCCTCAGTACTGTGAGTCTTTTCCTTTTTAGTCATTTGGGTGGGTGTTTTCAAATTTTCTGTATCTTAAAATAATTCTGAAGCGAATCAAGCCAATGTGACAAATGTTACTATTTGTTCATCTTGGGTGGTGGAAGTACTTTAGCAGGCTCTGATCTTTTCTGGATTTAAAGTTTGTGGGGTTTTTTTTTTCTTGTGTTTTTTGTAATTGTTTGTTTGTGTGTTTGTTTTGAAGCATAGAAACCCGCCCCCCTGCCCCGCCCATGGCTGCATGGATGGTGGGTGTGCTGGGCTTTTTTTTTTTTTCCTGTTTTTCCAGACTTCTTTTTTTTTTTTTTTTTTCAGACTTCTTTACTGGACTCAACTAGCTTCGGTCTCCTCCTCCTCCTGCATCATCTCAGATGATCTAATTACTCCAAGCTCACCTCCCACCTGCTTTCCTGGAGTACCTCCTCTGTCCCTGGGGACTGGTTTTCTCCAGGCTTCCAACTTACCTGGCTTTGGCCTCTATCTCCACCTGTAGAGGTTTTGGCCATGTCTAATGATGAGAGATGGCCTGGCCTTGAATCCCTGCCAGCTGTGTGACTTTGGGACTGAGATTAATCCTCTCTGGAGCTCCTGTTAACCACCCGACAATGGATATGGACAATGGATGTGCTAATACACGCACCTCATCTGCTCCAGGTGGTGATTAGCCTGTTCATATATTTAGATTTCTTAGAACAAGGCTGAACAACCAGGACAGGGACTGGGGTGAGGAGGGGAAGCACTTGCCTCAGACACAGAATTTAAGATACACATGTTTTAGCACAATTTTTTTTTAAATGTATGTATTTATTTATTTATTTTAGGTTGTGTTGGGTCTTCGTTGCTGCACACGGGCATTCTCTAGTTGCAGCGAGCAGGGGCTACTCTTGGTTGCCGTGCATGGGCTTCTCATTGCGGTGGCTTCTCTCGCTGCGGAGCACAGGCTCCAGGCATGCGGGCTTCAGTAGTTGTGGCACGCGGGCTCAGTAGTTGTGGCTCACGGGCTCTAGAGCACAGGCTCAGCAGTTGTGGCATAGGGGCTTATTTGCTCCGCAGCATGTGGGATCTTCCCGGACCAGGGCTCGAACCCATGTCCCTTGCATTGGCAGGCAGATTCTTAACCACTGCGCTACCAGGGAAGTCCTAGCACAATTTTTAAAAAATCAAAATAATGCAGAAAATCCAAAGAAAGACAGGATCAGTAGATCTGATCGTTTCCTTTTGCCTCAGGTGCCAATATGGCTCGGCTTCACGCAGCACTGTTACTGACCCTATGTTTATTTAAAATGTTGATATTTTGTTCATCATAGATTTTAAAAATTAATTTTGATTTTATTTTTATTTATTTTTTAAAAATTAATTTTGATTTTAAAATAGTCCATTCAAATATAATTTATGTTGATGACTGAGTTTTTTGGGTTCTTTCTGTTTGGTTTGGCATTTGGTGCCCCCCCCTTTAAAAAATTTACTTATTTACTTTATTTTTGGCTGCGTTGGGTCTTTGTTGCTGTACGCAGGCTTTCTCTAGTCGCGGCGAGCAGGGGCTACTCTTGGTTGCGGTGCATGGGCTTCGCATTGCGGTGGCTTCTCTTGCTGCAGAGCACAGGCTCTAGGTGCGGGGGCTTCAGTAGTTGTGGCACGTGGGCTCAGTAGTTGTGGCGCACGGGCTTAATTGATCCGTGGCATGTGGGATCTTCCCGGACCAGGGCTTGAACCCGTGTCCCCTGCACTGGCAGGTGGATTCTTAACCACTGTGCCACCCGGGAGGTCCCTGGTGCCCCCTTAAATTTTGCATGCGTCACCCTCATCCTGGCCCTGTTGGGTACACAGGAAGTGCTCTATAAGTGTTAGGATGTAATTATTATTGTACATACAATATTTACCTTATATTATGTAAAGTCTCCCTCTGGATTGACTGGTTTCTCTTCATTGGGCTTTTTGGCTGAAGTTACATACTTCTGATGACTTTAGCTCTGAATTTGTCTAGAACATGGACCCTGAGATAGCTTATACTAAATGAAAATGAAATGCTTGAACCTCTTTGGAAAACTGTGGAGGAAGATTTAATTGTGTCAGGGGCTTAGGGAGACTGGAATGCTGCAGCAGGCTTATTGAGTTTGTCCTACTTACTTTCCCTCCTTGTCCCTCCCCCCAAATCCCCCAATCCTAACAGCTGAGAAAAGACTGAGGTATGGGCAAGAACTGGGAGTAATTGGAAGTTTCACAGGGTGCTAGTGAGAGTGTAAAGTGGAACAACCACTCAGGAAAACTGTCAAGATCTACTGAAGCTGAACACCCACATGATCTTCCACCCACCATTCCATTCCTAGGTATTTCCCCTAGAGAAGTAAATTTGTGTTCACAAAAATACTTGTACAAGCTTTATTAATAATGGCCAAACACTGGGAAAAAACAAATGTCCATCTATAGGTGAGTGGAGAAACTATACCAGCTATATTGGTATAGCCACACAGTGGAATACTACTCAGGAATGAAAAAGAAGGAATATTGCTATGTGCAGCGATGTGGAAAATCTCAAAACATTTTGTTGAGCAAAAGAAGCCAGACACAAAAGACAATCTACTGCATGATTCCATTTATATGAAATTCAAGGACAGACAAAACTATAGTGATAGAAATACCGGTTGCCTGGTGGGGGCAGGAGGAAAGGGGTGTGGTTGACTTCAGAGGGACACAACAGAACTTTCTGGGGTGACGGAAATGTTCCATATCTTCACCAGGCAATTGTCACTCGGGTATCAATCATCAAAACTCATGGACCCGTTCCTTTTACAATACACTTTAGCTCAACTCAGTAAAGTACTGGGTGGGCGGGGAGAAAAAGGTTGGGGAAATTTAATACAAGGAAAAGTAAAATTAACAACAACAAAAAAGTTTTATGACGAAAACATCTGGTTTTGGTTTTTTGGCCTGAACCTGCATGGTCACTGGCACAGTGTCTGACCCAGGAAATGACTCTCAGCAAACGGGAATTGTGTCCTAGGACCATTTCTCTCACTCCCACGCCCTGAGGGGCCCCTTTCCCACTGCTGGTGCTAAATGTCCTCTCCACGCTGGAGTCATTCCAAGCTCCCAAGCTTTCTCAGAACCCTTTCAGAGCCTCCACTCTGCGGGACCAGGAGATCGCGGATGGACATCCACTTCGAACACCAAGTTCTGAGCAAAGCGTAGAAGCCATATTTCATAAGGGCGAGACGCTCACCCCGGGCCCACATCCAGGCTTCAGTTGCCCGTACAAAATATGGCGGCACCTACCGAGGTCACAACCTCGATTACAAGACAGCGCGCTGGCAGACGCCCGCCTCAATCAGCCCACTCGGGCGCCAACTTTCAGGTTGACCAATGAATCCGAGGCATGAGACACGCCCTCTTTCCACTCTCCACCAATAGCTTCCAGACGTCTCCCGCAGGATCCAATCATCGCTTCCGTCTCTTTTGAATGAAAAGCGAGCGGTCCAGTGAGCCGAGCCGCAGTCGGACCCACGAGACAGGAAACGCGATAGCTTGTGTCAAGGAGCGCGACCGGTAACAGGAGTCGGGTGGCGGTCCTCGCAGCACGCGGAGGTGAACGAGGAATCAGGTGAGCGGCGGGCCCAGGTGCGGGCCCGCGGTGTGGAGACGTCGGACCTGCGGGTGAGCGGGCGATGGGAGACGTCAGGGGTTGAGGGAAGGACGAAGACTGGGCGCGAGACGAGGGGAGGCGGGGCGGCTTTGGTGTCCGGCGCGCGCGTTGGCGGCCGTTGGGTGCTGGGACGCACGCGCAAGGGGCGGGCCGGCCTTTGGCGCGCTGGGTGTGGAGACCGCTTCTGGCAGAGGCTGTCATGGCGGCCCGCGGGCTGAGCCCGATTCTGGGGGAGGTCTGCCTGTTCGAGGAGCCCCGATGCGATTCGGGGAGGGCGTCAGGGGGCGACGCCGGGGTGTGGGGCCGCGGTGGGAGAAGCCGGAGCTTGTAGACCTGACGGTCTTCTCCGAGTTCGAGAGACTCTCCCCTCCCCCACTCTCGCGTTTAGGGGGTGGATTCGTGGTTCCAGAGATTTCGGGCAAAAAAGATGTTCAGTAAGGAACAAACTCTTAGGTAGAAATTCTCGCTGGGAGCACTTCAGGGTGAAAGGGTACGCGTGCGAGTCAGAGTTGTTAATTATTCTGGTGTCAGCATTCAAGTTCATCAACTCTTGGGGCCTCAGCTGTCTCGGCCACCCTCTCTGGGTGGAACAAACACCGCCAGATCCTTTCCTGATCTAATTTGTTTTGAGCTTTAGATCCTGTCTAGTCACTTAGTCTAGAAAATTTTGTATATCAAACTTAGTCTGTCCGCAAATTTGTCTCCCCATCAAAACAAAAAGACTTTGTTTGAATTCCTAATTTTTTTTTTTTTTTAATACACCATCTACTCCCAGATTTGAAGCCCAGAGTAGATGACTCTGGCTCTTTTCTGTCTGAGCTTCTCCCAGGGGGTGGTCCCACCCTGTAGGGTGTTCCACCATCTTTTCCCCTACTTAACAATGCCACCACTGTAGTTAATTGGGTGTCTGGTTTTCCTTGCTGCTGGTCTCTTACCCGACTCCATCTTCTCTGGAGTCACTTGTTCTTGGGCAAATCCTGATTGAGTCACAACTCAAAAGCTTAGTCAGCGATTCTTTATTGTTTAGCAAATTAAGTATGAATGCCCTGGGCTTAACCAGCTCTTCCAGCTCTGTCTTCTGCCTCTACTTCAAGCAGCCAGTGCTTTCCATTCCCTGAAAGGGTCTGGTGGTTTCTGGACTGGCCTTTGCTGGCTCCTGTTCTTCTCTCTGATGCCTGGGGACTGACTCCTTCCTGTCTTTGCCAGTGTTGGTATCAGATTGCTTCTTTCAAGAATCAGATAAGGATACATGCTTAACGTTAGCCCCTAAACTCTGCTTTGAGGCCCTGATTCTAAATCCATTGCTTCAGCCATTGCTGTTGAGTGCTTACACAATGTATGTCAGGCCCTGGACTAGGTGCTGGACTGACGTGACTGGAGGGGGTTCTTTTTTAGTCGGGCCAACGGGCCTTTTTGGAGCAACAGAGGTCTGAAAGAAGTGGGAACAGCAAGTGCAAAGGCGCTGAGGCATGTTTGAGGCGCAGCAGCAAGGCCAGTGAGTGAGGGTGATGGGGGAGATAAGGTCTGAGTGTAAAGGGAGTCAGGTTGTGTGGGGCTTGGTAGGCTGTGGTGAGGACTGTTTTATTCTGAACGCAGCGTGAACCTGTAGAGGGTTTTGAGCAGAGGAGTGACGTTTTCTGACTTAGCTTTTATAAGCTCCCTCCAGCTGCTGAGGGGCGTGGAAGGGGGAGTCGGGGATGGAAAGCAGGGAGACCGACCAACAAGGAGGCTATTGGCATAATCCAGGCAAGAGATGATGGTGCCCAAATGTCCATCAGCTGACAGTGGGTAAAATAACTGGTATCGCAGTACAAAGGAATACCATCCAACCACGAAAAGGAGTTATGTGCTGATACACGGCTACAACGCAGACGAATCTTGAAAACGTGTGAGCGAGAGAAGTCAAACCATCACGTGTTGTATAATTCCATTACATGAAGTGTCCAAAATAGGCAAATTCCTAAGAAGGAAATAGATTAGTGGTTGCCAAGGGGAGTTGGTGGCACAGGATGGTGGCTAAAGGATGTCGTCGTTGTGAGGAAATGGGTGCTAAAGCTGATAGTGGCAGGGATTGCGCATCTCTACGACTGTACGAGAAACCATCGAACTGTACCTTTTGACTGGTGCCTTGTATGGCATGTGAATATCTCCATAAAGCTATTCTAATCTAAAAAGAAAGATGGCAGCCTGAGACTGGCAAGGCAGCAGGGCTGAGAAGTGGTCTGATTGACCTGGCGGGATTTGTTGGCTGATAGAACAGGGAGAGAGAGAGAAAAGACAACAGTTCAGAGAATGGAATTGCCTTTTTTGAGATGGGGGAAACAGGCCTCAATTCCCAGGGGGAGAGGTGAAAGAGGCAGCTAGGTAACTGAGTATGGAGTCTGTGTCTCCGTAGAGACACAGTTTGGGAGGCTGCACAGAGGTGGTTAAAGCGCCGGGGCTGATGGTCACAGAGAATGAGTGGCAGAAGGGCCAGAAATTGGGCCCGGGACGCTCAGCATCCAGCTCAGGAAGAAGAGGGACTGCTTTAGTACTTCCAGCCCCTAGTCTGGAGGCTGGGTTGCAGCAGGGAGGAGTAAGGCAGTATTTTCATGTTTGGGTCCCTTGCAGCCTGCACCCAGTAGGCGCTCTGTATGTATTGGATTAAACGAAGCCAGGCGGTGAGCGTGCTTTGTATTAATTCCATTTACCATCTCAGCTGTATTCTTATTGGCTCTGGGCCCAACGGGAGGTCTTTCCATGAGAGCACTTAATTGTTCCCCTGTGCAGACCACAAATAGCAGGAGTAGCTGGGCCTGGGCAGACACTGCTTCCTCACAAGCTCCTGTCTCTCCAGCATCCTGGCAGCCACATATCCAGGTCGGGAGTGGGAAAGCGGGGTGGGGGTGGGGTCCTTGGGGAGTGAAGGGGAGGGGACTCCTTGAAGCTAGCTGGTCTGAGGCCTTGACCTTGATGCTGAGAAGGAGGCATTTGTGCAGAGACCTGGAAGCAGTGCAGCAGTGCGTTCCCAGGGGTGGGGGTGGGCGGCCTGAGCTGGAGTAGGGGCTCGATGAGTATCAGCAGCCCGATAAAGCTGGGGGTGGTTTGAAAGGGGTGGCGTGGAGTGAGGTGGGCAGGGGCCAGTGGGGAGGGTTGCGGGCGGAGAGGAACTGGGGGTTCGCTTAGAGCAGTGGGAAGCCCTTGGAGGCGGAGGGTGTGGGTGCACGTGTGGGCGTCGCTGGCAGGGCGCAGGGAGAGGTGAGGTGGCTTGGCGGGGCATGGTGGAGATGTGGCCACAACAGGCAGAAGCTGGGAGGTGCTGCACACATGGAGTGGTGGGACCTGCTGTTGTTGTCAGTGTCGGGCGTGAGCTAAAGAGGGATCGGAGAACGATGTCCGGTCTTGACTTCAGTGGCTGGGTGGCTTTCTGTGCCAGCTCACAAGAGCTGACGCCAGCACCTCGCCCCTCTCGGACCTGTGTCAACAGCCTGCAGCTTCTGTGCAGCCATCTCCCTCTTCTCCCACGCTGGGTGGGTTTACCTGCATGCATCAGTCACCTTAGTTGCTTCCCTGAGCCCTTCCCTCCCTCCTCTGTTCTCAGCACCATGGCGGAACAGGATGTGGAAAACGAGCTTCTGGATTATGAGGAAGATGAAGAGCCCCAGGCTCCTCCAGAGAGCGCTCCAACTGCTCCCAAGAAAGATGTCAAGGGTTCTTACGTTTCCATCCACAGCTCTGGCTTCCGGGACTTTCTGCTGAAGCCTGAGCTCCTGAGGGCCATAGTGGACTGTGGCTTCGAGCATCCATCCGAGGGTATGCCTCCCTGGTCCTTCCCGCCGAGGCCTGCCTCTGACCGCCTCAGTGTGGTCCCCTCAGCCACCCGGTGAGGGGCCTGCACAGAGGGAACATCTGGTTTCTGATAGCTCATATGCTCTCTCCCCCTCAGTCCAGCACGAGTGTATTCCACAAGCCATCCTGGGCATGGACATCCTGTGCCAGGCCAAGTCAGGGATGGGCAAGACAGCGGTTTTTGTGTTGGCCACCCTGCAGCAGATTGAGCCCGTCAACGGACAGGTGGGTGGGAACCCTCCTTCCTAGGCCCAAGCTACCTGAGGCAGCAGGAGTCATGGCTCCTCTTTTTAAAAATCCCTGTTCCTGCATCCTCTTTCTGGACTTTTAAAATTAAACACAGTACTCAGTTGTAACAAAATCGCCCCAAAGACGACAAGCCAAGAGAAAAAACTAAAAAGTGCCCACAATTTGGCCATCCAGCAAGACGGCTGCTCGTTCCATATGTGCTCTTCTAGATCGTACACGCTTACGAAGGTGGGCTTACACTGAATACGGTTTTGTTCCTGTTGTTATTGCTGACAGGCCATAGCTGTACTTCTCATGTCGTGAACATTGTAGTCCCCTGTTTTGGGGGATAATTGAGGTGCATGCTGGTGTTCATTCTTGACATGCTGGGGCACACATCCTTGGGCTGCGTATAGGTGCATGAGCCCTTGTTACCCACCTTAGGCTGGATGGTCAAGGAGAGGAGGATTTTGTTCAAGGCCATGGTGTGGTCTCAGTGCTTGGTGTTGTGGGCCAAGAGGCAGGGGCAGCCTTCCCCTTGGTGGTCACAGGCCAGCCCGAGGGCAGGCTCAGGAAGCTGTTAGCATGGGGCGTGTCACCAGCTAGGCTGGATCTAACTCTTACTGAGGCCTCAGTGCAGGACCTGGCGTAGGGAGTCACAGCTGCGTAGCTGTGAGAAGACACAGAGAATGAGCGGGCTGTGAGAAGATGGAGGCATCTGGACTGCGCCTTCCAATGGCCCAAGGGCTGGGGGCCGCCAAGGGATGAGCACCGGCGTGGGCTCTGGCCGGGGGAGGACTTAGGGGACTGTCTTGAGTGTCTCTCCCTGACCGGCCCCACAGGTGACGGTCCTGGTTATGTGCCACACTCGAGAGCTGGCCTTCCAGATCAGCAAGGAGTATGAGCGCTTCTCCAAATACATGCCCAGCGTCAAGGTGAGCCCCTCAGGCCAGGTTGGGTGCCATGTGGTCCTCTGCAGCCTTGCTGGCCTCGGCTGTAGCCCAGCCAGCATTAACCAGGCTTGGCTGCAGCGGCTGCCTTTGAGGTTTGTGGTGGTTTCTGCTCCTTAAAAGCTTGATGAATTATGCATGGCCCCCAGAGGCCTGTGCCGGTCCCAGCCCTGGGGCTGCTTTTCGGTGAAGCTGGGGCCAGACTCAGGCCTCCACTGTCTCCAGGCACCAGGCCTGCTGGGGGGCTGCTGGCGGGCTGTTAGCTGAGTGGCCGTAGGCACGGAGTGGGGGGGTGAGCTTTCGGCCGCCAGATGGTGAAAGGAGCTTTCCGCCTGCATAGGTGTCTGTGTTCTTCGGGGGCCTGTCCATCAAGAAGGACGAGGAGGTGTTGAAGAAGAACTGTCCCCATGTCGTGGTGGGGACGCCGGGCCGGATCCTGGCGCTTGTGCGGAATAGGAGCCTCAACCTGAAGAATGTGAAGCACTTCGTGTTGGACGAGTGCGACAAGATGCTGGAGCAGTTGGGTGAGTGTCCTCGCTGGGTCTGGGGGCTGTGGAGGCCCACGCAGCCGCACCCTCCTCGCCCTCGCAGCCCCCCAGATGTCAGAACTAGGCGGGTCCTGACAGGGCAGGCCGGAGGTTTCCCTGAAGTGGGATCCCGTGGGTGGCCAGCACTCAGGTCTCCTGTAAGCGATTTTAGGGCGAGTTCTGGTGTCGGCAGAGTGACCTGCTGCTTCTGAGCTGAAGCTTGAGTGGGACCATGGCACCCCACATGAGCCGTGTCCAGGCATATGTCCACGTTAGCCCTCAGAGTACCGTGGCCTCGCTGCCTGTTGGGTTAGTTCTAGGCCCCTGCCTGCCCTCAGTGAGCCCTGACAGGGCCGGTGGGAGATGGGGCTTGTGTCCTGGGAGGCGGCTGCAGCTCTCACCCCAGCGGCTGTCTCTGCCTCAGGCTCCCCTCCCTGAAGCGTGGCTCGAGGCGCGCTGGCACGGCTGCTCCGCTCTGGCAGCGTGTAAGTGGATTGCCGCTCCTCCCGCGCCTGTGCTCACCCCGAGTCCGGGCCTTCAGGCACCTGGGACTCTCCCCTCCAGCCAGTCCTCGCTCACACCGCCCTCGTCATGGTGCCAACGGCTCCCTGGCACAGGTTGGGAGGGGCTGGATCTGGTCTCGGGTGGGGGTCGTGGTCTGGCAGGCGCTCACGCCCACCTGTTTCTTGCCCTCCCCACCCAGACATGCGGCGGGACGTGCAGGAGATCTTCCGCCTGACACCCCACGAGAAGCAGTGCATGATGTTCAGCGCCACCCTGAGCAAGGAGATCCGGCCCGTCTGCAGGAAGTTCATGCAAGACGTGAGTAGAGGCCGAGACCTCGGTGCAGTAGCTTTGGCCTCCTAGAGTCCAGGCCCTTGCTGCTCCCCCACTCCCACACTGCCCTCACGGCACACGAATGCTGGGAGGCAGCGGAGTTCTCTTCCTCGCTTGTCACACTGGGAGCTGAGAGCTTGGTTTACACTAGAGCCAGACCAGACCTTAGATGCAGCTGCTGAGAGAGGAGTATTTACTGGGGTACAGCAGGCTCTCTGGAAGCATTGCAGCAAAGGAGTCGCTCCTGGAAAGTTCTCGGCAGGCAGGATGCCCAGAAGTAAGCCCTGCCTGCCCCTTCCTCCTCTCCTTCCGGCACAGCCCATGGAGGTGTTTGTGGACGACGAAACCAAGCTCACGCTGCATGGGCTGCAGCAGTACTACGTCAAACTTAAGGACAGTGAGAAGAACCGCAAGCTCTTTGACCTCCTGGATGTGTTGGAGTTTAACCAGGTGATGCTTCCGCACTCCTGGGGCCTGTCCTGGGGCTCTAAGCCTTTGGGAGGGATTCTGGCCCTGACTGCCGCCCCCTCCCTCACAGGTGGTGATATTTGTGAAGTCGGTGCAGCGCTGCATGGCCTTGGCCCAGCTCCTCGTGGAGCAGAACTTCCCAGCCATTGCCATCCACAGGGGCATGGCCCAGGAGGAGCGGTGAGTGCATGCCGCCCTCAGAGCCCCAGGCAGGCCCCTTGGAGGGGAACGCCGCCCAGGATCCCTGTATCTGATGGCCGCCCCTTGTTCCTCCTGCGCCCAGCCTGTCACGTTATCAGCAGTTTAAGGACTTCCAGCGGCGGATCCTGGTGGCCACCAATCTGTTTGGCCGAGGAATGGACATTGAGCGTGTCAACATTGTCTTCAATTATGACATGCCCGAGGACTCAGACACCTACCTCCACCGCGTGAGTGGCCCCCCAGAGGTGTTCCCTCCCTGGTGCCCCCTTCCCAGGATTGGTGTTGGATGAGGACCTCTCCCTGCTTGTTCTCAGATCCCCAGCTTGTGTCTTGTGGCCTGACCCCTGCTCCTGTCTCCCTGCAGGTGGCCCGTGCGGGTCGCTTTGGTACCAAAGGCCTGGCCATTACTTTCGTGTCTGATGAGAATGATGCCAAAATCCTCAATGATGTCCAGGACCGGTTTGAAGTGAATGTGGCAGAGCTTCCAGAAGAAATAGACATCTCCACATACAGTAAGTGGCTCAGACGGGGCTGGGGGGCCACGGCGGTGGGGCCCTTTCTTCCCCCCGCCCCCTCCTCACTGACCTTCCCTGTGTGTGTCCTACAGTTGAGCAGAGCCGGTAACCATGTGCCCGGATGTCCTGGAGCCTCCCTGCTTCCCACATGTTGCTTCAAGTCCTCTTCCTAGGTGACAGTGGGCCTTTCTTTTTACTGTTTAAAAGCTGTAGATTTGTGTAAGAATAAATTTTTATTATGGAAGCCTGGCTCCCACCCTGTCTGTTTCTGTCAGCTCTCGGCACTTGGTGGAAAACCATGGGCCTGGTCTCCGAGCCCTTAGCCAGGAAGAAATGCCACTTTCTATGTCAACGTGATATTTAATTTTAAGTGTCAACACTGAAAGCTTTATACAGATAAAAAACATTACACAGTATCCACAGCCTTCACATCAGTGAGAACCCTCTGCCCTGGGGGCAGATGGGCCTCTGTACCATGAGCCTTCGGCCCTGCCCTTCTCCCACCGCTGACCTCAGTCTTAGCTTAACCGGTGCTGAGCCCCAGCACCCTGGCCTCTTGTTCTGTAGCAAAGACAGATGAGCGGGGAGGGCCAGGCTGGGCACAGGAGCCCTCAGTCTGTCTGGGCCTTGTGTGCCAGGGCAAAGGGCTGCAGTCCTGGGCCAGCTTCTGCCCCTGCCCTGGGTCCTGGCTAGGGTGGAGCTGAGAGGCAGCCAGAAGCAGGCCCAGTAGGTCCGGCTCTCCACCCTGGCTGGGTATTCTGGAGTACGGTGCCAGGTGGCAGTTGTCACCCTCCTCTCCATGGTGCGTATGGGGACCAGGGCAGGAGGGAGCAGAGCAGTGGGAGAGGAGAGGAGGTCTTCAGCATGTGCAGGAGCTGCGGAGGCCACGGGAGCCGCTGGCCCGGCCAGGACGGCGCCTTCACATGCCAGACTCTGAGGGCCTGAGGGCCTGGAGAGAAAGGAGCCCCGTGAGAACTGACCCCAGGCCCAGGTGCCTTATGGCCTGCACCCCCGCTCCAGGCTCAGCCCTTACCTGAGTCTGACTCTGGCTGGAGCCAGACCCATAGGTGGATGTGGCGAACTCGGAGTACTTGTTCCCGGTGACCATGCAGGCCCACCTCCGGTACTCCTCCCTCACCTGTGGGGCACAGGGTGCCAGGTCAGGGGAGGAGGGGCCCCGGGACGAGGGTCCCAGCCCCGCCCGCAGCCCGGCCTGCAGCCCGCCTTCTTGTTGAGGAGGCAGTGCAGCACAAAGAGGAGGAGGCCCTGCAGGCTGTTGAGGACGCTGAAGACGTAGCACAGCACCCAGCTGCGCTGGTCGAAGAGGAACAGGCCGAAGACCCAGGTGCAGCCCAACACAAAGAGCTGGGCGATGGCGGTGATGGTCAGCACCCTGTGGGGAGGCGGGCAGTTGCCGCGTAAGGCCCTCGCCTCACACACCCACTCCTGCCAGGCCCCCTCCCTGCCCCTGCTCTCACCTGGCCTTCTTTAGTTTCTTTATGTCTGGGTTGATTTCAGAAAACTTCTGAGTGAGCTTCCAGACAGTAATCACGAAGATGACAGCATTGCACTGGGTGGGGAGCACAGAATTCGGATTAGGGGGTGTCCTTGGAGCTCACAGGGAGAAAGCCGGTGGAGCCGGCTCAGTGTGGAGCCAAGCACCTCAGGTTTCCACAGGTGTGGGGTGGGGAGTGAGGCAGTTACCAAAACGATGAAGGTCACAGGTCCCAGGAAGCTCCAGAGGAAGCCGTTGGCGTGGTCCAACCAGCAGCTGGGCGAGAAGGGAGGGGTCTGGTCAGCACCCAGTAAGCCCAGAGGGCGGGGTCACAGGCGAGCAGGGGCACTGTGTTTGGGTGCAGCCTCCACGCCCTGGCCCTCTCCCACCACCTCGCACTCACTACTGGGGGCGGCCGTAGCCCTGGCTCTTGATGGCTGCCGAGACGGCCACGATGAACAGCGGCACGCCGTAGCCGATCAGGCACAGCCAGCGCTTTCTCAGGCCTTGGCCTTGGAACACGCGCACCACGAGGAAGTAGAGCTCCACGCCCTCGAGGCTCATCCAGCAGAAGGCGGCCAGGAAGCAGTAGTGCAGCATCGCGGCCACCAGGCGGCAGCGCAGCCCAACCTGCGGGGCGGGGGCGGGGCGGAGGGACAGGTGACGTCAGCGATGGGCGGGCCCGACGCCGGATGGCAGGCGGAGTCAGGGCGTGGCCGTGCGGGGTTTAAAGCGGGCGAATGGGCGGGGCCCTGGGCTTCTCGGGCCCGACCACCGGACCCAGCTGGGAGTGGGCGGGGCTATTCCACTCAGGGCCCTCGCAGGTAGGTCTAGCGCTCAGGCGAGAGTGGGGCCTTCCACGGGGCGGGGCCTCACCTGGCCGCCTTCGTTCTCGATGCCCGCCAGGAAGATGGTAGAGCCCACGAAGAGGCAGATGCAGAGGTGCAGGTGCACCGTGGTGCGCGAGCCCTGGATGGGCCGCACCAGCAGGAAGGTGAGAATGCACAGCAGCAGGCAGACCAGCGACAAAGCCAGTCCCACCTTGGTGATCAGGGCCAGCTTCCAGTCCTGGATGCAGGACGGGGTGGGCGGGACTCGATTAGTGCTCTGAGGCCTTCCTGCCCTCCTTGTGGGCCCCACCACCAGCAGGCACCTGGGACCTGGCCTGTAGGACTCTGATCAGTGGCTCATCTCCCCCCCACCTCTTCTGCCATCAACATCTGAGTAAACCTGCTGTGTCTCATCCTAAATACCGCCCCCCCCACCCCCATGGGTGCAGCAGGGATCCCTAGTTCTTCCGGATGGGCTTCTCCACTACACACCCAGACAGCTCTCCTGAGAACGTCCCCAGTGAGGCCTCAATGGCTGCAACCTTCTTTCCCAACACTGATGAGCTCATCTCTCTGACCCTCATCTCTATCTCATCTCTTGCCCCTCCTACACCTGGCCACACCTATGAGCTCCTCAAAACCCACATTTTTGTCCTTCTTGGGCCTTGGGCCTGGACCACCAGCCTCCCCTCCTCTGCCTGGCCCATTCCAGGTACTCACATGGCCCAGCGTATCTATGGGTCCCTCTGAGGCCACATACAGAAAGCTGTGCTCCCTCAGGAGCTTTTAGGGATATTTAACAACTTGTTAGGGGGTGAGCGGTCAGAGGGGCACCGGCTGGAGCAGGGCCTGCAGTGCCAGGCCACTCTGTTTAGTTGCTGGGTCATGTGGAGGTCTGGGGGGGTCCCAGGGAAGGCGCTGGGAGGTGTGGTGTAGGGCCGCCTGGGCTGTGCAGCCATACAGAATCAGGTGGACCGTACCCCCAAGAACCGGCTGCCTGTCTCACCGAAGCCAACCGTGCCCCCTGTGGGCTTTTGCGGATGGCCCCTGGTCTGCTCACCTCCACATCGTAGTGGGCCATGAGGATGGCAAAGCTGCTCAGGTGATTGCATTGGCAGGTGGTGCTGCCATTCCCGCTGCCCAGCGTCTGGCAGCCCGAGGTGGACCAGTACCCTCTCCTGTTGCTGTCACTCCTCCAGAAGGCGCAGATCAGCTCCTGCCTTGTCCCGGGCATTTCCCACTGTGAGCAGGTAGGGGCGGTGGTAGAGGTTAGCCTGGATCCCACTCTTGGGTACTGGGCTTGGGTTGAACCCAAAGAGGGCTGTTTTTCATTTGGCCTTTATCTACTGAGCACCTACTGTGTGCGTCAGGCCAGGGGACACGGGAGTAAACAGGGCAGACACAAGTCCCTGTCCTTCTGGGGCTGACATACTAGTGGGGGAGACAGACAGAAAATAATAAACCTAATAAATTTTCAATAAGTAAACTAGATAGTGTGTTAGAAGGTGCTGAGTTCAAAAGAAAGAAAGAAAAGAGCAAAGGGAAAAGGTGAGGCGTGATTACAGATTGTAATTTAAAATAAGCAGGTCAGGGAAGGCCTAGAAAAGGAGGTGACATTTGAACAAAGACTGGAGACAGGTAAAGGACTGAGTCATGTGGAGGAAAGGTGTCCCAGGCAGAGGGCACAGCAAGTGCAAAGGCCCTGAGATACCTGTAAGGAAGGAGCAGAGTGGGTGGAAGTGGGGAAACAAAGGCTGCAGAGGGACCACGGTGACCTTGGCCATGGGGTGAGCAGTAGGGCTGAACCCCCCTCCCCACCCAAGGACTCACAGGGTGGGAGAAGGCGAAGGTGACCTTGGAGTTGAGTTTATCTGTGTTCGTGTTGCTCAGAAAGACCAAGTTGACGGCTGAAAGAAGCCTGAGCTGGGCACCGCGGACAGGACTTTCGTAGATCTCTTTCAGCTCGGTTTGCTTCTCCAAGTCCAGGTCCAAAGAGGCATTGGCCAGCAATTTCTGCATGTTCGGGCTGGAGAGGATTCCTACCACGGTGGGACCTGGGGGACAGACACGCTGGCTACCTTCTGCTCTGCTTCCTTCTGTGCCCCATCCTCCCTCCTAAGATGTCTAATTCAGGCTCACCAGTCCACTGTGATGCCTGGAGTCCCTCCCCATGGGTCAGTTTTCAGTTGCTGCATATTCGGAATCTCACCCCTAGCCATATCCCAGCTTCTCCATCCCTCTCCCTCAGGTGCCCACTCCGGATCCTGCCATTACCGGACTTCTCGGCTCCAGCTGCCACGGCCCAGTCCAGCAGCATCCGTGCCTGGCTCTGGCCCACGGTGATGTTTCCATTCCCCTGCTCCTGGACCATCAGGGACAGCTCTGAGGGGACAGGGGGCAGTGATCAGGGGCTCTGGGTGTATGAGGGGGGCCTGGGGCTGGGGCGGAGCAGGACGGGGTCTCACCTGTGTCCCCAGGAGAATGGTAGATGAAGGGGCCATTAGACATGGCTTTGGCCAGGGTCCTCAGGATTTGTTCGAGGCCTGAGAACAGGTAGGTGGCTGTGTGGTGCCTGGAAGACAGGTCCAAGGCCTCCAGGTCCCCTGGGGTTTTCAACAGGTCATCCAGTGACATGATGAGGTACTGTGGGTGTTGGGTGACAGCTGCTGGGTCATTGCACCACAGGGGCTGCCTGAAGGACCCTGATCTCACCTCCCCTCACCCCGCCCCCACAACTGGGGTACACACTGGAGAACCACCTGGGTTGCCTGGGGGACAGACACAGGGGAATCTTCAAGACACTGCAGTAGCCAGAAGACAAGTAAGGGGACTGAGTATATGCCTGCGTGCACGTATTATAACAACGACAGCGCTTAACATTTATCAGGCACAGGCCCTTTCCTGCCCCAGAACGGTTGCCCCGAGCCACAGGTGTCGCTTGAAATATGGCTCCACGTTGAAATGGTAATAGTTTGAATCTATTGGGTTATATGCAATTTTCACATTAATTTCACTTGTTTACTTTTACTCTTAAATTTATTCTTTACTTTTATATCTTATTATTTTTTATTTTTATTTTGCGGTACGTGGGCCTCTCCCTGTTGTGGCCTCTCCCGTTGCGGAGCACAGGCTCCGGACGCACAGGCTCAGTGGCCATGGCTCACGGGCGCAGCCGCTCCGCGGCATGTGGGATCTTCCCGGACCGGGGCGCGAACCCGCGTCCCCTGCATCGGCAGGTGGACTCAAACACTGTGCCACCAGGGAAGCCCTACTTTTATATTTTAAAAATGTAGCTACAGGAAAATTTTAAATGACACAAGGGGCTCACATGTTTCTCTCTCTCTCTCTCTTTTTTAATACTTATTTATTTTGGCTGCGCCGGGTCTTGGGTGCAGCACATGGGATCTTTGTACGGCATGCGGCATCTTTAGTTGGGGCATGAGGACTCTTACTAGTTGCGGCATGCATGCGGGATCTCGTTCCCCAACCAGGGAACCCAGGCCCCCTGCATTGGGAGTGTGGAGTGTTACCCACTGGACCACCAGGGAAGTTCCTCATATATTTCTCTTTTTAAAAGTTATTATTATTATTTTTTAGGGGCTCAATATTTCTACCAGGCTAAGGACATATGCCAAAGCTTACGTATACTGCTTATACTGTGTGCCAGGCACTATTCTTTGAGCCTTACTTCTATTAGTTCATTTAAACCTTTTCACCACCTGTATGAAGCAGGTACCATTTATGAAGTGAGGAGACAGGCCCAGAGAGGGGGAGTCACTTGCCTGAGGTCACACAGCAGGAAGTGGCAGCGGGTAGGATGGGGTGTATTTGAACCTTGAGGCCTGGCTCCAGAGGTGAAATTCTCAACTGCTTCATTCTATTGCCATTATATCCCTCTCAAATGTGTGTGTGTGTGTGTGTGTGTGTGTGTGTGTGTGTGTGTACATTTTGGGGTGTGTATGTATGTCTGTGTTTGTACAATGTATATATATGGTGTGTGTGTATATTGTGCATACAGACACAGAGGCCCCTGCTTGGGCATCTCCACTCACACGGAAGCATCTTCCAGCCACCCCATACTGTCCTGGGGTTCCCCCCCAGGGCCTGCCCTTACCTGGATGGTTTCCTGAGGCAAGGCTGAGTTGAAGTCTATGCTCATTTTCTGGACTCTTTCAAAGAAGTCAGAGAGACTCTGGAGAGAGGGGAGAGAAGGGGGGTCAGAGAACCTCATCCTGGATGGGGGAGCTTGGGGAAAATGGGTGGACAGGGTGAGCTGGGTGGAAGATTTCCTGTCTCCTGTTCCCTGCTGGGGCCACTCACCTGGCTCTTGATTTCAGGGGGTGCGGTCCAGGTGGGGAAGGAGATCTCTGCAGGGGACAGGACAGCAGTTCATTAGGTGTGAGAGTGTCTGTGCTTGTTGTAGGAGGGGGTCTGGGGTCAGGTCAGGACAGGTACCTTCGCAGGAGATGGTACCCATTTGCTTATCCTGGAATCCGGGTTTGGGCACCCAGCCTTGGCGGCACCGACACGTGTATGAACCCACGTTGTTGACACAGATGGTGGAGTTGTGACACTGATGCTGCCCGGAGCTGCACTCATCCATATCTGGGGACACGAAGAAGGGGGTCTGGCTCTGTCCCAGCCCTGATGAGGCCCCTCTCCTCTCTGTGCCCCTCTTTTTCCCATATCAGTGCCCCCTCCCACGCCCGGAGGTGATGCCACCTGCTGACTGCACATCATCGAACGGTGGACGCTGAGGTTATTTACGGGAAGTGTGCAGAGTTCTGACACATAGCAGGTGGGCCCCATACAGATAGGCAGGTTGTGAAAATACTGAAGTATCTTCGTCTCAGTAATTAGCTGCTGCCTGGAGTCCCTGGGAGCTTATCTCTTGGCACCCCAGCTCCTTCTCCAGGACCCCCAGATGTTTTGACATTTAGCCCCAAAAAATTAATGCCTGGCACAGCAGGGCTCCCCCAGCATTCTTTCTGTTTGGTTTGGGTGGGTGCCACTGAATATGTGATCAGATGTTTTAAGTGTGGGTCTCCAAGAACATAGCATCTGAGCTCTGAACCTTCGCAGACAGTGTTGTTTGGGCTGCTGGGGGCCCCAGGAACTGGCTTCCAGCCTGGACGGCAGTGGCACTTATAGGTGCCCACGAGGTTGAAGCAGTGGCTGGAGTTGTGGCATGGGTTTCTCCCCGAGGTACATTCATTCACATCTGAGGACAAAGCCAGAGGGTCAGGCGCCCCCACTTCCACTTCTCACTGTACCCGCTTATCACTGCCCAGCACCAAGGACCCCACTGTGATTGCACGTGCCATCACCTGGTGACCTTCAACTTCACCCTCAAAGCACCTTAAGGTAGCCTCCCTGCAAGATGGGTGTGGCAGGGGCCATGGTCCCCACTTTATAGTAAAACCAGGAGGGAGACTGAGTCGTGGGGTCTGGAAGTCCAGCCCTGGACTGAGGTTCCCCTTCTGGGAACAGGAAGTGACAGCTTCCTCTGCTCGAATGTGACAGATGAGGAAGGGGCGAGGTCTGGGGATGTTCACAGGGGCAGGGAACTCCACAAGGGAACACCAGGCCCAGAAGGCTCTGCCGCCTCCCTGGCCTGTGGTGGGACCTTTCGGGGAGGCGAATCCTTGGGCAGGGCCCGGGCAGGCCCTTGGCATTGCAGGAACCTGAGGCTCTTCTCCCTCCTCCTCAGGCTCCAGGGACCACCTCGACTCCTTCTTCAGCTCCAGGCCAGCCTCACACTGTCTTCCCAGGGCCTCTACCTGTGCAATGTCTTGGGTCCTCCAGGTTGAGCTTCAAGCCAGGTGGGCACCGGCAGATGTAGCTGCCCGGCGTGTTGATGCAGACACTGCGGCCTTTACAGACTTTGGGTTTCTGCTGACATTCATCCACATCTGCAAGGGAAAGGAGACGACGATGGATGCCTGCAGCTGTGGACAGCCTTCCGGGCCCACTCTCTCTCCGTCGGTGAGTGGGTCTTTTCTAATTCACATGGAGGCATCCCGTGGGTGAGCATCGTGGCCCAGATGTTCTGTTATCCAGACGTGGCCAGGAGTGACCCAAGTCCTCCCCCGTCTGCCGGCTCTGGCTCTCTCAGCCTCCCTGGGAAGCTCCCAGCTGTGGTGGGGACATCACAGCTGCTTGTGTCCCAGCCTAAGGATTTGGACACAGGCTTGGGCGTGCCTTCCTGGGAACCGAGTGCAGGAGAAATGCTGTGTTCCCTGAGCAGGGAGGCCTCATCTTGGCTCCCGGTGATGGGCTTTGTCCTGACTCCCCCAGAGGGAGTGCTGTCAGCTGAGTTCTCCTTGGATCCTGGTGACCCTGGCGGGACAGCACTCTCCTGTCCACGCTAACTCTGAGACTCCAGCTCCATGGAGATGCCCCAAGACCCACCCCTGAGCCACGCCCCTCAAGGACGAGGCTTTTGGGCAGTGGCACAGAAAATGAGGGTGATGCCGGAAAGGCCAGGGCCACCTGGACAGTGGGCACCAGGCTGTGCTGGACAGTGGGGCTGACGTCTGGCCAGGCAGCCTTGGGCCTCTGAAGGGGCCTTTTTCTGATTCCCACGAAGGCATCGCCTAGATTGGCAGGAAGTGGTGAGAATCCACGTCTGAGCAAGGCCTGCAGTGGGCAATGGCTGGGTGGCTGGAGCAGGGAGCAGGTGTCATGCATGAAGGGTGGCAGGTGTTTCTGTCATCTTGGCCCTTGGCCTCTCACCTGGGACGTAGACCCGTGGACCCTGCTGAGTGGGGCTCAGCCTCCGTCTTCTGTCCCCAAGTGGTCTGGGTCATCGTGGGGCCTGGGTTGATCTCTTCGGTAGAGGGTCAGGCCAGGGGCAATGATCTCTGATGACACCCTCTCCTGTCATCTGGTCCAGATGGGAGCCTCTTTGTTCATCTGATTCTTCCAGTGTGTTGGGGGCTCGATGTCACCCTGCCCACCCCTGACACAACGTCCTCCCAGGCCCCAGTCATCAGAGCTGCCTCAGGTCCGTGAACTGGAATTACTGGGGAGGGTCAGGGTGGAGCCTTGTGTGGGGAAATAGATGGAAGCTGAGTGGCTGAGAATTGGGGTCAGGGTGCCAGGAGGCATCTTTTCCAGGCAGGTTGCTGAGCCAGGGCAGGGCTGGCCAGGGACGGTGGACCTGTCCTTGAATCTCCCTCCTCCCGCATTTCTGGACAGGGTCCCAGGGTCCACCACGGCCCAGGGGGTCTGAGAGGGCCCCAGAGGGGCAGGTCTCCTCCCAGCAGTCACTAAGAGCGGCGAAGAGGGCAGATATTGTGCTGGAACACACGGTGCTGTGACCTCATTGAGTATCTTGAATGCCAGCCACTCTTTTGTTTCATGCAAATAAGATGCCAGGTGGCCGGGGGGATGTTCCAAACATCTGGAAGTGACCCTCTGCAAAGGGTTCTGAGCCTTGGGGTTCAGAGAGGGTTGGGAGATGAGGTACGTGCACAAGACGGCCCTCTGATGCCTGGAGAAAGTGGGATGAGGAACCCAGGGAGCAGCCCGTGTCTCCTGCCCGTAGCGGACCCCACGGCCAGGACACGGGCGGACACATCCTCAGGTGTGGCAAAGGTTGGAATGCTGAGGAAGGGGTGCACAGACAGTCCAGCTGAGCCAGTCACAGAGCTAGGTCTTCAGGCAGCAAACTCTGGTCCAAACCAGCAGGCTGCTCTCTCGCAGTCACCCTCCTTGAGGTCCGTAGAGCTCCCTCTCACACCTCACTCTTGTTCATCTGTGTCTCTGCAGGGGCTCACAACAGTGGGTGGGTGGCACCCCCAGCCAAGGCACACTGAGTGGGCTCCATGACCACCATGTACAGTTGTGCAGGTTCCTGACTGCACAAGGGTGTCCAGCCAAGGAGGCAAGTGGGAGAGGAAAACCAGCTCACTCTCCATTCCCTAAACACACAGTATTCACCTTGGAGATGAGGGACATTTTTCCAGTTCACGTGAAGGTTCTGGCCAGGCCACAGGTTTCAAGCACAGCATACCCCCACAGAGGCCCCTGTGGACCAGCAGCACCTCCACATAGATGCAGGTCCTCTCTTCCCTCCCACCAGGGAGGCTCTGCCGCCCTCCCTCTGCAGGGCAGGAGGGAAGGCGCTGGGACCAAGGTAGCCGCAGGGTGGGCCTGTGGACCCTACTCAGGGTCCTCTGGACCCTGGGTTCAGCCTCTTCCTCACCTCCCACCTTCCCCTCCCCGTCCTCAGTATTCGCGTCTAATCCCCTCTCTGGACCCCTCTCTGGAGTCGTGGCTCCTGTCTGTCCACTGCTGGCCCCATCTGCCCCTTTCCCTGCCTGCCTGCCCCCTCTGGAAAGGGGGCAAAACCTGGTGATGTGTGGAGACCAGGCTCCTCCGGGGTCCCTGGTAAGGGGATGGACTGGGACAGCTACTCGCGAGCACCCACCGTGGGGCACAAACCACAGGGATGCCCGTCCTGGAAAGGGTACATTAACTCATAATCATTATAATTTAAAAACCCAACAGCCATCACTGTTTTGTGTTTTGTGATCTCCTATGCCTTCCTGGCAATTCTATGAGGTAATAAGCGCCATTGGTCACCCCCTTTTTACAGATGGGTAAACCGAGGCACAGAGAGGTGAAGTAACTTGTCCAAAATCACAGTTAATAAAAGGCAAAGCTCCTTTTGTTTTTATCTGTAAAAGATAGAGACTCTAAAAAAACAAAACAGGGCCTCCCTGGCGGCGCAGTGGTTGAGAGTCCGCCTGCCGATGCAGGGGACACGGGTTCGTGCCCCGGTCCGGGAAGATCCCACATGCCACAGAACGGCTGGGCCCGTGAGCCATGGCCGCTGAGCCTGTGCGTCCGGAGCCTGTGCTCCACAACGGGAGAGGCCACGGCAGTGAGAGGCCCGCGTACCGCAAAACAAAAACAAAAACAAAAAAAGCCATACTCTCGCAATAGTATTATCACATCCCACATGTTAACGGTGATTTCTGAATAAGTATCCTGGCCAGTGTCACACACACAGCTATCAGGTGGCAAAGCCAGGATTTGGGTCCCTGGCTCATGCCGCCCTGCCTCTCTGTGCAGGTGGGAAAGGCACAGGTACATCTGTCCCAACTCAGACCTGGGTGCTACACCTGTAACCAAAGCCCTGACCCCTGGATGCTACAGGAATGCCTCAGTATTTGGGTGACCCCAAACCTCATGGATGGAGAAGTGGAAGATGCAGGGTCATTCTTACCTCGACACGTGTTCTCACTCTCATTCTTGAACACTGTTGCCCCAGAAGTAAGCTCATATCCTGGGATGCACATGCAGTCATAGCCCCCTTCCGTGTTCTGGCAGTCTGCTAATTTTCCACAGGACACTGTCAAGGGTGGTCCGCACTCGTTGATGTCTGGAACACAGCAGGGCAAAGGGTCACCTCCCAAAGGCGTGAATTTGGTCAGGGCAGAGATCCCCATCCCCTACCTGGCTCCCCAGCACTGGTCCTGATGGCTAATCAGTGTCTTTTTAGAAAGAATTAGACTCTCAGGCAATACTGCTGAGGCTGGGCTGCGGCTGGAGCAAGCCATTCCTGAAGCTTGTGCAATCAGCTCTGCTCTTCTTGGCCCTCTGGCTGGCACCCCAGATTGGGACACCGTGGGAAGTGCTGAAGTGGGGGGTGGGTGGAAGCTCTGCATCCCCCTCCTCAGTCCTGAAAGGGCAAACTGAGGCACAGACTCCAGACTCCTGGAGACCCAGCTCCTCTCTCTCTCCAGGAGGCCATGTTTATTCATGTCTCATCTCTCCACCTCTCTCATAGCTTTTCCTTTCTCTTTTTTCTGTCCTTGATGATGGTCCTGAGGAGAAAGGTGGAAGCCCCCAACCAACACCCATGTCCCCCCACGGGCATTGGACTGCACCCCACAATCTCTGCATGTCCCTCCATCACCCCCAAGCCTCTGTACCATCACAGCTGTGGAAGATGTCGGTGAAGTTCTCCCCAGATGAAGAAATGAATCCTGGAGCGCAGCGGCAGATGCCACCGACACATGAGGAGTTTGGAGGGCACGGCCAAGCACAGGCTGTGGGGATGGAGACCTTGGTCAGAACGTGAGGGCTGAGTCAGGGACTGGGGAGGGGGGCAGGATCACCTCCATAAGAAGGGGTGTTGGGGAGGCTTGACCCTGGCCTTCCCCCTGCAACAGGCCTCTCTCCTGTTTGGGCTGAGGGGGGTGGGTGAGGGTCTAGGGCCCCTTCCCCAGGCTCCGGCTGTGGACTGAGTTGCTCCCAGCAGACTCACCCGTGGTGTTCCGGGACCCAGCTTCCGACAGAGTCAGCAAGACACACAGCACTGGAACAGAGAAGGGGAGGGTCAAGGGGGTCACCAGAGCAGGGAAGGGCAGATGCAATGCTAAGAGAGAAGCAACTGTGGAAAGGGGGCTGTTGGCCCCTCCCAGGCTTGGGCTCTGTCCGTTGCTCAAGGAGAGAGTGAGTACGTGGCACCTCCCAGAGATTGGACACCCATGGCCAGAGGCTCTGCCACCTGTCACCTGGAGGTGGGTTTCAGAAACTGAGGGATGGAGAAGGGGCCCAAGCACCGAGGGGGTCCTGGCTCCCACGGACCTGTGGGCTCTGTCGGCAACAGTTCAGCAAACACTCTGGAGCCTGGCAGCCACAGTTCAAATTCTGGACTGTGGTCAGGTTACCTCATCTCTCAGAGCCTCAGCTTCCCCTTCTGTAGAATGGGGATGGTGACGGGACCCATTTCCTAGAGTAGTGTGAGAAGTAAGCCTCCGAATATCACCTGGTGTGTCAAAGTGTTTACTGTCATCAACGTATCTTTTCTTTTTGAAAAAAAATTATATGGGATTATAGTTGATTTACAATGTTGTGTTAATT
The DNA here is from genome assembly GCF_963455315.2 of Globicephala melas. NCBI lineage: Eukaryota > Metazoa > Chordata > Mammalia > Artiodactyla > Delphinidae > Globicephala > Globicephala melas. The sequence goes on along the minus strand of NC_083316.1, from coordinate 162,855,500 downwards.
TCAGGCGTACAGCAAAGTGATTCAGTTACACATATGCATATATTCATTCTTTTTTTTTTTTTTTTTTTTTTTTGGCCGCACCGAGAAGAATGTGGAATCTTAGTTCCCCGACCAGGGATCCAACCCTGAAGTGGAAGCTCAGAATCTTAACCACTGGACCGCCCGGGAAGTCCCACATGTATTCATTCTTTTTCAGATTCTTTTCTCATAGAGGTTATCGCAGAATATTGAGTAGAGTTCCCCGTGCAACGTTTCTCTGTGTAAGAATGAGGGGGTTGGAGGAAAAGGACTGGGTGTTTTCTCAGATCCTCCCCACCCCCGAATCTAAGATCCTCCAGCCCACACAGCCGTCCTTGGGGACGCAGGTGCATGCACACCACGCCCACAATATCTGTCAGCCCTGATGGCTGTCTTGAGACCCAGTGGTGACATTTCACCCTAGCCTCCCCTGCGCACAGGAAGATGCTGTGGGCTCACGTTGGGGGTGGTGCTGGACGAGCACCTCCTCCCCGGCTGTACCTGCTGCTCAGGGGCACCCCACTCTCGGGGCCTCCTCAAGTCATCAGGGGCTTTAGAGATGGGGATCTCCTCACGGTTCACCAGAGACAGACAAGAAGACAGAGATGGAGAGAAAACAGAGATGAGAGAGAGGGAGAAAGAAACAGAGACAGAGAGATGAGGAGAGACAGATGGAGAGAAACAGAAGTTAAGACAGTGATAGAGAGGGACAGAGAAACAGGACACTCAGAGAGAGACAGAAATGGCAGAGATCGGACAGAGAGACACAGACATGGAGATTGAGAGCAAGATAGAGAAAAACAATTAGAAAGGGGGTGGGATGGAAACAGAGGGAAAGGGAGGGAGGGGGTGAGGGCAGCTCAGCGACAGGTGGAGGCATGGGGAGGGCTTGGGGGAGGCGGCCAGTCCCTGCCCACGTGGGAATACCAGGGAGGCAGCGCAGACCCCAACGATCCTGGGAGACCCAAAAGGGGCGGTGGGCGGAGGGATGGGGGCCGGGAGGAAGGGCAGGCATGAGTCACTTCCTGGGCCAAGGGAACGGATGACTCATAGCCCGTTGCCTTTGGAGGGAGCTCCCAGGGGAATTCTGGGGTCCAGCATCGTGCGCAAAGCTTGCGGGGCTGTCAAGGGTGCAGGCTGGGGGGTCCCCTGACCACTCAGCCCCTAGGTCCAAACTTGATACCCCTTGGGCTGGCGGTGGGCAAGAGTCCCTCCCAGAAGCACTCCCAGCCAGGGTAAACTGAGGCTGGAATGTCCTTCCCCTCCCTCGTGTGAGGATTTCTCTCGTCCTCCTCTCTGGTCACCGGACTTGGCTAGTTTCCCCCTTGGCTGGGGCTCAGTTCTTCTTTGCATGACACACCACAAAATGGCCTTCCCTGGTAGGATGGGACCTGGGCTGATTTGTCCCCAGCTCCCAAAGTCCCCGGTAGCAACTTTCACGTTCACAACTGCCCTGTTTGTGTCCCTTCTGCAGATGGACAGACTGAGGCTTGGAGCCCAGAAAAAGATTCAGGAAGAATCTGGTGAACAGAGGAGCTTGGAAAAGGTGGAATTGATGGGGGTCAAGGTTCCCAGTTGCTGCAGGGGGATGGGACGGTTGTTTTGTGCCCTGTGACCTCTGCCTAGGCTGGGCACTGCTTCCCCACCACAGAGGCTCTTGGGCCAGGACTTCTCCATCTGGGTCCTTGGAAGTCGCCCAAACAGGAGCTGGGAGTGGAGCCGCTGGTCATCTGCTCCCAGTCCCATCTGGTTTGCATTCCCCCCGCCGAGCCCTGAGGCGTAAGATTCCTGGGGTGGGGATGGGGCAGTCGTCCTCTCCTTGATCCTCTGCTAAGGACCCCCCAGTCTACCCCCCAGCCCAGCCAGTGAAATAATCATAATAATAAATACCGTTTACTTAATTCTGTGAACCAGGAATAGTTTGCATACGAACTCAGTTCACCTTTAACACAGTCCTATAAAGTGCAGACCAGTCTTGCCACATTTTACAGATGTGGAAAGTGAGATTCAGGGGCTGCGAGATCTGGCTCCGGTGACACACCGCCCCCCATCAGGTGTGCCCCACACAGATTCCAGTTTCTTGCTTCCCAGTCTGGGAGCCACTGGGCTCACGCCCGCCATCCCGGGCCAGCACAGGGAAGCCCGTCCCTGTGGCCTGGGGAAGCTCTGGTTGGTACCCCAAATGCCATTTCTTCATTCTCTTTGTTGCTTGGTTGCCCTGGCAACCAGCTGCCCACGATAACCGGTAGAGCCACCCTGGGTGGGGCGGGAAGGGAGGCCCTGGGGAAGTCGCAGCAAAAGTCAAGTTCAAACCGTCCACTGGCAAAGTCCTTTCCACCCACGGCTGAGTCCAAGCTGGGCCCAGGGGAGCCAGAATGAGGGTCTCTGGGGCTGCCCCATGCCACTGAGACAGTGGGGGACAGGTTGGGGGTACCCCCTCAATGGGGAGGTCCCACCCCAACCCCCCAGCCCTCCAGCGCCGCAGCGCTCCCCTATGCCCGGCTGTCTTCAGGAGTCCCAGCACTCACTTTTTTCCCCTCTCCTTCCCCAAACCTGTTTCCCCGCTTTGGGAGTGCTCAGAGATTTCTCTGGGAGAGGGGGCAGGCTCTTAGAGCACCCTGAGGGATCCTGCCACGGCTTGGGGGTGCTGGGCACTACCAGCCCCTCTCCCCATGTGCCCTCAGCCCCTGCCTGACCATGTGGCTTCCTCCGGGCCTGGCCCCAGAGCTGCCAGCCGCACTTTGCGTTTCTCCCCGGGGAAGAGGGGGCCGGAGAACCCCATAGTGCTGTCAGGAGCTCCCTTGCTGCCTGCCCCCCACCCCATGGGGCCGCAAAATTCTCACCGTGAAAGACGAACAATGCAACGCTGTGAGGGCCTCCCATGGTCTAAGCTGCCCGCAGGGCAAGCAGAAGATAGGGCAGGGCTTCTCTGTGTCTCCAGGCTGGGCAGCTGTGCAGGCTTCCCCAAGGCCCGCCAGCCCTTTATAAAGGCGGGGACAGCCACTGGCCCAGTGCCCTCCCTGGAGCTGGCGGGGCAGCTGAAAACCAACAGGAAAGTGCAGTGAAAACACAGACCCAGGGGCGCTGTGTGTTGCGCGCGGGCGCGCGCGCGCACACACACACACACACACACACTCACACACACTCAAACGTGGCACAGAGGCACAACCTGCCCGTTGAGTGTCTGAACTCTCTGGCCCCTGTGTACTCGGATTGGCTGATCCCAGGGGCAAGGAGGAAGTCTTCCTTGTCTGGCATTGAGGTTGGGGAGGAGCCACGTCAGAAATAATAGCTCAGGGCACCCACGTTGGGGGACCACCCTGTGCTCGCTGCCTCGTCGTGCTGAGTCCCCAGGGCCAGCCTCTGAGCTAACAGGACCTTCCTCCTCTGTTTTCCAGATGAAGAAACTGAGGCACAGAGAGGCCAGAGTCCAAAGAAGAGCTGGGGGAGGGGCACAAAGGGGTCCTCACGGATGCCAGGCTGATGCCAAGAAGAGAAACTGCGGAATCTCGGGGCCACCGTGCTCCTGGAGCTGGCCTTTCTGGGTCAGCGTTTCACCTGGTAGGAAACTTATATTTTGGGCATTCCTGGGTACTGCACTAATCAACAGAGAATCACATGATAGGAGAGTTGTTTCCTTTTCAAATAAGTCATATGACTGGTTTATCTCAAGCCTTCTGATCATTTGTTTTAAAAAACACTATTATTTAGAAAGCACTTAATGTGAGCCAGGCCTGATTTGCCTAGCGTTATCTCTTTATCTATTTTAACTCGTTTACTCCTCAAATACCTTCGAGGCAGGTGTTGCTATGATTCCCATTTTGCAGAAGGGGGAAACTGAGGTGCACGTAACAAGTGGCTAAGCAGAGATCCACAGGTAGGCAGTTCAGTCCCCAGGTCCCTGCAATGAGCCCAAGGTCCAGGAGAAAGTCTCTACTGGGTGCTAACACCTTGGTGGCCCTGAGGTTTTTCCAGCTAGAATCCATGGTTTATGTTCCTTGTGTTCTTATTTATTTGTAAATTTACAGACTATTTGAGGCAGTGAGAAGGGTTTCCCAATCAGGACATCAATATAAAGATTCTTTTTTAAATGAATGGATTCAAGGATGCAAAAGCTTAGAAAATTAAATAAAATATTAAGTACATAATAGTTTAAAAGGTTAGGATTGCAGTCATGGAAAAAAAAGGTCACTCATGGCCAGAGGCAGAGAAGCATTATCCCAGGGATGGTGGAGCACCCCCAGTCCTAAAATTAACCCCTTCCTGCTCTTCCTGTCCCTTTGACCTGGACAGGGCATGGAAAGGGGTCCCATCAGGGTAACTGAGGTCTCTCTGTGCCTCAGTTTCCTCAGGGGGAGGGGTGTGGACATGGGAGGAGACTGGGAGGGGAGGGGGACAGACAAGGCCCAAGGTGGATTTTTGGCTTTTTTCCCTTAGAGCTGGAAATTCCAGGGCTGGACATGCCCCCACCTCCCCCCACCACAGGCCCACAGGTCTGACAGCTGGTGCTTGAAAAAGCTGGGGGGTAGGGGTTCCAGCCTGGGGGAGCCACTGCCCAAGGGTTGCAATCATGCCTTCTCCTCCCCCAGAGATGTGTCTTGGGCCCTTGGAGCAGGTCTAACCATCCTGGGACTCAGTTTTCCTTTCTGGTGAATGGGATTTTAATTCCTGCCTACTGGCCTCACAGAGCAGGGTAAGGAAGGAATGAGTGATATAGGAGAGAAGGATTGGGGAAGGCACGAAGAGGGACATCCCCCCCCACCCCACCCCCCACTCCTTTCCCCTCCAAGTGGCCCAAGGGTGCCTGGGAACACCTGAGTCAGATCTCATCCCTCCTCTGCTCAAGCACCCTCCATGGCTCCCACCTCACTCAGAGTCAAACCCCAAGTCCTTCCTCGGCCCATAAGGCCTAGCCTGCTCTGCTGTCACCTCCCTGCCCTCACCTCCTCCCACTCTTTCCTCGGTAGCTTGGCTACAGTTTTCCTTATGGAAAACACCAGGCATGGGGTGACCTCAGGGCCTTTGCACAGGCTGTTGCCTCTGCCTGGAGCACTCTTACCCAGAGAACTAGATAACCTCACGGCTCGCTCCCTCCTCTCCTTCATGTTTTTGCCCAAACATTCTCTGACCAACCCCCCACCCCCCATCCCCATGTCATAAATGTAATCCTCCGAATATTCCCTACTTTCTCAGTTCTCTGTAGCCCTTCACCATCCCCCCATCACGAAATTTACCTACTTAATTTGTTTACTGTCTGCCCCCCACCCCCCCTAGACTGTCATCCTGGAGGACAGGACTTTGGTCCATTTGTGTCTCTGTAGAACCAGAGCAAAGCCTGCACCCAGTAGGGCTGCATAATTAGTAATACTACCCTCCACTGAAGGAAGCCCACTACAGGCTTCATTATCTTGCCCCTGCTGAGATGGCACAGTGTTTCTCCCCCTTTCCTCTGCCCTGAAGTTCCAGCCCCAAAGCCCTGGACAATCTCGAGACCTCTGTTCCACAACAGTGTGAGGTAGGGACATGCATCCCTGTTTTTCAGATGGGAAACCAGCACCTGGGGGGTTGGGCCGCTGGCCTGAGATTCCTCAGCTAGGAAGTAGCAGATCCAGGACTAGTCAGCCAATCATAATGATAGTATTATTTATTATATTATATTTATATTTATATTTTTATAGCTGCCATGGTAACACATCATCACAGTGGATGACAGTATTCATCCAGCGCCCACTGTATGTAATCATTTTGCAGGGATTGAACTCACTTATCTTCCCAGTAGCCTAGGAGGCAGGTGCTGTGATTTCCATTTGGCAGATGGGGAAACTGAGGCACAGAGTAGTAAAATGACATGCACAGTCACAGGGCATCACCATCTCATAGCAGAGGTCCTGGGCAAACCCAGCCTCTTCCTCTTTTTATTTTTTTAAAATATTTAGTAATAAATGAAAGTGGTGCTGTGGGAGATCATGTACCTTTTTTTTTTTTTTTGGCCGCACCTCATGGCTTACGGGACCTTAGTTCCCCGACCAAGGATCGAACCTATGCCCCCTGCAGTAGAAGGATGGAGTCCTAGCCCCTGGACTGCCAGAGAATTCCCTATGTTTTGGACTGTGTGGTCTTGGGCGGGTGATGTGGCCTCTCTGGGCCTCAGTTTCCCCATCTGTGAAATGGTCAGAACCCCGCAGCAGGGCTGGTGAAGATCATAAGAGAGTGAGTGGATTGCAGGGATGTCGCTGAGAATAGACACTCAGTGAACCACAGCAGTGGCTCTTAGGATGATACCCTTTTCTTTGCTGTCCTCTGCGGTGGGGAGGGAGACGAGGGGACCCCAGTGTCCTGCCCCCTGGCTTCTTGTGCCAGCAGCCCATGCCCAGCACCCTCGCAAGCCCAGGCTGAGAGAGGGGGTCAGATGGGATCTTCGGGTAGAGGGGGCATAACAGGAAGCCCCCTGGAAGGGAGACAATGGCAGAGGAAGGGGCCGGGCCAGCCCCCACGCGGATGAGCCCAGCTGCTGGCTCCAGGAGGACGGCACAGCTATTGTGAGGCCAGACAGCTGTCCCTGCGCCAGGAAACCCCATGGAGTGAGGGAAGGGGGTGGGAGGCCAGAGACTGATGGCCTTCAACCTGGGGAAAGGCCCAACAGTGGGCCCATTGTCTCCTCCTGCAGGCTGGACACCTGGGTTCCCTTGAGCCCAGGCCTCCAGAATCCACCTGACCAGGGACTCCTGGTGCAGACTCAGCCCTGGCCCAGCTGGCATCCTCCTAAGCCCTGGCCCCCACCTGGCCTGGCCCAGCCTGGGGAGTTGGGAGGCAGTAGCAGAGCTGGGCCGTATTTATAGTTCCCTGGCACTGTTGAGCAAACTTCTAAATATAGAAGCTGAGCTATGTGGGGCCACGGCCCTGGGGCAGAGTGCTGGGGAGCACGGCACAAGCACCTGTTTAGTCCGGGCCCCCAAGACTGCCCAGGCCTCTCAGGCTCCAGGGGCTGGGGCTATGGGGGTCTCAGGGGCGCTTTGTACCCCATTTGAATGGGCGATAGAGGAAGGTGTGGAGGAGCAGCCCAAAGCCAATGAGAAGTGAGGCAAGAAGCTGTGATGCCTTAGAGGGCTGCGTTTAGGGCCAAGGACGGGGCACGGGGTCCCAGCGCCCTGTTCCACCTCCTCCCTCACCCCAAACTGACTGAGGTAAGAAAAGTAGGTTGAGCTATCAAATCAGTGTTCTCAGCTTCTTGGAAATGAAGACCTTCAGGAAACTGTAAGGGCACCTCCAACCCTGAACAAACCCCAGCACCTAGCAACCCACTTCCCCTTCCCCATCAGCATTGAACTCACTGGTGGCCCCAAGGAAGTGGGCAGTGACACGGGCTGGGGGCGGGGTGGGGCTATAAATAGCTGGTTTATAAGCAGCTGCAGGGCCAACAGGGCAGCGGATGGCCTCGGGTCGGAGAGGGCTCCTCAGGGGTGGCCTTCACCCCCCCTCCCAGCGATCCCCAAGATTTGGGGAAGCAAGAGGGAACAGAGAGGCGAGTTGCTTAGAAGGAGCAACACCAATGATTCTTTAAAGGCAGCACATTAACAAGATGGCTGTTAAGACTCTAACAGAACGTTCATGTTTCCTCAGTAGCAACTGGAGAAACAGTGGAATATTACACGGCCGTGAAAAAGAACCCCAGGGGTCAGCTGCCAGATGGCTGGGTCCTGGCAACACACTCCTTTCTTCATTTTAAAAATTGGATGCAGTGCAAAAATCTTAATTTGCAGCTGGACAGGTTTCGTAGTAGAATCTTTATCCACCCCCCGCCAGCTTTATTGAGGTGTAACTGACAAATAAAATTGTAATATATTTAAAGCCTGTGATATGATGATTTGATCATAGTCGAATCTTGAGCAAAAAAGAAGTCCCCAAAGCCCATCTGAAAGCCACCCGAGTCATAAAGCTCAGACAGAGAAATTGATACAAGATAAGCTTTCAGCATACCAACATGTCTAAGAAAACTTAAAAAAATAAAGGAGTGGGACTTCCCTGGAGGCACAGTGGATAAGACTTCGCACTCCCAATGCAGGGGACCCGGGTTCGATCCCTGGTCAGGGAACTAGATCCCACATGCATGCCACAACTGAGAGTTCACAAGCAACCACTAAGAAGCTGGCGAGCCGCAACTAAGGAGCCCTGGAGCCGCAACTAAGGAGCCTGCCTGCCGCAACTAAGACCCGGTGCAACCAAATAAATAAATATTAAAAATAAATAAATAAAAATACAAGTGATTATTATAAAAAAAATAAAGGAGTGAGAAAATAACAAACAGAATTCAGGGTGGTGGCGGGAGAGGGCAGGGCCATCTCCCACTTCTTGTTGAGGGCTTGTGGGTATACCTTATGGAATTAAAAAAAATTAATGAGTAAAGTAAAGTGGGTCATGGATAGACCCATGGTCATGAGAATGACATATCATCAATTCTGTGAACCAGACCCTGCAAACAATATTTTGAAATTTTAAAATATTTAAAGGCTTTAACGAGAAGCATTTAGAGGAAGCAAAAGAAAGACAGCCGGAGGTGGCCAGAGGTGGGGAGGCACAGCTGGGGAAGTGGTGGGTGCTGGTGGGCGGTAGGGGTGGGAGAGGGGGGAACTGGCAGGCGCCAACAGGAAGGTCTGCAGTCCTGAGCTGGGAACAGTGTGCAAGTCTCGCTGCCGTTTCCACCTCTGTCTCACAGCTCTTGGCTTATTCCCCATTCTGCAAGGGCTTCTGGGTGCCGCAGGCTGGGAGCCGACAATGCCCAGTGAGGGTGGACTCCGGCCTCCCAGGGCCACTGCAAGGGGGTCATGGAATGTGGGGTGAGGCGGGGTAGGAAGGGGGTTTAGGCTAAGTGCCCTCGTCAGTTTCTCCCCATGACTCATTTTCCCCATCTGGGCCCCCGCCTCACGGGTTTCCAGGGTTATGGACTATGAGACCACAGATGCTGCTGATGGTCATGACCAGTCCTGGAAAGAAGTGCTGTGTTCTGGGCAGGGACTTTGGGAGGAATAAACCCATCTGCAGTCTTCTCTCAGATGTGGGTCTGCTTTCAACAGCTCTGGCAAACAGTCTGGCAATTCCTCACAAAGTTCCCACATGCGTGCCATAACTAAGAGTTCACGTGCCACATCTAAGGAGCCTGCGTGCCGCAACTAAGACCTGGAGCCACCAAATAAATAAATAAATAATGTGATCCATCCACACGATGGAACATTATTCAGCCATAAAGAAGAATGAAGTTCTGATACATGCTACAAGATGGCTAGAGGTGGAAGTTGCACAACATTGTTGAATGTACTAAATGCCACTGGGCTGTTCACTTTTAAATGATTAATTTTATGTCACATGAATCTCACCCCAGTTTCCAAATATCCTGAGCTGGTCACGGCAGTGTTCCCTCAACCCCACCATGGGTATCTCTCCTGTCACAACTTCTCCTTTGTGGCTCATAGGTCTCCCCTCATTTCATCTTTCCACTGCCCTGAGATGAATTAAGCATTACGTTCCTCCTTTTACAGATCTGACAGTCACGCATTCACTCAACAAACTTAGCATGCCAGGCTATGTTATTGCATACTGTTCTAGGTACTGGGGGCGTGCAGGTGTGAACAAGCCAAACCCAAATCTCTGCCTTGTGGGGCTGACATTTCATCACAGGAGAGGACTGTGAACATGATAAATAAGAAATTACGGAGAATGTTAGGAATGGGAACATTACGCAGGTTAATGAAAGGGGGGTGTGCTGGGGGGTTGCTGAACTAAATAGGGTGGTCAGGGAAGGCCTCTCGGAGATGATAGTTGAGGAAACACCTGAAGGAGGTGAGGAGGGAGGAGCCATGGAGATCTGGGGAAGAGACGTCCAGACAGAGGGAACAGCCTGTGCAAAGGCCCTGAGGCTGGTGTGGAAGAGCAAGGAGGCCTGTGTGGCTGAAGCCAAGTGACTAGGCGGGGAGAGAAATAGGAGAGAAGGCCAGGGAGATCGTGGGGTGATATTGTGTGCAGCAGCTATAAAGCCAGAGGTGACATTTAAAATATTTTTAACACCTAGCAAGGTGTGGAAGCTGAGCAGCGAGAAAAGTGTTAGCCTATGTGGGTTTTTTCCTATTCCCCTAATCTCTGAGGGCCTCCTCTGAGTGCCTGTGGGGACCAGAATCCTCCACTTGTTTTATGCATTGTTCATTGTCCGCATCACTCCAGTGCACCTGCTGCGGTCAAGGCTGTGTCCCCTGTACCTTTAACAGCACCTGGTCCACAGCTGTGCTCAATCATGATTGCGTGGGACTTCCTTGGTGGCACAGTGGTTAAGAATCCGTCTGCCAATGCAGGGCACAAGGGTTCGATCCCTGGTCGGGGAAGATCCCCATGCCGCGGAGCAACTAAGCCCGTGCGCCACAACTACTGAGCCTACGCTCTAGAGCCCGCAAGCCACAATTACTGAAGCCCGCACCTTCTAGGGCCCGTGCTCCGCAACAAGAGAAGCCACAGCAATGAGAAGCCCATGCAGTACAACGAAGACCCAAGGCAGCAAAAAATAAATTAAAAAAAAAAAATGGTTGCATGGATGTTAGTCAAAGTCTGAGTTTATTGTAGTTATATCTTTGACGCTTTTCTTTTTTTTCTTTCTTTTTTTAAAAGTGAAGTATAGTTGATTTACAATGTTGTGTTAGTTTCAGGTGTACAGCAAAGTGATTCAGATATATATATACATATATATATTCTTTTTCAGATTCTTTTCCCATATAGATTATTATAAAATATTGAGTATAGTTCTCTATGCTATACAGTAGGTCCTGTTGTTTACCTATTTTACATATAGTAGTGTGTATATGTTAATCCCAAACTCCTAATTTATCTCTCTCCCCCCCTTTCCCCTTCGGTAACCATAACCTTGTTTTCTATGTCTGTGGGTCTATTTCAGTTTTGTAAAAAAGTTCATTTTTATCATTTTATTTTAGATTCTACATATAAGCGATGTCATATGATATTTGCCTTTCTCTGTCTGCCTTATTTCTCTTAGTTTGATCATCTCTAGGTCCATCCGTGTTGCTGCACATGGCATTATTTCATTCTTTTTTACGGCTGACTAATAGTCCATTGTGTATGTGTATATATATATATATATATATATATATATATATATATATATATACACACCACATCTTCTTTATCCATTCCTCTGTCGATGGACATTTGGGCTGCTTCCATGACCTGGCTATTGTAAATAGTGCTGCAATGAACATTGGGGTGCATGCATCCTTTTGGATTATGGTTTTCTCCGGATATATGCCCAGGAGTGGGATTGCTGGATCATATGGTAACTCTATTTTTATTTTTTTGAGGAACCTCCATACTGTTCTCTGTAATGGCTGCATCAATTTACATTCCCACCAACAGTGTGGGAAGGCCCCCTTTTCTTCACACCGTCTCTTGCATTTATTATTTGTAGACTTTTTGGTGATGGCCATTCTGACTGGTGTGAGGTGATCCTTCACTGTAGTTTTGATTTGCGTTTCTCCAATAATTAGCGATGCTGAGCATCTTTTCATGTGCGTGTTGGCCATCTGTATGCCTTCTTTGGGGAAATGTCTATTTAGATCTTCCACCCATTTTTGGATTGGGTTGTTTTTTTTGTTTTGTTTTTGTTTTTGTTTTTGTTTGCGGTACGTGGGCCTCTCACTGTTGTGGCCTCTCCCGTTGCGGAGCACAGGCTCCAAACGTGCAGGCTCAGCAGCCATGGCTCACGGGCCCAGCCGCTCCGCGGCATGTGGGATCTTCCCGGACCGGGGCACGAACCCGTGTCCCCTGCATCGGCAGGTGGACTCTCAACCACTGCACCACCAGGGAAGCCCTTTGCGCCACCACGGAAGCCCTGTTTTGTTTTGTTTTGTTTTGTTTGATATTGAGCTGCATGAGCTGTTTTTGACACCTTTCAACACCTCAGTAATCTCTTTCCATTTTCATTTATTTTCCTTTTTTTCTTTCTTTCTTTTTTCTTTCTTTTTTTTAAGGAATGGAGCAGTCTTTGATCCATGGCTGGACTAGAGGGCAAGGCCATGGCTCTCAGGCCCCTGGGAATGAGGCCCAGCCCTGAGAGCCAGCAACCCCCTAAATTTTGCTCCTGAGTGCCTCACTGTCTTCACCCTAGTCCCAGCTCTGAGTCTTACGAAGGCAGCAGCATTAGCTGACTTTAATATCACCTCCCCACTGCCCCCGCCAATGTTCTTTTTTCTGCTGCCCTCCACTTATGGAAATGGTCTTGTTTTCCTTTTGTGGCAGTGGCATAAAAGTTCCTTTTTTTTTTAAATTAAATTTTATTGAAGTATATTTGATTTACAATCTTGTGTTCGTTTCAGCTGTACAGCAAAAGGTTCCTTTCAAAATAAATTCATAAAGAATTTAAAAACGGGGGACTTCCCTGGTGGTCCAGTGGGTAAGACTCCCTGCTCTCAGTGCAGGGGGCCCGGGTTCAATCCCTGGTCAGGGAACTAGATCCCACATGCATGCCGCAACTAAGAGTTCGTGTGGGCAACTAGGAGTCCAAATGCCGCAACTAAGAAGCCCGTATGCCGCAATTAAAAAAGATCCCACGTGCCCCCAACAAAGATCCCGCATGCCACAACTAAGACGCAGCACAGCCGAAATAAATAAAAATAATAAATAAATAAAAATAAATATTAAAAAACATCTTTAAAAAAAGGAAAAGTTGCTTGAAGGAACAACCTGTCGTCGATGGAGAGAGGAATGAATGATGCTTGTGAGCTGTCAATCAACTCCATGCTGCAGGAGGTGAGGATGGGGCAGCAGACCTGTGTCCTGTGTGCAGGAGTGGTGCCGCCTCAGCCCAAATTGTCTTGTAGGTGAAGCCACTGGGATCCGGGGTGAGGGAAGGGGAAAGGGCCCCTCTGGGCAGACAGCACTGTCTTTTCTGAGTGGTTGGAGAAATGACTTTTCTGAGATCATTTCCTGTCGGCATCCCCATATCTGGGGATGAGGGTGTCACTGGGATTTTCCGTGGCCTTTGGCGTGGGTCATGGTGCCAAGCGATGAAACTTAGCAGTAATCTCTTTGTGAATATGCCACCACCATGCCTGCCTCTCGCCCCCAGTTTCTGCCTGGCTCAAGGATCCAGCCCTGGGCACGCCACAGGCTTCCTGATGCCCATGAGGCCAGGAGGCCCTGGCATTGACAAAGAGACTGGCACCCATGCCCTGGGCTTTCTTTGAAACCGAGTTGTTAAAATCCCTGGTGGAACAAATGACCAATAAGCACATGAGAAGATGCTCAACATCACTAACCACCAGGGAAATGTGAATCAAAACCACAATGAGATGCCACCTCCCACCCATTAGGATGGCTACGATCAAGAAAACAGAAAATAACAAGTGTTGGCAAGGATGTGGGGAAATCGGAACCCTCGTGCACCGTTAGTGCGAGTGTAAAATAGTGCAGATGCTGTGGAAAAGAGTACGGCAGTTCCTTAAAAAAAAATTAAACATAGAATGAGCATCCCACTTCTGGGTTGCTGTATATGCTCCCCACTCCCCCAAATTTGAAAGCAAGGTCTCAAAGAGATATTTGTACACCCATGTTCATAACAGCATTATTCACAATAGCCCCAAAGTGGAAGCAACCCAGTTGCTTTAAAAGGAAGGAAATTATAACACATGGTACAACATGGATGAAGACATTACACTAAGTGAAACAAGCCAATCACAAAAGGACAAATATTGCACGATTCCACTCACGTGAGGTAAGGAGTGAAATTCGTAGAAGTAGTGGTTGCCAGGGGCTGAGAGGAGGGCTGGGGAGGGGAGTTGTTTAGTGGGTATAGAGCACACCTTGTGCAAGACGTAGAAGTTCTAGAGGCTGATTGCCCCACAGTGTGAATATACTTAACACTGCTGAACGGTACACTTAAAATGGTTACGATGGTAAATTTTATGTTATGTGATTTTTACTCCTTAAAAATAAAAAAAAAGGAAGGACCTTCTGACACATGGTACAACTTGGATGAAACTTAAGGACATGATGCTGAGTGAAAGAAGCCTGTCACAAAAAGACAAATACTATATGACCCCACTTACGTGAGGCACATAGAGTAGTCAGAATCATAGAGACGGAAAGCAGAATGGTGGTTGCCAGGGGTTGGGGGAGGGAGGAATGGGGACTTACTGTTTAACAGGGACAGAATCAGTTTGGGATGATGCAGAGAATTCTGGAGATGGATGGTGGTGACAGTTGTACATTATGAATGCACTTAATGCCACTGAACTGGACACCAAAAACGGTTAAGATGGTCAATTTTGTTATTTCATTATATTGAATAAAAATCCAGGGTGGGAGGTGGGACTGAGGCTGAACCCACCAGTCCCATGAGTCTGTCAGATGACAAAGCCTGGGACAGGCCCTCCAGGGAGTCAATACCAATTATATCCTGAAACCTCATACGTTTCCATCCCCACCTGGACCTTCTCACCTAGTTTCAGACACCCAGCTCCTCCTCAGTCTCACCCAGGGCTGCTACAGTGGTCACTGGGCTCTGTCACTACCATCCCAGCCCTCTCTACTTCCAAGCAGAAGGAAGGCACTGCCCCGCCTACTTGTGTGGCCATGTGATTTGCTTTGGCCAATTAAAAGTGAGCAGTGGGGCTTCCCTGATGGCGCAGTGGTTGAGAGTCCGCCTTCCGATGCAGGGGTCGCGGGTTCGTGCCCCGGTCCGGGGAGATCCCATATGCCGCGGAGCGGCTGGGCCCGTGAGCCATGGCCGCTGAGCCTGAGCTCCGCAACGGGAGAGACCACAACAGTGAGAGGCCCGCATACCGGAAAAAAAAAAAAAAAAAGTGAGCAGTTATGACACTTCCAGGTGGAAGCCTTGAGAACTGGTGCTGGCCCTGCTGTGTTCCTTTTCCTTCTGCAGTGCGCAACCTGCAACATGCCAGACAGTGGCTGAGTGAGAAGTAAAACTCTCTGATGTTCTAAGCCCCTGAGATGTGGGGCTCACATGCTACTGCAGCAGAACTGAGGCTGCCTTGATTCTGATACAGCAACCGGCATCTGAGTCCTCTCCTGTGGGTGCTGCTGGCCTCAGACCATGAACCCCAGGGCTGGAACTAGGGTGAGACATGAGGCATTCATCACAGAGAGCAAAATGTAAGGGGGCAACAAAGAACTCAATAGTCAAGATGAATATTATTTTAATGCAATGTTTTAAATAATCAAAATGGCGACTTCCCTGGCAGTCCACTGATTAAGACTCTGTGCTTCCACTGCAAGGGGCGTAGGTTTGATCCCTGGTCAGGATCCCCCATGCTGCGTGGCACGGCCAAAAAATAAATAAAAATTAAATAATCAAAATGAATGCAAAACCTCCAGGGTGAATAAAAAGGCAACATTTTAAATGAAGACGGGATCTGTCAACATGACGTACCAAGACATATTGGAGCCTGAGGCAGAGGGAAGAATCAGTCTGTGCACCTCACTCACCTCAGTCTAGTCCCAGCCCTGGTAAACACCCCAGATGCTCTGCCTGGGAGCTTTCTATGGACCACAGGGCCACAGGTCTGAATTGATAGGAAGCTAACATGCCTGGGAATAACCCTTCATCATTTTTGGTGGATCAATACCCCAGCTCCCTCAGCCCTCACATGGGATAACTGAGGTGTGTGTCCTCTACACTCTGTCAGAGGTGCCCCACAGGGACTGAGCCCCAGATGTTCACAGCAAAGATGTACCCCTTCAGACTCTCAGTACCTGCTGCCCGCCCCTCCCCATCTCACTTCCCTTCTTCTCCACTCATGCTTTCTAGGATCCCGTTTGAAGGAAGCACCTGCACTCAAATCCCTGTTTCAGGCTCTGCAGCTGGCGGAAGTAAAGTCAAGGCAGAGGCCTATTACAATGTTTTTCAACATGACAAACACTATGATACCTGGTTCCCCTCCTAACTCCCGGCCAGACCTACTGCATTAGTGATTTCTTGCTGTTATCCCAAACGTAGGGGCTTAAAATAACAGCCGAGAGTTACATCTGACAGTTTTTATGGGCCGGGGATTAGGTGTGGCGTCACTGAGTTCTCTGATTTAGGGTCTTCCGTGGGCTGCCATCTCCATGTCGGCTGGGGCTGCAGTGTCATCTGAAGGCTTGATAAGGGAAGGATCTGCTCCCAAGCTCACTCACTGTTGTTGGAAGGACTCGGTTCCTCACGGGCTTTTGAGGAGGTGGCTCCCAGCTCCTTGCCATGTGGACCTCTTTACGGAGCAGCTCACAATACAATTTCATCAGAGGCAGGGGGAGAGACAGAGACTTGGAAGTCTCAATCTTCTGTAACCAAAGTTTGGAAATGACGTCCCATCACCTTTGTTTTATTCTACTGTTAGAAGTAAGTCACAAGGTCCTGCCCACACTCAAGGAGGAGGGATTACACAGGGTGTGGATACCAAGAGGTGAGGATCACAGGGGCTGCCTTGGAGTCTGTCCACTGACTTTCCCCTTCTCAGTGTATGACTCAGTTGTTCAAGCTCCAAGTGGGGGTGTCCTTCTGGACTCCCCTCTTTCTGTCATTCTGTCCATGAGGCCTTCTGTTCTCACCTCCTTCGCACCGACGGACTCGGTGGGCTTGAGGTGCTCCAACCCTGCACATTTCAAAGAAAGGACAGACTGCAACCCTGACCCTTGCCATGCTCCTGGAAGTCATCTTTAAGCCCCTGGAGCGTCCTGCTGGATAAGAATGTCTGTATACCTAGGATCCTACCCATGCCGGATAAATCACAATGTGATTTATGGTGGGGTCCTCGAGCCCCCATGCAGTATCAGCTTGGCCTCCGGAGGAGCCGGTGCCTACGATTGGCTACCCGGTGGTCAGCTGTACCTAAGTGGCTGGCTCCCAGTAAAACCCTGGACACCAAGGTTGGAGTGAGTTTCCCTGGTTGGCAATACTCCAAACACTCCATGCTTATCGTCATACATCATTACTGGGAGAACTGAGAGCTGTCTGCATGACTGGGAAGGGACAATTGGAAATGTATGCCTGGTCTCTTGGGACTCTGACCCATGTGCCGTTATCCTTTGCTGATTTTAATCCGTATCCTTTGCCTGTAATAAACTGCAACTGTGAGTAGAACAACTTTTCTGAGTTCTGTGAGTCCTAGTGAATCACTTATCCCGAGGGTGACCTTGGGGACCTCAAACCCTTGTCGCTGAACGGTACTCTTCTTCATTTGCTATTTCCTGTCTCTCTCCCCTGGATCGAGAACTCTGGAAGGTCAAGACCTCATCTGTCTCCCTCAGGAGAAGCAGATGAGTAGAGTGGTCAAGGGTTTGTCCCAGCTCGGCCACTTTCTGGTACTGTGACCCTGGGCAAGCAACATCTCCTCTCTGTCTGTAAATGGAAACAGGAACCCATGTTTCTCCTTCACAGAGTCGTCAGGAGACGGATGGGCTGATTTATTAATGACCAGAAAGGACTCTACAAGTATTGGGTTGGCCAGAAAGTTCATTCGGGAACGTTTTATGGAAAAACCTGAATGAACTTTTTGGCCAACCCGATATCAGCTTTTAAGCATCAGTCAGTCTGTCTCCCCAATAGTGAGAGCATGGTCTGGTGGGTCAGTGGTCAGCAAAGAGCAGATGAATTAAGGAGACCCCTCCGAAGCCTTTGACATGGAGAGGCAGGAGGGAACCAGAGATGCCCAGGAGGTGGTGGGGGAGGGGAGGGAACACAGAGGCCAGAGGATGGGGAGGTGCCAGGGAAGGTGGGATGCCTAACTTGTGGCTGTGGCCGCACACAGGACCTACCATGGCTATCTGGGACTCGCTGGGGAGCCAGCCCCACTGCGGCCACCAGGGAGGCAGCCTGAGGGAGTGACAGAGCTGGGAAGAGAAGGAGAGGGTGGGGAAAACCAAATCGCACAGTCGTGGCTCCTAAGAGAAAATGCGTGGGAGGCCTGGGGGGGCGGTGGGGGTCAGGACAGCTGGAGCCCAGACTGTGGGTGGGTGACTGCCAGGCCCAAAGAAAGCCTATTCTGGGAGGCAGCCGGTCTGGTCCGGCCTGGGAATACGCCTCCCCTGCTGCTGGATGCCCTGGAGATGCCGCTGTGCTGCTGGACACAGCCCTGGCCCCCCTGGGAGGAATGTGCCCCCCACCTCCTTCTCTGCCTTTACTCTCTTCCACATAAGGCTTTCAGGGGGTGCTCCTGCCGTATGAGTTCAGGACAAAGGAATCAGAAGCACATGGGCTGGATTCCTCGGGGAGGAGAAATTCTGGAAAGAAGACTAAAATGAATGAGAACAGAGCCAGAGCGGGTGCTGGGATGAGGATTTGGGGGGCTCCTGGCTCTGAGCAGTCTCTGCCCCTAGTGATACCCACCACCCCAGAACTCTCAAATCAGGGCCTTGCCTTAGCTGGGGACGAGGGTCACTGTGGACCCATGTGCAACCTGGCACCTCCCCTACCTCTCTGAGTCTTAGTTTCCTTCCTAGTGGCCCAGACGCTCAGGTCAAAATACTTGGAGTCATCTGTGTCTCTCCTGGCTCTGTCCTCTCTCTTTCTTTCTCTCCTGCATCAGCAAACCCTGAGGACTCTACTTTCAAAATCCATCCAGAATCCAACCACTTTTCATCTCCTTCCTGGCCCCCACCCTGGACCATCCCCATCATCTCCCACTTGGACCAGTGGGAAATGATGGACCAGTCACCTCTGCCCTGATCTTCCAGCTCCTACTCTTGCCCCCTCTACAGGCTGCTCCCCCAACAGTGGCCGGAGGACACCCTTGAATGCCCTCCTCTACTCAAGGACCCTCCTTGGTTCCCACCTCACTCATAGCAAAAGTCAAAGTCCTCCCCATGACCACAAGTCTCTGCACACTCTGCCCTGTCCCCGCCCTGCCCTCGCCTCCTCCCACTTCCCCCCTTACTATTTCCTCTGCCCCGCTGGCTTCCTCACTGATCCTGGCATGCTCCTACCACAGGGCCTTTGCACCTGCCGTTTCCTCTGCCTGGTACCCTCCTTCTCTAGATCTCTACATGCCTCTCTCTTCACCTCCTTCAGGTCTTTCCTCAAACATCACCTCCTCAGAGAGTCTTCCCTGATCCCCTGACTTAAAATTGCACTCTCCCCATCCCTGCTTAATATGTTGTAGCAATCACCATCCGACACCGGTATAGATTTTCGTTTCTCGTCTTGCTTCCTGTCGGTCTCTTCATGAGAACATCAGTTCCACGAGGCCACGTCCGTTTTACTCCCTGTGGTGTTCCCAGTGCGAAGAACAGGTACTTATTGATCTAATCAACTGAATGGTGACAATCTCATCTGAAGATTGTTGGGGCAATGTGGGGGTTTTTAGCTTTATTGAGATGTAATTTACATATCGTTTAATTCACCGGGTGTGCGTGTACCATCAGATGATTTTTAGTGAATTCACCGAGTTGTGCAACCATCACAACAGTCTGGTGTTTGGCAAGTTTCAATAGCTCAAAATTTCCCTCGTTGCCCTTTGTAGTCTGTCTCCACTGCCTCCTGGCTCAGGCAACCGCTGGTCTGCTTTCAGTCTCTCTAGCTTGCCTTCTCTAGAAATTTCACATAACTGGAATCATATAAGATGCAGTATTTTTATTGATTTATTGATTTATGTTTGGCTGCGTTGGGTCTTCACTGCTACGCGCCGGCTTTCTCTAATTGCGGTGAGCGGGGGCTACTCTTCTTTGTGGTGTGCGGGCTTCTCATTGCGGTGGCTTCTCTTGTTGCAGAGCACAAGCTCTAGGCATGCAGGCTCAGTAACTGTGGCACACGGGCTCAGTAGTTACGGCTCGTGGGTTCTAGAGCGCAGGCTCAGCAGTTGTGGCGCACAGGCTTAGTTGCTCCGGGGCACGTGGGATCTTCCCGGACCAGGGCTCGAACCTGTGTCCCCTGCACTGGCAGGCGGATTCTTAACCACAGCGCCACCAGGGAAGCTCCAGATGTAGTATTTTGTATCTGGCTTCTTTCACTTGGTGTAATGTTGTTGGGGTCCATCCACGTTGGTGTGTTTACCAATTCTTTGTTCTTTTTCATTGCTGAGTAGTATTCCATTCTATGGATCTACCACGTTCTGTATCCATTCCTCTGTCAGTAGACATTTGCGTTGTTGCCACATTTTGGTTATTACGAATACGGCTGCTGTGAACACTCGTGTGCAAGTTTTTGTCTAGAGTTTACTTTCATTTCTGGATCACAGGGGACATGTACGTTTAACTTTCTAAGAAACTGCCAGGTTGTTTTCCAAAGTGATGGTACCATTTTACATACCCACCAGGAGTGGTTGAGGGTTCCAGTACCTCCACATCCTAACACTAGGTATTATCAGTCTTTTCTGTTCTACCTCTTCCAAAAGGTGTGTGTAGTGGTATCTCATGGTGGTTTTAACTTGCATTTCTCTAACCACTAATGATCTTGAGTATCTTTTCCTATCCTAATTTGCCATTCAGATATCCTCTTTGCTGAAGTCTCTGTTTAAAGCCTTCAGAAGTTTGATAGTTTTCGGGGTTTTTATTTTGTTTTGTTTTTTGTTTTCTTTTGGCCTCGCTGTGCGGCTTGTGGGATCTTAGTTCCACAACCAGGGACTAAACCCAGGCCCCAGTAGTGAAAGTGCCAAGTCCTAACCCACTGGAACTCCCCGGAATTCCCTAGAGTTTTAGCTTTTATGTTTAGGTCTACAATCTGTTTAGAGTGACGTTTTGTGTAGAATGTGAAATAGTGTATAAGTACTTCCTCTCCTACCCTTCTTCTTCTCCTTCCTCTTTCTTTTACATGTGTATATCCTATTCTTAGGAAAATTCCAAGGGGAGGTTATTTCTGTTCCTGGTTGAGTGGGTACTTGGCTTTTGTTTCCCTGTCTGTAACTCTCCCACCAGCGTCAGGGCAGGGCTGCAGGAGAGAAAGCCATAGGAGCCTGCCCAAACAGGATGTTGCCCAGCCTCTCAGGGCTGAAAGCCAACCTCAAGGGTCCTTATCGGCACTTGCATTGGCAGCCCAACCACAGAGCCTGCCACCCCATCCCTGCTCCTTCCTACAGCCCCGGGCTTGAGACTCAAACAGAGCAAGGTGCCAGAGAGGCCCAAACTGACCTCCGGACCCCTGTGCCTCGTCTGAGGGAGCAGCCCCTGTCTCCACAGGGCTTCCTGGGCTGGGGTGACCTCTCTGTGACCCAGCTTCCTTCCCCTCAGCCTTGCCCCAGCCAAGCTTGGTTATGCCTCCAGACACGCCTGTTCCCACAAGCCTGGAGAGGGCAAAAAGCAAACATTGCCCAGCAGTCCTGCCCAAGTGTATCCTGGATCAGGGTGGGGCTGGGTCCTCCTGGGAAGGGGAAGCCCGAGGTACCTTGTCCTCCCAGCCCTTCACCCTACCTGTTCCTCTCCCGGTGGGTCGTAGGAAAAGGTAGCACACCAAACCTCAGGGAGACACAGAGGAGAGGATGGCTGTGGGCAGATCAGCGGAGATCATGATGGGTAGAGACCCAGCCTCTCTCTCTGTGTATATATGATGGCTACTTTGTGGGTCTGACCATCTACGCTTCCTGTGAACACCTGAGTCTGGTCAGGTCCTGTCTCTCTTCTGCTCAGAACACTCAGCAGCTCCCACCTCACTCACGGTAAAGTCCAAAGTCCTCCCCATGGCCCACAAGGCCTTGCACAATTTGCCCCGTCAACTCCCACTCTCCCCCTCACTCATTCCCTCCAGCCACACAGGCCTCCTCGTTGTTCCCCAAACACACCAGACACAGTCCAGCCTCAGGACATTTGCACGGGCTTTTCCCTTTGCCTGGAATACCCTTTCCCAGATATTTTCACTCCTTCTGCCTCAAGTCTTTACTCACACACCACCTCCTGTTTAAAAATCTCAGTTACCTTTCCCCAGCAGTCTCTATCCTCTTCCCCTGCCTTAATTTTCTCTAATTTTTTTTCTCTAATTTTCTCTTAATTTTTTTCTAATTTTCTCTAATTTTCACACCTAATATCACTGGAATTCACGTCTTTACCAGCCCCAAGAGAGCAGGGGTGTTTCTGCTGTATTTCCAGCACCGAAACCAGAACCAGGCACACAGTAGGTGCTCAATAAATGTTTGTCGAATGAGTTGTCTTCTTCTCTTTCACATTTTGTCCACTTAGGTCTGATGGGACCAGGCCCACCCTCATCACCAGGAGTGATCACATGACCAGGCCTGGCCAATGGACACATTCCACTTTTTCTGGCTACAGTGACTGACTCCTAAATGACATGGATCTCGGTCTGTCCAAGGAGAGGTAGGTCCAGGCTTTTTGCCAGAGCTCTTGGCAAAGTGGCCATCTTCCCTGGAGTTTCTGGGCTGATAAGATATAAGCCAGGGATTGCTGAGGCCATTTAATCCCCATGGGAAATGGCTGCCTGAGAATGAAGTTCCCTAGAGGAGAGCTCAGTTGAGAGGGAGAGATTACTTTGTTTAAGCTCCTGGATACAGCTGTGCCTGAAGCCAACATACCCTAGATTTTTCAGTTACGTGAACCAATAAATTATTATTATTTTAATTCTCAAGTCAGTTTGGGTTTGGATTTTTACTTGAAACTGAAATAGTCCTGACCAATTCTTCCTTCCTCTCTCCCTCTTCCCCTTTCTTTCTTTCTTTCTTTCCTTCCTTCCTTCCTTCCTTCTCTTTCTTTCTTTCTTCCTTTCTTTCTTCCTTCCTTCCTTCCTTCCTTTCTCTTTGTTTCTTTCTTTCTTTCTTTGTTTCTTTCTTTCTTCCTTCCTTCCTTCCTTCCTTTCTTTCCTTTCTCCCTCCTTCCTCCTTCCCTCCCTCCCTTCTTCCCTTCTATCTCTAATTGAATCATTACCCAATCCTGGCCTAAACCACCATTCTTGCCTCCCACCACCACCGCCCAATACAGCCAACACAGCCGAGTCAAACTGCACTTTTTACCTTCCCTGAAACAAATCTCCTCCAATCACTGCCTCCCCAGGCTCACCCCTCCTTAATTCAGTGTCTGTGGGACCTGCCAAATGTGGATGTGAATACCAGCTCTCCCACTAGACAGCTTTGTGCCCTGGGTAAGTGACTTCACCTCTCTGAACCTCAAGTTCCCCATCTGTAAAACAGGGGCAAACAGCCTGACCACTGTTCCCAGGTCGGCCTCCTTTCTAACCTCTTCTGATGAACTGCTCACCTGAAGCTCACTCTTACCTGCCCTCGGCTCACTGCCCTTGAGCTGTGCACAGAACCTCCAAGTCTATCCCATGGGACCCTGCAGAAGAAGGTCCCAACTCACCCTGACCCCTGGGGTCACCACAGTCACGGCCCAGGACTCTGATGGGACTGCTGACATCACCCCTACTTTACAGATGAGGAAACAGAGTCCTCGGCCCACATATAAACAAGGCAATTTCTCAGAGGGATTAAAGCGTGATAGGCTGGAGAACTCCCAGGAAGGGTGCCTGGGGAGACAGTGGTCAGGGAGGGCTCCCTGGAGGAGAGGACATTTTAGGGCCAGAGCTTCTCAGACACAGCATCATGGGGGGAAATGTAAGCCAGGTAGGGGGACCTGCAAGGGCAAAGGGCCTGAGGCGGGAAGCAGTGGGTGTATCTAGGGCCCAAGGAGGGGGTCCGGAGAAGAGCAGGGAGGTGGGCAGGTCCTGATACTCATGTCACCAGGAGCCCAGGCAGAGGGCTCTTGGGAGGAACAGAGTGGCCCCAGGTGCTGAGTGAGCTCCCGCTGAGCGAGCCACCTCTGGGCCCCCCTGGGTCTCCTCTCTGCCCAGAAAGTGGATTCTCTGCCAGCAGACTGGTGGTTTCAGATCCGCATGCTCGCCCCCTGCCCCCACTCTCCCTAGCCCACCACACACCTCCGTGCCGGGAAACTGAGAAGATTCCAAGTAGTGGGGGGGGTCTGGGAGGGGAAATATTTTGGTTCTCAGAAGGCAGGAGAATTGTCTGATTCCCAGCCTACTGGGGTAATTAACCCTTCACAAGGCAGTAATTAAGTCTGTGCCTCTGAAACCGTAATTAGAAGCTCCGGGAGGCTCCACCCCCGCCCCAAGCTGCAGGCAGTCCCCAAAGCTGAGGCCAGCTGGGACTCGGGACAGGGCTCTGTTCTCCTCCAGAGGCTGAGGGAGACCCACGGCCTCCCTCAGGGCGCCCACCCCTCAAAGCAGGGACCCCGGGAACAGTGCTTATGGGACCCGGGCATTTCCCTGCACAGTCCCTTTTGGGGTTTTCCGGCCACACAAGGGGACTTTGCTTTTGGGGGGCATGAAGACAGGGAGATGGGGCTGGGCAGGGGTCTGGGGTGTGGGGCTGGTGACAACCCTTAAGGGTTTTTCTCTCTGGCTGAGGGGAGCTGAAGCAGAGAACCCAGCCTCAAAGGGGCTGAGGATGCCAGGGACAGGGGCTGGGCACAGGGAGGATAAGGGCAGTCCTGGGGGCGCTCAGTGAAGACAGCGGATGCCCTCTGGTGGGGGCACTCAACACAGCCGAGAGGCATTTGACTCAGAAGTCAGACTGGCTGTATGGTTCCCGGGTCCCCGAGGGAGGCAGCCAGGGAGCAAGGAGGGGGCTTTGCCAGCAGAGACGAACCCCTGCCCCAGTGCCCACCTGGCATGGGGCAGCTGGCACACAAGGAGCCCTGGGACATGCAGGTCCACATAGACCCCCTTGTTTTGTTCCTGCCCCAACAATCTAGCCCCTGGCATCCTCCAAGGAGCTTTCTGAGGCCAACTCTAGGTCTCCCCGCCCCTAGGTCAGTCACCAAGTCCCATTTCTCTCCACTTCACGTGCCCTTTGGCGGCACAGTGAAGCCAATATCGTCAGACGCAAAGGCCTGGGAGGGGAGGCAGGACACATGGTCTGGGGCTTTTCTCTGTGGGGAACACTTGCTCCCAGGTCTTCGTGGTGGGTGGGGAGGATGGTATCTGTGTGGAGCTGAGTGGTGATAGAGGGCTTTTGGTTCAGTCTGAGGTTTATTCTTTTCCTCTCAGGCTTTTAGGAGACAACTCCTCAAGGGGGAGTATAGGGTCAGGTTTGTCCTCAAAAGGGGCCTTGACATCCCACCCAACCTCTCCCTCCACCTCTCAGCTCTGGCCACCCTGACCCTTTCTTGTAACACACCCCAAGCTCCTTTCTGCCCCAGGGCCTTTGCACTTGCTGTGCCCTCCACAGGACGCCTTACTGTAGTCTTGGTATGGCCGGGGGCTTATCCCTCTCAGACCTCAGTGCAAATATTGCCTCCTCGGAGAGCCCTCTCTACTCCCCTCACCCTGAGCAGGCTCCCTGTCCTGTTACATCCCTCTGTTTACTTTCCCCTTCAGAACACTTACCTCAACCAGCAATGGCCTCCTTTCCTCGTCTGTCTTCCCCCCAGACTATAGGCTCCAGAATACCAGGGAGTTTTACCTACTATGTTCCTTCTGTGTTCTCTGAACCCAGAAGAGAGCCCGGTACAAAGCAGGTGTTCGGTAACTAGTGATGGTGGAGGGGAATGCACGGGGGACAAGATTACAACGTGGAAACAGCGGCTGGGAAAAGCGGAACGTGGAGAATTTTGTAGGCGGGGAAGTCGCATCCAAAATTGCTGAGCAACCCTCCCCACCCCCTCCGCGGGTGTCCTGGGTGAGGAGAGATAGGAGGGGCGACTCACTTTCCGGGGAGTCACATGCACCTCCCTCCGGTGGCCCACAGGTGGCGCTCGCTCCGCGTGCTTTTAGCTGCGGGAAGCAGAGGTGGGAAAACCCGAGCGTTTGTTTGATGGCTGGGGAGGCACCTGCAGCTACCCCTCCCCTGTCCTCCACTTGGGGTCAGCCCCTGGCCCCAATCTGGATGCCTCCTCGGGTCCCAACTTCTGGGGCTCTGAGAGGCACGGGGATGGTGGGCTAGGGGTGGAAGGAGCTGAGGGCTCCGCCCCTCCGCCCCTCTGCCCTACAGTTTGCTCCCATTCCACACAAAACTAGTAAAGCAGCCCCGTGCCTGGGGGAGGGGAACGTGGGGGGAAAAGGGCTTACTATGCGCATGTCTTGTCTTAACCCTTTATGGGCTAGAGCTGGGCACAGTGCTTGGCCTCGGGGGGCCCTCAGAGCATACTTGTGGAATCGTGAACGGGGGAATCCCCATTTTACAGATGGGGAAACTGAGGCTCCGGGAGGCCCAGATTCACAGAGCCCAAAAATAGTGAGGCTGAGGTTGGACCCACAGGTGTGTCCAACTCCAGGGTCAAAAGGTTTAAAAACAGAACCATTAAAAATGGATTTCTTGGTTACCCCAAGTGATGTAGGAATCCATTTGGAAAGTCAAAGTCTTCCCTGACCCTCCTCACCTCAGACCCCAGACGGTGGTGGGGAGGGTTCCCGTCCACCCTGCTTTCTCCGTCTTCACAGGTGTCTACACATACCACTGGGGGCTCCTGGATTTCTAGCTGGGTCACTGGGCATAAACTCCTCTCTCTGGGCCTCAGTTTCCTCATCTGTAAAATGGGCTTAACGGTCACTGAACTATCTCCCCAGATGGCTGTGAGGATCCAATGGGTTATTCCCATGAAAAGCTCTTAGAACAGAGCTTGGCACACAGGCTACTACTCCCAGATCGTGAAGGTCCCTTCTGGCAGTCCACACATCCTGGTGGGAAACACACCGTTCTCGAACGTTCCTGCTCTTTCCCTAGTATGAGGGCCTGGTGCGTAGTGCACCTCTGTGGTCTGAGGCCTGTGAACCCCACTGCATGTCTGTGATGTACGTGCAGCTCTTTCTACATGGGGGTCAGTTTGGGTGCCAGGGTGTACGAGGCAGTTGGGTTCCAGTAGACCAGAAGTTCTCAACCTCAGCACTCTTGACGTTTGAGGCCAGATCGTTCTTTGCTGTGGGGTCTGTCCCATGCCCCGTAGGTGTTGAGCGGCCTCACTTGCCTTGACCCACTAGACACCAGTAGCACATACTTAATTGTGGCAACCAAAAATGTCTGCAGACCTTGCCAAACATCACCTGAGGGGCAGAATCCCCCCCACTGAGACCTGCAGCTCTTTTGATAGGTACACACACGCTCACGGTGGGTGTACACTTGTACATTTGTGCTTCTCTGTGGGTGCCTTGGTTTGGCTTTCTCCAGAAGCGGACCATGACACAAGGGTGGAGGGCACATGGTTTGTTTGGGAGATAAGATAGATGTTTGTGTTTTCCCCCAATTCTTTTTGTTTGTTTGCTTCCGGCGGTGCGGCTTGTGGGAATCTTAGTTCCCTGACCAGGGATTGAACCCCGGGCCCTCGGCAGTGAAAGTGAGGAGTCCTAACTGCTGCACCACCAGGGGATTCCCTTCCCCCCAATTCTTATGTTGAAATCCTAACCCTCAACGTGGTGGTGTTAGGAGGCGACGCCTTTGGGAGGTGATTAGGTCATGAGGGTGGAGCCCTCGTGAATGAGGTCAGCGCCTTATAAAAGGGACCCCAGAGAGATCCCTCACCGTTTTTCGGCAATGTGAGGACACAGCGCAAAGGTGGCCTTCTATAAACCTAGAAGAGAGCCTTCACCAGAACCTCACCATGATCTCGGACTTCCAGTCTCCAAAACTGTGAGAAAGAAATTTCTGGTGTTATAAGACACCCAGTATTTTTGTTATAGCAGCCAGAACAGACTAAGGCAGGAGATGATGGGGGAAACTTGAGGGTAGGTATACGGGGAGAAGGCAGGGGAGACAGGGCTTGCAGACGCTCCAGGGGCCTCTGGGAGACCATTGGCCCATGCAGCTGCCGGGAGAGGAAGCAGAGGTATTTATCCAACAAGTCCCTTCCACCTTGGGCTAAGGACTGCTTGCCGGGGGCATTCGTTCCCTCATGTCTGGCTCCTGGCCAGGGGCACTGCAGTGGCCAGGGGCCCGGATGTGGTCCAGGCTTGGCAGCATCCATGTAGGGGTCGGGTTGGGGGTGTGCGGTGGGAGGTGGGTTTCTTTACCTTCCGTGTGGTCGTTCCTGGGGGTCTCTGGGCTGTCTGAGCCAGGCTGCTCCAGCCCACCGGAATTCTGCAGCCGGCTGTGTGTATATCTGGTGTGCCAGTGTGTGTTTATCTGCCGTGCCTGTGTTTGAGTCTGTATTTATCTGGCGGCGAGCGTGCGTGTCTTTGTTTTCCCTTCTGCTCCGTCTCGTGGGGGGGAAACTTCTGTTTTTAATCAGGGGCCAGGGAACTGTCTCATCACCACGTCAACGACGGCGACATCAATTCAAGGCCGATCAGAAATGATCTTTCAGAGTCTTCTGTGAAGTCGGGCCCTGCCCTGGGAACCTTCCAAAGGGAGGAGCAGCAAAGGGGGTGCCCTGCCTGCTCATTGTATGCGGAAGAGGGAAACTAAGCCAGTGGCAGCAGAAGTCCTCTCCCGTAGGCAGCCGGGGAAAGGGAGTTTGAGTGCAAAGCATTTCACATGCATAAAAGCTTGACGAGTGTCCTCGCACACAGAAGAAAAAAAAGTATTGGCCCATTTACAGATGAGGAAACTGAAGCTCAGGGGTGGGACCCAGAGCTCATGCGAAGCCAGGAGCTGCTGGATCTCCAAGGCTTGTCTCGTTGTTCTTTCAAGTGGCAAACCACTTTTGAAGCTGTCCGTCGCTGCTTGGTCCTCACCTGCGCCTCTGTTTTCCCACTGGTCAGCTGGTTACTGTGAGCCCTTCCCTGCTCGCCCGCCGTGGCAGTCTGAATAATCCCTGTTGCTTGGCAGGGTACCAGCCTTCTCATGCTTTCCTTCCTTGGAGGCTCCAGGCCCAGGGGCCTGGCTGGCTCTGTGAACACAGATACTAATTAGCGTTCATTAATTACCCCCTGCGAGGTGAGGGTGGCGCCTGTGGGTCCCCAAGCTCTGAGAGACCTAGAGGCTGACTTGGGTCCCTGGTGTGTGGTGCTCAGAGCCTGGGATGGGAAAGGGCTACCAGTCCCAAGATGCTTCAAGAGCAGGACCCACAGATGGCACCACTGGTTGGCCTCTGTCAGTCGGGGCTGCTCCCCAGCCCCAAGTCGGGAGGCCAAGACCCAGGCCCTGTGACTTTGTGTAACCGCACTTGGGCTGGAGGGGACCCTCACTCCATTTACCAGGTGATGGAGCCTGTGGTCCCCTAGAGTTCACAGGTTCGGCTCACATCCCCACTCTGACTCCTGCTGTGTGACCTTAAGCAAGTCACTTTCCCTCTCCTTGCCTCATTTTCTCATCTATGACATGAGAGTAATTTCTGCCTCGCAGGGTTGTGGGAAAAAATAAACGACCGCATGTATTTCATGGAAGGTACACACTGTCACCAGGGAAATCAGTAACCAGTAGCCACAGTGGTGACAAAAGGCCACTTGGGCCAGCTCTGTCACTTACCAGCTGAGTGAAATAGGGATTCAATGTACCTGGGGATCAGTTTCCCTATCTGTAAAATGGGGGCTAACACCATAGAGGCTTCATGGGGTTGCTGCAAAAATTATATAAAATGATGCCCTTAAAATGTTTAAGACGGTGCTGAACATGTTATGAGGGCATGATGAATATTGGCTAAATCAAGGGAGAAAAGAAATAGCTGTGCTTGGGCTAAAGCTTGGAGGCGTGGGTGTCAGGAGGAGAATGTTAATCTCCCCATGAAGGTTGACTATGATCACGTAAAGGGAATCAGACCACACTTGGGGCTGATCCCTCAGCACTATTATGTGTCTCTTCAAAAGATATACATAAGTCCCAACCCCCAGTACCTGTGAATACGACCTTATTTGGAAATGGGGTCTTTGTAGATGACATGAGTTAAGTTAAAATGAGGTCATCCTGGGTCAGGGTGGGCCTTAAGTCCAACAGGACTGGTATCCAATTAGAAAAAGAGGTAACACACAAAGGCACAAGCACAGAGAGGCCATGGCAGACGGAGGCAGAGATTGGAGTGATGCAGCCGCAAGCCAAGGATTGCTGGGAGCCACCAGAGGCTGGGAGACATGGACCGCTTCTCCCCTCAGAGCCTCCAGAAGGAGCCAACCCTGTCCACACCTTGATTTTGGATGTCTAGCCTCCAGAACCGTGGAAGAAGAAATTCTTATTTTTTTCAGCCACCTACTTGGCAGTACGTTGTTTTGTCAGCCCCAGGAAACTCATACAGGCATCCAGCTCCTTTTTTTGCAGTTTTGTAGTATTCCACAGTACCGTAGCTCATTTTTCCATCCTTTACTGATGGGCACATAGATTATTTCTTGTTTGCATGTCACAAACAGCCTGCCCAAAACATGCTGGCTCTATTTTCATACTCGAGACCAGTGACTCCTGGCCACCCAGAAAGCAAATGATGATCTGTGCACTTCACATTTTAATGCATACTGTCAAGCTGCTCCCCTAAAGTGCTGGGCAGGTTACCTCCATTCCAAATGGGAGCGCCCAGAGTGTTTATTTCAGTGAAAATGCCGAGTCCTATCCACTGGACCGCCAGGGAACTCCCCAGAGAGTTTATTTTAAACCTGGGTCAGAGCTGCCCAGTGATGCTGTGTTCTAGTTAAAATGGAGCTTCTGTTTCAGAGAGAGCTGCAGAAGGTTTCTGAACCCATCCCCTGGGTGCTGAGTACTGAAGTGACTCTCTCAGAGATCTGGTTTCCCCGGACCCCAAGGAGGTTGGGAGATCCAGGATATGGTTGATCTGGGAGGTGACCCCAGGAAGCAAGGATGGGGGGAGAGGGGGAGTAAGGGAGGGAAGGCGTTGGATGAAAGTGTGTTCATGAATGAATCTACACTGCGGACAACTGTGACTCAGTCTTGCTGGGGAAATGCTGAGACACCAAGTAGAACACACCCCTCAGAGTTTTCCCACCAGGGGCAAGGGAGCTGGGGTATTAATCCCTCTCCTTTCCCCAGTCATTGGGCAAGGGCTGCTCCAGCAGTGTGTTTGCTCTCCAGAAATTTCTGCCTGCCCTGGGAATGATCCAGCAGCCAGAGGCTGGCTGTTGGAAGCTGTAGGGTCAGTGTGCCCAGGAGTGGAGTCCCTTGGGGATACAAGTGGGTGCTGACATTCTGGGGGACCAGAGATAAACAATAAACAGAATAAGTAAATCACAGGGCATGTTCAGAGGGATAAGTGTTGGAGAAAAAAGGGCAATGAGAGCAGGGCAAAACTAAGGCAATGATGCTGTGGGTGAAGGTTCCTAACACCAAGCTCGGCATCCCGTAGGCGACTAATAAATGTTCTGTGCTTCTGTTTAGTCCGAGGAGAGATGAAGAGAGAGGGGAGAGAGAGAGAGAGACAAGCTGGTGTGGAAGAGGCACCTGAGCAGGGTGGGAAAGGAGGGAGGGAGAGGCTGGTAATGATGTGAAAAGTAATCGGCCCTTCTCTCTGGGAGGCGGTGAAACTCTAATTAGAATGAAAATGTGGTTTAATGAGGATGAGAACGGTAATTGTGCTGGGCAGCCTGCAGTCCCCACGGTGCCACTTTCCCAGGGGGCCCCTTCTGGGCTTCTGAAGACAGGGACGTGGATGAGGGGGACTAGGGGCTGGGGAGGGGTGTAGCTGGGACCTCATTGTTCCCCAAGAGAGTCCTCCAGGTAACAGTGGGTAAAGATGCTGTGCAGAGCCCCACCTGCCCCCGGGGCTGGTTCCAGGTGCCCCGGGGCCCTGCTTTTCCAGCCCGCAACTTATCCTCAATGATAATACAGTGGCACCGCAACAGTGATATTGTTTATTGAAGACCTACTATGTGCCAGGCACCGTTCCAAGCCCTTTACAGATGCCAACTCATGGCATCCTTAAAATTATCTCCATTCTACAGGTGATAAAACTGAGGCACAGAGAAACCATGGGCCCTGATAGGAATATATTAAAGAGTAGCTTAGAAAGGTAGGTTTAAGTAGCCAGGGGCCTCCTTCTTTCCTTAACCAGGTGTTTGCTGGGGACACCAAGTGGTTGCCAGCCATCAAGGTCAAGGGACCCTTCCTGCTTGCCTCCCCCTTGTACAGTTTCCTTGACTATATTTGAGGGGCAACCATTTCTCTGTATCTGCTACTTCCACTCCATTAGAGGAGCTGGGCATGGCCGAATGGGGAGATTTTGTATGCAGTGGGCATGGTTTGGTGGGGAGGTGGGTGTGGCTGGGTTTACCAGTCCCTCCGAACCTGGAAGGAGCAGAAGCTGAGGCATTGCATTGGGCTGCAGAACTGGGACAAAAAGCTGGGGGTCCTGACTTTCTTGCCTTGGGAAGCTAAGGGGTTTTTCAAATGTTGGTCTGAATAAGACTGAGGTTTATAAGACCTCACAGTCCCCACTTTTGCTTCTGGAGACACCACCAATAAAGTGCAGCCTGTTGTGTGGTTTTGTCAGAACAGAAACATTCATCAAGGCCAGAAGTGCCATAAAAACAGAATTGTCTGGCCTTTCAAAGTGGTCTCAGGTCAAGGGAGATTCAATTGTTGACCACATATGTGGCAGACAAAGCATTAAGAACCTTAACATATAAAGAGCACTTATGATTCAATAAGAAAAAGACAAACATCCCAAGTGTGAAATTGGCACAGGGCTTACAAAGGAATGATAAAACTTCAACAAACCTCTGTAAAGATGTGCCGTCTGATCATTCATCAGCTAAAGAATCCCTTTTACTTGTCAAGCTTACCAGCACGTGTGAAATTTTGAGTATACACACCCATGTACTCTCATGGAAGTGTAAAGTAATACACTGGAGGGCAGTACAGATATTTGTATTAAACATTTAAGTGTGTAAACTCTCTGGCCCAGGAAGTCCATTTCTAGGAATACGCAAAGATCTATAAAGAGTAATGCAGAGTGGTTAAGGGCTCCAGAGTCAGACAGCCATGGTTCAAATCCTGGCTCCACCACCTGTAAGCTGTGTGACCTCAGGCAAATGATTTGATGTCACGGAGCCCCCATTTTCTCATCTGTGCAATGGGCTTATCATGAGGACTTCATGAGGTAATGTGTATGAAATTCAGAGTCTCTTTGCCAAACACATAACAGGTGCTTGATACTATTATCATCATTGTGAAAACCTTTAAGGAAAGCTGGGAAACAATGGAAGCGTCTGTGCCTAGCAGGTTGCCCAAATACATAGTAGAAAATGAAAATGATCAAACCTGTATTCATTAACACCATGTGACCTCTGCGATATATTCATTGAAGAAGAAAAAGAAAACAGGTTTCAAACGTCGTATATAGCCACAGATTTCAAGCAATGTGATCAAGAATCAGGGAATTAATTTTTCACATTGCAATGTAGTCTACCCAGATTCAGAACTGAAACAAAATTTTTATGAAGTGATATTTATCTTTTCTCTGTGCAGTGGGTTCTGATATTTTCTATTCTCTTTTGTTCCATTTGAAAGGAGGTCTTTCTCATAAGTACAATGTTTTTGTCTTCAAGGTTCTGGTTGATGTCACCAGACCCCCAGTAAAAGGCGGGGTCTACATAGTGACTGGAGAAAGAATGGGAACGACAGAAGAAAGTGATGGCTCCAATGCACTGGTTGGATTTCACCCCCACTATTGGGTTGCAGTATATACGTGTGACCACATGTGTACCTGTGTGTTCATGTATGCACGTGTGCCTGTATGTGCATGCGTGTGGATGTGCGTGTGTGTGTGTGTGTGTGTGTGTGTGCTGGGGCTGGGATGAAGGTGAGACAAGTGAGGCAGTGACCTCAGGTGCAAAATTTGAGGGGATGTCAAAAAACTCAGTCATCAAGATAAATATTTTAATGCAATATATATATATATATATACATTTAGTTGAAGTATAGTTAACTTACAATATTATATTAGTTTCAGATGTACAACATAAAGATTTGATATTCTTACAGATTATATTCCATCTAATGTGATATTTAAATAAATCAAAATAATAAAAAATTCCATACGAACAAAGCACCACATTTTATTTTTTTAAAGCACTGCATTTTTTCTTCTTTATATTTCATTTTCTTATTGAAGCATAGTTGATTTACAATATTGTGTTAGTTTCAGGTGTAGAGCAGAGTGATTCAGTTGTGTGTGTATATATATATATATATATTCTTTTTTAAAAATTCTTTTCCATTATAGGTTACTACAAGGTATTGAATATCGTTCCCTGAAAGCACCACATTATAATACAGTCAGGACCTGACCCTGATTTCCAGACTCAGACTCAGTCACTTGACCCTAATCCTGGCCCTGTGTACCTGCATGTGTTTGCACATGTGTGTTTGCACACACATGTGCACGCATACATGGGTCTCCCCGGGTGTGAACACACACGTGTTTGCATGCTTTTGTGCCCTTCTGTGTGTGGTGTATATGAATGAGAGCAAGCATGTGTGCATATGTAGGCATTTGTAGGCATGCATGCATGCGTGTGTGCACACCCATGTGTGCGAGTGCACACCTGCTTGTACAGAGAAACATCCAGGAAGATACCCTCAGAGCGTTAACCATACTTCCTTCCAGGAGGTGAGAATACAGGTATTGTCCTCTTTCTACTTGCCTGGATTTTCTCCCCCTGGTATGTATCATCTTACAACCAGAATGAAAACAAGAAAGTCATTTTCACTATGGAAAGAAGGCCATAGGGCAGAGAATCCTCCCTCAGGAAAGTCTCCCGGGGAAGGATGGGGCGGAGAGATCCCTGAATTTACTGACCATCAATAACTGTCAATGGTTACTGAGCATTTCAGCCTGACCAGGACCTGTACCAAATGTTCTTCATCCAGGGCTGTATCCATGGCAGGTGGATGGGGCTGAACAACATTTGTTGAGTGAATGAGTGACTAAATTAATGACTCTATCATCAAACCCCAGGACCCAGGACCACTTTGCCTTTTCCTCTGCCCGGAATGCCCTTATTCAGACGTCAATTAATGTTACGTCCTCCGAGAAGCCCTCTCTACACCAATCCATCAACCCATTTAAATTTTCTGAATAGCATGTTTCTTGTTTTTATCCCTCATCTCCCTGCTGAGCGCAGACCTCACCTCTTTTATTCACCCCTGTAAACCCAGCCCTCGCACTCGGTACCTGGCACACCGTAGGTTCTCAATAAATATTTGCTGAAGCAATCGACACACCCCTTCCCATTACAAATGAGGAAATTGAAGCTCAGAGGTTCAAAGTCACCTGTTCAAGGCCACTGAATTTTTGAGGTGGTGGGACTAGAGTTTGAACCCTTGTCCTTCTGAGGCCAGAGCCTGTACCATCAACCAGGACACTGCCGTCTCCCCCAGGTGATACCAGGTACTGTGCCTGATGCTCCAACCTGGGTCCCTGAGGCCGCTTGCAAGCAGACCAGCTGCCAGGAGAGGCCATGGGGATGATGGAAACAGTAGCTTTGGTTTATTGAGCACCTATTCTGTGCCACTGAGAGGGGCTCAGAGACGTTGTGCCATGTGTTGGGGGCCCACAGCTGATCCATGGGACATGGCCTACGTCATGGGTTGGATCGTGCTCCCCAAAAGACATGCCCAAGTCCTGTCCTCTGGGCCATGTGAATGCAGCCTTATTTGGAAATTGGGTCTTGGGAATTCCCTGGCAGTCCAGTGGTTAGGACTCTGCGCTCTCAATGCCGAAGGCCCAGGTTCAATCCCTGGCTGGGGAACTAATATCCCACAGGCTGCACAGTGCGACCCCCAAAAAAAATTTTTTTAAAAAGGAAACAGGGGGCTTCCCTGGTGGTGCAGTAGTTGAGAGTCCGCCTGCCGATGCTGGGGACACGGGTTCGTGCCCCGGTCCGGGAAGATCCCACATGCTGCGAAGCGGCTGGGCCCGTGAGCCATGGCCACTGAGCCTGCGCGTCCAGAGCCTGCGCCCCGCAACGGGAGAGGCCACAACAGTGAGAGGCCAGCGTACCGCAAAAAAAAAAAAAAGAATATATTGTACAACACAGAGAGCATAGCCAAAATTTTATAATAACTATACATGGAGCATAACCTTTAAAAATTGAGAATCACTATATTGTACACCTGTAACTTATTGTACTTCAACCATACTTCAATTTAAAAAAATGGCCAGTCCATGGGCATTCCCTGGCGGTCCAGTGGTTAGGACTCCACACTTTCACTGCTGGGGCCGGGTTCAATCCCTGATGGGGGAACTAGGATCCCGCATGCCAGCTGGAAAAAAGACCAGTCGAAATTGAGGTATGCTCTAATAAAAATGTACAGGATTTCAAAGACTTAGTACTGAGAAAAGAACGTAAAATATCGCACAAATACATTTTAAAATATTGATTATGTGTTGAAAGGATAATATTTTGGCTATACTGGTTTAAATAGAATATATGGTTACAATTAATTGCATCTATTTCTTTTCGACTTTTTAAAATGTGGCTACTGGAAATTGAAAATTACCTATGTGTCCTCATTTGTGGCTTCATCATATGTTTGTCGCTGCTGGTCTAAGATGTCGGCTCCAGGAGGGGTGGGGGGTTGTTTTGTTGTTTAGGCGTCTTAGACACTCAGTAAATACTTGTTGAATGAATGAATGAACTAACGAACGCGAGCCTGAATGACATCAAAGATGTGGCTTTAAGTTAAGATTTATGGTCTGCTCCAACAGTAAGACCTCAGCTCTCATCTTTCACGGAGCCACCTGGGCTCCGTGCCTCTTGTGTGGGGTAGAGGGGCTGGCAGTGGGCTCAGGCAGGCCCATCACGGTGCAGCCCCCAGGGGCGGCTGCCTGGGTGCCTCGCTCCAGTCCCCGGACGAGATCAAGTCTCAGAGTCTCGGACTTCTGGGGACAGAGAAGGAGGGACACGTGGGGAGGGGGACCAGAGTCAGATGTGAGTCTGCAGAGCAGGATCCACCCGGCCCGGGTCCCCTCCCGGGGACTGGGCTGGCGGGAAGGGGCTGGGCTGCCCGGCAGGCTGGACGGGGACGGAGCCGGGGTGTCTGCTATCGACCGCCTGGGCCACTGCAGGGAAGGTTTTAGACCCGCCAGCGAGTCCCGCCCAGGGGCGGAGGTCTGGGCTTCCCCCTCCCCTGAAGTGGGGAGGCCACGGGGCTTCCTCTCACCTCCACAACCTGCCCACCTGCAAGGTTTGCGGGCTTTGCCTCGGAACTGAGTACGAAATCCCATTTGCTTCTCACCCCATTGTTATCACGCCGGGTTTGGGATCATTTTCCCTGGCCCTCTTATTGAGAGATCATTTACATCCTTTAAAGTGAGATGCCTGCGTGCATTGCAGGTGCCTCTGGGCCCTGGGCGGCCACACCATCAGACTATGGAACATTCCCATCTAGAATGCCTCATCCCCAACCCTAATCACTATTCTGATTTCTGTCGACATGGGTTACTTTAGCTTTTTTGGAGAATTTCATACAAATAGAAGTTCACACAGGGTGGCCTCTTTTGTCTGGCTGCTTCTCCTGGGTAGCTAGCATTCTGAGATCTCTATCCAGTTCCCTTATTAGCACTTTGTTCCTTTTTCTTGCAGCAGAGTATCCCATGGTATGAACGGACCTCAATTTGTTTATCCATTCTCTCATCCTAGACATCTGGGTTTTTTTCCAGTTTTTCGGCAATAACAAATAAAGCTGCTATGAACATTTGTCAGCAGATCTTTGCACCGACATATGTTTTCATTTCTCTTGGGTAAATACCTATGAATTGAATTGCTGGGCTGTATGGTGAGTGTGTAACTTCATAACAAACAAACAAACCTGGCAGACTCTTTTTGCACACCTGCAGTGGATGAGAGTTCCAGTTCCTCCACGTCTCGTCAACACTCGGTATCAGCAGCCTCTAATTTTGGCCAACATGCTGATAGCTTGTAGCCTGGACCGTTGTAGTCACCCCTGCCTCGAACACCTGCTTCCGCCCTGGCTCCCCCACTGTTTGTTCACACTTCAGAAATCTGATACATGGTTTGTCGTTAATATTTCCCTTTTTATTATAGAAAAATTTCGTGCATGTGCTAAAGCAGACAGAAGAGTATGAAGAGCCCATAGGGTCCTGTCACCCGACTTTTACGATAACCCACATTTTGCCCATCTTGTTTCATCTCTTACCTCCCAACGTGTTTTTTCAGGGAGTATTTTATAATCTTTTTTTTAATTGAAGTATAGTTGATTTACAATGTTGTGTTAATTTCTGCTGTACAGCAAAGTGATTCAGTTATACATATATATATACATTCTTTTTCATATTCTTTTCCATTATGGTTTATCACAGGATATTGCCTATAGTTCCCTGTGCTATACAGTAGGACCTTGTTGTTTATCCATTCTCTATATACAAGTTTGAATCTGCTAATTAAGGGAGTATTTTAAAGCAAAACCCGAGTACCATATTACTTCCGCAAGCATCCTAGGAATCTTCTCAAACCATAAATTAGACGACACATGCCTTGTCTAGGAATTGGCCGGTGGTGCTCATTGCTCTTAGAAAAAATTTCGGATTTCTTCCCATGGCCCTCAGGATGGCTGCTGGTCTCTCTGCCCTCGTGCTCTACCCTTTCCCCTTACTTAATCCCTGCTCCAGGCATATTGTCCTTTTTTTCCCAACCACAGTCCAAGCTTGTTCCTGTCTCGGCGTCTTTGCACATGTTGTTCCTTCTGCCTCAAATGCTCTTCCCCCAGGTATCTGCACGGTTCCTGTGGTAGGCAGCACCTAAGATGGTCTCCAATGGTCCCTGCTTCTTGGTCTTCAGGCACCTGTGTAATTTTCTCATCTTGCGTGGAGGCTGAACCGCTCACTTCTAACCAGTAGGACATGGCAAAGGTGATGGGGTGTCACTTCCAAGATTAGGTTATAAGACTGTGACTTCTGTCCTGCTGGACTCTCCCTCTTGCCAGCACTCTTGTCTCTCGTTCTGATGAAGCCAGCGGCCATGAGGTAAGCCATGCTATGGAGGGTGGCAAAGAACGGAGAGTAGCCTTCAGCCAACAGCCAGTGGGGAACTGAATTCTGTCTTCAGCCTTGTGTGTGATTCTCCCAAGTTGAGCCTTGAGATGACCATATAGCCCCAGTGGATGCCCTGAGTGCAGCCTCATGAGTTACAGGACCAGCTAAGTGGCACCCAGATTCCAGACCCCCAAATCATCACAAGATCATCCATGTTGTTGTTTAGAGCCACTAGGTTTTGGGGTAATTTTTTGCGCAGGACTACATAAAAACTATAACTCTTTCACCTCCCTCACCTCTTTGCTCAAAAGTCAACTTCTCCATGAGATCTTCCCTGGCCACCCAATTAAAATTGTAACCCATTCCCAGAACTCCCATTCGTCTTCTCTGCTTTACCTTCCTCCTAGAACTTATCAACTTCTATATTATTTAACTAATTCATTGTCTCCCTCTCTGTTGGAACATTGGCTCAGGGAGGACAGGGGCCTCTGTTTTGTTCACTGCTGCATCCCCAGTCTTAGGACACTGCTGGGTACATAGTAGGTCTTGCTGGATCTAAAGACACGCCTATCACTGACCTAGCAACCCCACTTCTTGGGTGTACACACAAAAGAATGGAAGGCAGGGTCTCAAAGAGATATCTGTGCGCCCATGTTCATAGCAGCATTATTCACAGTAGCTAAAACATGGAAGTAAACCAAGTGTCTATCCATCGATGAATGGATTACCGAAATGTGGTGTATTCATACAATGGAATATTATGCAGCTTTGAAAAGGAAGGAAATTTTGCAATATGCTACAACACGGATGAAACTTGAGGACAGCATGCTCGGTGAAATAATCCAGCCACGCAAAGACAAATACTGTATGATTCCACTTATGGGAGGTCCTTAGATTAGTCAAAATCATAAAGACAGAAAGTAGAATGGTGGTTGCCCAGGACTGGGGGAGGGGGAGGGGGAGTTATTATTTAATGGAACAGTTTCGGATTTACGAGATAAAAAGAGTTCTGGGGATGGATGGTGGTGTTGGCTGTACAACAAAGTGAAGGTACTTAATACCACTGAACTGTGAGCTTAAAAACGGTTACAATTAAAAAATGGTAAACGTTACGTTATACGTATTTTAACACACATACACACAAAGATACACTTATTGTACCATCCTGTCCCCCTCGGGGTGGGGCTTGGTTACCAGCTTCAAGTTTAATAGTCAGAGGTCAGGGGTTGGGTTCCTGGGTGTCCCCCCTCCCTCTGTTGAGTTGAGCAGTGTGTGTATGATTCCTGCCTCCCATCAGGTCTACTTGCCTTTCCCAGCTTCTCAGGAAGTTTTCAGGGATGGGAAATCCCCTTCCTGCCCAAATATGGAAGCAGAAAGCATTCCTCTGTCTACTGAGCTGGAGGCCTTGGCTTTGACTCCACCCTTTGTCCCTTCTGCAGCTGCCTCTGGCCAGCCTTGATGGGCAGAGGGGTCTGGGAACCCATGTGTGTGTGTGTGTAGGGGGGGCCATCCGCTCTGGGGATACTGTCCTGCATGAATCACATTTTGGAGGGGCCTCTCACAGCCATCCCCCCATGCCCCATCCATGGATGTACCAGCCACTGCAGGGCCCAGCGTGTCCACTCAGCCCTCCTGCCCTTTATCAACAGCCTACATTCACAAAGCGGTTACGTGCCCAGCACCATACGTCTCTGGAAGCTCGCAGTTTGTCTCCATACTGGACGCTCTTCCATTTGCCTTCTTATGGACTGAATCGTGTCCCCCCTCAAATTCATATGTTGAAGCCCTAACCCCCAATATGACTGTATGTGGAGACAGGGCCTTTAAGGAGGTAATTAAAGTTAAAGGAGTTCCCCGGTTGTCTAGTGCTTAGAATTCAGCACTTTCGCTGTCACGGCCTGGGTTCAATCCCTGGTCAGGGAGTGGAGATCTCACAAGCCCAGCGGTGTGGAAACCAGGAAGAGAGGTCTCAGCAGAAACCAACTCTGCTGGCGCCTTGATCAGTCTCCTGATTGCCTTCACTCTCCAGAACGGAGAAAATAAATGTCTGTTGTTTAAGCAACCTGCTCTTTGTTTTGGCAGCCCAAGCTGATTGAAACAGGGTAGTAACAGCTCCCAGCTCCTGGCAGCCCTGGGGTACATCACCACCCCCTGTTGATTTCCCTGGATGTGGCCCACGCCTTCATTGAGGCTTCTGGCATTCTCCACTTTGGGTGCGTCATGTGTCTCCCACCACTGGTCTCAACCTTAACAGCCCACTGGGATCACCTAAGGAGCTTTAACGATGCTGACCCCTGACCCCACCCCCAGAGAACCTAAGGCAATTGGGTGAGGCTGGCTTTGGGGAGTTTTCAACTCCCAGGTAATTCTAACGTGCAGACAGGGTGAAGAATTGCTGATCTAGAATGGTGTTTCTCAACCAGAGGGGATTCTGCCCACCCCCATCCCCAGGAGACATTTGGCAATATCTGGAGACATTTTTGGTTGTCTCACTTGGGGCATGGATGCTACCAGCGTATAGTGGGTGGAGGCTGGGGTTGTTGCTAAGCAACCTACAATGCACCGGACAGGACCCTGTAACAAACAATGACCCAGCCTTAAATGTCAGTATTGCTAAAGTCCAGAAACCCTGCTCTAGAGGGACATGAGCCACGTATTCCCTCCGTGAAGGTGCATGACACCACGTTGGGGGTAGGTGCTATTCTATACCCATTTTGCAGAAGGGAAAACTGAGGCTCAGAGAGAAGAAGTAACTTGGCCATGCTCAGACAGCAGAGCTGGTGCTCGCACTGCTGTCTAGCAGACAAAGCAGCAAAAAGTGCCTACAATGTACTGAGGAGGAGATGGAGGCGGGCAGTAATAAAGCCCAATTGTTACACAAATTGATTCAGCAGCCAGCCTGTCACTCTCTGGCTCTGTGCCTCTAGCCCCGTGCTTTAACTTACAGTGCCTCATGTTCCTACTCATAAAATACAGATTTGGCAGTAATGATACCTGCATGGGTAGTCACTGCAGGGGGCTCAGAGGATGCTGGGCTGTTTAGGGGGCAAGGCCAGCAGGAGGGTGGGATGGGGTCTTCTCAGAGTGGGTAGGGAAGACTTGGTTATTATTTGGAGAAAGATCATGCCAGGCCGGGGAACAGTGAGTGAAATGGCCCTGGAATGGAAGGCAGGAAGGCCTGCTTCACCTTCCTCCTTCTCCTCCCTTCTTCCTGAGCCCAAACTGCAAAAAGACCAATTCCAGGCCAGGAGATGACACCAATTGGTGTACTTGAGTTGGATCAAACTGGCTCCCAAGAGCCAATTATGCATCTCTTCCTAGCTCAGGGCTCAGATATCAGATATCACATTCACAGCCTGAAATCTGCCAAGATGGGAGAATTTACACCATGGAAATTGGCAAACACTATAAACAGATGCCCTTGTCCCAGCTGGTTTATGAGCACACTGTAGCTTACACCCATCTGGAGGCCCCCTCATGCCCACTGTCTCAGTCCATTGGGGCTGCTATAACAAAATGCCATAGACTGGGTTGCTTAGAAACAATAAACATTGATCTCCCACAGTTCTGGAGGCTGGAAGTCAGAGATCAAGACGCAGGCAGATTCGGTGCCCAGTGAGACTCTCTTCTGCTTCATAAATGGTGTCTTCTCACAGTGTCCTCACACAGTGGAAAGGGCCAGGCAGCTCTCTGGGGTCTCTTTTATAAGGGCACTAATTCCATTCATGGGGACCCTGCCCTCATGAGCTAATCACCTTCCAAAGGCCCCCACCTCCTAATACTATCACCTCGGGGGTTAAGATGTCAACATGCGAATCTAGGGGGGAAATAACATTCAGTCAAGAGCTCCCCCTTCTCCCTCTCAGTGACATCACTTCACAGCTTGAAATTGACCAAGGTGGAAGAATTTACACCATGTAAATTGGCAAACATTACAGATCCCAGCTGGTTTACCAGCACACCATTGCTTACACCCCAGGACAGCTGCCCCAACTGACACCTGCCCACCCACCTTTCAAGATAGGCAAAACCCCTTGCCCTCAGGTGCAGCAAGGCAGGAGGCCAGCCTGGTGGAGGAGGCAGCTGACAAACAAGCATCATGTCAGAGAGTGACAAAAGAAATGTCATGAGGAAAACTAAAATGGGTAGAGAGAAAATGAGGGGTAGGGGCTGCATTTTAGACTGAGCACCCCTCTCTATCCTTTATGTAGCCCTCCCCCACTCCCCTGCATCTTCCTGCATCCCACCCTTCCCCCATCAGCCACTTGAACGCCACACATGTCCTTGCATGACCTGAATCTTTTCTTTTACCCCTTCCTCCCTCTCCCCACCCTGGGTCCTTCTTAAAGCCCTTGCCCAGAGGCCCTGGGTCTGTCCTGCTCCCTGGAATTTTCATCACACAGAAATTCGTCAGGTCCAAGCCCATTTCTGCTCAAAGAACTCACCTTCACCTGAAATTGGCTTTGCTGCCTGCTCTGGGAAGCGTCTTGGCTCCTGTTTGAATGGACGAACATAGCAGTGGCTTGAAGGTCACCCTGCCCTATTGGGAGCTCCATGGTCATCGCCTTACTCCAACCACCCCAACATCATAGCCACTGAAGGGGTTCCTTAGGCTGGTGGTAGCTCCCCTTCCCATCAGCCACTGGGCAGGCCCAAGGCTTTTTTGTCCCACCATGAGAGTGGGTTGG
Source organism: Globicephala melas (assembly GCF_963455315.2). NCBI lineage: Eukaryota > Metazoa > Chordata > Mammalia > Artiodactyla > Delphinidae > Globicephala > Globicephala melas. Next base: position 162,811,989 of record NC_083316.1, on the reverse strand, counting down.
GGAGAGTGCCTATGGTCTCTCCCCAACACACAGTATGGTCCAGCCTTCTTTGCTCTGTCCTGCCTCAGTTTCCCCATCTGCTCACCCCAGCCTCTCCCAGAGGAGGCTTTGGGGATGAATTTCCAGACACACGAGGATGATGCAATGCTACCTCTCCCTCGTTCCTCCTCATGCCAGTGTGGGCCCAGCGCAAGAGGGCCCAGGGGATCGGGGAACTCTAGATATTTCTCAGATCAACACGCCAGTAAAACTTGGAGCCCAAATGGTGGCGATTCCCTCTGAGCTTAGACTGGACCACTCCCATCCTCCCAGCAGCTGGGAACCCTCCAAAATCTTAGACACCTAGATGAGCCCCCCCTCCCCAGCTGTGCCCACACTGCACCCCCAAATCCTGCAGCTGAAGCCAGAAGCCATATCTTCTGTTTATAGATCAGTGAGGAGGGAGGGGGGTTGGCAAGTTTTAAAAGCTCATTAAGGCCTGCGTTCTTTTTATAGATGAGGTTTCCTGCGTCTTTCCTTTCCTCCACCCCCTTCCGCCCCTCCCTGCTTTCCGAACGCCGTATTTATTTGAGTTAGAAAAATAATGAGGTCCCTGAGGTCGTACACAACACATTGGCTCTCTAATCAAAGTACTGCTGTGGAATTAAAAATATAGAGAAATCTCTGTGTGTTGGAGTGTGGGCTGCTGGCTGTGGACGCAGGGCACATTCACCCAATACCACCCTAGCTCCACCAGACTGGCTTCAGGGGAGGGACATAATTAGCTGTTTTCCAGCAAAGTCTCTGGGGTGGAGAATGGGGTTGAAATGCCCACGGGGTTGTGGGATGGAGTGGAGCTTCCTCAGAAGGCATCCAGGGCTGAAAGAAAGAAGGACCAAGGGGCTGGATCCCGCCAGGCTGGATGTGGTCTGGGTTGGAGCCTCAGGGGACAGGGCCCCCAGGCGGGGAGGCCAGATTGGGTGCAGAAGGCAAGGAGGCCATCAGAGAGGGAGACCCCCAGGAGTGCACCCAGTCTGAGGGGCCGAGGGACCCCACTATTTCAACCGCAGTGTATCAGATTGAATAGAGTTTCTCTCCCTCCCCAAATTCCTGTCCAATGGGAACCTCAGAATGTGACCTGGGTCTTTGCAGATAAAATCAGTTAAGGATCTGGAGATGAGATTCTTAAGCAATGGGCCCTAAATCCAATGACGGGTGTCTTTATTTTTATTTCTTTCTTTTTCTTTTTAAAAAATTGTTTTTTGGCCGTGTCGTGAGGCACGTGGGATCTTAGTTCCCCGACCAGGGATCAAACCTGCACCCCCTGCTCTGGAAGCGCAGAGTCTTAACCACTGGGCTACCAGGGAAGTCTCTGACTGGTGTCTTTAGACTAGAGAAAAAAGAAGGATATTCTGACACAGAGAGACACAGAGAGGAGGAAGCCATGTGAGGACAGAGATCGGAGGGATGCAGCCACACGCCAAGGGACATCTGCAGCCACCAGAAGCTAGAAGACACCAGGAAGCATCCTGCCCTAGGGACTTCAGAGGGAGCACGGCCCTGCCCACACCTTCATCTTGGACTTCAGGCCTTCAGAACTGTCAGAGGAGACATTTCAGTTGGTTTTTTTTTTGTTTTTTTTTTTGCGGTACGCGGGTCTCTCACTGTTGTGGTCTCTCCCGCCGCAGAGCACAGGCTCCGGACGCGCAGGCCCAGCGGCCATGGCGCACGGGCCCAGCCACTCTGCGGCACGTGGGATCCTCCCGGACCGGGGCACGAACCCGCGTCCCCTGCATCGGCAGGTGGACTCCCAACCACTGCGCCAGCAGGGAAGCCCCATTTCAGTTGTTTTAAGCCACCTGGTTTGTGGTCATTTGTTATAGCAGCCACAGGAAGCCCCTGTCCCTAAAACCCTCCATGGACCCGGCTCACTTAGAACTAAATGCTGACCCCTGATGGTGACCCCCCCACACCCCAGGACCCTGGGGGCAGGCGGCTTCTGCCTTCCCTTGGCCTCCTTGCCCTCATCTATCCCTCTCATTCCCCAGCTCTGGACACACAGGTTTCCCTGCAGCCAGGTGGACACCCACCTCTTGGCCTTTGCCTGTGCTGTTCCCCCTGCCAGCAGCTCTTCTCTGTGTCTCTCCTCACTCAGATCTCAGCCTACGGATCCTACCTTCCCTCCATCATGCTTCTTTCTGGTTTTATTAGTATTTTTTTTAATATCCCTTATGGCAACCTCAGATACACCCACGTGTTTGTTTAGTGTCTATCTCTCCAGGACGTCATCCCCATTCAGGCAGGGATTTTTATCTCGTTCACCCCGGTGCCCCCAGAGAACAGAACGGGGTCAGACAGAAGAGGTGCTCAATCAAATATGCAAAATGAATCCGTGAAGGAACAATGACAAAGGACCTCCGTCATCCTCATCGCCCCACACCTGAGGCCCGTGGGGTGCTGGGTCTTGCCGGTTCTGGTTCCAGAAGGGTGGCTCTCTCTGTAAATCTGCCCAGTCCTAAAGCAGAGGGATCTGAGTGTCGTCAGGCTTGTGGGGAGCTGAGCAGACCAGGGCTCAGCTCACTGTTGCCCTCCCGCCCTGGCCTTCCCCGGCCTGCCTGGGCCAGAGCAGCACAGCCCGTGACATTTACACAGTCTTAGGGTGGCTTTGGCGGAGGGGAGTGGGGGCCCAGGCAGGGGAAACCACAAGTGTTTGCAGAGCCTGCGTGTGTTTGTGTGCACATGTGAGGATGTGTGAGTGTGGGACTGATGCAACTGTGTGTGATTGCACGAACGTGAGAAAGTGTGAGAATTCGAGGGTGTAGGGGTTTTTGTACGCACCTCCTGTGCGTCTGACCCGGTTCTGGGCACCGGGGTGAACGAGATAAATCCCTGCCTGCACTGGGCTGACTGACATCCCGGAGAGACAGACACAAACCATACACCTGTGTGTGTATGTGAAGTTGAGATAAGTGTGATGGTGCGAGTGTGCAAGAGTGTGTGAGGCTGTGTGAGTGTCTAGAGATGCGGATGTGTGTGTGACAGTGTATGGCTGTATATCTGTAAGAATGTGTGACTGTGAGAATTTGAGGATGTGAGTGTGTATGTGAATGTGTGTGTGAATGTGTAGGTGTGAACTATGAGTGCAGAAATGTGAGATTGTGTAGCTGAGAATTTGAGGGTGTGAGTATGGGAGTGTGTGCGGGTGTGTGAGAGTGTATGAGAATTTGTGTGTGTGTGACTGTGTGTGAGAATTTGTGTGACGGTGAGAGTGTGTATGCAAATGTGTGTGAGTGTGTGTGAAGCTACGTGTGTGGATGTGTGATTGTGTGAGTGTGTACGTGTGAATGTGTGTGAGTGCACAACTGACCACGTGTGACTGTATGAGAATTTGAGGTGTGGAGGCTGTGTCGTTGAGTGTGTAATGTGTGAGTGTGTGGATGTGTGAGAATGTGGGGTTGTGTGGGAACTTGAGGGGGGCGCGAGGGTGCGAGCATGTGACTAGATGAGTGTGAAGTGTGTGTTTGGAAGAGCAGGTGACTTGCTTGCCCAGGACGCACATGCACCCTGAGCCTCGGTCTCCCTGGACCTACCCACACTGCTCACTCCATTGCTGTCTCTCCTTCCCCACATCCATCCCTTTCTCCTCAGGGCTTGCTTCTTCCCTCCTCCCAGGCTTCTCTTCCCTTCCTTTAATTTGGGTACTTGGACTTCACACTTGGGGCCTGTCTACCTCATCTCCGCCCCGCGCAGGAAGGTCAGGAGGCCGGGCCACTGCGGAGTCCTCTGCGCCCGGGGAGGTGCCGGGACCAGGGAGGTGGAAGGAGACGCCTGCTGGGATCTGTGAGGCTGTTTCCACCCACAGATTCTTCCTGGCCCTTTGCTGACAGACATGGGAGCCCCACAGAGGAAAGGGGGAGGGGGGCCTGAAAACAGACTCTCTCCACGTGGTTTCCCACGCTGCAGGTTAGAGGCACCAGGGGGACCTTCAAAATGTCCCTGGTGTCTTGTTGGCCCACCAGCCGGCTGCACCCCGAGCCTGGGAGTAGAGTCTCAGCCTTGGCACTGCTAACATTCGGGGCTGGATCGTTCTCTGCGGGGACCCTCCCGTGCCCTGTAGGGCGTTTAGCAGTATCCCTGGCCTCCACCCACTACCCATGGGTAGAAACACCCCCCTCCTTGAGTTGGGACAACTAAATATGGCTCCAGACATGGCCATATTGCCCTTGGGGGACAGAATCGCCCCCCCCCACACACCCCCGTGAGCACCTCTGGGCTGGGGGGACAGGTGGGCCTCGGATGGGTGCCCAAACCCAGTACTCCCAGAAAGCTCTGGTCTTTCCTTGGCATGGGTTGGGGGGGGATTCTTTTTGCCACATCCTCCCCCAAAGCCCCTGGGATGAGGAGAGTAAGGGGGGGAACAGAGAATAAATGGGACAGGACTTGGCAGGGACCGCGGGCCCAGGACTGCTAGAAACTGGGGGTGGGGCTCCCCCTCAGATGCCCTTCGCACCAGAGGGCCCTGTAGGAAATGATTTCCACCTGCCTTCTCAGCAGGGCTGCCCCAAGGCTGCAGATTAAGAATCAATTAAGAGCCGGAAGGAGGATTTGCCAGGCGGAGGCGGTGAGAGCTGGGGGCGCTGGGCCGCAAGATGGATGGGGGTGACTGGCGGTGGGGCGAGGGAGGGAGCGCTCAGTGGGCCCCGGGCGGTGAGCGGAGGATCCCTGAGACTGTGTTCCTGAGTGCTGGTAACAACAGTGCCTGATTTATAGGTTGTTGTGAAGATTTAAATGTGTACAGATCTCAGAACAGTGCCTGGAACACTGAAAATGATAGATAAGTGTTTGCTAAACAAAAATAAGATGAATGATGGGGCTAAGTCCGCTAGATATGGCCGATGGCCACTTCTGGAGACACTGCTAGTGCCCCCACCCAAACTAGATTCCCTTTTCTGGGCCAGCACACCCATCTACTTCTTCCTTCAGTGTTGGCTGGCTAATGGCTCTCACCTGCCCCTCCTCTGGAGAATGTCTTGTGTTGGTGAAAGCTCCCTTCTCTGGAGATGCCAGGGGGGCTTCCACTCCCCCCAGGTGCAGCCCACAGCTAATGGCTGTCTGATATAGGGTTGCTAAGGGCCAGCCCCTTTGCCTCAAGCTGAAACAACTATATGGGGCAATTCACACTCCGGAGCTCCCCCCGCTCCATGGGATCAGGCTGGAGCTGGACCCACATCCTGCCTGAGCCCCTTCCTCTGTCACATCCTGCTTCTCTCACTCTCTCTCTCTCCTGAGAGTTCTCTCCACCAAAAACAATGACAGGCGTCTATGTCCCCATTCAGATTCTGCTTCTAGGTAGATGCTCTGAACTGGACTGAGTGTGTCTGTCCACCAAATTCACCCATCATTATCTATTGCTACTGGGATGAATTACCTCCAAACACAGTGGCTTTAAAACAGCAAACCTTTATCATCTCACAGTCTCTGAAGACCAGGAATCTGAGCTCAGGGTTTCTCATGAGGTTGTCATCAGGATGTGGTGGGGACTGCAGTCATCTGAAGGCTGGACCGAGGTTGGAAGATCCTTTTCCAAGATGGCGCATCCACATGGCTGTTGGCAGGAGGCCTGGGTTCCTCACCACGTGGGCGTCTCCAAAGGGCTGCTTGAGCGTCTTCACAACATGGTGATTGGCTTTCCCCAGAGTGAGTGATCCAAGAAAGGCTGAAGTTCTGTCACTTGTGTCACTTTATTCATTAGAAGATGGTCACTCAGTCTAGCCAACATTCAAGATGGGGTACAGGGTGGATGGGGCTCCATTTTTTGAAAGGAAGAGTGTCAAAGTATTGTGGGCATATTTTATTTACTTACTTGTTTTTAAATTTTCAAGTTGAGATATAATTGACATATATTGTATTCGTTTTAGGTATACAGCATAATGATTCGATATTGCATATTCTACAGAATGACCACCAAAATAATTCCGTTAACATCCATCACCACACAAGTTACAATTTGTGTGCGTGTGTGTTTGGGGGGGCACTTTTAAGATCTACGCTCTTAGCAACTTTCAAATATACAATATGTTATTGTTGACTATGGTCACCATGCTGGACACTCCATCCCCAGGAGTTATTTACCTTGTAACTAGAAGTTTATAGCTTTTGACTACCTTCACCCATGGGCGAAATGGGTGTGGGGGGACATATTTGAAAACCACCGCACCCTACTGTACTTTTATTCTCTTCTCATGTAACCGCCTAAAATTCCCTATATATATATACATAGAGATATACATATAGATCGATAGAGATCACTCATTTCCTTATTTGTGGGCTGTCTTGTCTACAGCTACAGTGCAAGTTCCCCAAGAACAGAAACTCTTCTTTGTTCTCCAGCACAGAAGCCCTGCTTAATGACTAGGTTTTAGTTGGGGTTTCTCAGAAGCAGAGTCTGAGCTGATGATTCAAAGGCAAGTAGTTTATCTAGGAGGTGACCCCAGGAAACACCAGTGGGGGAGAAGGGAAGGCAAACAGCTGGTGATGGGTGTGTCACTCAGTCGCTGTGGGCGACTGAAGCTCAGCGGTGCCAAGGACCTCTGGGAGGTAGTGAAGGACACTTCCCAGAGGTGAGAGCGTGGCCCATTTGTCCACCAACTCCTGTTATGTTGAGAGGCGCTCCTGGGGTAGGGAGATCACTGCCTGGCGCTTTCAGCCCACCATGCTCGGGGCAGAAAAGCCTTCAAAAGCTTTGGAGAAAGCCCTCTGGTCAAGAGCTGCTGCAGACGGCGGCAGCTGGACGGCAGCAGGAGCCTGTTGAAATGGTGAGGCCGGAGGGATATGAATTGGGCATCAATGGCTTCTGCTACAAACTATTAGTTGAATAATTGAATCAAAATTTTTCAATCGTTCCCCATAGCCTAAAGGACAAAATCCACACTTCTGAGCTGACACATAAAACCAATGTGACCCAGCTATATGTCCTGATGCTACATCAGGGATGGCAAACTCAAACATCTACAGAAGCCACTGGGAAGGAAAGACAAGGGGTAAATCCAGTTGAGGGTGAGAAGCACATTGTCCTGGATTTTAAAAATTTTCCCTTTTTAAAGGGAGTCATGAATATGGCTAGATTTTGCTCTACTGTAGGGAAAGCAGCCAATGCTGTGAGCAAGATGGTAAAATGGTAACAGGCCCTGGCCACAGTGTTGGGAGACAACAGGGAGTGGTGGGGACTGGGGAAAACTGGAGAACACATTTCCATCGTGTCTTGTGGGAATGCAGGCCCAGAGTTCCCAGATTTTCTTTTATTTGTTTATGTATTTATTTATTTTTGGCTGTGCTGGGTCTTTATTGCTGCGTGAGAGCTTTCTCTAGTTGTGGCGAGCGGGGTCTACTCTTCTTTGAGGTGTGCGGGCTTCTCATTGCAGTGGCTTCTCTTACTGCAGAGCACAAGCTCTAGGCGCACGGGCTTCAGTAGTTGCAGCATGCGGGCTCGGTAGTTGCAGCACAGAGGCTCTAGAGTGCACAGGTTTCAGTAGTTGTGACGCATTGGCTCAGTAGTTGCAGCGCGTGGGCTCTAGAGCACGGGCTCAGTAGTTGTGGTGTGCGGGCTTAGTTGCTCCGCAGCATGTGGGATCTTCCCGGACCAGGGGTCAAACCCGTGTCCCCTGCATTGGAAGGCAGATTCTTAACCACTGGACCACCCGGGAAGTCCCCAGATTTTCTGATTTTTGTAGAAAAGCCAGAAATCTGGATTTTTATACAGAATCATTAACTATTTAGATCTTGGCAATCAATCCAAACATTTATTAAAACAAAGCACATCTGTGGGCTGGTTTCGACCAGTTCACACCCTCTGCACTACAATTATTGGTTACAGTTCTGAGAACCTGACATACCCTTTAAAAACTCCAAGCCTTTATACATGCTTTTCCCTCTGCCTGGCCTGCCCTCCCACTATTGTGGAAAGCTCCTATTCATCCTGCAAAACTCTACTCAGAAATTACCCAAAGCAAAACTCTCCTGGAACTCCTACTGAGTATTATTTTGTTGAGTAGATTTATTTGTCTCTTTCCCCCAACAATCTATGAGCTCTGTGGGGACCATCTCTGTGAGTCTCGTTCAGCTTTTTGCCCTCAGATTTCTGTCAGGGGCTAGCATGACAGAGCACAAATAGAGTTGGTTGAAAGCATGCCCTTGCCACACCCGTCCTGTTACCTACAACCAGTGATGTAGTGAGTGGCTCTTTTTTTTTTTTCTTTTTCTTTTTTTGCGGTACGCGGGCCTCTCACTGTTGTGGCCTCTCCCGTTGCAGAGCACAGGCTCCGGACGCGCAGGCTCAGTGGCCATGGCTCATGGGCCCAGCCGCTCCGCAGCCTGTGGGATCTTCCCGGACACGAACCCGTGTCCCCTGCATCGGCAGGCGGACCCTCAACCACTGCACCACCAGGGAAGCCCGTGAGTGGCTCTTTTTTAAAAAATTAGTTTAACTCTGTTAATTCCAAGTTCCAAATTTATCCCTCTCCCCACTCTTTCCCGTTTGGTAACTAAGTTTGTTTTCTATGGTAAACTGGCTTTTAATTAAAAATCAAAAAAGCCCTGATCTTGCAGCATCTGTCAGTTTGCATGGTGTGAGTACTCCCACCATGGCTGATTTCAAGCTACCAATGTGATGTCACTGAACAGAGTGTTGGAAAGAGATGGGTGCATACAAGCCAGGTCCAGCACTGCCTGTATCCTACCTTCCACCTTCCCCTCCAGCTTCAGTGAGAAAATAGAAGCCCCTCCCCATCCTTCCTCCTTAAAGTGACCCTAGCCATTTTTGTTTTCTTAACTGAAAAAAACCCTTTCTTATTGGAGCATAAAAAACATACTGCAAAGCATGTGTATCATAAGCATACAGCTTGATAAATCTTCATGAAATGAATACTCCTGTGTTACCAGCACCAGATCAAGAATAGAACATTCCCAGTCCCAGGAGATGCGCCCCCCACCAACACATGTTCCCTTCCAGCCACTACCTCCTTGTCCAAGGCTAACCATTACCCCAGTTTCTATCATCACAGAATAGTTTTGCCTGTTCGAGAACTTCATATGAATGGAATCATACAATATGTCTTCTTTTTTGCTTCTTTTCTTCGGTATTAAGTTTGCAAGATCCATCCGTGTTGGTGCAGGTAGCAATGGTTTGCTCTTTTCTACACCACAGTTAATCTGTCCATTCTACTCTTATGGGTATTTGGGTAGTTTCCAGTTTGGAGCTATTTATCCAGGAGCAAAATTGCTTGGTCAATGCAGGAGGGGAATATTCAGGTTTAGTAGATGTAATGAAACGTTTTCTGAAGTGGTTTTATCATATATACCCTCCCTCTGCCATTGTGTGGGATGCTAGGGGAAGAGCCATCTTCTTAAAATGTAAATCAGACCAAAGGCCTTTATGACTCCCTGTGGCTTTTAGAATAAAGTCCAAACTAACCTTTTGGCCTCAGCTGGCCTCTTCCATCCCAGCTCTCTGCCACTCCCCCCTCCTGTGGCTCTCAGGCCCTTTTCCTTGAATATGCCACATATTAGCCCATCTCCAGGCCTTCTGCTCATTGTCACTCCTCTGAAGGCTACACCCTCCATTCTTCACCAGCTAACTTCCACATCCTCTTAACTCAGCTCAAATGCAAAGTCTTTTTTATTCTTTTTTTATTGGAGTATAGTTGATTTACAATGTTGTGTTAGGTTCAAGCGTACAGTAAAGTGAATCAGTTATATATATACATATATCCACTCTTTTTTATATTCTCTTCCCATATAGGCCATTACAGAGTGTTGAGTAGAGTTCCCTGTGCTATGCAGTAGGTCCTTATTAGTTATCTATTTTATATGTAGTAGTGTGTATATGTCAATCCCAGTCTCTGGTTTATCCCTCCCCCCACCTTACCCCCTGGTAACCACAAGTTTGTTTTCTATATCTGTGACTCTATTTCTGTTTTGTAGATCATTTCATTTGTACCCCTTTTATAGATTCCACATATAAGTGATATCATATGATATTTGTCTTTCTCCATCTGACTTACTTCACTCAGTATGACAAACTCTAGGTCCATCCATGTTGCTGCAAAATGGCATTATTTCATTCTCTTTTTATGGCTGAGTAATAATAGTCCATTATATATATGTACCGCATCTTCTTTATCCATTCCTTTGTTGATGGACACTTAGGTTGCTTCCATGTCCTGGCTATTGTAAATAGTGTTGCAGTGAACGTCGGGGTGCATGTATCTTTTCAAATTATGGTTTTCTCTAGACATATGGCCCGGAGTCGGATTGCTGGATCATATGGTAGCTCTATTTTTAGTTTTCTAAGGAATGTCCATACTGTTCTCCATAGTGGCTGTACCAATTTACATTTCCACCAACGGTGTAGGCGGGTTCCCTTTTCTCCACACCCTCTCCAGCATTTATTGTTTGTAGATTTTTTGATGACACTTTTCCCAGCTTCCCTCCCAATCTAAATTAGCCACCGAGGTTATTCTCCTAGTTCCCTATTCTTTTCTTCTGAGGCATTTATCACAATTTATAATGACAAATTTGTGTAATTTAGGTATTTATTTCATCAGTGTCTTAGTTATCAGTCATGTTCTATTTCTTAACCAGGGTTGCAGGTATATAGGTGCTTGTTTATCAAATTATATTTTTAAAATATGTTGAACACAATATAGCTCTTAACTCCCTGTTAATCTAAGCATTTTTCAAATACGAATTCCTTTAATTGAGATGAATTCATTTCACTTTTCAACTACTAGTGAGATGAAGGGATAGTGAAATGAATTAATTTCAATTTTCAAATATTAATTCATTTCACTGGATCCTTGAAACAGCCTCATGAGGTAGACTATTTTATAGATGAGGATATAGAGGTACAGAGACAGTGTCTCCTCCCCACCCCCAGACGTTCAGAGTCCTCTCCTGCATCCTTCACATCTGACTGGCTGATAAGCTTACACCTAATGAGAGGGTCTTATCCTTGATGCAGAACAATTACTTTCTCTGTATCCCATTGGCCAGAACTCAGCCATATGACCCAGCCCAGCCACAGGGGAAGTTGGGAAATGTAGTCTTCCTGTGTATATAGGAAGAGGAAACGGGTTTGGTGAGACCATGGCTTTGTAGTTGCCGTATTTCATGAGAGCCTACTAAGTGCCAGGTATTTTATCCACGTTATCCTGTTCAGCTCTGGTCAGTACATAAATAAAGTGACAAACAAATAAATTATAATAAGTTATTTTAAAATGAAAACAAGTAAATATTGAAATAAATTATAATGAATAAGGTAATTACATAATTTGCATACATGGAGAGAGCATATGGGGTATAGACTGGGGATGGCCCTTTCCCTCTACATGGGGCCAATGGTCCCAGGTGGCAGATCCCACTCCCAGATGGAACAGATCCACCCAGCAGAGTGAAATTCTAGTTGCCTCTGGCATCCATTCTCCTCTTTTTCCTTTTAGTGTTAGAGTGTCCTGAGTTTTAGCTGGGCACTTGGCTTTCCTGTTAGAGACTATACTTCCAAGTCTCAATTATCGGTAAGTGTGGCCATGTGCCTAAGTTCTACCCTATGGGTTGCTCATCCCACTATGAGCATAAGTGATTTGTGCAACTCCCAGGTATGTCCTTTGAAGGAAGCTTTTGCCCTCTACTTCCTTTTTCCTGCTCCCCCCGGGAACCCCAGAGGGAATCCACAAGTGATGTGAGTGGCAAAGCTGTCTCACTAGCCCTGGACCACCAACCCCTGATGCTTACATGAGTAAGAAATAACCTCTCAAAGACTATACTTTCAGGGATCATTTCTATATTTACAAAACAGAAATAGAGTCACAGATGTAGAAAACAAATTTATGGTTACCAGAGGGGAAAGTGGTAGGGGGAGAAATCAGGAGATTGGGATTGACATATACCCACTACTACATATAAAAGAGATAACTAATAAGGACCTACTGCATAGCACAGGGAACTCTACCCAATACTCTGTAATGACCTATATGGGAAAAGAATCTAAAAAAGAGTGGTTATATGTATATGTATAACTGATTCCCTTTGCTGTACAGCAGAAACTAACACAACATTGTAAATCAACTATACTCCAATAAAAATTTTAAAAAAAGAAATAAACTCTCATCTTGTTGTAGCCACTGAATTTTGGGGCCTCTTTGTTATAGCATCATGGCTAGTGCCAGACTAATGTGGCATCAGCCCTGTCCTCCATGTTAGCCCCTTGGCTCCTTACCTAGCTCCTCCATTCCTATCCCCACAGTATCTACCTCCCTCTCTCTGACTCTGATGTCCTGAACAATATGCACAAATCTTCCTCCACAGTATCCTGTGTAAACATCATTATGTAAGAGACAAGAGTCAGATAGAGAGGTTATGTCCAGACTTCATTTGTTCAACGTCCTAATGCTCTGGGCTGACTGCCCCTTCTGTTTCAATTACCAGCCTACACTGAGTCTAGGCTCATTGAAATCTGATGCTTTTGCCTTCCCGGCATCACTTTCGTTTTCTACAGTTTTCCTTTGAGGAACCACCTCTAAACCACTTTCAATGTGGAGCACCATGGCAGGCTTGAAGTCCCCTCACTTCTATTAGCAAGCATGTGGTCCAAGATCGGTCAATCAGAACATTGCATTCCTCCAGATTGGTTCAGGGATGGACCTGTGACCCAAGGTGGGTGAATGAGAGTCCGCACTTAGGTGTTTGCTGCGATTGTTGGGAAACAGATGTTTTTTGTCTGCTAGGGTTAGCAAGTTGTTAGGATGTAAGTCAGGACAAGTGGGACCATCTTGTCACCACTTTGTTGAGAACTTGACTGAGAGAGAGAGGCTAACACAGGTAATATGATTTAAGAGATGGACAGAACTGGACTCCTGGTGACATCATCTGAGTGCCTGGATCCAGCCATGCCTGAAGTTATACAACCATTGTGCTTTTCAGCTGTATGAGCCAGAGTCTTCTCCCTTTTAAATTAATTATGGCAAGGGTTCTCATATGTGCAAACAAAAAATGTGCCACTTTGGGGAGGGTGTCCAAGGTATATAATTAACTGGAGAAAAAGCAAGTGTGGAACAGTGCGTCTGCAGCGATCCCCATTTATGAAAGGAAAAGAGAGGATGTTCATACAGATGTTGGCGTGTGAATACAAAATGTTGGGTGGATACACCCAGCAGGCCTTACCAGGGCTGCATCAAGGTGAAGGGAGGGCTTCCCTGGTGGCGCAGTGGTTGAGAATCTGCCTGCCAATGCAGGGGACACGGGTTCGAGCCCTGGTCTGGGAAGATCCCACATGCCGTGGAGCAACTGGGCCCGTGAGCCACAACTACTGAGCCTTCGCATCTGGAGCCTGTGCTCCGCAACAGGAGAGGCCGCGACAGTGAGAGGCCTGTGCACCGCGATGAAGAGTGGCCCCCCGCTCGCCGCAACTAGAGAAAGCCCTTGCACAGAAACAAAGACCCAATGCAGTCAAATAAATAAATAAAATAAATTTATTAAAAAAAAAAAAGGTGAAGGGAGCAGCACAGAGGGAGGCTCAATTTGACACCCTCCTCGTTCGACAGGGCTCAAATACCTTTTCCTTTTATCATGAGTGTGTATTGCTTTTCTGAGAAAAGAAATTCATTTCATTCTCTCACTTATACTTCGTTGCTACAGTGGTGGGAAAGAGCTTATAGTGGGAATCCTGTAGGTCTTAGGCTGGGTTCCCCCAAAGCAGACCCTGACACAGGCAGTTAGGTGCAAGAAGTTTAATTTGCAAGGTGATTCCAAGAAACACAGGTGGGAGAGACGGGAAGTGAGGCAGGGAAGGGAAGGCAGCCAGTACAGGGTGTGTTGTTGAGAGGGTTCCCAATGTGGGCAACTGGGGTGCAGTTCCACGGGCGACCTCTAGGAGGCAGCAGAGAGCACATACGTCAAAGTCATCCCACCTTGGGGAAGGAGCTGAAGTATTTATCCTCCAAAATTCTGTCTCCTGTTGGCGACAGTCATTTCTGGGAGTGGCAGCTCCAATCACTTCCTGACTGCAGGCCCCATCTGCTTGTATAAAAGCCTCAGGCAGAGAAACACAGGAGAATATGAGCCAAGGGGACATAGAAATAGCACCGACCACAATAGCTACACCATAATAGATAACAGAGTTTGTAGCTGAGCAGATGTGATGGTTAATTTTATGTGTCAACTTGGCTGGGCCATGGTGCCCAGATATTTCATCACACATTTTTTGGGATGTTTCTGTGAGGGTGTTTTTTGGATGAAATTAACATTTAAATCAGATTACCCTCCATAATGTGGGTGGGCCTCATCCAATCAGTTGAAGCCCTTAAGAGACCAAAGACTGACATTCCCCGAGCAAGAAGGAATTCTGCCAGCAGACTGCCTTTGGACTTGAGCTGCAACTCTTCCCTGAATCTCCAACCTCCTGGCTTCCCCTACAGAGTTTGGACTTGCCAGCCTCCACAATTGCATGAGCTAATTTCATAAACTAACTCACTCTCTCTCTCTCTCTCTCTCTCTCTCCATACACACACACACACACACACACACACTCATACATCCTGTTGCTTCTGTTTCTCTGGGGAACCCTAATACAGCAGAACTTTCTAAATTGTCTCTCTAGTCTGCACCTACTCATTGCCCCTACTTAATGGATGAGAAAACTGAGGCCCATAGAAGAGAATGACTGCTCAGGGCCTCTGGAGACCCAGGACACTTTCTGTCCCTAGGAAGAGTTTGACAACACTCTAGCTTTCATTATATTTATTTCACACTTACTTTGTATCTGTGGCCACTCATGGTGGTTTTCTATCCATGGCCCTGAAAGTTCCTTTCATGCGTGAATTAGTTTCAACTTAAAACAAAGTCAAGTCAATTTTGTAAATAAAATTTAAAAAGTGTGAAGAGGCATTTCTTCTTGGTTGGGGAACATCATCTTTGTTCTCTTAAAGCCTTCAACTGATTGGCTGAGGCCCACCCACATTATGAAGGGTAATCTGATTTAAATGTTAATTTCATCCAAAAAACACCCTCACAGAAACATCCCAAATAGTGTTTGACGAAATATCTGGGCCCCATGGCCCAGCCACTTTGACACATTAAGAAGGAGCATGTCTCCACCATGGCACCTGGGTGACTTTGCACGTATTCCCATAGGCCATGCCAGCAAAGGCTTGAACCTCAGTGAATCAGCACCCTTTTGTTTCATTCTTATCTTTTTTTTTTGGAATGTGGGATACAGGCTATAGGGGGGCTTCTCCTCCTTTCACTGTTCATGTAAGCAATACACTCAGAATTTTAAAATGGCTTGTTGTGTTTTTACCAGGTGAATCCACCAGGCTGTGCCTGTTGCGTGCTTGACAAGGTGGTGTGCTGAAAATGTAGGTGAGTGGGTGAACTTTGGGAGACACTGGGGTGCGCACCTGGGCTGCTCTGCCCTCACACTCATGCCTTATCTTCATCCCGATCTGCTTCTGTCAAGTGTTGGTGGAAGTGGCCTCTGAACACTCTACATTCAGGCCTCCGAAACTTCCCACGCTTTCCTCCTTCTTCATGCTCTCTTCGCCTTTGTCACCTCCTGGCTGTACAGACAGAGTCACATGGAAGGTTCTGAGGTGCTAGAAGGAGGCGGTACCACAGCTCACAGAGAGGCGGGGTTTGCAAGTGGAGCAGAGTCACCTGCCATTTGAGTGAGAAATAAGCCTGGAGTGTGTGAAGTCGCTGGGACTTGGGGATTGCTTGTTACAGCCGCTGGGGTGTACTTACTCTGACCGATGCAATATTTGAACTTGCTTAATCTCAAAACAGTCTCTTCCGAAGCAAGTTCCATTGTTATCCCTGATCAATAGATGAGAAACTGGAACTTCCCTGGTGGTCCAATGGTTAAGAATCCGCCTTCCAATGCAGGGGACGTGGATTCGATCCTTGGTCAGGGAACTAAGATCCCACATGCCACAGGGCAACTAAACCCACGTGTTGCAACTACTGAGCCCGTGCACTCTAGAGCCCACACGCCACAACTAGAGAGAAGCCCACACGCCACAACGAAAGATCCCGCGTGCCACAACGAAGATCCCGCGTGCCGCAACTAAGACCCAACACAGCCCAATAAATAAATAAATAAATAAATAAATGAGAAACTGAGTCACAGAGAGGGTCAGCTACACACCCAAGGTCATACAAGAGGTGGGAAAGCTAGAATTCTAACCCAGACCCACTGCTTTCAGAGCCCACTCTGACCCAACATAGGACCCTGCCAGAAGGTGCAACTCAGGACAGAGAAATTTCTCCTCGCTGGTCCCTGAGGTCTCTCCCCTTACAGTGGATGTCCTGTTCCTGTGGGGCGTGCAGCCCCAGCCCCCAGCCTTGTCCTTCCTGTTGCATCAGGCAGCGTGCAGATGTGGCTTGACCTCCCACTCTTCTGAAAGGAACCCGCCCTGATCTGTTGTGGGAGGGGCTTGGTGTAGTGCTGGCACAGAAAAAACTCTCAATAAATGTTTGAGATTATTAACATCATTGACGGCGGTGGGGCACTGACCGAGAGGCAGCATAACTCAGTGGTTAAGCCAGAGGAGCTGGATTCAAGTCACATCTCCATTATTTACTAGCTGTGTGACCTTGAGTAAGTTGCTTAACCTCTCTGTGCTTCGGTTTTCCCCATCCATCAAATGGAGATAATGATGCTAGCTATTTCACAGGGTTGTTGCAAGGATTAAGATATAAAATACACCAAGAGTGCCTGCCACTGATGTTTTAGGTTTTACTATTATTCTAACATTTTCCCCTATTCGGTCTCATCTCCCAAGTCCCCAGGCATGGCAACAGCTGGTTCTGTGACCAGGGCCTCTCCAGACTGCTCACTACAGGCGAGACTCCCCTGCCTTCCCCCTTTCTTGGCTCCCGTGCGCCCCTGCCCCCAGCCTGGGTTCCAGCGTCATCTCCTCCCCTCTCGTTTGCCCTCAGCCCCAGGGTGACCAGAACTCCTGCCTCGTGGGACAGCTTTCCAGCACTTTCCCCTTTTTAAGAGATTGACTGCAATTTCTATAATAACATCACATTAGCAAGAAATTAATGTCCTCATTAAGACAGCAATTAGGCACATTAGCGCAGCAATAAAAGAGAAGCTTATGAAATAATTGCTGGTTCCAAAATGCCTTTAATTTAGTATTTTATATTGCACCGTGTTATTAATTTTTTCCCTCAGCAGAAGATAATAAGAAAAACGTTTGAATTGTGAGGAGGTTTAAAATAAAAACATTTTTTTTTAAAGGAAAGCAATGTTGATACCTGCAGACAAACCATCTTCTCCCCGAAGCCCCCTTCGATTCCTGAGTCCATCCACGTGATGATGCTAGTGGTGGAGATGGGCCAAGGGCCAGGCTGTGTCCTGGGACTTTTGGCTAAGCCTGGAGTCCAGAGGAGGCTGGAGTTGGGCAGTCTTTGATCCCGGAAGCAGGAGGAGTGGCACCATGTTTCTTTGCCCTAAACGATGAATACCTATTTGTTTCATTTCTCTTTTCCAACGGGCTGCATCTCCTGAATTCAAATTCTTTTAGCTAATGTTTCCTCGGTATCCGGTGGCTCTGCCGCTGGCAACGTGAGGTTTCCAGCCCGGTGGAGAAGACAGATGCATACATGAGTGCACCGATAGACTGGAAATAACACTATTTTGCAACCGGTAATGAAAACATGGATCTGGGCCACAATCATCCGTGGATGGTGAAATCATTAGGGGAAAGGCAGATGAGGAATGTATTCCTGGAGGGCTCTTCTGCCCCCATCTGAAGCCCCGGGTCTACCTTTGCATCCCTAAATGTGACACAGCTGGATGTGAAGTGGCTTCTGGTGGGAGCAGCAGAAGGCACCCAGAACCACTGGGTGTGCTTTGCTCCAAATCTAAACTCTTCTCCAGCTGTCTTAGATTGGGTTAGGCTGACCTTGAGACAAGGATCTGAGTAGTTTACTTGGGAGGTGACCAGGAGGTGCATGGGGAAGTGAAACAGGGAAGGGAAGGATACAGTTTCAGGTAGCAATAAGAGCTGTGAGTAACAACAACAAAAATTAAAGGGAAGGGCTGGTGAGGGATCAGAAGACAGCATACTTTTCTGTGCAAGGAAGGGCCTCTCAGAGGAGTGGACATGTGAGCAGAGACCTAGGGAGGCAAGGGAGGGACCCACGTGAAGATCTGGGGGAAGAGCGTTCCAGGCATGGGGAGCAGCAGGTACAAAGGCCCTGGGGGTGGGAACAAGCTTGGAAAGTATGAGGATCAGCCAGGAGGCTAAATGGAAGCAAGAGAGAGAGGGGACGCAATCAGAAAGATGTCAAGTAATGAAGGAACGGCGAAGAATTCATAAGGAAGTGAAGAAGACGGCAACCCAAACCAGAGCTCCCCAGGATTTGAGTCCAGCTCCTTCCTGAGGACGGGCAACTTGTGCCCAATGCACACGTGTACCAGTCAGACCCCATGTCAGTTACCTATTGCCCATTATGCTATGTAACAATCCCCAAATCCAGTGGCTTAGACAACCAGCATTAATTATGGCTCCACAGTCCATGGGTCAGCTGGACCGTTCTTTGGGTCTTGGCCGGGCTCATTCATTAGTCTGTGGGCATCTGTGAGCCGGGGAGGCATGCTGTTTACCCATGTCGGGCTCTCCACACGTTTGGGGCTTGGCTGGTCTAGGATGGCCTCAGCTGGGCCGACAGGTCGCTGCTCCATGTCCCTCATCCTCCAGCAGGCTAGCCCCGGCTTTGGTCACGTGACAGAGGCAAGGTTTTTTTTTTTTTTTTTTTTTTTTTTTTTTCCCCAGACAGCTAGTAAAAACGTGCTGCATCTCTTGAGACCCAGATTCAGAACGGCCCTTGTACTTCTGTGGCATTTGATTGGCCAAAGCAGGTCACAAGACCAGCCCAGATTCGAGAGGTGTGGAAATAGGCTCCTCCTCCAGATGGGAGGAGCTACCCAATGAGGAGGCAAAGAGAGAAGACGATGAGGGTTTAGAACCGGGTGCATTTAGCAGTCAATCCACACCTGCTCTTTTACTTCTCTGGGGTATTTTTTTTTTACGCGCAGGCTCAGCAGCCAGGGCTGACGGGCCCAGCCGCTCCGCGGCATGTGGGATCTTTCCGGTCTGGGGCACGAACCGGCATCCCCTGCATCGGCAGGCGGACTCTCAACCACTACGCCACCAGGGAAGCCCTCTCTGGGGGATTTTGATAATCACTCCCGGTCCCTCCCTGGTCATCCCAAGTCAGTCTACAGCCCATGACCCCAGCCTTGACCCTTTTAGAAGTTCCTCCTGCCCACGTTTGCTCTCTAAGGTCCTGAAGGATCTGTAGCTTGTGTTGTTCAAAACCCCAAATTCCTGACAAGGCTTCCCTTCCTCCTCAGTTTTGACATGTGACCAGAACCGGAGATTTTTATTGACATTGCTGGCTCTCCTAATAGTGAATTCGAGAGTCGGTGTCAGCTACGTCAGGGCAGAGGTTAGTCCATAGGGTCCCCCTGAGCAAAGGAGAAATGGGCACTCGCAGCATGGCTTGAGCTCACTCAGTGCCCTCTTGTGCAGTGTCCAACCTGCACAACCATACCAGCCAGCTCTGATTAGTTGATTGGAGAGGAAAAGGGAAGAGAAAAAGAAGGGGAACCAGGTGCACTATTTAACCTTAGCCCTCTGGCCGAATGAAGGACCTTCCTCAAACTGATGAGGGACCCCGGGGGGAACCGCAGCCCAGCAACCCACCCAGACAGGCAGCCTGGCCTCTGTGGACCAAGGCTGGACCAAGCCCAGTGGTGGGGCGGGGGACCAAGAGAGGGGGGAGGAGTAGGGTAGAAAGGTCCCTGCTGAAACAACCTAGTTGTTTCCCCGTCCCACACCCCCACCCCCACCCCCACCCCATCCTGTATCCTGGGGAAATAAAGTGCAGCTGGGTTCTTGGTTGCCATGGCGACTGCCACAAAAAATTTGGGGGGAAAAACACCCCGGGGCATGAAGAAGCAATTTGCTCTCAGCTCTGGGAGGCGGGGTGTGTGTGTGGGGGGCGGGGGAACGCGGATCAGCATCTCCTGAGGAGGAAAAAGCGGTGAGAGAGAGCCAGACCAGGGTAGGTGGCGTCCAGGAACCTGGAACCTTCCGTGGCCCCCACCAGCTATCCGAAGGGAGAGAGCGCCGGGGCAACTCCGGCTCTGGCGTGGAGGTTTTCAAAGCCCTCACTTCTGAGCCCCACCAGGGTAGCCTCATACTCCCCACTCTAGGCCTTCTACACCCCTCCTCGGGGAGCGGGGCAGGGACGGCAACGCCATACGGATTTCTTTGTTTTCTTTTTTTAATTTGCGATTCCGCCTTGGGACAGGGCACTGACTGGGGGAAGGCACAGGCCTGATAGCCATCAAATTCCCCCAAATCTAGCAAGGGGCCCAACCTCACTCCCCAGCCCCTCCCCTCGCCCTTCAGGCTATGGTGGAAAAGTCCAGAAGTCCTCGGATGTGGGGAGGAGGGCGAATTTAAACCCCCAGAGGGAACCTGCAGCCTAGTTCCCGCTCCTTCTAGTTTCCCTGAACCTCCAAGAAAGCAGAGTGTGGCGGCAGCTGCGTTTTTTTTTTTTTTTTTTTAATCTGTTACTAAGACGCAAGTGAATCAAATCCACTCTGAGGGAAAGGGGAAGGGGGGGCGGAGGGGCAGGGGCCATGGTGTTTGCAGAAGTTGGAAATTTAATAAGAAGGGAAAATAAAAATAGCCACTGTGCTGGAGAGTCAGAGAGGGTGGGAAGAAATCCCGGGTGTGGGACGCCAGGCTAGGTGGAAAGGCCTGCAGAGGGGGAGAGGGGGTGAGGGTCCCCAGAGTCTGGAGGGGCAAGGAAGGTATGGCTGGGGGCAACAGGAAAGGAGGGTTTGGGGCACCTCCCAGCATGGCCTAATTCCCTGGCAGATTTCCCACAGGGGTTAGTGGGACACAGAGATCGGGGAGTGGCCATCTGAAAACCTAGGTGAGGGGGTACAGCTCCTGATTACTTGGTCTTCACAGTGCCACCTACCTCCCGACTGCTCAGATGATGCAGCACGCAGACAGGGTTGCCATGAACAGCTGTGTAGGTTGCTTACTGCACAAGAGTGCTCGACAGAAGCGTGAGCAAGGGCTGATACCATCTGTTCCCCTTGCCGCACCTGTCATGTGCCCAGAGGAAGGGGTGCCTTTTAAAAATCCACATGATAAGGTGGAAACACCCTAAAAGTCCATTAACAGATGAATGGATAAACAAACGTGGTCCATCTTACAATAGAATATTATTCAGCCGTAAAAAGGAACGACGTACTGACACATGCTACAATGTGGATGAAACTTGAAAATATCATGCTGAGTGAAAGAAGCCAGGCATAGAAGAGTGCATATTGTATGATTCCATCTATATGAAATGTCCAGAATAAGTAAATCCATGGAGGCAGAAAGCAGATGGGTGGTTGCCAGGGGCTGGGGGGTGGGGGGGGGGTGGGAGGGGAATATTGGGAAATGACTGCTTTTAATGGGTACAGGTTTGGGATGATGGAAAGTTCTGGAACTAGATACAGGTGGTGGTTGCACAATATTATGAAGGTGCTAATGTCACTGAGTTGTATACTTTAACATTGTTGCTTTTATTTTAGGCGAATTTCACATGAATAAAAAAAGAAACAATCCATGCGAAGATAGAGGACTAGCTGGGGCCCTGCACACGGCTGATCCCACCCCGCCACTCCCCAGAAAACCCAGGATTGCTGACAGGCCCAGACCAGAGCAGCCCTGGGGGCCCTCTGGGAATGGCTAAATGGAATTCATTCATTCATTCATTCATTCACTCCACAAATATTTACTGAGTCGTTTATTTCATGACAGGTGCTATGCTGGGTGGTGAATGAATAAACCCCTGCCCTGGGGCTGACACTCCAGTGGGGCAGAGAGACAAACCCAGCAAGCATGGCCTACAGGACCTGAGGTGGTGGTGCATGCTACAGAGAGAAATAAAACCCGCAGGGGTGTGAGCAAGCAGGGACACTGCCTTCAGTTTTAACTGGGCGACCTCAGGAGGTGACATTTGAGCAAAGTTCTGAAGCAGGCAGCTAGTAGTCAGTCACGTGGCTATGTGGGGGAAGGGCACGCCAGGCAGAGGGAACAGCAGGGGTGAAGTGCTGAACCTTCTTACCTGAAATGAGCACCTCTCAGTGTGGGTTGCTTAATCATATTTAAGGTTCTGCTGGGGCCTTTTTTTTTTTTTTTTTCCAATTCTGACTTGGAGGAGGCACCAGCTGGGAGATGACACAGATGTGACCCCCATCAAATCTCCCCCAAAGCCCAAAGTCTTGCATTTCTATCACAAATAGATGAGCCACAGTCTATGCCAGGACCAGGACAAAAGTCATAGCAGCAAATCCTACATAAGACTATCTTATCCGCCTCCTTATTCACTCGCTTAACCTTCACAGTGAACCCCAGTGACGTCAAACATGTTATCTCCATTTTTCAGGTGCGAAAACTCACTTGAAACCGAGAGATGAATTGTCTCGCCCAAGCTGATGAGAGCTCTGGATCTGAACCCGGGACGCCTGTCTGCGGATCCAGATGAGTGAGGTCTGTGAGCTGCTTCCAAGGTTGGACCTTGATGGGGTCCTCAGGCCTCCAGTCTTGTCTTGAAGCTGCCTCTGGGTCCCGGGGCTCGCAGAGGGGCCGAGTGCGGCGGAGGGTCCCCAGCTCAAGGGAGTCAGCGTTGGCAGGTGATGGATGGTTTAATATCTCGATTGACGGTTTAATATCTTGCGCTGTGACCCGGGCCCCTCCTCACCCACGCCGCGGTGGATGGCCCCCAACGAGAGACAGAGATGGGATACTTCAGTTACCGAAAAGAGAACGAAAATTCCGGAGAGAGAGAGGGGCGCCGAGCAGGGGGCGAGCTGGGAACTGATTTGGCTAGGTTTGATGAGAGGGAGAAAGCAGGTTCCCGGTCGTGTTGGGGGCTGGGGTGTCCCAGCCCCCACCCAGTCCCTCTGCAGCTCCATCTGACTTCCTGTCTTTTTTTTTTTTTAAAGGATTTTTTCTTTTTTTGTTTTTTATTAATTAATTTATTTTTGGCTGCGTTGAGTCTTCGTTGCTGCACGCGGGCTTTCTCTAGTTGCGGCTAGCGGGGGCTACTCTTCGTTGCGGTGTGCGGGCTTCTCATTGCGGTGGCTTCTCTTGTGGCGGAGCACGGGCTCTAGGCGCGTGGGCTTCAGTAGTTGTGGCTCGTGGGCTCAGTAGTTGTGGCTCGTGGGCTCTAGGGTGCAGGCTCAGTAGTTTTGGTGCACGGGCTTAGTTGCTCCACGGCATGTGGGATTTTCCCGGACCAGGGCTTGAACCTGTGTCTCCTGCATTGGCAGGCGGATTCTTAACCACTGCGCCACCAAGGAAGCCCCTGACTTCCTGTCTTGAAATGGAGAGAGCAGGTGCGATGAGTGAGAGGCCTCAAGGCAGGATCAAGACCTCAGAGGAGACGGCAGCATGCGGCCTCCACCTGAAAAGGCTGGATTGAGGCTGGGGGGACACAGGAGGGAGATGGGTGCTGGCGGAGCTTGGAGCTGGAGGGGGCTGGGGGTTCTAGGAACCCAGGTCAGAAGCCTCGGGTCATCCTTGACTTGGTTCCTCTCTCTCTCTATGTCCACTTACATCCAAACCTTGGACTTTACTTCTCCCCACCTCCACGGCCCCACCCGGTCCAGCACAGCATTGCTCACCTGGACCTTGCAGCCTCTGCCTGGCCCCCGGCTCCTGCCCTCGCCCTTAAGCCTACTCCTCTCACAGCCTCCAGGGTGAACACCTGAGCCAGGTCGTGTCCGTCTTCTGCTCAGAACCTGCGTGGCCCCCACCTTGGCTGAGTTTCCTGTCACTGCCACCATTAATTCCCACAAATGTAGCGGCTTAAACAACACACATGTATCATCTCAGGTTCTGGAGGTTTGGTTCAGGTCTCCAGGGGCTAAAATCTAGGTGTCAATGACTGCGAGGCTCTAGGAAAGGATCCTGTGAATTGCTCATTCAGTTATTGACGGAATTCAGTTCCTTACAGTTGTAGGATGGAGGTCTCCGTTTTCTTCCTGGCTGTCACCTGAAGCGGTAACCTGCGCTAATTGGTTCGTGGCCCCTCCTTCCATCTTCAAAGCCAGCAAAGGGGGGTCCTTTTCACATGGCATCTCTCTGACCCCCCTTTCTTGCCTCCTTTTTTTTTTAAATTAATTTTTATTGGAGTATAGTTGCTTTACAATGTTGTGTTAGGTTCTTGCTGTATTATTCCCTCTTTTTTAGATTTCCTTCCCATTTAGGTCACCACAGAGCACTGAGTAGAGTTCCCTGTGCTGTACAGCAGGTTCTCATTAGTTACCCATTTTATACATAGTAGTGTACATATGTCAGTCCCAATCTCCCAATTCATCCCACCCCCCTTCCCCCCTTGGTAACCATAAGTTTGTTCTCTACATCTGTGACTCTATTTCTGCTTTGCAAATAAGTTCATCTCTACCATTTTTCTAGGTTCCACATATAAGCGATATTCTACGATATTTGTTTTTCTCTTTCTGACTTACTTCACTCGGTATGACAATCTCTAGGTCCATCCACATCTCTGCAAATAGCACTATTTCGTTCCTTGTTATGGCTGAGTAATATTCCATTGTATATATGTACCACGTCTTCTTTATCCATTCTTCTGTCAATAGACATTTAGGTTGCTTCCATATCCTGGCTATTGTAAATAGTGCTGCAGTGAACACTGGGGTGCATGCATCCTTTTGAACTATGGTTTTCTCCAGATATATGCCTGGGAGTGGGATTGCTGGGTCATACGGTAGCTCTATTTTTAGTTTTTTAAGGAACCTCCACAACGTTCTCCATAGTGGCTGTATCAATTTACATTCCCACCAACAGTGCAAGAGGGTTCCCTTTTCGCCACACCCTCTCCAGCATTTATTGTTTGTAGATTTTTGGATGATGGCCATTCTGACCGGTGTGAGGTGACACCTCATTGCAGTTGTGATTTGCATTTCTCTAATATTAGTGATGTTGAGCATCTTTTCATGTGTTTCTTGGCCATCTGTCTGCCTCCTTCTTCCACATTTAAGGACTTGTGTGGTTAGATTGGGCCCACCCCATAATGAGGATAACTCCATCTGAAGATCCTTAATTACATCTGCAAAGTCCCTTTTGCCAGGCAAGGTAACGTATTCACAGGTCCCAGGGATTAGGACATCTTGGCATGGCCGTTGTTCTGTCTACCAAGCTCCTCACTCAGAGCAAAACCCCAGGTTCTCACTAAGGCCACGAGGCTCTGCACACTCTGCCCCCATCACCTCCCTGCCCTCATCTCCCTCCCTGCTGCCACATGGGCCACGTCGCTGTTCTCCAAACTCATCAGGCACATTCCTGCCTCAGGGCCTTTGCACAGGCTGTTCCCTCTGCCTGGATCATCCTCTCCCTGATATCCACATGCTTTCTCCCTCACCTCCTCCAGGTGTCCCCTCCCATGTCCCCTCTCCAGGACAGTCTTCCCTGATACACACTACCCGCCCCCCACAGATTTACAACCACCACAGACCCCCATCACGGCTTTGTTTTTCTGCATTGCACTCACCGGCCTGGGATATACCCGAGGATGTTTACTCATTGTTTGTCTTGTCTCTTGTCTCTCCCCTACCCAAATGTCAGCTCCATCAGGGGAAGTTCTTTACCAACACCATTCCCTCCACACTCCTCAGCACCTCTCCACCACTCACCCCGCCTCCAGCCCCTGCCACAGAGCAGGTGCTCACTAAGTGTTTGTTGAGTGAACGGAGGGCAGGCTGTTAGGGCCCTAGCATGGAGGGGGACTTAGGGACCCCATGGGAGGCAGGAGGGCAGGTGGAGAGGGGTCAGTATGGGGGGGGGCAGAGCAAAAGACCTAGAAGAATCCTAGAGGTTAAGAGGACTCTATGGTGAAATGGCCCAACACTCACCAGTCCTACTCACGTTGTGGGATCAAATGCAACTCCATTTGGCTTCTTGCTACCCCTCTAACATGCTTTGTTGGGGGGGCATCTCCCCTGCCCTGCCCCCGTTGGATAAACTCACCCTTCTGACTCCCCCCCCCCAGCTCATCTCAGATAACAGATGCTCCTGTGGTCACCTTAGGTCACGAGGTAGCTTGGGCACGATTCAGAACATCCGGACCCAAGCCCAGACCATGGTTTAGATTTAAATATTCTCCCCCCTTCCCAGGGCCAAGTTCTGGGGTCTCTGGAGTGGTGCTGGCCCATCCTCACCTCCGCTGTCCCTCCTCTGCTTTCACACTGTTAAAGAAAACCAGAGCCTGACACACATTATAGCGGTGAAGAAAATTTTTATTTTTTAAAACAACTATGGGACTTCCCTGGTGGTGCAGTGGTTAAGAATCCGCCTGCCAGCGCAGGGGACACGGGTTTGAGCCCTGGTCCGGGAAGATCCCACATGCCACGGGGCAACTAAGCCCGTGTGCCACAACAACTGAGCCTGTGTTCCACAACTACTGAAGCCCGCGCCTGAAGCCCGTGCTCCGCGACAAGAGAAGCCACCGCAATGAGAAGCCCATGCACCTTAACGAAGAGTAGCCCCCGCTCGCCACAACTAGAGAAAGCCCGCGCGCAGCATCGAAGACCCAATGCAGCCAAAAATAAATAAATTTATTTTAAAAAATAATAAAATTAAAAATTAAAAAAATAAAACAACTATTGCAATAGAGGAAAGAGGCCTCAGTATAGAAGTGGGCTGGGCTTCCCTGGTGGCGCAGTGGTTAAGAATCCGCCTGCCAATGCAGGGGACATGGGTTCGAGCCCTGGTCGTGGATAGATCCCACATGCCGCAGAGCAACTAAGCCTGTGTGCCACAACTACTGAGCCTGCGCTCTGGAGCCTGTGAGCCACAACTACTGAGCCCGCGTGCTACAACTACTGAAGCCCTCGCGCCTAGAGCCCGTGCTCCGCAACAAGAGAAGCCACCGCAATGAGAAGCCCGAGCACCGCAACAAAGAGTAGCCCCCGCTCGCCGCAACTAGAGAACGCCTGCATGCAGCAACGAAGACCAACACAGCCAAAAATCAATCAATCAATAAATTTGTAAAAAAAAATAATAATACCATTAAAAAAAAGTATAGAAGGGGGCTCAGTTCTGAATGCAGGATGAGCATGTGGGGATTTGCAGCCAAGAAGCAGGGTGTGAGGCAGTGGATGGAAAATTACTAAGAGGAAACATCATGGGTGGGGGGAATTCTGGCTCCCCTGACTTAGTTGGTTTCTTGCTAAAACTAGATTCTACAAGGAAGGACCCAGAGAAGCCCAAGGTTGAGGCATCGCCGAAAAGATTACCCACAGGAGCCTGAGCAAATTTGGGTCAAGGAGAGAGTCTTTGTCAAGACCCAGGATCTGAGCTTAGAGAGGGAGTGGGAGTGTAGGGGGTGGAATGGTGGTCCCCAAAAGGATATGCCCATGCCCTAACCCCCAGAACCTCTGACTATGAACTTATTTGAAAAAAGGGTAATCATCACTAATTATCTTTGCAGACATAATTAAGAATCTTAAGATCATCCTGGATTATCCGGGTGGGCTTAAATCCATGGACAAGCATCCTTATAAGAGACAAAAGAGAAGTAAACATAGACACACACGGAGAAGTCCATGTGAAGATGGAGGCAGAGATTGGAGTGACGCAGCCACAAGCCAACAAAAGCCCGGAGTCACTAAAAGCTGGAAGAGGCAAGGAAAGATTTTTCCCTAGAACCTTCAGAGGAAGCAGGTCCTGGCCAGACACCTTGATTTCACATTCTGGCCTCCAGAACTGTGAGAGGATAAATTCCTGTCGTTTTAAGCCTCGAAGTTTGTGGTGCTTTGTTATGACAGCCCCGGGAAACCATGGGTCAGATGGTTCTTCTTAAACTGGTTCTGCTGTCAGATGACACTGCCTTTCAGAACCTATAGCAGGTGTTCAGAGTGGAGACTTTCTCTTGTATATACTTTGAAGGAACCATCTGACCTGGCCCCTGCCACTCCCTTGGGACTTGCTGTTTGCTCAGGCTCTGACTCTCTCCCCATTGAAACCAGTCATATACTTGCAGGTGGAGTCCCAACACCTCCTACAGGGAACCCTACTGAAAGTACCCCATATTTTGATCCAGCAGAGCAGTCACCAGGCCCTTTCTCCTGCCTTCCACAGGTCATGAGGTCCCCAAAGTCCAGGAGACCCACAGCAGATTCTCCAGGCCATCCTGTTGGATGTCCTTCCTACCCTTGCCTGCCTCCTTTCTCCTTTTAATTTTTATTTTATATTGGCGTATAGTTGATTAACAATGTTGTGTTCGTTTCAGGTGTACAGCAAAGTGATTCAGCTATACATACACATGTATCTATTCTTTTTCAAATTCTTTTCCCATTTATGTTATTACAGAATATTGGGCAGAGTTCCCCGTGCTATACAGTAGGTCCTTGTCGGTTATCTTACACACTGCTATATTTATTTATTTGGTTGTGCAGGGGTCTTATTTGCGGCATGCGGGATCTTCGTTGCGGCACTTGGGATCTTTTATTTGCGGTGTGCAGGATCTTTTTTTTGTTTTTTAGTTGTGGCATGCGGACTCTTAGTTTCGGCATGCATGTGGGATCTAGTTCCCTGACCAGGGATCGAACCCGGGCCCCTTGCATTGGGAGCGTGGAGTCTTAACCACTGGACCACCATGGAAGTCCCCTCACACTGCTATATTTAAAATAGAGGTCCCCTTTCTCTTGAGGAGGAGAGCATGAGGCTTACAGCACAGCCCCCTCTGAAGAAATCCTCCTCATAAAATCCTCTCCAAACCTGCCTTCCCCAAACTATTCAGATCCGTCAAGGAGAGAGTCGTGAAACCCATAGCGATCCGTCAACTTTAGAAATCTTCACTGTGGTCTGGCATCTCCCACTGTGTTGCGTCTACTTATTTTGGGGACTCAGTGAAAATGACCATCTTAGCATCCTGTTACTCTAGTAATATCCACCTCTGGGGGTCACTGATGTTGACCACTAAGTATTCCCAGCTCTCCACCTTTTGAGTGCATGATGGGTGACACTTCCTGGTCCTCTGTGATTGGCTGGAGCCATGTGATGAATTCTGGCCAATCAGCTGCAAGCAGAAGTGATGATGTCACTGCCAGGCTGGAGCTTTTAATGGCCGATGCAAGATACTTTGCTCTCTTTCTCTGTGGCAGTGACTAGGAACATTCCAGATAGTTGCTGCCTCATCAGCCTGGGTCCTGCCATGAGGATGACCCAAACAGAGACCCCAGGTGACCCCAAATTGTTACGTAGCATGAACAAGAACTAAACTTTTAAGTCACTGAGATGTCGGGGTTATTTGTTACAGCAGCATAACCTAGTGTCTCAGTCGGCATATTAGTATTCCATGGGGACTGTTACAAGTCACCGCAGATTTGATGGCTCAACACAATAAACATTTATTCTCTTACAGTTCTGGATGCCAGAACCTTGAGATTGGTTTCACTGGGCTGAAACTAAGGTGTTAGCAGGACCCTGCTCCTTCCGGAGGCTCTAGGGGAGAATCTGTTTTCTGGCCTTTTCTAGCTTCTAGAGCCATGTCCCTTTCATTCCTTGACTCACGGAGCCTTCCTCTATCTTCAAAGCCAGCAGCATAGGATGGTCAACTCTCTGCTTCATTATCACATCATCTTCTCCTCTTCTGTTTTTGTAGTCTCATCTCCCTCTGCTTGCCTTTTATAAGGATACTTGTGACTGCATTGGGGGCCCGCCCAGATAATCCAGGATAATCTCCCCATTCCAAGAGCCTTAACTGAATTCCATCTGCAAAGCCTCTTTTGCCACAGAAGGTCACATTCCCAGGTCCCAGAGATCAGGAACTCATATATCTGGGGGCCACTATTCAGCCTAAAACAGTGGTTCCCCTAAAAGCAAGGATTCAAGTAAAAATAGTATATTTGGAAAATTCCAGGAAGAAGAGTGAGGAAATGAAGAAGCCAGGAATGAGTATGTTATTGAGATTACTGCTGTGGGAAACTAGGCTCGATTCTACTGGAGAATTCTGGGAGAGAGTGTGGAACTGTGCAATAAAGGATTACCCTCACCCAAAGAGAGGTCTGGTCTTTACCTTTGGCTCCTGGTAGGTGACCTCTAAGCCCTAGGAATGTCTTGCTTGATAAGAATATCTCTGTTTGAAAACTAACACAACATTGTAAAGCAATTTACTCCAATAAAGATGTTATTAAAAAAAAAAAAAAGAGTATGTTTGGGACTTCCCTGGTGGTGCAGTGGTTGAGAATCTGCCTGCTAATGCAGGGGACACGGTTTGAGCCCTGGTCTGGGAAGATCCCACATGCCGCGGAGCAACTAGGCCCGTGAGCCACAACTACTGAGCCTGCACGTCTGGAGCCTGTGCTCCGCAACAAGAGAGGCCGCGATAGGAGAGGCCCGCGCACCGCGATGAAGAGTGGCCCCGCTTGCCACAACTAGAGAAAGCCCTCGCACAGAAACGAAAACCCAACACAGCCAAAGTAAATAAATAAATAAAATAATTTGCAACAACTTTCAGATTGTTACCTTATTAGGACCTCACAGTAAATAGTCTTATGGAGTAAGTGGGGTAGAGATGATTACAATAATTTACAAAAAAAAAAAAAAATGAATCCGCCTTCCAGTGCAGGGGACGTGGGTTCAATCCCTAGTCAGGGAACTAGATCCCACATGCATGCCTCAACTAAGAGTTTGCATGCCACAACTAAGGAGCTGGTGAGTCACAACTAAGGAGCCCACCTGCCAAGACTAAGACCTGGCGCAACCAAAAAAAAAAAACTGTATGGGGATAGACAGACAGGCTAATGAACAGAATAGAGAACCCCAAAACAGACCCACAAATATGCCTGACATTTAAAAAAAAAGAGAGAGGGTATCTTTGTTTATCTGGGGCCTTGGCGATGCCAGATAGCCCATGCTAACGCTGTGATTTATGGTTGGTGCCTTGGGCCACACTAGATAGTAACAATGTTATTTATGATGGGGGCCTTGGACCACCCAGTACTAGCTCGACCTCTGGAGAGGCTGGAGACTGAGGTCAACCACATGGGTGGTCAATCATATCTATGTGACCAAGACCCAGCAAAAACTCTGGACATCAATGTTGGAGTGAGCTTCCTAGGTTGGTAGTATACCATGTGTGTTGTCACACATCACTGCTGGGAGAAGTTATTACTGTCCGCACAGCTCCACCAGATGGGAACAAGTGGATACTTGCTCTTGGCGTCTCCTGGATCCTGCCCCATGCACCTCTTCCCTTGTCTAATTTTATTTTTTTATTTTATTTTATTTTATTTTATTTTAGGCTGAAACTTGTGGCTTGTGGGATCTTAGTTTCCTGACCAGGGGTTGAACCCGGGTCCTCAACAATGAAAGCACGGAGTCCTAACTCCTGGACTGCTGGTGAATTTCCTCCCCACTTGACTGATTTTGATCCGCATTCTTTTCCTGTAATAAACCGTTACCATGAGTATGAGAGCTTTTCAGTGAGACTTATTGAAACTGAGGGTAGTCTTGGGAACCACAAACTTGCTATTGGTGGTAGAAGTGAGGGTGGTTTGGGGGACCCCAATATTTGCAGTTGGTGGTAGAAGTTTTAGAGTTGGGAACTCTTTTTTTTTTTTCTTTTTGATAGGTAAGACGTGGATTTATTTGGAGAGAAACACACTCCACAGACAGAGCGTGGGCCATCTCAGAAGGTGAGAAAGGCACCAGGGTATGGGGTTTCAGTTTTTATACTGGTGGGTAATTTCATAGGCTAATGAGTGGGAGGAGTATTCCAGCTATTTCTGGAAGGGGCGGGGATTTCCAGGAATTGGGCTACTGCCCACTTTTTGCTCCTCATGGTCACCTTGGAACCGTCATGGCGGCTGTGGGTGTGTCATTTAGCTTGCTGATGTGTTACAATGAGCGTGTGCTGAGGCTCAAGGTCTAGTGGAAGTCGACTTGTCCACCATCTCGGACCCATTTGGTTCTAATCCATTTATGTCATGTCCTCAGGCTCTATCATTCTTTCAAAGGTTTTGCCCTGTCCCCTTCCCTCCTGTTTCATTGCCCCCTCAGAGATTTTACTCCCATATTCTTAGGGGAAGCAGAACGGCGATGGTCTGTCTTCTGTAACTTCTTCAAGGTTGAGTAGGGGTGTCGACCCTGCCCGTCAGGGAGTAAAAATCTAAGAGTTGGGAACTAAAACTTTGCAAGAATGCACCTCAGAGTCGTCTCACCTGAGATGTGATGGAGCTGGTGTATTTATCCTCCAAGTCTCATCTTTCATTGGCCAAGACTGCTCCTGGGGGCATTACTTGCATATCCTTTCTCCTGAGAAAAATCCCTCAGGCAGGAGGTTGCAGGTGCTGGCAGTACTGGCACAGCAAATGTCAGGGGGACATGGGCAGGACACCCACAGTGTGGGTGGAACACACAGCCTGTCCTGACTAATACTTGACGTCTGTCGAGAGCTCTGTAAGTGCTAGACACTGTTCAGGCCGTTTATTTCCTTTTGGATCCTAAAGATACCCTATGGTCTATTAATAAGCCCATCTTTCTGATGAGGAAACTGAGGTATGGAGAGGTTAGGTCACTCAAACAATGTGCATTAGCCTGCTTGGGCTGCCATAACAAAATACCATAGACTGGATGAGTTAAACAACAGAAGTTTCTCATAGTTCTGGAGGCTAGAAGTCCAAGATCAAGTTGTTGGCTGATTTGGGTTCTGGCGAGAGCTCTTTTCCTGGCTTGTACATGACTACCTTCTTGCTGTATCCTCACATGGTGAGAAGAGAGAGCATTCTTCTGTCTCTTCTTAAAAGGGCACTAATCCTATTGTATCAGGCCTCCACCCTTAATGACCTTATTTCACCTTAATTATCTCCATAGAGACCTGGACTCCAGATACAGTCACATTGGTGATTGGGACTTTAACATATACATGGTGGGGGAAGAACATTCCGTCCATAACACAGGATCACAGAGCTATTGAGTGCTGGAACTGATATTCAAACCCAAGCTCCTACCCACTGCTTCTTATAGCCAGTGGAGAAGCAGAAAGCTTGCAGAGGGGAAGGGAGAACTGATGAGGGAGGGCAGGTGGGGATCATGGGAGTGGCTTGATCTATACCCAGGAAGCCTGGGACTGTGGAAACCTGAACTTCAGCCTACTTGGGGCCAAGAGCACCCTAAGGTTTTGCAGCTTGAATAGTTATTTTAAACCCTAAATTGGACCTGGTCACTCCCTTGCTCAAAACCTTCCATTGGCTTCTCATCACTCTTTGAAAAAAATATGGGCTCCTCCCCACAACCTATAAACCCCTGTCACCTCCCTGCCCTCATCTCTTACCACTGTCCTGCCTGACTTTACTCCAGCCCCCTTGATGTTTCTCAAACACATCAAGTGAGTGCCAGCCTCAGGGCCTTTGCATATGCTTTTGCTGGCATTTGCAGGGCTTGCTCTCTCTCTTCACTCAGGTTTCTGATTGGGACAAAGACTGTTTCCTAATATTCCTTTTCCTTGTCTTTTTTTCTTACTTTTTTTTTTGTAAGCAATTATTTTTCATTGTGCTAAAAAATACATAACATAAAATTTTAGTAAATGAAGTATCAGTGCATTCACAACGTTGTACAACCATCACTACTGTCTAGTTCCAGAACTTTTTCATCACTCTCAATGGAAACTTCACACCCATTATGCAGTCGCTCCCCATACCTCGGCCCCCACTTTCCTTGTCTTTTGTATTAATAGGACAAGTTCATTTTTAAGCTAGGTGCACCACCATCCAAGAAAAAGAGTACATTTCCCAGCCTTCCTTGAAGCTATGGCCATGTGACATTCGAAGCAATGACACATGAGCAACCGTGATGTGTGCAGCTTCTGGGCAACACCCTTGAAGGGGAAGAGCAGAGCCTCCACCTGACCTTTCCCGTCCCACTGGCTGGAAGGTGGATGTGATGAGGAATCATCTTGGCCCACCTTACAGATGGTAGAACAAAAGACGGAAAGAGCCTGAGCTCCACTGCAATGTTGCTAATCATTCCAGCCCTGGACTACTTATACCTAGATTATTAAGTGTATGCTAAATAAAGTGATCTCTTATTTGAGCCAATGTAATGCTGGGTTTCTGTTCCAGCAACCAAAATGATATTGTAACTAACACAGAATTTGGTAATAGAATCTAAAATACGTGGCATTTCCTTAGCAAGTGGGCAACTGGTGAGGATTCAGATATGACAGGCTGGGAAGCTGATGGCCTTTGTTATGCAGGGACAAAACATTTAGGAGGCCTGCTGCTGTAGACTGAATGTGTGTGTCCCCCCAAATTCAGAGGTTGAAATCAAATCCTCAATGGGATGGTATCAGGAGGTGGGGCCTTTGGAAGGTGATTAAGTCCTGAGAGTGGAGCCCTTATGAATGGGATTAGTGCCCTCATGAAAAAGACCCCGCACAGCTCCTGGCCTCTTCTACCAAGTGAGGATACAGGGAGAAAACAGCCATCTGTGAAGCCCTCACCAGACACCAGATCTGCCGGCACCTTGATCTTGGACTTCCAGCCTCCAGAACTGGGATAAATAAATATCTGTTGTTCATAAGCCACCCAGTCCGTGGGATTCTGTTACTGCAGCCCGAACAGACTAAGACACCTGCCATCTGTGCTATGCTTGAAGACAGCCTGTAGCTCTAGGGAGAGTGGTTGGCTTTCTGGAATACAAGCCATGCACCAGCTATGGCTACTATGTGAGTCAGAAATAACCTTGTGTGTCCTTTAAGCCATGATAATGTTTCCCTTGCTGTCCGTATCCGCTCAGCTCCTGAGTTCAGATGGCAAGAGTCTGGATGGCAAGTTCAGATAGTGATGAATACTGCATTTTCCAAATAGCAGATGTTTGGACAGGGAAGGGTACCTGCACTGGGGGACCTTGTTGTTACAACAGCCTAACATTTGCCTTAACTGATACCCATAAAATAAACTGCTTCCTTTATTGAGTATTGCGGTGATTCAGTGAGGGAATACACATAAAGCACCTAGCGTGTGCCAGGCACATAATAGGTGCTCAATAAATGTTCATTGTTTCCCCCACCACCACCATCTCTGGTTTAGGGAAGGAGATGTTCCTTCCCAAACTACCGGGGAAGATGCTCTGGTATCTCTTTTGTTTCCAGACAAGAAGCCTTGTCCCCAGACTGGCTTCCTCTGCAGCAACAGCTCCCGTCTGGCGGACCCTCTCCCCACATCTCTCTCTTTCTCTCTCTCTTTCTCATTGTGGTAACGCTGTTCCCTCCCTGTGCCCCTTCTTGCCTGGTTATTGCCTTTCAACCTGCCCTTCCTCCTTCCTTGAACTCCCCTCCACTAACACAGTAAGCACACGGGCAGCAGCACAGTCCAGGACCAGTTTCTTGCAAAACTTTTTATGAACCTCCCCTGACTACTAAGTGGTTAAAAATATCCCCCCTGCCCAGGCGATTTTGCTAAGCTGGTGTGGGTGGGTGGAGGCGGGGGGCGGGAGGGGGAGACGCGGGAGAGCTCACAAATGAAGCAAATTGCTGAAAATCGGATTTTTACTGTCTTATCTAGGAGCCACATGAGAGGAGAAGAGATTGCAATTTCTGCCAGAACTTTCTCACATCCCCGCATCTGGGGCAAGAAAGTGGCGGAGAGCAGGGGAGGAGCGAGTGAGAGAGACGATGGGGAGCGAGAACAGAAGGAAAGATAGAGGCTCAGGAGGGAGGGATTGGGAAGAGATGGGGGAGGAAAAAATGAAGAGGAGGAAAGGAAAATTAGGGGCAGCACTGAGAAAGGCATGGGTGCCCCCAGCAGGGTTGGATGCCACAACCTCAGCCCGGTTACCTACAGGGGCTGTATCTCTTGCAAAGCCCCTTTGCTCACAGCATTCAGTTTGTTTTTGCTATTGTTTTTGTTTTTGTTTTTGCGGTACGCGGGCCTCTCACTATTGTGGCCTCTCCCACTGCGGAGCACAGGCTCCGGATGGGCAGGCTCAGTGGCCATGGCTCATGGGCCCAGCCGCTCCGTGACATGTGGGATCTTCTCGGACCGGGGCACGAACCCGTGTCCCCTGCATCGGCAGGCGGACCCTCAACCACTGCGCCACCAGGGAAGCCCAGCATTCAGTGTTTTGTTTTTTGTTTTTCAAAGATCTTTTTTTTTAATTAATTAATTTATTTATGGCTGTGTTGGGTCTTCGTTTCTGTGTGAGGGCTTACTCTAGTTGTGGCAAGCGGGGGCCACTCTTTATCGTGGTGCGCGGGCCTCTCACTATCGTGGCCTCTCTTGTTGCGGAGCACAGGCTCCGGACGCGCAGGCTCAGTAATTGTGGCTCACGGGCCCAGTTGCTCCGCGGCATGTGGGATCTTCCCAGACCAGGGCTCGAACCCGTGTCCCCTGCATTGGCAGGCGGATTCTCAACCACTGCGCCACCAGGGAAGCCCAGCATTCAGTTTTAATTGCTCATCAAGCTGGTGCAACAGGTAGGAACAACTCACCCATTTTACAGATAAGAAAACTCAGGCTTAGAGGAAGGAAGCCTTTGCTCAAGATCATAGAGCTAACTTATTCATCATGGGAATGACCAAACGAGGGTCTAGGACAGGAGTGGGGAAACCTTTTCTGCAAAGGACCAGAGTAAATATTTTCAGCTTTGCAGGCTGCACAATCTCTGTTGCAGTGACTCAGCTCTGCCCTTGTATGGTGCCGTAGACAACAGGTAAAGGAATGGGCATCTTTGCGTGCCAATAAAGCTTTATTTACAAAACCAAGTAACCCGCTGGATTTGGCCCGGGAGCCTTAGTTTGCAAACCTCCAGTCTAGAACTGGAGTCCAGTATGGTAGCCACTAGCTACATGTAGCTATTTATACTTAAATTCATTTGAATTAAACAAAATGAAACACCTAATCCCTCAGTCATGCTAGCCATGATTCAAGAGCTCAACGTCTGCCTGTGGCCATGTATGGTGGCTACTCTTCTATAGTCCAGAGAGTGACCATCTCCATCATCACAGAAAGTTCTCTCGCACAGCGAGTGCTGCTCTAGAGCTTTTGTCTCTAGATCATGTTTTCTAGTAGTTAAAAAAATGATATTTGGGTCTGTGGAAAAGCCTTTCCACTTTCATTTGTTCAATCAACAAACATTTGTCCACTGCTGTCTGGGTGCCAGACCCTGCTGTGGTGCTGGGGGCACAGAGAAGGCCGAAAAAGGCCCATTCCTGATTCGCTCATTGCTTTATTGTCTCTCCGAATTGCCCCTCCACCCACGTATCTGTGTGGCTCCCTCTGATGCTTCATTCAGGTTTCTGCTTCCTTGTCACGTCCTCCAGGAAGCCTTCCCTGACTGCACCAGCTAAAGAGATTCTTTTCCTCACGCTCTTTACCCTGCCTGATTTCTCTTCACAGCTCTCTCTGACGCTATGTTACATATCCACTTATCTGCTTATTTGCTTTACCTCCTCCACCAGAATTGAAAGTCCATTAGGGCAGGGGTTTTGTTCTGCTTTCTCTTTAACAGGAAAGGTGGTCGTGAGCCCAGGTTTTCGAACTGACTGCCTGAGTTTGCGTACTTCCCTCCCCTCTTGCAGGCTGTGTGATGTTTAGCAAGATGCTTGGGCTCTGTCTGTAAAATGGAGATAATAATAGTATGTTGAATGGTGGCCCCCAAAAGATATGTCCATGTCCTAATACCTGGACCCTGTGAATGTGACCATATTTCGAAAAAGGATCTTTGCAGGGAATTCCCTGGCGGTCCAGTGGTTAGGACTCTGTGCTTCCAGTGCAGGGGGCATGGGTTCAATTTCTGGTATGCTGCGTCGCACAGCCAAAAAAAAAAAAAGATCTTTGCAGATGTCATTAAGGATTCGAGATGAGGTCATCATCTTGGATTATCTTGACAGGCTCTAAATCCAATGACTTATAAAAGAAGAGAAAGGGAGACGGGTAATGACGTGATCCAACCCAGAAACGACACGCTAGTTCCGTTCAAAATTCATTGGCCAGAACTCTTCATGTGGCCCCACTTAATTACAAGGGGGCCAGGAAATGTGATTCCGCCCGGAATGGGGGTAACAAGAAATATTTGGAGAACAGCAGTCATGACTTAACCCCATGGGCATGGAGGGGTGGTCTGGAGAGAGATGGAGAGCCCCAGACCCAACATTTAGTGACTGGTTAGATAAGGACCCTATAAAGGAGGCTATAAAGGTGGGGATGGGGAACTCTAAGACTTTTCTGTGCATTGGTGTGATGGCTGCTACAGGCAGAGGACAGGCGACCCCAGACAAGGGCCAGGAACTAAGCGATGAGAGCAGGTGAATGAATGTCCATATGGCCAGGCTGGAGATCTTCCCTTATCGGTAGCCTGATATTCCATCCTTCCCATAATCCCACTGCATTGGGTAGGCTCAGGCTAGGAAGACAGAATCCACTCTAGGTATTTCGACAGGAAGGGGTTTAATGCTGGGAATCAGGCTGCAAACCTCCCGGTAGGGATGGAGAAAGTCCCGCCAGCATCCAAGAGGGCAGAGCGTACAGGAACTATGGAGAATCATTGCTGATAATCTCAACCCCCAGCTCTCAACATCAAAGTAGGCGATTTGCAGGAAGACGCCCAGAAGGTGCCAGCAAAAGCCACACAACTGCCACGTGCCAAGGCCTGAGTTGCTGCTCGCCATGGACAGGAGCAACGATGGCTGCTGTCTCTCTTCTGCCTGACAAATCTTGCATGAATGCCTCTTAATTGTCGGCTCCTCCCTACAGCCCTGCTGACAATGGAGTTTCAGAAACGTAGTTCCCAGAAGTGCAGAGTTGCTAGCAGACACTCCAGCACACCTAAAAAGGTGACACGTGGAGATGGTGGCCAGAAGGATTCAGGGCAAGAAGTTGGACGTGATCCTGAGCCATGGTGGGGACTGGACCCCACTCCAGACTTCCAAGACAGCCCTCTTATTTCATGAGGTTATTCCTTCCCAGGTGTTTCTTGGATTGAAGTCCTCCCTACAAAGCAATACACATGAGGTGACAGTGTAGAGCCCTGGTGATATAACGGATGTTTCAAAGTAAAGAATGGGGACTTCCCTGGTGGTGCAGTGATTAAGAATCTGCCTGCCAATGCAGGGGACAACGGGTTCAAGCCCCAGTCCGGGAAGATCCCACCTGCCGCGGAGCAACTAAGCCCATGTGCCACAACTATTGAGCCTGCACTCTGGAACCCGTGAGCCACAACTACTGAACCCACGTGGCTAGAGCCAGTGCTCTGCAACAAAGAGAAGCCACCACAATGAGAAGCCCATGCACCACCACCACAAAGAATAGCCCTCGCTCGCCGCAACTAGAGAAAGCCCACGCACAGCAACGAAGACCCAATGCAGCCAAAAATAGATAAATAAAGAATGGAATAGTATTCAATGGTCAAAAGAAATGAGCTACAAGAGGACATGGAGGAAACTTAAATGCATGTTGCTAAGTGAAAGAAGCCAGTCCAAAAAGGCTACAGACTATGATTCCAACTATATGACATTCTGCAAAAGGCAAAGCAATAGAGGCAATCAAAAGAACTACTGTTGGGCTTCCCTGGTGGCGCAGTGGTTGAGAGTCCGCCTGCTGATGCAGGGGACATGGGTTCGTGCCCCGGTCCGGGAAGATCCCACATGTGCGGAGCGGCTGGGCCCGTGAGCCATGGCCGCTGAGCCTGAGCGTCCGGAGCCTGTGCTCCACAACGGGAGAGGCCACAACAGTGAGAGGCCCACGTACCAAAAAAAAAAAAAAAAAAGAACTACTGTTGCCAGGAGTTCGGGGGGGGGGTGGGGGGAGGGGGGAATAGCTGAAGCACAGGGGATTTTCAGGGCAGTGAAACTGTTCTGTATGATACTGTAATGGTGATCTGTGAAATCGTGCAGTTGCCAAAACCCATGGAACATGCAACACTGAGAGTAAACCCTAGCGTAAACTGTGGACTTTAGTTAGTAATACTGCGTCAATACTGGTTCATCAATTGTAACAAATGTACCAAACTAATGCAAGATGTTAATAATAGGAGAAATTGGCGGGGGGTGGGGGGGTATAGAAAGTGTCTGCACTATCTGTACGATTGTTCTATAAATGTAAAACTGCTCTAAAAACTAAAATAAATTTAGGGACTTCCCTGGTGGCGCAGTGGATAGGACTCCATGATCCCAATACAGGGGGCCCGGGTTCGATCCCTGGTCAGGGAACTAGATCCCAAATGTATGCCACAACTAAGAGTTTGCATGTGGCAACTAAGGAGCCCTCCTGCAGCAACTAAGACCTGGTGCAACCAAATAAATAAATATTAAAAATTAATTAATTAAATCTACCAATTAAAAAAAAATAAAGAGGGAGTTCCCTGGTGGCCTAGTGGTTAGGATTCCGGGCTTTCACTGCCATGGCCTGGGTTCAATTCCTGGTTGGGGAACTAAGATCCCACAAGCCACAAGCCTCAGCAAAAAAAAAAAATTAAAGAGTGGCTTCTTGGGGCTGGATCATCTCCAACGTGCAGGTGCTCTCTGATGAACAGGAGCTGATTGCTTGAGCTGCCAGGGGTATACTAGGCATTGAGTTTCCAGGCCCTATGATTGGCAGCCATGAACTTCTCACTTTGGGCAGTTGTGGAGACTAGCCTGGCCTGCTTCCTTTATCAACCTTGAAGGTCTGTCTCCAGGATCTGGGCTCCCTCGGCAAGAACTATCTTGGTTTCTCCTAGATTAGTAAGCAAACTGGACCTCAGTTTCACCATCTATAAGTGGGGATATAATATGTAGTAGTCAGGACAGCCTAGGTTATGCTACATAACAAACAAGCCCAGATTGCTGAGCTAGAAGGGGCTGTGTTTCCGGGTTCCAGACACACCGCTTGTCGGTAATCAAGAAAATGTGACTTTCAAAAGATTATCAGTTATATGGCAGGCCCAGGTTTGCAGCAGGTCCGTGTGATGGGACAGATATTTCTGAGTCTCCACTGCAGAAACAGCAAGCACAGAGATGCCGACACTTTTGTAAACACAGTTGCCTGCCCCCTGCCTGGAGCCAAACAAGGAGAAAGGACAGTTCCAAACCCAGCCTCTCCCAGCATCCACTCTCCCAGTCCCAGAGCAAGCCATATTCTGTCTTTCTCTCCTCTCTGCCCCACATTCCTTCAGAGCTGGAGGTTAATAAACTCATCACTGATGAGCAGGGAACACATCTACAGAGGTTTTAATTACAGCAGAAAATTGGCCCAATTGGTACTTAATGTAGAGTAAGTATCGAGTTAACTGGTCAGGACAGGAGTTGCTGAGGTTTGCGTGAAGGTGCCCTGAGCCCTGCTTGGCTAGTTTTCCCTGGGAATATCCAAGGGCAGGTGGAGGGCATGGTTCTGGTTCTCTGGGAACTGCAGGGGGACCTCAGAGACCCTGGAAGAGGAAAGGAAGCCGGCTGAGGTGAAGGAAGCCGGCTGGGGTGAAGAGGTGAAAAGACGTTTCTGAAACCTCAGCTCAGAGTTCTGCTCTCTAGCCTCAGAATTTTTCTCCCTTGTAATATCTGATTGCCAGCTCTTACAGGCAGCAGTGGATGAAGGGTTGGGGCTACCACAATGAGGGTGTAGGAGGAGCTGGGGAATGGGGTGGATGTCTGCGAGGATTGGTCCCTCAGAAGGTCAAGCCTGAGCTGAATGAATTAAACTTTCTAAGTGAGGATTGGGGGAGGAGAAATTTCCCTGGTCCTCTCATCCAGCCTCCTGTGTCTCCCCCAGAGGATGTGATAAATGGAAACCTTCTAGGAGAGCCAGTGCTCAAGAGAGAAAGGAATGAAAAGCCCCCAAACAATCAGATGAAACAGGATAGGAGAAACCAACCCCACCCAGGATCCACCGCGGTTTATGAATTTTCCATGCATTCCAGGCCCCCAGAATGACTCCGTCTCACCCAGAGAGACAGTTTAGAAGTAAGAGCAGAGTCCCTGGAGTCAGACTGCCTAGACGCCATCTCTGAAAACTTCACTTATTAGCTGGGTGACTGAGGGCAAGTGACTTAACCTGTGTCTCAGTTTTCTCATCTGTAAAATGGGGATGTAATTTTGAATGGTTAGTAGAAACTAGGCTAGGCTGCAAAAACAAAGAAACCCAACCTCTCAGTGGCTGAAAAATCACAAAATTTATTTCTCACTCATGTTTCATGTCTGTTTTGGGTCATTAGGGGGGAGGCTTTGCTCATCATAGTCACTAGTGGAGCATTCACATTCTGAAACACTCTGGAACATGGTTGGCTGTCACACCGGAAGGAAATACTAAGAGCTTTGGAAGTTCACGCACAGGCAATTAGATGCTCTAGAGGGAATGTTGCGTGTCAGTTTCACTGTAGCTCATTGGTTAGAACTAGTCACACAACCTCACCCACAAGGTGGTCAGGAAGCACAATTCTTGGCCAGCAGCACTGGTGGTTGTTGTGAGTTAATGAATGCAAGGTGCTTAGGTCAGTGTCTGGCATGAAGTGAGCACTCTTTACCTGTTCTCAATTTTGAGTTTCATCGGCAAAAGTGATCCCACTCAGGTGTCTAATGTCTCTCTGACGCTGGTTGAGCCGGACCAAGATGGACCAGTGGCTGGAAGCCTGGAAGGTGTGCTCCAGGTGTGCACCAGCTGTGTGCCAGGGAAGTCCAACCACTGAGGTCCAGGTCAGGGCACACTCGTGCCTGACCCTGAACTCGGACAAAACCACAGAGCTACATCATGTATTCCAGGGTGGGAAATGTGAACTGGAGCCTCCCCAGACTCTCCACCCCCTGGGCCAACAGGCAACCCCCCACCCCCACAGAGACCCACCTTACCCCCGACACCATCCATGCCACCTGGGCAAGGGCAAGTGCAAATGCTCATGTCGGCTCCAGCCTGCAGCCCTCCAGGAGGTAGGAGCTCGCCATACCCCTCATTGTCCTTCAGGTATCTGCCGGTTGATATCCTTTTCTCTCTCTCTCTTTTTTTTTAATACATTTATTTAATTTATTTATTTATTTATTTATTTTTGGCTGCGTTGGGTCTTCGTTGCTGGGTGCAGGCTTTCTCTAGTTGCAGAGAGCGGGGGCTACTCTTCGTTGCGGTGCGCGGGCTTCTCACTGCCATGGCTTCTCTTGTTGCAGAGCATGGACTCTAGGCACGCGGGCTTCAGTAGTTGTGGCACATGGGCTCAGTAGTTGTGGCTCGCGAGCTCTAGAGCTCAGGCTCAGTAGTTGTGGCGCACGGGCTTAGTTGCTCCGTGGCATGTGGGAGCTTCCCAGACCAGGGCTCGAACCCTTGTCCCCTGCATTGGCAGGTGGATTCTTAACCACTGCACCACCAGGGAAGCCCTGCATCGGGTCTTATTTGTGGCACAGGGATCTTCGTTGCGGCATACGGGCTCTAGAGTGCAGGGGCTTAGTTGCCCCATGGCATGTGGGATCTTGGTTCCCCAACCAGGGATTGAACCCACGTCCCTTGCATTGGAAGGTGGATTCTTAACCATTGGACCACCAGGGAAGCCCCCTGATATCCTTCTCTCCTGACTAACTCGGAACCAGGCCCTTTCACTCACGCAGGTGTCGACCCAAACAGAGGAGGCGACAAATAACAGGTGAGGAAACAGGCCCTGAGCGACGGTCACCTGCTCAGGGTCTCCCAGCAGAAAGTGATGGAGGCAGAATTCAAATCCAGGCTGCTCTGTTTTCAGAGCTTGTAAAAACGTCACCAGGCTGCCTCTCTGAGGCTGCCCCTGTGCCCCCGACTAGCTCACCGCACGTCCGTCCCACCAGCCTCCCACAAGCAAACTTCCCCCTCGACTCAGCCCACGAGAGCAGGCAACCCTGCAGAGCTCCTGGTTTTCCTATCACCCAACTGGAGCTTCCTTCCAAGGGGGGAGCTGAGGCCTCCCAGGCACCCAGGGAGCCCCCTGAATGATCAGCATCGCCCAAGGGCCTGAAAAGCACTGGCAACTCCAGTGAAAGCCCAGGTGCCCTCCTCGGACAAAGCCTAATTACACCAGCAGAGCCCAGCCAGGCCCCAGGCCAGGCAGCCTGCAAAGCAGTGCAGCGGTGCAGCTTGGCGGCTCCCAAATCCTCATCCAGCCCCGATGGGGACGGTGGGAGGCCACGGCTGGCCTGGCCACGAGGGGCCGTTTACCCGGGTTTTGTAGCCAAATCCATTGGTGGATTTGCAGACGGGGGAGAGAAATGGGCAGTGTCCTGGCATGCTGGCCGGCAGAGGGGAAGAAGTGCCAGCCTGCCGTTCTCAGGGGGATGTCCCGGGGTACACAACACACTGCCCCTCTTGTGTTACAAGGGAAGCGAGGAGCCCACCCCCGCAAAGCGTACCAGGTTCCCAGCCTTCATTCCTGCGAGC
Source organism: Globicephala melas (assembly GCF_963455315.2). Lineage (NCBI taxonomy): Eukaryota > Metazoa > Chordata > Mammalia > Artiodactyla > Delphinidae > Globicephala > Globicephala melas. The sequence continues at coordinate 162,767,549 of NC_083316.1, read as the reverse complement.
TAAACCCTGCCTGGGGCCTCCCTGCCCAGAAAGGGCAGGAAAGGAGAGTAAAGGAGGATTTAGAGACCCGCCCGCCTGCTGAGAGATTAGATGAGAACAGTATACAGAGGGCTGGATGAAGATCCGTGACCCTGAGAGGTGATTAACAGGCTTGCAGGGGTTGGGCCAGAGCACCCCCGCCCCCCGCCGCCACCCCGTCCTCAGCAGCGCCCCCCCCCCCCGCCCCGAAGCTGGGGCTGGAGTCCTAGCTCCCTCTTTACTCCTCCACACCAGCCCTGTGCGTTCAGAATCTGGGTCCTCCATCCAGCCACTCCCCCATCCAGCCACTCCCCCAGGGAGTCTGGAGGGATCACTGGAATAGTCGCTGCTATCCTTTACTGAGCGCTTGCTGTGTGCCGCTGCTGGCTGTCAAAAGCTTTAGTTAGCTTCTCAGCTCTGATGCCAGTTCTGGGAGGCAGTCACTAGCACGGGGTCTACTTTTCAGATGGAGAAACTGAGGCACAGAAAAGTGAAGAAGCTTGTCCAAGGTCACATCACAAGGAAATGACGAATCTGGGATTCAAATCCAGGCCTTTGGGGGACACAGCTTGGGCCCCCACCCTTCTGGACGACAGTTTCTTTTGCTTTCTCCCCACCCCCTGACCTGCCCAGACTCCTAGACAAGGTAACACCAATAACACCACCATATTGTCCCCAGTCCTTTTACGGGCACCTCTAACCATCTGGAACTCAACTGAGCATCTAAAGGCAAGGAAAAAGTATCTATGCAGTGAAGCACATACCACCAAGTCCACGCATCAACCAAAGCACATGCCCAAGAAGGTCTGTAAGCTCCAAGAAGATGGGGATCCCATTAATCTTTTCTTGAGAATCATAAGGTCTGGCATGTGGTCAATATATTTTTGTGGAGTTGAATTGAACTGATGGTTGTGGCCCTGACTTATAGCCTATTTACTCATAATTTAGACACAATAATAACTACTGTAATAATTGGTTATGTTAAATGAGCATAGGAAGCTACTCAAGGTGGACAAACCAACGGTGATGAAAGCAAGAGATGGGAGAAATCCTGCCTCTACCACTCACTAGCTGTGCCTGGATTCCTCCTTCTGTAAGATGGGTTATTACGAGGGTTACAAAAAATTACGTTTGTCAGGCATCTAGCGTGGTGCCTGTGCTCAAAACACGTGAACATTAGCTTGAATTTTTGAGGAGACCCATGGAAAAACTATAAAAACCTACATAAGATCTCAAAAAGCTTGGCAGCCTAGCAACAAACTTGTGAGGTTTGAGAACTACAGAACGGGACCAGAACTTGTTTCCGCCACAGAAAGGAGGGCTGAGATCCTGTTTTCTATAGAAAACCTGAATGGGTATTTGAAAAACTACCTATAACATTGCTATATGTAATAAGAGCTAACAACTAGCAACTCCTGGGCATTTGTAACTCCCAGCAATCCAATGAAGTATGTACTATGATAACCCCATATATACAGGAGGAAATGGAAGCTCAGAGAAGTTAAGAAACTTGCCCAAATCACACAGCATGTAGTGATCAGGCTGGGACTCAGGCCCGGCTCTGTCTGACCCAAAGTCCTGTCCTGAGAAAGATTAGAAGGATAAACGCCTAAAGATCAACAGTGATTTCCTCAAGGCCGTAAATGTGGGCAAAACTTATTGTCTTCTGGTACACACTGAGTGTGCTTCCTGCCTGTAATAAGAAAAAAAAAAGGGACTTCCCTGGTGGCGCAGTAGTTAGGACTCTGTGCTCCCAACACCAGGGGCCCGGGTTCACTCCCCGGTCAGGGAACTAGATCCCACATGCGTGCTGCAACTAAGAGTTTGCACGCCACAACTAAGGAGCCAGCAAGCCTCAACTAAGGAGCCCACCTGGCGCAAACACATAAATAAATATTTTTAAAAAATAAAATTAAATTAAAAAATAAAATTACAGTGGAACTTTAAAAAAAAAAGCTAAATATTTAAAAAGTCTCCCTAAATATAGGTAAGAGGAAAGCTCAAGAGAAAGAAGTCTTTTTGGTTAGGGTCCCCATGGGAAGCAAACTCTGCAGTTTAGGTACATGGCTTGAGGTCTGTTATAAAGATTAAGGAAGCTGTAGGAAAAGCACATCCATGCAACCTGGGGCCCTGTGAGGTTGGGGAGCCATCACCACCCCTGGGAGCAGTGGTTCTGGTCAGGGGAGTGACCAGTTTGCAGGACAGGCTCAGAGCTGGCTCCACTCCTCTCCCATACTCCATCGCCTACCAGTGCCTCCTCGTGGCTGAACCCACTGGAAGCCAGAGGACCAGGGAGCCCCTGACCCACCCCAGCACCCCAAGCCGGATGGAGGAGGGTGAAAGTGGGTCTTGAAGGCCACACGGAAACTACCTTATCCAATTCCGCATCCCCCGTGGATTGTAAAAGAGGGAGGGACAGAATCAGAAAGCCATCGTGACTTTTGGGGACATATGTCCTGAAGCAGCTGTGACTCTCTTAATGTATACAGGCAGAGGGCAGGCAGCCCTTCTCTGTACCCTCACTGGGGAGCCACGGGCCCAGCTGAAGGATTGGGTGGTTCAAGGGTCCAGGATTACTGGGAGTCTGGAGAATGCCCTCATCTTCAAGGGAGCTCAAACATCAGTTCCCTAATCCATGAAATGGGTATGATCATGGCTCTCCCACAAAGCTGCCGTGACAGTTACATACATCATTACACGTAAAAGTGATTGTCCCAGGACCTGGAACATAAAAACAGTAATAGATGTATTGAGTGACAGTTGTGTGCTGGAAGTTGTTTAATCGCTTTTCGCGTGTTAATCCATTTAAGTCCTCACAATAACGCTATAAAGTAGGAATTATAGATTCGGTTTTGTGAAAGAGGAAACAGAAAGGTTAAGGAATGAGCTGAGGCCACACAGTGAGGCTGCTGGACCCTTGACCTTCCTTCTGACTCCAAATGCAGTGCTCTTTCTACCTGCCACCCCACACCTCCCGGGGGAAAAATGAGTGAAAAAACGGGAAAAGTCAGAGCTGGAGAAAGACTATATTTTCTCGGGCTTTTCTGGGACCTAGGAGGGGGCTGGTATAACCCAGGGAGAGGTGTATGCCTCCCTCTCCTTTCTTAACCGTTGTCTGTGTTCCACTCAGACCCTCCTCTCCAAATCAGGGAGAGGTTTGTGGCAAAGCTTATGGGAGAAGCATCTTTTTCAAGATCAGAAGAAGGGGGTTCCCTCTCTCCACACTCCCATTTCACTTTTAAGGGGGAAAAGCTCCCCACGCAACAAGGCAAAGCAGTGGGTTCCTGGGGCCTCTCGGGCCCCGTTGCCACAGCAACCAGATTCAATAGCAGTTTCTGGTACAGGAATTGCCTGGACTCACAGCTTGGGCTGGAAGAGGTTGAGGGGTAGAAAAGAGACTCAAGAGCATCCTCTTGCATTCAGACTGGACCAACCATTCCCCAGGGCCAGTAGAGACTAGAGGTCCAAGTCCCAGGACATGGAGGAGGGGCACTCCCCCCCCTTAGACCTCCCTCCTGTATCTGGGGCCACTGCTTAAATTTTCCAACTTTTGTCCACACTAGAAGACTGTTGCGAAATGTCTGAGGAGGGAAGTGTCAGGATTCACCCAGCATATGGGTCACATATAGCTCTAGGGGACGTTTTTCTTCTCTGTTTTCCTTCCCCCCACCCCCTTTGAATGAGGTATAATTTGCATAGGTAAAGTGCTCAGATTTTAAGTTTCAGCTCAGTGAAATTTACACGTGTATATACCTGTGTATCTGCCACCCAGATCAGGTTCATCCTTCCAGAAAGTTCCCTCATGCCCTTTCCTGGAAGTCAATATTCCCCAATCTGACTCTGTCATCACAGATTAGTTTTGCCTGTCCTTGAACTTCATATAAATGGAGCCATACCATGTGTCCTCTTCTTTGTCTGGTGTCTTTCATGTTACATTAAACCTGTGGGAATCATTTTTGCTGTTGCAAAATGTATTATTAGACTGATCTTTTTCTTTGTTGTGTAGTATTCCATTGTAGGGATTACTCACAATTTGTTTGTTTACTCTACTGTTGATGGATGTTTGAATTGTTTGCAGGTGTATGTGTAGTTTTAGGAAATACTGCCGGTTTTCCAAAGTCGCTGTATCATTTTACATTCCCACCAGCAGTGTATAAAAGTTCCAATTGCTCCACATCCTGTCAACACTTAGTATCAGCAGTCTTTCATTTTAGCCATTCTGGTGAATGTGATATTTCCTTGTGGTTTTATTTACATTTCTGTGACGACTGATGACACTGAGCATTTTTCCATGTGTTTATTGGCCATTTTGATAACTGTCCAAGTCTTCTATCATTTTATCAATTTGGTTTTCTTTTTCTTATTGATTTGTGTGTGCTCTTTATATATTCTGGATATGAGTCCTTTGTCAGATATACCTATGGCAAATATCTTCCTTCTGGGGGAATATGTCCTACTCCAAATATTCTCCCCAGGTTTTGGGCTGGGAGTGACCACAAGAGTATATAGCCACAGATTATCCTTTTCTGGTTCCATCCTCTCGAAGAAGGCAGGTGCTCTGGTTTATTGAATACCTGAGACATGTCAAGGACTTTACATCTGTCTTACCCTTACACAGTCACAACATTCTTACTTATTTAACTCACTTATTCAACACATATTTGAAAATCTAGTAGATGCCAGATATTGTCGGACACACTGAGAACCAGAGTCAGGGTCTAAAAAGAGATTGTGTTCCAGTGGGAAGTGGTAAGGCAGACTGTAAACGTGAAAACACAAAAACAAGGCACTATCAGAAGGTGGAGAGTGCTGGAAAAGTGGTGGATGGAGAGCAACTGGAGGTGGTGGGGAAGATCCCATGGAGGTGACACGGGGCTGGGGCTTGAAGAAGGAGGTGGAACCAGCCATGTGAGATCTAGGGGGAAGGGTGTTCCCAGAGGGGGCAACAGCTGGTGCAAAGGCTCAGTGGAGTAAGCAATGGGAGAGGGATCCAGAAAAGGCTGAGTGAGGAATTTGGATTGAATCTAAGAGTCATGGGAATGGACTGCAGCGTCCTGAATACTCAGTCCTGATGGGGTGAAGGCAGAAGAAGGGAGTCCAAGGCAGAGGTAACCACGATAATCCAAGTAATCCTGATGGGGGCAGGACCAGGGTGGGGGCCACAGAAGTGGGAAGAAGTGGGTGAAGTCAGGTTCTATTTGAAGATGGTTGTTATCGTCCTCAACTTAGAGGGAACAGAATCTGAGAGGTTAAGTGACTTGCCCAAGGTCACACAGCTCAGAAATGGGGAATGGGCAAGAAAATCCAAGTCTGACTTTTCAATTATATGAAAGATGTCAGGTTGTGGGCAGTGTGACCTCAGGTCACCTAGAGAGGTGGGGATCCAGGGTGCTGGTGGGGTACTAGGAGGAGGGGTCCTCAGACCCAGAAAATCCACCTGTCCTTATGTTGGTCCCTGCTTGCCCCTGAACTGCAGGGCTGGCAAGTGACAAGCTGCAAATTGAACTGAGACCCAGTGGGGAGACATATCAGAGGTGTCCCGAACTAGCCTGGACCCCGTATACCCAGTGTAGTGTAGCCCATTCAGAGAGATGACAGGGGCCATGGGACCTCAGGAGAGCCTGGAAGCCCTGGCTGGTCCTTAAGTGGGAAGGGATGGGGGGTGGGGGTGGGCTTAGGATCTGAGGCTGCACCACCTTCATTATCCCAGATTTATGTGTATAATTCCCCCACCCCCAATAACTCCAGCATCTCCTCTGGCTGCAAACTCAACTCCCCCGGAAGCAGCCGCGGAGCCGCCAGCCACCGAGCCATTAGCAAGCAGGGAAGGGGTGGGGGGAAGCAATCAGCAGGGGGGCACCGGGAGTGCAAGAGAGAGGTGGAGGTAGGCGGGAACTGTAAAGGATGGGAGGGAGGTGGCAAGATGAAAGAGACCAGGGGAAGGAAACAGGGCCGGGAGGGGAGGAGGAGCCACGGCGGGTTCTTCGAGGCGGGCATGTGTCCCAGACGACTTGGTTGGCTTGGCCGCAGAGTGCGGGCTCCAGGGGCAACCGAGGGTCTTCTGAGCCCTTTCTGGCCAATGCCAAGGTCGATGAGGGGCTCTGTTGGGCTCCCTCAGTCCAGGAATTACTAGAAGCCCAGGAGCCCCTTCTTCTGGGAACCAAAGTCCGAGGCCAGCTGCCAGGCGTCCCCCATGACCGAGCTAGCCCACCTGCAGGGGCTGCCCCTCAGAGCCCCGGGCTTTGGGGGTGGGGGTGGGAGGGTCCCAACTGCAGGGCTCTCGGTCCAGAGCGATGACTACCCGCCACCCCCGGGATGACCCCCTCCGCTCTGCAAGTCCCTCCCGGCCCTCGAGCCCCTGGGTGGGGGAGCGCGCGAGGCCCCTCTATGCCGGGGGAAATCAATGCCTCGCTAATGTAAGACTTCCAGGCGGGGGGTGGGGGGGAGCGCTTCATAAAAGATGTATTGTTTCGATTGCACGCTCGCGGCTCCCTCCCCGGCAGCCTGCAAGATGGCGGCGGCCCCAGCGGCGGGCGCGAAGCCGAGCCAGTCGGCCCGGGGAGGGGAAGTGCGGCCCTCTCTCCGGCTGGGGAATGTGGGAAGAGAGGCTGGGGTGAAGGAAGGAAGGGGAGAGAGAGAAAGAGGGAGGGAAGAGGGGGCTGGGAGGCTGGGAGAACTAAGGGGAGGCGGGAGCCAGTCAGAGGGAGGAGGGCGGGCTGGGGGCGGGGGGGGGGGCGGTGGGTGATGGCTGGGAACCCGGAGGAGGCAAGAGAAAGGGAGCCCAACGAGGTGGCACCTAGGGAGGCAGGAGAGCAAGCCAGGGATAGGGGGTAGACGGAGGGCTCAGGGTCCAGGAAGGGAGGCGGGCTGGAGTGGGAGGGGCGAGGGAAGGACAGAGGGAAGGAAAATGGGAGAAAAAGGCAGTCAGGGGAACCTGGACAGGAGGGACGGGACACCCCACCCCCACCCACAAGTTGTTGCTGGGCTCCACCCCGCCCTCCAGCCCCGCCCCTCGCTGGCTCTTTCCTGGTTCCGGTGCACATACCCCCCCCACCCCCCGCCACACGCCACCCCCGTGGACACGAGCCAAGGAGCTCCCCCATGGAGGTGGCTGCACCCCATTGGCCTGGCTCCCTACCCTCCTTCCTGTCCTGGCACCAGGGGTGCCAAACTGAGAGGGAACAAACCTACTCCATCCGTCTTTCTCTGGGCACCCTGCCCTGCCCAGGGGCTGGCATGGGGCAATATCCCCAGTGTCCCCCAACTCAGGGCCTCCAGGGTTGACCCCAAAGAGCTCCCCTTTCCTTAGCAGGATGTTTGGGTACATCTACAAATGTCCTACCTTCTGGAGAGGCAGGCCGAGGTTCCAGAGAGGGGAAACTGAGGCAGAAGAGAGCCAAGAACACTATAGATCTCCTTACCCCCCAAGGGTCCCACCCTCAGTGCCCCCTCCTCCTGGCCTACTCCCCATCCTCCCTGGCAAGCACGATGAGAGTTTCATCGCCCCCTCCCCCCATTCCAACCTTCCTGCTTCACCGTAGGGGAGCTCTCAAACGCCTGAAAATATCTTTAAATTAGGAAAAAGAGCTAAGCCGCCAGGGTCCTTTGGTCTATTAAAGGAGGAGCAGAGGCCACTGGCGCCACCACCCCACTTTACTCTGGTTTTGCATTTGAAGCCCAGACGGCAGATCCAGCTGGAACAATGATGGGGCCTGCCCAGCCGGCCCCAGGTCCTTCCTGTTAAGTGTCCCTGTGCCCCCTGCCAGGTGTGCCAAAATTAGGATGGCTCCCTTCTCCAGCCCTTTTCATCCCCCCTCTCCCCCACCCCACCCCCCTCCCCGTGCTCCTGGGACTTCCAAGGCACTAATGAAGCTCTTGCAGCTGCCTTTTCTTTAGGCAGAGCCTGTCTGGGGGAACCCGAGTCAGGGCCGTGCGTGGAAATCCATCCTTGAAGAACTGCCCCCAGGGATGGATTCAGGTGCCATGTTCCATGAGGGTCTTCGTACAGGACCCTCCCTTCCCCACTCCCTGCTGCTCCAATCCCTCTAGGTCCTGGTGACATCCACCTCCTCCAGGCAGCCCTCCCAGCCTGCTGGCACTTGCTCCCTACTGTTTCCCATGGGGCTGGGCAATGGAGTCAAGCTGCCTGGGTTCAGGTCCAGGCCTCACCTCTTTCTAGCCGTATGTCTCCCAGCGCAGATTGGTTAACTGCTCAGAGCCTCAGTTTCCCCATCTGTCAAGTGAGGATAGTTACAAAAATCTATGTCATGAGACTTTTATGATGCTGAAAGGTCATATGTGCAAAGTGGGTACAAGAATCCCTAGACCTGTTGCTGCAGCCACACCAGCCCCTCACTGAACCCCAAACACACCCAGCATGCTCCTACCTCTGGGCTTCCACTGGCTGTTCCTTCTAGATACCCATCCCCACAGCTCCCTCCTCCCTTTAGTCACATCTCTGCTAGTATGTCACCTGCTCAGAATGACCTTCCCTAGCCACTTAGCCATCACCGCGTTGTTTACCATCACCTGTTTTATCGCCACCTGACATTATATTACTTAGCTTAGGCTCTGGAACCCAAGGGCCTTGGTTCAAATCCTGGCTTCACAGTTACTGGCTGTGCGACCTTAGGCATGTTATTTAACTTCTCTGAGCCTCAGTTCCCTCATTTATATAATGGGGATAGTAATAAAACCTGCCTCATACAGCTGTTGGGATGGATAAGCAACTTGGTAAATGGAAAACCTTCAGAAAAGTGCCTGGCCCACACTAGGTGTTATTCCCAAAGTAATATTGTTTCTATTATTTCTGGGTACCTTCTCTCCTTCCTTCTCATCCTCACCCCTGACTAGAATGTAAGCCCTTCTGAGGGCTAATACTTCAGGGGGCAGTATTTGTTTTATTCACTGCTGTATTCTCATTGCCCAAATGGCCTGGTACATAATAGATGCTCAATAATTGTTTGTAAAATGAATGAATAAATGAGGTTCTACTGGACCTGTCCGGGCCTCGGTTTTCTCATCTATAAATTGGGATGATAATAGCATGTACTTCACAGATGTTGAGGATTCCATGAAATAAGTGCTACTGTTACTATTTTTAGCAATAATTCACAGTGAGTCTACAACATAATGCCTAGTACTTAGAGGGTATGCAATATAATTGATCTAGATCTAGAGGCAGGGAGAATTGTGGGAGACACATCTTATTACCTCCAACACTCTTGCCTTCTTCCTTTGCTAACAGAGCATTCGCTAGTTGATTGACTATCTGCCTTGCTCTGTACTGGCTACCTAGCCTCCCTTGCTTCTCACTGGCCAGAAGTGTGGCTGAATGACACATTTCTGGCCAATGAGACCCAAGCAGAAGTTGGCTGGGGGGTTCAGGGAAGGGTGAGCATGTTATTTGAGCCTCAGTTGCTTTATCTATAAAATGGGGATAAAAACAGCAACTGGCTGGGGTGAGGATCACACAACTGATATAGAGGGATATCTAGGTGACCATGATGCTGGCTTTGATGCCGTCTAGCTGCTGGCTTCCAACAGCACCAGGCACCAAAATCCAGACTGTTCGGTGAGGAAAAAGCAACCTTTTGGTTTAAGCCACTGCAGCTCAGGTATTTTGATACTTGGAGCCCAATGCATTCCCAAATGATAATATTGAATTTTTCTGGATCTCCAAAAATGCTCAGGATAGGGTAGATGGTTTTGTTTTTTGTTTTTTTTTTTTGCGGTACGCAGGCCTCTCACTGTTGTGTCCTCTTCTGTTGCGGAGCACAGGCTCCGGATGCGCAGGCTCAGCGGCCATGGCTCACGGGCCCAGCCGCTCCGCGGCATGTGGGATCTTCCCGGACGAGGCACGAACCTGTGTCCCCTGCATCGGCAGGCGGACTCTCAACCACTGCGCCACCAGGGAAGCCCCAGGGTAGATGTTTATTAATAATTTTTTACGTTAACGAAGTATGGATTGAGGCTCAGGTGCGGGAGCATTAAAAAAAAAAGAAAAAGGGAAAGTGGATGCATTTAACTGGGCCCCTGTACAGTCCAGGGAGAGGTGACAAGAGACAGTCTATAAGGGAGGGAGAGTGTTACAAGGTGAATTGTGTCCCCTCAAAAAAGATATGTTGAGGTCCTAACCACCAGTACCTCAGAATGTGACTTTATTTGGAAAGAGGGTTGTTACTGATGTATTTAGTTAAGATGACATCATACTGTAGGGTGGGACCTTAACCCAATATGACTGGATTATAAATTTAGGGAATTCCTGGCAGTCCGGTGGTTAGGACTCCGTGCTCTCACCACCAAGGGCCCGGGTTCTATCCCTGGCTGGGGAACTAAAATCCCACAAGACGCACAGTGCGGCCAATAAATAAATAAATTATTCTAAGAAAAGAGATACAGATACACGAAAGGAGAACGCCACGTAGTGATGGAGACGGTCTGTAGTGATGCGTCTACAAGCCAGGGAACACCAAGGATGGCTAGCAACCACCAGAAGCTGGCAGAGGCAGGGAAGGATCCTCCCCTAGAAACCTCAGAGGGAGTGGAGCTCTGCCGACACCTTGATTTCAGACTTCTGGTCTCCAGAACTGTGAGACAATACATTTCCATTACTTTAAACCCCCAGTTTGTGGTAGTGTGTGATGGCAGCCCTAGGAAATGAATGCAAGAGTCGAACACAGCAGGATACAATGCAGGAGGCCCACTCAGGCTTTCAGCTCCGTGACTTGGAGCAAATTGCCCACTCCTGGGTATGTTTAGCACTCTCTGCAGGCTCAGGGCACAAAGATGGATAACAAGGGTCCTCCGCCCATGGGCATGGCATCACTCCACATGCTGCAAAGTCCTTCCAGCCTTCCAGAATCTCCCCAGGCAGAATTAACACATCCCAGGGTGCCCTCAGTGCAGGTTTAGGTGGTTGCTGTCATTCCTGTGGATTTAAGATTATGGATGCCTTTGTCTCCCCAGCAAGCCAGGAACCTCCCTGAGGGCAAGAAATGGCCCTTTCATCAATGCAGCCCAGCATGACAGAACCATCTCCTGGACAAAACCAAGGGGTGTAGAACTTCCCTAGCGGTCCAGTGGCTAAGACTCCATGCTCCCCAATACAGGGGGCAGGTGCTCCCAATGCAGTGGTTCAATCCCTGGTGGGGGAACTAAGATCCTGCATGCTGTACAGCGCGGACAAAAAAGAAAGAAAGAAAGAAAAAAAAAAAAACCAAGGGGTGTAAACCCACTTAGGTGCCTGGGCACTCAGAAATGCCCCTCTGGTTGTAAGCAAGAGAATTCACACATGGGTCTCAATGAAGACCCCAATGCTTGTGTTGAAAATGCCTGGGTCCAAATCCCAGTCCTGCCTGGGACTGGCTGAGTCACCTGTAGGTAAATGGCTTGGTTGCTCTGTGCCTTAGTTTCTCTAACTGTAAAATGAGGAACAATGGCAGTCCTACTTGGTAGGGCCATTTCAAGGATTAAGTCTTTTTTGACAATTTTTATTGGAGTATAGTTGCTTTACAGTGTTGTGTTAATTTCCGCTGTACAGCAAAGTGAATGAGTTATACATATATCTACTCTTTTTTAGATTCTTTTCCCATATAGGTCATTATAGAGTATTAAGTAGAGTTCTCTATGCTATATAGTAGGCCCTTATTAGTTACCTATTTTATATGCAGTAGTGTGTATATGAAGGATTAAGTCTTTAATCCATTTTGAGTTCATTTTTACCAGTGATGTAAGAGAAGGGTCTAGTTTCATTCTTTTGCATGTGAATATCCTATTTTCCCAGCACAATTTATTGAAGAGACTGTCTTTTCTGCACTGACTCTTCTTGGCTCCCTTATCAAATAGTAGTTGACCACATATGCATGGGTTTATCTCTGGGCTCTCAATTCTGTTCCATTGGTCTACGTGTCTTTTTTTAATGCCGGGACCATACTGTTTTGATTCCTGTTGCTTTGTAATATAGTTAGAAATCAGGACATGTGATACCTCTGGCTTTGTTCTTTCTCAGGATGTCTCTGGCTCATTTCAAGGATTAAATGAGATCATGCCTATCAGATACTCAGAAGTCAGATGCACAGTAAGTGCTTAATGAGTATTGGTCCCATGCATGGGTGGACAGCATTAGCTGAGCGTGTGCATGGAGGAAGATGTGAGGCCAGCAAGCTGCCCCCAGGGCCAGAAGTTCAGCACTGGTGGACTAAGAACTCTCCCCTTATATCATTCCCTTCCTTATGTAGGTACAGGAAGGGAAAAGGGCTGAATGGGGGGATATGAGAGACCCAGATAGCCTGACTAGACACCTAACTTAACTCCATCATTACTGAGCACCCACTGTGTTCCAGGATCTGATTTAGAATACAAAAGCCTCTCTGGCTGTAGCAAATCAGCTGGATGGAGACTGGTGGGGAGGAGAGGCTTTGATGAAAGTGAGAGACAAGGATAGCTTGGCATGAGCTGGTGGCAGTACAGGTGGAGAAAGGTCTATGGATTCAAGATAGATTTTGGAGTTGGAGTTGACAGAGTTTGCTAATGGACTGGATGTAAGAGGTGAGAGTAAGGGAGAAGTCTAGGGCAATCAAGTAGATGGTTTACCAGTCAGTGTTCATGTGCCTTCCCTCATGTCCCTCTGGCACGCAGCATCACAACGTAACAAATTATCCCCAAACCTAGTGGCCTAAAACAACGTGCACTTATTATTTCACAGTTTCTGTGACTCAGGCATCCAGGTGTGGCTTAGCTGGGTCCCTCTGGTTCACAGAGGTCCCACAGGGGTCCCACAGCTCTCACAGAGCTGCAACCAAGATGGCGGCCAGGGCTGTGGTCTTGTCTGAAGGATTGAATGGGGAGGATCTGCTTCCAAGCTCACTTGCTGTTGGCAGGATTCAGTCCCTCACTGGTTATTGGTCAGAGGCGGCCTCCTTTAGCTCTTTGCCATGTGGGCGTCTCCATAGGGCAGGTCACAACATGGAGATGGCTTTGCTCAGAGCGAGCAAGAGAGGGAGAGTGAGAAGATACCTAAAATGGACGTCACTGACATTTTGTAACCTAATCTTGGAAGGGATATCCCACCAGCTTTGCCACATTCTTTTTGTTTTTCCTTCTTGAAGATTTTTTTTTTTTGATGTGGCCCATTTTTAAAGTCTTTATTGAATTTGTTACAATATTGCTTCTGTTTTAAGTATTGGTTTTTTGGCTCTGAGGCATGTGGGATCTTAGCTCCCCGACCAGGGATGGAACCCACACCCCTGCATTGGAAGGCAAAGTCTTAACCACTGGATCACCAGGGAATTCCCACCTTAGCCACATCCTGTTGGTTAGAAACAAGTCATAGAGTCCCACGCATACCCAAGGAGAAGGAACCACACAAGGGTGGAGATTGACGGGAGCCATTTAGAGCCCGCACTATGCACATCAGGCCAATGGCGCCATATCGCCGGCACCTGCAACCCTTTGCCTGACAGCTCTCTCTGGCTGCAGAGGCAGCTCAGACCTGCCTGGGGGTAACCAGACATTCTGGAAGATCCATTCAATGGACATAACCCAGCTCCCTCATCCTTCACATGAGATGACTCTGAGGTGTGTGCCCCACAGGTCTCGGGGTGCGGGGGGGAATTAAGCCCTAAGTGTCCCAGTATAATCTGCAAATGGATACACTCTTTGCTGGGTGCCCTCCCTCCTTGGTCTCCCCTCCCCTCTCCCCTGCCGGTGCTTCCTGCAGTTGCCTTCCAGGTAAATCACTTGCGTTCGAATCAAGGTGTCTCAGAGCTCATTCTGGAGAACACAACTGCGTTCATTTCCTAGGGCTCCTGTAATAAATTACCACACACGTGGTGGCTTAAGACAACAGAAGTATATTGTCTCACAGTTCTGGAGGCCGGAAGTCCAACATCAAGGTGTGGGCAGGGCCGTGCTCCCTCTGAAGGCTGCAGGGCAGAATCCTTCCTTGCCTCTCTCCTGGCTTCTGGTGGCTGTGAGCCATCCTTGGCTTTCGTCGGCTTGTAGCTGCATCGCTCCCATCTCTGCCTCCATCTTCTTCTCCGTGTGTCCTCTCCTCCTCTTAGAAGGACACCTATCGTTGGATTTAGAGCCCAGCCTAGATCCAATATCTATCATCTCAAGATCCTTGCCTGATGATATCTGCAAAGAACAAGGTCACATTCTGAGGTTCCAGGTGAACATGAAATGGGGGGGGCATTATTCCACCCATTAGACCAATGGAGAACAGTGGTGCTGCCATTAACTGAGCTGGGGAAGACAGGAGAGGTGCAGGTCTGGGGTGAGTGGAGGGGTCAAGAGTTCTGTTTCAGACGTGATACTTGGGCATACCCACCGGGTTTCCAAGGGGAGACACCCGGGGGGGCAGCTGAAGGCAGTGGAGAGGCCCAAGCTGGAGCTGTCATTGGAAGATAACATTGTCAGATATAAGTGGCATTTAAGTCCTCAAACCTGTTCAAGATCACCAGGGAGCTGATTGTAGACACAGGAAAGAAGAGGGCAAGCTCATGGCTCTCTGTGCAATATTAAGGACAGGGGATGAGAAGGAATCAGCAGAAGAGACTGGTCAGGGGCAGTCGGGGAGGTGGAAGGGGAGCTCGAGAAGCATACCGTCCTGGAGGCTGAGCAAAGGTCCTTGAGTTTGGCAGGATGGAGCCCTTTCCCTGGCTGGGCAGGGACAAAAGCCCAACTGGAGTGGGATGGAGAGGGGATCAGAGAAGAGGATCTAGAGCCGGGGAGGAGAGACAGCTCGTGGAATGCTCTGCTGGGGACCGAGAATGTATTCGTTTCCTGTGGCTGCTGTAACAGATAGCCAGATCTGAGTGGCTTAAATACAACAGAAAACAAAACCAAAGCAAAACGAAACCAGAAACCCCGCAGAAATGTATTCCCTCACAGTTCTGGAGGCCAGAAACCCAAAATTAGTGTCATCAGGCCCAAATCAAGGCAACCCTCTGGAGTCCCTAGGGGAAAATCTATTCTTTGCCCGGACCAGCTTCTGATGGCTCTGGGTGTCCCTCGGTGTGTGACTGTATCACTCCAACCTCTGCCTCCAACTTCACATGGCCTTTTCCCCTATGGTTGTGTCTCCCTTTCTCTTCTCTTCTAAGGATTAGAGCTCATCCTAATCCAGGATGATCTCATTTTAAGATTCTTAATTTAATGATAACTGCAATGACCCTCTTTCCAAATAAGTTCACATCTGCAGGTTCTGCAGTGGGAATGTGGACATATCTTTTGGGGGGGGTCACCATTCAACCCACTACAGGAAGGAAAGGAACAGGGTTGGGGATGGGGAGGGCCTCCCACAGCTGCTGTTTCTAAATCAGCAAAACAAGGACCGTCACTGGCCTTGAGACTAAAGGTTGACTATGCACAGGACAGTCATGGCTACATCTCAGTACAGGAGAAAACCTCTCTGTCCAGAAACAGGGTGAAAGCTCCCAAGTCTCTGGCCACTGATACACGCCATTCCTTGGCACCTACCTAGCCCTCACCTCACTGGACCCCATGACTTTTCTCCTGGGTCTGAGCCTGCACCATGTTCTTTCAAGCCTCAAGACGTTTGCCCAGGGGAGGACTTCCCTGGTGGCGCAGTGGTTAAGAATCTGCCTGCCAATGCAGGGGACACGGGTTCAAGCCCTGGTCCGGGAAGATCCCACATGCCTCAGAGCAACTAAGCCCGTGCACCACAACTACTGTGCTCTAGAGCCCGCAAGCCACAACTACTGAGCCTGCATGCTGCAACTACTGAAGCCCACGTGCCTAGAGCCCATGCTCCACAACAAGAGAAGCCACCACAATGAGAAGCCTGGGTGCCGCAACTGCGCGCAGTAATGAAGACCCAACGCAGCCAAAAAAAAAAAGATGTTTGCCCAAGGGACATTCCTGGTGGCCCAGTGGTTAAGACTCTGCGCTTCCACTGCAGCACTGCAGGGGGCACAGTTTTGGTCCCTGGTCAGGGAACTAAGATCCCACATGCCACGTGGCAGGGCCAAAAAAAAAAAAAAAAGATGTTTACCCAGGAAGTTCCCCCAACCTGGATGGCCTTCACGCCGGCAACTGTTCATCTGTCCTCCAAGTTTCAGCTTAAGGGTCTCTTCCTCAGTGGGTGGGGGCCTTAGTTATGCCAAAAATCCCGTTATCGATTCCATCACAACACTCACTCTCTCCTGAACAGTTTCCATGATTGTAATTACATAGTTTTGTACAATTATTGCTTTTTTATTATTTATTTATTTATTTTTGGTTACATTAGGTCTTCATTGCAGTGCACGGGCTTCTCTTTGCAGTGGCTTCTCATTGCGGTAGCTTCTCTTGTTGCAGAGCACAGGCTCTAGGCACGCAGGCTTCAGTAGTTGCAGCACTTGGGCTCAGTTGCGGCGCATCGTCTAAGTAGTTGTGGCGCACGGGCTTAGTTGCTCCACGGTATGTGGGATCTTCCTGGACCAGGGCTCAGAATCCATGTCCCCTGCATTGGCAGGCAGATTCTTAACCACTGCATCACCAGGGAAGTCCCATAGTTTTGCACAATTATTTTTAAATGTCAATCTCTCCCCCCATTCTTGAATGTGGGCCTGGGGAGGCCAGGCCTGGGAGACCACCGTGTCCCTTACACCTAGCTCAGGGATGGCACACACACAGCAGGTGCTCAGTAAATGGGCCCAGGTTGCTGGAGGAATTCCTTTGTTCAGGTGAGGGGGATGCTCTGGGTATCACCCAACCCAAGAGGTGACTTGGTATCTCAGTGGATGTTCTGGAATCTTCTCTGGCGTGAGGGGGACACCAGGCGCACATACACACACACACACAAAATTATCACCCAGACCCCAATTTCTCGACGGACTATTTTCCTCCCCCGGGCAGAAAATGAACCATTATTAAAACAACACGGCGACCGGCTGGGAAAACCCATTTGCAACGATTTATATCGCATCACCGCGGCTGGCTGCCTAGAGGAAATGGGAGGAGAAGCGCCGGGTTTAAGCACTGGGTGAAGAATCGCGTTACATCAGAGGGAGAACAGATGGGTGCTTTTCGTCCCCTCTCTCCCCCTGCTCGGGCTCCGAGTCAGGAATCCATGTCAGCCCTGGGTATGTTCTTGGTGCGATGCGGGCGACTCTGGGAGTAGGCGGGCCAGGCTGCTGGCCCCCAGGGGCCAAGGGGGGGCTTGGGACCCAGCCAGGATGCCCTGTCCTTCTGCCCACTTCCTGTGGTGCCACATGGGTCGGTGGCCCCTTGATCTGAGCCCCTTCCCCCAATCCCCCAAGGGATTTTCCTCTCCTTTTATTTCCTCCCTCATCCATTGCCTCTTTCCTCGAAAGCAGTACCATGTCCTGTCCCTTCACCCCCATGGCGGAACGCACAGCAGTTGGTCAAATACACGCAGACATGGGCTAACCCACCATTACCCCGCGCATCATGTTCTGACGTTATCATTTATGCGTCTGCCCTCCCCGCCAAGCTGTGAGCACACTCAAAGGAGGGCGCTCTTTCATTTTTTTCACTCATTTATGGATCCACGGTACTTCCACCCCCAAAGAAAGCCTGACGCACAGCCAGCGTTGGGGTGGGGGGGTGATGCGAGCATGACTGAGTCATTTGGCCGTTTAAAAGCCATCAGTGGCTTCTCTCCTTCAAAGTTGAAACCTGTTAGCGTGGCTCTAATGGCCCCTCCCAATCTAGACCCAAAACACCTGTTCAGTTTCATCCTAACACCCCGCAGCCGCCTGGGACCCAGGCACTTTCTAGTCAATTCCGCTGGATGATCCGTGGTCCCTATCTCACCCATGATGCTTTGCATGGCTACCTCTGAACATTTCCACACCTGGATACCTTGCCCTCTCTGCGTCCACCTTTTGAAACTGGGAGTTTGACACCCAGAGCCCAATCCAGCCCACGGATGTGATTTGCTTGGCCCATGCAAGGTTCTTAAAAATTGTAATGAGTCGCCACCTTTTAAATATCAGGCGATTGTTGCATAAAAATCTGTGTTCCTGGCTTCCATCAAAAGACACGGCCTCTGTGAAGCCGAGGGCACACGCCCAGCGCAAGGGGCAGCGCTCAGTAAGGGCAGCCCCACACCGAGGAGACAGCACAGCTTTGCCAGCTCTCATGTGGTGAGTAGCTAAGGGGACTCTGGACCCAGACGGAACCACTCAACCTTCCTGTTCTGGAATCTTCTGCTTGCCCACCTGAAGCAGTTCTCCTGGCTTCTCCACCTAGCTTGGTTTCCTGGGAGGCTGGGCTGTGTGGACCCCAACAACCTTCTGGGTCCTCTGGCTCAGGTTGTATTCAGCCCATGAGGACCCCTGTGGTGGTGGTGGTGGGGGGAAGTGAGAGACATATCTGTCCCTCAGTTTGGTCCCTCACCCTGTGGCCTCTGTGGACCACCTGTGTCCCTGTCGCTCGAGGTCACGGGTTTTCCCCATCCACGCAGCCTGTGGTGTTTCCGGCTTATGGCAACTGCTCCCTCCCCTTGCCTCTCGGACCTAAGTGTGCTAACCCTCCCCCCTCTACTAGCCCAAGGTGTGGCATTATTCCTTGTGGTTCCCTACGTCTGTCCATGCTTTATAAATTCGTCCCTTCGTTGAACTCTGATCAAATTACCCAATTTGAATGCGCCCTTTGTTTCCTGCCTAGGGCCCTGACTGTGATATAGCCTCCATGCCTCAGTTAACCCACCTGGTAAATGGGGATAATACCTGCCTCTAGAGTTGATGCAAGGGTAAATGAGTTAATACTGTGTAAGGAGAGGGCTTAGCAAGTGCTGATAAATGTTAGCAATTATTATTGTTCTTTGCCACAGTCCTCACCACTCCTTATTGCCCCCCATCACTGAACTGAAGGTCACCTGTGCTACTGCTGATGCAGTTGTCTTCTTGACCTGGCCGCTCAGCATGTTTATATTACCTGCTGTCCTCTATAGGTGTGTGTTGTCACCAGCTCTCTGTTGTCACCTCTGCTGCAGAGTTCCCAGGCAGTCCTCCACCCCATGGGATGTCCATCCCTCCATGCGCTCCTCCATTAACAGTGATCCCAGGAATTCCCTGGTGGTCCAGTGGTTAAGACTCAGCGCTTTCACTGCCATGGCCTGGGTTCAATCCCTGGTCGGGGAACTAAGATCCCGCAAGCCTCACCACATGGCCAAAAATATATATATATATATATATTGGAGTGATCTATTCAAATGTTTGCCTTCCCCACTGTACCACGCCTTCCAGGGGCTTTGTAAATGTTCAGAGAATTGAATATCAGGGCCTGTATTAGTTCCCTAGGGCTGCTGTAACAAGAGACCATAAACGGGGTGGCTTAAACTAAGGAATTTATTCTCTCACTGTTCTGAAGACCAAAGTTGAAATCAAGATGTCAGCCAGGTGGTGCTCCCTCCACAGGTTCTAAGGGAAGATCCTTCCTTGCTTCTTCCAGCTTCTGGTGCTTCTCGACTTGTGGCTGTATCACTCCAATCTCTGCCTCTGTCTTCACGTGGCCTTCTCCTCTGTCTTTGCCCCTTCTCTTCTAAGGATACTTGTCATTGGACTGGGGACTTCCCCTAACCAGGATCGTCTCATCAAAAGAGCCTTAATTAGGGCTTCCCTGGTGGCGCAGTGGTTGGGAGTCCGCTTGCCGATGCAGGGGACGCGGGTTCGTGCCCCGGTCCGGGAAGATCCCACATGCCGCGGAGCAGCTGGGCCCGTGAGCCATGGCCGCTGAGCCTGCGTGTCCGGAGCCTGTGCTCCGCGACGGGAGAGGCCTCAGCGGTGAGAGGCCCGCATACCGCAAAAAAAAAAAGAGCCTTAAGTATATCTGCAAAGGCACTGTGTTCAGATAAGCTCACGGTCCCAGGTTCTAGGTGGACATATCTTGTGGGGGCCGCCATTTGGCCCACCAGCCAGGTCCCAACAGCTTCTGGAGCCCTTAGCTTTCTTGCTTTCTCTCTTCATTCATTCAGTTTTTTGAAGCCAGTGGAGACGCAGAGCCTGGAAGCCCAGCCCCTGGCCCCTGGCCTCTGGCTCACAGTGGGTGGTTCCCTCCCCCACCCCCAGCCCCACCTACGGGGCGCATAGGTCCAAATGTCACCCAATGGCCCTCTGTTTCTGCTCCTCTGTGAGCTGCCGAAGAGCTGGGGTGAGCCCCCATCTGCCCCCCGGCTCACAGAGAACACCCCCCCACCCCGCAAGTACTGTGGTGGGGGTATAGCAGCCCTCTGCGGCGTCAGGCTGAGCTGAGCGGTTGTCATTTCTCTTCCACGTGTCAGAACTCTGCATTCCCTTCCACAGTTCACAGGCTGGCCTCTGACCTGCCTGCAATTTCTTTCCAGGGCTGACAGGTTGGGTTAAGAGAGACTGCTCCCCTGAGCCGAGACATACTTTTGGCTGCAGCCCTCCCCTTGCCAGGAAGGCCCAAAGCTCCTGGCTCTGCACTTTCTCTGGACAGAAACTGTTACCTCACTTTCCTACCATCCCCTCCCTCCATTGCAAAAGGGCCAAGCTGGCCCAGGGACCCGTTCTGTTCAGCCTGTTTGGGTTAACGCTTTTTTTAAAACTATAATTTCTTTTTGAGGTTAAAATTCACCTAAGATGAACCATTTAAAGTGTACACTTCGGTGCATTTTTGTATATTCAAGTGTTGTGCAACTATCACCAGTATCTAATTCCAGAACATTCCTATCACCCCAAAGGGAACCCCGGACCCATCAGCAGCCACTTTCCATGACCCCCTCCCTTCACCCCCACCCCCCGCAACCACTAATCTGTTTTCTGTCTCTGTGGCTTTGCCTCTTCTGGACATTTGATATAAATGGAGTCGTGTAATCTGTGGCCTTTTGTGTCTGGCTTTTCTCACTCAGCATCATGTTTTTGAGGGTCATTCATGTGGTAGGGTTCACTCCTTTATTGTGAAGCACATACTTCTAAAATACAGTTCTGTGAATTTTGAAAATATGTTCCACCCTGATCACTAGCATAGCTTAAGATATAGAATTTGCCAGTCCCTCGAGAGCTCCCCAAGGCCACTTTGGGGTGAGTGCCTTGCCTCAAAATATCACTTTCCCAGTGATCCTCACCTGAAGGTGGTTGTGTCCGCCGTCCCACAAGGGACATTTATCTCAACTAGGCACATGCTACTGGCATCTAGTGGGGAGAGGCCAGGGATGCGTCTCAACATCCTGCAATGCACAGGAGAGACCCCCTACAACAAAGAATCGTCTAGCCCCAGATGTCAGTGGTCCAAAGTTAGGAGACACTGGGCTCCCCCGACTCCACGGATTACTTCTGCCCATCCTTGAGGGTCACGGGAATGGGATCATGCAGTGAACCCTATTTGTGTCATGTGCCTCATGCCCAGGGCTGTGTATGAGTTCGTACCTTGTTCTTTTCTTTTTGGCTGCGTCGGGTCTCAGTTGCAGCATGCAGGATCTTCGTTGAGGCATGCGGGATCTTTCGTTGTGGCGTGTGGGCTCTTCATTGTGGTGCGCGGGCTTCTCTCTAGTTGTGGCATGTGGGTTTTCTCTTCTGTAGTTGTGGTGCACAGGCTCCAGGGCATGTGGGCTCTGTAGTTGTGGCGCATGGGTTCCAGAGTGCGTGGGCTCTGTAGTTTGCGGCACGCGGGCTCTAGTTGAGGCGCCCAAGCTCAGTAGTTGTGGCACACGGGCTTAGCTACCCCGTGGCATGTGGGATCTTAGTTCCCTCACCAGGAATGGAACCTGCATCCCCTGCATTGTAAGGTGGATTCTTCACCACTGGACCACCAAGGAAGTCCCCATACTTTGTTCTTTTTCATTGCTGCACCATATTCCATTGAATGAGTATACACCAATGAATTTTCCATTTGCCAGTCGATGGTCACATGGCCGGTGTCCAGCATCTGGCGATGGTGAATGAATCCGCTATGAACATTCATGTATGTGCCTTTTGGTGGCAGAAGCTCCCATTCCCATTGAGAATAAACCCAAGAATGGAATTGCTGGGTCAGAGCAATTGACAGCAATTAGTAGATCAGTCTGTGAGAGTTCAAGCTCAGGGAATTTTGCACAAAACCCCTGACTTCTCTCTTGAAGAATCTATTCTGTCAATTCCGAGCCTGACTTCCCATGTAGTAGCTCTCAGCTGAAGCTGAGTGGTAGCAAGCGGCTGCCGGCTTAAAAGGGGGTGCATATCCAGCTCCCCACAGCTGTCACCTTCCCTCCTCGCTGCCTCACACCTGCCGCATTTCTGGTTTTCTTCCCTTGTCGGCATCCGGCATTGAGGCCCCTGTCCTGGGCTCATGCAAGTTCGGGAAGCACCTTTTACCTTCCTCCTGCCCTACTGCAGCCTGGACCCTGCTGGCATTTTTCTTGGCAACATCCTCAGAACCTCCTCTCTGCCCAGACGACCAGGGTCTTCTATCTTCAGCTGGTGGACTCCTGCTGTCTGCTTACAGGTCACTTCCCCAGGGCAACCTTCTCTGAGCCCCCTGGCTGGGTAGCACTTCCAGCTTGAACTCTCCCACAGCCCCTAACTGTCTTCCATCCCTCACATCGTGGATTCCTTACCAGTTCCCAGTCAAGAAGGGCTGCATCTGTCTCCTTCATTTGCCCACCGCCCAACTCAATGCACAGTGAATACTGGCCATGGGGCATGGGGCATGAAGAAGAGAGAGGGAGAGCCCTCCTGCCTGGTTGCAGGAGGAAGCTGGGTTCCTAGGCAGAGCTTGACATGCACACATCACTCCTCAGAAGCTCATTCCCCATTGCTGGCCCTAGGGGTCAAGGCCTGAGAAACTACCCTCCTCGCCCGTCCCCCCCCCCACAGTCTATACCAGCAATGGCTGGCAAAATGCAGGGCCCCTTCCCTGGGATCCTTAATTTCTCACAGGCCAGGCCCACCCCCCAACTATCCCAGCCGCCCATGCACTGTCAAAATGTCCCCCAGTCACGTCCTTCACCTCCAGGACTCTCCCTGACTCGTCACCTGTCTTCCCTCCACCAACTGTGCTCTACGCCCTCGGTAGTCCCCCACCTCCACCCCCCACCCCCGCCCTCGGCCAGACCCCTCAGCTTTCCCTCCTCACCCCTCCTCTCTCCCAAGCACTCAGCCAGCCATCGCCTTCTGCTCCTTACCTGACTCCTCCAACCTCCCCATGGCTTTATTTTCTCCCCCACTTTCAGCAGCCCCCAAGTCGGACACGCTCAGCTCTCTCCTTTCACCCGCACTTCGTCCCCTCACCCCGGACTCCTCCCCCGGCCCTGCGCCCTTCACCCTCCTCCCCTGGCCCCTGGGACTTGCCTCCAGCGCACCTGGTGGAGAAGAGGCGGGGCCTCCTCACCTGGCGGCCACAGAGCAGCGGGGCAGCGGCCCCTAGCGGCCGGGGAGGGAAGCGCAGCCCAACTGGCCTCCCCTCCCAGTTGGTGGGAATGGACCACCATTGCTGCCTGCCTGCTGTTGGTCAGACAGGACGGGGGAGGCTTCCTGGACTCTTGCCTTCCGGGAGTGAGGATGGTGGAGTGTTTGCAGTTTTCAATAGCGTGATCGAGAGGTGACATTTGAGGGCTTCCCGGGCTTCCCTGGTAGCGCAGTGGTTGAGAATCTGCCTGCCAATGCAGGGGACACGGGTTCGAGCCCTGGTCTAGGAGGATCCCACATGCCTCGGGGCAACTGGGCCCGTGAGCCACAACTACTGAGCCTGCGCGTCTGGAGCCTGTGCTCCGCAACAAGAGAGGCCGCGATAGGAGAGGCCCGCGCACCGCGATGAAGCGTGGCCCCCGCTTGCCACAACTAGAGAAAGCCCTCACACAGAAACGAAGACCCAACACAGCAAAAATAAATAAATTAATTAATAAACTCCTACCCCCAACCTCTTAAAAAAAAAAAAAGAGGTGACATTTGAGTAATCCTGATGGGGGAGGGGGGTGCATGGAGGGAGGGCGTCCTGTTGGCTCTGACCCTATGCCTCAAATCTGACCACTTCTCCCCAGCATCCTGTTCCAGGCCTCCATCGCCCTCACCTGCATTGTCTGTGAAATCCATCTCCCCAGTCTCCCGGCTCCCTCTCAAATCCTCTCTATAATTTTGTTTTAATTGAGGTAAAATTCGCAAAACACAAAATTAACCACTAACCATCTTAAAGCGAACTATTCAGTAGCATTTAGTACATTCACAATGTTATAACGTTGTACAACCATCACCTCTATCTAGTTCCAAGGCATTTTCATCATCCCAAAAGGCAACTCTGTATTCAGTGGCAATAACTTGCCCTCCCCCCTCCCCCAGCCCCTTGCGATCGCCAATCTGCTTTCTGTCTCTATGGATTTGCTGGTTCTGGACATTTCATATCAATGGAATCATACAATACATGACCTTTTAGGTCTGATTTTTTTTCACTCAGCATAATGTTTTCAAGGTTCATCCACATTGTAGCATGTATCAGAACTTCATTCCTTTTTACGGGTGAATAATGATTATACAACATTTATTTATCTGATCAACCATTGATGAACATTTGGGTTGTTTCCATCTTCAAACTTCTGTGAATAGTGCTGCTGTGAACGCTGGTGTACAAGTATCTATTTGGGTACCTGTTTTCAATTCTTTTAGGTACTTAAGAGTGGAACTGCCGGGTCATATGGTAATTCTATGTTGTATTTATTGATCCTATGACCTGTTACATGTTCAAATAAGACCATGCCATCCCCCTGATCATAGTCTTCCCTTAGCTCCTTCTGTCACTGAGAATCTAATCCAGACCCTCCCTACAGCCTCTCAGGCTGTGTCTGGTGGTCCCACCAAGCTGGCCCTCTTGCTCTTCAAATTGTCCCGTCTGTTCCAACCACAGGACCTTTGCACTTACTGTTTCCTCTTCTTGGAACACCCTTCCCCCAGATTGCACATGATGAGCTTTCCGCTTTCAGGTCTCAGCTCAAATGTCTCCACATGCACAACCCTCCCAGCCACCTTAGCCTAAATCATACTCACCCACATCCCATCTCATGATTCTTCATTGCTTTTTCCTTCATAGGATTGTTCACGTTCTGAAATTTTCTTCTTGTTACTAGTGAATCACCAGCCTCCCCAATAAAGTGCAAGCTCCAGGAGGACAGAGACTTTGTGTCTCTTATTCACCATCATACCCTCAGCTTCCAAAACAGGGCCTGGAACCAGTGTCAGGACCAGGGTGAGGCAAAAAAAGAGAAAGCATATTTTAATGCAATACTTAAAAAAAAATAAAAATTCATGCAAAAATTCATGATGAACAAAATGTCAAAATCTTCAATAAGAAGAGAGCACCAGTTTTCCCGACGTTCCCTTTCCCCTCAGGCTCCAGTGTGGCTCCATACGGCACTCATATTGATCCTGCCTTTATTTATTCTTTTTTTGCGGTACGCGGGCCTCTCACTGCTGTGGCCTCTCGCTGTTGTGGCCTCTCCCGCCGCGGAGCACAGGCTCCGGACGCGCAGGCTCAGCGGCCATGGCTCACGAGCCCAGCCGCTCCGCGGCATGTGGGATCTTCCCGGACCGGGGCACGAACCCGCGTCCCCTGCACCGGCAGGCGGACTCTCAACCACTGC
This sequence comes from Globicephala melas, assembly GCF_963455315.2. Classification (NCBI taxonomy): domain Eukaryota; kingdom Metazoa; phylum Chordata; class Mammalia; order Artiodactyla; family Delphinidae; genus Globicephala; species Globicephala melas. Next base: position 162,741,991 of record NC_083316.1, on the reverse strand, counting down.
GCCACCAGGGAAGGCCCTGCCTTTATTTTAAAAGTTGATTCTTTTGGTCAGTGTGGATTTTTTACATGAATTTTGGGTTTCTTAACTATTGCATTGCAATATTATTTTTCTTGATCGCTGAGTTTTTTTGACATCCTCTTAAGTTTTGTGGCCCAGGAAGTGCCTCATTCGCTTCCTCCCAGTGCTTGCCCTGTCTGGAGCTTAGTATTCGCTTCCTCCATCTGTTGGTGTTTGAGGATGAATGGATGAGCCAGAGGGAGGCTGGGAGCCAGGCGACCACCAACACTTGAGTAGCAGGGCAGCGGCTCCAAGCGAGGTCCTGGGTCAGGCAGTCCTACTCAGAAGCTGACTTCAATTTTTTTAACTACTTGGGCAAGCCTCAGTTTTCCCTTCTGTAACATGGGGAGAAAGTAACTACCTCACGGGGAGATCATTAATAGTAAATGAGGGACTTCCCTGGTGGTCCAGTGGTTAAGACTCCATGCTTCCACTGCAGGGGGCACAGGTTTCCCTGGTCAGGGAACTAAGATCCTGCATGCGGTGCAGCAAAAAATAAAAAACAATAAAGATAACCATTAAAAAAAAAAAAAAGACTAGTAGATTGTATGATATGTGAATTATACCTCAATAAAGCTGTTTTAAAAAGCCAAAAAATAAAGACTAAATGAGACTCGGTCCACTTCTCAGCCAGCCTGGGGCTCTCCTCAGTCACCTACTCAGACACCTCCACTTGAATATCTATTAAACCAAATGTAACTCCTGGATCTAACCTCCAAAACCACCCCTCCTTCGAGGGTCTCCGTCCTTCCAGGTGCTCAGGCCACAGGCTTTGACCTGCCTCTTTCCCTTGCATCCCACTTCCCATATATCTGCTCCACCTTCAAAGTACACCCAGAATCCACCCGGTGCTCACCTCCTGTCACCTCCCTGCTCCTACCCCAGTATTGATCACCTGGACCAGTGCAGTCGCCTCCTCCCTGGTCCCCCAACTTCTGCCCTTGACCCCCACACTCTGTTCCCCCACCAGGGCCAGAGGGCACCTGTGAACATCTAAGTCAGGGCACATCCCTCCTCTGCTCAGAATCTTCCATTGCTCCCAGCTGACTCCAAGCAAAAATCAGTTCTCCCCAAAGCACACTAGGCCGGCACGATCTGGCCCATTACCTCCCTACCCTCACCTCCTCCTCCTTTTGCCCTTACTCCCTCCCTCCAGCCACACAGGCTCTCTCATGGATCCTTGAACACTCAGCACGTTTCTGCCTCAGGACCTTTACATGGGCTGTTCCCTCTGCCTGGAACCCCCTTCCCCCAGATCTCCCCATGACTCCTCCCATCTCTTCAGGTCTTTACCCAAATACCACCTTCTCAGTGAGGTCTTCCCTGACCTCCTCTATCCAAAATTTCTGTCTTCCTTCCTTAATTTCCTTCCATAGCACTTATCATCATCTGACACCCTGTATCTTTTGTCTGATTTCTCATCTGTCTTCCTGATTGGAATGTCAGCCCCAAGAACAGAGAAGCTTGTCTCCCTTGTTCACTGCTGTGCCCCCAGCACCTAGGAGGTGCTCAATACATGCTTGTTTTTTTGTTTTTTTGTTTTTTTGTTTTGTGGTACGCGGGCCTCTCACTGTTGTGGCCCCTCCCGTTGCGGAGCACAGGCTCCGGAGGTGCAGGCTCAGCGGCTGTGGCTCACGGGCCCAGCCGCTCCGCGGCGTGTGGGATCCTCCCGGACTGGGGCACGAACCTGTGTCCCCTGCATCAGCAGGCAGACTCTCAACCACTGCGCCACCAGGGAAGCCCAATACATGCTTGTTGACTGAATGCATACCTCCCCCCACACCCAAACACAGCAGTTGGAATTAATCCCCGCCCACGCAATATCCCCCCAGCTCAATTCTGAGACCACTTTACCTGGCTTTTCATTTGAGTGAAGGCATAGGACAGAACGGGGCTCAGTCACTGCCCAAGATGGGGGTACAGGGAGCTTCCAGGAGAGCCAGGGGCACACAGAACCCCACCCATCCTCCCCTCAAGGCTTGGACAGATTCACCATCCACTACCCTAGCCCCCTGCTCACTTTCCAGAGCTACTTCCATCGTGCTTTCTGCAGCTGCCTTACGCACGGGATGGGGATGCACCCTGAGAGGGCCTCCAGTCCTGCTGCCAGGCCACTAGGGCATTCTCAGCACCTAGCACCCGGCCACACTGAAGGCTGTCAGGGGTCCTCTGTGTTTGAAGAATAAATGGAAGGAATGAATACACGAACCGAATGATGAGAAGACCCTCAGGGTTGTACATCCTGTGCCGAGCGGGCTCTAGGAAAAGCCGGGCTGGGGACGCCTGCTGGGCAGTGGAGGTCTGAGCGTTGTTCCTGAATCCAGGAACGAACGTGTTTCATCCCCAACCCCAAGCCCCGCTCCCCCCTCGCACGTGTTCTGGGTCTGCGCCCCTCACCCACCCCCCAGCCCCGCCACACACCGGACCTAAGGAACCCAAGGTAGGACACCCATGACTGAGGGCGCCAGGCCTGAGACAGAGGACACAGAGCACTGGGGACAGGGGAGGGTGGAGGAGCGCAGCGCCCAGGACGGTCAGCATAAGAGCCTGAAGCAGTGGGCACATCACACATGGAGGGCACAGGGCGAGGGCAGAGGGCACAGGTGAAAAGAGCCACCCACGTCTGAGTACAGGGTGCCCCAGGTGCTAGGTGCGCAGAATGTAGGGTCTCCAAGACGCCGGGGGATCGCTACATGGCGTGTCCTAGGCGTGGGGCAACCTGGGTGCGGGGGTTTGCTGGCACAGGGTGCAGAGAAGAGTGGGACGTCCAGGCTCAGGATGCACAGGACGTTGGGTATCCAAGGCGCGGGTCACGCTGGGCGTGGGAATCCCGAGGCACAAGGTAGGATGCCCGAAGCGAGGAGCGCCCTGGTAGTAGGGAGTAGGGCGTCCTGGGCGCGGGGACGGACACGCGCAGTGCTGGGCACTCAGAGCCCGGGCGAGACTGCGCGCGCGCGCGGACGCGTTAGTTTCCGGAGCCGGGCTGCTGGCGCGGCCTCCACTGCGACTGCGCAGCCCAGGGTCTTGGGAGAGAAGAGGCGCTGGGGCTGTTTCGCGCCCCCAGCCTCTACTTATCCTTCGTTTCGTGAGCCCCTCGCCCGTGAGGCCAGAAAACCGAGATGGAATGGAGGCTAGTGAACTGATCCCGGCCACGACCAGGGGTGCTCCGCTGACCACGGGCTTTGGGAGAAATAGGAGGGGCTGGGAGGGCGTCCTGGCCAGGATTTTTCCAAACTGAGCCGGGGGTTTCTTAAAGCATGTCACTCCTTACCCTGATATAAGTTAAAGACACTGCCTCTCGCAGCCACTGAAGAATGCAAGTTAGAGCCATCTCCCAGGCACCCTCATAGATTCCCAGGGTTGCTCCCCAGAGGGAGGTGGGTGGACTGCTTAGGACCTGAGGGTGGAGTGGTGGGAGGAGGCTTGGAGCCAGAGGGCTCTGGAGATGCTCAGCTTTCCCTGAGATGCACGTTCTTCCCCCTTTCAGTCCTGCTGGGTTTATAGAAAGCTGACTGTGTAGATGTGGGGGGAGGGTTCCTGGTTGGCCCCTGTGGCACCGCCCCCTCTCCCCAGCACCCCAAAGCCTTCCGTGGGTCCTACCAGGTGCTGTCGAGATGCCTCAAAGTGGGAAATTGATGTGTGGAGACGTGGAACCTCCCCCATCCTCCCATCCTGGTATTGCACCAACCACAGATGGTTGGTGCAACCTTTCCGCAGCCACCAACCTCAACTTCATACGTATTTGGTCCCTCAGATCCAGCTGATGGGCCGGGTCACCCAGATTTAAGGCCCAAAGTCTGCAGCCAGGGAACCCTGGGTGTGAAGGAGGAACAAAGGTAGCCCACCCACTCTGTCCACCCCTGAAGTTTGGGGGCTGGATTTGGCCCAGGTTCCAGGCTATAAGAATCCCTGCCCTGAAACGATGGCTGCCCACAGCAGGGGCCGGAGGGTGGTGGGTGCCTTAGAGGTAGCCCCTGGTTACCCAGCCAGCCTGGAAGTCTGGAGTCTCTGCCTTTCCCTAAATCCAGCCACAGCCACCAGGACAGGCTTCTGGGAAGGGATTCTTAGGGGACAGGTTCATTCACTTGCAGATGTTCCCTTCAGGCTTTCTTAGATATTCACAGTTCCCATCCTAGCCTGCCCCAAGTTTTGTGTATTTACCACGCTGCCACCTGCCCCGCTGCTACTTCCACACTCTTTCCCGATTCCCCACCCATTCTGCAGAGCCAAGTTGGGGTGATAACGCATTCTCTTCCCTGGAGGTAGAGGCAAGGGTTTGCCCCCTCCCGATCCTCAGCCAGTCCCCTTCCTCTATAATCCAGATCGGGACTTGTCTGCCCTACTCCCCCCACTGTTGCCCGCTCTGTGTCTGCCAAGATTCAGCCCGGACTTTGTATGAACTGGCCGGTTTACTATTTAGGCCTCCCTTGGATGGACTCCCTTCCCCGAGCATCCAAGCCAGGGATTTGCTCCTCCCCACCCATCAGTCTTCGCGTTGCACCCATCTTTCATAAAACGCCAGGCTTCCAGGTTCGCTCTCCCGAGATCCTCACCGGATCTTACCTCTCAGGACCTTCCCGTACCCGCCCCCCTCAAGGATCCTTGCCACCCCCCTCCAGTTTTTCCTCAGCCCCCACCTTGCACTGAGCTGTCTATTCTGCCCAAGTGCCTATTTTTGGCCCGGGACCCGGTTTTATAGTCCCCACTGTGGGTCTTGGCAGTCACAGCTCTGGCTCCGGGGATCTAAGCCAAGTCGGACTGTCCTCCCCACCCCGGGGTGGGGGAGCGGTGCAGGGCTCCCTTCGGTAGCCTCAGCCTGAAACCTGCCCCTCGCCTCACTCGGCCAGATGCCTAGGAACACGCTGGTTCCTTGCCCTACTTCTTCAAGTCCACCGGCTGCAGTGCAGTTGCTAGGCTGTGGAAATCCGTACCGAGTTTTTGCTCTTGCCGAGAACCTAAAATTCAATTTTTTTTCTCCCTTCCCCCGACCCCCTCCCAAAGCGAGACGTTTGAGGTGTTTATATAGATACTAACCTCCCCCTAACACCACCCCCCCTCCCCGCTCCTCCGGCCCGGTCAGCTCCAAGCCCTTGTCCAGTTGCCAGGGATCTTTTGCTGGGGGTCTTGTCCCATCCCGCATATTCCAGTCCTGGCTTTGCGGCCCTCCCTCGCCTTTCATTGTAGGTCTGGTCTCCCAGGGTAGCGGCCTCCTCATTGCATTCCCTCCGCATCACCCCTGGATTGTGAAACCGCTTTTACCTGCCCGCTTCGGTGCAGCCAGCGCTCCGGATCCTTTCGTGTTCGAGTCCATCCCTCCTTTTGCCCCTCCTTCTTGCACGTAGCTGCCAGGAAGACGGCCCACGCGCCTCAGCCGCTAAGCAGCCCCCTCCTGGAGGCCCCTGCGAGCCCAGGTCTGGGAACTCTAGGCCAGGTCTTGCTTGTTCCCACTGCATTAGGCATGACGCATTACTCCGTCTCCCGAGGAAGAATCCGGCCCGAAATTTGCGTGCCCCGGGTGCATTTGGCCCTGTCGCAGCTCCCTTCGTTCCTCCCATCTCTATCTAATCCAACCCGGGTTTTGCATACCCCTTCCAGATCTCTCCCATTTCTCCCCTCACCGGGCTCGGCGCCTTTCCGTTACTTCGCTACAGGCAAAATCCGCTCCGGGTCTTCCTTGAGCTTGTCTCCCCTCCCCCACTTCCCGTTCCAACGCCGGGATCCAGCTCGTCTCCTTCCCTCTCCCCGTTTTTCCAGAGGGGCTAGAGGGGGTGAAGGGGAGTAAAATCCATCCCGGGTTTTCGGGCCGGCCCCCGGTGCGCTCGGGCAGGTTGCTGCGGCCGGTCCTGGGCGGCGGCTCCGCGCCGCGTTTTATGCGCGCCCGCGCCCCCCTCCTGGAGCTGGTGCGCCCGAGAGAGGGGTGAGCAGGCGGCTTGTCATTGCTGGTGCCCGGCGCCGGCTCTGTCCGCGCGTCCTGCGGTGCCCACGGGCCCGGCTGGGCGCCCCCCCTTCAGCCACCCCGGGGGCGCGACACCGCCTCGCCTGCCTACAGCCGCGCCCCCCCTCAAGCTCCGCGGCGCCCGCCCCCTATCCGAGCCCCCTGCGGCCACTGCGGGGAGCCCGAGCCGTCGGCGCGGGAGCTGTAGTCGCTGCGGCGCCCCCGCCCCGCCGTCTGCCGAGAAGGCCCCGGCGGATGGGGCCCCGCGGGCCCCGGAGCGGCGCCGCCGGGCGGCGGGGGGCTGCAGGGGCGCCCCAGCTGCCCCGTTAACCCCTCGGCTGCCACCGTCGGAGGGGGCTGGGAAGTCGCCTGGGCGCACACGTGCAGCCTCCGTCGGGGCCGCGGAGCTGCGGGGGAGATGCGGGCAGCTGCTAGCGCCTCTTCGGGGGGCTCCGCCTCGCCCCAGCCCCCGGAGCTTTGACACCGCCCCCGCTCCGCCGCCTCCCTCCTTGGGAGGGGCGCGGACCCGGTCGCCCCCAGCCCCGAGTCTCCGCTGCCGCGAGGGGGCCGCCTTTGGAACTGTGTAATCCGCTTTTTTTTTTTTAATTTTAATTTTTGTTTGGTGGCGGTGGTGCTGGGCCCCGCCAACCCTCGCCCGTTTAACCCCCGCCCCGGTTCCGGGAGATGTGCCGGGCGGGGGGCCTGGGTTCGCGGAGCCGCAGGAGAGACGCGCAAAGCCGACCCCGGAGCGGCGCTGGACAGGTGAGTGTCTGCGGGCCCAGGGCGAGGGGGACGCCGTACCTGGGCCAGGTGTGTGGGCCGAGGTAGGGAGGGTGGGAGCCGGGGCCTGTGCTAGCCGGGAAGGGGGAGGGGATGCTGGAGCCGCGGGTCACCGCACAGGAGCGCGAGGAGAATCGAGGGCGGCCTGCACCTCACCCGCACCGGCCAGGGGACCGGGAGGGGCAGCCCCCATGGAGTGTCGGGGGTGCGGATGCGCGGCCGCGGGGTGCCCGGTGGGGGGAGGGGACCGCGAGTGTGCCCGCGCGTGGCTGCGTGTGCCCGCGCGCGCGCCAGCCTTTGTGGGGAAGCGGCGCGGCGGTGCCTGCGTGTCCCCGGTGCGTGTGCGCGCGGGTGCTTGGCGCCCTGTTTGTGTAGGTGTTTGGGTGTGAGCGGAGAGGGTGCGTGTGCGCGCCGCGCGCGGGCCCCGGCCCCCAGAGGAGCCGCGTTGGGGGCTGGCACCGCAGGATGCCGGGCTGGGGGTTGTTTTTCTCTGGGAGGCAGAGGCGCGGGGGATGGGGAGGGGTCTGTCTGGGTGTCTGGCCGGCTGTAGCCACCGAGAGCATCATCCCTCCGCGGTACCCGGTTAAGCGTGGGAAGCTGTTGGGTTTAATCCACCCGGATTCGGGCTTTGAGAGCAAGCCCTCCCTCTCTCCCAGGTGTTCACTGGGTAAAGCCTGGGGGTTTCAACTGTCATCTTTCCATCTGAGGGTCCTGTGACCGGAGTCCGTGCAGAAGAGGGTGGGCAGCGCTGTGTGTGCTCCAGCCCTGGCCAAAAAGTGGCCCCACAGGCATTTCTCCAGTGCACCTCTGGCACCCATCTGAAGACAGCCAGCCCCCTGCTTGCACACAGCCCGCACGCACATCCCTGTCCCTAGTCTCCCAGTCTCGGTCAGCACCCAGCCCCATCCCTACCCAGCACCTCACTGTACCTTCCCCCGCAGTCCACTCCTCCCTCCCCCACCTCTCCCCCCCACAGTCATGGCAGCTGCGTGGGTGTCCCTCCGTCCCAGCCTTGAGAACAGGGCCCCCTTTCCTCCCGGCTTCTGCAGGACCCAAGGCCTGGGTTCCGCTGCCCACCTCCAAACATGTGGTGTGCAGGGGGAAGCAGGGGGAGGGGCTCAAAATGGCTACCAAGATGGCTGGGTGTCTCTCCGCCTCTTTCTCTTTCTCTCCCTCTCTCTGCTTGCCCTGTTCTCTTAGCTGCTTCAGGAGTCATCGAGGAGACGGGGTTGGAGTGTGAGGATAGGTGTGGGGTACTACGCTTGAGAGTGGCTATCTGCTCTGGGCCTGTGGATCTCAATCCTCCTTGGGGAGAGGCCGTTGATCTCTGCTCCCCTCTCCAGCACCCAAGGACCGGCATGAGCCTGTAACCTGACCGCAGTCCCAACTCCTTCACCCTGGCTAGCAGCCTGGGGGGCTCCCTGCCCTCCACGTGGTCTCCTAGGCCTGATGCCCTGAATCGGTCATCGGGGTGTCAGGGTGCCCCACGGAGGGTCCCCGTCTCTCATCCTCTCCATCTGCTCCATGGCCAGGGGCTCAGGACTCCGGGTCGGCCTGGGTCAGGCCCCAGCTCTGGGGGCAGGTGACTTCTCCTTCCTCCCCACTCCCCTCCCGCTAATGCCAAATGTATTGCTTAAAAGTAGGATGAAAACAGGGAGACTAAGAGAAGGAATACAACTTTCATTGTCATATCGAGAAAGTTATCCGTGATCTTCCTAACTAGCAATTTGCCTGCCATGCTGTTCAGAACTGACTTGCCCATTAATTACAGAGATGAAAAAATCATCTGGAAAGCAGAAAAGGGAACCAATTCGATCCCTGGCTGGCAACAGTGGCCCCCACGCACCGAGCACATACGTGTGTGCTCACATGTGAGTGCCCGGCCCCTCTGCTGGCATTGCCACCTTCTTCTTCCTCATTGGCCTCCCACGGGGCCTTAGCTCACCCCATGCGTGTTACTCCTGCTCTCCAGTGCCCTACCAGGCCCTCCCTCACTCCAGGGGGTGCCCATCCCAACATCCACTCGTGGGGAGCTGGCCTAAGGCAGGATCACCCGTGCTATGTCTGCCCTTGGACGTGGAGACGATGCCCGGGGTTGGGGGAGGGCAGGTAGCTGGGGACCAGCGCATCTGGGCTGTGGGGCCTGCAGGGAGGAGGTGGAACGCAGGAGACTCGAAGCCTGGTTTCTATTCTCAGCCTGCCCTGGGGAGCCTCTTCTCCTGGGGGGGCCCAAGGAGGACCCTGCCGGCCAGTGGGGGAGGGGCCAGCGGGCGCCCTGGCCGCTCTGGAGTCTGTTCGCATCAAGCGATCTGGTCCCGGCCTGGGGTCCACCTGCATGTGCGGGGCTGCCTGCTGCCTGCGCCTGGCATCTGCGTCCTCCCTGGGTGCCCAGGCTGGCAGGAGAGAGTGTGGCGCTTCAGCCCCAGCCTGGGCATCTGGGGGTGGGGGTGCCGATCCCAGGAGGCTGTGCTGCTTGGCCCCAGAATGGGTGCCCGTGATGGAGAACAGGAGGAGAGGGATCCCTGATGTCCCCACCCTCTGGCCACGGGGAGCTGAAGTTTTCAGTCTCTGCCCCCTCCTACCTCTCCAGCCAGACGTGTGGCCAAGGACACACAGGAGGCTCTGGTTTCTGTGTGGGCTCCTCTCGAGGATTCAATTTCCAGACGACAGACATTTCCCCTCCTCCAGACCCTCCAGGGAGGCGGGGGGCGGGGTGCTCTGAGATGGGGGTTCCCTGGGTCCGGAGCTGGACCTGACCGCACCGGCACGCCTCCCAGCTCTCGCCTCGGCCACCCTGATGAAACAGAAAGTGGGGTCCCAGGCGGGAGGGGGCCGCTGAACAGAGGTCTGGAAGTGGCTCCCACTGCCCCTGGAATCCAGTCCTCTGTTAACACATCTGTCCGCACCTGTGTGTACCCGTTCTGTGTGATTGGGATGGTGACCTGGACGAGCCTGTGTGCAGCCGGCCACGTGTCCGACAGGCTGGTCCTGTGTTCGTAAGGGTCTCCTCTGTACTCGTGTTTGTGAGTTTTGCAGAGGGACTGGCAGTGTGTGTGTGCGTGTGCGTGCGTGTGTGTGTGTGTGTTTCCGTGTGTGAGCAGCTCTCTGCATCTTGTGGGCCCCTGCAGGCATGCTCCCAGGTGTATGTATGTAGGGCTCCTTGGAGCGAGGCTGGGTGCACCTTTTCATGAAATCTGTGGGTATTTGCCAAGTGTCTTTTCACTAGGCGCTGTGCTGGGGACGCCGTGGGGACAGTGCCCCAGCCCTGTCCTCAGGGAGCACACAGTCCGGTGACAAAAGCGATTTCAGTCAAGGGGCTCCTGTTGTAGCAGTGGGGGAGAAGGCTTGTGTCTCCCCATCCAGAAGGGCCAGAGTCCCAGCTGGGGAGAGGCAGCCCTTGACTCGGAAAACAGCAGCCCCTGCGTCTTGGCACCACAGCACATCCCAATCCCGTGGGGTGTCCTGTGGTCCAAACCTGCATGACCTTCCCTGTCACCTCTTCCCCCTCACCCGCTCTCTCCTCACCGCTCCTAAACGCAGTCCTACCCCAGGACCTTTGCAATGGCCGCTCCTTCACTTGGACCCCTCAGCCAGACATCTGCAAAGACTTTGTTCCCTCACCCGCTTCAGATGTCACCTCCTCAGTAACCTTTACCCATGCAACCTGTTTAAAATTGCAGCCTCCCACCCGCCTCCTGACTTTCCGTCGCGCGGACGGCTTTTCGCACACTCTGTGATTTCCTGATATATTGTGCCTGTTTATCGTCTGTCTCCCCGACCAGGATCCAAGTGCTCAGGGAATTTGTTACTTGGTTTGCTTTCAGATGTCAGGTGCCTAGACTTATGCCTGGCCCACAGTAGGTGCTCAAGAACTCTTAGCTGAGTAAGTGGGAGGGGGCCTCTCAAAGGACTGGAGACCCCCAGGGGACTCCCCCCAGGCTTTGCACAGTGAGGGCTCCCCATCGACCCCGGTCCCTTTGGGGGACCCAGGGCTACCCACCAGGGGCCAGACCAGGCCAGCTCTGCACCTGTCCCATGAAGACGCCTGTGCGGCCTCTCCCTGAGGTGGCCTCATGGGTGCCCTTGTGTGTGAGGGTATCAGTGTGGGCAGGCGGCTCCCCTGCAGGGCTGCATGCATATAGGGTTTAGAGCCTGGAGGGTAATGTGGGGCCCCCCTGCCCTTGCCAGGGGTAGGAGTGCCATGGTCAAGGACTGAGCAACCCCTCCTTTGTGGGAACACTAACCCAGGCTCTCTCTCACGCCCCACCCTTGTTTCAGTGGTCTGTCCCGGCGCTGGGGAATTAGCCAAGTAGAAGCCCCCCTGCCACCCTCCCCCCAACTCCAAAATTTGGGGAAGATAAAAATTGCAATAAATAGATACCCAGGCTAAAAATAGCCTTGCCCACCCCCCAAAGCTAAAAATAGCCAGGGCCTCTCCCTCAGAGGCTAAAAATACCCGGTGGGCCAGGCAGCCAGGTGGTTACTCCTGTCCAGGATTGGGGAGGTGGTGCAGACAGGTGAGGGACCCCAGGCAGGGTCTCCCAGCTGTGGCGTTCCTGACGCTGGGGCTGTGTCATTCTTGGCAGGGAGAGTGACCTGTGCCTCCTAGGACATTTTAGCATCCCTAGCCTCAACCCTCTAGATACCAGGAACATCCCCCCCGCCCCCCACCCCCGCCAGTTGTGACACCTAAAAACGTCTCCAGACATTGCCAAACAGCCTGGGAGGAGGCGCAAAATTGTGCGCCCTCCCAGGGGAGTAGCACTGCTCTAGATCGGGGTCGGCAAAGTCCCCCTGTGAAGACAGCAAGTACTGGAGACTTTGGCGGGCTTACCAGTCTTCTTCTCCCTCTTCTTCTCAACCCTTTGAAAGTGGCAAAACCATTTTTAGCCCGTTGGCTGTGGGCAGTGTCCAGGCCATAGGTACCCAACCCCCACCCTGGAGCACCACCACCCTCCCGCCCCATTGCCCCTGGTGGTGGAGGTCAGGGCATCCTTGGATGTACCCTCATCAGCAGAGGGACAGCCCCACTGGGGGCAAGTCTGGTGCTGTCTGTCCCTTTCACCTCCTCCCACTCCCCTGCGCTCGCTCCCTCACTGGTTCTCAAACATGGCAGGCCCCGGCCAGCCCCAGGGCCTTTGCACGAGTCCTCTCCTCCCTGGGCACCTCTGTGGCTCCTCCCTCAGCTTCCCAGAGCTTTGCTGACATGCCCAGCCTTTCCCCATCACCATATTTAAGATTGCATGACACCCCCACATACACATACACACAACACTAGTACGTCACGGGATTGATCTCTTTAGTGTTTGTTCTTCGTGTCTGGCTCGTGCATGGTTGTCTCTCCAGCACCTAGATCAGCGCCTGGTACACAGTACGTGCTCTAAAAGAGACGCGTAGGATTGCTGGGTATCACTTCTAAGCTCCATAACCACTGTTGTGAGACTTTCAACCCGTTTCCGTGGGGAAGAGACAATGCAGAGGAGGGAGGTGGGGGGCTCGTCACACAGCCTAAAGTGGGCACAGCTGGGATTTGAACCTAGGGCCCTGAGACCCAGGGCCTCTTCGCTCTTGCCCTGCGGAGCACCGTGTCCCCATTCCTCTGGTCTCTGCCCTTTCGCTGCTAGTCTGGTGGTAGCAGAGGGCCCCAGAGCCTTCTTCCATGCGCTCTGCCTCAGGCCCTGGCTCCCGTGGGAGCCAGCACTGCTCTGCATGCCTGGAGTGAGTGCGAGACTTGTGGCCAGTCAGGGAACACCTTGGGGCGGAAATGGACCACAGGCCACCATGGTACCAACCCACTGTGGCGAGGAGCGTCAGAGAGGTGCCCGGTTGGCCTGCAAGTCAGGGAGAGCTTCCTGGTGGAGGGGGCTTCCCAGCTAAGATCTGGAGGGGAAAGAGGGATAAAGTGGAGGAGAGGGAGAGTTTGTGAGAGGGAGAAACCTGCCCTGAGGTCAGAAAGAAGGGGGTGGCTCCGGGGCGGGGGGTGGTGGTGGAAGGAAAGACATTTCCTGGCCAGGTGGGGAGAGAGAATGCCGGTCTTGGGGGCCGAAGGACTGTTTGTGGGTTTGCGTTTCTACCTGTCCACGGGACTGGGGAGGCCTGTGAAGGGATCAAGGCCCATGAGACATGGCTGGAATGTTTAGCATGCGCTCCCTCTGGCTTGCTTTGTAGGAGAGAACTGCAGAGGGCGGGTGGGTGGGGCAGGGGTGGGTAGTGGAGAGGCCAGTGTGGGTAGGAGGCCGCCACAGCTGTCAAGGTGAAGGCCCAGGTGGAGGCCTCGAGACATTAGAGGTGGACCCGTGTGGGGCTTTCGAGACAGAGTTGACATGATTTAGTAGATGATAGATTGGAAGGGGAGGGGGAGGGGGAAACTGCAGGTTTCTGGTTCTGACAGCAGTGTGGACCTGGAGAAACAAAGAGGGAGGGGGTGGGAAGCACCCTCTGCTCTCAGCAACACCCCTCCTCACATACACAGTCTGATCTCCCCTTGCCAGCAGGAGTCTGTGAGTACCCGAGTCAGGGCACGTCTTGTCCCCACTCAGAACCTCCACAGCTCCCACCTCACTCCCACAGGCCCTGCTCGCTCTGCCCTGTAAACCCGCCCTCACCTCTTCCCTCTCTCCCCTCACTCACTGGGCCAAAGCCACACTTCAGCACATTCCTACCTCAGGGCCTTTGCATATGCTGTTCCCACTGCCTGGATATGCTTTCTCCAGTACCTAGATGGCTCCCCTCCTTGAGACCTTTGCTAAAATGTTACCTTCTTGGCCAGGTGTTCCCTGACCACCCCATCTACATTTGCACCCACGCATACCCCCTCCACTCTCTCTCTCCCCTACAAGCCTATTTTCCTCCAAAGCACTTGTGACCAGGTGGGAGCTAGGTAACTATCCACTGAATGGACAACCTCTTCTATGGGTCTGTTTCGTCTTTGTTCATTAAACAAATTAACAAGAACCCTCTCCTTGCCCGGGGCTGGGCATGCAGCAGAGAGCCAGGCCAACCCACGATGGAACCTTCCCTGGTGGGATAGACTTTCAGCTGCAGAGCCCAAGTCCAATTAGGGGAGTGAAATGTGGAGCCCCAGTGTGCCACTAGTGTGGGTACAGGAGGGACCAACACAATCCTGGCAGGCAGAGCCTTTTGGAGGAAGAAGGGACAGAGGGCAGGAGTCCTCTGGGTATGTGAGAGAGAGATGTGGAGGGTGAGGATAGGCCAGAGCAGAGAAGGTGATGAGAAGGTAGCAGGAGACCAGGGCCTGAAATGCCATGTTGAGGCCTCTGAGGCAATAGGGAGCCATGGAGGACTGTAGGCAGGGAGGGATGTGATTGGGTTTTCATTTTGCAAAGATCACGCTGGCTGCAGGGTAGAGATTGGAAGTGGTGGGAGTAGCAGGTAGACGGGGGAGACCGGGGAGGAGGCATCCAGGGAGAAGGGGAGGTTTTGAATGGTCCCACCCCCTGCAGTCCAGCGCCACTTGGCAGCTAGAGTGACCTTTTAAAATTTACAAGACGGACAAACCCCACCCTGTGGCACCGGCATCTAGTGGGAGAGAGATAATAAGCAAGTAAGTAAAACGCGTGGCTGGCATGCTAGCGATGAGGGCCACGTAGAAATAAAGCCAGAGCAGGATGCAAGAGTGCTGGGGCCAGCAGGGCCTCCCAGAGCCAGCAGCGTTTGCCTAAAGACCTGAAGGAGGCAAGGGAGAAGCTCTGCAGCTATCTGGGGAGGAGGGACCGGCCAGTGCAAAGGCCCTGAGAGGGGACTGCGCCTGGTGTTAGTGAGCGAGGGGGAAAGTGTAAAGAGGTGAGGGTAGGGAGGGGACAGGGCAGAGTGTGCAGGGCCTTGTGGGCCGACGAAGGGCTTTGGCTTTTGCTCTGGGTGAGGTGGGAGCCTTGGAAGGTTCTGAGCAGAGGAGGGATGTGCCCAGACTCGGGGTGCTCACGGCCGCCCTCTGGTGGCTGTATGTGGAACAGACTGGGCAGCAAGGGTGGAGAGCTGGGAGACAGGGGAGGAGGCGACAGGGCTGGACCAGGGAGGGGACCAAGGAGTCAGGAGAAAGTGAGCAGATTCTGAAGAAGGAGACGCAGGAGCTGCTGTAGGGATGAGAGGAGAAGAGGGGCCCAGGATATCTGTATGGTTCTTGAGCGCCTGGGAGGACTGGGCTGCCCTCTGCTGAGATATGGGTAGATGAGGGGGTGGAGCTGAGGGTTTGGTGGGGACCCTGCCCTCCCTGAGCCCACAGCCTCCTTCCTGAAGGAGGTTATGTGACGGATACTCTCTGGGCACTTGCTCCATCTCTGTGAGGGAAGTCTGTTAGTCCCAGAGTAGGGATGGGGAAATGGGCTCAGAGAGGCCAAGAGCCTGGCCCGAGATCACACAGCAGATTGACACCCAGGAGCCAAGTCCTTGGACCTATCCCAGGGCCTGCTGGTTACCCACTCTGCCATGCCCGAGGGTTTCCTGGAGGAGGTGGGCCTGTGGAGCTGGGCTCTCGGGCTGCTGGGTTTGGGGAAGACTCAAGGCTGCTTGGGACGGAGCAAGAGGCAGGAAGCTTGTGTTGAGGGGCCCGGAACATTCAGACTCCCACCCACTCAAGCACTGAGGGTTGCCATGGCAACCTCACTCGAGGGCAAGCTAGCAGTGCCTCCCCTCCTCCAGCAGCTGGTTCTTCTCCTATCACCCACCCTCCCCTGCCCCATGCCAGGGCACCTGAGGACAGAGCCTGGGCCGTGTCACCCGGCCCTGGGACCCCACTGCACCCGCCCCTTGACTCGAAACTGATGTGGGGCTCAGGCAAACCCGGAGGCAGGTGTGGGACCCGTGGGCGGCCCACGTGACCTGGGGGTCCGACACACCTGGGGCTCAGAGGATGGTGGGCCCTGTTTCCCATGGGTTAAATTGGGGCCACTCAAGCCCTCTGAGGCTCGAGGTGGGGACAGACACAGGTGGGGGCTCACCTGACCCCTGTGGGCGTGTCCACTTCTGAGGATGCTTACACAGATGCAGTGGGGGCCCAGAGGAGGGAGCTTTCGAGGGCCCCCAGGTCTCCCGAGCTCCCCATGCTCAGCCTGGGGTTCAAAGACCCCTTGCCAGTCAGGTGCCCCTGGGATCTCACTTTCCTCTTGTGTAAAATGTGGGTATACACTCCCCACCCCCTTACTAAGTTCTTCTGAGCATTAAAGGAGATACAGGCATGCAGTGCTCAGAACGGGGCACAGAGGTGTCAGCCGCTGCCCCTGGCATGGTGGGTGGTTCTGGCAAACTGGAGATCCCAGCTGGATCCCCACACCCTGTAGTTGAAAGGCTCCCCTGAAGTTGTGTGGTTCAGGGCCCTGCCCCCATCTCTGCCTCAACTCCCCCGCCACGTGCCCTGACACCCTGTGCGAGTTTGCTAGGGCTGCTGTGACAACATAGCCCAGACTGGGCTCTGACAACAGAAATGTATTATCTCCCAGTTCTAGAGGCCCAGAGTCTAAGATCAAAGTGTCAGCAGGGTTGGTTCCTTCCTCTTCCCTGGCTTCCGGTGGTTTGCCAGCAATCCCTGGCTTGTAGACGCATCACCCCGATCTCTGCTTCCGTCTTCACGTGGCGTTCTCCTTGGTGGTTGGGGGGGGGGTGTGTCCAAATATCCCCTTTTTATAAGGACACCAGTCTGATTGAATTAGGGTCCACCCTAATGACCTCATTCATTTTAACTTGACTACCTCTTTATCTCCAAAGAAGATCCCATTCTGAGGTGCTGGGGGATAGGATGCCAGTGTATCTTTTTTGGGGGGGGAACACAATTCCATTCATCCCAAGGCCTCAGGGGTAGTCAGGCCTGGGCCTCCCAGGTGGCTCCCACCTCTCCACGTCTGACCTCACCTCCTCGCTTAGGTGAGCACCAGGCAGCAGGTAAAACTCCCCAGGGCCGAGTGGGCATGCCCAGGCCAGGACGAGAGGGAACAGAAGCTGCAGTGCCCAGTTCCCCCTGCTGCAGCCCCGAGGTGCGGACAGTTCTGGGGGTGCCTGGGGCTTTCTGGAGGAGCTGCTCCAGGGAAGGGGCTTCAGGGAGCAGCAGGCAGCCCATGGGGAACACTTTCTGTGCCCCTGAGGCAATGGTGCCCAGCCTGTGTGGGCCAGGCTTGGGCCCCAGGTCACAGGGCAGACGCCCCGTCCAGCTGCCCCCACCACCATCCTTGTGTTCATCTGGTCAATATTTGTTTGAGGACCTACTGCACGTCTAGGCACCAAGGGACGGCCTCGGGAGCTTCCTTTCTCCGGGGGCTACAAAGGAAATCCACGAGCGGACAAGTCAGATCACACAGCAGTGACGTGATTGGTGGGGATGGTGGTGACAGTTCGGCCCAGGACACTCTGTACTCGCTATGCACCAGGCATGGCCCTGTGTGTTTCACGGGTATGAATTCATCTTGTCGTGCAGCTACCCTGTGAGGTAGCCCCATTTTACCAAGAGGAAGATGGAGACATGGGAGGTTATGGGATGGTGGGGACGGGACAAACGGGCACTGAACGCAAGGTGCTACGGTGTGGGGTGGCTGAGGCCCACTCACATCTCTGAGGAGGGGACATGAGCTGAAATCGAAGGGACACAGGCCAAGACTGCATGGTGGGAAGGAGCATGGCTGGAGCAGCGGGAAAGGGGCAAGAGCCGGGTGTGCGTGACCTCCTGGGCTGTGGAGTGGGAACCTTGGCAGGGATTTAAGCCGGGGAGCAATGTGTCGAGATTTTTTTTTTTTTTTCGGCCATGCCTAGCAGCTCGTGGGATCTTAGTTCCTCGAACCTGGGCCCTCAGCAGTGAAAGCACCGAGTCCTAAACACTGGACCACCAGGGAATTCCCGACATCTTTAAAAAGTCCCTCTGGGGCTTCCCTGGCGGTGCAGTGGTTGAGAGTCCGCCTGCCGATGCAGGGGACACGGGTTCGTGTTCCGGTCCGGGAGGATCCCACATGCCGTGGAGCGGCTGGGCCCGTGAGCCATGGCCGCTGAGCCTGCACGTCCACAGCCTGTGCTCCGCAATGGGAGAGGCCACAACAGTGAGAGGCCCGCGTACCGCAAAAAAAAAAAAAAAAAAAAAAAGTCCCTCTGTGGAAACAACCTAAGTGTCCATCAGTGATGAATGGATAGGGAATTGCCTGGTGGGCCAGTGGTTAGGACTGCTTGCTTTCACTGCCGAGGGCATGGGTTCAATCCCTGGTCAGGAAACTAAGATCCCGCAAGCTGCCCAGTGCGGCCAAAACAAAAACCGAAAACTTTGACATCTACACACTACTACATATAAAATAGATAACTACTAAGGACCCTGTATAGCACAGGGAACTTTACCCAATGCTCTGTAATGGCCTATATGGGAAAAGACTCTAAAAAAGAGTGGATACAGGTATAAATGATTCACTTTGCGGTACACCTGAAATTAACACAACATTGTAAATCAACTATACTCCAATAAAAAATTTTTAGGACTTCCCTGGTGGCGCAGTGGTTGAGAATCCACCTGCCAATGCAGAGGACACAGGTCCGATCCCTGGTCCGGGAAGATCCCACATTGCCGCGAAGCAGCTAAGCCCGTGCGCCACAACTACTGAAGCCCGTGGCACCGGGAGCCCGTGCTCTGCAACAAGAGAAGCCACCGCAGTGAGAAGCACGTGCACCAGAACTAGAGAAAGCCTGTGCGCAGCAACAAAGACCCAACACAGCCCCCAAGAAATTTTTTTTTAATTTTTTTTTTTTAATGATGAATGGGTAAATGAAATGTGGTCCGGCTGTACAGTGGAATATTACTCAGCCAGAAAGAGGAATAACTGACACAGGCTACAACACAGGTGAACCTCAAAGACATTTTGCTGAGTGAAAGAAGCCACACACAAAAGGCCACAGATTGTGTGGGGATGAGCCAAAAAGTCCATTCGCATTTTTCCATAACTTCTTATGGAAAAACCCAACCGAACTTTTTGGCCAACACGATATGACTCCATGCATATGAGATGCCCAGAACAGGCAAATGCTTAGAGACAGAAAGTAGATGAGTGGTCGCCAGGGCCTGAGGGGAGAGGGGAGAGGGAGTTCTTGATTAACGGGGTACCAAGTTTCCGTTTGGGGTGATACAAACGTTTTGGAAATAGATTGCAATGGTTGTGGCACAGCATTGAGAATGCAGTTAATGCCACTGAATTCTATACTTAAAAACCGTTAAATGATGAGTTTTATGTTACACCCACACACCCACACACACACACACACATATATATATATATATATATATATATAAAATACCATAATTTTTTTAAAGATCCCTCTGGGTGCCAGTGGCAGGTGAGGGGAGGTGGGGGGAGCCTGGGCTGCAGGAGTGAGAGGGGCTGGAGGGCTGCTGGGAAGAGGTCAGGGCCGTTTGGCAGAGATGGTGATGCCCAGGTCTGGAGGGGGGCTGCCGTGGATGGACAGGTGGATGCTGGGGTGTTCTGGAGATGCAGACCCAGGACTTACTCCTGAACTGGCTGTGGGGGCGAGGGAAAGAGGAACCCAAGATTTTGACTCCTGGGGTTTTGGCCTAAGGACCTGGGAGGAGGGGGGGGGGACCAGGCACTGAAATGGGGGACTGTGTCCAGTGTGGTCAGGCTCCAGATGCCTTGGAGACCCAGATGGAGGTGTAGACATGAGGAGAGAGGCGGGGCTGGGACGCAGATGTGGCAGTCGTCCCGGTACAGATGGTGTCTAAAGCCATGAGGCTGGTTGGATCCCTGAGGCGGGGTGTGGAGGGGCAAGAGGCCTGGGGTCCTGGGGTCCCGGGGTGCAGCCCGGGAGGAGGAGAGGAGCCGCCTCCTTCAGATGGATCCTCCCCGTGCCCTGACTCTCGCTGTGCTGTGACAGCACCCTCTGATGGGTCCCTTGCCGGTCTACCGTGTGTGTAGACTGTTGTCCTTACCAGAGCCCTGCAGATTCGAGGTTGCAAGGGAACTGGGGGCCTGAGTGGGGAGGACCCGCTCAGGGTCACGGGGCATGACATGGCAGGGTCCAGACCCACATTGGCCAGCTGCCCCCAGAGCCTGGCATCCAGCAGCCTCCCCAGCATTAACCAGACGCTAACCAGTTTAACTCCCTAAGGGAGAGCCAGGGAGGAGATGCTAACCAGTTTAACTCTCTAGGGGAGAGTCAGGGAGGGGAGCAGCCATCAGCCTAGGGTCAGTCCCCCACCCCCCGCATCTGACCATGGCTGGAAGATGGGGTGCAGGAGAAATGAAGTGGTGAAGGATGCCCCCCCACAAACCATGTAAAATGTAAAGTGCTATGAAATGAACCAAAACCCATCAAAGGCCGTATCTGGACAGGGTTGCGGGATAAGAGACAGTTGTGGGCTGAGGAAGTAGAGGGGGCAGTTTCCTGAAGGCTGGGCGCTGGGGAGGGTGCAGAGAGCTGCTGCGGGTCAGGGGCGGGGAACAGGGCTGCAGGGCTGCCCTGTGAAACTACCTTCCCGTTTCACATGAGACGAGACAGGCCTGGAGGGAGGGATGTCCTGCCCCATGAGCGAGCTGCCTTAATCTTTCTTGAGAACCTGTGCCGAGTCCCTGGCCTCCAGTTGCCCATGGTCTCGTGGGGAAGGTAATTTATACAAGAATGTAATTTCAGGTGCCGTGAATTTAAAATGGGGCTAAGGAATTCCCTGGCGGTCCAGGGGTTAGGACTCCGTGCTTCCATTGCAGGGGGTAAGGATTCGATCCCTGGTTGGGGAACTAAGACCCTGCATGCTGCGCGGCGTAGCCAAGAAACAAACAAACAAGGATGGAGATGAAGGATGGCAAGTGAGGGTGGCGGGAGTGGTTAGGGTGGTCAGGGTAGGTCACTCTTCTGGGATGACCTTGAGGTTGAGCCCTGAATGGTGAGAAGCTCCAGCAGGCGTTTGGGGATGCTGGGAGAGCATTCCAAGCAGAGGAGCAGCCCAGGCAAGGGCTCGGGCTGGAAGGAAGCTGGAGCTTCTAGGAACGGGCAGTGGGTAGGCTAGAGAGCATGGTGTTGCTGGGTCCCCAGCGGCCTCTAGGCCCTGATGAGGAACAGAGACCCCAGGGGAGGGCAGAGTGGGAGGTTAATACTCAGATTTACATCATTAAATGGTCCCTTAGCACTGAGTGGAGGGCATGCGTGGAGGCAGGGAGGCTGGGAGGAGGAGGCCAGGGCAAGCGTCCAGATGCAGCAGGATGGTGGCTTGGTCCTGGTGGTGGCACTGAGGGCCAGAAGTGGGCAGGTCGGTGAGACACTTTGGAGGCAGAGCCCGTGGGACTTGCTGATGGAGTTTATGAAGGGGAGGGGAGGAGAGGAGTCAGGAATTGAGGAGGATTCCTAGGTTTGGGTTCTGAGATTCATTCAACAAACTTTCATTGCTGTGTGTCAGGCCTGTTCTAGAAGCAGGAGCAAGACAAAGCAATTCAACGATGTCACTGCCCAGTGCAGGGGCCCTTCCATAAAAGGGAGAAATATTTACGTTTGAACGAAGGCCCAAAGGGGGTGAGGGAGCAGAGGAAGAGGCCATGTGAATAAAGGGTGGACAGAAGATACATGCAGAGGAAGTGACAAGTGCAAAGGCCCTGGGGCAGGAGCTGGTGTGGTTGAGGAATAGCAGGAGTGGCTGGAGCAGAGGTGGGGACAGGGAATTACCTGGACTGGCGGATAGGCTTTCATTTTGTGGCGGGGGGGAAACAGTAGTAGGGGTTCTTTTGAGAGATTCCAAACTGGAAATAAGGGATTTGGAAAGTATTGGCTGGTCGGTGGTGTTGAGCCCGTAGGACAGGCTGGGGTGACGGTGGGAGAGGACAGACCACACTGGAGGACCGGTTAAAACACAGGTGCTGGGGAATTCCTTGTCGGTCCAGCGGTTAAGACTCTGTACTTCCACTTCAGGGGGCACGGGTTCGATCCCTGTTTGGGGAACTAAGATCCCACGTGCTGCGCCGGCGCGGTCAAAAAGCGAACAAACAAGAAAGCATGGGGTGCTGACCCTCCTCAGAGAATGTGCATTTCTAGCAAGTTCCTGGCCAGGCTGGTGCCCCTGGGCTGGGGCCATATCGGAGAACCGGGGTGTAGATAAAGCAAAGGATTAAAAGTAAAGATCTGGGGCTTCCCTGGTGGCGCAGTGGTTGAGAGTCTGCCTGCCAATGCGGGGGACACGGGTTCGTGCCCCGGTCCGGGAGGATCCCACGTGCCGTGGAGCGGCTGGGCCCGTGAGCCATGGCCGCTGGGCCTGTGCGTCCGGAGCCTGTGCTCTGCAGCGGGAGAGGCCACGGCAGTGAGAGGCCCGCGTACCGAAAAAAAAAAAAAAAAAGTAAAGATCTGGGTGTCCAGTCTCGAGAGGATCCAGGGGAGATGGAGGCAGTGAGAAGAGGAGAGGCCATGAGGGAGAAGAAGTGGGTCAGAACCCGGCTCTGTGCCCTCAGAGCCGCTGTGCCTGAGGATGGGCAGACGGGGTGGGGTTGGAGAGAATTGCGGGGGTCGCCACACAACTTTCACCCCCCCTTCACCCTCCCTGGCCCCCCAGGGGCTGCACCCACCCCTCACCCTGCCTGCTTGTCTCTAGCTTACCCTGAAGGTTCCCCCTGAGAGGAAAGAGGGGACTCAGTCATCCCTGGTCCCTGATCTGTGGCACCAGCCAGCTGGATTCTAATTAGCTACCAGAGCCAGAGAAACGGGAAGCAGGGGACCAGGGGTGGGGACCTGGATTCCTGCCCGAGACCCAGAGGCCGCAAGCTACGGCCAAGACGCCTGGGTCCCCCACCCTGGACGCTGTGGTGGGTGAGAAAGCTGGGGTGGGGGAGACGAACAGGCAGGGTCTTGATTTCGGGTCGGGGAAGAGGCTTCCAGAGGGCTCTCCTCCTCCGTGATGGAGGGTCTGAGCCTGCCTGGGTTCAGGTGGGCCCTTCATAGCTGTGACAGCCCGAAGCGTTGCCCCAGCCACCCGAGGGGGGCTGTCAGACACCAGGAGGTGCTTCCAGGAGGTCCAAGATGCCCAGATGGGTGGGTCCATCCGTTGGGGTGGGAGTGGAGGGTGCCGTATAAGCCAGAGGCCTTGGAAGGAGTCAGCCTCTGGCCCAAGGGTGCAGCTTCTGTCAGATACGGCTGGCTCGGGCGGGTTCCATCGTCCAGCCCCTCCTGGGGCTGCAGGATGGAAGCCCTCAGCCACCAGCAGGAGGAGAGGGGACTGGCCCAAACACCCCTCCTACTAGGCCCGCTGGGGGTCGGCCGCGGCCCCCACCTCACTCTTCCTGTCCTCCCCAGACTGGTGGGCCAGGCCGTGGTACCCACCTGGTGATGCGGGGCGAGGCCGCCCGCACAGGCCACTGAGAGCCCCGGACGCGCCCCAGCCGCCACCATGGCCCGCCTGGCCGCCGTGCTCTGGAGTCTCTGCGTCACTGCCATCCTGGTCACCTCGGCCACCCAAGGTAGGTGCTGCTGGGGCTGGGGAGGGGCCGTGCCTGCAAATCCCTGCCAGGAGGGCAGATAAAACAGTGAAATACCTCCCGACCACTTGTTACAGTACCCGCTTCAGACCACCCAGAACCAGGCCAGAGGAAGACTTGGGGATCATGCCCCCTAGCACCACCAAGGGGTCCCCGGATCAGCCCCTCACCCCCCAACCCAGAGCACCAGGGTCCATCCCACCAGGGGTCCTAGAGCCTGGGATTCGGGATGTGGCCTCCCGGGACCGGGACAGGCCTTCCTGGTGAGCCGATGCTCTTCTGTCTTGTGTGTGTCTCTCTCAGTGTGATTACATCTCCGAGGCTCTCGCTGGGAAGAAGGTTTAATTAAAGCA
Source organism: Globicephala melas (assembly GCF_963455315.2). Classification (NCBI taxonomy): domain Eukaryota; kingdom Metazoa; phylum Chordata; class Mammalia; order Artiodactyla; family Delphinidae; genus Globicephala; species Globicephala melas. Next base: position 162,718,424 of record NC_083316.1, on the reverse strand, counting down.
TGCCCGCTGACGTTTATTTAAAAACAACTAATTACCCGGCTCGGCCCTATGCCGTTCCCGGGATCCTGCACACACCACAATTAGTGCCCCGAGCCGGCCCGCCCACCCTCACCGATTACTCAATTACAATCCCCATGGTGGGCCCGGGCGGGGGCAAGGGCAGGGCGGGAAGAGAGGAGGCCCGCTAGCCTCGCCCTCGCCCTGGCTGTGCCCCCTGCCTGCCCCTCCCAGCCCTGTCTGGAGGGCACTCATGGTGGACCCTGCTCCCCATGGCTGCCTCATACAGCCCCACCCTCCGGGGAGCCACAGAGGTGAAGGGGGCATTGTTCAGCCGTGTCACAGGGCCTTGGCACTGCTCCAGCCAGCTGGCACCCTCCCCTCCCCCAGCACCCATGTTCTCTACCTATCCAGGTCCTGCCCCACAGCGCCAGCTGGCCTGCGAGGGGCTGCTTCCACCCCCAGACCCATCCAAGCCAGCCCTCCACCCCCGGCCTCCTTCCCGGGCCCAGGAAGGGCTAAAATTAGCTGCGGAAGCAGATGATGCTAGAGGAACGCACGTAAAACTTTCCCGCAAGTGGGACTCAACTCATCCCAAAATACCCCGAGGGCCTAGCTGCCAACCCCATTGGGCCCCCAGGTGGCATTGGAGGCACTAGATCTGGAAAAAGGGGCCCATTTGGCCCTGCTGCCATCATGCACTGGTGCCTTCTCTTCATCTACAAGTGACAGTCCCCACATTGGAGCCCAGGGCCACTCTGTGCATCCCCCCTTCTCTCTGACACCCTACAAGGCTTGGTTGGGACCAGTGTCCAAGAAGGTGGCTGCCCCAGCAGGCATGGACGGTACTGAGCCCACTCTGTCCAACAGAGACTAGCTGCCTTGATCATCTGAATGATAATAGTAATCAGTGGCTTGCCATCTCACTATGTACCGTGTGCACTGCAACCCTCTGCATGGATCTATGAGATAGGCGTTATCAGCTCCTTAGGGAAAGAAACGGGGGCACAGAGGTGGTCAGTGACTGGACGAGGCCACCAGCCAGGAAGTGGCCAAGCTGGGATTTAAACCCCAGCCAGGGACTTCCCTGGTGACGCAGTGGTTAGGAATCCGCCTGCCAAGGCAGGGGACACAGGTTCGAGCCCTGGTCCGGGAAGATCCCACATGCCGCAGAGCAACAAAGCCCGTGCACCACAACTACTGAGCCAGCGCTCTAGAGCCCGCGTGCCACAACTACTGAGCCCATGTGCCACAACTACTGAAGCCCGCGCGCCTAGGGCCCGTGCTCCACAACAAGAGAAGCCACCACAATGAGAAGCCTGCGCACCCCAACGAAGAGTAACCCCACTCACCGCAACTAGAGAAATCCCGCGCACAGCCACGAAGACCCAACGCAGCCAAAAATAAGTAAATTTATACAAATAAATAAACAAACACACAAACCCTGGCCATCTGGCTCCTGAGTCCCAGCTCTCAGTCTCCGAATGGCATGGGATGGAGACTGACGTGTGACAATGCAACCCCTCTGAGAGCAGGGCATGCCCATGGCAAGTTCTTTCATTGTCATGGCAACCCTGGGAGGTTTCCTAGGTGAAAGCAAGGAGGCCCCTCCCTGTGACGTCCTCCCGGAGCACAGCACCATGCACAGCACCTCCTTCAAGAACATTCTCTAGCACGGAATCCTCCCAGTACAGCCCTGGGCTGTGGTGGCCCATTTTACAGATCCAGAAACTGAGGCCTGGTGAGGCTCCAGCAGTGGCTGTCCAGGCTGTAGTGTGCATCAGAACCACTGGTGGGTGTATCCATCCAAAGGCTCCTGGTTTCATCCCCAAGATTCTGATTCAGCAGGCCTGGGTCGGGGGGCCCAGAATCTACATTCTGAACATGATGGGTACGCTGCTGATTCCTGGGACACACCAGGAGAAGCCCTGGTCCAAGGGACACACCTGGTCTGTCAGCTGGGAAGTGGCAAAGCCAGACTCTGTGGTTTCTTCCAGAACATGAGCGTGTTCCCTCCCGCACCATCTCTGGACCTTGCATGGGGTGATGTGAAGTTAGGGAAGTGCACCAGGCCACCCTTACCTCTGACACTAACTGCGAGTCTGGGGGTCCCCCAGACCACCCCCAGCTTTGATGATTTGCCTGAACGATTCACAGAATTCAGAAACACCCTTATACTCGTGGTTATAGTTTATTACAGTGAACAGATACAGATTAAAATCAGCCAAGAGAGGGCTTCCCTGGTGGCGCAGTGGTTGGGAGTCCGCCTGCCGATGCAGGGGACGCGGGTTCGTGCCCCGGTCCGGGAAGATCCCACATGCCGCGGAGCGGCTGCGCCCGTGAGCCACGGCCGCTGAGCCTGCGCTTCCGGAGCCTGTGATCCGCAACGGGAGAGGCTGCAACAGTGAGAGGCCCGCGTACCGTAAAAAAAAAAAAGAAATCAGCCAAGAGAAGCGCACCATCCAGGAAAGTTCCAGGCGGTCCACTCCCAGTGCAGTCACGGGCAGCAGGAACTCTCCTGACAACGATAAGTGACAACACGCATGTTGTCCAGCCAACCCAGGAAGCTCCCCTGAGCCTTGGTGTCCAGAGTCTTTACCGGGGCTCAGTCGCGTAGACATGGCTGACCTCAGCCTCCAGCCCCTCCAGAGGTCAGCTGATACCGCGTGACCCCAAGTGCCTACCTGAAACCACATCGTGAGTGTACTAGTTTGCTGGGGCTGCTGTGACAAAATACCACAGACTGGGAGCCTTAAGCAATAGAGATGTAGTCCCGCCCAGTTCTAGAGGCTAGACATCCAAGGTCAAGGCGTCAGCAGGGTTGGTTCCTTCTGAAGGTCACAAGGGAAGGATCGGTTCCCTCACTCGCTGGGCTTCAGTTACCTGGCCCACTCCTTACACCCATCAGGCATCTTCCACTAAGGGCTCCCTCAGGGCCTTTGCACTGGCTGTTCCCCCTGCCTGGAATGCTGTTCCCCAGCACCCGCATGGCCCCTCTCCTTGGTTTGTAGATGGCCATCTTCTCCCTGTGTCTCCACATCGTCTTCACTCTGTGTGTGCCTCTAGGTCCAAATTTCCTCTTTTTATAAGGACACGGTTCCTATTGGATTAGGACCCCATAGGGCCCTATTAATGGCCCACCTTAACGACCTCATTTTAATCTGATTACCTCTGTGAAGAAGCCATCTCCAAATTCGACCACATTCTCAGGTCCTGAGGGTTAGGGCTTGATTTCAGCATTTGAATTTGGGGAGGGGGAAGACCCAGTTCAACCCATAACAGTTAGCACAGGCTGCCTGGCGTGGCTCAAGGCCCCCAGGCAAACAAAGACACTCTTCTCAAGCAGGACACTTCAGGGGCTTCAAGGGCACCGCCCAGGAGCCAAGGCAAAGGCCAGACTTTCCTTGGGCCAGGTTCATGGCCTTACTACACAGGTGGGCACACTGAGAAGCCCATTTTACAGATGAGTAAACTGACGTTCATACGGTCCGCATCCCAATACAGTGAAGCTGGAGGTGGCGCCTCTTCAGCGGGGGTCTTCCCTCCCTTCCTGGGCCCGGGTGTGACTCTCTCCCCCTCCTCCCTGCAGGCCTGAGCCGGGCCGGGCTCCCGTTCGGGCTGATGCGCCGTGAGCTGGCATGTGAAGGCTACCCCATAGAGCTGCGGTGCCCAGGCAGCGACGTCATCATGGTGGAGAACGCCAACTACGGGCGCACAGATGACAAGATCTGCGACGCTGACCCTTTCCAGATGGAGAACGTGCAGTGCTATCTGCCAGACGCCTTCAAGATCATGTCCCAGAGGTGAGGGGCCCCACCCTGCGGGGCTCCTGGGAGATGGGGTGGCAGCAGTCCCTGGGGTCAATAAGGTGCCTGTCCTCCATGCGCCCCTGGCCAGCACATCCCGTTCACCTTTAGTCTTCCTTTTATGCATTCGACCCATGTTTCCTGAGCAATTACTAGGGGCCGGGTCCCGTGCAAACAGCAAATAAGACCCAGCCCATGCCCTGCCAGCCTGTCACCTCCCCAACCTGTACCCTCTGCCACAAGCCCGTTGCCTCCAGAAGCTCATCCTGAGATTGGTGGGGGCTTGCAGAGTAAACGCCGTGGCGGGACAGAGTGAGATGTCATGGGAACTGACAGACAGCCCAGAGGTCTGGTCAGGCTTCCCTGAGGAGGTGACAGTTGAACACAGATGGCAGAAGTGTATGTGCTTGTGAATGTCAGAGAGAACGTGTGTGAGAATGTGAGGGAGGGAGTGTGAAGACTGTTTATGTCTGTAAGTGTGTGAGTGTGGGGTGCATGTGTGCAAAGCTGCAGAAGGCTCTTTCACACTCACACCCGCACCACCTAGAGCTGGTCAGCTCTTCCTTCAAATTATACCCTGATGGGACCGCCACTTCCACCACCAAGCCCCCCAGGACTGCTACAGTATCTTCTGCCCCCTCTCCTTGCCTGCTATAGTCTGTTCCCCCCCATAGCAGCCAGAGAGTGCTTGGGAGCACCTGAGTCAGGTCCTGTCCCTCCTCAGATCACAGCTCTCCTTGGCTCCAACCTCACTCAGAGCAAAAGCCTAAGTCCTCCCCTGAGGCCCCCAAGGCCCTACACGTTCTGCCCTGTCCTCTCCCGGCCCTCACCTCCTCCATGCACCTCCTCACTTGCTGGGCTTCAGTTACCTGGCCCACTCCTTACACCCATCAGGCATCTTCCACTAAGGGCTCCCTCAGGGCCCTTGCACTGGCTGTTCCCCCTGCCAGGAATGCTGTTCCCCAACACCCACATGGCCCCTCCCTCTCCTTACTCAGGGATTTTTTATTTTTTTTATTTTTTTATTTTTGCGGTACGCGGGCCTCTCACTGTCGTGGCCTCTCCCGTTGTGGAGCACAGGCTCCGCACACGCAGGCTCAGCGGCCATGGCTCACGGGCCCAGCCGCTCCGCGGCATGTGGGATCTTCCCGGACCGGGGCACGAACCCACGTCCCCTGCACCGGCAGGCGGACTCTCAACCACTACGCCACCGGGGAAGCCCCAGGGATTTTTTGTTTTTACCTAACTAACCTCTCAGTGAGGCCTGCCTGACCACCCTCTAAAATCACAGCAACCCGGCCCCCGCCCCTGCCACTTCCCAGCCCCTTCCCTGCGTTCTCTCTCTCCTAGTCCTGACTTCCATCCACAGTCCCATTGGCTGTTTCGCCTCTTTATCGTGTCTTTTTTATGTCTTCCCTCACTAGGCTGTCAGCCCCACGGGGAAAGGGAGTTTTGTCTGTCACCGCTGTGTCCACAGCCAGATACACCACAGGCACTCACTGAATTTTTGCCAAATGCCTGAGAGAATGCAGGGTTCACTCCAGGATCCTGAGCATAAAACTGGAAAAGGGAAGGAGGCCTGGGGCCAGCTCTGCAGCTCCTTGGGGATGCTAGAGTATGTCACTGGGTGGGGTCACTGAAAGCCTCCCGAGAGTTTTGGGCAGGAGACAGGCGCGATCAGGTGGGTGGGCCAGGCCAGAACCGCTTCATCCCCTCCCTCCCACTGTTTCTCTCGCGAACATCGGGAATTCTCTGGCGGTCCGGGGGTTAGGACTGTGCTCTCTCACTGCCGAGGGTCTGGGTTCAATCCCTGGTCGGGAAACTAAGATCCCACAAGCTGCACAGAGCGACAAAAAAAAAAAAAAAAAAAAAAGGAAATAATCAAACATCCATTCCCCTCCAGCAATCTTGTCCCTCTTCCCCGCTTCCCGTCTCCTGACACCCCTGCATGGACAGTCCCAGTCCAGCCTCTCTCTCCTCCTACCTCCTGCCTCCAAATTCTCCCTGCCCACTTCACTCCGCACCGGCCTCAGGGTCCGTGATGTTCTCCGCCATGTGCCCAAGTACGTAGCACAGCGACTGACCCAGTTCCGACGCTCGTGGGGTCTCAGTCCTAGAGGGGTGACACTGAGCAGGGTGGTCACGGGGGCTGAGGGATTCTGATGAGGCCACACCTGGAGGCTCTTCATATTAGTTAGGGTCCAGCTCCACTACTCTGACGGAGACCCCCCCAGGATAAACACAGTGACCTGAACAAGATCAGAACTGAAAAGGCCCTCAGCACCCGCTTCTCTCTGTCTCAGCGCTGCAACCCACCCCACCCCCACTCCCACCTCCTGGGCCAGAACTCAGTTACGGGCACTTCCTGGGCACTTCCTCCCAGCTGCACGGGAGGCTGGGACGTGCAGTCTCCCGCTGGAAAGCCAGCGTTTTTGTGTTTTTCTTTTTGTTTTCATCTTTAACGGAGGTGAAATCCACGTAAGATAAAATTCATTTTAAAGTGAACAATTCAGTGGCGTTAGTTACATTCACAATATTGTGCAACCTCTGCCTCCGTCTAGTTCCAGAACATTTTCATCACCTCAAAAGGAAACTCCGTCGCCCTTAGCAGTCACTCCCTGTTCCCCGCCCTCCCCCGAGTTCCTGGCAACCCTAATCTACTTTCTGTCTCTGAATTTGCCTGTTTTGGACATTTCATATAAATAGAACCGTAAAACACGTGGCTCCTGTGGCTGGCTTCTTTCACTGAGCGTGATGTGTTCAAGGCTCATCCACATTGTAGTGTGTATTAGAGCTTCCTTCCTTTTTACGGCTGAATAATATTCTATCGTATGGATGTACCGTGTTTTGTTTATCCACTCATTTGTCGATGGGTTGTCTCCACCTTTTGGTGATTGTGTAAATGATGCTGCTATGAACATTCGTATACAAGCATTCGTACAGGAATACACCCGCAGTGTTACAGCAGGTGAAAGCACTTTGGGGACTAGAACTAGTTCTCTGGGTCATAGGTAACTAAGTCTCTGTTTAACCTTATGAGGTCAGTGTTATATTTTTAAAGAAGGGGGTTGAGGTGGGTGGGTATAAGCAGGTCCTCATGAGTTAAGCACTCATTGGTTAAGGGCAGGATGGAAGGGAAGACACAGGAGCCCCCTCTGCCCTGTACCTGTCAGGAAGCTCCCCCAAACCACTTGAACACACCCACAGTCAAGTCACCGTTCTGCCCAGCCGAGACTTGGCCTGCTCCAGGGAAACGGAGACCTTGACCGTGGGAACAGACAGCAAGAAACATCTCTTGTTGTCATTAACTAGGCCTCCTGTTACATGGTAGCCAGCCTCCTGAGAAGTTGACAGGGACTCGGGGGTGTTCCCCATGGGGAACCAAGGATGGCTTCAGCATGAGGTGAAGACTCTGCCCCTGTCCTGACTGCAGAGCCTCACAGCAGCGCTGTCCAAAGGGTAGGACATGTCAAGACATGGTCTGAGGTGGACACAGGCAAACACTGTGAGCATTTCATTCATAGCATCTTTGCAAAGACACCACCTTGCGTGTATGGCTTCACATCTTACTCTTCTGTGAACAAAGTGGGGGCTGTATGGTCAATATAGGAAGAAAAAGGAAAAAAAAGGACATAATGGCACTGGTGACACTCAGGATGAAAGTGATGAAGTGTGTCTGGGGAAGCAGTTTATGGGGCCACCCCTCTGGCCCAGCCCTAAGCTTCATGCCATGCCAGGGTTTAGAAATAGAAGAATCCTATCTGGTAGGAGAGAGCAGGCAGGAAACAGAAAACAATGCCCACACAAGGTCCCTGGCGTGGTCTCCACAGTTCCTTTCCAATCTGGGGTTGTCCATTCCTCTCCTGACCCTGCCCCCCCCCCCAGTTCCAGGCCTGTCTTTTGCCAGCTGCCCGTCTCTCCTCCACAGGTGTAACAACCGCACCCAGTGCGTGGTGGTCGCCGGCTCCGACGCCTTTCCCGATCCCTGTCCCGGGACCTACAAGTACCTGGAGGTGCAGTACGACTGTGTCCCCTACAGTGAGTCATCTTGTTCCTCATGCGGACGCGGGCCCTTCCCCCTTCCAGAAGCGAGTGAGGAGGAGACACCTTGAGCGCACACACACACACACATACACACACACACACATACACACACACACACACAGGGCCAAGTCGGGGCCAGGCACACGGGGGACAGCTGGGCCTGCTCCCTCCCTCACACATTCTCTTCACCCAGACACCCTTGTCCACACTGGTGTCTGCCCCACCCACACCCCCACCCTCACAGACTCTGTCCCCACCCACTGGGCACCTTCTCCAACTCCTGTTACTCTGGCCTGCTCACCCTGCTTCTTCACATGCCCTTGGGCTTATTTATACACTCAAGGCCACACCCACGTACTCCACTTGGCACACTTATATCTCTGCTCTCCTCTCCCTGGACCTTGACCTCGCTGCCCTCTAATTCCTCTGCCTCCCTGCTCTTCTCTCACCCCTTCCCTTCGTGACCCCCTCTTACACACCTGCTCTTCCCTCTCACTCACCCCCCTTTCTCTGAGTTCCCTTTCCTTTCTCTTGTCCCCCTCACCCCTCACGTGCCCCCAGTCCTGCCCCTTCCCAGTCCTGGAAGCTGGACTCTGTACTCATACGGAGGCAGACCACCCTCTGAGGCCTGGTGGCAGATCAGGTGTGAAGGGCTAGGGGCATCTTCCACAGATTCCTAACTCTTGGTTTGTTTGCCCGTTACCACAGTCATACTTCCTGTCTGCAAAGGAAGTGCCACCATGTTGGACTGAGGGTGGCACCAGGAAGCCTGAGAAAGGTGATCTGGGGAGCCAGGGGCCTGCCATTCTTGCACCTGGCCAAGGGGAGCAAACAATGACAGGGTCTCTCCTCCTCAGCACCCCACCCTTAACGTGGCCCTTCTTTCCAGCCCTTACTCTTCCCTCCCTTTCCCCCATCATCCATCCCCTCCCCTGCACCCCTAGCTTCATGTAGGCAACCTGGAGGTAGGGCCTCCGGGCAGAGGCGGGAGGAGGCAGGGCCACCAGGGTGTCTGAGTGTGAGGGGGTAGGGGCGGGGGCGCAGGAGGCCCTGTGACTCTCCCTCCTTTCCCCTCCCACCCCAGCCTTCCCCCCTCCCCCCAACCTTTGATTTCTCCTCGCAGGTGACTGCAGACGTGCTGGGGGAGATGGGACGGCTTATGTGCTTCCATAACCTTCTTCTTTTACTCCTCACCCTTTCCTTTCAGCGACCAAGGCCTCCAGCCACTGCCTGAGAGGGACGCCCATCTGGTCCTTGAAGCCTCCCCACAGCACTGGGGACACCGCCCAGCCCCATGGCTGGGGCAGCAGGGAAGGGGGGCAGGAGTTGGGGAGCGTAGCACAGTGGGGAAATCAGGCTGGGTTCGAGGCTCGGCCCCGGCCCTTGGGTTTTCTGGCTCTGAAACTTGAGCAAATGACTTAATTTCTCTGGGCCGCTGCAGAAGGAGGCGAAAGGCCAGGAGATCACGTGTGCGAAGCGCCTAACCCAGGGCTGGCCGCAGAGGCTGCTCCTGGTGACAGAGTGCTGGATGTAAACTCCTGCAGGGCAGAGGCCTCATCTTCACCCCCCCAGCGCCCAGGCCCAAGCCTGGTTCAGGATGTGCTCAGTAATGCTTTGGGTGCCCTTTCGATCCAGCTGAACCTACACCTTCCTCTTTAATGGTGGGAGGGGAATCAAACACCTTCCCTGAGGTGTTGCCCGGAGTACAGAGAACGTGGGTCAAAGCTCCTTGTGCACCGTCAGCCATACGTGTGAGGGAAACGGTGCCTGCTTTTGATAGCCAGGTAGCCTCAGCCGTGTTGCTTCACTTCACTGGTCCCCTTTCCCCCTCTATAGACAGGGTTCTCGAAAGGCTGCCCGAGAGGTGCTTAGCACGGTTCCTGGCGCAGAGTAAGCGCCGGGCACTTGGTAGTTGTTGCTTTTCTTGTGACTCCCTCATCATGATTTTTACCAATTATTATAATTGCTCTCGGTAATCAAAAATAAAACTAACAACAGATGACAAACCCAATTTCTCCTGAAGCAGGTAAGATAAAGGGCAGGAAAAAAAGAAATCCCCTGATCCAAGTGTCATCCAAAGTGGATACCGTGCAGGGAAAGGAGCAGGAAAAAAGTTAGAGGGTGTGGGGAGGAGAGGGGCTTAGAGACCTCCTGGAGCCAAACTCCAAGTGTGGGTGGGAGGGCGTGACCCTCAGAGAGCAGGAGGGCTCAGGGGATGGGCAGCCCCCAGTCTGATGGGAGAGAGCTAGCCTGAGCCCTGGGAGAGGCAGGGGCACACACGCATACACGCACTCGTAGTCACAGACATGAAGGATGTGTCTTGGGGGGGCTGAGCTAACTCCCGGTCCCAGAAGAAGAGGGCTGGTGTTACGAGGGTGATGGAAGCCACGCCGCAGAACAGGGAAGCCGGGCACTCACTTATCCCCCAGAGTTTCTCTGAGCACCTCCTGCGTACCAGGCCCTGGATGAGGCGCTGGGAAGGGAGCCGAACACTGCTCCACCAGCGAGGTGGCAGGAGAGCGAGGCCCTGGTCAGAGGTTCCTAAGGGGTCAGGGACACAGAGCCTGGAGGGGGCGTGCCCTGGGCAGCCATGTTGCCCTGGGCTTCAGAGGCTGGGGTGACCCCAGTGCTGGTCAGGGGTGGGTGCAGGGGCTACCGTGGGAAGGGAGCAGTGGGTGTGCAGGGCTCCCTGCCACACACACATACCGGACAGGCCCGACTAACACTGGATTTGCCTTGCAGCAGAGCACAGTCTAACCATGCCCCCTTCCTCCCCCAGGTGCCGCCCGCCCATCCCAACAGCGGGCTGGGGAGCTCCCGGCTCCTGGGCCCCCAGGGGGGAGCTGGGCAGAGAAACTGAGCCTCGGGCTTGCCCCGGGGGAGTGTGGGAGCGTGTCTGTGCCCCACCTGCTGTCCTGCCCCATCTGTGATGTCCCCCCACCCCAGCCTCTTCCCTCTCTGCCTCTGTCTCCCCCACCGGGCTCTTTGAGGCCCAGGGGGCTCTGCCTGTCCGCCTCTCCGTCATTCTGTGTCTGATGCTGCCACCCTCTCTGTGTGTTGGCTTGTTTGGGGTTCTGAGGGTTTGGGGAAACTCAGCTGGAGTCTTGCAAGGCCGGCACAGAAGGGGAAGGAGTCCAATGTGTTCTCTCTCGTGAGGCTACCAGGCCCCAGGAGGCACTGAACCCCCTCCCCTGGGCCCCTGGTTCTAGCAGGAGGGCAGCAGGCCGGGCTGAAGGGGATCTAAGTGATTCCTTCACCCTCCCCACCATCCCTGCCTGGTGCCCCCCTAAGCGGAGCCGCCTCCCAGCTGGGGCTCCCCTCCCCAGTCCCCACTGCACTGAGGGTGCCCCTTCCCATCTGAGGGCTCTGCCCCCATGCCTGCCTGTACACCCCCCTCCCCCCCACACCCCTCGTCTCTCTTGGTCTCTGTCCTCCCATGTGTCTCCCCTCCCTGTGACTGTCTCCCTGACACCCTCCCTGAAGGAAAGGACTTGGGGGCGGGGGCTGATGCTACCTTCGGGGTTGGGGAACCAGGAGTGAGGAAAGAAAGGAAAAGGGGGCGTGTTGCCAGAAAAGAAACGAAAGCAATTTAATCTTTTTTTTTTTTCTCTTTTTTTCTTGCACATTTTTTTTTTCAATTTGTTTTCTCTCTCTCTTCCGATGCTTAAAGTAGAAGTGGAGCAGAAAGGTAAACGCACTGTTACCAATGCTAACCCCTAACTCAGACTTTGTTTTACCTGCACCATACTTATGTGACCCACCCTCCCCTCCGGCCCCTTCTTCTCCCCCCACCCCAGACTTGGTCCAGTCGCTATTCCCCACCCCAGTGTCCCCCTGGTGGGGTAAGCCCTGGTGCAGCCGGGTGACTCCACCCTCCAGACGCCTGAGGAAGCTCCTCTCTGAGCCCGGGCAGGATCTTCCGTCTCTCTCTCTGCCCCTCTCTCTCTCTCTCTCTCTCTCCCTCCCTCTCTCTCTCTCTCTCTCTCCCCCCAAGCCTCCCCACCCCCCGGCCCACCTTCCTAGTCCCTGGCCCTTGCGGGGCCGGGGGGGACCTGGCCTTCTCTCATACTTCTTTTGCCTCCTTCAGGAGAAGTGTGTAAGCATCCAGGGCGGGTGGGGAGGGAGGGACCCCCTTCCCTGGCTCCTGACCAGGGGTGAAGGGCACCGGGTGAGCCGTCTCTCTCCTCTCTTCCTCCTGCCCCCCGCTTTTGTAACATGTGTCGGGGTTCGGGGAGGCAGGGTGGAGGGGACACCTTTGTTTTCCTTTTGGGGAGCAGTTTCCTCCTCTCTCTTTTTCTCTCTCTCTCTCTCTCTCTCTCTCTCTGGCTCCTGGCGGCTTCAGTTCCTTCTGGTTTGGCGTTTCCAAGGCCCAGAGCTGTTTTGGAGCATGGAGTACCAGTTTCCCCCAGTCCCAACCCCTGTCCTGCACCAGCGGGGGGCCCAGCCCTGGGGAGGGGTATAAGCTGTCCCCAGCCCGGGGAGGGCAGCCTGCCAAATCGGGACGAAGGGGTGGGGGCGGGCCTCAAGGTTGGGGGAGTGAGGGGCGGGGAGCATTTTCTCTGGTTCTGAAATACTTGCGAAGCTGCAGTCAGGGTTTCTTCTGGGCTGTTGTGGTTAGAGGACCAGGGAGAGGGGGGCGGGGGAGGTATAGGCCGGGTCGGGGACTTCCACGAGCACCATAATTTCTTGCGGGTGAAACCTCCAGCGGGGGCTGGGTAGAACTCCGTAGGGGGCAGAGCTGTCCGTTAGTGGAGTGGGGCAGGGCTGCAACTGCAGGCCTGGGCTCTTGGGGATGGTCGCTTCCTCCCCTGAAAGTTTTGGGAAATTTGCAGCTCTGAGGCAGGCAGCAGGGGCAGCGGATGGAAGGGATGACCTTTCAGGATCACTTCTGCCTTGAAATTACGGTGGTCGGTGGAGCATCCCCTTTGAGGGAGGTGGGGCGGGGTCCCTCCGAGCTGCTCCCCTCCCCCTTGTCCCTTCCCCCATCTCACAGAGGCCTGGGCAACCAGCCCACCGCCCTGCCCCTCACTGCACCCCTCCACTCTCTCCCGCTCTTTCTCCTGGAGTCTCTCTCCCGCCCAGCACCAGACACTCTTCTTGCAGGCCCGGTGGTGGTTTGGATACGGCAGCCTGGGATCTTTTCTCTTCAAAGGGCGGGTGGGAGGAGGCTGGAGGGCAGAGGAGGTATTGGGAGCTTGGTGCTGGGGAGGGGGTCCTTGCTGGCAAAGGCCCCAGGCAGACCCTTCCTCATCTTCTCCCCCTTCCCCAGGGTAACCTCTAACCACGTTTTCCTCCGCCATGCCCTGCCGACCAGGCTAGGCTCTGAGACCTCCCACTGCCCACCCCCCCACACACACAAGCACATCTGCTCAGTCGTCACAAAGCTGGCGGGGGACCTAGCTTGGGGAGAGGGGAGACCCAGGGACAGGGGAAAAGGGCAGAGGCCAGTGTGCTGAACAGAAGGTGCAGGCCAACCCCTCAGGGCACTGGGGACAGGGAGATGGTGGAGCCCCAAGCTCCCCTCCCCCTCCTAAAACAGGGCATGCTCCTGGCTGCCTTGTGCCTGGAGACCCTTGGGTCAAAATGTCCCCCTGCTGCTGTGAAGGGAGGGCTGGATCTCCGCACCCACCCACCTGAGCCTCCTGAAGAATGAGGCTGGAAGTGGGGGAATGAGAAGTGTCCAAGCCCCCACCCCCCACGCCGGCACCAAGTCCCAGCCCTCCCTGTCCCCTCGGGGCCAGCTGCTTCGGTGACAGACCAAGCAGGAGCAGAGAATTCACTACAAACTCTCACCCTGGCCTGTCCGTGGGTTCTGCTAGCAGGGAGGTGAGAGGGAGGCCCCCAGCCATCCTGGATGGAGGGACATCACCTCTACAGGAGGAGGAGGGGAGCCTGGCCACACTGTGAAAGTCCAGACCCCCCACCGGGTCAGTAAGGGGAGGCTAGGAGCAGGCGGCGCTGGGACGTGACGGGGCAAGGGTGGGCAGGCTATTGGTGGCCAACGAGATGCAGTTGAGGTTTTCCTCCTTTTCAGGGAATGGGGGGGTGGGGCGGGGCCCCCCACCTTTCTGACATCAGCGCTGCCTTGGTCCCTCCTCCCGAGCCGGGGATGGTTGCAGGTAAATCGGGGTCAGGGCAGGGGAGGTGGGGGGGCGGGGCCTGCTGGGGGCGGGCTGGGTCTTTATCCTAGCACCTGGTTCCCTCCCTTGCCCCTTCTGAGCTGGACCTGGGACTGCCCCCCCAAGGGACCCTCAGTCGGGCCTGGGCCTTGGAGTGAATTCTCTGCTCACCCCCCTCTCTCCTCGCCAGCACTAACCCTTTCTTCCCAGGTGCTCTCCAGTGTGCCTCCCTTGGAGCCAGGACCTCGCCGAGCCCCACCACCACCACCTTGTCTCTCTTCCCTCCACACAGCTCTCCACCCCCCCACCCAACTCTCCCGGGAGTCCTCTCCCTCCCCAAGTTCTCCCCCTCACCCCTGTGCACCAGTGTCAGTGTCTGCTGCTGAATAACCCCCATGAGAGACCCTGCCGGCTGGGGGCAGGGCTGGGCACCCTCAGGAGGGGCTGGACTTTTCCGAATACCCTTCCTCAGCTACTGATTTCATGGGTACTGGGGGTGGGGGCTGCCACAGGCTGCATCAGGAACCTCGGGTGCCTCTCCCACCCTGGAATAGAAGTGCGCTCCTGACACCCACCCACAGTGGGTACGGAAACATCACTCTACCTTGCAGTTTTTGCAGGAGGAAGAAAATGGAGTTTAAAAAAAAAATCTGTGTCCTGGTGTGGTTGGTGAAGGATGGGACCCTTGACCCCTAGCTCTTCCATAGGGGCGCAGATGATGGCGAAGGGGCAGGGCCCTGAGTCCCTGGAACCTCAAAGCCACCAGTGGCTGCAGTGAGGAAATCTTTCCACTCCTGCTTAAGGCACACGAGATCGTCTCTGGGATGCCTCTTGCCAAACCCCTTATCCCCAGCCTGTGGGGTCTCTAGCAGCCAGGGAAGGAAAGAGGGGCACTACCTCCCACCACTAACCCTGCTCTTAATGGCCTCCAGGGTTGACATCTCCAGGGAGAGGGGCAGCTGGGCGGGGCAGGGGTCCCAGCCCGGAAACCCCCTTCCCATCACCAGCCCTACCAAGCAACCGTGACTGCAGCAGCAGGAGGGGACAGCCTGGCACCCCCCTGGCCGCGTGACCAACTTGCCTCTCTCTCTCCCCCTCCTTTGCCCCTGCTCCTCTCCCCGTGTCCTCCCCGCCCACCCACCTGGCCCAGTCTTCGTATGCCCAGGGACTCTGCAGAAGGTGCTGGACCCCACCTCGACCCACGAGTCGGAGCACCAGTCTGGCGCATGGTGCAAGGACCCACTGCAGGCGGGTGACCGCATCTACGTCATGCCCTGGATCCCCTACCGCACGGACACGCTGACCGAGTACGCCTCGTGGGAGGACTACGTGGCGGCGCGCCACACCACCACCTACCGCCTGCCCAACCGTGTGGATGGCACTGGCTTCGTGGTCTATGACGGCGCCGTCTTCTACAACAAGGAGCGCACGCGCAACATCGTCAAGTACGACCTGCGCACGCGCATCAAGAGCGGGGAGACGGTCATCAACACGGCCAATTACCACGATACCTCGCCCTACCGCTGGGGGGGCAAGACCGACATCGACCTGGCCGTGGACGAGAACGGGCTGTGGGTCATCTACGCCACCGAGGGCAACAACGGGCGGCTGGTGGTGAGCCAGCTCAACCCCTACACGCTGCGCTTCGAGGGCACGTGGGAGACCGGCTACGACAAGCGCTCGGCGTCCAACGCCTTCATGGTGTGCGGCGTCCTCTACGTGCTGCGTTCCGTGTACGTGGATGACGACAGCGAGGCGGCCGGCAACCGCGTGGACTACGCCTTCAACACCAACGCCAACCGCGAGGAGCCCGTCAGCCTGGCCTTCCCCAACCCCTACCAGTTCGTCTCTTCCGTTGACTATAACCCTCGTGACAACCAGCTGTATGTCTGGAACAACTATTTCGTGGTGCGCTATAGCCTGGAGTTCGGGCCACCCGACCCCAGTGCTGGTGAGGACAGCTCAAGTTCGCTCCCAAACGCCTCCTAGGTCCAAGGGTCGGGGGGTGCACTCTGGGACATCTTAGGGGGCCTGGAGGTGGGTTCGGGGGAGCCCTGGAGGCAATGACAGTGTGACATGGCAAGGTGACAGAGGCTGTTCTAAGCACGCAATTAACTCCTCTGACCCTCGCAGCCTAGGAGACGGGGCTTATCATTGCCCCGTTTTACAGATGAGGAAACCCAAGCACTGGGTGAGTATGGGATTAGCTTGCTCCTTTGAGGATCTGGACCAAGGACTCTGGGCTCCTAACCAAGCTGTGCTATGTCTCCTAGAGGCCTGTGCATTTCGAGCCCTGGAACCTCTTCAACCAAAATCTTGGGTGGAAGCCCAGTATCAGTAAAACAGCAAAGCCGAGCCGCCGATGTTGGCCGGGATTCGGGGCCCCTCCACAGTCTCATTCCGCCCCCTCAGCTGCCCCAAACCAGCTCTGAGCAGCCCCACGGCTCCAGGGAGTCCCATCTAATCCAAAAGGAGGAGCTGAGGCCCCCAGAGGGAAGGGACGTGGCCAGGTCAGAGAGCCCAGAGTAAGAATAGAATGAGGACGGGAGGTGGCTGTGTACAACAGCCTCCAGACACCTCCTTCCTGGCCCGTCTTCTGTGGTTGCTCTCTCAGACTTCAAAGTACAAATGAGTGAATTTTTGCCACCTTCCAATGCTTCAGATGGTCCCAGGGGTACGAGGGACCTCTGTGGGCAGACGGGCCAGGGGAGCTCTCCCAGACCTAGTGGGGACCAGGATATCTTTCAGTAGGCCTGAAGCGTGGGGGTAACCCCATCTCATATCCCCTCTCCCTTCCAGGCCCAGCCACTTCGCCACCCCTCAGCACGACCACCACGGCCCGGCCCACACCCCTGACCAGCACAGCCTCGCCTGCGGCCACCACCCCACTCCGCCGGGCGCCCCTCACCACGCACCCTGTGGGTGCCGTCAACCAGCTGGGACCTGACCTACCTCCAGCCACTGCCCCCGCCCCCAGCACCCGGCGGCCCCCCGCCCCCAATCTGCACGTGTCCCCGGAACTCTTCTGCGAACCTCGAGAGGTGCGGCGGGTCCAGTGGCCGGCCACCCAGCAGGGCATGCTGGTGGAGAGGCCCTGCCCCAAGGGGACTCGAGGTGAGTGCAGAGCCGAGGTTACCTCCGCTGCAGCTGGCTTGGGGAGTGGCCACTGCTGGGTCTGGCCAGGGAAGGGACGGGGGACATGCCCTTAACTCAGCTCAACGTAGATGCACTTACCTGTCCATCTCCCCTGGCAGAGTGTGGGTTTCATGCAGGGGTCACGCCTGATGTCTGCAGCTGTGTCCCCAGAGCCCAGCAGAGCTCCCAGGACACAGCAGCAGCTCAGTTAGTGCCCCATGCCTCGTCCCCCGTCCCCTCCTGCGATACTAAGCACCCGCCACGTGCAAAGCGCTGGGTGGATCCTGCGGGGAGCCCACGGGAGGTAACTTGAGTCCTGGCTTCAGACTGAAATGGAAGAGGCCCGGGAGCAGCTGGTGACAGGACACAGCAGCTGAAGTGCCCAGAGAGGGTGGAGCCAGACCGCATGCTCTAGGGATCCCAAGGGGAGGGTCAGAAGAGGCTTCGTGGGGGGGAGGGGGCTTCCAAGGCGAGCTTTGCTAGAAGGTTCCAACTGTGGTAGGCAAAGACGGAAGAGGAGCCCAGAGGGAGGGTTTAGGGGAAGAAGGAGTGGCTTATGTCACCTCAGAGTGACACCTCTCTTGACTGTCCGGCCTGCTTCATGTCTGGTCTTCCGTGTTCCCCTCACCTCTCTCCTCACCCACTCGTCCCCCTCTCTCTGTCATCTCCTTTCTCCCTGCTTTGGCCCATCCTTCTCTCCTTCCCTGTGGCTCCCTTCTCTGTTCCTGTGTGTCTGTCCCTACAGGAATTGCCTCCTTCCAGTGTCTACCAGCCCTGGGGCTCTGGAACCCCCGGGGCCCTGACCTCAGCAACTGCACCTCCCCCTGGGT
The DNA here is from genome assembly GCF_963455315.2 of Globicephala melas. Lineage (NCBI taxonomy): Eukaryota > Metazoa > Chordata > Mammalia > Artiodactyla > Delphinidae > Globicephala > Globicephala melas. The sequence goes on along the minus strand of NC_083316.1, from coordinate 162,700,493 downwards.
CAACCAGGTGGCCCAGAAGGTACCAGCAGAAGCTGCCCCTCCCAGTCAGGCGCACGTGCTCACACAGCAGGCCCTGGGTGCCCGGGCACAGGGGCACAGTGGGGGCAATGGAACAACTGGGGAGACAAGCAGGGGTCCACTCCCTGGCCTGCAGAGGGAGCAGAGATAGATGGGGAGGGAGAAGGCAGACAGGGAGAAGGGGCAGCAGAGAGAGGGATGAGAGGGGCTGAGCAGGCTGGGCGCGTGAAGAGGGAAGCAAAACGGTCCCTGACAGAGCCGGGGCATCCCACTCCCGTCTCACACAGATCAAGAGCGGGGAGAACGCAGCCAACATTGCCAGCGAGCTGGCCCGCCACACCCGGGGCTCCATCTATGCGGGTGATGTGTCCTCCTCTGTGAAGCTGATGGAGCAGCTGCTGGACATCCTGGATGCCCAGCTGCAGGCCCTGCGGCCCATCGAGCGCGAGTCAGCTGGCAAGAACTACAACAAGGTAGAGCCTGGCAGCAGGGCCAGCAGGGCAGGGGGCACTGCCCTGGGAACTTAGGAGATAGCCGGCCTGTTACCGCGGAGCTGGGCTGCCACCCATGGTGACGGGAGAAGGAAGGACAGACCCCAGGTCTACTGGGGCTCCCTCCTGAACTGCCCTGGACGGTCCTGGGGGTGTGGGCTCCCTTAGGAATGGTTCTCGCTCATGGCCTAGCCCCAGGTCAGTAGCAGAGGCAGAAGAGCAAGCTCCCTGGGGCCCAGACATGAGTGTCGGGGTTAGAGGAGTGGGGCTGGGAGACCAGCCCTGAGAGCACCCCATCTCTTTCCCCAGATGCACAAGCGAGAGAGAACCTGTAAGGACTATATCAAGGTGAGGCTCAAGGGCTCCTGCTGGCCGAGGGGGTGGGGCAGCCCTTGTCGCTCCTGGGCAGGCCCCAGGTGGCGCTGGGGATGGAGTTTCGGAGAAGGGGGCGCAGAGCCCAGCCCAGGGAACTGGAGGATGTAGGGGGAATCACGGAGCTGCCCCCGCATCGTTGCAGGCCGTGGTGGAGACGGTGGACAACCTGCTGCGGCCAGAGGCTCTTGAGTCCTGGAAGGACATGAATGCCACCGAGCAGGTGCACACGGCCACCATGCTCCTGGATGTCCTAGAGGAGGGCGCCTTCCTGCTGGCCGACAACGTCAGGGAGCCTGCCCGCTTCCTGGCCGCCAAGCAGAACGTGGGTGAGTGCTACAGTCGCGCTAGGGCAAGTTTGGGCACAAATCTTGAACGGTGGGGGCCCCCTCGGCCTGGAGACCGTGGGGGATACCCTGGCCCTCGACCTTGGGCCTCTTGCCACAGCCCGGGCCTCTGGACTGTGGACAGACCCCCAACCTTGTGTGCCCTGCCGTCCCCTGTTCCCACAGTCCTCGAGGTCACAGTCCTGAACACAGAGGGTCAAGTGCAAGAGCTGGTGTTCCCCCAGGAGCACCCGAGCGAGAGCTCCATCCAGCTGTCCGCCAACACCATCAAGCAGAACAGCCGGAACGGTCAGTGCCCGAGCCCCGGCGGGCACCCCTGCCCCTCTCGCGGAGGGCGGCGGTTCTTAGCTTTTATCGCACTGAAGAATCCGAAAGGAGGTTGGGACCCGTGGCCACACACAGGTGTCCTTCATTGAAGCTAGTGTTAACATCTCAGGGGGTTCGTGGAGCTCCCCCCCCCGAAGCCCCACAGAGCCAAGCACGCTTCGCAGTTAGTAGGGCTCACTCCTGTGCAGTGGCAGTTCAGGGAGGCTTGCGCCATTTGAGATGAAGGTCCAGAGAGGTTAGGGATTTGCTCAACGTTACACAGTAAGTGAGAGGTGGGCCGGGGACCCGGCCTGTGTATCCCGGCCCACTGCCCTGCCGTTGAAAGCTGCCTATAACTGAGCAGGGGTCCCGCAGAAGGGCTCCCAGAGCCCCACTTGCCTGGGCTGCAGCCTGCCTGGCTTCAGAGGTCCTGGCGGCCAGCGTGGTGGAGCTGCACACCAGCCAGGGGCTGACAACACACCCTGCTGTGCCTGTTCTCCCCAGGAGTGGTCAAAGTTGTCTTCATCCTCTACAACAACCTGGGCCTCTTCCTGTCCACCGAGAATGCCACGGTGAAGCTGGCAGGTGAAGCGGGCGCGGGGGGCCTGGGGGGCGCCTCCCTGGTGGTGAACTCCCAGGTCATCGCAGCGTCCATCAACAAGGAGTCCAGCCGAGTTTTCCTCATGGACCCTGTCATCTTCACTGTGGCCCACCTGGAGGTGAGCTGAGGCGCCCCCTCCCTCTGTGAGGTCCCAGCATCCTCCATTGTCCCTGGCTGTGCACGCCCCCCTACTGTGTGTTCACCCACCCCGAGAGCAAGTTACAACCCCTCCCTGGGGCCCCAGCCCCCACCTCAGCAGCTTGGGCCATTTTGTCCCCAGAGGTCTCAGACTGTCACCTGGAGCCCAGAGCCCCAGGCACTCGTCTCCTGCTTGTCGCTATCCCCATAGCCGGGTGTGTGGGCTGGAGTGGGACTCCCCGGATCTGACCCCCCGGTCACCACCACACAACAGGCCAAGAACCACTTCAATGCCAACTGCTCCTTCTGGAACTACTCGGAGCGTTCCATGCTGGGCTACTGGTCGACGCAGGGCTGCCGCCTGGTGGAGTCCAACAAGACCCACACCACGTGTGCCTGCAGCCACCTCACCAACTTTGCCGTGCTCATGGCTCACCGCGAGATCGTAAGCTGGCCAGCGCTCCCTCCGCTCCTCCGGGCGGGCCCACTTTCTGGCCCGGCTTTGCATGGCATCCTAGAAAGTGCTGCATGGGCGGTGCCGGGGAAGGCCAGCTTCGTGGGCATGGGGGGCCTGAGTCTTGCCCGGGGCATGAGGCCACACGTCTGGTTCTCTTTGGTCACGGTCCCACCTTCTCCCAAGGCACTCTGGAGAAGCACGTTGGTGTCACCTTTGTCATCTCTCCACGAGCCTTCCAGAGCATGAGGAAGTGAGCGTGCCGCCTGCAGAGGGGTGGGGGCTGGCAAGTTGGCCAGGGGGGCAGAAGGCCGGGTGGGCTGCACCAGTGGTGCTCGTGGCCCACGGCCTTGCCCGTAGCTGGCACCTAAGCGGAGCCCTGGCCACGTGCGAGACCAGAGGCGCTAAGTACACCCCCTGCTCCTTCCCCCAGTACCAGGGCCGCATCAACGAGCTACTGCTGTCAGTCATCACCTGGGTGGGCATCGTCATCTCCCTGGTCTGCCTGGCCATCTGTATCTCCACTTTCTGCTTCCTGCGGGGACTGCAGACTGACCGGAACACCATCCACAAGAACCTGTGCATCAACCTCTTCCTGGCCGAGCTGCTCTTCCTGGTTGGGATAGACAAGACTCAGTATGAGGTGAGCAGGACTCCAGGGCAGGAGAGGATGGGGGAGAGACGGCACCGGCCGGCCGGGGCAGCCCCTCACCCGTGGTGCTCCCCACTCTCTAGATTGCCTGCCCCATCTTCGCTGGCTTGCTGCACTACTTCTTCCTGGCTGCCTTCTCCTGGCTCTGCCTGGAGGGCGTGCACCTCTATCTGCTGCTGGTGGAGGTGTTTGAGAGCGAGTACTCCCGCACCAAATACTACTACCTGGGCGGGTACTGCTTCCCAGCCCTGGTGGTGGGCATCGCAGCCGCCATCGACTACCGCAGCTACGGCACCGAGAAGGCGTGAGTGCCCCCTTCACCCCCCGAGTCTCTCCCCCTTGCTGGCTCCCTGCTCAGCAGCATCCCGTGGGCCAGGACCCTCAGGGCACTGGCCTCCCCTCTCCTGAGCCCCGAGGCCGCAGCCAGCAGAGTCCCTGGGCTCCTGGAGTCAGAGGGAGGGAAGAGCCCCCCCCCCCCCACCTCTCAATACCCCGGCCCTGCTTCCTTCACAGCTGCTGGCTCCGAGTGGACAATTATTTCATTTGGAGCTTCATTGGGCCTGTCTCCTTTGTTATCGTGGTAAGTTGGAAGGCGGTACCCCCAGTACTGAGTCTCTGTCCTTCATCCAGCCTAGCTCTGACCCCAAGGCCCCCCTTCTCCCCAAGCCCTTGAAAAGCATCAGAACTGAGCAGCCAACTAAGAAAACGAGAGCAGAGTGGGCCTGTAGAGCTCCAGCACTGAGGTCCATCCTTCCAGGAGCTGTGATTTGAGCCCCGGCTCTGTGTCAGGCCATGGGCCCTGCCCCCCGGCCCCGAAGCCACATTAACAGTTACACCAGTAGACAGGCACCTGGGGGCAGGTACAGCAGCAGAGGGGACCCTGAAGAAGGGGGGTCGTGCCTGAGACTTGGCCAGGAGCTGGCGCTAGGAGGCAGAGGGACCCTGGCCCAGCCCCTCCCCTTGTCCCGCCCCCAGGTGAACCTGGTGTTCCTCATGGTGACTCTGCACAAGATGATCCGGAGCTCCTCCGTGCTCAAGCCCGATTCCAGTCGCCTCGACAACATTAAGTGAGCACCCCCTCGCCCCACCCGTGCCCCGGGACTTTCCAGGCCTCTCCCGGCGTTTCCTGAAAGGTGGTGTTCTCGCCTCTGGTGTCACATACTGTGATTTTAAGGACAAAGATGGTGTTTTACTGTGTTTGTTATGTATCTATTTAACGAGTATTAGAAAACATGGTATTAGCACATCCAGCTGTGGTTTTAGGCACATAATTGCTAAGGGTGAGACTGAGTTCAAAAAGTGAGTCCAGGGAATTCCCTGGCGGTCCAGTGGTTAGGACTCTGCACTTTCACTGCCAAGGGCGCAGGTTCGGTCCCTGGTCGGGGAACTAAAGATCCCACCAGCCATGCGACTCGGCATAAAAAAAAAAAAAAAAAAAAAAGTCCATTTCATGGCAACTTAAAGACAGATAGGCAGCAAAAGATAGTTTAAAGGTCTGGAAATACGGCCAAAAGGATGAAGGATGCAGGAGAATGACTGGCCATTCACAGAGCCCTGACCCCTGACCTCTGCCTGCCCCTCAGGGTCAGCTTGGGTGAAAGTGTCACTGGGCAGGCCTGCTCATCCCAGGGCAGCGTCCAGGCCTGCTCAAAGAGGGACACGCAGCAGGGCTCTGGGGGAGGCATCTCTGCTGGCAGGGACTTTGATGTCGCTGTTCCCTCTCCACCTCTCCCCAGATCCTGGGCCCTGGGGGCCATTGCGCTGCTCTTCCTACTGGGCCTCACCTGGGCTTTCGGCCTCCTCTTCATCAATAAGGAGTCGGTGGTCATGGCCTATCTCTTCACCACCTTCAACGCCTTCCAGGGGGTCTTCATCTTTGTCTTTCACTGCGCCTTACAGAAGAAGGTGAGGTCCAGGGAAGGGACCAGGTGCCTGCCTTCTGTAGCGGGACCTGTGTCTGCCTGGAGGGAAGCACAGTCTCACAGGGAGGATTTAGGCAGGGGTGCAGAGGATTCTGGAAAAGAGCAAGATACAGGGGCCTAGAGGAACGAGAAAGCAAGGCAGATTTGGGGAGTTGGGACGTGGTTGATGGACCCTCCCCAGGGTGTAGGGCACAAGTCAAGCATGTGGAGGGAGATGACTCTGGGTGCCACCCAGACAGAACATTTCCGACTTTAATAGTTGTGGGATAAAATGTGAATTTTGTGGTGATAGGAGGTTTCTTTTTAAAATAAAGTGTGTTACAGTCTGAATCTTAAAAAAAAATAAATTAAGGAGATAACAGAAGCAGAAGAATGTGGAGAAGGGTGTACGGGCAGTAGACTCAAGACTAAAGCCAGGGAAACTGAGCCAAGGCGTTTGTAGATTCATATCCTGAAGGCAGTGGGGAGGCCCAGTCAGACTGTTGTTGGTCTTAGGGGACAGTGAGGGGGGTAAGGCTAAGGAAGGGATGAAGGAGGCAGTGATCACAAGTCTTGGGTGCAAGGTTGACTGTTCTGCTCAAAACTGTCCCATGGTCCTCATCGGACACACAGGGACATCCTTACAGAGGCCCCCAGGCCCATACGGTCCAACCTGGGCTTCCCCTTCTCTTCCCTTCCCTCCAGCCATGCTCTATCTTCTGCTCCCTCAGACACCTAGACATGGACCCTCCCCAGGGCTTGTCCCCCGCCCCTCCCCACATATCCACAGGGCCCACTGCCTTATTTCTTTTAGGTCTTTGCCGAAATGTCTCCTTAGTGAGGCCTCCCCTGATCTTTTTGAAATCGTGCCCCCGACCCCCACCGACAGCACTGCCTAACTCCCGGCCATGGTTCTCAGCAGCACCTCACACCATCAGACGCCCTACATAACACACTGATGTTTCACCCGTGTTCAGTCTCTGTCTGCTAGAAAATACCAGCTCTGAGAAGTAGGGCTTTGGGTCTGATTCGTGTCTGTCCTCGGGGCCTAAAGCACGCCTGGCGTATAGAGGATGCTCATTAAAGATCTGTTGAGTGAATGAATGGATGAGAAATTATTGGTGGAGGTGGAGAAAGGAGGATGGGCCTGAGTGAGAAGAGAGCCTTCTTGGCTGGCTGTTGGGAGACAGGAGACAGTGGGGCTTCTGATCCCCACCAGCAGCTTGGTCACTGGACCCCCAAGGCGGGGGCACCTACTGCCTGTACTCCTCGCCCCCCCAGGTGCACAAGGAGTACAGCAAGTGCCTGCGTCACTCCTACTGCTGCATTCGCTCCCCACCCGGTGGTGCTCACGGCTCACTCAAGACCTCAGCTATACGGAGCAACACCCGCTACTACACGGGGACCCAGGTATCCAGGCCGGGGGCTGGGGCGCCAGGCAGGGCTCCCTGGGGCTGAGTGTTGGAACCGAGAGCCCAAGAGGCAGGGCAGTTCTCTGCCCAGGTCCCTGGTGGTGCTCATCAGGCAGGTGGTCTCAGAAAGATCGTGGAGGGTGGGCGGCCCAAGGGCCCCCTCACGTCTGAGCTGTGTCCCCAGAGCCGAATCCGGAGGATGTGGAACGACACCGTGAGGAAACAGACGGAATCCTCTTTCATGGCGGGCGACATCAACAGCACACCCACCCTGAACCGAGGTGAGACTGGATCCCTCACCCCCGGCTTCAGTCCCTCAAGATTCCCGAGCCCAGGTCTCCTGGCCGCCTTGTGACCTCTGACCTCCTGGGCAGGTACCATGGGGAACCATCTGCTGACCAACCCTGTGCTGCAGCCCCGTGGGGGCACCAGCCCCTACAACACTCTCATTGCCGAGTCGGTGGGCTTCAATCCTTCCTCACCCGCCGTCTTCAACTCCCCAGGTGAGAGCACTGTGGTGCCAGGAGAGGGTGACAGCCCAGGTCAGGTGGCATCCTTGTGCCTCCTGAACTGGAGCCGAGACTTGGCATCCTGAGCCCGCTCTCTCCTTCTCTCTTTTCCCTCCTGGCCGGCACCTGCAGGGAGCTACCGGGAACCCAGTAAGTGTGACTGTTTCCTGGGAATATTTCCAAGGCCGGGAGGGGAACGTGACAGTGGCCTCCTCAAATGGCCTAACTTAGAGAGAAGAACTCGAGTGCCCCCCCCCCCACACACACACACATACAGACAGTCTCTGGCTTGGCAGCTGGCTGGAGGGTGTCGCGTTGGGTGGGGAATGAAGGTGATGGGGGGGACAGAGCGTTGGAAAGGGATCTGGTCACCCAGATCTCCTCATACTGCTGAGACTCTAAGCCCCCAGCTGCGAGGGGACCCTGGGGGAACTGGTCCCCACACGTACCTCCACTAGTCTTCTGCTGAGCTGGTGTCCTCAACTGCCAGTGAGGAAGAGAGGGAATACAAGACCCCAGTCCCCAGGGGCAGGGGTGAACCCAGGGAAAGCCAGGTGAAAGCAGGCACCCCCGTCCACGTGGCCTGCGCCCCTCTCACTGCCCGGCTCTCCTTCTGAGCAGCTCCCTTCTGCCTGCAGAGCACCCCTTGGGAGGCCGAGAAGCCTGCGGCATGGACACGCTGCCCCTCAATGGCAACTTCAACAACAGTTACTCCTTGCGAAGCGGGGACTTCCCTCCAGGGGATGGGGCCCCCGAGCCACCTCGAGGCCGGAACCTGGCCGACGCTGCCGCCTTCGAGAAGATGATCATCTCGGAGCTGGTGCACAACAACCTTCGGGGTGGCAGCAGCGGAGCCAGGGGCCCTCCACCGCCTGAGCCCCCCGTGCCGCCAGTGCCAGGGGGCAGCGGCGAGGAAGAGGCAGGCGGGCCCGGGGGTGCTGACCGGGCAGAGATCGAACTTCTCTACAAGGCCCTGGAGGAGCCACTGCTGCTGCCCCGGGCCCAGTCGGTGCTGTACCAGAGCGATCTGGACGAGTCGGAGAGCTGCACAGCGGAGGACGGGGCCACCAGCCGGCCCCTCTCCTCCCCTCCGGGCCGGGACTCCCTCTACGCCAGCGGGGCCAACCTGCGGGACTCGCCCTCCTACCCGGACAGCAGCCCCGAGGGGCCCAGTGAGGCTCTGCCCCCACCCCCACCTGCACCCCCTGGCCCCCCCGAAATCTACTACACCTCGCGCCCGCCGGCCCTGGTGGCCCGGAACCCCCTGCAGGGCTACTACCAGGTGCGGCGGCCCAGCCACGAGGGCTACCTGGCGGCCCCAGGCCTCGAGGGGCCAGGGCCCGATGGGGATGGGCAGATGCAACTGGTTACCAGTCTCTGAGGGACCTCACGGACCAGGGGCTGGTGTCCCAGGCCGGGGACTGAACCCTGGGTAGGGCTCTGGTGGCAGAGGGAGGCTGATGGAGACTGGCTGCTGGGCCACTCTCTCCAGGTGCCCCTTTGCCATGGGCCCTCCAGGCCCCCTGGGGGCTCTGCTCTGGGGGCCCGAGGTGCAGGGTTCACAGACAGGGTTTCCCACCAGCCGTGTGCACCAGCTCAATTTGGGGCAAGTGCAGTGAAGAACCAGGAGGTCCCCAGGGGAGTGAGGAAGGAGAAATTGGAAGGGTGCAGCTCACTCTTGACTTCCCCCTCCCACCCCCTACTCATCCTACTCCCTGGAGGGCAGCGAGGGCTCTGGTTTCCCTGGGTCAAAGGCCCTGCTGGATGGAACCCGTCAGCTGCTCCTCTCTTTGCAGCCAGCGTGCTGCCAGTTGCACCGGGATGGAGCAGTGGGGACAGGACAGATGGACAGGTTCCTCTGCACTACAGTTCCCTGCTCCACGGAGACTGGGGCCTCTGACCGGGGAGAGAGCCCTAGCGGGGAGAAAGCCCCAGGGCAAGAGGAATGGGCGGTTGTGGCTGGTGGTTTAAAGGTGGAACTTTCTCCGAAGCTCCTTCTCTCTGCTCTTCGTCCCAGCCTTCCCAGCAAGCCTGCCCCCTCAGCCCTCCTTGAGTGCACCCAATGACCCCCTCCCTTGGGGCGACTCCTGATGAAGCACAACTCCCCGCAGGGCCCCCAGCCCACAGGGGTGGCCATACTTGAGCAGTTCCCAGTCCTGTGGGCTTGGCTATGGGGAGCAGATTTTGGGTCTGGATCTCCCTGGGGAGTGGGTCCTGGGCTTGGATCTTTCCCTAGGGGGCCCTCTTACCCCTTCCCTCTCTCCTCTTCCTCCGTCCCCATTGCTGTAAATATTTCAATGAAATGGAAAAGGAAAAAAAAAAAAAAAAAGACAAAAAAAGAAAGAAAGAAAATCTCATCACTTGAAGCCACCAGGAGCCTGCGGCCCGGCCAGCCCGGGATTTCTCCGGAGCAGAGCTGCGCCGCCGGGCCCTGGCAGCCAGGACTTCTCTGTGTACGTGTGCATCCCCAGCCGGGTGGGCGGGCCGCCAGAGCAGCTTTTTACAATCCAGAGACAGAAAACAAAATCTAGAAGCAACATCGAAACAAAGAACCCGTTTCCTTTCCGGCACCCGGCACCCGTTTCTGTTGCCTCCTTCCCTCATCCGCCTCTCCCTGGCCTCAGTCAGCCCTCCTGGGGCGTGTACCTCACTGCCTGCCCCAGGACTTGGGGCCTGTCTCCCCTTCCCCTCCCCACTGGCCCGGGGGAGGCACCCTCACACCCAAAGATGCTTTTGCCAAGGTGGCTGCGCTGTCCCTTGGAGTTCCTGCTTCTTGTACATTGCTTCTGGGACTCGGCCTGGGAGGAAGGGGCCGATTTCCCGCCTAGAGAGGTTGAGAGGGGAAGGAAAATGAGGGCAGCAGGGTTTGACAGATGACTGAGGAGGGAGGGCTGGGGGCGGTGAGGTGGTTCTCCTTCACGGGGTGGGGAGGTGAGAGGTGAGAGACTGCCTTCCTTACCCAACACGCCCCTGCAGGGGAGACAAAGCCAGGTACCAGGGCCTGGCTGGGGTCAGGACACCCATGTTCAGAGGGTTCAACCCCAAACCTGCAGATGCTGGAAGCTCCAGGCTTGGGATGTCTCCTGAGTACCTCTCCCAGTCCCCTCTCCAGTCTGTCACCCTGGCCTTCCCAGCAACACCCCCCCCCAACTCTTTGGGGGTAGCATAGTCCCACTGCCATACTAGCCCAGCCCTGTCATTTGCCATTTCCCCAGGGGTGGCCCTCCACCTCTGCTCTGACCCCTCATCTCTTTTGTCCCTCCCTCTTTTCTCACAAGTGCCATGAGTTTTCAAACATCTTCGGGTCTCAGCCTGCTGCTGCCATGAACTTTGGGTTAATGGGGAGGAACTCCGGGGAGGAACTGGGGGAAAGGGACAGATAGGTGGCTGGAGGGACCCTTTTTGCTGCTAAAAAGCCCCTCCCTTCTCCTGAGGAGCTAGGGCTGGCTTGTCCCCATCAGTTATAGGGGAGAAGGGGCCAGACCCAAAGATGGTGGTTTGTCCCACATGGGGGGACAGGCGTAGGGAGAAGGTAAAGGTGGGTTCCATCTGTTTTCTGGTAGGGAGTTTAACCCGTTTCACCAGACCATGGGTGAGTCTGGACGGGCAGGTGAAGTAAGGATAGGAACGGTCTTGCGCAGATGGCTCTGTGAGGAGGGCAGGAGACAGCTCCGTGGCTTTCCTTGGCTTCACTAGGCCAGGAACTCCTCTTTGGGGAGGGGTGGCTGGAGACCTGTGAAGAGATGGTGGGAGACAAGGGTAGATGGAAGAGTGGGCCCGGCCCAGGCATCAGCCCAGCTAGAGTCAGAGAATGCCTCTGACCAGCAAAGAGGTCTGGAAGAGAGGGTGGGCTGGGGGAGTTCCCAGGGGAACTCCTGCGTCCTCTCCCCTGCCCAGTCCTCCTTTTATCTCTCCAGACTCTGACAGTCAAAGGGAGAGAGAGGGTACAGCGGGTCCCTTGGTTCCCATTCCAGCCAGAATCGCCAAGGTGGATTCCCAGGCCTCAGAGTTGTGTGGCAGGGCCCCCTGGTAGGGCTGGAAACCACTGCAGTCCAGCACAAAGCTACCCCGAGAGCCCAGGTGTCCCCCCACCCCAACCAGACCTGGTGCCTTGATGCCCCCACTCCAGCTGGGACGGTATAAAGAAGGAAGGGTCTTGGTTTCCTCTCCTACTCCCTTTCTTGGGCTCCTGAATTCATTTGCTTTCAAATCTTATTTTTCTCTGGGTTTGGTGGGGGTTTTTTGGCTTTGGTTTTCCTTGCCTTTTTCTCTGTGTCTCCACCTCTTTCCCTGTGTCTTTCTCACTGTCTCTGTGTTCCCCTTCTCTTACCCTCAATTTCTCTCTGTCCATTTGGGCCTCCTCCCTCTTCTCCCATGCCCCCAGTCCCTCCTTGGTCTCCTTTTCGATATGCCAAACCAATTTTGGGTCGAGTGCATTTAACGAGAACAAAACAAAAGGCTCATAACAACAAGAACGTTTCAGAAAAAAAAGTTTAAAAAAATTGTTGAGTCAAAAAAAAATCAAACAATAAAGAAATTAAGATTTCTTGGAATGACAAGAGTAGCGTGACTCATTTGCGGGGGGAGGCAAGAAACAGGTGAGTGGATCTGCACGGAGCATCCCCGTGAGGCTGGGACCGAGTGAGGAACCTGCACTGCCGCATTTAGAACCCACAGCAGAGGACTGGTGAGTCACAGAATCATTAATGTTTATAGAACCTGGTAGATTCAAGGGCCTGCTAGGCAATGCAGGTGCAGTTTCTCTCTGAATCCTCATAAATGCTCTGGGCGGAGGTTATTCGAGCTCCATTTTACAGATGGAGAAACTGAGGCTTATAGCACCTGGATGCACATCCAAGTCTCTGTGGGCCAGGCCACTGTGCCATGTTGCGCCTCAAGCCCTTCTCAGCCTGGACTTCGGTCCACAGGCTATATTAGAGCATAGCATAGGAACTGTATGCCGTGCCTGTCTGATTCCAGCTGCTATTTCTAGACTCCCACACGTTACTGGAATGGTGCATTTTCGGTCATGACAGCACAGTGGAATTGCATCATGTGTATTTCACATTCTCACAGTGCTCAGAGAGAGGAATGACCAAGTAGTGCAAGCACTTCTCTCCATGCCCCTCTGCCCTCAACACTGGTGTCCAGGATGCCGCACTCAGCCATTCCTCCTCCCCACTCCCCAGCTACTCCTTCCCAGTCTCCACACTGGTTCCTTCTCATCTCCTGACCTCTTAATGTTGGCGAGCCCAAGGGCTCCGCCTTGGACCTTTACCTACACTCACCCCCTGGGAGATCTCATCTCATTAAATGGTTTTTAAATACAGCTGACCCTTGAGCAACACAGGTTTGAACCACACAGGTCCACTTAGATGAGGATTCTTTTCAATAAGTATATTGGAAAAATTCTTGGAGATTTGCGACAATTGGAAAAAACTCGCAAATGAACCATGTAACCTCGAAACCTTCAAAAAAAATTAAGAGGCATGTCATGAATGCACAGAATATATGTAGATACTAGTCTATTTTATCATTTACTACCATAAAATACACACATATCTATTATAAAAAGTTAAAATGTATCAAAACTTATGCACACACTGACAAACCGTACACAGCCCCATCGACTGCACTAGGCTACCATAAAGCAATCGTATTGCTGCTTCTTCATTTTCAGTGCATGAATCATCATACCTGTAAATAAAAATGGATTTCTTTTTCACATTTTCTTTTCATTTTTGATGTCTAGTGTTAGTAATATGTGTAATATCTACAGTGTTTTTTATAAGACTATATTGATGTAGGTACTGACAGACGATTCATCTCGTAAATAAATGATGTACGCTTTCGGTATTGATAAATACAGTACCGTATTGTAAATGTATTTTCCTTACGATTTTCTTAGTAAGTTTCTTTTCTATTGCTTACTTTCATGTAAGAAGACAGCATATAATACATATACAAAATATGTGTTAATTGACTGTTTATGTTATGGTTAAGGCTTCCAGTCAACAGTAGGCTATTAGTAGTTAAGTTTTGGGGGAGTCAAAAGTTATACATGGGGCTTCCCTGGTGGCGCAGTGGTTGAGAGTCCGCCTGCCGATGCAGGGGACATGGGTTCGTGCTCCAGTCCGGGAGGATCCCACATGCCGTGGAGCGGCTGGGCCCGTGAGCCACGGCCGCTGAGCCAGCGCGTCCGGAGGCTGTCTTCTGCAACGGGAGAGGCCACAACAGTGAGAGGCCCGCGTACCGCCAAAAAAAAATTATACATGGAGGTACGTCGCTGGTGGTCCAAGTGGTTAAGAATCCATGCTTTCACTGCAGGGGGCACAGGGTCTGGGAACTAAGATCCCCGCATGCCACAGTGTAGCCAAAAAAAAAAAGTTATACATAGATTTTTGATTGCACAGGGGTCAGCACCCCTAACCCCTGCATTTTTCAAGTGTCAGCTGTACTATCTATTATGCTGATGACTTCCAAATGTAGAGCTCCAGCCTGAACTTCCATCTTGAGATCCAGATTCATTTACATCCAACTACCCACTCCACATCTCCCCCTGGGTGTCTGGTAGGATCTCAAAGTTAAACCCAGTTCCACGCACATGTATACACACACCACTGTTCCAGTTCCTCCCACAGGCTTCCCCACCTTGATTAATGGCAAGTCCATCCTGAGACTCAAGATAAGACCCCTGGAGCCTCCCTTGAACTCACTCATTGTTTCATACCCCATATCTAATCTGACAGTAGATGCAGTAGTGCCTCTAACTTTGAAATACCCAGAATTAACTAGTTCTCACTACTTTGGTTCAAGCCACCACTGTCTTTCACCAGGACCACTGTAACAGTCCCCTAACTAGCTCCCTTGTCCCTCTTCAGGGGACACACAAAACAGAATGATCTCAGTAAGCATATTTTTTGTCCCTCCTCTGCTCAAAACTCTCCAAGGCCTCCTCTCTCACCCAGACGAAACGCTAAGGTCAGCACAATGGCCCACAAGGCCCTACAGCATCAGATCTCATCCCTACGGCTCTCCTCCTTCCCTCCACTCCAGCCACACTGGGGTGCTCACTGTCCACAAACATGCAGGCAACTCCTGCCTGCCTCAGGGCCTTTACACTGGTTGTTCCTAGGGTTCACCTATTCTCCCTTTAGGGCTTATGAAAATAAGAGCTTCCCAGCAGGCCTTCCCAGGCTACTCCATTTAAATTGCAACTGGCCACTCCAGAACTTCCTAACCCCTGTCTTGCTTTGTCTCCCATAGTGCTCCCATCTAACAAACTGCCTTTTTTGCTTGTTTATTGTGTGCCTCCCCCACCAGAAAATAATGTACAATGGTCTGTTTTTTCACTGCTGTTCCCTACTGTTTAGCACAGTGTCTGGCACACACTAGGTGCTCAATAAATATCTGTGAAAGGACACACAGCTGAATGGAGCACAGGACCCAGAGTAGGCCTGAGATGAGAGTTAAGACCATTCCCTCAGCTGCTCTCAGTTCCCATGCACCCCTCACTGTGCGATGCTGTTGTTACTTCAGCATGGCCCTGAAATCTAAGTTCAGCAATTTAGCTGGTGCCCAACCCTATCCTATGCTGAAGAGGAACTGGTTCTACTAGACTTACAGAGAGATGCTCTGTGAGCAAATTCAGGAGCTTTAAGCGTAAACTTAATTATTTATGATTTTGACCTCATGCTCTGACTTTGAAATTTTATCCTAGCATAAGATGAGAACACAGCCAGTTCTTCCACCTTTTTGTCCTTTACCTTCCCGGCACTGTACACATCCGACTCCTCTACCCACACAGTGAAACCTGCTGTGCCTGACAACCTGTGACCCTCAGTGGTTGTTAGTGGCACCTGTACACACTTGGGGCAACCATTAGCACGTGCCCAGGAACAGTAACATTTATGTTGATATTCATTTCAAAGCTCTTTCCTACATTTCATCTTATTTAATTATCACAAGATATATATTATCCCCATATATCAGATGAGGAGACTGAAGTCAGGGTGAGTAAATGACTTACTCAAAAAAATAAGATTACTATGCAGTTCAAAGTGCCCACACCCTGTAGACGCTTTACATATGCTGTCCAATTTAATCCTTTCAACCACCCAGTGAGGCAGGTTTTAGTTAGCTCCAATATACAACTGCAGAAGCTGAAGCCCAGAAAGGTTCAGGAACATACCCGTGTTCACTCAGCTAGTAAGAGAAAGATGGACCAGGCCTCCATCTTGGTCTTCCTGTCCCAGGGGCTGCATTGAGGGCTGTCTGCACCCAGCTGCAGTTGCCCAGGCCCCATCGCTGCCCAACAACCCCACTCGGCATTCACTAAGGGAAGCTGACTATCTGGCTCCCCACATCAGAGATGCCCACTAATCATGCCACACCCTGATGGTCCCTATGTAGCTAGTATGTTAGGATTGTCCAGAGTGGACTCACGTGAGTTAAGCCAGAGGGAAGGTCTTAATGCAGAGCAACAGAGGATTCGCTTCAGATCCCCAAAGGCTTCAAAGCATTGGAGCCTCTGCCGTTGAGAAAACCTCCTCTCTCCCGTGAACTCTTGGGAAGGCCTAGGGGTGCCAGGCTGAGGCTACTCCTTTATCCCTACAATATCCTCAGGCTTATTCTGCTTCTCTCTTACCCTTTCAAACATCTCAGTCATGGCAATGAGCTGTGATGACAGGACCCTCCCCCATTTATATCCCTTCTTACTTCACTGGGACTCACCTTGACCAAAACCCTTGCAACCACTACTCTTTCCTGTCTGTCCTGCCCCACTGTCTTCCATCAACCTTTGCCTCTGTCCAAGTGATCCCAGCTTCTCACAACTGAAGCCCTCACTTTAAGCCAACCAGTCCTCTCCTGGGAATTGATCCTAAGGAACCATGCATGTGCATGAAGACAGCGACAAGAAAAGTTCGCTGTAGTAAGGCTTCTAAGAGTGAAACACAAGAGAGAATCTAAAATTTTAGCAAAGAAAACTGTTACATAAATAATGCACATCCATAAACAGAATACCATGCAGCCATTCAAAATGATAATGCAGAAGAACACTAAAGGACGTGGAAATATATTCATAATAATACTAAGGGTAAAAACCTAGATATAAAAAACAGGGTAAAGTATGACCTTACTTTTGTTTTGATGGCATGTATATACAAAAAGTGTGTGTATACAAATATGAAACTGTGTATATATACAAGTGTATGTGTGTATGTGTATATGTGTGTATAAATATAAAATATATGCAGGGACTTCCCTGGTGGCACAGTGGTTAAGAATCCGCCTGCCAATGCAGGGACACAGGTTCGAGCCCTGGTGCAGGAAGATCCCACATGCCGCGGAGCGACTAAGCCTGTGCGCCACAACTACTGAGCCTGCGCTCTAGAGCCCAAGTGCCACAACTACTGAGCCCACGCGCCACAACTACTGAAGCCCACGTGCCTAGAGCCCCTGCTTGGCAACAAAAGAACCTGCCGCAGTGTGAAGCTCGCGCACCATCTCTCTGCAACTAGAGAAAGCCAGCGTGCAGCAACGAAGACCCAATGCAGCCAAAAAATAAACGTTTTAAAAAAAGAAAAAATAATTTTTAATTGACTTTAAAAAATAATAATAAAATATATGCAGAATATAAAGCTATACACCAGAATATTAACAGGGTAATTTTAACTTTCTCGCAACTCTGTATTTTAAAAATTGTTTGCATTAATATGTATTACTTTTGTAATAGGAAAAAGTATTTGTGTGCCCCACTTTCTACGGAAGAACAAAGACCAAGAATAACCAGCACAAATGGAAGAAGAAAGAACAAGGTGGGGAACTAGCCTTACCAAGACGGGTTATAGTGTGGTAATATTTAAGTCAATGTGGTATCTGGCACAGGAAGAGACAAAAAGTCCAATGGAAGAGACCTGTGACTAGATGGAAACTTGCTCTAGGCAGAGATTACAAATCACTAGGAAAAGGATGGATTAATCCAGAGGATCTTATATTTTTTTGTTCTTGAGATCCCTTTACCCTTTTAAAAATTCCTGAGGATAAGGAGGGGGATGACTGGGAGGAGCACACAGGATTTTTAGGGCCGTGAAAATACTCTGTATCATACTGTAATGATGAATACATGTCATACATTTATCCAAACCCATAGAATGTGCACCAAGAGTGAACCTTAACGTAAGCTGTGGATTTTAGGTGATAATGATGTGTCAATATAGGTTCATCAATTGTACACAAATTCACCACTTTGGTGGTGGATGTTAATGATGGGGGATACTATGCATGTGGGAGGGGGAGAGGTATATGAGAAATCTGTCATGAACCTAAAACTGCTCTAAAAAAAAAATTAAATCTTTTTTTAAAAAATGAATGTGGGGCTTCCCTGGTGGCGCAGTGGTTGAGAGTCCGCCTGCCGATGCAGGGGACACGGGTTAGTGCCCCGGTCCGGGAAGATCCCACATGCCGCGGAGCGGCTGGGCCGGTGAGCCATGGCCGCTGAGCCTGCGCGTCCGGAGCCTGTGCTCCGCAACGGGAGAGGCCACAACAGTGAGAGGCCCATGTACCGCAAAATAAAAATTAATGGGGACCCTAATGAGCTGTTGTTTATGGGGATAGAGATTATTTATATTTACTGAATTGGAAATTAAAACTGAGCAAAATTTTTAAATATTTAACTAAATTAAATTGGTTAATAAATCTATTAAATGTTAAAATAAATAACCTATTTTATTAAAAAGTAACTATATGCATATTTTAAAAACAAAGTAGTGCAAAGAATGGCATTGTTTTACATTTTTGTAAAACTCCTACTGTCTGGTGTAATGAAAGGCAGTTGTATTCTCACATCAGGCTTCTGCAATCAATCTGTTGCAATATGCTGTTTTGGTTGAAGTATGTGAAGAAAAGCCAGCCTCACAAAGATACATAGTTGGAAAAGGGAGGAGTATCATAGCCTTTTCAGCTAATTGGGGATATTTTACTTTGTTACTATACCAAAACTCAACAAGTGGTGGTGTATTAAAGTTAGTTACAATGTTGAATATGAAACTGTATCAATAAACTTTTCATACTCTGTTACACTGAAACCCATTGGTCTATCTTACAAATTTTAATTGATCTTTTATGACTGATTTTGTAACATCATGCATTGGTCTTTAGGAAAATATTGATATGCTGAGTTATTACATTTCACTCTACAGTATTTTTAAAATATATCTGTTAATAATATCACCACTGATCTCATCAGGAAAACCTTTAAATATTGAAAAGTTGTCAGGCTGATGGTGGTGAATAAAAGTTTCCTAAATGTCTAAGTTTTGCTTAAAAGCTCAAATATTATCATTGGCAACACACTGTTAATTTTCCTCCAAGTGACCACTCACTGCATTTGTTTCTGAGAAAATACATAGCATATATCCTAGTCTGAATAATTAATAATTAGCAATTATTCAAGTAAAAACTGTGTTCATGAAAAAAGTCAGCAGTTCCACCTCCACTCAAACAACTGTGCATTACCTCAACTACCATCATTCTCCAGCATGCGATAGAAGTGCTCTATGCAAGCGTCGCATTTCACCACCCAGAATATTAGAAAGACCTGCTGTAGGGCTAAGCTTTAACACAATTACTACTTTCACTGCTTCTTCAAGGACATTCCTAAGTGAAACTGTTTTAACATTGAGCGTGTGTGTGGTGGTGAGGAATACAATGACAACCACTACCACAATATGGTGACACTGCACTGTTTCCTGCTAAGGGGCCAGAAGTTTTACCCATTGTTTTTGTACCAACAGTGCACAGACAACACAGCACAAATGAGAAAGGCAAATAATGCCTTAGAATTGTTATGAAAATAGTTTATCTCATGGATTCCCTAAAAGGTTCTTGGGGATCCCCAGGGGATCACATTTTGAGAACCACTGGACTACTCAATAAATGGAGCTGGGACACGTGGTTATCCAAATGAAAAAAATTAAACCTACCTCACATCATAAACAAAAATAAATTCCAGATTGTTTGTTTTTTAAGCTAAATATGAAAAGTAGACCTTCCAGAAGAAAATACAGTAGGATATCTTACTGATTGCAGCGTAAGATTTCTTAAGCAAGACACAAAAAAACACAAACTACAAGTAGATTCATAATTCTGATGACATTAAAATAATGATGATGATGATGATAATAATAATAAATTCTGAACATCAGAAGACACCATACAAATGAAAAGGCATGCCTCAGATGTAAGAACTCCTGCACTCAGTAAGATGAAGACAATCCAGCAGGAAAATGGGCAAAGATATGAACAGGCAATTCACGAAAGGCAAATGGTAAATAAACATGAAAAAAGCTCAATCTCACTATTAATCATGGTAATGCAAACTGAAACCAATAATTCACACCCATCATAAAGACAGACATGTAAGAGTCTGACAATAGCAAGTATGGATAAGGACACTGAGCAATAGCAACAATGCTGGTGGGAGTGAGAACTGGAACAATCATTTTGAAGAACAAACTGGCAATATCTAGTAAAGGTGAATATTCCCCAAACCCAGCAATTCAACTCCTAGGTATGTAGCCTAGAGAAACTCCTGCATGTGTACACAAAGAGCCATGCACAACAATAAACATTACAGCACTGTTTGTAAGAGTAGAAAACCGGAAACAAGCTAAATACCAAGCAAGAGGTAGATGGATAAGTAAATACTGTCCAACAAAACTTTCTGTGATCACAGAAGTATTCTTTATCTAAGCTGTCTAATGTGGTAGCCACTAGCCACAAGTGTCTATTAAACACATGAAATGTGGCTAAGTGACTGGGGAATTGAATTTTTCATTTAATTTTGATTAACTGAAATATAAATAGCCACATGTGGCTAATGGTTACTACATCAGACAGCACAGCCATACACCAGTGAAAATAAACGACTAGAGCTATACACGTGTCATATATATACCTCTGAAAAGCATTATGTTCGGGGCTTCCCTGATGGCACAGTGGTTAAGAATCCGCCTGCCAATGCAGGGGCCGCAGGTTCGAGCCCTAGTTCGGGAAGATCCCACATGCTGCAGAGCAACTAAGCCCGTGCGCCACAACTACCGAGCCTGCGCTCTAGAGCCCGCAAGTCACAACTACTGAAGCCCGCGTACCACAACTACTGAAGCCCGCGCACCCTAGAGCCCGTGCTCCACAAGAGCAGCCACCGCAGTGAGAAGCCCACGCACCGCAACGAATAGTAGCCCCCGCTCTCTGCAACTAGAGAAAGCCTGCGCACAGCAACGAAGACCCAACACAGACAAAAATAAATAAATTTATTTTTTAAAAAAAAGCATTATGTTTGACCCCAAAAAAGCAGCTTCAGAAGGTAGGGCTGGGGGACTTCCCTGGTGGCGCAGTGGTTAAGAATCCGCCTGCCAATGCAGGGGACACGAGTTCGATCCCTGGTCCGGGAAGATCCCACATGCCGCAGAGCAACTAAGCCTGTGCACCACAACTACTGAGCCTGTGCTCTAGAGCCCATGTGCGGCAACTACTAAGGCCTGCATGCCTAGAGCCCATGCTCCGCAACAAGAGTAAGCCACTGCAATGAAAAGCCCGTACACTGCAACGAAGAGTAGCCCCCACTTGCCGCAACTAGAGAAAAAGCCTGCGCGCAGCAACAAAGACCCAAGGCAGCCACAATTAATTAATTAATTAATTAAAAGAAAAAATGAAGGTAGGGCTGGGACCAGAGTGAAGCAAGTTAGGTGTCTAGAATGAAAATTTTAGGAGGCACTCACCCTCAGAGTCATGCAGGTACAGGATGGCACTTGTGTGACTTGGAGGGTGTGTCTCCTTAAATGTTGTGCCCTTGCTTTCCTCATCCTAGTTCCGGCCCTGTCAGGATATATGTGGTATGATACTGTGTTGGGGGTCCCCAAGATCATCCCTGACTCACTAGGAGGAGTCACAGGATTTAGCATATAGCCTACTCAGGGTATGATTTCTTTTTTGTTGTTGTTGTTTTGGTTTTTTGCATTTGTTTTTTTTTTTTGGCCACACCATGCAGCATGTGGGATCTTAGTTCCCCAACCAGGGATTGAACCTGTGCCCCCTGAAGTGGAAGCTCAGAGACCTAACCACTGGACCACCAGGGAATTCCCCAGGGTATGATTTCTTACAGTGAAAGGATCAAAGCAAAATCAGCCAAGGGAAAAGGTGCATGGGGCGAAGTCTGGAGGAAACCAGGCACAAGCTTCCAAGAGTCCTCTCCCAGTGGAGTTACAAAGGACGTGCTTAGTTCCTATAGCAGAGCTGTGACAACACGTGTGAAATGTTGTCCACCAGGAAAGCTCCTTAGAGATACAGTGCCCAGGGTATTAGGGTGGGGGGCGGGTGGGGCAGCTGGTCAAGTACCAAACTTCCAGACTCCAGAAGGAAAGCAGGTGTTCGACACAAATCACATTGTTTGTACAGTTTAGGCACCATGAGCCCCTTGTATTATTTAGGGAATGGTGTGAACCCTCCTGAAATCCAAGTTCCTAGACACCAACCAAGGGCCAACCTTGCAAACAGGCCTTTCTAAGGAGAGCAGTCTCAGGCCTGCTATAGTTGACTCTTTTGTATAAAGTTGTAGAACATGACATACAATACTATACATAGTTTAAAGGCACATATTAAAGATATACAAACATGCACTGAAAAATAAACACCAAAACCAGGATTGTAGTTACATCTGAAAAAAAGGGGAGAGGAACGGGTTTCAGGCAGGGGTATATAAGACCTTTCAATTGCATCGCTAATGTTTTACTTCTTAAGCTGGGTAATGGGTAAAAACATATTTGTCATGGCATTCCTTATGCTTGTTTTTGAGTGTGAGTGCACCTGAAATACTACATAAGAAAAATGATGACTTATCTCCTAATTACTATGCGCTACTAACAGTCCACGTTTATGGTGTTTATGGAGTACTCTTCACATTCCAGGTACTATGCTAAGTCTTTATATGGATTTACACTTTAAAAAAAAATTTATTGAAGACTTCCTATGCTAAGCTCTGGCAATACACTGAGACTTCAGTGTGAGACAAGTGAGATCTCTGTCCTCAACCAGCTTTCAGTCTACTGAGGGATGATGAGAGATAAAAAGCACAATTAGGGAGTTCCCTGGTGGTCTAGTGGTTAGCATTCGGCGCTTCCACTGGCCCAGGTCCAATCCCTGATAGCGGAACTGAGATCCCGTAAGCCGTGCGGCCAAAAAAAAGAAGCACAATTAAAATCAACATATCTACAGATTCTGGTAAGTGCTCCTAAGATAAAAAATAAAGCAGGTTTTTGTAATTAATGGAGGTCTACTTTAACTAGGGTGGTCCAAGAAGGCTTCTTTGGGAGAGACATTTGAGGTGAACCATAAATGATGAGAATGAGACAGCCACCCAATTATCTGAAGGAAGCACATTCCAGGCAGAAGGAACAGCAAGTGCAAAACCCTGCAGCAGGAATAAATTTGGTGTATTGAAAGATGGGAAATGAAGCCAACAGGGCTTGAGAGTGGTCACAAGAGGGAGACTGGTAGCTGAGGCTTGAGAGGTCAGCTTAAGCCAGTGTGCAGGGCCTCCTAAGCCAAAGTAAAGATCGTAAGTTTCATTCTAAGTATGATAAGCCTTTGAAGGTTTTAAGCAGGGTAATGACATGATCTGGTTTACAACTGAAGATTATTCAGCCAGCTGTAGGGAGAAGGCATTATAGACAGGGCCATTTTCTTCATTAGCACCACAGACATAATGCTTACGGCTGATGAGCTTTTCAGAGGCTATGAAAAGGTTGGGGCTGGGAATAAAGGAAAAAAAGTTCCACGATGCAAAAAGAAAACTACGAAGTTGTAATGAATAAATGTTTAATTAAATGTCTAGAAAACATATCATAACAACTTCATTCAACAAATTTTGTATTCATAAACAATCGAATTACATTTGGAAATAATTTGAAAATTAGATTTTCTCAAGTCACAAAAATTCCCAAGGATGCCCAGTGACTGCCAAGAAATCATAACTGATTGTAATGTGAATTTTCTTGCAGCCAAATCGTGTCAATGGGAGAAAAAAAATCTGGGCTTCCCTGGTGGTGCAGTGGTTGAGCATCCACCTGCCAATGCAGGGGACACGGGCTCCAGCCCTGGTCCCAGAAAATCCCACGTGCTGCAAAGCAACTAAGCCCGTGTGCCACAACTACTGAGCCTGCACTCTAGAGCCCGCGAGCCGCAACTACTGAGCCTGTGTGCCCCAACTACTGAAGCCTGCGTAGCTAGAGCCTGTGCTCCGCAACAAGAGAAACCACCACAATGAGAAGCCTGTGCACCTCAACGAAGAGTAGCTCCCACTCACCGCAACTAGAGAAAGCCCACATGCAGCAACGAAAACCCAATGCAGCCAAAAATAAATAAACAAATTTATAATAAAAAAAATTTTTTTTTTTTATTTAATGTGAGATAGAGATACAAAAAATAATAATAATGCCTAGCATCATGAGGCCACAGAGGAGGCTGGATAGGAAATGCTAGTGGCTTGCTCAACCCACCCCCACCTCTGGGACGGGTGAAGGGCTGGAGATTGAGCTCAATCACCAGTGGTCAGTGATTTAATCAATCATGCCTAATGGAGCCTCCGTAACAACCCAAAAGGACAGGGTTCAGAGAGCTTCTGGGTTGGTGAACACGTGGACAATGGGGAGAGAGAGCGCGCTCAAAGAGCATGGAAGTTCAGAGAGCGTGGAAGTTCCACACACAACCCCCCCTTCCCCATACCTTGCCCTCTACATCTCTTTCATCTGGTTCTTCCTGAGTTAGATCCTTCTATAATAAACCTGTAATCTAGTAAGTAAAAAAAAAAAAAAAAAAAAAAAAAGGCGCTAGTGGCTTGAAACAGTACTGTTCAGGCTTACACTCTTGAGTCTGAACACTGTCCAGGGGACCCTTGGAAAGGTTTCTCCCAGGAGAGGACATCTGAGCAGAGACCTGAATAACAAGAAGGCACCAGTCATGGCAAGAGCTGGAAGAAGAGGTGGGGCTGCCATGTCAGATTTTTACGAAACTAAGAGGGTCAGTTTGGCTGGACTGAAGTTGGGGGCTGGGTGTTAGTAAACAAAGCATGTAGAGTCTTGAAGACAATATTCTCATACTGAGAACAACAGAAAACCACTCACATTTTAAGTGGGGCGGGGGTGACTGATCCAATTTGTTTCAGATCTGCACTGTCCAATACAGAAGCCACAGGGGATCACGAGCTCCTGCATGTGGCTTAGTGCCGCTGTGAAACAGAACATTCCCGTCGCTTAACTTTCATCAATTAACATTTCAATTTAACACCGACAGAAGACTGAGCTCATGGGAAACTTTTAAGCATGCTGGGTACAGCTTGGGTATGTGAATCCACATTTCAACTGTAAATTTTATGAAACCTAAACTATTTCCGGTGAAAATGCAGGGTCCGGATCACAGATGTGGTATAAAGTGTAAAACACACAGGATTTCAAAGCCTTAGTACTAAGTAACAAAAAGTAAGATACCTCTGTTGTATTTTTTTATACCGATCACATGTTGAAATGATATTGTGGCTATATTAATTTTAGTATATTAAAATTAACTTTTTTTTTAACGTGGTTACTAAAGTGTAAAATCAGGTATGTTGCCGCTGGTGGAAGCACAGTGAGTGCGGAGGTCCCTAGAGTCTTCCAGGCTGGGGGCCACGGTGGTCCGGCCTACGCCTGGGAGTGTGGAGAGAAGTTTCTAGACGTATTATGTAATCATAAGTCAGGAAAGTCAATTTTCACGACCCTGTTCAATGGGCAGGGAAACGTGGCCTCGGGTAGCGACTGGCAAAGGCCGGACTCGAACTCCCACTTACAGCGCTGTCCACATGAAACCTCCCCAGAGGCTCCCGAGGGTGTAAGAACTGGATTCGAACCAGGCCCGACTCCCGGTCCCAGGACTCAGCGCGCCGCGTACCGGCCCCACCGTCTCCCCTCAAGAGTGAGTTAAACGTTCACAACGTCTCCCAGGCCGCTGGGCCCGAGGGGCCAGGAGCCCCCTTCGAGAAACTTCCGACAACGCTCACCAGCTGACAGACGCCAAAGGTACAAAAGCTCCTCCTTCCTCTTCACACGCGGCTCAACCGCGCCAGCAGACGACTTCCGCTCCACTCCCACGAATCCCCGGCCGATTCTTCTCCCCTCCCGCTTCCCGCAGCCATCTCAGCCAATAACCTCTCACAGAATCTGCTTGATTCCCTCCCCCCTCCTGCCTGCCAATCACCGCAGGTCGAGCACCGCCCTTCTTTCCCTCTTAAGCGAGCGCCGCGCGCCACCGCTCGGAGGCTGGCTGCGCTGTCCCTAGCTGGATGCGTCTCCCGGAAGGGCGGGGCTAAGCGCTGACCTCGCTGGTGCGGGGACCCTCAGGATTGGCCAAGAGGGGCCCTGCGCCGTGACCCCGCCCACCCCTCCCTAGACTTCCGAGTCGGAGCCTCTGGGGATTGGTTCTCCGCGGACACCCAAAGAAGCTAAGAGACGGTCCCGCCTCCCTCCCTCATCCCGGAGAGGGAGCTCCACGGATTGGTCCCGGGAGTCTCGGCGCGCAGACCGACGCTCCAGGATTGGCTGAGGGGGAGCTCGCGCAGTCGTGGAGCGTGGACTGTGATTAGCCGGAGGGTGGGACCTGCTATTTGAAGGAGGCGCGCGGAGGAGATACGCACTTTAGATCGCGGTCGGAGGGAGCGAGAGCGGCTTCGGGCAACGCTGCTCCGCTGACCCGATAGGACCCAGACGCGGGCTCGGCCCCAGCTCTGGCCCCGGCTGCGACCCGACGAGGCGATGGCTAAGGTGTCGGTGTTGAACGTGGCGGTGCTGGAGAATCCGAGCCCTTTCCACAGCCCCTTCCGGTTCGAGATCAGCTTCGAGTGCAATGAGGCCCTAGCAGACGGTGAGGCTGGGCCCGTGTGGAGACCCCCTCTCCCCTGGGCCAACCCCGAGGCCAACCCTGTGAAACACACCCCCCCTCCCCCAACCGAGATCTCTGGTGAACCAAACCCCCTCCCAGTGCCAACCTGCCCTTGGAGACTACCCTATCCCCACCCCCACGGTTACTCCCGTTCTCCCCCGTGGAGAACTCATCATTCCCCTCTTTCTACTGTGGCGCTCCTCCTGGGCACCTGTGTTCTAGGTAGAGACCTTCTCAGCCTCCGTTCTTTAACCTGCAGAGACACTCAGCCACCCCTTTCTCCCTGTAGCAAGAAACGCCCCACCTTCTGTTTCTGTACGGGTAGACTGCCACTGCAGCCACCCAGTCCTCCCCACCAATCCCCTCTCCCCTGTGGTGAGACACTCCCACCTCACTCTTTTCCTATGGCGATCCTAACCTCCAGGCCCCTCGAATTTCCCCAACGGAAACCCCAGCCCCCTCCCAATTTCCCATATGGAAACCTCAGCCCCCTCCCCCATTTTCCCTGTGAAGATCCTTTCGCCCTGTGGCAAGACCTCACTCGTCCCCATCTCCCCATTTGTCTCCCCATAATCTCCTCCCCTACCTGCTGATACTTAACCCCAACCCCAGCTACTTCTCCTTGTTTTCTACCCCAAACCACATACCCTAGAACCTGGCTTCCCTCCTTAGTCTGGCCCCAA
The DNA here is from genome assembly GCF_963455315.2 of Globicephala melas. Lineage (NCBI taxonomy): Eukaryota > Metazoa > Chordata > Mammalia > Artiodactyla > Delphinidae > Globicephala > Globicephala melas. The sequence continues at coordinate 162,673,640 of NC_083316.1, read as the reverse complement.
CCCTCTACTCCACCCGGGGAGGCATGGCCTGGCTTCTGGCTCCAGCCTTTGAGGATAACCTGATCTCCCCAGCTCCTGTTCTTTCTGCCTCTCTGACTGTGGGCTTCAGTGAGCATACTCAAATCTGAGGGGTGGCATGGCCAGGCAAGCATTAGCTGGTTCCTACTGTTTGCCTGCCAGACTCCTGCTGACCTACTGCAGCAATGCCCCCAACATTTTTGATGGTCTGACCTAGTCTTGCGGGGTGGGTGTTCCAGGCTGAGCCGTGAAGGTATCTGGCTTCAAACAATCATCTGGGAGGTCACAACATTTTGTGCATCTTTTCCAAGGTGCTTTCACAGATGTACTTACTCATCTGTGTAACAAAGGTGGACATGGCTCTCATCTCACAGATGAGAAGACGGGAGCCACAAAGAGTAAAAGACCTTTCAAGTCAAGGTCTATAAAAATCGAAAAATCTGAGGTCCTTCAGCGAGTCTTGGCACGACTTTCAGGGGGAAGTACCCCATTAGATCTCTTCTCCACTTGGTGGTTAAGAGAAGAGGAAGCGGCTGAGGAGGTGGAGATCTTTGAGGCCAGGGTGTGCTAAGCAGCACCTCTCAGTGGTAGGTGGGTGGTTTGCCTGCATGTCAGCCCGTGGAGTAGCCTGGGGTTGATACAATGTGTGTGTGCTTGGGCTGGGCCATTGGACCAGTCTCTCCCCAGTTTCTCTCCTTTTTAAATTAAGGGGTCTGCTTGTGACTAACTGTAGAATAAGCCCAGTTAAATCCTTTCTGGAACAAGGCAGGGTGTAAATAAATAAATAAGGTGTAGAATGACCCTGTGGAATAAGATTTAATTTTAAAGCCAGGAGGAGATGTAAGGAGCTAATAGGTTAAGGGATTCACAGTTCCCAGATGGCAGGAGATCGGGTTTCAATCAGCCTGTTTGTGCTTCTTGCATTTAAAAATGGTTGCATGGTCATTATCTAGTACTTTCATTCCTACAAAGCTCCTGCTCTGTTACTTTACTAATCTGTTTATAGAATTAGAGCAGGAAAGGCTAAAATCAATCTGCTGGTTATTATTTTTTAATAGAAAGAAATGGAATGACTTCTCCAAGGTCACACAGCCGGTTTGTAGAATTATTAACCCTAGGTTTTGTCTCTGAGTTCTGTGTCCAGGGTTCTTTATCTTTGCTATAACCTGGGAAAGAAGGCATCCTATTTTAGAAGTGGAGCATAAACAGGACTCAGAGGAGGGAAAGGGGGGTGCTGTTATTATTTATGCCTGGACAATAAAGCTTTTGCTCAGAGAAATTCCAGTTGGAAAGCCAACTCTGGCCTAGAAATCTAGACTCTTTGGTTGTACCTGTTGAGCTGTCCTTCACTCTAACCTGCCAACTCCCTTTCTGCCTCTTCCCGCAGAGCAGACAGAATTTGTTTCCTGCCTCCCAGACAGATGGAATGGGCCTGGCTCTAGAAGTCTCTCAGATTCTGGAGGAATCTCAGTCTTGTTACCTGGTGACTTCAGACACTGGCAACTGAATAGCTGAACGCCCAATCCCCAGTCTGACCCATTTCTCAAGGGTTCTGAAGCCCTTTTGCTCTCTTTTCTCCTCAGCATCTTTCCAGATGCTTCCAAGGCATGGGTCTACATTCAGTACATTGGGTGTGTTTTTCCCTTGTTTAGTTGAGAAATTCAACAGGTACTACTTGAATAAGTCTTGGAGCCAGATGTTCTGACCTACAGCTAACACCCTGAGGTCAGGCCAAGGTTCATCTGTATGATTACGAACAAAGGAAAAGTGGTAAACAGAAAAAGTCCTGCTAGATAAGTTGTTGTTTTTATAAATTTATTTATTTTCGGCTGCCTTGGGTCTTCATTGCTGTGCCCGGGCTTTCGCTAGTTGCTGCGAACAGGGGCTACTCTTCGTTGTGGTGTATGGGCTTCTCACTGAGGTGGCTTCTCTTGTTGCGGAGCACGGGCTCTAGGCGCGTGGGCTTCAGTAGTTGTGGCTCGCAGGCTCTAGAGCGCAGGCTCAGTAGTCGTGGCGCACAGGCTTAGTTGCTCCACGGCATGTGGGGTCTTCCCGGACCAGGTCTCGAACCTGCGTCCCCTGCATAGGCAGACGGATTCTTAACCACTGCGCCACCAGGGAAGTCCTGTTGTTGTTTTTAAGGCAGGAAACAGATTCCCCAGCTAGTTCAACTATGATATATTTTTTTTTAACATGTCTTTCATCATATCATTGGTTTGGGTTTTGTTTTCATACATAGTAGAGCACCATCCTGTGCAGTGGTTAGATTATAAAGTTAAGGCATAAAGACAAAATGTAACGTAAGGAATTCCCTGGTAGTCCAGTGGTTAGGACTCTGCACTTCCACTGCAGGGGGCCCAGGTTCAATCTCTGGTCAGGGAACTAATCCCACAAGCCACGTGGCATGGCCAAGAAGAAAAAACAAAAGTAATGTAGTCATTTTACCCTTGAAATTACTCAGAAGGTTAGGCACACAATACTACATGTGTGTGACCGTGTCCCATATTCAGGAGAAGTCAGTTTGTGTTGTGTTGGTGATTGATGCCCCGTATCTCATTCAAAAATGAAGTCACTTCAGGGTGCTTCCGCTTAAGACACTTGAGCAGGTTTCAGGCAATTCCGATTTGTAGATCCTCACTTCAGTCATCTTCTGTCTTCCATAGGTGATCTTATCAGCTCCTCTAACCCTTGAGTATTTCTCTGCAGTCCTTGGTTAATTCTCTGGTTTCTTTCTGGCCTGTGTGGAGGGAGCCATCGTGATCCATTTGCTTGTCCACCTGCATTTCTCTCTTCTGGTCAGCCAACGTGCTTTCTCGGTAAACAAAATTTTAGTTTAGGTTTTGCTGACGGTATTTTTTTTTTTTTTTGGCTGCACCACACAGCTTGTGGCATCTCAGTTCCCCAACCAGGGTTTGAACCCGGGCCACAGCAGTGAAAGCCCAGAATCCTAACCACTAGGACACCAGGGAACTCCCTTGCCGACAGTATTGAACGCTGAGAGCCCACGGCATACACCCCGGCCTGCTCTATTAAAATCTCCTTTTTGTCTCCCCCTGCAGCACATTAGTTAATGCACACATGTGTGACTCCCCTGGTGATGGGAAAAAAGGCCAGAAGGAAAGATATCAAATGATAAAGCTATGTTAGGAAGGTGAGAACAGAGCTAGCTTGTTTTCTTTTCATCCAAAAACGTTATTTCTGGTTGTGCCACTACTTGTAATAAAAATAAATTAGTAAACTTAACTCCTCCCTGCAAATACTAAGAGACTGGAGTTTGACTGAACCCCAGTGAGCCCAATGGCCACCACCTCCTACAGATCTGTTAGGGTCCCTGAGTAGAAGGCCTGGGTGTCAGTTGCAGAAGGACAGGAGGCCAGTGTATCGAGAAAGGGCACGGAGCCCTGGTGACAAACCTCCATAGTCATGGCCGGGCACTGCCGTGCTTCCAAAGTTGGGTGCTCTTGTGGGACACTAGACCAAGGAACAGGGCAGCTTCTAAGACAGTTTGCTTCCTGCGAAAATCACAGCTTGTGAAACTTCCCCCGGCTGCTGGAGCCATAGGTTGTGTAATTTCAAAGAACCTAAAATAAGTTTCAGGTCTCCTGCCAAATTTCCATGTAGTAGCATGACCTTGCCCCTGATACACTTGGACCTCCTGCAAGAGGCCGCAGTCACTGGGAATTTCCTGCGATGGACGGGCAGGGTCTCATTGAGCACTTTCCCTTTTATCTTGCCGGAACATACCCAGGAATGTGAGTCCCCGACTGGATGGGATGCAAGGAAATTGGGGTTCAGAGGGTGGCCGTATGATGCCATATTTGTTGACTGAGTCGCTGTTGCCCTAATGCCTGAGAGCAGGCATGACTTGGTGCTGGATCTGGAGGACCTGGGGACTGGCTGGCTCCCCCAGCGACCTTATCTTCCCCTCCTGCCGGCTGGCTGTCCTACTGGATTGCAGTCTGCTGCCCTGCCCCAGTTGTCGAGGGATCTACTCAGTTCAGTGGCACTGGTCCCTGTGTGTGAAAGAGGATGCTGCTTCCTATCCTGGCACCCAGTGGGCAGGGCCCTCAAATGGCCCAACTCCCTGCTGTTCCCTCCTCAGCACGCCTCCACGCCTCTGTCACGTGGCTCTTAATTCAACCTCTGCCATACGGTTCACCCTCAGGCTCTGAGAGGCCCAAGTTTCCCCGGAGGTACCGAGTCAAGGTCGCCTGGCAAAGCTAGGCCCACAGGAGAAATTTCCCCACGGGAAATAGAGCTTCGCGCCTGCCCCAGTGATCGGGACCGCAGTGCCTGGCACTTAGTGCCCAGTGGGTGTCAGGTGTCCTTGAGAATAAAAACCTATCAATATATTAAGAACCTATCCAAAACTAACATGAGAAGGCCCTTTCCCAGCCTTCTTGCTGTCAAGCCATTTCAGTTCTTAACACCCTGTATCCTTGCAGACCTGGAATGGAAGATCATTTACGTTGGCTCAGCCGAGAGTGAGGAGTTTGATCAAATCTTAGACTCAGTGCTGGTCGGCCCTGTCCCAGCAGGGAGACACATGTTCGTCTTTCAGGTAAGAAAGACTAGGCCTTAGGCCTTGACACCTAGAAATAGCCTCTCCTACCCAAAAGCACACAGAATGGTTCATTGGTCAAAGTTCAGGTTCAAATCCTAGCTCTGCTCTCAAGCACTGTCTGACCTCTCTCAAAGGTACTTCAGACACCTCCCTCTCCTCCACCGCTGTGTCATAACTGTTACCATGAGCCACTGATTTACAGTTGATTCTCATTACTCACGGGAGTTATGTTCTGTAAAGTTGCTGCAGACACTGAATTAGTGAATTAGTGAATACTAAATCATTGCCCCTAGAGGAAATACAGCGTTATTTTCCTGCGAGTCACATTTTTATCAACCAGTCAATACATAATCTTGTTTTATGTTTTTCTGTTTAAAGACAACTTATTTTGTGTTGTTGATTTATTCACATTGACCGCATGGCCCACATCACTATAACTCATGCCTGAACAAAGCTTATCTAACACGTTTTCTCTATGAAGTACATCCCTTCTTGCTTTCAGAAACAGGGCAGCACTCAGCACTACGCTTTGGGGCCCTTTTAAACAGCAAAATCACCAACAAAAATGCAGAAACCGTGGCCCTGAGACCGCAGAAAAGACACGTGTTTACAGTCTGAGACTGCCTGGTTCTACCCACCCCTGCTCTGTGCATGTCCTTAAATGACCGTGAAAGCCCCTGAATATTGATTTGGGGGTTACAAATACATTGTAGCAAGTAGTCGAATTGGCAAGTACGGAATGCCTGAATAATGAGGATCCACTGTAGCGGCTCAATAGCTCTCTAATCCGGCATCACAGGGGCTGTCAGAAGTGCAGGTTTCATGTGATTCTTAGGCACACTAAAGTTTGAGAGCCTCTGCTCAAATCCATTCACTTACCTGATCTTGGCTATTCCCGCCCCAGTCTAAGCAGCCTCATCCCATCACCTAAGCCCTCACCCACCCATATCCAATCCACCTAACCTACCCCACAGCCAGGACCGGCTTCCTAGGCATGCGACCCATGCAGTCACACTGGGCCCCACTCTTGGTATGACGTTCTGCTGTCACTGGCTGAAACTTACTAATTTTTGAACACGAGGCCTCGTCTTTGCATTTGTTTGTTTGTTGCTTTTTTTTTTTGCCTGTGTTGGGTCTTTGTTACTGCGTGCAGGCTTTCTCTAGTTGTGGCGAGCGGGGGCTACTCTTCGTTGCAGCGCATGGGCTTCTCATTGCGGTGGCTTCTCTTGTTGCGGAGCATGGGCTCAGTAGTTGTGGCGCATGGGCTTAGTTGCTCCACAGCACGTGGGGTCTTCCCGGACCAGGGCGCAAACCCATGTCCCCGGCATCGGCAGGCGGATTCTTAACCACCAGGGAAGTCCCTTGTGTTTTCATTTGTGTTGGTCTCATTTTGCACCAGTCATATAGCCGATCCTGTCCTTAACAACACACCCCACATCTGTCCACTCTCTCTCCTTCTCTACTGCCTGATCTAAGCCACTGTCCTCTCTCCAGGATGACCTCTGTAGCCTCCTGCCTAGTCTCCCTGCTCCCACTTAGCCCTCTTCCTATCGCAGCTCCACTGGCCTCCAGGGTCGTCTTTTCAGACGGCAGGAGTGATGCCACACTTGTCTCCTGCTAAACATTCTCGATCTTTCCCAAGCCCTTAACTGACTGGTACCCAGCTGCTCACCTCTTCAGCCTCATTTTATACCGCTCTCCCCCTTGCTTACTACACTCCTCAGCACCGTATACTTCTCCTTGATGGTACCTGTCACACTCGGCACTTTACAGGCATTCGTGTGGTTGATTCTGTCTTCACCGCTGGATTGAAAACCCCTGAGGGCAGAGACCCATACTTTTGGCTCAGTAAATATACGTTGCTTGAGAATCGTATTACCGGTCAAGGTGTGACTGGCAATCAGCGCTCTAAGGCCCGGCCTGTGTTTCCCCTAGGCCGATGCCCCCAACCCATCCCTCATCCCTGAGACGGACGCCGTGGGTGTGACTGTGGTCCTCATCACCTGCACCTACCACGGACAGGAGTTCATCCGAGTGGGCTACTACGTCAACAATGAGTACCCTAACCCTGAGCTGCGGGAGAACCCGCCCCAAAAGCCAGACTTCTCTCAGGTGGGTCCTTTCTCCACGCTTCCTGCTTCAGACAGGCTGGCTCCTTGGCACCTGGGGGTAGTTGAGTCGTTGGAATTGGGAGCCAAGGTCACTTCTTAAGGTTTTCAAGTAGTGCTCAGCTCTTGGAGCGCCGGGCTAGAACAGGAAAGAGAAAGGTCTTTGTTTCTCAGAATTTTGCCTCACAGAATCAAGATTAGATAGGCCCCGGCCCTAAATCATGGTGCACAGGCATTCCCTGGAGTTCTCCACATATTGTTGGTGGGGATGGAATAAACAAGGTCTGGTCTTCCTGGGCGTGGGGCGGGATCTCAGAGCGCCCTGCTGTGTGGGAGTAACGCGAGGGCATGCTAACGAGGGTTTACGTTCCTTTTCCTGCCCCAGCTCCAGCGGAACATCTTGACCTCAAACCCCCGGGTGACCCGCTTCCACATCAACTGGGACAACAACACAGACAGGCTGGAGGCCATAGAGAACCACGACCCAGCCCTGGGCTGTGGCTTCCCCCTCAGCTGCACTCCCATCAAGGGCTTAGGTCTCCCTGGCTGTATCCCTGGGCTCCTCCCTGAGAACTCCATGGACTGCATCTAACTGTGGGACTGTAGGCCCTACCTGGGCCCAGTTGGGACTGCGGGCCAGTCTCCTGGCACATCTGGAGGGGGCAGCCGGGCCTACCAGAGAGTCTCAGGGAGGCCACGTGGAGGACTTTGGGGCCATCAACTATATCCAGGCCAGTCAAACTTGGCACCAAGGAAGGAAGGGGTTCAGGTCTCTCTCTCCCAGCCCCGGCCCAGAGGATCATCTCACCTCTACTGCCCAGGCCTGAAAGAAGCAGGTACTTCAGTTCTTAACTCTTTCTCTCTCGTGTCCTTTCTCGCTTCCACACACATTATAAACTCCACCTGCGGGCCACTGTGTCACTGTACTCCAATAGTACCGTTGACCCAAAGCTCTTCCCACAGACCTCCCTGGCCTGCCTTGAGGATTTCTTGGTCTATGCCTGGCAAGGCTTCAGCCCTGTTGGGCCAAAGGCTCTGTCATTCATTTTCCTTCCCAAACATCTGAGCAGACCCACCCAGCTTTCTGGAGTCACAGGCCCGGAGCCTTGGTAGAAGGTGGACTCGGACACAATTTCTGTCCTTCTCCTAGGATGATTTTTAGGTCTTTTCAATCCAGTAGCCCTCTGGAAAACTCTGTTCCCAGAAGGGTGATCAGCAGGATGCTGAGAAAAGATGGTTGATGCTCCCCTCAGTCGCAGCCACCTTCCTGCTGCCTCCCAGCTGGATCTGGCTCTCCCTGGAGGCTGCCCTTGTGGGAAGATGGTATGTTGGAGGGGCCTTTTGTGCTCTGTCTCAATATCGGTATCAGGGCCCCTCTGCTTCTGGCTGCCTTGATCTGCCCTCTGCTAAGACCTCATGCTCTCAGAGGCCACAGTGCAGACAAGAGAAGCAGGAGGGACCCTGAGAACCTTCCCCCCTCCACCACGCTCCCCACCCTTGCCCGCATCCCCTCGCTGCTACATGGATGCTGTTGTGATGGTAGTTTGTCTGTTGAAAGGTTTTTATATTAAATATGTTTGGTTGGTCTACAAATAAAAGCACTTCATCTAGACTGTTTCTGCTTTTGTCTTGGGTAGACTGAGGCAGTTTTGTCCATCTCTCCTCATGACCGGGCAGCCTCCTTCCCCAGCCAGTAGGTTGACTGCTCCTTGTCCGCTTGCTCAGCTTCTTACTCTAGTCTTGCTTGTTATAGTTGTATTCCAGACTGAGGTCCAGGGAGGGGTTTTTCTTTGTCAAAACTTAAGCAACCCAGCTGTTCTGTAGATAGAGCATAACCAGTGATTTTTTAGACTTTGACCTTGACCCACAGAAATTAGTTAACATTGTGCTCCAAGGATACACACAGCAACACTTTTAGTAAATTTTACTTAGCCTTACTTTGTAACTCCACAGCCCCAGGTGGAGTGGTTTGGCTGATGAGCCATTTCCCCACAATTCACAGAAAAACGTAGACTCTTCCCTCCCTGAGACTGTGGTGGACTTAGGAACATAGGTCCAGACAGCTGCTGGGTGGGGTGCAGGTTGTATACAAGTCCAGAGGCAGAGCAGTGAATTGGCTTGTAGACCTGAGACGAGCTAGCCTCCCCAAGCCAAGGAGAGCTGGCTCATCCAGTCTCCTGCCCATCGTGTCACTTCCTGTTTGGGCCTTCCTCTACTTCGGTGGTTCTCAGCTGGGGGCAGTTTTGCCCCGCAGGGCACATTCAACAATGCCTAGAGATGGTTTTAGTTGTCACAACTGCCGGAAGAGAGGGAAGTTCTACTGGCGTGCCGTTGGTAGAGGGACTGGAGATACTGCTGAACACCCTGTAGTGCACAAGACAGCCCCCCACCTCCACCCCAGCGTAGGATGATCTGGCCCTGAATGTCAGACATGTGGCAATGGGAAACTGACCGTCCTCAGGCTGTATTTAAAGGGCACCCTGAAAAAAGGGGTTATCTTGCACTCCTCTGCTCCAGGAGAAGAGGTTCCTTTTGCATTGCCCAGACAGAGGGAATCCTCAGTCTGTCTGTGCCCCAGATTCCTCATCTGTAAAATGGGAGTGATGAGACTAGTACCTACGTGACAGGAGTGTGGTACGAAGTAATGTATTTAACAAGTGCCAGCTCTTACTACTGGCATGAGCCCAGCGTGGGCACCCAGCAAAGGGATGGCTACTGAGCGCCCCCCTCCCGGAGCTCAGCATCCTCCTGAAGCTCGGGCTGTGGCTGAGGGAGACCCAGGAGGACCCCGGCATGGACCCTGGGCCTGCTGCTGCTGTCCTGCGCCAGGCCTTATGAATGACGACGGCTGGCGGCCCGGAGACCTATGACCCGCGGCGCTTGCCGCGCCCCTCCCCCGCTGGCAGGTGGACAGCGGCTGCGCCGGGGTTGGGGTGGGGGGGCCGCGGCGCCAACCTTGGCTGGCCGGCAGCCGCTGCAGCACTGAGCGGGGGCGGGGGACTGCGGCGCGCACGGACCCGGGCGAGCGCCCGCCTGGACCGCCTTCTGGGCCTCGGAGCGCGGCTCCGCCGCCGCCCGCCAGCCTCCGCCGCCCCGCCGGGCGGGCCCGGGCAGCAGACTGCACCTCCGCCCCGCCCTCTCACCCCCGGATTGACACTGAACGTTCTGCCGGGGGCTTGCCGGACAGCGCGCCTCCGCCAATTGGCGGCCTCGCTGGGCGGACCCCAGGCCCTGTCGCGAGCCTCGGCCAATCAGACGCGTAGGCCCGCCCAGCTGGGGCCTCGCAAGCGCGCGAGTGGCCAGGCGTCCTAGGGGCGAGTCATGGGGCCGAGAGCCTATGGCAGCACGGGAGGGTCACGGAGAACCAATGGGCGGCGGCGCAGCACCGTCAGTCAGGGCGGCCTAGGCCAATGAGCTGCGGGCTGCGGGGGCGTCACGGACAGCAGCAGCGGACTTGGGCTGAGGTTCCCGGGCGGGCGGGCGCGGAGAGACGCGGGAAGCAGGGGCTGGGCGGGGGTCGCGGCGCCGCAGCCAGCGCAGCCAACCCGAGGGGCCGCCGCCGCCGCCGCCCAGCGCGCTCCGGGGCCGCGGGCCGCCTCCAGCACCCGCCGCGCCGCAGCTCCGGGACCGGCCCCGGCCGCCGCCGCCGCGATGGGCAACGCCGCCGCGGCCAAGAAGGGCAGCGAGCAAGAGAGCGGTGAGTGCCCGGGCCGTGACCCCGATCCCGGCCCCGCGCTGCCAGCCCCCTCCCTATCCATCACTGCCTGGCCCCTCCCCCTACGCGCCCCCCCATTTCTCTCTGCTTACCCCTCAGCGCCCCTTCCCCTGCCTGTCCAAGGTTGGGGCCCAAGGCCCGCAGATGGCCCCGTAGGAGCCCCCTTGCCAAAGACCGCCCCCCACTGCAAAGACTGTGCTCCCCCCCAGCTGTCACTGCCAACCATGGTACGTATGACCGCTGGGGCCCCACATGGGGCCCTGTCACCACCCCACTGTCTCCTCTCCTGGTCCCTCTCCCCAGATTCTAATCCCTCCACTTCCTCACTCACCTCTTACACAGATGTGACCCACTGCCAAACCCCGACCCAGGCCTCTGCCAGTCTGGGAGTGCTGTGGGGTATGCCTCCACCCCGCAGGGACCTTGGCCACTTGGTGACCACACCCCTCCCCCCCTCCAGCCCCCGCCATCTTTCTCCTGCCCTTCCCCTCTTCACCTTATCACAGCCCCCCTCCAAACCCACTCTGTCCCCTTTGAGCACTTCCCAGAGCTACCTCCAGCATTGTTTTTCTCTTCTGTGTCACTTGGCATGGGGGACAGGATCTTTCTGGGTCCCTCTGCCCCTCTCTCACTCTGTCACTCTGCTTCTCTGCTGTGCCTCCTCCTCCAAGCAAGCGTCTGTCCCTGGCTGGGGTAGCAGACTGTTTATGAACCTAGAGAACTACTTCTGTGCTTCAAAAGCCAAGTTTGAGCCGATCTTGCTGGAATTCATTGCATCCTCTTTCCGGGGTTGGGGCGGCGGGGGGGGGGGTGTCAGCAGAGAGCCCCTTCCCATCTCCTGCTGTTCCGTGAGCTCTAGGCTCCTTGGAGGGCCCTTCAATAAATGGTTGTTTCACAACTGAGGCTCTGTCATTCACCCAGTCCCCCAGGCTTCTTCACCCGCTCCTGGCTTGGGATGAAAAGTAGAGGATGAAGAGGGGTCTGGGTTTAGCAAGGCTCATTCAGCTTGAGCTGGGATGGTGAGAAGGAGGTATCAAGGGATGGCAGTTGGGAAGAGAAGTGGTTGACATCTAATGACTTGCTTTGCCAAGAGACAAACAGATTCTGATCATTCCCAGCGTTCAGCCAGAGAGGGGACTATTTCCCCCTCAGCTCCCAAATATATTGGCCTTTTCCAGCCAGCCGGGAAAAGAGATTCTTTATCTGGAAGTGCCTTCAGAAATGGTCTCTAGCCCCTTCCTCAAGTCCTCCAGCTCTTAAATTGTCATCACTCCAGGCCTAAAGCTGGACCTCAGCTAGGATCCCCTTCCAGTTACCCAGAAATAGAGTTGAAAAGGAATGGCCACATCAAAATACGCTCTTCCCAGTTACTGGTCTCAAACCCCAGTGTCTGAGTTCCCTGAATGCTCCCTCCCAGAAAGACCCAGGCATGAAAGCCAGGGAACTTTATTCCCACCCAGACTCAAATGGCAGAACTCGGAGTCACTGAGCAACCATGGAGAGGCCTGACATGTCACCGATGGGTGGGGGACGGGAAGGCAAGTGCCTGTAGCTGAGCGCTTGATGACAGAGGAGCAGGTGGGTAGTGACCAAAAAAGGTCTGGGCATGAGCTTGGAGGGGACTAGGCAGAGGGGGAGGGGCCGGGCCCCCAGCAGGTGAGACCGGCTGAGAGGTGGAAGGTGGAGGCAGGCAGCTGTACATTGCAGTGGCTCAGTTGAAAGTTGGGGAGATGACATAGTCCTGGAAAACTTTCAAGGCGTATCAAACACATGCAGTGGGGAGTGGGGGTGGAAAGCCACACAAGGAAAAGGAGCCCTAAGGAAAAGATCAGAGGCTTCGGAAGGAACCACTAATTCAGAGCACAGGCCGGACACCCAGGAATGGACTCTCAAGGTGAAATAGAGCCACTGTTTACTGGGCATCCAGGATGTGCCAGGCTGAATGGTCTCCACAGATCTATCTGCTCGAGTGATTTTTCATAGCGGGCTGTTATCTGAATTTTCCAAACAAGCTCTCTGAGTTTGACATAGATGATGCCACAGAGGCAGGATTCACATCCAGATCCACCTACCAGACAACTTCCTGGACCCCAGGGTTTCCCAACTCAAACATTCTCAAGCCGCCTCCCTGATTTTTACTATATTCACTTCTATTTTGTTAACTTAAATAAAAATTTTGACTCGCTTTTGTTCAGATGTAAATTTTGATCTGTCCTAAGCAATATTATAAATGAAATCACAGAATTGCTGTGCCAGTGATATTCTCTCTGATATGCATTAAAATACAATGTAACTAGAAAAGTGAAACATCCCTAAAATCATTTCATGCCCCGCCAGTGGGACCTGTGTCACACTTTGGGAAAGGCCCTAAGCTGTACTTCCTTCCAGAGGCTTGCACGGGCTCTCAGAGAAGGAAATAGGATGAGGCAGGGAGCCCCTCTTCGCTTCAAATCTCCAATTCTGAGAGGATGGAGTTAAGACAAAATTTGCCTTCTCGTAACCAGGGTCGGCTGGGGGTGGGGTAGTAGTAGCCAGGCCAGCCTGCAGGGGGCACCTGAATTTCATCTGCCAGATGTCAGCCCTACTGGAGTAAGGAAGATGACCGAGCCTTAGTAGGCACCAGTTCAGCATCCCACAGCCCCCTATACTACCAGCTCCATGCCGGGGCAGGACAGCATTGGCTTCCTCCCAAGAGGGTAGGGATCCAGAATGAGCCCTGGGGTGGGGTGAGGGAAATCTGTACCCAAAGTTGCCAGAGCCATTGGCAGGGGCCTGGGTAAGATGCTAAGAGGGCAGAGAAAAACAAGACCAAGCCCTGGGCCCCGAGCAAGCTGGAGGAATTGAGAGAGGGCAGTGGCCTCAAGAGGCCCTGGGACAGGCGGCCAAGTGGGGCTCAGGCCTTGGCTGCCCTGACCAAAGACACCCCTGAGAGCTGGTCCATGGGAGAAGGGACAGGTCTGGTGAGAAGGAGCCCTCCAGATACCATCCCCCCCCCAGGTCCCAGGGACAAGCAGATCCAGTCTCCGAGAGTGAGAACTGCCCCCCAAGAGGTCCCTAAATGGGAAGAATTGTGGCCCTCTAACGTACTACAGAAGTCCCAGAGGGCCAAACACTGTCTGTGCGTTGGCAGTTGTATGGGTGCCCAAGAGGGTCATGCCAAGGCAGCTTTTCCTTTAGCCCAACCAGGCTTACAGAAGCTTGAGGGTCCTCTCTGCCCCTTCCCTGCACCCCCACTGGCCCCAGGTTGGCTTTCTTTTCCTGACACCACCCCGCAACTCCCTGGCTCCCCCTATAGGCAGGGCTTTGGGGATGGGCAGCCAAGCTGGTGCAGCAGGTCTCATGAGCCTTCCCAGCCACCATAGTCCTGGTGACCTGAGAGGAAGACTTGAGTGATGGCTTCCAACCCCAGCAATGGTGAGGCTGAGCCCTGTTGCTATAGCAACTTACCAGGCACTCTCTGACACTCAAGTCAGGGAAGGACTGCAGTAGAGTTTAGGGAACAGGTGAAGAGGAAAAGTCTGTGGACCCCTGGCTGGCCCTAGAAACCCTCCCTTACTAACAACCCTGAGCTGGGGGGCCTGGGGAAGAGCAGGCGAGATGGGTGGTTCAGTTCAGACACGGAGGGGATGGTCACCCAGAGCGGGGGTCCAGCTCAGAGCCGGGCAATGGGGTAGTCCAGCTCAGTGTTGAGGTTCAGCTCAGATTGGGGGTTGGTCCAGCTCAGTGTTGGAGTCCATGTCATAATGGACAGTGGCCCAGTATAGAATGAGGGTCCATCAGACTGTGGGTTGGTCCAGTCCAGTGTTGGGGTCCAGCTCAGGCTGGGGAATGGTCCAGTCCAGGGCTTGGTTTTCCGGCCCCAGAATTTCCAGGACAACCAGGTTTCGGGGAGTAGCAGGTCCTGAGATTGTTGTCTGGGGGGGTCTGAGGCTGGGCTCCTGCCTCCTGATGGGGCCCTGGCTTTTTGAGGGATGCTCTCTCTGTGAGCTCCAATTGAATCCGGACCACGGTGGAGGCTGGCACCCCTCCTGTGGGAGACATGGGCCGGCTGACCAGCTCTAAAGACAGCAGCCAGCTGGGTTTCCCTTCTCTGCCACTTCCTGTTGTCAGCAGGGGCCATGGGTGCCAGGCACTCTCGGGAGAAGCTGCCACTGACCCTCCACTTCTTTTGGGATCTGGAAAGAAGGAGGAAGATGGTCAAGGCTGCCTCCCCCTCCCCCACCCCAGGGTTTAGCGTTTCGTTTCCGGTTTGGACTTGCATGGCTGAGAGCAGAGCCAAGCACAGGGCAAGGTTTGATAGAGGCCAAGGACATCCCAGGATGCCATTCCCCCCTCCGCCCCTGCATAGAAGCAAGACAAAGTCAGATGTACCCATTTCTTTCTCAAAGTAGCAGAATTTGGGGGCTCCAGGTTCAAAGAGCACTTGGGAGAGGAGATAGGGTAGCTCTCACTGCCCCCCCCCACTCCCGCCTTTCTCTCCAGCTGCTCTTTCGGCTAATTAACGGAGCTCTGGGGCCTCTTTGGCCCCCAGGGAGGCCCCAGCTGCTGCCTGGGCCTGAGCCTTAACTCCTTCCCCTCTGCCCAGTGGGCACTGCCCTGGGCACATTGGGTGTCATCCTCAGGGTAGTCCAGCACCCACTGAGAAAGGCAGGGAGGGCCTGGCAGCCCGGGAGCAGTGTAGTCCCTGGAACGGGAAGTTAGCTTTAGCACCCCACCCCCAGGACAGGCAGGCCAGCCTGAGGAGGGACACCCTCAGGACAATCTTCCCACCACCTCCTGCCAAGGAGGGGCCTTTACAAACCTTGGCCAGCGGGAGCAGGTACCTTTAAATGCTTCCCTGGCAACCAGCTCCTCCTCCCCTGTCCCCCCGAGGCCTTCCCGAGGAAGCCAGCTCCGAGGCTCTGCGTATTCCTGGTTTCCCTGCAAAGGGAAGGTTCCAGGAGAGCTTAGGGAGGCCTGGGATGGATCTGGGGTCAGGTAGAGGCTGGGATGGGGACTCAGAGACCACCTTCCAGCTGTGGCTGCAGCTGCTTCTCTGGGGCCATGTGATTGTCCGTTTCCTGGGCTACCTGCGCTGCAGCCTCTGGGCACCTAAGCAGAGCCAGCACCCTGAGCCTCGCTGGCCAGGGGTAGATGGGCCCCAGATCACCCCATCCCACTCTACCCCCCATTTTGCCCTCTGCTGGAAGAGGCAGGAAGCAGAGGTGAGTATGGGGGCTCCTGGCTGGGGTTCCCCCCATCATTATCCCTCTTTATCTGCCCACTCTTTCTCGTACTGCCACACCCTGTGCCCCATCCCCAAATCTGGCAAGCTGATAGCACCAGAGAGCACACAGCCTGGGCCCTTCAGCATTTCGAAAGGCCAGAACAGGGCTGTGTCAGAATCAAGGCACCGTGTGGAGCCTCCTAGTGGGGTACCAGCAGACAGACAGACCCACCAAGGCGGGAAAAACAGGACATGGCAGTTCTCAGGGATTTTGCTGAGAGCAAAAGAGGAAGCAGGACCAGGCTTTCTCCTGGGTTCCTCTTAAACTCGCTCCTCTCTGCCTTTCTGGGTGAGTGACGGTAGAATCCCGAGAGGGTGCCTTCACCCCCACCTTCGTCCAGAATTCAGTGTGTACGTTTGGAGGTTTCCAAGGAATGTGTTGTGTGTCAAGAAAGATTCTGCCAGAGAAAGCATTGGATGTGGTGCAGCCCCCAGGTTCAGGGAGGCCTCAGACAGTTGGTGGCTCAGCCAGGCACCAGCCTAGGACTCTCGGCCATTCCTTGACCACCCCCTCTCCGCCTGGTCATTCTTTGTAGGGCTTTCCTAGCCCACAGTCTCTCCTCCATCTGCCATGCTTGCAGCTCCATGGAAGGCTCTTCTCTGCAGATGCTGAGGGAGAGCCTTGCGGGTGATGGGGGGCGGGGGGGTGGCTACTCAAAAGGCTGTGGGGGTTCCTGGCACTGCATATGGGTGAGATAGGCAGATATCTGACAGGCAAGGCCAAAGTACCAGTGTGCAGGACCCCTCAGGGTGGCATCCGTCCCAGGAACATCAGGGTTGAGGACAGCTCTGTCCATGGGCCATCCTGGTGCCCTGCAACCAGTCAGAAGCAAAGCAGTTAACCTCGTGGGCAGTGGGGTCCGGGAAGTGATCTGAGACCAGTCTTCTCATGGGTACAATGAGAGTAATAGCAGCTCTGAGCCATCAGTGTAGGAATTAAGCATGGAAAGCACTCAGCACAGAGCTGGCACTCAGGGAGGGTCCCTGAACAACAGCGCGCCTGACCCCAGGGGACGGTTACAAGGACACGTCCATACCGTAAGAATCCATCAGGTTGAGCATTTAAGATTTGAGCACTCAGTGCTCCTCCTGTATTTTATATCTCCATTTTAAAAACTACTTAAAAGCAAAATTAATAGCTGACATTTATATGGCACTAACCCCTGTGCCGACCACCATCCAAACCCCCTTTGCCAAGATTAACTCATTCGGTCTTCACAACCACCCCACCAGGTCATTACTATTATTATCCCCATTTTACAGACGAGGAAAACCAAGGCCCAGAGGTGCGATCAGTTGCCTAAGGTCACATAGCTCATCAGGGACCAGGCTGGGATCTGAACTTGATCTTATCCCAGAATCCTGGCCCTTAACTGTTTTGCCGGGCTGCCTCTCCACATGGGCGGGAATGCCTGTTTTCAGGCCTCAGTTTCCTAGGGTGGTAAACAGAATGGTTAAAATGAAAGTTGACAAGTGAACCAAATGAGATAGTGGACGCGAAGCAGCAAGCCCAGGTTCCGCCAGGAAGTCTTCAATGTTAGCCAGACGGTGATGTTCGCCTTGGGGTGCTGAAGGGCCTGTAGGGGGCAGGCATCAGGCGAGGCTTCCCTTGAGCGAGCTCTGGAACGAGGGCCCCTCCATTGGCAAAGGTGGGAATGGAGCCAGCCGGGGGCCAAGGCAACAGCTGAACCCCCCAAGGGCGCCTGCTACCCGAGCCCCAGAGGCCTCCACCCTGGGCCGGCCTCCCCAGAGAAGGGGCCAGAGGAACAGCCAAATCCCGAGGCTATAAATACCTCGGCTGGCGTCGTCCCCTGGCCCTGGAATGTCAGTCAGAACTGGGGCGAGTGGGGGTGGGCTGGCCTGGGCGCCGGTCTCTGTCCCCCTGAGAGTGACCCCCGAATTGCCCTGTCCCCCATTTGGGACAGAATTGAGGCTGGACCCCACCTCTCTGTAGTAAAGGAGACCCCAGACCCCAGCCCAGATCAGGGCCCCCCCACCAGGCTACCCTCAGACTCAGCCAGGACACCCGAAGTCACTGGGAGAAGGTCAGGCTCTGGATTGAGACGACTGCACCCCACTTTCCACAAACCGGCCTCTCCCCAGGAATAGCCCAGGCCCGCGCCAACGAGATGGGGTCTCCATCTCACTCTCTCCTCTTTTCCTTTCAGTGAAAGAATTCTTAGCCAAAGCCAAAGAAGATTTTCTTAAAAAATGGGAAAATCCTGCTCAGGTAAGCCCCCTGGGTACAGAGCCCTGGGAGGGATAGCTGACAGCCCCCTGCCCCTCAACTGCATCCCTGTGCCATGGCTAGGATTTTACGGCCCTGTGGAGGGCTCCAGACCTGCCCTCATTCTCTCCCTAGATGCCCATGGGGGCACCTGATCACTCACTGCCAGGTTCCCCCACCCCACCAATCCCGTCCAACTGGCAGCCCCTGCCCCCCAGGCAGCTGCCAGCAGCTCCTGGGCCCCAGGCCAGGGCCGGATCTGGCCCCTGCCACCAGCCTTGAGGAATGTACCCTCCGCCATCTTGTTTTTCCACCCCCTGTTTTTCACCCCCTAGCTCCACCTGGTCCCCAGGGCCCCCTCTGCTGGTTGCAGAGGGAACACCCCGAACTTTGGCCTAGCAGGCTAGACGGGGTGTCGGGGGGTGGTCCCTGACCCTCCAGACCCTTGTGCCCACAGAATACAGCCCATCTGGATCAGTTTGAACGAATCAAGACCCTCGGCACGGGCTCCTTCGGGCGGGTGATGCTGGTGAAGCACAAGGAGACCGGGAACCACTTCGCCATGAAGATCCTCGACAAACAGAAGGTGAGCCCAGCCCTGCCACAAGGCCCTGGTCCCAGCCACCAGGGCTTTGCCTGGGCTCTTCCCACCACCTGGAGTGGTCTTCCCACCTATCCACTCACCAGCTATCTCCTGAGCCTCCATAATGTACCAGACCCAAGGGCGGGAAGGGTACCACGCTGCCTTCAGGAAGCTTTCCCCAGGAGGAAAAGCACCCTAAGACGTAAAGCCCACACGGGCTCAGACACCTAGCCTGTATTGAGGAAGCCAGAAGTCTTCCTGGGGGAAGCGATGTTTACACAGACCTTCTTTCTGTAAATATTTTGTTTCTGAATTTTATTTTATTTTATTATACAGCAGGTTCTCATTAGTTATCCATTTTATACATATTAGTGTATATATGTCAATCCCAATCTCCCAATTCATCACACCACCCCCTGCCCTTTGTAAATTTTTTTTTTTTTTTTTTTTTTTTTTTTTGCGGTACACGGGCCTTTCACCGCTGGGGCCTCTCCCGTTGCGGAGCACAGGCCCTGGATGCGCAGGCCCAGCGGCCATGGGCCACGGGCCCAGCCGCTCCGCGGCATGTGGGATCCTCCCGGACCGGGGCACGAACCCGTGTCCCCCGCATCGGCAGGCGGACTCTCAATCACTGCGCCACCAGGGAAGCCCCTGTAAATATTTTTGAAACCCTACTTTTTGCCAGGCGATGCTCTAGAGCAGCTCCATCCAGGAGACATATCACACAAGCCACATATGGTTTTAAATTTTCTAGAATCCTCATTTTATTTATTTTTATTTATTTGGTAGCACTGCGTGGCTTGCAGGATCTTAGTTCCCGAGCCACGGATCGAGCCCTGGGCCCTCGGCAGTGAGAGCATGGAGTCCTAACCACTGAACCACCAGGGAATTCCCTAGAATCCTAGTTTTAAAAGTTTAAAAAAGGCAGAATTCATTTTAACAATATGTTGTAACTAAGCCAGTATATCTACAATATTATCATTTAAATGTATGTATCCAGTGTAGAAACATCCTTAATGAGACATTTTACATTCTTTTTTTCCGTACTAAGCCTTAGAAATCCAGCGTGCATTTTACACATATAACACATCTCCATTCAGATGTTAATTTTCACTGGAAAGACAAGAAAAAGTAGAGAAATTGAAAAAGCAGATTCACATAGCCCAGGTTGTTCCAAACAGGCTTGAAAGTTGTCTGGTAACTGTGCCAAGTATCAGTTTTTAAATTTTCTTTTTTTTTAATTTCTTTATTTCTTTCTTTATTTTTGGCTGAGTTGGGTCTTCGTTGCTGTGCATGGACTTTCTCTAGTTGCAGCGAGCGGGGGGTACTCTTCTTTGCGGTGCACAGGCTCTAGGCACGAGGGCTTCAGTAGTTGTGGCACATGGGCTCAGTAGTTGTGGCTCACAGGCTCTAGAGTGCAGACTCAGTAGTTGTGGCACACGGGCTTAGTTGCTCCACAGCATGTGGGATCTTCCCAGACCAGGGCTCAAACCCGTGTCCCCTGCATTGGCAAGTGGATTCTTAACCACTGTGCTGCCAGGGAAGTCCCTAAATTTTCACTATATATATATATTTTTTTCTTTTTTTCTTTTTGTCTGCCTTGGGTCTTCGTTGCTGAGCGCAGGCTTTCTCTAGTTGCAGAGAGCAGGGGCTACTCTTCGTTGCGGTGCGCGGGCTTCTCAGTGCGGTGGCTTCTCTTTGTTGCGGAGCACGGGCTCTAGGCGCAAGGGCTTCAGTAGTTGTGGCGTGCGGGCTCAGTAGTTGTGGCGCACGGGCTTAGTTGCTCCGCGGCATGTGGGATCTTCCCAGACCAGGGCTCAAACCCGTGTCCCCTGCGTTGGCAGGTGGATTCTTAACCACTACGCCACCAGGGAAGCCTTAAATTTTCATGTTAGATTCTTCAAATTTTAAACTTGGTTCCCCAGCCAACGAACCACATTTCAAGTACTCAGCAACCATATGTGGCTAGTGAGGAATCTACTGGACAGTGCAGGTATAGACCCAAAGGATGTAGCTGTGAGCAAAGCAGAAAAAGCCCCAGTGCAGTGGGGCTTAGAGCTGACCAAGGGGCCAGGCTGCCTGCGTGTGACAGGCTGGACTGATGTTGACTAGCTGCATGTGAACTTGGGCACGGCACCCTCCCTCTCTGCATCTGGGCTTCCAAACTTGCATGCTCCCATTGCATACCCCTCAGGGCTCCTGTCAGAGAGTGTGAGACGGCTGCTGGGGACAGCTGAGGGCTGAGGAGGAATTAGCCCTGGGTTCAAGTGGTTGTGGGGGGCGGGGTATCCTCTAGATGCAGGGAAGGTATTTCTAAATCCCCCACCCCTTGGGTGCTACTCCCACCTGTCTGTTTGGTTTCAACTCAGCTGCCCCTTCCTCCAGGAAGCCTTCTCTGACTCCCCAGGCTTCACCGGATGCCTTATCTGGGCATCCACAGGCCCCAAGCTTCCCCCACCACAGCTCTGACCCCTGTGGCCTGGTGACTCATGTGTTCCTGCCCTGAACTGCATGCCATGTGGGGACAGGCACCCAGCCCAGGGCTTGACAGGCCCCAGGCACTCAAACGATTCTGGACGGAGGACCCAGCCCAGCCCTGGCACATCTACTTTTGGGTGGCAGGGAAGAAAAGAGCTCTCTCACACCCGCTCCTCGCTCCTCTCCCACCCCTGCAGGTGGTAAAGCTGAAGCAGATCGAGCACACCCTGAACGAAAAGCGCATCCTGCAAGCGGTCAACTTTCCGTTCCTTGTCAAACTCGAGTTCTCGTTCAAGGTGGGGTCCCAGCGGCCGCAGACCAGGGCCACTGCTGGGTGGCGCAGCCTCTGGGTTCCCAGAGCTGGGGCTCAGCCAACCACAACCAGTGGTTGCCCGAAAAGGCAGACCCACTGATCGGGGAGCGGTGAAGAAGGCCCCCGGGGGTGGAGGGCAAGTCAGCCTGGGACTCTCATAGACCCCAAGTTCAGCTGGGCCTGCCAACTTATAGCTTGATAACCTTGGGCAAGTCCCCCAACCTGGATAACATCCCTCAAAATCATCGATCCATTTACAGCAAGAACCTGACACACAGCCACAAACTGCCGCTCAGCCTGGGTTCAAATCCCAGCCTTGCACTTCCTGGCGGTGTGACCCTGGCAAGAAACTTCACCCCCATGAGCCTTAGTTTCTTCATCTGTAAAATGGGGATCATGGCAGGCCCCACGTGGTGGGGCTGCCATGACAGTTCCAACCGCATCATGAGCACCCTGCGTGAGCTGTTTTGAGTGCCGTCCTAAGCCATGACTGTGAGAGTTGGGAAAGGCCCCTCGGGGCCTGTGACCCCAGCAGTCACAAGGACCCCAGGCTTTGTTTAAGGCTCTGCTGCCACCATCTTGAAATTCATAATCATTTTTTTAACAAGGGGCCTCACTTTTATTTTGAGGGGGGGACTCACACAATCTGTAGCCCATCCTGGTCCCATTTGACAGACAGATGACAAAACTGTGGCCCCAAGAGCCTTGCTCAAGACAGTCACAGACAGGAGCCACCACAGAGTTCTCTCTGCAGCGCAGGCATGCCCGCCAGGTCCCTGATGTGCCTCTAGCCAGCCCTCACTTTTGGCCCCCGTAAGCAGGATCATGGCTGCCCCTTCTTTCTCACGGGCAGAATGAAATGAGACAGGTAGTCAGTGAGCACAGTGCCTGGCGCTTGGAACGCGCTTCACATGGGAACCAAAGTTGTTGTTGTCGCTTTGCGTCTGACACCTGCCTTCAGGTGGGGCCTGGGGCTTGGGGAGTGGGGCCCTGATCAGCTGCTGCTTCCCGCAGGACAACTCAAATTTATACATGATCATGGAGTACGTGCCTGGTGGGGAGATGTTCTCACACCTGCGGCGGATCGGGAGGTTCAGGTGAGCCCGACGCCCTCTGCCACCCTGGGCCTGGGGTGTGCATGGGTGTCGTCCGTGGAAGTGGCCTCTTCAGGTCCCTGTGGGTTCTTGTTCCCCCGAGCTGAGGAATCTACGATGTCTCAGCCACCACGAAACAAAACAAACACGGTGACTTAGGCGTCACCATGTAAGTGGGCAATTTCGTGTCGTTTTAAAATTTGTGCTATCTTATTTATATAGATGTGCACTTTACATACAATAAAGTGCACAGGTTTTCAATACCCTGTTCCATGAGTTTTGACAGCTGCATTCACATGTGTAACCACCACCCCAGAAAATTCCCTCAAATGCCTTTCTTGGCAAATCACCACCCCAACAAAGGCAAACGTCCTTTCTGGCTTCAAACACCACAAATGTGTTTGGTCTGGGTCTGGACTTGATATAAATGGAATCACACAGTTCATATTCTTCTGTCCCTTTCTTCTCTTGCTTCACATAATCGTTTCGTGATCCAGCCACATTGTTGGGTATATTCATCGTTTGTCCTGGTGGTGGTGTTGGGTAGGATCCCATTATAGGAATCTATCACAATCTGTGATTCCATTCCTCTGTGGACGGACATTTGGGCTCTTTCCAGTTTGGGGCTGTATATGAATAAGGCTTCTCTGCTGATGCATTTTAATCGCTGGGCTGGAGGCAGCTCGATAGGCCCACCTGCTGGGCCATTAGCGGGTGGGCAGGTCCTGCTGGTGTGGCCACCCACTCTCACCCATCCTCTCCCTGCTTGTCCCCATCAGTGAGCCCCATGCCCGCTTCTACGCAGCCCAGATCGTCCTGACCTTTGAGTACCTGCACTCGCTCGATCTCATCTACCGGGACCTGAAGCCGGAGAACCTCCTTATCGACCAGCAGGGCTACATTCAGGTGCCCACTGGGCTGGGCGAGGGGCAGCCCCAGGTGGCCACAGCCTGAACCCTCCCACCCTCCCGGCCAACCGCCCATTCTTGTGCCCACAGGTGACAGACTTCGGTTTCGCCAAGCGTGTGAAAGGCCGCACCTGGACCTTGTGCGGCACCCCCGAGTACCTGGCCCCCGAGATCATCCTGAGTAAAGTAGGCGCTTCCCTACCCCTCCCACCGCTCTGAGGCCTGCTCCACTGCCGGCGGCCCCCTCCTCACCCTTCTCCCCTCACCTGCTCCCCTCCTCTCGCTCCAGGGCTACAACAAAGCTGTGGACTGGTGGGCCCTGGGGGTTCTCATCTATGAGATGGCCGCTGGCTACCCGCCCTTCTTCGCTGACCAGCCCATCCAGATCTATGAGAAGATTGTCTCTGGGAAGGTGAGGCCCGGATATGGGGGCTCAGGCCTAAGCCTGACCCTTCCCTGCCTGTCCTGCTCACTGTGGAGCCCTGATCGTCATTGTCAGAACAGCCTAGGGAATTCCCTGGCGGTCCAGTGGTTCGGACTCTGAGCTTGCTTCCACTGCAGGGGGCACAGGTTCGACCCCTAGCTGGGGAACTAAGATCCCGAGTGCTGTGTGGGGCGGCCAAAGAAAAACAGAAAAAGAAAAATGGAGAAGTTGATCAAGTCAGGCCAGGTGGTGAAGCCAGGCACACGCACTACGCTAACTGAGGCTACCACTTCACACAACCTCGCTGTCTGATTCTGGACCACAGTGCCCAAATCCTAAGGGTTTTCAAAACCCCAGGTCTCACCCAAACTCCTGCCCTGCCTGCAAGGAGGCTGGTCTCGTCTCTAGTCGGCCCCGTTAGCATGAATTTTCACAAGTTTCACAGCAAAAAAGCAAGCATGTTCAGTTCCCAGGCGCTACCCCAGACCCCTCCGGGGAGTCACTTTGAACATAAGGCCCTGCCTCCTTTCCCAAATGCAGACTTTCTAACTTGCAGGGTGTGGGTAAGGGGTGGCGGAACCGTTAGAGCCCCGGAGTGCATTAAGTACCCGCTGCCCCATGCACCCCCTCGGTCGTACCCCACCACTCTGAGGGAGTGAGGAAGCCGAGGTGCAGAGATTGGACATGTCTGGTTCAAGATCACACGGCAGCATCGTCTCAAAAGAGGTTGGGGACCCCACCTCTCACTGCAGCTCACCCACCTCACCAGGAGGACCAACCATCCCTCCATCTGGCCCAGGAAATGGTGTGAGTGGCTCCCAGCTCAGCCTAGGTGGGCTGAACTGGCTCTAAGTCCCAGCTCTGCCACCCATCGGCTTTGAAACCTCAGGCCAATGTCTTCGCTTCTCTGAGTCTTATCCATCTCAGAACTGGGGAACTAGCCACTTGCCTCTCAGAGAGGTTGAGAGAATCACCACCTGCAAAGTGGGGTCACTAAAAAAGGGAAAGATGAGGTGTCTACCACCAGGCAGAACAGAAATTGCCAAGAAAATGGCCCAGAGTGGGGGAAAAAAAGAAGAAAAAGCCATAGAAGTTTTCGAGGCGGGAGAGAAATGAGCGTGACTCCCTTCTTTGTAGCATTTCACAGTTCCCACGCACCCTCAGCGGGATTATCTCCCTCATGCAGCCCTGGGATATCTGCCCCGTGCCAGAGAGGCAGGCACAGGCCCAGAGAGGTTAAGGGCCGTGGCCAAGGTCACACAGCATGGAAGAGGCAGAGCAGTGCTGGAAGTCGGTTCTTGCAGCTCTAAATCCAGTGACTGCTTGCATACAAAGCTGTGGACTCAAAGCATTTGGGGAAAGTTTCTGGAAGAGTTGAACTGAGCCTCAGAGAATGGAAGAGCCTTAGCTATGCAGAGAGAGAAATAGACAAACAATTATTTCTCTCAGAAGCATGAATACTTCTGAAGTCCCCAGACCCTAGCAGAGCTGCCTTAGGAAGCAGTGGCTAAGAATGCAAGTTCTGGAGTCCAGCAGACCCCAGACGGAACCAACTTGCCCTGCTCCTCTGAGTGATCTTGGGCAAGCTGTTTAATCCTTCTGAGCCTCAGTTCCTCCTCTCAGGAAATAGAAATGGGAACCTCTGGATTTCCCCGGCAATCCAGTGGTTAGGACTCCGTGGACTTCCACTGCCGAGGGCCTGGGTTCAATCCCTGGTTGGGGAACTAGGATCCCACAAGCCGCATGGTGCAGACAGAAGAATAAAATGGGAACCTCCTAGCTCTTACCTCTCCAGCAGCATCAGCATGGCTCAGGAAGTGGCTAGAAATACAGACTTTCAGGCCCCACCTGAATCAGATATCCCGAATCAGAAACTCCAGTGGGCCCAGCAAGCTGTTCTAACGGGATTCCGATGCACACTCTGGTTTGGGGTCCTCCACCCAATAAGACAATTGGATGGTGAAGGCAGTGTTCTGGGCTCCCCAAGCTCCAGATCAGTTTCCCAATCTGTCTGTGTTACCCCCTCTCCAGGTGCGGTTCCCGTCCCACTTCAGCTCCGACCTGAAGGATCTGCTGCGGAACCTTCTGCAGGTGGACCTCACCAAACGCTTTGGGAACCTCAAGAACGGGGTCAATGACATCAAGAACCACAAGTGGTTTGCCACGACCGACTGGATCGCCATCTACCAAAGGAAGGTAGGCCCCCCCTTCCCCTTATGCTCTGAGGGTTTTGGAGGGGGGTGGGCAAGAGCCCGGGAGTATTGCCAATGGAGAGATGAAAAGGGAAGGGGAATTTGAAAATAGGCTGCGGGCTCTGGGTCAGTTTAGATAAGGCAGCTTAGAGCATTGGGGGTATAGAAACAGAATTGTGGGGTCATTTGGCCACTCTGTGACCTTGAACAGACTTCCCTCTCTGGAAATTAGTTTCCCCGTGGGTGAATTGGCTATAATAAGATTCTTGGGTTGTTAAGATGAGTCCATACCCTAATGCTAAGATCAGGCCTGGGTCAGAGTAAGTGATCTCATGAATGTTAGCCCATTCGCATTTATTGTTGTAACGATGATTATGTTGACTGCTGAGGTCTGAATGGCTCTTGACCCCTCTCCAGGTGGAAGCTCCCTTCATACCAAAGTTTAAAGGCCCTGGGGACACGAGTAACTTTGACGACTATGAGGAGGAAGAGATCCGAGTCTCCATCAGTGAGAAGTGTGGCAAGGAGTTTTCTGAGTTTTAGGGGTGTGCCTGTGCCCCCATGGGTTTTCTTTCTTTGTTTCTTTTTTTTTTTTTTTTTTTGTGGTGGGTGGGAGGGTTGGATTGAACAGCCAGAGGGCCCCAGAGTCCCTTGCATCTAATTTCACCCGCCCCCGCCCCACCCTCCAGGGTAGGGGGAGCAGGAAGCCCAGATATTTGGAGGGAAACACCAGCTGCTCCCCCTCACCCCCTTCTCCCTCCTGGCCCCCCCGTCCCCCCTACTGCTTTTGCCTCCCTCCTCCCCCACAGACCCCCACCCTAGCCCATTTCTGCCTGTTTTAAACGAGTTTCTCAGTTCTTCCCTTCTTCAGGTCAGACCAGGTCTTGCTGGTGTGTCAGGGACAGGGTGTGGAAAGAGGGGCCCAAACTGAACTCCAGCCACCTGCCCCCCACCCCCCCCCAAAAAAAAACCACAGGCACCACTCTCTAAGGGCAAATGAATGAAAGGGTAACCTTCCCTTCAGAGCAATCTTGCCAGGGAAGGAAAGATTTTAGTGACATGTTCAGCGGGCTACTTAATACAATATTTTAAAAAAACAATTTACAATCTTATTTAAGTTCCACCAATGCCTCCCACGCTCCTTCCTCTCCCACCCCTTCCCATGCCCCTCCTCCCCAAATCCATTTTAACAAGGCTGGGAAGCAGACTGTAAAGGAAGGAGCTGGGGTTCCAACCTCTCCCCCAAGCTGCTAATCTCCCCCGACCTCCTGCCCCCTCGGGGTCCCCTGCCAAGCCTGGAAGGGTCTCAGCCCCTTTAGGAAGTCCCCACTCCCTTCTGCCCCAATAGACCTGTCTTCACCCGTGGGCTTCGGGACCTAGACAAAGCAGCTGCCCCTCTCCCTGCCAAAGAGGAGTTGTCCCCTGAAAAGATAGAGGGGGAGCCCCGAGCCCAGGGTCTTTCCTCCCAGTAACACTCTCCCCAAACTTCTTAATTTTATTCTCAACTAGATTTTAATGTCCAGCCTCCTTTCAGTTGGGAAGGCCACCCCCGCAAAAGGAGGCCAAGCCCCCCCCCCACCCCGCAGACGGCCCAGAGTTCAAGGCCAAGGTTGCTGGGGAGGGGCTGCTTGTTTTATTCACCCGGGAGCCTCCGCCCCCACCCCTCCCATCCTGGGCGCTCCTCCTCTGCTTAGCTGTCCGCTGTCAATCACCCGTTCTCCCCGCCCCCCCATTGTGGTTTTTTTCTCTCAATAGAAAAGTCGGGAGTCACCCCACTCATCCCCATATTTGTCCTTCTCATAATTTCTCCCCATCCCAGGAGGAGCTCTCAGGCCTGGGGTGGGGCCCCGGGTGGGCGCGGGGGCGATTCAACCTGTGTGCTGCGAAGGACGCAACTTCCTCTTGAACAGTGTGCTGTTGTAAACATATTTGAAAACTATTATCAATAAAGTTTTGTTTAAAAAAAAAGTGTCGCTGGTGTTCCTGACTTCGGTCACCCACCCACACACCCCCAGGGGGTTGGAAAGGGAATTTCGGACCACAGCGTCCAGGCTGATCAGCACCTGGTCTGCAGTCCTTGTAAAACCGGGTTTAGCTGGAATTCTGCCACTCTCCCCGCCCCGCAGGAGAAGGGGGCGCCAAACTGCCCTCTGACCCCAGATTAGGGGTCCCCACATTCTGAGGCGCGCCCCCTCTGCGTCCAGCCAGAGGCCGAAAGGGCGGGCGCTCTAGGGAGAAGCTGGGGCCGGCGCGCCGGGAGGCCGAGCGGCGGCGGGGGCGGCCCTGGTAGGGGGGTATGGGGTGGGGGTGACGGTGCGCGCCCCCCTTCCCGCATCCTCCCCGCGGAGCCAAGCGCGCCCAAGGGGCGCGGAGGCGTCGGTGGTCCGAGGATCCCCGCAGCCCCGGCAGAGCGCGGTGGCCCGACCCACGGGCGGCGAGTTCCCGGTAAGTGCGGTCCCGGGAGCGGAGCGCGCCGGGGAGGCGTGGAGAGGGGGGCTGGGCGCCGGGGACGTCTGGGTCCCGCGCCCAATGGCTGGAGGGCGGCCGAGCACCGCCCGCCCGCCCCGCCCGCCCCCTCTCCCCTCCCCCAGGCGCTCCCCTCCCCCTCCCCCGCCCGCCGCTTTCCCCCGCCCCCGCCCCGGCGCCAACTCCGCGGCGCCTCCTTAAAAAGCGCGCGGGAGTTGTAAGGGGGGGTCGGAGCGAGCCTGAGTGAGCGAAAGCGCAGGGTAAAGGGGGCGGGCGGGGGGCCCGGGCTCCACCTTAAAAGCGGGCGCGTGGGGGTGGGAGGGAGGAAGGCGGGCGGCGGGGAGGAGGGAGGGAGGGAAGGAAGGGGGGCCGGAGTGTCCCGGGCGCAGGGCGCGCGTGCGGCGGCGGCGGCGGCGGCGGCGGGGAGGGGCCGGCCGCGCCGCGCTCCCCTCCTCCCTCTTCGCATCCCCGGCCCCGCGCGCGCCCAGCAGAAGCGGGTCTGTGTGTGCGTGCGTGCGAGTGAGTGAGTGTGTGCATATATTTTTCTCTCTTTTCTTTCTCTCTCACTGTTTTTTCTCTCTCTCTCGCTCCCTCTCTCTCGTTCTTTTTTTTTTTTTTTGCAAAGAAACAGCAGCGCCGCCGCCGCTCCGCCGAGGCGCTGCGCCCCCCGGGGGGGGGAGGCGGAGGAGGCGGGCAGCGGCGGAGGGAGGGGAGCCGGGGAGGGGGGCGCCGCGCTGGGAGGGAGGCAGCGCGCACGGTGCAGCCGGGCCGGGCGGGAGGCATGGCGGGGCCCCCGGCCCTACCCCCGCCGGAGACGGCGGCGGCCGCCACCACGGCGGCCGCTGCCTCGTCGTCCGCCGCTTCCCCGCACTACCAAGAGTGGATCCTGGACACCATCGACTCGCTGCGCTCGCGCAAGGCGCGGCCGGACCTGGAGCGCATCTGCCGGATGGTGCGGCGGCGGCACGGCCCGGAGCCGGAGCGCACGCGCGCCGAGCTCGAGAAACTGATCCAGCAGCGCGCCGTGCTCCGGGTCAGCTACAAGGGGAGCATCTCGTACCGCAACGCGGCGCGCGTCCAGCCGCCCCGGCGCGGAGCCACCCCGCCGGCCCCGCCGCGCGCCCCCCGCGGGGGCCCCGCCGCCGCCGCCGCCGCCGCCGCCGCGCCGCCGCCCACGCCCGCCCCGCCGCCACCGCCCGCGCCCGTCGCCGCCGCCGCCCCGGCCCGGGCGCCCCGCGCGGCCGCCGCTGCCGCCGCCACAGCGCCCCCCTCGCCCGGCCCCGCGCAGCCGGGCCCCCGCGCGCAGCGGGCCGCGCCCCTGGCCGCGCCGCCGCCCGCTCCCGCTGCTCCTCCGGCAGTGGCGCCCCCGGCCGGCCCGCGCCGCGCCCCCCCGCCCGCCGTCGCCGCCCGGGAGCCGCCGCTGCCGCCGCCGCCACAGCCGCCGGCGCCGCCACAGCAGCAGCAGCAGCAGCCGCCGCCGCAGCCACAGCAGCCGCCGGAGGGGGGCGCGGCGCGGGCCGGCGGCCCGGCGCGGCCCGTGAGCCTGCGGGAAGTCGTGCGCTACCTCGGGGGCAGCGGCGGCGCCGGCGGCCGCCTAACCCGCGGCCGCGTGCAGGGGCTGCTAGAGGAGGAGGCGGCGGCGCGGGGCCGCCTGGAGCGCACCCGCCTCGGAGCGCTCGCGCTGCCCCGCGGGGACAGGCCCGGGCGGGCACCATCGGCTGCCAGCGCCCGCGCGTCGCGGAGCAAGGTGAGCGCGCCGCGGAGGGGGGCGCCGCGCGGTGGGCAGGTGCGGGCGAAGTTGGTAGCGGGGCGCTTATCCCGGTAGTAACCGGGCCGCAGGCGGCCGGGGCTTTGCGCTTCTTCCCGGCGGGCTCGGCGGGTGGTGACCTTGGCAAGTCACTTGATCTTCCCCAGCCTCAGTTTCCTCTGCTGTAAAACGCGACTTAATAACAGTAGCGACTCCTTGGGGTTGTTGAGCGAGTTTAATGAGATTTGGCTACTGAGGGCTTTATTAACACAGAGCCTGGCATGGAGTGAATGTGTAAAAGTTAGTCCGTGTTGATATTAAAGGTGGTAGTGAGGCACACCACTTGGTCCTGGATCCCAGGGATTGGGCCCAGGGCCAGAACAGCTACTAACCTTGCGTGCCTGTCTCCCTTGCACCAGAGAGGTGGAGAAGAGCGAGTGCTTGAGAAGGAAGAGGAGGATGAAGATGATGAAGATGAAGATGATGAAGACGAAGTGTCTGAGGGCTCCGAGGTGCCCGAGGGTGACCGTCCTGCGGGTGCCCAGCACCAGCAGCTTAATGGCGAGCGGGGCCCTCAGAGTGCCAAGGAGAGGATCAAGGAGTGGACACCCTGTGGACCCCACCAGGGCCAGGATGAAGGGCGGGGGCCAGCACCAGGCAGTGGTACCCGACAGGTGTTCTCCATGGCCGCCATGAATAAGGAAGGGGGATCAGGTAAGGACCCCGCCGGGTGGGGGAGGGTGCCTGGTGGGAAGGAACCGAGCCCCAAGACAAAACCACAGGCATATGCTTTTTATTTCCCAGCCTCTGCTGCCACTGGGCCAGACTCCCCATCCCCTGTGCCTTTGCCCCCAGGAAAACCAGCCCTACCTGGGGCTGATGGGACCCCCTTTGGCTGTCCGTAAGTTGGGGTGTTTGAGACACAGGGGTGCCGCCCAGGTGTGTGTCACAGAACCAGAGGAGCATCACTGCTCACTGGTTCCCTTTGTTCCAACACAGTTCTGGGCGCAAGGAGAAGCCGGCTGATCCTGTGGAGTGGACAGTGACAGATGTGGTAGAGTACTTCACCGAGGCCGGCTTCCCCGAGCAGGCAACAGCTTTCCAAGAGCAGGTGAGTTCCTGACCCTCAACTTAGCCCCAGCGTTCCAGGGCCTTAGTGGGGGTGTGTGCTCTGACCCTGCTCGCTCGCTCGCTCTCCTCTCTCTCTCTCTCTCTCTCTCTCTCTCTCTCTCTCTCTCTCTCTCTCTCTGTCCCACCCAGGAAATCGATGGCAAGTCTTTGCTGCTCATGCAGCGCACAGATGTGCTGACCGGCCTGTCCATCCGCCTCGGCCCAGCCCTGAAAATCTACGAGCACCACATCAAGGTGCTGCAACAAGGCCACTTTGAGGATGACGACCCTGATGGCTTCCTAGGCTGAGCGCCAAGCCTCGCCCCTGCCCCAGCCCAGTCCCCACCTTACACAAGACCCCCAGAGTCCGGGAGCTGGTCGGGGACACCCTCAGCCCTCATCACAGATTCCAGTGAGGGGGCATGCCTACTCCTCTTTTCCCTGTGTCTCCCCAACACACACACCTCTGGTGCCCAGCACAGCCTGGACTCCCTGATAGAGGAGTGTCGGGTGGGACAGGGCCTACTTATTTCACCCCAGGAGGCCAACCCTCCCCCTCACCCAGTCTAGGACATTTTTGGAAAAGTAAAATGGGGGCTTCCCATCTTCCCTAGATCCTCTTCAGTTCAGCCAGATGTTTCCTATATAAATGTTTTATTCTGTCTGTTCATTTTGGTGGGTGGCCGTTCCCCCCTCCCCCACCACCCAGGCCCCTCCCCAGTCTGTCCCTGGCCTCCAGCCCCTGGGAGCAGCTGGGAGGGGGTCCCTGGAGCTTCCTTACCCCTCCCATTTCTTTCTGTTCATTGTCGCTCCAGCTGGCTGTATTGCTTTTTAATATTGCACCGAAGGTTTTTTAAATAAAATTTTAAAAAAAGAGAGAACAAAAACATGGCACAGCGTCCATTTTATGAATGTAGTCGAGGACGTGGAGATCCACACCAGCCTCCTGGGAGTCTTGGGTTAGGACAGAACTGTTTGAGGAGGGAGACAGGTAGTGAATGGGGCTGCCCCACAGCCAGCTAACTGCTCCAGGAGGACAGGAATATTTGCTGCTTCTGCCATCTCCCCATTCCCAGAACAGCGCTTGGGCACACAGTAGGTGCTCAAATATTTGTTAAGTGACTAGCAGTTAACTCTAGGCTTTACGGGCATTCTCTGGGTCTCACCACAGCCCCATGAGGCAGGGCTCGTGAAAAATCCACTTTACAGATGTGGCAACTGGCTCATCACGGCAAAGATGTTTGCTCAGGGTCACGCGGGGTGCAGCCTGACACCTGTCTGAGTTCTTTACCCAGAGTCTTTATAATTAATATGTTTGGCTTCATAGCTCTATTATCTGACAACCTTTGCATGTTACAAAGAATCCAGCCTACAACTGTTGCAGGCAGGGGTCTGTTTTGGGCCCATGGTAGGGTCTCCAGGCCTCCTGGCCCTCTCCATAAAAGGGGCGGAAAGGACTGGGCCATCAGATGAGGTCATGGGATGGGAAAATTTTTCCAAGTGAAAATTTTTATTATTGTTAGTAACAACCACTACATCACAAGTGCTGCTAAGTTCTAATGCAGTTTCTCAACTCCATTAGTTTTTTTAAAAAATATACAGATTCCGTGTCCTGGGAGTCAGAGACTCAGCGAGTGGGGCGGGGCCGTCCTCGTTTTCTATACCTGCAACCCCGGGGTTTGGACGCTCGGTAGAGACCCCTCCTCCCTAGGAAACCGCCTCAGAGAGTCAAATGCGCTGGCCCCAGGTCGCACCCCCAGGACACTGCCGCGCCAGCAGCGGCCCAGGTCGCCTCCCCCGGCGCGTACCCCACGGCCAGGTTCCGGGAGCGCGCGTGTGCGCGAGGCGCCGCGGCCGGGCCGCGCAGCGCGAGCCGGAACGGCTCGCCCCTCCTGCGTGTTGAAATTCAAATGAACTGAACTCCCTCCACGCAGCGCCGGCAGAGAGGTCGAGGCCCGGGTGAGATGGAGGGGGACGCGCTCCCAGCCAAGTCCGAGGTACCCTGGGCGGGGTCGAACCTGCGGCCAATGTGAGCAGCGGAGGCTTAAAGAGCTCTGGTCCCCGCCTCCCGCCGCACGATGGCAACCAGGCAGTGGTTCTTGGGGCCGCTCCCCGCGGGCCCTGGGGAAACGCCGCTCCCGGACGACTTGGAACCTGGGGTACAGCCCTGCGAAGACCCCTCATGGTCGCCTCCCACTGGCCGACCTGGGGACTCACCCCAGGCGGAGCCCGAGGATATTCAGGGGCAGCTGCCCGAGGCCTCCACCTCTACGCCTTTCCCTGAGCCTCTGGCCCCAGGCCCCGGGCCCGCCCCTCCTCGCCTACCCTTGGACACCATGTTCAGCCCCATCAGCGAACAGCTCCGTTACCTGCTCAAGAAGGCAGATGATTTCCAGAGCTACTTGTTCCACAGGTGATGTTGGACGGGGTCCTAGGTTCTACCCATGGATGAGGAGACGGAGAAGGGAATAACAAAATAGGTGACAGACACTAGATTTGCAAA
This sequence comes from Globicephala melas, assembly GCF_963455315.2. Classification (NCBI taxonomy): domain Eukaryota; kingdom Metazoa; phylum Chordata; class Mammalia; order Artiodactyla; family Delphinidae; genus Globicephala; species Globicephala melas. Next base: position 162,639,924 of record NC_083316.1, on the reverse strand, counting down.
CTCAAAAGCATTAGGAGCCAGAGGAGGTAAATGAAGCTAGCTGATCAGCAATCCAATTTCGAAGAGTTATGAGGACTGTGTAGAAATTTGGGGTTAGGGAGTGCGGGCTATTATGTGGGCCCTTGGGGTTGCCAAATCGCTAGAACTCTTCTCCCACTTTGTAACCGTTGGCTTAGGTTTTGAACCCTGGGCAGGCTAAACAAAACCTATCTGAGCAAGATTTGGCCTACTGGCTACCAGTTTGAGGCCTCAAAGGATAATACGACTCCCAGACCAAGGGAAAGGGGACTGTGATTCTCATATATCAATGTCCATGGGAATCCCCTGGGAGGTTGTTTAAACCCTAGATTTCTGGGCTTCACCCAGGGAATAGTAAGTCAAAGTCAGTCCTGGGACTCGGGTGTCTGCATTTAACAAGTGTTTCAAATGTTTTTGATGCTGGTGGTCCTGGAAGATGCTCTGAGAAAGGCCTGACACTGGGGGATTTGGTTTGTAGTGGGGGTCCAGGTCAGGGATACAGGTGGGCAGTGAGTGGAATGGGAGAAATTGGTGGGGGAGCCAGGGACCTCAGGCAAAGGCCCCCTTCTCCCTTCAGCAGGGACCGAGTGCAGAAGGAACAGCTGGCGAAGGCCATGCCCACCTTCTTGCAGATGTGTGAGCCCTACTTCCTGTACCTGGAGGCAGCTGCACGGAGTGTGCCCCCCATCTTTGGAGCCCTGCAGGAGCTGATCCGAAAGGGGGTGTGTGGAGCAGGTTTCCCAGACCCTATGCCCCTTTCTTCATCCCTCAGGCCTGGGGGATGGGGAGGACGCTCATGGCAGGCCAGCTAATCACATTATGCCCCCTCTTCCATGCAGCTGTTGGAGATCTCCCAACAGCTGACTCTGCGCCTGGAACAGCTGGTCCTTATGTATGCATCATTTGGGTTTGTGAACCTGGAGGAGACTGACCCCCTAAGGTAAAAGGTTAGGAGACTGGGATTGGGGTCAGGGGTGGAGGAGTCCAGGGCATACCCTCATTCCCCACTCTCCCATCTCCTGCCAGCATCTCCTGTTTCTTCTGCGGGAGGTTCTCCATCAGTCCTTCCCACGAGGTGTCCATCTTTAGATACTGTGCCCCTGCCGCCTACACCGCCAGCCGCTTGCCCCGATACCTCTACAAGAAGATGCGCTGGAACCTGGAAACCACCCCAGAGTCCAGCAGCCAGGGGCAAGATTCCCGTGTGGATTAGTGAGTCCCCTTATCAGAATCAAAGTCCTCCCCTCTCTATGGAGAATGCCAGTTTGGGCCACTGAACCACCACCATCAAAGCATGGAAAGCCAAGCGGGAAATCAAGGACCTTTGAAAGGTCATCCCCACCTTTAAAAATATATATATGCCCCCATCAAAATAAAAGCCCTCATCTTAAAAGTAGGCTGACAGTGAGAAAAAGCCTCAGTATTGAATCATATCCCTACCTGAGAACTTGAAGGCAACTTCTGATGAGTTTCTACCTTACCTCCAAAATTAAAGCCCTCCAACAGAAGTTAGGAAACTGCTCACATTTAATTGCTGCCCCTTCCCCTCCCAGCTACTTCCTGTGCTATAGAGATACATGGGAAGACACAGGCAAGAGTCCAACCAACTCATGCCCCCAGATTCAGAAGCTGTGGTCCATCGGCCGATGGGTGCCCCTAGGACCAGCTGAGGATGACCTTTCTTCATGGTAGGAGCTAGGGCTATGGCAAGGTGGGCGTGGGGTCTGGAGGGAGGGGCAGAACCCAAACAAACACCATCTACCTCCCCCAACACTGTTTCCACTGGTAATAATGATAGCATTTTATTGTGCCCTGAAAAGCGCTTTATGCAGACTCGTGTAACAACCCGCTGAGGTCTATACTACTAGCCCCACTTTACAAAGAAGGAAATAGGTGCTCAGAGAGGATAAATTACCTGCCCAAGGACACACAGCTAGCTGAGTAATTGGCCAGGTCAGGGCCAGAGTTGTTCAGCCTCCCAGAGCCGTTACCCTCTATGTTTCTCATCAACAAGAAAATCACTTTCCCCCAGGGTTTTTCCCACCCCTAGCTGAAACAAAGCCTCTCTCAGCCACAGCCTCTCACTCAAGGGGAGGGGCTCCCGAGTAGCAGGGGGCGCTCACATCCAGGCCTGTCTCTCCCCGGCCCCCAGGATTTTGTCCCCGCAGCCTTCCGGGGACTACGAGCAGCTGCTGACCATCGGCTTCGAGGAGCCGTCGCACATGCTGGCCACCGACCTGCTGGTGCAGATCCTCACGGGCCAGGCAGGCACGGCCCGGCCCCCGAGCGCCGCCGGGCCCGCGGCGTGGGCCGCGCAGGAGTCTTGAACCTGGAGAGAGGGTGGGAGCTGGAGCTTGACAGTTCCAAACTCCAGGAGAGGGAGTAGTGGAGGGGCTCACTCGTTCTCCTAGTGCAGCTCCGCCTCGCCTTCCAAGGGGCCAGGCCGAGCTAGCCCGTCCGCACTGGGTCCGGCCCGGCCGCGGGGCGCTGCGGGTGGACACACCGGTTTTATGTTAAATAAAAGAAAGAAAGAGGTCACAGGCTCAGCGTCCGCTCGGATCGCCGCTCCCCTCCCCTTGGGGAGAGGGGGCCCCGCCCACTCGCGCGACCTTCTGGGAAATGTAGTCTCTGGAAACAAAACCATAGTCCACGACGGGAGGACGGAAGCTCAGAGCATGCGCAGAGGCGCGCATGAAGCAAAAAGGGAAGTAGCTGCTCCTGTCAACAACCGGAACCCAGAAAACCTCAAGTTTTGGGTAGCCGGGAAATTCAACGCCCACTGTGGGAAGGGACGCAGAGCCACGCCCACTCTTATGTTTTGACCCGGAAATTATTTCCTGTACCGAAAAAGACTATATTTCCCAACGTGCCCCGGGAAAGGGCCAGCCATCAGTTTCCTAAGAGCCGAGGTTAGATCTTTTCTTCCAGCTTTTCGGTCTTGTCTTGTGCAGGTCGCCGTACCCCCTGGAGTGTCCGGGGCGCGGGCTGGGCGGGAGAGCCTGGAGGCAATCCAACTTAGGGTCGCTAAGCCTCACCCCAACCTTGGACCGGAGAGAAGACACGGGTTGAGAGGTGAACTCGCCTGCCGAGAGCTACGGCGACCAAGTGGCGGAGCCTGGACCTGAGCTGGGTTCTTCTGATAGCAACTGGTCACTTGCGAGGGGAGGGGTGTCCTTGCTGACCCGGCTGTCACTCAGCTGCGAGCAACCCCCCGCTTTAAACTAAGGGACACCTTTTGGTTCCCCCTAGCATTTTCAGAGTGGGAGGAGAGACTTGGAGCCCTGCTTCATGGAGCAAAACACTCGCTTACCTAATAGTCCCTGGTACATAGTATTATCATAAGTATTATGATTATCCCAGTTTACAAGTGACAAAAAAGAACGTGAGAGGTGAAGTAAATCAGGACTGGACCAAAACCCTTGTTCACTCGGGGTGGGATTGGAGGCTTCTGGTGACAGTTTCTGACTGCATCAAGGATTTTTTAGTCCACAACCCAGGTCTGAACGGGTCCAAAGGGGTTCTGAAGTTCCCTGACACGGATTTGAGGCCCCCCTCCACTGTTTAGACTAGCCCAGTCCCATAGAAATTTAAAATGAGCCACAAATGCGAGTCACATATGTAATTTCAAATTTTCTAGTAGGCACATTAGAAAAATAAAGAGGTCATAAGTTTAGTGATATTTTTATTTAACTTCATATATCCAAGATATTATTCCAACATATAATCAATGTAAGAAATTATTAATGAGATAGCCCTCTTTTTTTGTACTAGGTTTTAAAAATCTTTTGTGTATTTTACACTTACAGAACATCTCAATTTGGACTAGCGACATGCAGATTTAATCTATCTCCCTTAAGACAAATCCACAAGCCACTTAAAACTAGATTTCTGGTGGGTGGTGACAACACAGAGAGGAAGGAAACAGGCTTAATTTCTTGGGTCCTGTCTACACCCATGATTCTCTAACTTTAGAGTCATGTGGAGGGTTTGGTCATTAAGTCTGGGATGGAGCCCAAGAATGTGTGTTTCTTACAAGTTCCCAAGTGATGCTGACGTTGCTCGTCCAGATGCCACACTTTGAGAAATGCTAGCCTACATCGACCTCATGGCTCTCAAACTTGGCTCCATGTTAGAAGCACCTGGGGAGCTTTACTGATGCCAAGGCCTCTATCAGATTCTGATTTATTTGGCATAAGGGTGCCTCAGGTGATTTTAATATGCAAGAAAGTTAGAGAACCCAGGCCTACACTTAAGCAGTTCTGTTAACTCTACATACTTAATTCTTAGCTCCCCTGCTGGGAGGATTAAGAACAGGTTCTTGGCGTTTCCATTTTCCACTTTGGCAGTGCTGGCTCTTTCCTGCTTTTCTCTCTGTACCTCCCAGAGTCATGGTCAACCATGTGGTCAGTGTGCTGATGATGGGGTCAGGGGTGGGTCCTTGGGCTGAGCTACTGTTGGGGTGCAGTGCTGTGTGAGCTAGACCCAGGGCATACAGAATTGGACAAATCCAGGAGTTTAAACAATGATTCTAAAAGTCTTTTCTGGGTCTCAGCGCACCTCTAAGAAGCTGATACACTAACACTGCAGAATATACTGCACAGATGCAGTCTTACAGCTTATCTTGAATCCCATCCAGGGGAGCCTTGGACCCCTTGTCTTGGGACAGAGGGAAATTAAGGAGGGCTTGCCAATTGACAGCCATAAGCCCGTCTGCAAACAGGTGTTGCTTGCTGTCCCCTCCTGCCCCCCACCAATTAAAGTTTTCTAAATAGTCACAATTAAAGTTTGGTAGATTTCTCTTTTAAAGCCTGGACTTCCAGTTGCTTTGGGGGTTTTTTGTTTGTTTGTTTTTTATTTTTTTGGCTGCACCATGGGGCTCGTGGGATCTTGGTTCCCAGACCAGGGATTGAACGCAGGCCTTGGGCAGTGAAAGCACAGAATCTTAACCACTGGACCACCAGGGAATTCCCTCCAGTTGCTTTTGGAAAGCAGAAGCTTGACACCACTAAGCTCACTCACTCATAGCACTGGTGATATGGAAGAACACCTACCTGCCTGTTGAAATGAGGCATTTGTTTTACAGCACACCCTGTCTCTCTCTTAATATCTGCCTAAGGTCTGTAGGCATGTGAGGTTTGCAATTGCTAGGCAGATTATAAATGGCCTTGCATGCCCTACTAAGGAGCTTGAACCAATACCACTCCCTTTTTTTTGTAGCCATTGTTTATGTCCCCAAGGGCGGGAACAACCTCTTATCACCTCTGTCTAGCCAGCACCCTGCGCGGGGCATGTGGTTTGGCACCAATAAATGTTGACGAAATCTGGAAAGGGTGGGCATGGGTTCGTTTGTCCCAACGCCGCAGTTCGCGCCCGCGTCGCCAGGGGGCACTAGGGCCCCGGCCGGGCAGGGGGAGATATGCGGCCCTGGAACAGGGAGATAGGGGACATTCTGCATTCCGGCCGGCGCCTCCGGCGACTTTCTCAAGCCTTGCTCCTCTCGCCGCGCTCCCGCCCCACCCCACCGCAGACGAAGAGGACCCAGAAAAAAGCAGCCCTGCACTGCCCAGAAAGAAGGGGCTTTATTGGGGAGTGGGGACAGCCGAGGAGGTGACCCCTATCTAACAGTCAAGGCCGGAAGGAGAGGCTAGCTCCGTCTGCAGTTAGGTGGAGAAGGGCGGGGCAGTTTTACTGGCGGGGTTGTGATAGTGGTGTTTCCCCATTGGGACTAACAGTTTTATAGAAGATTCTGGTCAATTTCACAAAGTCAGGTTCGAGGAGGGGCTGATCGATTGCGTCCTTCCTGGCTCAGACCTGTAGCCCCTCTCTAGGTCTTCCGCCGATCCGGAGGGCACTCCTGGGCGCCCCTGCCTGGGTCCTCTGACGGGCATGTTACCTTCGTCCGGGGACCCCAGCCGGCTCGAACCTCAAGGCTTCGGCTCCTCCTGGAGAGAGGGGCCAGACCGAAGGCATGCCTCGGGGGCCCGCGCACCGCGAGTGGGGACACCCAGGCCCCGGGTGGGGCAGTTTGGGCCCCAGGACCACCGCCTTCTCGACACCCCTGGGCCACGTCCGGGACTTTGGGTCCTAGCGCAGAGTGACTTCCCAGGGGGTCCTTTCCCCAGCCCAGCGTTCTCGCACGCAGAGGGTTGGGGTGGGGGGCAGCGACAAACGCCTGAGGCAGGAGGGGAAAGGGGTTCCCACCTGCTCCAGGCCGTTCTCCGAAGCCTTTCTGCGGGGAGGCCAGATCACCGCCAGCTTTCCGTCGCCCCTGCTCGCTGCGGGGGAAGGGGCGCTCAGCCGAGATTGCCCCTCCGCTCACCAGCTGGAGGCGGCCAGGACGAAGGAGAGCGGCCGCGCCCCTTAAACACACACAGGCGTTCACCCCCCTCCTCCCCATGGAGGCCTCCATCATGAGGGAGGAGGGAGGAACCCGAGGGGGGAGAGAGGCAAACAAACCCAGGGTGGGGAGGTAGGAACCCGAAAATTCAGAGGGAGGATCCAGGTGTGCCTGAACCCAGGGAGGGTTCCCTGGAACCCGACAAAGACATGTGGGATCCTCCTCCCTTCCCCCACCACGAGCCTAGGGGTCTGGATCTGGGAGTCCGACGGGGTCCGGGGGTGTGGAGCATAGGGATGGTCAGCCCAGAAGAGGTGAGTTGAGAGGGGCCCGAGGAGTCTGGGAGCCAGGAAGGGGGACCCTGAGGATCAGAGGGCCACTGGAGCTGGGCAGTCGGTGAGAGCGGCTGGAGCCCTGGGAATTCCCAGCGTAGGGGCGCCAGTGGCTTACCAGTTAGGCTGGGCGCGGGCTCCTTGAACTCGGCGGTGCCGTAGACGCTGAGGCGCTGGCGCTGCAGTTCCCGCTCGCGCTCATTCACCTCGCGCACCTCCTGCTCCAGCAGCGATGGTGCGATGGGCGGCGGGGCGCGGGCCAGCACCGGGCACCGGCTCTGCACGACTGAACGTGGCCGACCTCCGGGCTCAGGCAGCCGCTGCGGGTCCGCGCTGCCCTCCGCCGCCAGCGAGGAGCCGCACCCGCCGGCAGCCTCGAAGAAGCGCTTGAGCTCGCCCAGCGGCTGAGGCGGCTGCCGGGCGCGCTGCTTTGGGATCTCGGGGCGCGCTAGCGCCGCCTGCCGATGGGCCTCCCGCTCGATGTCTCGCTGCATCTGCGCGCCCGCCCGAGCGCGCTCCAAGGCGCGCGGGAGCGCGGAGCCGGGGCCCGGCAGGCTGAGCACCGGCCGCACACGCAGTTCGACGAGTTCGCGGCCCGCGCGACCTGGGCTCAGGCCCCGGCTCCGGCGCAGGCTCTCCTCGCGTTCGCAGCTGCGGCGGATTTCGCGCTCGATGGGCGTCTCCATGAGCGGCTGCTCTGGGGGCTGTTGTGGGGTCTCGGAGCGCAGTAGAAAACGCAGCTGGGGGGATTCCGAGTTTGACTCAGAGGAGGTTTCCGGACCTTGAGAGGGACACTGCTCCAGGAGCCCCGCGCCTCGCGCTTCACACGGTTCAGCGTCGTCGCTGCCTCGCCCAGGACTCTCAAAGCCCTCAGCTGCGGTCGGTCCAGGGCGCTCTGCCTCCTGCCCCGCTGATGGCCCGAGGACTTCGCTCTCTTGCTCGGGGGTCTCCGCGCCCTGGTCTGGGGAGGGCACGGGGACCTCGCCTCCTGGCCTGGGGACCTCGGTATCCTGCTCTGCGGCAGGCCCGGGAATTTCTCTGTCTAACCCGGGGGGCTCAGGGCCCCGCTCTTCGGACGACCCCAGGGCTTCGCTCTCCGGCCCGGGGGCCTCGGTGTCCAGGGTTGGGAGCAGCTGGGAAGCCGTAGCTCCCAGCGCTGGAGTTTTGATGCCCAGAGCTGGAACACACCGCCCTGCGCGGCACCTGTGGCTGCAGTCGCCGTCCGCGGGTTCCAAGGCGTAGCCTGCACCGGCCGCTTCTCTGACCCGCCCCTGGCCTCCAAGAACTGTCCCCGGGGGCAGGGCCGGGCAACGCCCCCTGCACCTGCAGGCAGGACTCCGGGCTCCGCCCTAGCCCCGCCCTCGAGACGGGGGCGCCTCAGCTGGGCGCTGGATTGCTTCCACTAGCACACCTCAAGTCAGCTCAGGGCATTGGCCCGTTTAAAAGAGGACTTCCCTAGACCTAGCCCGCTACTTGGGACGCCAGTCTGGGTGCAGTGTTCACTCAGGGGGCGCCACCCTAGAACGTTTTCGGCCTCACGTCCCCGGCATTGCCAGGAGGCTTGGCCCTAGCTGCACGCCTGGCTGGGCCTCTGAACGCTGTCCTCTGGTGGGGTGTCCCCCGCAGCCATCTTTCCGGGGCCTTGCCTGTCCCGCGCAGCAGCAACGCCCACGGCGTCTGGGCTGTCCTTCCACCTTCCACCCCTGCAGCGCACAGCTCGGGCTGGAGGGGGCGCCAGGAACCGCCTCACCGCCCGCCCCAGTCTCCCTCCCAGTGCCTGGGTTCAGCAAGGTTCCGAGCGGTGAGCCAGCGCCCGCGCCAAGCCCAGAGGGCCCTTCCCCTCACCCTCTCCAGGAAAAGTACGCGAGGCGTCCACCGCCAAGTGCACTCCCAGATTGAGGGACGAGGGAGGGACGCACACACAGAACGCCCAGGGCTCAGCAGAGCGGCTGAGGTTTGAAAGGCGGTCACCTTGGACCCAGGCGACTGGGAAGGCTCAGAGAAGTATCCAGGCTTGCAGGAAGAAGTAGCTCCCTGCAGCTGGGGCCAGATTGTGACGTTCAAGGCCAGGATCGATGCCGGGAGCAGGCGACCTACCCCCAGGGACATTTTCCACTCTCTTCCCCTGGGCTCTCTCCAAAACCTGCCTCCACCCCCCACCATTTTGGGGTGACCAGTAAGAAAGATATAGTTACCTAAAGAAAGTGGGGGGGCTACACAGCCTCAGGAGCCCCAATAATCCCCCAACTCTCTGCCTACCCTGGTGACTCCCCTTTCTGTCCACCCTCCCACTCTACTCTCTCCTTGATCCCAATCTCAAGCTGCTACCCTCCTCCCTCTGACCATCTGACCTCCTTCCTTCCTCTGACTCTATTGACCCAATTGGAATCAGGCCCACCTGATTCCCGCCCACTCAGAACCTAAGTGTCAGCCTTCTCCAAGGCTCAGTTTCCTTATCTGTAAAACGGGGATAATAGTGCTTACTCCCTCGGGAGGTGATGAGGATGAAAACTGTACTTCTGGAATGAGTTGTCTCTACAGTGGACTCTTTATCACCTCCTGTCCCTCTTCCAGCCATGCTTACTGGGCTCTTGGTTCCACCACGCCACTGAACCTTCTCTGTCCAAGGACCTCCGTGACCTCCATTTGCCAGACCTGATCACTGGCTCCTCCCTGATTCCCTCTCCATTAGCTCCTTGGACTTGGAGGACACCATCCTCTCCTGATTTCCCTCCTACCTCCCAGGCACCCCTTCTCAGACTTCTGGTTCACCTGCATCAATGGGCTTCCTTCCCCTCTGGCTTCCATTGGGTTTGGCTGATGGGAGAGAGGTGAGTGAGGTCAGGATGTTTATCCCATGCCCCCTTCCTCCAAGCTTTGTTGGCTGTGTCCCTCCACAGCAGGCAGCAGCTCCACGTAGCTCTCTCCCTCCAGGTCCATGGGGTGGTAACAGCTCCTGGCTGTGGCGAATCCAGGGTATGCACTATGCCTTGATTATTTCCTTCTACGAGTTCTCATCAATTACTTGGTTTAAGTACAGTCTCTTTCCTGCCAACACTCAGACCTTGACAAACTCCAATCTCATGCTTTAAATACCATCCCTATGCTGATGTCTCCCAAATTTATGTCTCTAGCTCTGACTTCTCCCCTGGGTTTTGGACTCATATCCAACAGTCCCTAGTCTAATAGATATGCCAAAATGAACACCTTAGAAACTGAACTCTTGGTTTCCCCCAACTCTATTCCTCTCTACTATGTATAGCAACTCACTCATTCTGTTTTTCATGCCCAAAATGTAGAAGTCAGCCTCAATTTCTCTTTTTCCCTCAGCCCCTGCCCCAATCCATTCATATATTGGATTGCTGTTTGCTCTGCCTCCAAAATATATTCTGAATTCGTCCACTTCTCGCCACCCTTGTCCCAGACGTTCACTGTCCTCCAGTGACTCCCCACCAGACTTAGAAGAAAAATCCAAATTCCCTACCCTGGCTCAGAAGGCCCTTCCCACTTCTCAGATCTCATCTCCTGACATCTCCCTTGATCACTCCTCCATCCCAGCCTTCATGCTTTCCTCAAACCCCCCAGCTGCATTCCCACCCCCAGGGCCTTTGCACTTGCCTTTCCCTCTGCTTGGAATGACTCATCACATGGTTGGCTTCTGCTATTCAGGTCTTGGTTCTTCAGAGAAGCGGTCTCTGATCACCCAGCCTACATCAAACACAGCTGTTCTTTAACCCTATCCCTGTTATTTTCTGTAACTCACCCAATACTGCAGTTATCATCAATTACCTTTATTTCTTCCTTTATTTGTATATTATCTGTCTCCCCCAACCCCAGGCTGCAAAGTGAGCCGCATTACAGCATTTTCTGTTTGTCATGCTCACCTAACTCCCCCACGCCTAAAACAGTGCCTGACACCTAACACTTGTTTAAGAATGTTCCCAATGCTGGGACAAAGAGATAAACCAGACTTGGAAGTTGCAGTTGAGCTTGGGAGACAGACACAATTATAAACAGAACAATCTTGCCTCAAGGTGGAACACACGACAAGGGTACAAAGGGAAGCTTATATTTATACATCCAAAGAGTTAACAGTTATTAAATCAAACTACAAGCAATGAAGTAAAAGATATTCTCTCCTCCAAAAGGTGGAAACAACCTAAATGTCCATCAACAGATGAATGGATAAAAAAATGTGATCCATCCATACAATGGAATATTATTTAGCCATAGAAAGGAATGAAGCACTGATTCATGCTACAGTGTGGATGAACCTTGAAAACATTATGCTCAGTGAAAGAAGCCAGACACAGAAGGCCACATACTGTATGATCCCGTTGATAGAAAATGTCCAAAATAGGTAAATCTATAGAGACAGATGCAGATCGGTGGTTGCCAGGAGCTGGGGGTAGGGGGGAATGGGGAGTGACTGCTTAATGGGTACCGGATTTCCTTCTGGGGTGATGAAAAGGTTCTGGAACAAGACGGTGGCAAAAGTTGCACAACACTGCGAATGTACTGAATGCCACCAACTGTAAATTTTGTTGTGTGTATTTTACCGCAATTAAAAACTTATTTTTAAAAATATGTTCTCTCGGGGCTTCCCTGGTGGCGCAGTGGCTGAGAGTCCGCCTGCCGATGCAGGGGACACGGGTTCGTGCCCTGATCCCACATGCCTCGGAGCGGCTGCGCCCGTGAGCCATGGCCGCTGAGCCTGCGCGTCCGGAGCCTGTTGCTCCGCAACGGGAGAGGCCACAACAGTGAGAGGTCCGCGTATCGCAAAAAAAAAAAAAAAAAAAAAAAATGTTCTCTCAGGGGAATTTCCTGATGGTCCAGTAGTTAGGACTCGGCCCTTTCACTGCCGAAGCTTGGGTTCAACTCCTGGTCGAGAAATAGATCCTGCAAGCCGTGTGGCGCTGCATATATATATATATATATATATATATATATATTTCCCTCTTCCTATCATGACACATATACTTGTAGAATGACCTAGATGACCACGTTCAATTGAAAATATTTTGAATCCCTAGGAGTTGTGTACTTGAATGTGGGACACAGGAAAACCCCAGCCCTCAGTCTGGCCCCTTTTGCTTCCCACCCCAAAGTGTCCTACACAGCGAGGAGCCTTGTGCAAGCACCTAGGGAGCCCATCCCACACGCCCATGCTCTTTCCTCACCCCTCTGCCCACAGCTGCCCTTGGCCACTTCTTGGACACCCTGCGTAGGATCTAGAGCAGGGAGGGACGATTTAGCTGGGTACATTCCCTTTGCCCCATGGGGAGCAGGCCCTCTAAAGCAAGGGGCCCAGGGGACTTCCCTGGCGGCCAAGTGGTTAAGACTCCGCACTTCCATGCAGGGGGTTTGATCCCTGGTCGGGGAACTAAGATCCTGCATGCAGTGCGGCGTGGCCACAAAAAATAAAAAATAAAAATAAATGAATTTAAAATTTAAAAAAATAAATAAGTAAAGCAAAGAGCCCAGGACAAGGGCTCTTCTCATTGAGGTTTATGTCAGAATTGCACAGTGTGACCAGGGCTGTGATAAGGGAAGCACTGGGGGCTGCAGGATACCAGCCTGGAGAGTAAAAATGATTTCCCCAAGAGAGTGGTTGGATGAAACATATAATCAGCTGAGAAAAGGGGTGCTGGCCCTTTAAGAATGGGATGTGGGGTAGAACAGGGACCCTCAAGATTTAGGTAGGAAGCTCTCTAGACCTTTCCCATCACCACACTCCCCCAATTGTTATCACATCTAAGGGGTGTCCAGGGTCCTGGAGGCTGTTTGATCTAATTCTCTTATTCTCCCAAAGGGGAAACCGAAGCCTAGAAACCTAGGGGAAGTTGCCCAGAGTTGTCCAGAGCCCAGACGTTCTGGTTCCCATGGGGCACAGGCTCTGGTCTCCAGAATCCTCTAGCTGGATCAGCCCTTCCTCCTCGCCCCAGAACCAGGGTCCAAGAAGGGAGGGCAGCTAGCCTGTAAAAGTATCCCTTGTGTGGTGTTCAACAGTACTCAAAGGTGGGTGACCCTTGGTGGGCGACTGGACTAGAAATGTCTAGGGTGGCAAGTGGAGGTACCATTGTCTGAGGGGGTCAGGGACTCCAAACGCCCGTCCACCCGCTAGACCACACATGTGAGAGTGTGTTTGCCAGGAGGCAGCTGAGTGCAGCAACGAGGCCACTGGCTGGTAAATAATTGATCAGGACAGCTGATAGTACCTCCCCAGAACTGCCCCGCCAGCCCCCGGCCCCCCTCGCCCCGGCCCATGCGTCTCCCGCCTCCTGGCCCAAACCAGCTGGACCAGCTCTCCCAGTGCCCGCCTGCAGCCCCCCCCCACTCCCGACAGCCAAGTCACAGCCTCCAGGGCACCTTTCGGCAAGCGGGTGGTGGGTCCTGGACTCAGGGACCAGAACGTGGGCTTCTGGGCAGAGATGGCCCTGCAAAGCCAGGTGTGGTCTCCGGCCACACCCATGTAAGTGTCTGGGGTCAGGGGGGCCAGTGGGCAGGGCCTGGGAGGGGCTCATGGAAGACACTGGCCTTTCCACGGAGCAGGGGAGGTGAGACCTCCAGCTAGCCTCTCCTAAGGGGGCCAGGGAGAGTGAAGGGCGGCCGGCAGCCAGCCCCCCAGGCTCTTCAATGCCCCCCTCCCCAGAAAGTCGGGTGGGAGGTGTGAACCCTCACCCCCTTCTTTTTTGGGGACTTTCCGCTGGCAGGCCCAAGCCCAAAGTCCAGCCTGGGGGGTGGGGCTATTACTTGGGTGAGGGGCAGGGAATGTCAAGGTCTCTGACTCCTATGTTTTGCCTCTAGAATCATCCCTCAGTGTCCAGGGTGGGAGGAAATGCTTGAGATCCAACAGGGAAAAGTTAACAGCTCCCAAACTGGGAAAGAGAATGGGAAAATGGAAATGATCACCTGCTTAATGAAATGACCACCGACTGTTCTTGGTGGGGCAAAAAGCCACCACCGTGAATGTTCTTCTTGCAGAGTTAGAGATAAGCAACATCTAACGAAATGTGCAGATTATTTTAATATTCGAGGTGTGAGGGCTTTTTAAAGTAAGAGGGTGGAGGGGCTCCAGAGGTTTGTAAAGAGTTCTGGAAAAGGGGCTCCCCCCAGGGACCCCAATTTGGTTCTTCACTCTTTTGGGTTCCCCGTTGCATTATTCACCAACTACAAACCTGGTTGCCTAGCAATGGGAATCTGATCCTCCCCCCAGCAAGGAAGAGGCAGGGAGATTACATCTTGGGGGTGGGAGAGCAGAGGGGGGACTTTAGCCTTCCCCCCAGGGGCAAACTTATTAACAGGGGGTCTGAGCTTCCTTTGGGATACCTTGGAAAGCATGACTTCAGCATCCTGCCCCAACTGGAATTGGGGACACCCCAGACAGATCTCTTGTCTCCTGGTCGTCAAGAGGAGGATGCCTAGACTTCCCTCTTCCCCACAGTGTTCCCAGTATTGGGGATCTGAGAGCCTTGAGTTCCAATCCTGACTCAGGGACATTAGACAAGTCTTTTTGCCACTTCTTGGGGCCTCAGTATTCTCATCCGTCAAATGGGGACAGTACTACTATTGATACTTACCTTCTAAGATGGTAGAGAGGGTTAAATAAGTTACTGTGAGTAAAGCATTTAACAGTGCCTGGCACCTGGTGTGCACTGGCTAATGGTTGGCTGATTTTCTTCTCAGTTGGAATGTCAACTCAGCAAAAAGTTGACTACAGTGTCTCAAGATCAGGGCAGGGAGGGGGAGGGGGAGGTGGCTGTGGGAGCCTAGCGAAAGCCCCATAGAGCACTTAGAGTGCTATAGATAGTAAGTGCTAAGTGTGAACTCACTATTATACCTTCATGGTGAGGCCAGAGAAGATCTGGGAGGCCCCACCAGAGTTTGGGCAATGAGGTTAGTTAGTGCTCAACTTAATAAATGTTTGAGGGCTTGCTCTGTGCCCACCCTGGGCTAAGCGTCAGGGCCAACAGGCAGACAGATATATCCTTCTAGTTATTGGCCTGTGAAACACCTGCACGTAGTCAGTGCTCAATGCATGTCTCTGATGAGAGGCCGATGTAATGATGACTGTCCCTGAAGTGCCCTGCAGTACCAGTCAGCCTCCAGCTTCCAGGGGGAGCCCAAATGGACTAGGGGTGGCCCTGGAGGCTGGGAATTGGGGATCCTGGGGTGCTCTGAGGAGGACAACAATGGGGGTAATCTCAGGTTAAACCTTAAACGGCGAGTCCCCCTCCCCCTCCTCCCAGTTCAGAGTCCGGCACTAGGCAGTGTGACCTGGTGACCCTTGCCCCCAGGGATGGTGGCTTGCAGGTGGAGGAGGCAACTCCGGAGTTACCATGGCAATGGCATGTGTCCATGGTGGGATGGACCCTTTTCTCCCCAGACTCCCTCACCCCCCAGCACTTAAGGGATGCTGTGTAGGAGCCAAGGTCCAGAAAGGACCTTGTTCGGGTTTGGTGGGATTCGAGAGTTTCTGGGAATGGTTATTATAATTAATCAAAAACATTATTAGTCGTGGGAATTATTTAAATTTTTTTATTTTTTTCTTTTTGGCTGAGGTACACGGCTTGTGGGATCTTAGTTCCCCGTCCAGGGATTGAACCTGGGCCCTCGGCAGTGAGAGCACGGAATCCTAACCACCGGACCGCCAGGGAATTCCCTAAAATTATTATTAATAATAAACTAGGGCTTCCCTGGTGGCGCAGTGGTTGAGGGTCCGCCTGCTGATGCAGGGGACGCGGGTTCGTGCCCTGGTCCGGGAGGATCCCACATGCCGCGGAGAGGCTGGGCCCGTGAGCCATGGCCGCTGGGCCTGCACGTCCGGAGCCTGTGCTCCGCAACGGGAGAGGCCACAGCAGTGAGAGGCCCGCGTACCGCAAAAAAAAAAAAAAATAATAATAATAATAATAATAAACTATGCTACTGTTTTTGGAGCACTATGTCCTAAGTTTTTTCCTGCATGGATACTTCCTTGCAAGGCCATCATCTCACCTCTGCAAGGTGAAGGTCAAGCTATCCTGGTCCATTTTACAGATGGGGAAACTGAGGCTCAGAGAGGCGTTGTCAAGCCTAGGAAGGGATTTAGCTCAGTCTGTCATGGTCTCTGCTCTCTCTCCCTCACAGAACCCCTGCCCTCTGCCCCGACCCCTCCCAGGTGCAAAGGGGAAATAGAGGAAAGTGCTGGGTTTTGGTTGGCTTCCCAGCAGCTCAGGGATCTTGGCTCAGAGAGGGGTATTCGAGAGGTGAGCCTGCTGAGGTGTGGGCCCCTGGGAGACCCCTTTGGCAGCCGCCTCCCTCTCCCTGCAGGCCCATGGCAGAGAGCTCCCTCTACCGGCAGCGGCTAGAGGTCATCGCGGTAAGTGAAGCCCTACCAGTGCGGTCAGCCTGGAGCCCTGGGCAACCCTAGCCTTGCCCCAAGCCCTTTCCTCTCCTCCCTCCTATCACAGGGAGCAGGCCTAGGGCTCTGAAGGTGCGGGAAGCACCCTCAGCTCCAGTCTTTCTCGGGGCGCCCCACCTAAATCCTCAGGCCCCTCCGCTCCCCAGTTCCTCTGATCACTGACACCCCTAGAATGGAGAGCTGCGAACTCCGCACTCTTGAAATCTATAGCAGCCGATGCTCCATTTTTGAACCCCAGCCTCCAAGATACCCCATGTCTGAACCCCATCTCTCAGACCCCCATATCTGAACCTCATCTCTCTAAACTCCCATATTTAAATCTCCATCTCTGTGGACCACATCTCTCTGAACCCCCCATCTCACTAACCCCCATTTCTCTGGACCCCTTCTCTACATCCTAGTCTCGCTGGATCTCCATGACTGCACCTCCATTTCCGATCCCCCCATCTCACTAGCCGCCTCCCTTTGATCTTCATATCTGGACCCCCATCTCTCTGAATCCCGTCCCTCTTAACTCCATATCTCAGACACCCCCTACCCCCGGATTCCCATTCCAAGGCCCTCCCACCCACAGACCCCAGGTCCGCGCGGGCGAGGCCTCTGCAGCATCCCGGGCGCGGCCGGCCCCGCCCCCGCCGGCCCCGCCCCCACCCGCTGCTGAGTCAGGGCCTCCGCAACCCCCTCCCGGCCCGGGGCCCAGACTTGTGTTCCGCCCACGGCGCGGCTTGCAGTCCCGGGAGTCCCGGGAGCCCCCGGGAGCCCGGCGGAGGAGGGAGGGAGGAAGGGGGGAAGGCGGCCCCACCCGGCCTCACCCGGCCCGCGGGAAGCTCCTGGTCCTCTGTGCGCAGGAGAAGAGGCGGCTGCAGGAGGAGATCAGCGCCGCGCGCCGGGAGCTGGAGGAGGAGAAACTCCGTGTGGAGCGACTCAAGGTTGGGGGCGGGCAGGGGCGCCTGCTTAGCCCGGGCAATGAAGTGGGAGTGTCTGTGAGAGTCAGTTCTGGGAACCAAAGGAGGCTCTGTCTAAACATGGGGGGGCATTGGTTCCAGCTTTGGGGGTGGGCGTCCTCCCCAGCTTGGGAGAGTGGGTGGTTGTGATGGGGACATTTGTTCCACCTTTGGGAAGAGTGTGGGGACAATGGAGGTGTTTGTTCCTCTTTGGGGTAGGGAGGGGCTCATAGGGACATTGAGTTCACCTTTGGGGGTGTTTGTCCCATTCTGGAAAGGTTGGGGAGATCGATGGGTGTTTTTTTTCCAGCGTGGGAAAGCTATGGGTTGGTAACGGGGTGTCTGCCCCACCTGGCATCGTTGGGGCACGTATCCCAGCCTGAGGGAGAAATGTCTGTCCCATCTGGGTGGTCGTAGGGCAATAAGAAATCTGCCCAGGGTGGGACATCCAGAGGGGGGCGCTACATGAGATGGGGTAGTCCATGTGCCCCTTCCCATGCCCAGAGGAAGTCTCTCCGGGAACGCTGGCTAATGGACGGGGCAGCTGAAGAGCCGGAGCGGCCTCAGGACCCCGCCTCACAGGACCTCCAGTCACCTGAGGACCAGGCTCAGGCCCGCATCCGGAACCTGGAAGGCAGCTTGTTCACGTGAGTAGGGCCCCTGCCTGAAAGCTTTGCCCCAGCCTGACTAGGCCAGGCCCCTCAGCCCACTCCAACTGACACTTCGGGTGGGGTTGGTCCATAAGCCCGAGGTCCAGGCTCCCAGCAGCCCCTTCTCTTCCCCAGACTCCAGTCCCAGCTGCAGCTGTTACAAAGTGCATCCACAGGTGCCCAGCACAAGCCCACAGGCAAGCCCACCTGGCGCCGACAGGTGAGGAGCTAGGGGAGCAGGCGGTGGGAGGAGGGGGTGTGGCAAGCAGAACCCAAAGCAGGACCTCTCCAAGCACAGTTTAGATTCTGGGTCCTCTGCTTTCCTTGCCCAAGCCTCAGTTTCCCCATCTCTAAAATGAGCATAACAACAGCACACACCTGGAAGAGGTGTGAGAGAGGGTTGGTGAGATCATAGCTTAGTACCTGGAACGGGCACAAGGGACCGTTTTGATATATGGTTGCCAATACGACCTGAATGAGGAAAGCAGTCAGCAAATGTGGGGAAGTGTTCATGGAATTCAGTCTCAAAGGTGGGAAAGGGTCATCGTGAGATGCTCGCATGATTTGGGGCATCTATGTGGCTTTTGGAGTTTTGGGGTTTGTTTTGGTAATGTCTCTATTAAGATACAACGCAGGCCATACAACATACAGGTTTTTGAAAACCAAGACAACTTCACATTAAAATCTGACTCTCCGTGTTTTCCTTGAAGTCCAAAGATCCAGTAATATTTGCACCTGGCCACGGTGATGTGTGGGTTTTCCACAGTCCCCACCTCTCCCTGATGCTTTACCTTGGCTCCCAGGTGCCTGTTTCAGGACGAAAGAGGAGAGGAGACCTTTAATTGGGATAGGAAGCACTTGTTGGGTTTTTAGTCTAAGCCGGGAATTCCCTGCTAGAGATGCGCAAGGCATGATTCCTGGCCCAAGAGAGCTCACGGTCCAGATGAGGAGATGGGGTGCAACGAGTCTGTGAGGGGGGAGCCCAGGATATAGGGGAAGCTCATAAGAAGTACCTGAGTGAGGTTGGGGGCTCAGGGACGGCTTCCTGGAGGCAGTGACATCTATGCTGAATCTGGAAGGGAATCAGGAATACAGGCAGAGGAAACAGCCTGGACAAAGGCCTAGAGGCTGGAAAGAGGAGGGTAGGATAGGAGATCTGTGGGGTTTGGCATAGGTGGCCTGCAGGGGTGTCCTCAGCTCCCCTCCCTTGGGCTCATCTTTCCCTTGATCCCTTCCTTCACTCCACTCTAGCCACCCTGACCCTCTGTTCTATTCCTTGAACTTGCCTAAATCACTGTAGCCCCAGGGCCTTTGCATTTGCTGTGCCCTCCGCCTGGAATGCCCTTTCCTACCTTTTGACTCAAGGCTGGCTCTTCTCACCTTTCAGGCCTTTGTTCAATGTCACCTCCTCCAAGAGGCCCTTCTGCATCTTATACCTAAAGGAGGCACCCCATCACCTCCCAGGCATTCCCCAGCCCCTTATCCTGCTTTTCTTTTCTTTTCTTTTTTTCCTATCATAGCCCTTCTCACTCCCTGAATTACAGATTTGTTTTATGTTTATTACCTGCTTCCTCCCACTGGAATGTAAGTTCCAATAGCAAAAGGCTTAAGTGTCCCTTAAGTAACCTCAGTAGCTGGCAGAGTAGGTCCCCAATACAGAGGGATTGGCTGCATGGCCACAGTGTTGATTGGGCACCTACTGTGTGCAACGCAATGGAGCAGAGGGAGATGAGACAGGTCAGGAAGGCTGAGGTACAACAGAGGGTTTGGTCCTGAAGGTAACGGGGAGCCATCGATGGTGTTTGAGCAGGGGAGGGGTACTGGCATGCAGGAGGCTGGAAGTGGAGATGTGGGCCGGCCTGACCTTGTTTCTTCCATCCCTGCAGGGTCACCGTCCTCTATCCCAGCCCACCGTGGAGGCAGGTCCTGCAGGTGGGTGTATTGAGGTCTGGGGGTCACAAGAGGAAGGACCTGAATCTCACTCTGTTGCCCCATCTCTCCTTTCCCCTTCTCCCCTCACGCCCCCAGACCAGACTGATCTAAACAAGAGCGCCTCCATACCAGCCGGACCAGTGGACCCCTCTAAGTCCAGAGACGAGTCTGTCGGGGTTCCGCCAGCCCCAAGGAGGATCCCTGGGGCAGCAGTGGCCTCCTCAGAAGCCAATGGCCCCTGCCCTGGATCCAGCCCCCCTCCGGAGCAGGCGCCGAGTCAGGGAGTGGCGGCGTCTGACGGGGGAGTGAATGAGGCCAAAGGGGAAGGCACGGTGAAGGTGGTCTGGGAGGGGCTGAGGGCCACGGAGGACTGTACCACGGGGCCCACAGGCCCAGAGCTGGAGGCTAAGGTGGAGGAGATGGTCATGGAGGCCATCGGGGACAGACAGGAAGCCGGACGCCTAGAGCTCCCTTCATGGGTCAGGGAGGACAGGGATATCGTGGAGGTAGTCTGGGAAGGGGTGGGAGGCACAGAGGGCAGCGACTCAGAGGCCATGGGGGAGGCGGGCAGAGGCCTGGAGGCTGCACAGACCAGCTCACTGAGGCTGCAGGAGGGACCGGGGGGAGCAGCTTCTGGAGAAGGGGAAGGTGCCCCCAGGGGCAGCGCTGATGGTGATGGGCAGGGGGGCTTTGGAGGAGAGGAGGGGTCCTTCATTTGGGTGGAGAGAGTGACCCTCAATGAGCAGTGGGAAGAGCTGGGGCTGGAGGGCTTGGAAGGGCCAAAGGCACTGGGAAGGGAGGGAAAGGATGAGAGTCCACTGGGGGCAGGCGGCAGAGGCGGGGAGGAAACGTGGGAGGCGGAGAGGAGGTGGGCAGAGGAATTAGCGGGGAAGAGAGGAAGTGAGGGAATGGCAGGCGCAGAGCCAGAAGGAGCAGAGATGTCACTGGCAGTGGAGAGGAAAGGAAGTGAGAAATCCTTGGAGCCGGAGAGGAGAGGAGTTGAGGAAAAGGTGGAGACAGAGATGGGAGGAGGTGACGAACCACTGTTGGCAGAAAGAAAAGAAGTTGAAGGACCTCTGAGGGCAGAGAGGGAAAGAGGGGAGGAGCCGTTGGGAGTACAGCAGAAAGG
Organism: Globicephala melas; assembly: GCF_963455315.2. Taxonomy (NCBI): domain Eukaryota; kingdom Metazoa; phylum Chordata; class Mammalia; order Artiodactyla; family Delphinidae; genus Globicephala; species Globicephala melas. The sequence continues at coordinate 162,619,182 of NC_083316.1, read as the reverse complement.
AGGTGAGGAAAAGTTAGAGGCAATTGAAGAACCATTGGTGACAGAAAGGAAAGAAGGTGAGGAATCACTGATGGGAGAGAGAATAGGAGGTGAGGAAGCATTGGAGGGAAAGGAAAAAAGAGACGAGGAGTCACTGAAGGTACAGAGAACGGGCGGTGAGCAGCTGTCGGAGGCAGAGAAAAAAGGAGATGAATCACTGAAGGTACAGAGAACGGGCGGTGAGCAGCCGTCGGAGGCAGAGACAAAAGGAGATGAGGAACCACTGAAGGTACAGAGAACGGGCGGTGAGCAGCCGTCGGAGGCAGAGACAAAAGGAGATGAGGAACCACTGAAGGTACAGAAAACGGGCGGTGAGCAGCCGTCGGAGGCAGAGACAAAAGGAGATGAGGAATCACAGAAGGCAGAGAGAATGGCAGGTGAAGAGCCACTGCAGACAGAGAAGACTCAAGGGGCCGAGGGAGATCTGAGTCCGGAAGAGCAGAGAGAGTCAGGAGGAGGAAAGGAGTGTCAGGCAGAGGAAGTGAGTGAGGAAGTGGCTCCCCTGGGGGCCAAGGAGGAGCCAAGGCCGGAGGAAGAAGGACAGCAGCCGCAGGAGAAGCAGGAAGGCTCCCCAGAAGCGGAAGCAGTGAAGCCCCAAACCTCTGATGAGGGCCAGGACCCCTCTGGGGATGCCACCCCCCTCCTGGCAGAGACCCCAGCTCAGGAGCAGCCTGCTGAGTGCCAGCCACTGCTTCAGGTGGAGGAGCCCAGGGCCAACCCCAGTGCCCAGGCGGTGCCCACCTACGCGCCTGCCCAGCAGCCGGAGCCATCTGCCCCTCCCGAGGGCGAAGAGGCGAGTGGCCCTAAGCAGAAGACGTGCCAGTGTTGTGCGGTTATGTGAGCCCACGCCCTCTACCCCACTCCCAGCTCCTCTCACAGCTACCTCGGCCTCTTGGCATCAGCAGATGGTCCCAGGCGCAGACAGGGCACCACGGGACTGGTGATGGCACCTGGGAGCCAGCTGGTCCACATGTCCATCTCCACCTGGGCTCCTGGACCCCTTGCACACTGCCTGTGACCCTGGCCCCTTTCTGTGACAAAGCCTTTATACTTGAAAATAAAATGTTGAGCATTTGGACAGTGTGAGTGTGTCTGTTGTTGGCACAGAGCCACCTCACCGTCTCCTGGTGGGAAGTGGAGGGCTTCACTCTGCTAGAATCAAAGATTATGAATCAGTGAGAGTGTAGATATGGCTGCTGTAACAAAAAGACCTCAAGCTACAGTAGCTATCAAAACAGAAAGAATTTATTTCTCTGGGCACTTCTGATCCAGGCAATCACTCAGGAACTCGGGTTCCTTTCCATTTCTTGCTCCGCCTTCACCTTGGGTGTGGCCAAAGCTGGATCACAGGGTACATCAATGCTCCAGCTCATGGGAAAGGGAAGGGAATGTGGAAGAGCCCCCACGCAGACCCACTGGAGGCACATGTCACTTCTGCTTATGTTCCACTCATAAGAACTCAGTCTGTGGCTGCACCCAGCTGCAAGGGAGGCTGGGAGTGTACCCAACTACAGTTCTGTTATAGCAGCAGGACAGATTTGGGAAGGCACCTGCCACTCTGGATTTTATATATTTTTCTTTGCTCCCTCATCCATCCGTATATTCCCTGTAGGACCAGGCCCTTTTCTGTAGGGGTCCTTCAATCTCAGCTCTTCCTTGGCTGGGTGTCCTCAAGCAAGTGACTCAGCTTCCTTGAGCCTCAGTGTGTTCATCTGTCAAATGAGCACCCCTCTCCCCTCCTGGGGTTGGTTCAGTCCGTAACCTGGAACCTGGGGTGTGGCCCAGAAAGCCCAGCTCCTCGGGTGTGGGCAGGAAGTGTTTCTCATATCCAGAGTCCAGTGGGGCTGAGGCCTGGGGGGCCTCCATAATCGGTACCTGCTCTATCTCCTCCACTTCCAGGATGGGCAAGTCCCCAGGGGGCTGGGCCTGGGGCACCTCCTGGGAAGAGAAGAGGCTGAGATTCCTCCCCTCATACCCGCCAATTCTCACCTACTCCCCACTGTCTGAGGTTTCCCCAATCCCCCAAAGGGCCCTGATGAGCCCAGCTTTCTGCTCACCTTCATGTGGGGCAGGCTGAAACTACTGTTGGCAGGATCAGGAACCTTCTCCCAGACCCAGTGGGGTAGTACCTTGTGCCGCAGGTGGACGCACCTGGCAAGCAGGTAAGAGTCAGGGCAGGGAATCCAGGCGGCTAGACACCCATGCCCAGATCGTAGGGTCCAGGAACGTCACAGAGCCCTGAAGCATCATCCCCTTACCACATCTCTCCCCAAGCTCAGCTAATGTCCAGCTGTCCTCCCAACCTGGGCAGAGACCCATGTGTCTGACAGCCTCACCTTCCAGAGGTAGCTAAGCTGACGCCACAGCCCGTCAGGAGCAAACCCCATACGAGAAGGACAACTGGCAGAACTTTCCATTTCAGGGTGTTATCTGGAGGGAGGGGGGAGGGGCAGAAGAACATCTGGACACCAGGGAGGTGGGGAGGGGTCAGGTAAGGCTCATGGGTGGAGCTGGGAATAGGTCAGGGAGGTGGATAAAAGGGCAGGGCCTATGAATGGGTAGGGGCTAAGGGTGGGGGAAATCTTGGGGTGGGAGTGGGGCTTGTGAAAAGGTCAAGGTCAGGGATGGGGTGAAAGGGTCAGAGACACACATTGCTTGATAATCCACAGCAGTATTTAGCATCGTCAACATCCCGAAGTCTACATGTCCACCCCCTGAAGTTCAGTAATGATTACATAACGCCCTCCAATGCCCCTCTCTCCGGGACCCCTCCCATGGCAGTCCTGCCCCAGGCCCATACCTGGTAGGTGAAAGCGGAGGCTTGGACCCGGTGGGCCCTGTCCTGCGATGGTGGACGCGGTCACCCACAGCTCACAGGTACCCCAGTGAAGGTCGGGCAGGGTGATGGTCCGGGTGCTGCCACTCACTGAAGGACACACCCAGAGCGGTTGGGGAGGCAGTCAAGTCCCATCTCAGGACCTTTGCACGTGCCATGCTGTCTGCAACACTCTCCCCCAGATATCCACATGGCTCCTTCCTCATCTCCTTCAGCTCTTTGCTGCAAGGTCACCTTCTCAGTGAGGCCTTCCCTGACCGCCCCCGCCCCGCGAGTAAAATAGCGCCTGCTTCACCACTCATCTTCCTTGCTTTATTCTCTATCCACCACTTATCACCATCTGACACACTGCTTAGACCTTATTTACTTTGTCTATACCTTCATGTCCCCCATTAGAAAGTTAGCTCCACGAGGGCCATATTCCCAGCACCTGGATCAGCGCCTGCACATAAAAAGCACTCAAAAATGATATACAGGGGACTTAACCTGGTGGCACAGTGGTTTAGAATCCGCCTGCCAACGCAGGGGACACGGGTTCAAGCCCCGGTTCAAGCCCTGGTCCGGGAAGATCCCACATGCCGTGGAGCAACTAAGCCTGTGCGCCACAACAACTGAGCCTGCACGCCTAGAGCCCACGCTCCGCAACAAGAGAAGCCACCACAATGAGAAGCCCGTGCACCGCAACAAAGAGTAGCTCCCGCTCGCCGCAACTAGAGAAAGCCCGCGTGCAGCAACAAAGACCCAACGAAACCAAAAAAAAAAAGATATACAGTTGACCTTTGAACAATGCAGAGGTTAGGGGTGCCGACCCTCCACTCTTTAAAAAATCTAAGTACAGTATAATTTATAGTCCACCCTCCTTATCTGTGGTTCCTCTGGATGCCCAGTTCCACATTTGCAGATTCAACCAAACGCAGATAGTACTGTACTATTTACTATTGAAAAAAGTCATGTATAACTGGACCTGCGCAGTTCGAACCTGCTGTTCAAGGGTCGACTGTATATTTGCATAAATAAAAGGATGCATGAGTATCATATCCCTCACCTGCACAGAATCCAGTGAAGGGAAATTCACCCCAGACGAGGGGAATACATTTGCATCTCCCGGAACTGTTTTTGTTTACTTTTTAACTGAATTGCCCTTTTTGGTTTTTAAGCCAAGAGAGGAAGCAGCTTTTTGGTTTGTTATAGGATTACAGGAGACATGAATACAGATCAAGATATACTGCCACAGAAAGGTGTCCAAGTGAAATCGGGTGAGAAAAAGAAAGTTGCAAAACATCACGTTCATAAGCTTCAGGGGCCTATAACATAGTCCTCTTTTAATTATAGGTACATGTACACATAAATATATATGATTTTTAACCTAAGGATATCTATATACTTGTGCAAGGTGCAATCATGGCAAAGTATCTATGTTAAAAAAAAAGGCTTTATCGGTTAGAGACAAATGCTGAAGTACCAAATTATTTAGGGGTGAAATGATGCCAAAGGCTCTAGAAAAAAAAAGGGGGGGGATAAATTGAAACAAGATTGATAAAATGCAGAAAGCCATTGAAACTGGATGGTGGGTACACAAGGATTTGTTATACTATTTTTCCAACTTTTTTTTTTTTTTTTTGTGATATGCGGGCCTCATACTGTTGTGGCCTCTCCCGTTGCGGAGCACAGGCTCTGGACGCGCAGGCTCAGCGGCCATGGCTCACGGGCCCAGCCGCTCCGCGGCGTGTGGGATCTTCCCGGACCGGGGCCCGAACCCGTGTCCCCTGCATCGACGGGCGGACTCTCAACCACTGCGCCACCAGGGAAGCCCTTTTTCCAACTTTTGTTTGTGCTTGAAATTTTCTATAATAAAGAAGTTTAAAATTTTCAAAAAGCACAACTCCTATCTCTATGTTAACGTACACATGGCAAAATATGGAAGCTGCATGGTCCGTATCAGTGAAATGATGAGAATGACGATATACTTGAGTATACTTCAATGTGTCAGTTTTTAAAAAAAGAACAGATAACTTTGGTAATTAGAAAAAAAGGATATTTTTAATTTTTATTATTGTTCTGCTCTTTCTTTTTATTGTATCTATATGAGATGATGGATGTTAACTAAACTTATGGGAATCATTTCACAATATTCGTAAGCCAAACCGTTACACTGTATACCTTAAACTTACACGGTGATGCTGTCAATTACATCTCAATAAAACTGGAGTGGAAAGGGTAAAAAAGGTATTTTAAAAAGGAATTTGTGGGCTTCCCTGGTGGCGCAGTGGTTGAGAGTCCGCCTGCCGATGCAGGGGACACGGGTTCGGGCCCCGGTCCGGGAGGATCCCACATGCCGCGGAGCGGCTGGGCCCGTGAGCCATGGCTGCTGAGCCTGCGCGTCCGGAGTCTGTGCTCCGCAACGGGAGAGGCCACAACAGTGAGAGGCCCGCATACCGCAAAAAAAAAAAAAATCATATGTAATCCTACAGTCCCTATTGACATTGTGGGGGAATTTCTTTTCATATTTGTGCCTCTGCTTCACTCAGTGCTGGGTTTATTTTACAAAAACGGAACCCCACAAAGTTTTACAATCCTTTTATCTTTTTCACTTAATAAGATATGACAGGCATCTTTCAATGTCAATAAATATAGATCGGAGTCTCCTTTTTTAATAGCCAAATGACAGTCTATTACGTTGACAGCCACCGGGGTTATTATCCACTAGGGAACCCATGATAGTGTGTGTTCTCCCAGGGGCTGAGAGGGAGCCAAAGGGGCCCATCTGGGGGTAAGGGGAGGGGTAGGCTGATGGGTGGGTCTTGTGGGGGCTGGGAACAGGGGCAGGCGGCAGTGGAGCTCACCATTCATGCAGACAGAAGGCCTGGTCCCACTCTGTGCACACAGGGTGTAGTGGGTGAGATGGCCCCGAAGTTGGTGCCTTGGGACCTCTCCCCACGCTACAGCAGGGGTCCCTGGGGGGCTATCCTGGAGTCGCCAAAGCACTGGCCCTGCCAGGGGTACTGGTGAGAGAAAGTCAGCGGGTCAAGTTCTGCCAAGGTTCCAGGACCCTCCATCCTCCAGCCCCACCACTTACCTAGTTCCTCTCTGAACTTCCAGACAGAGGGGGCAGGGGCCAAGCCCCAAGGAGAGACTGCTGTCACCGTGATTTGGTAGGGCACCCCTCCTTCGAAATCCCCTGAGTGGGGGAGGAGCAAAGACCAGTTAGAGTTGGCTCCCCTCCCCTCCCCGACTCATTTCTTATTTTGTAGGAATCTTCATTTGTGTCCCCAGAAGGACACCTTGATATAAGAATTTGAATAAATGTAACTGATCTGGGAGGCAACCCCAGAAAACACCAATAGGGCAGTGGGGAAGCGAAGCAGGGAAGGAGAGTCACCCAGTAAATATGTGTTAGAGAACAAGTTCCCAACATGGCCAACCAAGGCTCAGTCCTGCTGGCGAACTCTGTGTGGCAGCAGAGAGCACGATCCTGAGCACCGTCCCACCCGAGGGTGGGAGCTGGGGTATTTATCCATCAACCAACATCAGTCATTGGTAGAGGGCCGCCTCTGAGGGGCTTTGATTCCCCGGCACTTCCAGCTGTCCAGGCAGGCAAAATGCTTCAGATCAGAAAAAGCCCTCAGGCCAGGAATGCAGGTGCCAGAGGCTGGGAGATAGTCAAATGCTGGACTATGAGTGGGGCCCTGACACCGCTCATTACAGTAAGTAAGGCTCCTGAAATCCCTTCTCAAAACCTAATGCTGCCATATGGGCTTCCCCAACTGGGAATTTTCCAGAATTGGGGCTCCTCTTCTTTTGTCCATATATACTCATGGGTCTTGGGACTCTGTGCTATATCTCTCGCTCAACACCTTCTCACACTCTCCCAAGTTCTTTACACCAAGGACAGACTCCCCAGTGTTAAATCTCCGCCTAGAACTTATTGCTAGACCTGAGACTTGAGTATCTGATAGTCCCATGGACAATTCCACTTGGATGAGCACATGAGGTGCAACATATCCAAACGGGTCCCCCAAATTCTGCTCTAAGACTCCTCAACAAGAATCTGCCTGCTTCTCTCCCTTCCTTGGTCCCCACCTGGTCCAGTTCCCACCATGTCCCACCTGGACATACACAGTCCCTTCTCCTGGGTCTCTTACCTCCAACCTTTGCCCTCCCAGTCTGTTCCTCCCACAGCAGCCAGGGGGCGCCTGTAAGCACCTGAGTCAGGACACACCCTTCCTCTGCACAGAACCCTCTGTGGCTCCCACCTGACTCAGAGCAAAAGCCAAAGTTCTCCCCATGACCCACAAGGCTTTGCACACTCTGCCCCATCACCTCCCTGCCCTCACCTCCTCCCACTTTCCCCCTTGCTCATTCCACTCCAGCCACACTGGCCTCCTCACTGCTGCTCTAACACATCAGGCACAATCCTGCCCCAGGGCCTTTGCACTGTTTGTTCCCTCTTGCTTTTCCCTTAGACATCCTCATGGCTCTCTGTCTCGCCTCCTTCAGGTCTTAGTTCAAATGGCACTTTCCCAGAGAGACCTTTCCTACCTTTTTTTTCTGACATAGCTATCCTCCCTCCTCTCCCTTACCCTGATCTACTTTGCCCCAATTACATTACAGATGTACTTGTTTTTTGTTTCATTGGGTGCCTGCCCTACAAGATGAGGATGGAGATGTTGGTGGGGATGAGGGTGGGGATGCTGCTGAGAGGACAGTAGGGTGATGGTTCAGGGTTTAGCTTCAGGAGCCCGACTATGTCGTTCAAATCCTGGTTCTACCACATACTTGCTGTATGGCCTCAGGTGAGTTGCTTAACCTCTCTGGGCCTTTTTCTTTCTCTGTATGATAATAGCAGAAACCTACTTTATAAGGAAGTTTGTATGATTTAATGCTTATGGTAAATGCCAATACGCATCAGTGACCATCACTGTGTACCAGTGTCTAGAACATGGCCTGGCACACAGTAGGTAGTCAATGAATATTTCTTGCACGAATTAATGATACTTGAACACTCTCTTCTGCAAATCCAGCCATCAGTCCACTCTCCAACAGCTGAAATGGGAACCCAGGTGTCCTGGGGCCTCACCTGGCAACACAGCACTGAGGTTTCCAGGAGGAAGCCAGACCCAGTTGAGATCCTCCAGGGGGTCACCATCTCGAGCCCAGTCCACCACATGCTCCTGCAGCCCCCCGGACCCCTGTTGCCAAGTCACCAGCAGATCCGAGCTTACAGGGATGATGCTGACCACCACACCACGAGGGGCAAAGCCTGGACCTAGAGGATAAGGAGGAGAAATCTCAGCTGTCCACTCGGGAAGTCCCCTCTTGCACCTCCAGGGCATTGCTCAGAGGAAGCTCACAGCCTCTTACCCAAGCAGGCCAAAGAGAGGTTGGTAGGAGGCTCCCAGCTTGTGGCGTTGATGGCGGACACCCCAGCCCACTCCGCTTGAGTGGGGATGGAGATGTTGCAACATGAGGTCTCCTCCTGGATCACCTCCTGATCTTTAATCTGGAACCAGACTCTGTAGCTCACCTGCACGCAGTGTCCCGAGGCCTGAGGGATGAGGGGAAGAAGTGGTTAATATCTCCCATTTATCAGGCACATACTGTGCTTCTCAGTGAGGTCACCTGACAAACCAGTCTGTGAAATGTTTTTGTTTCACTCTAAGATGAAGAAACCGAGTCTCAAGAGTGGCTCAGTGGCAGAGGTGGAATTAGAATACAGCTCCTGGGCCAGAACTAGGGTGAGGTGAGTGAGGCACTCACCTTGGCGGCAAAACAAGAGGATACCAAAAATCCAATCAAGATGAATTATATTTTAATGCAATATTTAAAAAAATTTTTTTTTATTTTTCAGTATAGTTGTAGTTGAAGTATAGTTGAATTACAATGTTGTGTTAATTACTGCTGTACAGCAAAGTGACTCAGTTATACATATGTGTACATTCTTTTTCATATTCTTTTCCATTATGGTTTATCCAGGGTATTGAATATAGTTCCCTGTGCTATACAGTAGGACCCTGTTGTACGCAATATTTTAATCAATCAAAATTAATGCAGGGGGCTTCCCTGGTGGCGCAGTGGTTGAGAGTCCGCCTGCCGATGCAGGGGACACGGGTTCGTGCCCCGGTCTGGGAAGATCCCACATGCCGCGGAGCGGCTGGGCCCGTGAGCCATGGCCGCTGAGCCTGCGGGTCCGGAGCCTGTGCTCCGCAATGGGAGAGGCCACAACAGTGAGAGGCCCAAGTACCACAAAAAAAAAAAAAAAAATTAATGCAGGGATTTCCCTGGCAGTCCAGTGGTTAAGTCTCTGCGCTTCCAATGCAGGGGGCATGGGTTTGATCCCTGGTCGGGGAACTAAGATCCCACGTGAGGCTCGGCGTGGTCAAAAAAAATTTTTTTTAATTAAAAAAAATTAATGCAAAAAAGAAAAACCATGACAAACAAATTATCAAGATTTTAACTAGGACTTCCCTGGTGGCACAGTGGTTAAGAATCCACCTGCCAATGCAGGGGACATGGGTTCAAGCCCTGGTCCGGGAAGATCCCACATGCCACGGAGCAACTAAGCCCGTGAGCCACAACTACTGAGCCTGCGTGCCACAACTACTGAAGCCCGCGCGCCTAGAGCCCATGCTCTGCAACAAGAGGAGCCACTGCAATGAGAAGCCCGCGCACCGCAACGAAGAGTGGTCCCTGCTCGCCGCAACTAGAGAAAGCCCGCGTGCAGCAACGAAGACCCAATGCAGCCAAAAATATAAGTAAAATAAATAAATAAATAAAAAAGATTTTAACTAACGACAGGCAGGATCTGACCATGCACTTATATGACCCTGTCTTCCCTCACCTTACCTTAGTCTGTCTTGTGCAGTTCTTAGGGACTGCAAAATTCCCACTGTTGTATAGAGGAGTAATTACGCATAGCAAAGAGGATAGTACCCTCCAGAGTGCTTTGGGGAAACTTGTGAGAATATTTGGTTGCCTCAATGATTGGTATTTGATGGGCAAGAGCCAGGGACACTACCCTCTCCTAGAAATAAAAAAATTGTCCCACGTCCCTTGTAACTTTTGAAGGTCATCCCAACTGGAAACTTCTGTAGATGAAAAACCCTGTCTAATAATTTTAACTGATCCTAGAACCAAACACATTTTGATGTATAAATACGAAAACTTTTGGGATCTGGTTTTAACATTCACTGAATTTTGAAATATTCAGAACATACGGGGACTTTCTAAGCACTTTTTATTATCTATTTCCAGCACAATCTGTGTTCTGATCAGAGAATTTTTCAATGTGCCCAGCATCACCTCATCCCTTTGAAGTCCTTGGAAACCAGCTCAATAGCCTAGCATGTGGATGATTTGGGTAAATGTCCTGTTGGCATATGGAAAGAATGCATGTTCTGATGTTTCCTATGTGAGTCCATTAGGTTGTTTGTTATGCATATGTTCAGATTCTCTGGATCTTGACTTGTTTTTCCATCTGCTTGTTATGAAATTACTTAGAGGGGTATGTTAAAATCTCCCACGACGGTTGTGGACTCTATGGAGTTCTCCTTGTAGTTCTATCGATTTTTTTTTTTTTTTTTGCGGTATGCGGGCCTCTCCCGTTGCGGAGCACAGGCTCCGGACGCGCAGGCTCAGCGGCCATGGCTCACGGGCCCAGCCGCTCCGCGGCATGTGGGATCTTCCCGGACTGGGGCACGAACCCGTGTCCCCTGCATCGGCAGGCGGACTCTCAACCACTGCGCCACCGGGGAAGCCCCTCGATTTTTACTTTATGTATTTTAAAGCCACGTTATGAGGTACATACAGATTTACTATTCATATCATACTGGTGAACTGAATATTTTGCCATTATGTAGTAGCCTTATTTCCCCTTTATTTTCTACTGAATATTACAATACACTCTACACAGTATGCTATAATACAATACACTGTATTATACACATTTTAAAATATATGTATATATGGGTTATATTAGCTATGTATTTCATTTCAGTATAGTAAGGGGGCATTACAAAGTATGTGTTATAAAATAGAGGCACGAGGGACGTCCCTGGCAGTCCAGTGGTTAAGACTCTGCACTTCCAATGCAGGGGGCACAGGTTTGATCCCCGGTTGGGGAACTAAGATCCCACATGTCGTGCAGCATGGCCAAAAAAGTAAGAAAAAAAATGAATTAAAAAAAAAATAAAAGAGGCACTGAAACTGTGAATTAAGGTTTGAAAGCCAGAGAACCTCAGCTCTGCCACATAGCTGTTGTTTGGTTTGGGGTAGCCTCTCTATGTCTCATTTTCTCATCTGTAAAGTTAGTGAATGTAAATAAGTGTTGGAGGCGAGGACCTGGCACATAATAAGAGCTCTGTAAGTATTATGCATGGTTAAAGTTAGTGATATTAGATTGTGTGGCCCAAGAAAGTATGAGCCCTGTTGTTTTGTCTCTTGCCATATTTACTGTGAGCTAGGGCCTTGCAATGTCTGGAACACGGTAGGTGCTCAGCAGATTTGCATCAGTGAGGACTGTTTCACTCTTGTCTGTCATCTCACAATGCCCTTTAATACTAGCATCAAAGTCCTTAGCATATTCTGCTGTATTTTGTGGAGCTGAGCCTAGTCTTGCTTCTAAATCTTTGCACCTGGTGTCCCCCCGACTGGAACACTTGTACCCATCTTCATGTCTCAGCTCAGATCTCCTAGATTCAGCCAACATTGGTGGAGTCTTTCTCTGCACCCAGCACTATGCCAGGACCTCTCTGAGCATCCCCTCCTTGAAGCCCTGAAGCAACCTCAAGAGGGCAGCATAGTAACCTTCGTCTTGTTTACATCATTGTTTTGGGGGGGGTTTTTTGGTTTGGCTTGTTTTTTTGTTTTCTTGGTTGGTTTGTTTTTTTTTGCCCCACTGCTCAGCAGGATTTTCATTCCCAACCAGGCACCGAACCCAGGCTTTCGGCAGAGAAAGCCCAGAGTCCTAACCACAGGACCACCAGGGAACTCCCTACAACATTGTTTTTTGGTTTTTTAATATTTATTTATTTTATTTATTTGGCTGTGTTGGGTCTTAGTTGCAGCATGCAGGATCTTCGTTGTGGCATGAGGAATCTTTTAGTTGCAGCACGTGGGATCTTTAGCTGCAGCATGTGGGATCTAGTTCCCCGACCAGGGATCAAACCCGGGCCCCCTGCATTGGGAGTACGGAGCCTTAGCCACTGGACCACCAGGGAAGTCCTCTACGTCACTGTTATTTGGGGTTTCCTGACACGTGCAGAGACATGGTCCTCACAACTCACCTTCCACAGAAGCAGGGGTTCCTGTCCGCCTGGTGCCCCACAGATGTTCCCTGATATCCACACATCTTTTGGAGCTGGAAAGGATGAAAAAAGGAGAGACCATGTGACTAAGTTCTAGCCAATGAAATATGAGATGAAAGATACGTGCAACTCTGGGGTTGTGCTCTTAAAGTGCAAGGGCAGGCTCCCCGACTCCTGGGGTCCCACTGCGCTGGAGTTGTCTTCAATTTTTTTTTTGCTGTGTGAGCTTAGGAAAGTTGCTTAACCTCTCTGAGGTTCAGCTTTCCCAACTATAAAATATGACAAATAAGAATGGCATGATTGGCCAGACTTCCAGGAGAGGGGCTGAGGGTGTAGGGGTAAGCCCAGAGATCCTCACCAGAGGGTGGTGTCTGGAAGGACAGAATGGGGCTCCACTCGCTCCACAGATCCTCTTCTTCCTCCACGTGACAGCGGCCAGATACCTCATAGCCAGTGGCTAGCTCCAGGTCCTGGATATCAACAGGGGTCAGGGGTATGGATTTCACTTCAGGTTCCAGCTGGGGGAGAGACAGGGGAGAATGATGAGGCTGAAGATTGAATTGAAAGTACCTGGCCTTATATGTCAATAGCATGACCAATACTGTCCTGCTTTGCCTGGGATCAAGTGGGTTCCTAGGACACAGGGCTTTTGGTTTTAAAATTGGGACAATCCCTGGAAAAAAGAGACAAGTTGATTATCCTCTGTGCCAGGTATAGCAGTAGGTGGTAAATTCTATTATTAATATTCTTCTCATTTTACAGATGAGGAAAACTGAGGCCAAGAGCGGGGAAGTGACATACCCAAGGTCACATAGCTGGTGAGTTCTGGAGCTGAGATTCATACCCAGGCAGTTAGATTGCAAAGTCTGCATCTGAGCATTGCTCTGAATTGCATGAATATTCGTAGTGACAACAACTCTGCTCTATATTGTAGTGTTTTGCATGAAAAGCTGTAACTGAAACAGTGGGTTATCCCCAATATCCATTCTCCCCTTCTTCCTTTGGAAATAGAACCCTTGAGTATCTGTCAGGAACGTGTGTCAAGAATAAAGACTACATTTCCCAGTCTCCCTTGCAATCAGGTGAGACCATGTGACTAAGTTCTGGCCAATGAGATATGAGATGAAAAATACTTGCAACTTTGGTGCTGTGCTCTTAAAGTGCATGGGCAGGCTCCCCAACTCCTGGGGTCCCATTGCACTGGAGTTGTCTTCCATTTTTTTTGCTGTGTGAACTTGGGAAAGTTGTTTAACCTCTCTGAGGTTCAGCTTCCCCAACTATAAAATAGAGATCTTAAAAGCATCTACTATATAGGGAGGTTGGTACTCATCAAGATTGCTTAGCTTGGGCCCTGACGTGTGGCAGGTGCTCAGAAATGTGAGCTGCTTTTATTACTTTTGAGCGTTTACTGAAAACCAGGCTCTGTTCATCACCTGTAAAATGGGTAGGCATAAAACACATCTACCTCAAAGAGTTCTTGTAAGGATTCAATAGACAGCACACAGTAGATGCTAAGTGTCTGCTGTTAACCTCTTATTTTAAGGTTAAGGTAAGCTATTTGAGGATTTTTATTCATTCACAAAAATGTTAGAGGAAGTTTACCGAGTTTCTCAAAAATTCCAAGTGGAAGGAATTCCCTGGAGGTCCAGTGGTTAGGACTCCTTGCTTTCACTACCGAGGGCCCGGGTTCAATCCCTGGTCGAGGAACTAAGATCCCGCAAGCACAACCTCGCGGCGTGGCCAAAAAAAAAAAAAAAAAAAAATTCCAAGTGGAATTTGGATTGGGACTGCATGGAATTTATAGATTATCTTGGGGGAACATTTTTTAACTGAACGAGATGCATGTACAGGCCTTCTGTGAGGAATGTGGACAGACTCCAGGGCCAGCTGAGGAATGAGCTCTGAGCTAGGTGTCTGATTTGGGAATGATGTCCCGGGCCCCGCCCAGAGTAGGGTGGGGGAAAAGGGTCCCTGACACTCACCAGCATCCAGGCCATCTCCTGGCACCTTCGGTAGTAGAACTGGCAGACCAAGACCTTATGGGGTGGCCACATAGGAGGGGCCCATTGGACAGTGGCCTCTAGGGGGTCATCCTCTGAGAAGTCCACATCAGGGTACAGTTGGGGGGCATCCGGCTTCACTGAGGAAGGGGAGGTGCATTGAGCCAGGGCCTCCAAGACCACCCACCCCACACATAGCAAACCCCCACTCCCGCCTGTTACTTCGGGTTTCGAGGTTCACGAAGACTGGGGGCCAGAGAGGTTGGCCTGCCCTGGCCACCCAGACAAGGAGTTCGTCAGACGTGGTGAGCTGTTCCCGTGGAATGGTCACCCGGCTCTGCCCAGTGGGCACTGCCACTGTCCAGGTTTTGTTGGAATGGCTGTGAGGAGAGATGCGAGAATCGGGGCAGCATACGGTGGGCTGGGCCCAGAGCCGTAATGATAACATATTTTCTGCCTGGGTTCAAATCCCAGTTCTCCTGCTTCAGAGCTGTGTGACCTTGAGCAAGCAACTTAACTTCTCTGTGCCTCAGTTTCCTCATCTACAAAACGAGGGTGATAAAATTGCCTCCTGAGGGACTTCCCTGGTGGTCCAGTGGTTCAGACTCGGTGCTCCCAATGACCACGGTTCGATCCCTGGCTAGGGAACTAGATCCCGCATGTCCCAACGAGCGTGCCGCAACTAAGACCTGGCACCGCCAAATAAATACATGTCTTTTTTTAAAAGTGCTTGCTGAAAGGGCTGAATGGGGAGGGGAACAATGAGATGAGAAATGGACCGCATTTAGAACAGCAAGTGTCAGGGACACGATACATGTTACATGAGCATTGGTTATTTTGTTTACTGAGCACCTATTACGTATACGCACATTGACTTCTACGCAACTGTTCACTCAGCAAATATATACTTCTGTTGTAGAAGCTGGGAATAGGACTACGACCAAAGCAGGCAAGGATCCACTATCCGGAGCTGGTGTTCCAGTGGGGGAGGCAAATGAGAAACTCATAAATATATAACTGATGGTGGTATAAGCAATACAGAGAACAATAAAGCAGGGTGAGAGGGATTCAGTGTGATGATAGGATGAAGAGTGACAGTGCTATTTTAGGAAAGGTGGTCAGGAAAGCTCTCTGATGAGACATTTGAATAAAGGCCTGAAGGATGTGGTGTGGAACAACGCAATACCTCGGGAAGAGCATTTTAGGAAGAGGGAGCAGCTGGTGCAAAGGTCCTGTGGCCAAACTGTGCCTGGTGTTTTACGAAGAACAGTGAGGAGGAGGCTTGTCCTCTGGGGTAGAGTGAGTGAGCGAGCAAGTGGGAGGAGGTGAGGGCAGGGAGGTGACAGGCAGATTATACAGGGCCTGATGGGCTGCAGGAAGGATTTCGGCTTTTACCCTGAGTGAGGTGGGAGCCCTGGAGGGCTGTGAGCTGGGGAGGGACATGCCCTGATTCAGAAGTTCACAGGTGCGGGACTTCCCTGGTGGTCCAGTGGTTAAGAATCCGCCTGCCGATGCAGGGGACAGGGGTTCCAGGCCTGGTCCGTTAAGATCCCACATGCCCCGCAGAGCAACTAAGCCCGCGAGCCACAAATACTGAGCCTGTGTGCCACAACTACTGAATACTGCGCGCCTAGAGCCTGTGCTCCGCAACAAGAGAAGCCACTGCGATGAGAAGCCCACGCACCGCAAAGAAGAGTAGCCCCCAATCGCCACAACTAGAGAAAGCCGGTGCACAGCAATGAAGACCCAACGCAGCCAAAAATAAAATAAAAAAAAATAAAATAAAGACTCCGTGCTCCCAATTCAGGGGGCCCGGGTTCGATCCCTGGTCAGGGAACTAGATCCTGCATGCCGCAACGAAGATCCCACATGCTGCAACTAAAACCCAGAACAGCCAAATAAAGAAAGAAAGAAATATTAAAAAAAAAATAAAACCGAAGTTCACAGGTGTCCTCTGGATGCTGTGGTGGAGAACAGACTGTGGGGCTAAGGGTGGAAACCGAGTCCAGGGAGGAGGTGACCGCACGGTCCAGGCCAGCGATGATGGAACTGGACTATGGTGGGTGCTGAGGAAGTGAGGAGTGCCAGATTCTGCATAATGTAGAAGGCAGAGCCGGCAAGGCCTGCTGTGGGTGACAGAGAGAGAGAGAGGAGTTGAGGACATCCCGAAGGGTTGGATTTCAAAGGTTCAAATCAAGGTCTTCAGAAAAAAACAACAAAAACACATGTGTTATGTTATGTTGCTGGTAGGAACATAAAACGGCGTAGCTGTTGCAGAAAACAGTTAGGTGGTTCCTCAAAAAGTTAAACACAGAACTGCCATATGCCCCAGCCATCTTACTCCTAGGCATATACCCCAAAGAACTGAAAACAGGACTCAAAAACGTGTACACATTATGTTCAAAGCAGTGCTAGTCACGATCGCCCAATTGCAATTGCCCAACGGTGGAAACAACCCAAATGTCCATCAACAGATGAGTGGATGAACGTAGTATATCCATACAGTGGAATATTGTTCAGCCACAAAAAGGAACGAAGTTCTGATTCGCTACGACATAAATGAACCTGAGAAACATGCTAAGTGAAAGAAGCCAGATACAAAAGACCACATGCCAGATACAAAAGACCACATATGATCCCATTTATGTGAAATGTCCAGAACAGGCAAACTCAGAGACAGAAAGTAGATTAGTAGTTGCCAGGGAATGGGAAGTGACCGCTGTTGGGGATGGAACTTCGTTTTGGGGTGATGGACATGTTTCGGAACTAGATAGAGGCACTGGTTGCACAACATTGTGAATGTACTCAATGCCACTGAACCTTCACTGGCAAATGGTTAATTTCATGTTATGTGAATTTCACCTCGTTAAAAAAAAAGGGGAAGACCTTCTCTTACTCCCTCATCCTCTACCAATTTAAAACCCTAGCCCCCGCCCCTCTTCTGGACATGGGTGGTGGTGATGGTTGCACAACGTGACTGTACTTAATTCCACTGAACTGTACACTTAAAAAAGGCTGAGAAAAAAAGTGGTAAATTTTATGTGTATTTTACCATCGTTAAAAAAAAAAAAAGACCAGCCTCCCATCCCAGTTCCCATCTTCAAATGTTCCTTTCCCTCTCCTCTCACTTAGCCAAATTTGAAATGAATTTGTGTTTCCAGGTGTGATTCATTGTGAAGCAACATCAGTCACCCCCTCAGAATGTGGGCTCCACAAGGCTTTCTGTGTCTCTTTCACTGCTGCATCCCTGGCACCAGACCAAATGATCTTTTCATATGCTCAGAGAGGTTAAGCTATTTGCCTAAGGTCACACAGCAATAAAAACAGCTTCTAATCATTAAGCATTTTCTTTCCCACGTGCCTAACTCATTGAATTCTCAGAACCAGCCTTGAGAGGCAGGTTCCATTATTATCACTACTTGATAGAAGAAGAAACAGAGGCTCAGAGAGGGAAAGTGACTGGTCCAGGGTAACACAGCAAGGAAATGAGGGAACCTGGAAGTGAAGGGCTTGAGAGTGGGGCAAGGCTGGGGGGTGCGGGTGGGCAGGACTAATGGGTCCTCTCAACCTGAGAAGTCTAGAACCTGAGTGGTCACTCTTCCAAAGCCTCTGTTTCCCCAAATCACTCCATTGTACTCACTACTTCTGGCTCTGGAGGTACAGCGTGGAAGGGGCTCCCAGGTCCCCAAGAGGCTCCCATGAGCAGTTCAAGTCGCCCAAGGGTCCAAATCCATAGCACTGCAATGGCCCAGGGCTGCCTGGAGAGGGAGGAGGGAGGGTCCGAGGGAAGGGGGTCAATTCCCCCAGCCGCCCTCACACCCCAGAACTTGAACTCCCCCTACCCCTTACGGAAGTGATCAGCAGGAAGGGGGCGTTGGGCACCGCTCCCCAGGCTTCGGGCATAACTCCTCCCCTCCCTCTACCAGCTACATCCTGTTACCACCCGATGAGCCCTTTCCCCTACCCCCGCCCAACCCCGGACCCTGGCTCCCACCTCGCTGCCGCCCATTCCCCAACTCCTCTCATCGCCCGGTCCCTGTCCCGGGGGGGAGCAGAGTGGCATCCGGACCTTTGTCATTCATTCCAAAAAATTGCGGTTCACCCTGGAGGATGTGCGTTTCCGCGGAGCGCGGCGGCAGAGCGCCGACACGAGTTCGCTCCGTAACTCACCCTGGGGCCGAGTCCTGCAGAACAGCAGCATCAACAGAGGCAGCAAAACCAGCTTCGGCCGCCGCCGCGGCGGGAAGGGAGCGGCCTGGGTTCCCCGCATGGCGTCCCCGCGCCCCCAGTCCGGCCCGGCCCTGCCAGGCCCAGCGCTGCAGCGCCGCCCGCTTGTCTCTCGGGGTCCAGCGCCCGAACAGCAAAGGGAAGCGGAGCCGCCCCTCCCAGCCGCCTCCGCACCTTGCGCTTCGGCTCCCCGCCCCTCCGCTGCATCGGAAAGTCCCTCGCGGGGGCTGAGGAGGGGTAGTAGGGGGTGGGCGGCGCTGAGGCGTGGCCGAGCTCCGCAGACACCTGCCCCTCCCCTCCCCCAACAGGATGCCGAGTCCTTTGGAACTTTTTATCTTTGGGGTTGGAGAAGGTTCTGATCCGTTCTCCCCACTGAGCTTCCCACCCCAGGATATGAAGGGAACCCAGGGGTCCCTCCACCAACCCTGGGGTCCGCAGCTTTAGAACCCCCAGCAGGCGAGGTCGGAGGAAGAGGGGCTGGCAGACAGGGGGACGGGAGCGGGCAAAGGCTGGAATGGGGTGGTGGTATAATTGGGGCTGGCAAGGGGACAGTGGTCACAGTTGGGACAGGAGAGAGTCACAGTTTGGGTAAGGGTCTCAGTGTGGCCAGGTTGGGTAGAGTATGGGCATCCTTTGCAGCAGGAGACGGTATAGGACAGGAAAGGCATGATATGGGCTGCGGAGAGGTCAGGGTCAGGGTAGGGTCAGGATAGGCAGGCTGCTCAAAGGTCAGGATTGGGTGGGGGGACTCTGTCCAAGTCCACAGTGCCTGACCTCTGAGACTCGCTGATGAATGAATGCATGAGGGGCCAGAAACAGGTGCCCAGCTGGATACCGGTTAGGTGGATGGCAGGGCTGGGGCATTCACCCTGGTGCTCCCTGGCTGCCCAGTTCCCCTTCTAGCAGAGGCTGCTGATTTCATCTGTCAAACCCAGAGTCCAGGCTCCTGGCTGGTCCAGCTACTTCTCTGTTCTTGTGACTCAGCCTCCTGAGTAAAGATTTTGATTCCATTCAGGCCTGGGTTCCCGCTTTGATGGGCAGCTTACTCAACCTCATTGAGCTTGACTTTCCTCTTCTGTCATATCTTTTCCCCTACTATTTATTTACTGAGGACCTGATGGTTAAGAACATGTGTTTGGGAGCTGAACTGACTGAGCACCAATCCCATTATCATCTCTCAGCTTCCGTTTCCTTGTTGGCAAAACGGGGATAATAATAACTCCTACCTTCCAGGGTTTTATACAGAGTAGATGATTTAATTAATACCCATTTAAAAAAAAAAAACTTAGAATAGTGTCTGGCACATGGTAGGCACTCAACTTTGTCCTAATCTGTTTTCACTGAATTTTGCCGCTTAACAAACCTGCAAGATACAGGGGCTGTGCCTCCCTTTTGCAGATAAAGAGGATCAGGGGAGGAAAGCAACTTGGTAGGAGGGTCACCTACTAGGTGGCAAATCTAGCCTTGTACTCACCACATCCCTCACACTCCCTTCCCTGAAGGCTTGGAAAGCACGTTAGTTTCGGCTTCTGAAAGGCACGTCCCAGTGTTGTGCAAAGAGCAGCCTTGCCTAATGCAGGGCACAGGGCTCCCAAGTAGAAGCAGACTTTTAGCTGGTGTGGATGGCTTGCTGCCCCTCCCCTATACGGCTCCCCCAGCCTTGACACAGCTTTGAGGGCCTGGCCCATCTCCCCAGCTGCATGTGGTGGAGGAGGGACTCTCCTGCCCCAGCCCCTCATCTCACCTCTGTCCCTGGCTCCTTGGACCCATCTTGTGTCCTGTCAATGCCCCTAACACACACACAGCACCTCCCCAGCCTCACCCATAGCTTCGTAGGCCAGGATGTCTGACCGTCTCCACCAGGAGCCCCCACAGGTGAAGATGACTGCTCGGATGAATTCACGGCCGCAAAGCTTCACTCCGTAGGGTGCTGCCTGGGCCTCTGTCCACAGCTCCCCAGCCAGCACCCCCATGGCCAGCAGCAGCAGCAGAGGACGTTTGGCCATGCTGGACAGGGCTGCCTGAGATGTGAGAGGCGGCACAGCAAGGCAGCTTCCTGTGGTTGGTGCCGCCACCGCCTCCTGGCCCCCCATTTATACATCTTAGCTCCCCCCTCTTGTCATGCCTGTCATGGGGGAGCGAAGTGACCTCCTTTATCTCCACTAGCAGAGAGGAGGCAGGCACGCGGCCCCCTCCACCCCTCCAGCACTGACCTTTCCCGTTTCCCGGACCAAGCAATAACCTTTCACCAGGGATGGGGTGACGTGGTCCAGCTCACTGTCATCTTCAACAGAGAGAGGTGAGAAGGCCTCCACTTAGCAGAGACCAGGAACCCAGACCCCCACCAGACCGGGAGAGAGGGCACAGCCAGCCCCCCCATCACCACCATACTGCTAGGGTCCCAGGCCTTCTCCATAATAACAAGAATAATGAGTGCTTACACAGTATGCACTGTGGGGCCAGGCACTGCTCTAAATATGTATATTTGTTTAATTGATTTAATCCTCCCAACAGCCTATGATAATAGTTCTCATTTGAGCAAGTCTCAGAATCTCCTGGAGGGCTTGTTAAAACACACATCACTGGGCCCTATGTGCAGAGTGTCTGAAAATCTGCATTGACGACAAATTTCCAGGCCATGCTAATGCTGCCGGTCCAGAAACCACACTTTTTTTTTTTTTTTTTTTTTTATGGTGTGCAGGCCTCTCACTGTTGTGGCCTCTCCCGTTGCGGAGCACAGGCTCCGGACGCGCAGGCTCAGCGGCCATGGCTCACGGGCCTAGCCGCTCCGCGGCATGTGGGATCTTCCCGGACCGGGGCACGAACCCTTGTCCCCTGCATCAGCAGGCGGACTCTCAACCACTGCGCCACCAGGGAAGCCCTTAACTTTTTATTTTATATTGGAGTATAGCCAATTCATAATGTTGTGATAGTTTCAGGTGCACAGCAAAGGGCCTCAGCTATACGTACACATGTATCCATTCTCCCCCAAACTCCCCTCCCATCCAGGCTGCCACATAACATTGAGCAGAGTTCCCTGTGCTATACAGTTGGTCCTTGTTCAGAAACCACACCTTTAAGAGCCACTGGACTATGAGACTAGGACAAAGACTGTCTCCAGGTTACAGGTGAGGAAACAGAAGAGTGACCTAAGGTGCCCAAGATCAGCTAGTAAGTGGAGGTGGGAGTTGGGGTTCAAACAGAGCCTCTGGTTCCAGAGCTAATGCTCTCCAAGGGAAAAAGTATTTTTTTTAATTTTTATTGGAGTATAGTTGATTTACAATGTTGTGTTAGTTTCAGGTGCACAGCAAAGTGAATCAGTTATATATACACATATATCCACTGTTTTTTTAGATTATTTTCCCATATAGGCCATTACAGAGTATTGAGTAGAGTTCCCTGTTCTATACAGTAGGTTCTTATTAGTTATCTATATTATTTATAGTAGTGTGTGTATGTCAGTCCCAATCTCCAAATGTATCCCTCCCCCCAGGGAAAATTTTTAAGGATTAAAAAATACTCTTGGGACTTCCCTGGTGGTGCAGTGGTTAGGAATCTGCCTGCCAATGCAGAGGACACGGGTTCGAGCCCTGGTCCGGGAAGATTCCACATGCCACAGAGCAACTAAGCTCATGCACCACAACTACTGAAACCCGCGCGCCTAGAGCCCATGCTCCCCAACAAGAGAAGCCACTGCAATAAGCCCGCGAACCGCAACGAAGAGTAGCCCCCGCTCGCCGCAACTAGAGAAAGCCCGCGTGCAGCAACAGACCCAATGCAGCCAAAAATAAAGTAAATTTATTTTTTAAAAAATTGTTATGGGAACAGAGTTTCAGTTTCGCAGATGAAAAGGGTTGTGGAGATGGATGGTAGTGATGGTTGCACGACCATGTGAATGTACTTTATGTCGTTGAACTGGACACTTAAAATGGTTAAGATGGTACATTTCCTGTTATGTGTATGTTACCATAATTTTAAATATAATTTTTAAGTGTTTAACTAATATCATATACAGAGAGGAACTGTCGTGTGCTGGGCAATGTTTAACAGTGGGCTTTCCGGATACAAATGAACTTATTTACAAAACAGAAATAGACCCACAGACAGAAGACAAACTTATCATTACCAAAGGGGAAAGGGGTGGGGGAGGGATAAATTAGGAGGTTGGGATTAACATATACACACTACTATATATAAAATAGATAACCAACAAGGACCTACTGTATAGCACAGGGAACTATACTCAATATTTTGTAATAACCTATAAGGGAAAAAATCTGAAAAAGAATATATATATATATATACACATATATATAAATGTGTGTATAACTGAATCACTGTTCTATACACCTGAAACTAACACAACATTGTAAATTAATTATGCTTCAATTTTTTAAATAATTTTTAAAAAATATTTCTTTCTTTATTTATTTGACTGCACCAGGCCTTAGTTGCAGCACGCGGGATCTTTAGTTGTGGCATGCGGGATCTAGTTCTCTGACCAGGATCGAACCCGGGCCCCTTGCATTGGCAGCACGGAGCCTTAGCCACTGGACCACCAGGGAAGTCCCTATACTTCAATTTTTAAAAAAATAAATTATTTTATTTTATTTTATTTATTTTTGGTTGCATTGGGTCTTCATTACTGCATGCGGGTTTTCTCTAGTTGCTGCGAGCGGGGGCTACTCTTCGTTGCGGTGCGCGGGCCTTTCATTGCGGTGACTTCTCTTGCTGCAGAGCACAGGGGCTCTAGGTGTGCAGGCTTCAGTAGTTGCGGCTCGTGGGCTCTAGAGCACGGGCTCAGTAGCTGTGGCACACGGGATTAGTTGCTCCGCGGCATGTGGGATCTTCCCAGACCAGGGATATCCCCTGCATTGGCAGGCAGATTCTTAACCACTGCGCCACCAGGGAAGCCCCCTATACTTCAATTTTTAAAAATATTAAACAATAACAAAACAAAACAAGTAAACCCCAATGGGCTCTCCGGGAAAAAAAAAAAAAAGGCCCTGATTTATACCAGTTATAGGTTTCTGGTCAATTTCAAGCTACCAGGTGATATCAGTGTGATGTTGCCAAATTCCTGAAAAGGTAACAATCAGTTTTCACAAGTCAGTATAAGCCAGCTCCAGGACACCACCAAAATGTGAAAAACATTGCAATTTGCTCAATTTAAAAAATAATGATTTTTTTAAACACCCATGTCATCATTACCCAGATCAAGAAGAAGGACAGTGCCAGCACCACAGATGTCAACCCCCCCCACCCCGCATCCCCAGTCACAATTTCTTCCCTACAGAGGTAGCCACCATCCTGACTTCAGCCATCACCACTTCTTTGCTTTTTATTCGTTTTGTTTGTTTGTTTGTTTGTTTTTCACCGTGCCACATGGTTTATGCGATCTTAGTTCCCCAAGCAGGGATTGAACCCAGACCCTCTGCAGTGAAGGCTCGGAGTCCTAACCACTGGACCGCCAGAGAATTCCCTGCTTTGAATTAGTTTTAACACCAACCTGGGCATCTCTGAAACAGATAACTGAATCTCTGAAACATAACTGAGTCTATTTCTTTTTTTTTTCCTTTTTTTTTTTCATTCTAACAAATTGAACTTTTTATCAAAGTTCATACAGATCTGGGCACATACAGAAAAGTGCCCAGATCATCAGTGGACACCTGGAAGAATTTTCACAAACTGAACACACTTCTGCATCCAACCCTCAGGTCCAGAAACAGAACATTCCCAGCCTCCATCCAGAGCAGGGAAATTAAACTCCACCGTCTGGGAGGAGGAGTATGGAAGAATTTGTGGATATATGTTAAAACTATACTAACTAATAAATGCTTTGAGTGAGATGCTTTGAGGCTATGCAAAGATCCTGTTTCCTGTTCCACCCACTGATATTAGCATTCATTGGTGGAGCGTGTGCATTTGCTATTATTTATTATTTGGAATTCTTCTGTAAGGAAGAGTTGTTTCATCTCCATTTATTTACTTGTGCAATTATTTGTTTATACCAATATGGACTCATGAATAGTTATTTTTATTCTTTGGGTTAAAATTCAATACTATTATTATTTATTTCACCACCCAAATTGTTCCAGCTTTGGCCATTGGGAGCTCTTTCAATTGGTCTCTGCTCTAAGCATTTTCTTTCAGGCACTGCTCTTTTGACATGACTATCTCTCTCTGTCTCTGTCTCTCTGTCTCTCTGTCTGTCTGTCTGTCTGTCTGTCTGTCTGTCTCTCTCTCTCTCTATATATATATATATATTTTTTTTTAAGTACTTCCTTACTGTCTGGCACCACAACATGTTCCAGGCTCATGTTGCATTTCCCCTGCCCCAGTCCTAGTATCAGCCATTTTCCCAGGGAGCCTGTGTTCCCTTTACTGGAGAGTGGCATTGAGAAGCCAAGACCTGGATGCTGAGTCTGCTCATTGCTACTGAGGGTGGGAGTTGATGTTGTTGCTTCTGGGCCTTCTCAGCTGATAGCATCACTTAAAAAATATATATATTGAGGTAAAATTCATATGAAATAAAATTGACCTTTTTTTTTTTTTTTTTTTTTTTTTTGCAGTACGCGGGCCTCTCACTGTTGTGGCCTCTCCCGTTGCGGAGCACAGGCTCCAGACGCGCAGACTCAGCGGCCATGGCTCATGGGCCCAGCCACTCCGCGGCATGTGGGATCTTCCCGGACCGGGGTACGAACCTGTGTCCCCTGCATCGGCAGGCGGACTCTCAACCACTGCATCACCAGGGAAGCCCAAAATTGACCATTTTAATGTTACATGTACATGCATGTTCATAGTAGCACTAGTCACAATAGCCAAAAAGTGGAAACGACCCTGATGCCCATCAACAGATGACTGGATAAACAAAATATGGTCCATCCATACAATGGAATATCACTCAGCCTAGAAAGGAACGAAGCAATGACACATGATACAATGTGGATGAACCTTGAAAGCATTATGCTGAGTGAAAGAAGCCAGACACCAAAGGTCACATAGTGGATAATTCCATTTATAGGAGATGTCTGGAATAGGCACACCCATAGAGACAGAAAGCAGACTAGTGGTTGCCAAGGGTTGGGAGGAGGGAGGAATCAGGAGTAATTCCTACCGGTATGTCTCTGGGGTGACGAAAACATTTTGCATCTAGACAGAGGTGGTGGTTGCACAACATTATGAATATACTAAATACCACTGAATTGTTCACTTTACCACGGTTAATTTTATATGTCAATTTCACCTCAATTTATTTATTTATTTGTTTTGTTTTTTGTTTTTGGCCACACCGTGCAGCTTGTGGAGCTTCCCCAGTGAGGGATTGGAACTGTACCCCCTGCAGTGGAAGTGCAGTCCTATTTAATTATTTATATTATATATTTTTAAATTTCACCTCAATTTACATAAAACAACAATAAGGGCTCTGGTGATGGGCAGAGCGGGGTTCGAATCCCATGTCTGCCTAGTTCCTGCTGTGTGACCTTTGGCAAGTCACTTAAGCTCTCTGTGCCTTGGTTTCCTCACCTGTAAAACAAGGAGGATTCAAAAAAAAAAAACAAGGAGGAATGAGTGCGTCAAATTCTTAAAACAGTCTGTGGCATGCAGTAAGTGCTGTTTAATTAAATGTTATTTCTTTTTTTTTAATTTTTTAATTTATTTTGGCTGTGTTGGATCTTTGTTAACGCACGAGGGCTTTCTCTAGTTGTGGCGATCGGGGGCTACTCTTCATTGTGGTGTGGGGGCTTCTCATTGGGGTGGCTTCTCTTGTTGTGAAGTGTGGTCTCTAGGCGTGCGGGCTTCAGTAGTTGCGGCACATGGGCTCAGTAGTTGCGGCACATGGGCTCAGTAGTTGTGGCACACGGGCTCTAGAGCTCAGGCTCAGTAGTTGTGGTGCATGGGCTTAGGTGCTCCTCAGCATGTGGAATCTTCCCAGACCAGGGCTCGAATCCGTGTCCCCTGCATTGGCAGGCGGATTCTTATCCACCGTGCCACCAGGGAAGCCCCTTAAATGTTATGTCTACTTGACACATCCCTTTTGGATTTGAACTTTATTCCTTTGTCCTTTTCTTCATGACAGACTCCTGGCCTTGGTTGCCCCCAAGGCCAAGGCCAACGCTCCAGAAGACAGGAGTCATATCTGACTGTACTGCTTCAAAAGGGCTGATGAATAATATGTTCCCCTCCTCTGCCTCTTCTCCTGGCCACTCTCTACGGATGTACCCTTCTGCCCTTTTCTCCGTATCCCCAATCCTGGCCCAGGGGTTGCTGATGAACAAACACGTCAGGAAATATTTGTTGCCTGACTGTTTGACTTTAACTGACTGTCCCAGAACCAGAAGCTTCTTTTGTGCCTCACACAGAATCAGAATTTTGAGCCCATCAGAGCTGAGCGCAAATCCCACTTCCTGCGAGCAAGGCGCTGCACCTCTATGAGTTCATTGGGAAGATGTAGATAATAAGCGTATCTACTTTATGGGGTTGTTTGAGGACTTGGGTGAAATTATGCAAAGTGCTTAGCACTGGGCATGACACCCAAGTGCAGAGGGTTGAATGGTGATCACCTCCTGGTGATACATCGCAGGACCTGTGAACGTGATCTTATTTGGAAAAAAGGATCTTTGTGGATATAATTAAGGACTCTGAAATGAGATCATCCTGGATTATCTGGGTGGGCCCTAAATCCGATGACAAGTGTTAATAGACAGAGACAGGAGAGAAAAGGCCAAGTGAAGACAGAAGCAGAGATTGGAGTGATGTAGCCAAAGAGGCCAAGTCATGCCAGAAGCCACCAAAAGCTGCAAGAGAACGAAAGATCCTCCCCTAGAGCCTTGGGAGCAAGCCACAGCTCCGCTGACACTTTGATTTCAGACTTCTGGCCTGCAAAACTGTGAGCGAATAAATTTCCACTGCTGTAAGCCACCCAATTGTGGCGAACTGTTACAGCAGCCATAGGAAACGCATATATAAGAATTGGGAAATGTTATCTGCTACAATATCATTATTGTTACTGTCATCATCATCACCACCATTATCATGGGCAGCATAAAAATGCACTTAAGGGACTTCCCTCGTGGCACAGTGGTTAAGAATCTGCCTGCCAGGGCTTTCCTGGTGGCGCAGTGGTTGAGAGTCCGCCTGCCGATAGAGGGGACACGGATTCGTGCCCCGGTCCGGGAAGATCCCACATGCCGCGGAGCGGCTAGGCCCGTGAGCCGTGGCTGCTGAGCCTGCGCGTCCGGAGCCTGTGCTCCATCCTCAACGGGAGAGGCCACAACAGTGAGAGGCCCGTGTACCGCAAAAAAAAAAAAAAAAGGAATCTGCCTGCCAGTGCAGGGGACGCGGGTTTCAGTCCTGGTCCGGGAAGATCCCACATGCCACAGAGCAACGAAGCTCTTGTGCCACAACTACTGAGCCTGCAGTCCAGAGCGTGATCCACAACTAGTGAGCCCACGTGCCGCAACTACTGAAGCCCGTGCGCCTAGAGCCTGTGCTCCACAACAAGAGAAGCCACCGCAATGAGAAGCCCGCGCACCACAATGAAGAGTAGCCCCCGCTCGCCGCAACTAGAGAAAGCCCGTGTGCAGCAACTAAGACCCAACACAGCCAAAAATAAATAAATAAATTTATATTAAAAAAACACCCACAACCCAGATCTTTTTAAAAAAAGCACTCAAATCTTACCAATCAATCCTAAATAAAGCCATTCTTCTAATTTGTTAACTAATTTTTTTATTTTTTTATTTATTTAATTTTTGGCTGTACCAGGTCTTAGTTGCAGCACGCGGGATCTTTTAGTTGCGGCATGCGGGCTCATAGTTGCAACATGCGGACTTCTTAGTTGTGGTATGTGAACTCTTAGCTGCGGCATGCATGTGGGATCTAGTTCCCCGACCAGGGATCAAACCCGGGCCCGCTGCTTTGGGAGTGTGGAGTCTTACCCACTGGACTACCAGGGAAGTCCAGTTAATTTTATTTTTGAACAGTTAATACATTCATGGGCTTCAGAAAACGAAAAGTATAAGGTTTATGCTGCAGTATCTCCCTCCCAAGTCTTAGTTCCCCTCTCTTCACCCACAGGTAACCCACTGCTCTTGATTTCCTGAGTATCTTTCTGGAATTTCTGTGCACATATGAAAAGAAATATGAATACAAGTCCTTATCCCTCCACCCCCTCCAACACACACACACACCTGCTTTTACATTAAAGGTAGCATTAAAATGTTGGGTTTTTTATTGTGGTAAAATATATATAACATAAAATATACCATTTTAGCCAGTTTTAAGTATAAAATTCAGTGGCATTAAGTATATTCACATTGTCATGCAATTATCACCATCACCCATCTCCAGAAATTTTTCATCTTCCCAAACTGAAACTCTGTACCCAGTTAAACAGGCACTCCCCATTCCTCCCTCTCCCAGCTCCTGGTAACCACCATTCCACATTTTGTCTCTATGAATTTGCTTTTTCAAGGTACATTGCAAATTGGAACGATACAGGACTTTCCCTTTTGTGTCTAGATTCTTGCATTCAGCATAATCATTCAAGGTTCATCCATCCATGTGGTAGAATGTGTCAGAATTTCAGTTCAAGGTAACATGTTTTACATATTCTTCTGCACCTTCCTCCTCCACCCCCCCCCCAACTTAACAACAAATGCTGGAGTATTCCCCTTTCCAAAGCTCTCTTTATGCACCCTTGTCATTTTCTACAGCCGGATGGTATTTTGCCATGTAGATACCCCATAGTTAATTTCACTGCCAGAGACAGACATTTTTTCATTCGTTTGTTCTTAGGTTAACACTGCAGTGAAGAACCTTGCACCGATGTCATTTCACACGTATGCAAGTGTATCTGTATATAAATTCTGCAATGTGAGATTTCTGGCTCGAAGATTATGTGCATTTGTAATTTTTACAGATATTACCAGATTTCCTTCCTTGAGGGTTAGATTAATTCACACTCCCTCCAGCAATGGATAAGAGTCCTGTTTCCCTTCAGCTTCACCAACAGAATATTATCAAACTTTGGATTTTTGCCAAAAGAACAAGTGAAAAGTGGTATCTCAGAGTAGAGAAAATTTGCATTTGCCTCACCACAAGCAAGACAGAACATGTTTCCATATTTCCATGTGTTTAAGAGCTTTTTATAGTTTTCTTTTTCCTCTCTGGTCACCTTCCTTGTCCATTATTCTTTCAAGTTGTTGATCTTTTCCTTCCTGATTTCTAGGAGTTTTTTTTTTTTTAATTTTTTTTCTTTTTTAAAAAAATTAATTAATTATTTTTGGCTGCGTTGGGTCTTGGTTGCTACGAGCCGGCTTTCTCTAGTTGCCACGGGCAGGGTATACTCTTTGTTGCAGTACGTGGGCTTCTCACTGAGGTGTCTTCTCTTTGTTGCAGAGCACGGTCTCTAGGTGCACAGGCTTCAGTAGTTGTGGCATGTGGGCTCAGTAGTTGTGGTGCACGGGCTTAGTTGCTCCCTGGCATGTGGGATCTTCCTGGACCAGGGCTGAAACCCGTGTCCCCTGCATTGGCAGGCGGATTCTTAACCACTGCGCCACCAGGGAAGTCCCTTGTTTTGTTTTGTTTTGTTTTGTTGGCCACTCCATGCAGCTTGCAGGATCTCAGTTCCCTGACCAGGGATTGAACCCGGTCCACGGCAGTGAAAGCCCGGAATCCTAACCACTAGGCCACCAGAACTCCCCTAGCAGTTCTTATATGTTAAGGAAGCTTACCATATGGTTATGAAATGTGTAGTAAATATTTTTTCCCGATTTGTCATTTCTCTAAACTCTTACGATTACTGACCACTAACGTTTATTGAGGATTTGCTACATGTCTGGCTTTGGTTCTTTAAACACACCATCTCTGTTCAATCTTATTGACACCATTTTTCATCTCTAAATACTCCAACACACATTTTCCTACATAATATAATGCCATTTTCACACCTAACAAAATATACAGTCATTCTTCAGTATCATCTTACACCAAAGCGAATGGTAACATTTCCCCGAGTCTCTGAAATATCTGTTCAGAGTTGGTTTAGAGCAGTGCTGGCCAATAGCACTTTCTCTGATGATGAGAATGTGTTTTCCCATATAGTAGTCACTAGCTACATGTGGCTGTTGAGCGCTTAAAATGTTTCCTGTGAGACTGAGGAACTGAATTCTTCATTGTATTTTATTTTACTTTCTTTAAGTTTTAATAGCCACATGGAAAATTACAGGCCAATATCCCTGATGAAGCTAGATGCAAAAACTCTCAACAAAATATTAGCAAATCAGGGACTTCCTGGCAGTCCAGTGGTTAAGACTCTGAGCTTCCACTGCAGGGACTAGGGTCCGACCCCTGGTCAGAGAACCAAGATCCTGCATGCCCTGTGGCTCGGCCAAAAAAAAAAAAAAAATTAGCAAATCAAATTCAACAATACATTAAAGGGATCATACACCATGATCAAGTGGGATTTATTCTAGGGATGCAAAGAGGTTCCACACCTGTAAATTAATCAGCGTGATAAACCACATTAACAAAATGAAGGATAAAAATCATGTGATCATCTCAATAGATGCAGAAAAAATATCTGACAAAATTCAATATCCTTTCCTGATAAAAACTCTCAGCAAACTGCTATTCAGAGGAAATGTACTTAATGTAACAAAGGCCATATATGACGAGCCCACAACTAACATCATACTCAACACTGAAAGTTTTTCCTCTAAAATTAGGAACAAGACAAGGGTGCCCACTCTCACTACTTCTATTCAACATAGCACTGGAAGTCCTAGCCAGAGCAGTTAGGCAAGAAAAAGAAATAAAAGGTATCCCCTCCCGTAAAAATAGCCACACAGGACTAGCAATTACCATATAAGACAGTGCAGATGTAGAATATGACTTCCTCACCCAAATACATCTCACCTGTACTCACTTTCTCCATTATTCCCCTCCCACTTGGCCCTCAGCCTTTTGCAGTGTGACATCTGCCCCCCGGCAAATTGCCATGAACCCAGGTCTCACCCCAGCCCCGCTTCTCCCCACATTCTATCATACCTTCATTGGTTCATGCAAAGCCCTCACCAGTTTAATTTCTGTCCCCTCCATCCCAGATCCCCAATTCCTTGCCCTTCCCAAACCTTTGCCAGCATCCCTAAGGCATTTGCTACGTGTTCTTAAGCTGGTAGATAGTCTTAAATAATAGGATGTATCATTTTGTGTGTTTATACTTTTACTTTATATGCTTATACAAGTATGCTGTAATTTGCAAAATGACATTGTGTACTAGATCTCCATCTGTATCCTTTTCAGTGATACATTGTGGGATTTTTTGTTTATTTTGTTTTTACTTTTTTTTTCTTTTTTTTAACCAGATTGAAAGCATTTATTAACTTCTTTCCTTCAGCCTCCTCCCAACAAAAAGTTGTCTTTCCAGAGTTGGGGGGACGGGGAATAGGTTGACACAGGTTCATGTAGATATGCATACACCCCAAGCATTTTCTCTAAAAGCCCAATTATTTAGGGCATTGTCTCTCAGATCTTTGTTATTTTTAAATCTCAGTCCATTCCTTTCTTTTACAAATCTTCTTTTCAGTGCCTCCAGAAATCTTCCATGCGTGAAGATTGTCTTCATGCATCAGATTCATGGATATATCTGCACAGTGTTTATATATCAAACATAAATAAATAAATAAATATATTTCTTTTACCCTACTGTGTACATAGTTTGAAAAGTTAGAAGAACCACTCTGGGATTCCCTGGTGGTGCAGTGGTTAAGAATCCGCCTGCCAATGCAGGGCACATGGGTTCAAGTCCTGGTCCGGGAAGATCCCACATGCCTCGGAGCAACTAAGCCCGTGTGCCACAACTACTAAGCCTGCGCTCTAGAGCCCGCGAGCCACAACTACTGAGCCCATGTGCCACAACTACTGAAGCCCGCGCGCCTAGAGCCCACGCTCTGCAACAAGAGAAGCCACCGCCATGAGAAGCCCGCTCACCGCAATGAAGAGTAGCCCCCGCTCACCACAACTAGAGAAAGCCCGCACATAGCAACAAAGACCCAACACAGCCAAAAATAAATAAATTAAATTAAAAAAAAAAAAAGAAGAAGAACCAGCCTGCTGATCATTCACTACACCTCATGTTTAATAAGCAGAAATGCACAGGCTTTTAAGATGAATTTCCAGCATAACAGAAGGACATCTTGTTTGCATTTCAATGCACCAAGTGTCAGATTCTTATTTCATTACTCACTGGCACATTAATGGATGGCTCTTAATTTCTTTTTTTCTCTCTTTTAGCAAAACTCCATGAAGACCTCTTACTCTTGGGTCAGGAGCAAGGTTGCCTTATTTTAAAATGCTATAGTGTCTGAGTTTCACCGCATCAGCATCACATTTTTTAAGAGCTACTTTGCTGCTTTCACTGTTAGGTTAGTACTCTATCACTCAGCGTTCTTATTTCATCTTTCTAGTCCCTGAGGGATGGACACCTACATTGCTTCCAACTTCCTGCTTCAATGAGCATTCTTATCTGGTGCAAAACTCAGTGAATATAAAAACTTGGAAGAGAATTACCAAAGTTGTAGTTCTCTCTCAATTTAACAGGGATCCAATAACTGGCTTAAACAAGAGAGAATGTTTGTCTCTGCTGGCAGACAGCCTGGGGACCCTGGTCCTTCTGTCGGTTGCTCCACCATCCTCCAGGGCAGTATCTCCAAGGACATTTGGCTGTGTCTGGAGACATCCTCGTTGTCACACCTGGCAAAGGGAGGGGTTGGGGAGGTTGTGTGCTCCTGGCATGTAGTGAGTGGTGGCCAGGTATGCTGCTCACTACTCTGCAGTGCACAGAATAGCCCCCTGCG
This sequence comes from Globicephala melas, assembly GCF_963455315.2. Lineage (NCBI taxonomy): Eukaryota > Metazoa > Chordata > Mammalia > Artiodactyla > Delphinidae > Globicephala > Globicephala melas. The sequence goes on along the minus strand of NC_083316.1, from coordinate 162,585,917 downwards.
ACAAAGAACAATTTGGCCTCAAATGTCAATGATGTCGCCTGCCCTACAATAGTCGCCACTCTTTTATTTTTTTCTTTTTTGGCCGCACTGCGAGGCATGCAGGACCTTAGTTCCCCGACCAGGGATGGAACCTGTGCCCTCTGCAGTGGGAGCGTGGAGTCTTAACCACTGGATCACCAGGGAAGTCCCCCACTCCTTTTTGTCATGACTGACGCGTTGAAGACACCGGGACAGTTGTCCTGTAGCACACTCCACCCTTGGGGTTTGTCAGTTGCTTCCTGATGTCATTTAACTTGTTCCTCTACGCTTCCCATTTCCTGCAAACTGGATGTTAGGTCAAGAGACCTGATCAGAGTCAAGTTTAACATTTTGGCAAGATGTGTCCCAGGGGAAGCTGTGAACTTCCATTGGTATCACATCAGGAGGCCCCGGAGGCCCAAGGGTCCCTCTACTGTGATGCTCAGCTTCACTGCAGCTAACACGGGTGACAGTCTGGCCTCTGTGATGAAGTCTGCATCCCTACACCTAGTGAACCCTGGGCGTATCTTGCTCCCCAACATCTTCTCACCCGATGTTTGAGAACACCCATCGATGAATACTGCCCAAATCAATTATTTCATTGGCTTCTGCAAAATGGTGATTGTTCTAATTCTCTCATTCCTTCCAGTTTTTTTGGCCATGCCACACAGCTTGCGGGATCTTAGTTTCCCAAGCAGGGATGGGGTCAGGGATCAAACCCAGGCCCCCTGCAGTGGAAGCGCGAAGTCCTAACCGCTGGATCGCCAGGGAATTCTCTCCTTCCACATTTTTTAGCTGGCATTCTTAGACTGTTTGGTGACCATGAAAAGTTACTACTGGGAAGGCAAGATCGTGCTTAATTCCTTACTTTTAATTACCAACATTTTCGGAAAGGAGTTGGTTGAGAGCTACTTCCAATGGGTTAATAAGTGTGTGTGTGTTTTAACTTTCAAATCGAGGTATAACATACATAAAGTGCACAGATCTTAAAGGGAGAGCTCAGGGAATTTTTACAGCTATATACCTGTGCAACCACCACCAGATAAAAATATAGAGCATTTCTAATCCCACACGGCCTTCCCTGCCATTAAGTTTTATAATGAGTAATTTTAATTGAAGAAATGATTTCCAGGCTTGATTGTACCCATCTTGGGGGTTCAAGGACTTCAGGAAGGTGGGGAAATGGGTGAGAAGTAAAAATAGGGCTTCTTGGCACTCCCCCACCCAACATGGCTGGCTCTGGCACCCAAACCTGTCTCACAGAAGTAGCTGCAAGGGTCGAGCGACTTGTTTTGCCAGTCAGGGTTTATCTCGGGCACCTCCTGCCTGGAAGTCTCATTAATTCTTGGGGCTCAGCTAGTATTTCCAAGCAGACGGGGACTGCCCCTTCTAGTCTTCCATCGAGGGTCACACCCAGGGGCAGAAAAGCACACTGAAAAGTCCCAGAGAAGGAGACAGGCTGTCTGGGTTCTGCTGCCTTCAGTTACATGATCCTAGAGGAGGTACTTTCCCTTCTGAGCCTTTGTTTGCTTACCTGTCAAGTGGGGGGAATATTCCGCTTTGCTGGGTTCTTGGGAGGATTTCGGCAGAATCATCAGACTACCTTTACATTTCTGACCTCACCTGTTGGCACGTTCCTCTTTGCTAATTCCACCCCTGCCAGATGTCTGTTCCAGTCCCCAGGCCTTTGCTTCTGCAGTTCCCTCCACCTCCGTTTTGTGGGGCTTGCCTGCTTTCTACAACTCAGGCGCAGTTCGAAGGAGCCCCTCCTCAGGTTACGTGGGCTACAGCGGTCTCTCTTATCACGCACACTCTAATGTTGCTTTTTTTTTTTTTTAAAGAGTCTTTGTTGTTGTTGTTTTCTAAATTGAAGTATAGTTGATTTACAATATTGTGTTAGTTTCAGGTGTAGAGCAAAGTTATTCATATATATATATATATATATATATATATATATATATATACACTTTCTCAGATCCTTTTCCCTTATAGGTTATTACAAAATATTGAGTATAGTTCCCTGTGCTATATTATCAGTCCTTTCTGATTATTTTCTACATAGTAGCGCCTCACAGCTCTTACGAACCTATCTTGAGTATTAATTTCACTGCTTATTGTGTCTCCTCCTGTAGTAGAATGCAGAGTCTAGGGACTTGTCTGCTTTTTTCACTTTTACAGGCAGGGCCTTGCCTGAGGAAAGTGTAATGTTCGTTGAACTAGGAAACATAAACCCAGAGAGGTGGAGCCACTTTCTCATTTGTCACACAGCAAAATCTGAATTAGAACTTCAGGCTCTGAGCCTTTGCTTTCTTTTCCCTCCCTCTTTGGTGGGGATTAGGACACAAAACTTAAGGGTTGTCAAAAAAATTAGTCATCGAGATATTTTTAAAAGTCAAAATTGGGAATTCCCTGGCGGTCCAGTGGTTAGGACTCTGCGCTTTCACAGCGGAGGGCCGGGGTTCAACCCCTGGTCTGGGAACTAAGATCCTGGCCAGCTGTGCCGCTGCCAGGAAAAAAACAAAAAGTATAAAGAAGCAAGCTGTGTGTCGCTGCCAGGAAAAAAAAAAAATTAATGTCAACAAAAAGCAAAAGATAAGATTCGACCTTGCACTCGCATGACTCACCCCGCCCTAATCCCAGTCCTGGCAGATCCCGTCTTTATTTAAAATTTTGCTATTCTGTTCACCATGGATTTATTTTTTTCCCATTAATTTTGATATTTAAAAAATATTGCAATACTTCATTAGAATGTTATTCATCTTGATGATTGAGTTTTTCCACCCAAGACGCTCACCCTAGTACAAGTCCCGCTTCTGTCTCTTCTCCTCCCCTAGAGAAACTGAGGCACGGAGGACTCGGGGTGGGAGTGGGGGAAGGATGGGGGAGCTGTGTGGAGTCGGTTGAGCAACCCGCGCTGCCCCGGGAGGGGCTGGACGGTGACCTTTGCTTATCGCCCGCGGAATAAGCAGCTAATTAAGTCTCCCTCGCCTGCGGGAGACCTTTCCCAGGTCGGCCCGCGCCTCCCGCAGGGCCGAGACAGCCGCGGTAGCCCCGGCAGCGGTGACCTTTACAGGTCCAATGGGGCGGGGAGGCGGGAGAGAGCGGGATGGATTTAGGCGGAAATGGTGGCGGTGGGTATCGCGGCCCTGGGATCGCACCCCGCCCGCCTCGACTCCCCACGTTTATCCTACCACCGTAGGGTAATAGGGGGAGGGAAAGCGCGCCCGGTGACGTCATCGAACCCCGAGCCCGGCCTCCGCCGCCAACGTCACAGACAAGCAGCGCAGCGTCACCGCATTCCTCCCGTGATGTCAGCGCGCAAGGCCAAGAACTGGCCCATACGGGAAGGGAGAAGTCTGAAGGAAGATCTTTACTTTCTCGCACTTCATATTTGGTAAGGCGTTTAAAGTACGCAGAAACGGACTACCACTCCCATCTGGCCTTGCGTGCTGCGCATGCGCACAGCTTCCAGCGAGAGAGCGCGGCAAACCTTTGGGCTAGATTGACGTCCCTTTAGTCGAACCAAAAGGCAAGTTTTACGGCCGCAAACCAGTCCCGACCTTACAGGCCCCACCCCTTTATTCTTAGCCCGCAGCTTCCTTGAGGGAGTGACGGGCTCCTCTGCCTTTGAAGGCTTAGTTTCCCTCGATGGACATTCACACCGATGAATCAGAGCGTCGGGAAGTCGAGAGGATGTTGAAAGACGTGCCTTGGAGCCAATAGCTTAGCGGCAGGGCCTGGCGCCACCCAATCACTTTTCCCAGTGCCGCCAATCACCCTGGACCCCGCCCCCGGCGCGTGACGTAAGTAGGGTGGGTAGCAACAGTTGCCCCGGTGAGGGAAACGGAGGCGCCATAGCCACGGTAGTCGTGGCGACCAAGCAACCCGGCAACGCGAGTCAACAACAACAACCGACCGGCCGACCCCCACCCCCACCCCCCCGGCCTGGCCCGGGGACCCCGGCACGTTCTGTCCCCCTCCCAACATCGCCTCCGAGACCTGTGGAAAGCCCTTCCGCGGACAGAAGTAGGGAGAAGCCGAGGTAACCCGTGCGGCCCCAGGGTGGCGGTCCGGGCCGGGGAGGACAGCGAGGCCCGGGCGGCGGGTGTCTCTAATCATAATCTTGGGGGAAGGGGCGGGCGGTCAAAATGGCGGCGGCGACTGTCGGGGCCGTGGGGGAGGGGGCTGGGGCCCGGCTGGGGCTACACCACCCGCCCCCGGGCCCCGCAGCCCGGCCCCCGCGAGGGGCGGGCGCTCGCAGGCAGACGGCGAGTGGAGGTAGGCCGGCCAGCCGGGGCGGGGGGCTTTTATATGTCGGGAGGCACAAGGGGGCGGGACTGGGAGGGCTGGGCCAATGGGAACGAGGGAGGGGCGAGGCGGGACCGAAGTGAGTGGGCGGGGCCAGGTCATAAGGTGTGGGCGGGACCGGCCGGTGCCCCGGGAACCGGGTGGGGCAGCTCTCCCCTAGGCATTCCTGCTCGCGTAAGCGACGGAAGCCACCTGTGCCTTGTCACTTTAGAACCTGCCAGGACTCAAGTGTGTACCACATGTGAGGCCTCAGTTTTCTATCCTGTAAAGTGGGGAGAATCACTGCCATCGCCTCTTTTTTGCATTTCAGGGACTCCTAATTCCTTTCAGGAATTTCTCTAGGGCTCATTCTTGAACTTTTTACTCCTATCTACTTTTTCTGAATGTTTTTTATAGATTAACTGTTAGTCTTGATTTCAACATTGCTGTTCGCTCCTAAATCTGCCTTCTCTCTGAAAAGAGATGAAGGTAGACAATTTCATGAAGCTGTGGGATAGGGGTATGGCTTTAGTCCGGACGATTTGGTTCGCAGAAAGCGAAGCCCATGGCAGAGAGGAGTGATCTTGGGTGACTGAGTTAGAAGAACAGAAACTTGATTGCTTCTATGTGGGCAGCTCTAAGATCTAAGATCTCGTCTTGTCCCTGGGCAGGGGGCTTGTTCCTGGAGATGGGACCATTCCTAGCTGTTCTGCCCATCCTGGTCTTCCTTTGGGGAAGGAAGTAAATGATGGAGTAAAGGGCGCCTGAGGAAGTTTCTGACGCTGCTTCTCTTGGCTAGACACATGTTTTTGTGTCAGTCAAGTTGGTGTCAACTGGGTCACATGTCGCTGAGGAGGTACCAGCTTACAGAGCCACGTGGGCAGGGAGCTGGGACACCGAGATCAGAGGGAAGGGGAAGTGTTCCACATTTGTTAGAGGAGAATCTGAGTGACTGCTTTGCCGGGACAAGATCTGCCAGCTTGGGGAAGAATTTTTTTTTTTTTTTTTTTTAAACAGCAGCTGGGCCAAGTCCACTGTGCTTATTCTCCGTCTTGCTTTGGAGCTTGGCATCAGCAGAGCCGAGTGCATTCTGCAGCCGTTTTCTTTTAAAATCAATTAGTAAACTTCAGGGAGAAGGAACGTTTCAGGTTCTCCCAAAACTTTCCCTCAAGAATTTGACATAAGGCTTGGGAGTGTCACTTCTCCAGGGATTTTTCCCAGGTCAGGAAATAACGTGATCTGGGAAGTATTTCCAAAATCTAGAAATAACCAAGTTGCCAGGTCATCGGTACCTGTTAGAAAGGCGAGCTCTGAGCAGAAAGTGATCTAGTCTTGTTAACTGCCCCTCCCCCTTCTTATATCTTATGCATTTGAAAGGCCCAAGCCCAGAGGGGTTCTTGAAGGGAACACTGGCTTTGGTCACTTGTCCTTGAAACAATCAACTGCTTTCTAGCTGTATGCTCCTGGGCAAGTAACTTAACTTCTCTGGACCTTAGTTTCCTCCCATCTAAACTAGGGACAGTGATCATTGGTAATGATTTTAATCTCATATTACTATGCTGTGGATCCCATAAAAGAATACATGTTGAGCATTAAATACATAGTAATCACTCAAACTATGTTGGCTGCTACTGTTATTATGATGGTTGTTGCTTCCTGCTCAGCCTTTGGAATTATACCATTCGCATTTATTTTTATCATTTTGAATCGGGTGACAGCCTAGTGGCTTTAAGGCTTGACTCACTTGCTGTGTGGGCCGATGACTGGGATCCCGGGAAGCTGAGTGCTAGGACTCTAGTTTCTAGTGGGAAAGTGTCACTCTCCTAAGGCCCTTCTCCAGCTTTAGGAGGGTAGCCAGAAAGAAAATTTTTCCCTGGGCCCAGGCTCAGACTCAACCTTCCGGGAGGCAGCTGGATGAGCTGGGGCTGTGGGTGTCATGGGAAAGGTGGGGACCTGGGAAAGGTGTCTCTGGAGCTAAGGGTCTCTCCCTCCCCTTCCTGCCACATGCCCCAGCATTTTGGGGCTGAAGACTGGATAGGCTAGGCAGAATCCACCCCACTCCCCATCACCACCTACTAGGGACACGGCCTCCAGATAGCAGCCACACAGCACATAGTCTTCCTGGCCTAAGGGGCCTGTTCTGGACCAGGAGACATCACCTGCCCCTGTAGCACAAGCTTGCTGCTGGCAGGAGGCAGTAACTTTTTCACAAAGTCTTACCAGTCGGCAGATTTGAACCGGCTTTTGACAGTCACTAGCAGTGTGTTCCCAGCATTGTGGACACTCATTTGACAGTAAAAGTTGAGCCCCAGCTTTGTGCTTGTCAGTGTTTTAGTAGCTGGGGATAGAGTCATGGGCAAGGCAGGTCACATCTCCACCCCTGGGGAAAGCTTACCTTCCTGGTCGTGGAGGGAAGAGGAAAATAAACAGGGTACAGGGCCAGGAAAAAAATAAAACAGGAGTATGTACTCCAGAGGGCTTGGAAGGGGGTTACTTGAGACCTGAGAAGGTGGCATATGAACTAGGACATGAGTGATAAGCAGCCAGCAGCTGGAGGCGAGGAGAGCATGCCAGTAGATGGAAGAGCTGATGCAAAGGTCCTGAGGCAGGAGGAGGCCTGGAGCATTTGGGAAGCCACATTGTGGCTAGAACATTCAGAATAGAAAGGGGAAAGGGCCAGATCCCACACGGCCCTATGGGTCATGGGGAGGGCTCTGGATTTTATTCTCTGTGATGGGAGCCTTAGAGCCTTCTCAATAGAGAAGTGACACGATAGGGTTTGTGTTTTCAAAGGATCTTATAGACTATACAGGCAGGAGTAAAGCCAGGATCCAGTGATGAGAGGGTCCAGGCAAGAGACGATGGTAGCCCAGACTAGCATGGTATTGATAAAGATGGAGGGAAATGCCCAGCCCTAGGATCTATTTTGGAGGAATTATTGACAAGTCTTAAAAACTAAGTGGCTAGGGAATTCCCTGGCAGTCTAGTGGTGAGGACTCCATGCTTTCACGCTGGGGCCCGGGTTTAACCCCTGGTTGGGGAACTAAGATCCTACAAGCTACATGGTGTAGCCAAAACAAAAAACAAGAAAACTGGATATAGAGGATGAAGGAAACACACATTATTATATCTAATTTCCCCATTCCCCCAAAAGTTCATTTTTGAAGCCAGTCTACAAGTGAGGGAAGTGAGGTTTTCTTTCCATTTCCTTGGGAGGGCCTTGTCCAAGATGTAAACCATTCAGTTAAGTATCTGGCATCTAGAACAGTTGGCAAACTACAGCCTTCACCTGTTTTATATGGCCTGTGAGCTAAGACTGATTTTTACATTTTTAAGACTGATATTTTGTGACATGATTAATATATCATGATATGTGAAAATTATGAAAATTCAAATCTAAGTATCTAGAAATAAACTTTTATTGGCACACAGCCACACTTGCTTGTTTACATATTGTCCATGGCTACTTTAATACTCCAGGGGCAAAGTTGAGTCATTGCAATAGGCTCTCTGCCTTCAAAGCCAAAAATGTTGACTGCACAGAAATTTGCCAGCCCCTGACCTAAAGAATTGATTCAAACTTTCTCCAAAAACAGGTGTTGGCTTTGAAGATAGGTGCAGCCATTGGTGCTTTTTTTGGGCAGTTTCCTTGCTAAGGAACAGATTTGCTGAGTCATGCTCAGATAGACCGGGAATGCCTCATCCTGTATAAATATTTGTGACTTATTCCTCTCTAGGGAACACCCTACAGAACTCTGCTTAACCTAGTCTTCCACAAATGGCAAAAAAATGGGGGTTCCCTGGTGAAATAGTTATGGGAAATATGTCATTCTGTATCATTCTTCCTAGAGACTAACAATGACAGTGCTGAGAAGGTCTCCCAACAGAGAAGTTGGTTTAACTGTTTTATCCATCTCCTCTTCCCCCCCCTTTTTTTTTTTTTTTTTTGTGTGTGTGTGTTACGCAGGCCTCTTACTGCTGTGGCCTCTCCTGTTGCGGAGCACAGGCTCCGGACGCACAGGCTCAGCGGCCATGGCTCACGGGCGCAGCCGCTCCGCGGCATGTGGGATCTTCCCGGACCAGGGCATGAACCCGTGTCCCCTGCATCGTCAGGCGGACTCTCAACCACTGTGCCACCAGGGAAGCCCCCTTCCCCTTTTTGAGCTCAGCCTTTCAGTTGTCTCATCGCCACCTTCCTCTGCCCCTGAGGGGAAGGGAGGAGGCCTGCAGGGTTGGCACCTCGAGGAGGAGAAAGCACCTTCAAGTGTGGAGCTTTTAAAGCCCTTTTGTGGTGGGAGGGGCCCCTAGGGGCCAGCTCTCTTAGGGCTGGGAAAGTCCAAGCCAGGGTTTCTCAGTGCCCCCAGAACCACCTGCCTCTGAATCATCCAGGGGACTAGCTCAAACAGCAGACTCCAGGGTCATCCCAGACTCTGGCAGTGGGGCCTAGGAACCTGCATTTAACTAACTCCCCAGGTGAAGCTGATGAACACCAGAGTCAGAGTCCCCCTTGGCACCTCTTTCCAAGAGCTTGAGGACTGTGTCTCTCTCTCCCTTCCAGCCCCAACTGGCATGGATGTTTGTTGAATGAATAATAATAATAGCAACTTCCATTTCTCAGTGCTTATTGGGTGCTGGGCTGATCACATTGGATCTTTACAACAGCCTTATGAATCAGGTGTTCTCATCATCCCCAGGTGACAGATGGGAAAACTGAGGCCCAGAGGAAAGTCAGTTACACGTTTATGAATTAAGAGACAGGCCAGGGTTCATGTGGATGTGGGTCTGACACTGGGCAGACAGGTGCTGATTAGCTGCAGTGACTTGAGCACCTGATCTGGTCCAGAGTTTGGACCCAGTAGTATGAGACCTGAGGAGGTGGGCCTCTCTAATGCTGGCAGAAGAGTTGGGGAAGGGCAGGGGCTGGGGGAAGATGTTTTCTCTGTGTGCATGGCAGGCAGTAGCCTCTTCCCTCTCCCGGTGGGCAAGCTCCCCCTGCTGCCTGAGTCCCTGGCAGGCCACCCTTCCGTCTTGCCCAGTGGGAAAGCCCAGAACAGCGCCCCTGGACCTGAACCAGGGCCCATTCCCCCTTGGCAAGAGAGACCATGTGCCTCACCCAGCTCCTGGGAGAGGGTCCACAACCTTTTAGCAGCCACAAAAGCTGCCTCTGCCTGGTCAGGTGGGCCCCATTCTGAGGTCAGCAGGGGCTGCTGGGCCTGCCCTGTGGCCAGGACCTGTTCCCAGCCCAGCTGCCCCTGGTCCTAGAAGGCCACTTTCCTTGAGGAGCTCACATCTGGTGTCACCACCTGTAACTGCCCTCACTTCTGTGGCAGCAAGCAGCTCGGGAGGCTTTTTGGACTCAAACAGCTTCTGTGTGTCTGGCACCCCACTGGGAATGGTACTCAGCCAAGAATCCAAGCCCAGATGGCAGGCGATTAGGGAGCTGGCACGGGCTGGCTGGGAGGTAGCTTCCCCATGACTTTCCTTTCTGGCAATTAGCCGACTAGTCAAGTGCTTAGAATGCCCAGGGTTCAGACTCGGTCCTGCCACTTCCCTGCTGTGTGGCCTGGGGCAATCTCAACCTCTCTGAGCCTCAGCTCCTCCTCTGGCAGAAGGAACCCAAATTCAGATGTGATCGTTGCAAAGTCTTAAATTAAGTAATGTAGGGGGACTTCCCTGGTGACGCAGTGGTTAAGAATCTGCCTGCCAGTGCAGGGGACACAGGTTCGAGCCCTGGTCCAGGAAGATCCCATATGCCGCGGAGCAACTAAGCCCGTGCGCCACAAGTACTGAGCCCGCGTGCCGCAACTAATGAAGCCAGCGTGCCTAGAGCCCATGCTCCACCACAATGAGAAGCCCGGGCACCGCTCGCCGCAACTAGAGAAAGCCCGTGCGCAGCAACGAAGACCCAATGCAGCCAAAAATAAATAAATTAATTAATTAAAAAAAAAAGAAAACCACAAGCTTAAAAAACAAAAAAAGTCATGTAGGGACTTCCCTGGCGTGGCGGTCCAGTGGTTAAGACTCCACACTTCCACTACAGGGGGCACGGGTTCAACCCCTGGTCAGGGTACTAAGATCCCACGTGCCACGTGGCGCGGCCAAAAAACAAAAATTAAAATTGAGTAATGTAAAGAAAGCACTCAGCACAGTGCCCAGCCTGCAGGAGCCCTCAGGAGAACTGTATTATTTGTTTTTGGGTGAGAGCCGGAGCTCTCCCAGCACAGGGGTCCCCCAGGCGCTGGGGCCTAGGAAGGAAGAAGGCAGGAATCCGGGGCAGGGATGAGTGGAAGAGGTGCAGACCAGCTCCAGTCCATACTTAGTTGCCCTGCAGTAACGATGGATTCGTTATATCTTGCCACCAGCCTCAGGATTTAATTAAGTTACTGATGAACTCAAATGTGTCTCTAGGGAGCCAGGAGCTGTCCCTGGTTTCCTCTGCCTGTAGATTAATTCTTGTTTTTCCTTCTTGTTTTTTCCTCCTCTTCTCCCCCGCCCCGCCCCACCTTTCTTCCCAAGCAAGCAAAAAAAAAAAAAAGAAAAAAAAAAAAAGAAAAGCCTTATTTATTATCATTTTCCCCACTGTTGGCATGGCAACACAGGCGTACGTTACTGAGCTACAGGCAGCCCCGCAACCATCCCAGCCGCCACAGGCCCCTCCACAAGCCCAGCCCCAGCCACCGCCACCACCAGCCTCAGCAGCACCCCAGCCTCCCCAGCCCCCCGCCACCACCGCCACCCCCCAGCCCCAGTATGTCACCGAGCTGCAGAGTCCGCAGCCTCAGGCACAGCCACCGGGCGGCCAGAAGCAGTACGTGACAGAGCTCCCGGCCACCCCCACGCCCTCGCAGCCGGCCGGCACACCCGCCCCGTCCCCGGCATCCCAGCAGTACATCGTGGTCACCGTCTCCGGTAAGTGGACACGTGCTCAGAGCGAGGGCACTCAGTGAACAACCCCACAGGGAGTTTTGGGGAGCCTAGCATCCTGGATGTGGAGGCACCCTGGCGCCCTCCCATTGTCACTTATTATGCCTGTTACCAGGAGGGCAGCTTTTAAACTCTCTGGGGTTCCCAGGTGGGATCTGGGGGGCACCTCTGGGGAAGGAGTAGTCAGACCAAGCAGGGAGGCCTCTGTGCCCCCAAACTCCTCCCCACCGGGACAGCTCTTAGAGCTGTTTCTGTCTCTATCCTCAAGTAAGGTGTCACTTGAAGAAAGGATTGGGCAGTGGAGTTAATTTGCAAACGCCTGCTGGAGATGGAGGGTGAACACACAGCCATCATCCGTAAAGGGATCATAACAGCTTCGAGCGCTCAGGGGCTGTGTGTGAGGTGCTCCCTGTGGCAGTTCAGGGAGGTCCGCTGGGAGGCCTGAGGGACCACTTCCCCTCCCCTCCCATTTCATTTTTGGCAAGACTCAGGCCAAGCGGGGCTCTTGGCTGGGCGAGTTCGTGAGCATGTGATGTGGCCAAGGGCTCCTGTTTGTCACTGTGGCCGCCCCTTGAGGCTGTGGAGCAAATGACCAGGAAGCTTGGGTCATGGCACCCATGGTTCCTGCCTAGAGCATCTTCCCCATGCCCGCTTATTCTAGAATGGGGATGGGCTGAGCAGAGGGAAGTGGGAGCACAGGGTCACGACAGGCAGTCTCTCCCCAAGGGAGAATGTGGAGCTCCGAACAGGGCTCGGCGTCATTAGTGGTTTCTGATGTGCTCTGTGTAGAGGGGAGGATGCAGCGAAACCTCATGTTGAGGCTGGCCCTGGTCCTCCCAGAGTGGAAAAGGAAGCGGTGGGGATCCTAAGGGCATCCTGGGAGGCTGCGGAAGGAGCAGGTCAAGACTGCGTTTAGGACCATAGGACAATAAAGGGTCAAAATTTGTGGCAGTTGACATGGCCCCATAGGACCAGGACAGAAGCAGCTGGGCCCCAGCAGCATCCTGGAGGCTCCTGGCTGTGTCGGGGTCCCCAGGGAGGGCCAGGGGGTGGGGCACACAGGGGCTCAGGACAGTGACTCTTTAACACACAGACTGGTGTGGAGGGATGGTACGCAAGCGTCAGCTGAGTGCAGAGTGAGGCCAGGCCAAGGACGTGGCCAGGTCACCGGGCCACAGATCTCCAGGGGGCTCTCGGTGCTGCACAGGGATCCTGCTACACTTCCTAGCCAGCATAGCCCTCACTGTCCAAGAAACCTACTCCCGCATCTCTCACCTCTGTCACCTCCCTCTCACTCTGTGCTTTTGACCCCGACCCTGCTGCTGACCTCTCTGGGGACAAGGCATCATCACATGACAAGAAGGACCCCTTCTCCCACCCAGCCAGCCTCCCGCACCCGGGGTCCATCTGCACCCACCAGCTCTGCTTTCTGGCTTCTGGAAGGGTGAATCGGCCCCCTGCCTGTTCCAGGCTGCCCCCTCCAAGACTTGCTTCTGCCATCCTGGCCTCCTCACTGGGTCCCTCTCTTGCTGATCTTCTCCACCTGCTTGAAAAGATGTAACAGCTCCCATTTTAACCGGGCCTCCCAGGCCCTGCACCCGCTTCAGCTGCTGCCCGATTCTCTTCCCTTTAAGTTAGAATTCCTCAAAGGATTCACGCTCCCTTCCTTAGTCTCTTCTCCCTCACCTCAGCCACTTGCACCTTCCCTCGCCACAGTCCTCGTCAGGGTCACCCATGGCCCCTGTCTTGTCGATCCACTGGCCACCCTCTGTTCTTCTCTTCCTTAGCCTCTGGGCAGCGCCTGACACACTGGTCCCCCTCCTCCCGGAGCTGCCCTCCTGCCCTGGTCTCTGCCCACCTCCCTCCTTCCTCCTCATCTCCCTGACTTTGTCAGCAATGACCTCATCAGGTCTGAGGTCTCCTCTCTGCTCCAGTGATTCTCCCTTCACGGTGGTCTTGTCCAGTGTCTCAGCTTGCGTTGCCACCTCTTACGCTGACAGTGCCACGTTGAGGTCTGCATCCTGGGCTTCAGCCCTGAGCCCTAGCTACCTGGGAGCCATCAAAGGGGCCTCTCAAACCAGCGTGGCCAAATAGAAGTCTGGATTTGTTTCCTTCTTCAAATCTGGCCTCCATTGAGACTTCCTTGTCCTAGTAAATATCACCCCCAGGTCTGGGTCAGCCTTCATTCCTGTCTTACCCATCCTTTTTTATTTTTTTTTCTGGCTGTACCGTGCGGCACGTGGGATCTTAGTTCCCTGACCGGGGATCGAAACCTTGCCCCTGAAGTGGGAGCGCAGGGTCTTCACCACTGGACCGCCAAGGAAGTTCCCTGTCTCACCCTCGCTTGAGCAAGCAAGATCTCTTGGCTCCACCTCCTGAATGCAGCCAGAACCCACCCCCTCTCCCACCTCCACGGCCCCCTACCCTGGTCCAGCCTCTGCTCATACCCTTCACAGTCCTCCCCCCACAGCAACCAGAGGGAGCCTCTTGCCAGCTCTTGATTAGGTTCCATCATGTCCCAGCTCAACCCAGATTATTCCAAGGCAGGTGGCCCTGGGAGCACTCTCTGAGAAACCTTGGCCTGGCCTGTCTTGGCCCTAGGAGATCTGGCCCCCTGTGGCTCGCAGGAAGGGGCTTAAAAAACTCCACACTCCCTGTGCCCCTGCTGACAAGTGTCCAACCTCCTGACTCTGGCCTTCAAGGCCTGCTGGCCACCCAGCCCTACCTGGTACTAACCTGCCCCCTGGCTTACCTGCTTCAGCCCCACTGGTCTTCCTGTGGCTCCTCAA